>NC_045687.1:20769309-22030504 GCF_003331165.1 Xiphophorus hellerii | reverse complement strand
TTGAGAAAGACATGAGACCTGTGGAACACTTTTTTAGAAACCTGTCTGCTTTGTCCAGCTGGCACTCTGTGCACATGACTGCCTGTTTTTTCTTCCTCTACATGTGCACAGTGTGGCTTGGCTGGACCGTTTCCTTCGTCGTGCTCTTCATGATTCTCCAGCTTTCTGTAAATTATTTAATTTCCAAAGGCTGGAGAATCGAGTGGAGCATCATACCCGACATGGGTGAGCCAGTGGAACATCTACAAGAGAACCTAAATATGGTTCAGATGTTCCACTGGATTGCCAAAACTGCTCAGAAAACCCAGAAGCTTTTTGGAAACATGGCTGACATGCTTGAGAAGATAAAAAACCTCTGCATGTGGGCCCGGCCGGAGCTCACTTTTAGGTTCTACGTGGGACTTTGGCTGGTGTTTATCTTCTCATGCATGTTTCCATTCCGGCTGCTGGGTTTTGTCATAGGTGTTTCTGTAGGGATCAAGATTTTTATCATCAACTTGATCTTTGAAAGGTTCCCAAAGCTGCGGCAGCGGTTTGACGTCCCCTACAACTTCTGGGCTAATTTACCCACTGACCTGCAGCTGAGGGACCCCAGAAACACCTTGCTGAGCAGGTGGAAGGCCAAAGCAAAGGCCCGATGGAGCACGGCCCGAAGGAGCATTTCTGATGCTCTTCTCGGTGCCAGAAGGAGGCGCCTTTTCCCTCCACGCTCCCGCTTCATCGGGACCTTTCATGCATGGCGACGTCGGGTATGGCGACGATAGCGGACAAAAGTGTGTCCCAGGTCTCGCAGGATGATGGGAGCAACTGCTTTTGGAAAAGCGTTTCATGTTCAAGGAACAACCAACGGATGTCTTTGGGAAAAGGTAAGAAATGAAGTCACACCTGACGTTACGGTTTCTCCAGCCCCTCCTCTTGATCAAGGAACTTTTGGAGAGGAGCTAAAACTAACAAATTCGGAAGATGAAAGAATCCCAGAACAAATCCTTATTGACCATTTCGAGGCTGGAGAAATCTGACTGGGACTGAACATGTGTCCTGATGTGTTCAGTTAAATCAAATTATGGGATTTAAAGGTAAAAAGATTTGACAGGTTTCCTGTTTGCAGGTTTCTCTCCGGGTGCTCCGGCTTCCTGCCACAGTCTGAAATTAAGACTGTTTAGTTAATTGGCCTCTAAATTGTGCTCAGGTGTGATTGAAACATTTCTTTTCTTTTCCTTGACTAAACCGTTTGCCTGGGTCTGAATTCCTGCCTGGGTTCTTCTGTCTTCATGGGGTTTGCAGTTTCTCCGGTTCTCTCCGGCTTCCTCCCAGAGTCCAAAAAAATGATTGCTGATTTATTTGGCTTGTCTAGTTGACCTTTGCCCCATGTCTTCTTCCCTCTCTTTTGCTTAAAGTAGTTTTGGCTAAAACTACTTTTAGCAAATATCAAAAAGTAGTTTCCTGTTTGCAGGTTTCTCTCCGGGTACTCCGGCTTCCTGCCACAGTCTAAAATCACGACTGTTTAGTTCATTGGTCTCTGAATTCTGCTAAGGTGTGATTGAAACATTTCTTTTATTTTCTGAAATGTTTGCCTGGGTCATCTTGCTGTGGATTGCCACATGACTGCCCCTTGCTGTGGCAATCCATCTGCTCAGGAAGGTGTTTGTGGTTCAGCTGCAGGTCGGTGGGTAAATTAGCCCAGAAGGTGTAGGGGGCGTCAAGCCGCTGCCGCAGCTTCGGGAACCCAGCCTGGGCTCTTCTGTCTTCATGGGGATTGAATGTTCTCCAAGTGGGGCCAAAACTATCCCTCCATCCACTAAGGGGGCAACTTCGTTGGCGCAGGAGCCGAATCCCTGGAGATCCCTGGATCCGGCGGACAATGTCGGCACACGGGCCAGACCACCTGGAGGCGACGAGGGAGCCCTGGGACCACCTGGAGGCGTCGAGGGAGCCCTGGGACCACCTGGAGGCGACGAGGGAGCCCTGGGACCACCTGGAGGCGACGAGGGAGCCCTGGGACCACCTGGAGGCGACGAGGGAGCCCTGGGACCACCTGGAGGCGACGAGGGAGCCCTGGGACCACCTGGAGGCGACGAGGGAGCTCTGGGACCACCTGGAGGCGACGAGGGAGCCATGGGACCACCTGGAGGCGTCAAGGGAGCCCTGGGACCACCTGGAGGCGACGAGGGAGCTCTGGGACCACCTGGAGGCGACGAGGGAGCCATGGGACCACCTGGAGGCGTCGAGGGAGCCCTGGGACCACCTGGAGGCGACGAGGGAGCCCTGGGACCACCTGGAGGCGACGAGGGAGCTCTGGGACCACCTGGAGGCGACGAGGGAGCTCTGGGACCACCTGGAGGCGACGAGGGAGCTCTGGGACTGTGGCTGGCCTTTATCTTCTCATGCATATTTATGGAAATAAATATGTGCCATCAGAATTTGAATAAAAAATGCCTCTGAAATTTGAATGTTGTATATTAGTGCTTACTAGAGGAACTAGAATGACACAATGTTCAGAGTAGGTATTTCATTTCTCTGAGTCTGTACTGTTTATACAGGCAGTTTTAAATATGACACTGAAATTGTTTTTTATGCAAAATTTTATTGAATGTACTTAGATGAGTTCATATATGCTTGAAGTATTAGAAAATAAATTACATAAGACAAACAAAACTTTTTTCTGATTCTTATAATGCAAGAAATGGAAAGTCCTAGAACAATGTACAAATGTACCTACTAGGTTCCTTTTGAGTAAAGAAAAAACAATCGAATTACAAATTTAGAACATTTTAGTTCTTAAACATGTCTACCATAAAGACACTAAAATTCACCTTTGTGGTAACATGATCAGCATTTTGCTTTACATTTCATAAATGGTGAATTTTGAAACTGGTACGGAAGCTTATTGCTATTTAATCCAGGGGGAAAAAATCGAGCGCTATCACGTTATAACGTCATACGTATCTTATTAAAACGTGATAGTTATCTTGTTAAAACATGATACGCATCTTGTATAAACATGATAATTTTATGTCCAGGAAGTGGCGATATTATGCCAGGCTAGTACAGTGGCTAACAGGACTTGGTCGAGTTTCCCTTCATGTTTAGCCTAAAACACGGAGATACTGATGCTGCTTTGCACTGTGGTTGAAACCAATAATAGCAGGCACATGTTACTGGCACCAGACCTCGGGGAATCTGAGCCAGTATCAAGCGGTGCAAAGGCACATGAATCCTTTGCAACCAATTTCTGTGGATCACAGAGGAAGCGAGTTGAAACAATGTTACTCTGGCAGAGCTCGTTTATTCTGAGCCGCGCATTTTCAATTGAACAAACAGTCAACAACATCCTGAGTTTCCACAAAGAAATAAAATAAAATAAAATAAAATAAAATCCTCAAATAAAATAACATAATAGCAAAAGAAATTAAGAAAATCTAATCCTAAATTAACATAACCCAACTGAACAAAACATTCCATCTACAACACACAGTAAATTGACACACCAACGTTTGTCAGTTACAACTGTTTTTTTAACGTTTGTCAGTTGTAACTGTTACAGCGGCCACAAAAGAGATCAAGCCCACCACAAATAAATACACTGTTATAAGAAACAAAAATATTATAATGCTACCCAAACAATACTATGGAAGCCCATTTCTATGGAAGCCGATTTCCGCCATGAAAAAAAAAAAAAAAAGACCAACAGGAAGTCATAATTTCGACTTTCAAAGTCATAATTATGAGATTCAAAGTCATAATTTCGACTTTCAAAGTCATAATTTCGACTTTCAAAGTCATAATTATGAGATTTAAAGTCATAATTTCGACTTTCAAAGTCATAATTATGAGATTCAAAGTCATAATTTCGACTTTCAAAGTCATAATTTCGACTTTCAAAGTCATAATTATGAGATTTAAAGTCATAATTTCGACTTTCAAAGTCATAATTATGAGATTTAAAGTCATAATTTCGACTTTCAAAGTCATAATTTCGACTTTCAAAGTCATAATTATGAGATTTAAAGTCATAATTTCGACTTTCAAAGTCATAATTTCGACTTCAAAGTCATAATTATGAGATTTAAAGTCATAATTTCGACTTTCAAAGTCATAATTATGAGATTTAAAGTCATAATTTCGACTTTCAAAGTCATAATTTCGACTTTCAAAGTCATAATTATGAGATACCGGAGCAGTTGGAGACAAGCCTCCTTAGAATAACAGCTCCGCTCCAGCTCCCAGTTAAATCCTAAATCCAAGGTCCAACCTTTGCTACTGCGTTAAGAGTCAGTAAAAGGTAGGTTCGCCTTTTTTGATTTTTGATTTTGTTTAGATTCCTTCGTTTTGAATGCTTTTTGATCGTGTGGTGTTATGTACATCGTTCGTTGTATTAGCAACATGAGCTAGCTGCAGGTTAACCGTCAAAGCGTGCTAACCTTGTTATAGCATATTTAACCGGGTTTTTTTTAAGTAGTCCGTTAATTAGATTGTTTTTATTGGGGTATCAAAACGTGCGGCTCGATGCCGAGAAGGGAGCTATTATTTTTATAAGGAATCGGACTTACGATGGCGACGTAAAAAGCGTCAAACGGGCCAAATTTCCAACTGCCGAAACGCAGAGCCTAACTGACACCAACTGCCGCTTTTTTAGAGTGAGAAATGAAGAGAATTTTTGACCCCAAACTAATTTTGAGATCGCCCTCACGCCCACAAATATCGCCCAATTGGTATCAAACTCGGTCATGACATCGATACGCCTGCCTGCTCCGGTAAAATGTTTTCGAAATTTCTCTAGGGCTTACGGTTTTCTGTCAAGGTGCTTCAGAGCGAAATCATGCGCCAGGATAACTGACGCTCTCCCAGATTCACGTCCATGTATTTCTGAAAAATTTCTGAGCTCTGCATGCACCATTTTTGTCTCATCACTGCAATTACTGTGAGTGAGCTACAAATATGAATCGTGGAACTATGGGAGAAGACAAATAGCCCTTTCATATGCTTCAAACGGTTTTCCAATACTTCTCTCAGTTCCTGAACGGCAAGGAGTTGTTCAGGCTGCTTTTTCCATATAAACCAATGGGGTGTCTCATAAAGATAGAAATCTTTTTCCACCTTTCTGTGTCACACACACATGACAGTTAGCAGAGGATTGATAACCATAGCAATGGAACACAGGAGGCGATTGGCTGCTGGTCAGGACTACAAATACGCATCACTGTAGTTCTAATCAATACTCAGTTAAAACAGAGGGCTGAGCTGCCATTTAGAGCTACTGGCTGTTTTGGCCAGTAAATAACGGATTTAACCCAAACACTGTTAGACATGTTAATTAGTGTGATCATTTAATATGAAGCTTATGTTTTTTTTCAAAATAAAAGCCTCAATATCCCCCTCAGGATAATGCACCGCCATAGGCGGTGCAATAATATTAGCATGCATTATATTTTTCTCTCAGGTTAGGGAACTGCCTTGCGCAGCAAGGCAGTTCATTAGCATTAGCCTTTTACCTTAAATAAGCTATTAGCTATTTTCTTACTTATTAGCCATGTTTAATATACTGAGTGGAGTAAGTCAATTACAGACAACATTCTAATGATATCCCACATGCTATTGACAGCATGTAGGGAAAGATATGTTCATGGATTTAGTGTGGCAATTAAAATTTCGATTAATGAAAATTTCAAAATAAAAGCCTTGACAATTTTTACATCAGGTATTTGCTCTTTTTGGCTTTATGTGACTTTTTTATCCAAAGCACTGATACACATGGGATTAGTTTGGTCCTTTGAAATGAAGCTTAACAAAAATTTCAAAATAAAAGCCTTGAGTATTTTACATCAGATAGTTGCTCTTTTGAGCTTTATATAACTGATTTAACCCAATGACTATTACACATGGGTTTAGTTTGGCCCTTTAAAATGCAGCATACTGAAAATTTCAAAATAAAAGCCTTTAATATTTTTACATCAACTACTTGTGTTTTGAGCATTATATAACTGATTTAACCCAATGACTGTTATACATGGGATTAGTTTGCACCTTGGAAATGAAGCTTAACAAAAATTTCAAAATAAAAGCCTTGAGAAATTTTACATTAGGTAATTGCTCTTTTGAGCAATAAATAACTGATTTAACCCAATGACTGTTATACATGGGATTAGTTTGCACCTTGGAAATGAAGCTTAACAAAAATTTCAAAATAAAAGCCTCATCATGCCCCTGAGGTTAGTGCACCGCCACAGGAGGTGCAATAATATTATTCTGCATTATCTTTTTCTCTCAGGTTAGCATGACTTAGCATTAGCATTTTAGCTTAAATAAGCCATTAGCTATTTATTTGACTTATTAGCCATGTTTTTTCTACTGAATGGAGTAATACCATTATAGAAAACATCCTAGTGATGTCCCACATGCTAGTGACAGCAATGATGCTAACATTAGCATTTTTGCTAATTTTAGCTGATACACTTACTTTATCATACTGAATGGTGCAAGTACATGTTAGTCAACATTCTTGTCATTCTCCTCATATGATTGCAGCTTTCTTTAGCATCGATGCTAATTTCTAGCATCAGAACGCTGGGTCCAAACCGACGGGCACACTTTGGCAGGCCCCGGTTAAATTTCTTCAGGAATTTTCTAGTTTCAGAGTGCGATAAGAAGTTTATACTCCAAAAATTCAATAAGTTAATATGTATAATTATTTTGTGGCATTAATACAAGCAATAGCTAGTAGGTTAAAACAAGCTCCACAGCTTGATGTATGCACGTTTTGTTATGCATAATGTGATTGACTATCTTTCCCGTTAAATTGTTTTTGTCGATACATAGACAAGAGTAAAATATGGAAGTACAATATGCATCAGTTTTCAAACTGTTTTCTTAGCAGTTTCATGTACACTTATGCTAATGCTGGAGATCTACAGCTTTACATTGACAATATTTACAAAAGCAATTCAAAATAAGAAAAATTGAAAAACAAGGAACTTAAAAAATCCCCAAAACAGGCAGGCCCTGTTGAAAATTTTAACTCCTCAACTTTACTCAACTTTCAGGATACCTACAAAAGAGACAGAGGAGGTTCCTTTGACCTGAACCTAAACCTAAACAGAGGTAAGTTGCAACTCTTGTGAAAATCCAATTTATCATATTATCTGTTTAAATGAAAGTAATTAAGATCAAAACTAAAATCATTCGATGATGTTCATGCACTTGACTCTTTTATAAAGATGGGAATTTCATTTTGAGAATTGTTCAACCATTGAAATATTTTAGGGGAAAAATGTAAACAGAACTTTCAGACCTAAGCTCTACACTTTACCATTTAGTTGGTAGATTGGTAGATTTTTCTTTATTACTTTTATGTAGTTTCTTTGTGTATTGGTTTATTTTTGCAGATCTGTACAGCTGTTTTGTTGTCTATTGTCTTTATTTTAGCAGGAGCTTGAGTCTGAAATACAGTTTCTATTTGTCTTGTAGGGTTTGTCAAGAGAAGTGGAGTTTTGATGACTACACTGAGCCCTCTGTGACAACTGAGGATGAAGAATCTGCATCTTCACATCCCAGACGAACCTCTTCTCTTTCCAGGGGATGAGGACGGCGAACTGCAGGAGGGTGATGGACTCCCAGCATGTGAAAGGTCTGACCTCGTGGAGGGGGGTGTCAAGAAAACCCGAGCTCATCCCACTTCCCCATGCTGGAGATTTAAGTTTAACAGTAATAATAAATAAAGTTATCTTTAAAATGAATCACTCAAGTGACATCAAGGCCCAGCAGTAGACTTAGGTGTCAATAAAATAAATCTGGTTGTGTGTGTTGTTTTTGTCTCATGCTAACTTTGCTTTAATTCTACTTTTTTCTATCTAATCATAAGAAATCATAGTCAGACAGAAAGAGTCATGAAACAGGAAAAGCAGGTTTCCTGGAAAAAGAGGAAGTTTCCAGCCTGCAGATTTATAAAAATAGCTGAGACTATTCCTTATTTTAAAGCATGAAAGTTTTAAAGAATGAAATCTAAACATTTTGAGTAATTTGATAAGATTCAAAATAAAATTTTTATATTAATACAGGTTTACTTGTAATAATACTTACAGTTACATTTGTGAGAACACTTACAAGAAAAACAAGTAACTGTAACTTTGGTATCAAATAATTAGAATCATGGATTATTCTTGGTTTCTTTTCAGAAAAACATCTGTAATAACTCACATTAAGATTATAATAAGTATAATTAATAAGTTATGGTTATAAAATCATAAATGAATGCTAAATCAGAGAAGCTAAAGAAAATAAACGTGATATAAATGTGATTTTGACATTGAACTTGACATGGTGTAAAAAGGTGTAACTGCAATTAATTAAACATCACTGATATGTTGGAGGTAGATGGTAGGTGAAAGGTGAAAGGTTAAGGGAAAAGGGGGAACTAACAGAAGAGCAGAGATGATCAACGCTTTATTTAGAAACAGATTGAACAATGTAAACGTTTCAGAGAAAAGGTCATGCAGGCAAGGGACATAGGAGGTTGAGCAACCCTGAGACATTAGCACAGACATCAGGAAATGTCTGTAAGACAGTGATGGATATGAGATCATCTGTCTAAGCAGTCAGCCAATGAAACAAGCACAGCAACAGTGCTAGCCAATGCAAACGCACCAAAAGGTGGATAAACCCTATAAAAGGTGGGTGCAAAAGAGGAACCTTTGGTTGGATCCTCCGGGCAGCTTCGAGCCAAGAGATGGACAAAGAACTCTGCAGCTGAAGAAGAGCCGGGGCCACGGAGCCGAAGACTGTCCTGCGCATGGGGACCAACCCGTCTGGCCCACAACCTGTGGCTTCAAATCGCACTTCTCTCATCGGCTGGGTTCAGACCCCAAAGACAAAGATGAAGACAAAGGCAAAGACAAAGAAGAAGAACTGGTGCCTTTTTTCCTGCCAGCACCAAGTCCTGTGTGACCTCACGATCCATGCGGAGAAGAAGCCCATCAGACCTACAGAGATCCCTGCCTTCGCTGATCAACTTCCTCCTCCTGCTGCAGCACCTTCTTCATCATCAGGCCAGGTCTGGGGTTCGAAACGCCAAACTCCGTCCGTCTCTCTCAAAGGTTCCCTTTTTTAGTTCTCAGTGTCAGCAGTAGGAAAAGATAGATTAGATGATTGATTTTACTTATTTGATTATTTCTGCTACTGAATTAAGCTGTACTGACCCTTGCAAAAATGCCTTACTAATAAAATATTTAGCATAAAGAAAATCTAAAAGATGTTGTGGACATTCAGTTAATGAGTCACCTTAAAGTTCTTTGATGGTTGTAAAATAGCTGTGATGTTTGATTCTGGAGAGGAAGAAGTGGAAAATGTTTTATAGGTTGCTGGTAGCCCAAATGTAAAACATCATCCTTGGGACTCGCCCGAGTCACTAAAACCTACCTGGTTCAATAACAAATGCAAGTTGTAAAATAGAGAACGAGCGACCGTTAACAGGTGTGCTCTGTGAAACTAGCTGGCTGTAGGCTGCTCAGTCTGGCTAATTCACAGGGGGAAGAAGGGTGGGACACCTGGATGTAGGCCGTCAGAAACCAGGCGAATCGTTTCTCGAAACCAGCTTAAACAGAGTTTACTTCAGTTCTGGACAGGGTAGATCCCAGCAGATTTAGGAAACTCAATTAACCCGTTAGAAGGAGAGCTGGTAGCACATCTCCCCTCTCAGAAGAGGAAGCAGAGAGTGAGAGAGTAGAGAAAGGAGGGGGGGGTGTTGCGCAACAACAGGTTGGACAATAAATCAGTTATATGTATCTCGATACACACGTGATCAATATCAATAGATAGTAAGTCTGACAGAATATTCAATAGAATATTCTCTGAACTCTGATCCAGAACCACATACCATTCTGGAGGATGTAGGCACAGTCAAGGCTTCTCAACCTCTCAAGGCTAGCTCATCTAGGTTGATGGCTTCATTTAACTCACTGGTGAACTAGCAACAAGCTGTTGAGTAACTTGCGGAGCAGCAGTTTAATGTTTCACCACTGTGCCTCATAAATGTTTTTAAAAAACATTATGGTGTGAAAGCTGTGGATAAAATGGGAAAGGTCACATCACCAGTTTGGCAGTATTTCAGATATAAAAAAAATAATTGATATAAAATAATAAAAAATTCTTGTATCGTGAAATGTTTTTCAGTAATATCATTCAACCCTATTCTCATGTTCATAATAAATTTTTTGCAATGTTATGTTTTATTAGACATTATTCATTAGTTATTGTGTGTAATTGTCACAGGATGGATGAGATATATGACTTCTTAAAATCACGGGATGTTTCAGAGGAAGTCATACAACGACTGCAAAAGGATAAGGTAGCTAGATTGCTAAGGAAATCAGTACATTTAGAAGTTATCATACAACACTATTATAGAGACATGGTGAAGACAGATCAGTTTTATCATGTGGCTGTTTTTACTGGGTTTTCCCCCCCATTTTTATAGGTTAAATAACTGTTTTAACTTTTGTTTTCTAGATTGACTCCAGTGTCCTTCTGCTCATGACAGATGATCAGCTTAAGGAGTATCTCCCATCTTATGGTGACCGACTGGCACTTCTCGGATATTGCAGACGAAGGGAAAATGATCCTGCTGGCCGGAAATCAAAACCTTTTGACCGATTGAGAGCCAAGATTTCAAGGAACAAAGGCAACGATCAAAAGCAGATCTCAGAAAATGTTAGCATCAGAAATGCTCAAAAAACTGTTCGAAAAGTTGAGATAGGATGGATGAATTCTCGAGATGGGGAGCTTTTACAAGTTCGGACAAAGAAAGGTGGTGGAACAAGAAAAATTTATGTGTCAAAGGACTGTAGAAAAAATGACTTAATTGAAAAGGCAGTGGGTTTGTTTTTTCCGTCTCAAAGAAATTCACATGGAAGAATTACAGATTTTGAGGTTGACATGACAGATTTCCAGGAACATTCACTTGATGAACATATTACAGTTGGAGAACTTTATGAGCAGACCAAAACTACCTGTTTTGCGTTTTTACCTAACAACCAAAAAGAAGGACACTGGCAGCGACTCAGAACCAGACAACCCCAGTGGAAATGACCAAGACACTTTAAGGTTTTCTACTCACTCTCAAGTTTGCACACCACTGACTCAATCCAAAGCACCAGACAGCATTGATGCCATATATGTTGGAACCAGCAGTGTCCTGACAAACAGCAGCAGTGATAATGTTCACCTAGTTTACTCTACTGATGACATGGGTGATTTGTCCAATGTCCAAGAGCTAGATGCAGGAATCAATGGGGACATTTTAGAAGACAGTGGCACTGTTACCTTTTTCACAGGACACATTTCTGACACAGATAGTGTCAGTCTTGATGACACCCTTCCTCTGTCTCCACAGCCATCTAGTCCAGTGCTTTCTTCTTCACAATTTGATTCTTTGAACGAGCCAATTGTTCAGAGAGAAGGGATTAAGAAAATCCTTGTTCTTCACCGTGGCCAGATCCTGAAAGAACTAATTTCACATTTTTGTGATCCAGGTGTCACTCAGGAGGACATATGTATTCAAGTGGTGCTCCCTGATGGAAGGCGAGAAAAGGCTGTTGATGATGGAGGAGTTTTGAGGGATGTCCTCTCAGAATTTTGGCAGGACTTTTATGAACAGTGTACAATGGGCAATAACTTTAAGGTGCCCCTACTTGCGTCATGATTTTGTACAGCAACAATGGGAAAGCATTGGCCGAATTATTGCCTTTGGCTGGCAAAAACAGAAGTACCTGCCTATAAAACTTGCTCCAGTAATACTGGAACAAGCAGTTCTTGGTTCTATAAAGAGTCCTCTTGTTGATAGCTTCTTAAGGTATGTTACAGAGTACGATCGGATGGTGTTTGAATCTTGCCTTTCAGATTTTCAGAGTGTTGACAAAGAAGAGCTTCTGGAAATCATGGATATCCATAACTGTCGAAGAGTACCAACAGCTGATAACATAGAGCTACTACTTGAGGAGCTTGCCCACCAAAAGCTCATTCAGGAACCTGCCTTTGTTATTGAGCAGTGGAGCACTGTCCTTTCCCCTCTGAGGTCTGAGATGGAAAGTATTACAGCTGCATATGAAAATCTCCAGCCAACATTAAGAAAGGTTATAAATTCAATTGTATACCCTGTAGTCATGAATGCACAGCAGAAAAACATCAGCAAATATTTAAGTTCTTATCTCAGAGAATCAGACTCACAACACCTGTCACTTTTTCTGCGGTTCTGCACAGGATCTGATTTGTTTCTTCAAAAACTATCAGTGTTAGCTTCACTCAACTTCAAGGTATTCAGAGACGGCCAGTTGCCCACACATGCGGTTGCTACCTAGAGTTGCCAGTTAATTATGATAACTATCCAGAGTTTCGACACGAAATAAACAAGGTCCTAGAAAGTAGTGTATGGGTGATGGATATAGTCTAACAGACTTCAGCTGAAGAAACATGTGAGTTTAAGGAATCTTTGGTAACACCTTATTTGAAGGGGTGTGCATAAGACTGACATGACACTATCATAAACATGACATAACATCTGTCATGAACATGAAGTGGAATGTTTATGACAGTGTCATGTCAGTCTTATGCACACCCCTTCAAATAAGTGTTACCAAATCTTTTGTATTAAACTTTCAAAGTTTAGCATTATCTTAACAAGTTTTTTACCTCATCTTAACTCCACAGAGTTTCTACTTTTTGCAATTTATTTTTCTCTGGAGTATTTATAAGACCTGCAATGTCATAGTAGGTACTCTACTACTAGTGTTTTTTGGGGGGGGGGTTTATGTTAAAGTACTCCAAAGTTAAAGTTTAAAGCATAAATTTGAGTTGGCAGTAAAATGTATTTTCTCAATATTTTCTGTTTATTAAATTGAAGTATTTTATATTGTTACTAGAATTTTTTTTACTTTTAATTTTACTTGAGGCTGCAAAAGCTGGTTTGTTACATAATTAAAAATACAATATGGCCGCCGCGCTTGTAAACAAGCAGCTCTTAGTTGCATAAATAATTTATGAATAATTTCTGATGTTTTGTTTCTTATATTAGTCACATAATTTAAATGTTCAGTGGATGAACATGTTGCTACTCTGTTTGAATGCAGTTCTGGAAGAAATGGAGTAAAGTGTTTCATTTACCCTTATTCCTCAAAAATGTTCTTTTGTTTACTCAGCATTTTATTTATATTTTTGTTTAAGTAAACATAACCTTAAAATATTTTCAATAACAGATTGGTGCCATTGCAGTAGCTCAATATCAGATTTAACCAGAAAACAACTGAAAAAGAACACTTTCTTTTTTCTTTTTTTTTTTTTTACACCTTGAAGCATTGTCATTATCGATTATTTTAAAACACTCAAAGGCTTCTCTAATAGCTAAATAGAGACTTTAATTTTGAAGTTCAATAAACCGCTTTTTCCAGTTTATATGTGTGATTTATTTGGGGCGGGGGGAAGCTTTAAATCAGCATTGGGTTGCACACCTGAAAATAATGAGGTTTCTACAGCAGTTCTCAATTCCTTTATTTCCTGTTTAATAATCAGCATAATGTTCAACACTGTAATGCAATGATATTGATAATAAAGGGAAAATATCAAAACCAAAAATCATCTGTCCAATGCATCAATATATTTTTCTAATGTCAGACTTATTTTATCAGCTCAGCATGATTTATCTTATTTTAGTGTCTCTTCTTGCTTAGTTACAGAGCTTGTGAATGGCTTTGACCCATCTTTATACTGGTGCAACAATGTGTTGAAGCAAATGCTGCCACTCTCACAATGTCATCAAATATCTACTGAAGTCAAATTAGGGACGAGGTAGCAAACTGTCAACGCAACAAAATGTTTTTACAATTTATCAATGCAGCTCCAAATCTCTGGTAATCAGCTGTCTGAGTCTTATGTATAGATCAGTTGTTGCAAACACATCATCTGTGACATTCAGGTTATGCTCTGAAATCAGATCCACACAGATACTGAAGACATCTTCATCGCATGGAAAGTCTTTGAAACACACATTAACTATATGACATCAAAACATGCCAACACTATTATATCTTTGTCCATGGTCCAGTCTTATCTTCATCTAGGACTGCCATGCCTGCATTGGAGGTGATCTGCAGCCTGATTGGCTGGCTGTGCCTCTACCTGTTGTTCTGCTCCACCTTCTCTCACCGAGGGCCCGAGTGGAACTGCCCGCTTGGTCACCTTGACCCATGGCGTCATCATAGTGCTGCTGACGGCATACGTTGTGTTTGTTGACGGTCCCTGGCCCTTCACACATGCAGGTCAGCAGGAAAACACAGAAACTGTGATGCGATGGTTCAGTTCGAAGGCAACATGGCGCATTGTTACTCAGAACAATAATCCAAAGCCAATTTACGATGGTTCTCTATGTTTTAAACCAATATTAAGTGGTTTTATTAAGAATGACTGAGATCATTTTGGAAGTCTGATTCCCAGAAGTTGAAAAAAGACCAGAAACCATTCTGCTGCTGTTGAATCTGAAGACATGCTGAGCATGGACACAAAAACAGGTCGGTGGGTTTAGCTTTGCAAGAATAAGGGGTTAAAAGTATCACCACTAAACCTGTAGATCTCAAAAAATGATTTGAAGATGGATGTTATTGGTCCAATAGTTAACATTCTTATAGGATTAAGATTTCATTTTTTTATCTTCTCTGCAGGTACAGAAAACACTGACCCTCCAGATATTTGCCCTGGCAGTCTGCCTCGGCTACTTCTTCTTTGACCTGGGTTGGTGCGTGTGCTACCGGATGTAGTCGCGGGCCCAGTCATGCTGGCTGCATCACGCGCCAGCACTCGTGGGCATCCTACTGGCGCTGATGCATGGGCGCTGTCGGGCTGTGAGACTCTGCGGGGTGATCTTCGGCAGCGAGATCACCAACCCGCTGATGCAGAGCCGCTGGTTCCTCGCCAAGCTGGGACTCTACGACAGCCTGCTGGGCGACGCCGGGAACTGCTCTTCATCCTGCCTGTTCGCCGCGGTGCGCGTCGGCACTGGGGGACCGTCATGTTTTATTGCGAGCTCACTTCGCCCAGGACTTTGCTGATAATGAAGCTTGGCGGCGTGGTCATGTATCTGCTGGCCTGGGTGTTCATGGTGGACATCGCCAGGTTCGGCTACAAGAAGACCAGGGCCAAATACAGGAAGTGGATGGTGAACCGCGAGCTCAAAGAGACGAGCGAAGAAAACCAGTTTGGGCACGAAGAGTGATGATTGAGAAGACTAACTCAACCGCTTTCACATGTTTTTAACAGACGCTCCATGAATTTATTTATTTTATCTGCGGTACAGTGGACTGCAACATTCTTTTAAAGTCTTGTGTAAAAACAATTCTGAAAAGCCTTGATAAGTACATTTATTTTGCAAACTAAATAATGATCTGACAGCGAGCAGAGCATGCGCATTAAGAGGTCCGACCTTTAGAGGAACTGCCAGCAGGGGGCGCAACTACATACATACTTTCCGAGGTGTATGCGACCATGTCATCGCCCCCCCTGCTCCCCGACATAAACTTGTATAACTCATTTTTAATTAATAGTATCAATAATAATAAATGTACATATATGTGAATAAATTGTTGCCCTCAGGGCAATTAAAAAGAATGAAACAAAAAACAGGCAATATTTCATCATTTAATATATATTTGAGCCAAAGAGCCACTTCTGTTAGCCTTGTGTCTAGAACTGCTGTGAGCTGCAGGTCTGAGGCTTTTTGTTAGCATGTTTTCTATCATTCTTATAGCTTCATAGGAAGCCTGATCCAAACTGGCAACCCACATTAATAAAATGGTGAAATAATATTGACCACAAAACAAGGAGGGTTAGGGTGAGAACTGTCCATATAGTACCGTGGAAGAAATGTTTGAAGGCTTGTGCATGAATCAAGATGTATTTGAATCAGCATATAAACGATTTAGTAGGAATGGTGTTGAAAAGGCAAATTAAAGAAATCTGGATTCATCCATATAGTAGACCGCTGTTAAAAGCTTGGAATGCAAATATTGATATCCAATATGTGTTGATGCATATGCATGTTGTGTTTATATTGTATCTTACATGTCAAATTTAACGTGAAATTGGTTTTCTTCTAGGAAATGGACAGAAAGAGAAGCAGCCAAAGAAGGAAATGTTTGTGCTAAAGAAGCTTTAAAGAGATTTGGTAGAGTCTATTTGCATAACCGTGATGTTTGTGCTCAGGAAGCAGTGTATAGACTCACCAACATGCATTTAAAGGAGTGTTCTCGGAGCGTTATTTTTATTCCAACTGGTGATAATATTGTGAAAATGAGTTTTCCCATTTCTGTTTTGAGACAAAAGCTAGATCACAGGATCTTACCCCAAAAGACATGTGGATGACTGAGATAGTTGACCGCTATAAGAATAGGCCGAATGATAATATGTTTAATAATAGGTGCCTGGTTAAGTTTGCTTCAGATTATAGCGTTTTGACAAAAAATGAGAAATGTAGAAATGCAATAAAGTTGAATAATGACTTTGGGTTTATTGCAAAAAGAATTTGGACAAAACCAGCAGCAGCTGTTCGATATGCGCGTTTCTCTGAAACAAAAGAGCCAGAAAAGTTTTACCAAAGCATAATGCAGTTATTTCTACCTTATCGCTTTGATAGTGAACTTAAGCCTTCAAGTTGTGCAACCTTTGGTGAGTTTTACAGAACTGGTTTGTTTGGTTTTGTTGATGGAACAAAACCTTCAGTAAAGTCTGTTGTAGATTTAAGTAGGAGTGAGTTTGAGTTGGAATCTGTGGACAATGTTACTGGTGATGTAATGCTGGAAGACGATGGGCTGAATGGTGTTCTGAGGTTGAACTGGAACGCTTGGAGTGTGTGGTATTACAAAAGGAAGACAAATAGAAAACAGTGATCAGGAACAAATACCTGATTTAAGTCTGCAGTGTAAAGACGTTTCATTATTTGAGAAAAATAAATTAGAAGAATTGAAAGCCTTGCATTGATTAGATCTTTGAATGAAAAACAGTTCTCTGTTTTTGTTTTTAATTAAATCAGGCAGTATTGTTAGCCAAGCTTAATGGAATAAATCCTTAACAACTGCACATTTTTATTACAGGTGGTGCTGGCACAGGAAAAAATCATTTAATCAGGGCAATTGAATATGAATCAAAACGTTTATTGTCGACTGTGCGTCGATAGTTGCTTATCAGAAGTGTTGTTATTGGGTAAAGGAGCACATGTGTAAAAATGTGATGGCTGATATCTGACATCCGGGAGATGAGTTATTGTCACTTCCTGTTTAGTAGTGAAAGATTAGCAAGAACTTCCTGTAGGGTTTGATAGACCAGATAGTGACTTCCTGTTGGAAGTGGGAGGGGCAGGTTATGTCATCAGGTAACCATGTGAATGTGATGAGGGCTGGTCTATAATGACATAGAAAGTCTGATGCAGCTCTGACTTTGTATGTGGAAGTTATTGCACCTTGATGTTTTATGGCAAATAGTCAGACTTTGACACTAAGCCACGCCCACATGAAAAATCCTGTGATAACTGTTTGACCTTCAGTGCCTCAAGGTTATGCTGAGTGATTCTGAAGTCCGTATCTCAAAAGCTGATAACGAGTTCGATCAGATGCGACGTCTATAAAAAAGAGGAAATGGCAACTTTGATCCAAAATGGCCGTCTTCCTGTTGAGTTTGGACCATGGCGACTTTTTTTGTAGGTCCTGACCAGATACACATGTGTACCAAGTTTCATGAGTCTGGGTTGAAGCATGACTTGGGGCTGATTTTTTAAAAACTTCTAGGGGGCGCTGTAGATAAATTAGGCCACGCCCACCAAGGATTCTTATGGATTCCTGTCTGGGGCTGGATAAGGATCCATCCCAGTAAGTTTGGTGCAACTCAGCTTGAAACTGTGGAATTTAGAGCCAAACATATGGCAGCGGCGTGACCTGTCACTTCGCTGCGTCGCCATGGCCACGCCCTCCATTGAAAACTCTTAGCACTTTAAAGCAAGTGAGCCCAATTGTTATCTGTCATCCAACACAAAATCATCTTGATTAGGTCAAGAGAGCCAGAGATAACGCTTTCCAAGAAAAAAAAGGCACTTCCTGTTCTGATGGGGCGGGGCTTAGACGTCAGACTATGACGATATAGGATCACCAGGCATCCAATCAGGATCACTCTTGCCAAGTTTGGTGCAGCTCAGTCGAAACATGTGGAATCTAGAGCCAAACATATGGCAATGGCGTTACAGGTCACTTCGCCACGCCGCCGCGCTCCATCGAAACCAGTCAGGGTTGGAATACACAACCACTCATACCACAGCAGGTACGGAAAACCACAAACGCAAAATTCAATCATGTAGAAATCTACTGTTAATGTCTTCATGTTAAATAAAAAATATTACTTAATATTTAAGTATTTAGTCATTATTTCAGCTTGACTCATTCAGAACTGTTCTGATCGTTTCCATAGCAACGATCAGAAGCAAGACCTTGCCCCAGAAGTCCAGTGAGCTCACTGATGAGGTCATAGATGACATCATGTACATCACAATAGATCAAAGAAGTTCTAAAGACTTAATGTGTTGCGCTCCAACATTGAGCCCAAACAGTTTTCAGAGACCAGAAGCCAAAATGAAGATCAGTGATCGTTTCAGATTTTTTGGATCATTCCATTTTCATCATGGAGCGAATGAGGAGAGCGAGGACGGATTAAACCCCATTAAGATGACCCACAACATGAGACGCTTTGAAAAAGACATGAGACCTGTGGAACACTTTTTTAGAAACCTGTCTGCTTTGTCCAGCTGGCACTCTGTGCACATGACTGCCTGTTTTTTTTTCATCTACATGTGCACAGTGTGGCTTGGCTGGACCGTTTCCTTCGTCGTGCTCTTCATGATTCTCCAGCTTTCTGTAAATTATTAATTTCCAAAGGCTGGAGGATCGAGTGGAGCATCATACCCGACATGGGTGAGCCAGTGGAACATCTACAAGAGAACCTAAATATGGTTCAGATGTTCCACTGGATTGCCAAAACTGCTCAGAAAACCCAGAAGCTTTTTGGAAACATGGCTGACATGCTTGAGAAGATAAAAAACCTCTGCATGTGGGCCCGGCCAGAGCTCACTTTAGGTTCTACGTGGGACTTTGGCTGGTGTTTATCTTCTCATGCATGTTTCCATTCCGGCTGCTGGGTTTTGTCATAGGTGTTTCTGTAGGGATCAAGATTTTTATCATCAACTTGATCTTTGAAAGGTTCCCAAAGCTGCGGCAGCGGTTTGACGTCCCCTACAACTTCTGGGCTAATTTACCCACTGACCTGCAGCTGAGGGACCCCAGAAACACCTTGCTGAGCAGATGGAAGGCCAAAGCAAAGGCCCGATGGAGCACGGCCCGAAGGAGCATTTCTGATGCTCTTCTCGGTGCCAGAAGGAGGCGCCTTTTCCCTCCACGCTCCCGCTTCATCGGGACCTTTCATGCATGGGAACTTTTGGAGAGGAGCTAAAACTAACAAATTCGGAAGATGAAAGAATCCCAGAACAAATCCTTATTGACCATTTCGAGGCTGGAGAAATCTGACTGGGACTGAACATGTGTCCTGATGTGTTCAGTTAAATCAAATTATGGGATTTAAAGGTAAAAAGATTTGACAGGTTTCCTGTTTGCAGGTTTCTCTCCGGGTGCTCCGGCTTCCTGCCACAGTCTGAAATTAAGACTGTTTAGTTAATTGGCCTCTAAATTGTGCTCAGGTGTGATTAAAACATTTCTTTTCTTTTCCTTGACTAAACCGTTTGCCTGGGTCTGAATTCCTGCCTGGGTTCTTCTGTCTTCATGGGGTTTGCAGTTTCTCCGTCTCGTTCTCTCCGGCTTCCTCCCAGAGTCCAAAAAAATGATTGTTGATTTATTTGGCTTGTCTAGATGACCTTTGCCCCATGTCTTCTTCCCTCTCTTTTGCTTAAAGTAGTTTTGGCCAAATCTACTTTTAGCAAATATCAAAAAGTAGTTTCCTGTTTGCAGGTTTCTCTCCGGGTACTCCGGCTTCCTGCCACAGTCTAAAATCACGACTGTTTAGTTCATTGGTCTCTGAATTCTGCTAAGGTGTGATTGAAACATTTCTTTTATTTTCTGAAATGTTTGCCTGGGTCATCTTGCTGTGGATTGCCACATGGCTGCCCCTTGCTGTGGCAATCCATCTGCTCAGGAAGGTGTTTGTGGTTCAGCTGCAGGTCGGTGGGTAAATTAGCCCAGAAGGTGTAGGGGGCGTCAAACCGCTGCCGCAGCTTCGGGAACCCAGCCTGGGCTCTTCTGTCTTCATGGGGATTGAATGTTCTCCAAGTGGGGCCAAAACTATCAATCCATCCACTAAGGGGGCCGAATCCCTGGAGATCCCTGGATCCGGCGGACAATGTCGGCACAGGGGCCAGACCACCTGGAGGCGACGAGGGAGCCCTGGGACCACCTGGAGGCGACGAGGGAGCCCTGGGACACCTGGAGGCGACGAGGGAGCCTGGGACCACCTGGAGGCGTCGAGGGAGCCCTGGGACCACCTGGAGGCGACGAGGGAGCCCTGGGACCACCTGGAGGCGACGAGGGAGCCCTGGGACCACGGAGGCGACGAGGGAGCTCTGGGACCACCTGGAGGCGACGAGGGAGCCATGGGACCACCTGGAGGCGTCGAGGGAGCCCTGGGACCACCTGGAGGCGACGAGGGAGCCCTGGGACCACCTGGAGGCGACGAGGGAGCTCTGGGACCACCTGGAGGCGACGAGGGAGCCCTGGGACCACCTGGAGGCGACGAGGGAGGCCTGGGACCACCTGGAGGCGACGAGGGAGCTGTGGGACTGTGGCTGGTCTTTATCTTCTCATGCATATTTATGGAAATAAATATGTGCCATCAGAATTTGAATAAAAAATGCCTCTGAAATTTGAATGTTGTATATTAGTGCTTACTAGAGGAACTAGAATGACACAATGTTCAGAGTAGGTATTTCATTTCTCTGAGTCTGTACTGTTTATACAGGCAGTTTTAAATATGACACTGAAATTGTTTTTTATGCAAAATTTTATTGAATGTACTTAGATGAGTTCATATATGCTTGAAGTATTAGAAAATAAATTACATAAGACAAACAAAACTTTTTTCTGATTCTTATAATGCAAGAAATGTAAAGTCCTAGAACAATGTACAAATGTACCTACTAGGTTCCTTTTGAGTAAAGAAAAAACAATCAAATTACAAATTTAGAAACATTTTAGTTCTTAAACATGTCTACCATAAAGACACTAAAATTCACCTTTGTGGTAACATGATCAGCATTTTGCTTTACATTTCATAAATGGTGAATTTTGAAACTGGTACGGAAGCTTATTGCTATTTAATCCAGGGGAAAAAAATCGAGCGCTATCACGTTATAACGTCATACGTATCTTATTAAACGTGATAGTTATCTTGTTAAAACATGATACGCATCTTGTATAAACATGATAATTTTATGTCCAGGAAGTGGCGGTATTATGCCAGGCTAGTACAGTGGCTAACAGGACTTGGTCGAGTTTCCCTTCATGTTTAGCCTAAAACACGGAGATACTGATGCTGCTTTGCACTGTGGTTGAAACCAATAATAGCAGGCACATGTTACTGGCACCAGACCTCGGGGAATCTGAGCCAGTATCAAGCGGTGCAAAGGCACATGAATCCTTTGCAACCAATTTCTGTGGATCACAGAGGAAGCGAGTTGAACAATGTTACTCTGGCAGAGCTCGTTTATTCTGAGCCGCGCATTTTCAATTGAACAAACAGTCAACAACATCCTGAGTTTCCACAAAGAAATAAAATAAAATAAAATAAAATAAAATCCTCAAATAAAATAACATAATAGCAAAAGAAATTAAGAAAATCTAATCCTAAATTAACATAACCCAACTGAACAAACATTCCATCTACAACACACAGTAAAATGACACACCAACGTTTGTCAGTTACAACTGTTTTTTTAACGTTTGTCAGTTGTAACTGTTACAGCGGCCACAAAAGAGATCAAGCCCACCACAAATAAATACACTGTTATAAGAAACAAAAATATTATAATGCTACCCAAACAATACTATGGAAGCCCATTTCTATGGAAGCCCATTTCCGCCATGAAAAAAAAAAAAAAAGACCAACAGGAAGTCATAATTTCGACTTTCAAAGTCATAATTATGAGATTCAAAGTCATAATTTCGACTTTCAAAGTCATAATTATGAGATTTAAAGTCATAATTTCGACTTTCAAAGTCATAATTATGAGATTCAAAGTCATAATTTCGACTTTCAAAGTCATAATTATGAGATTTAAAGTCATAATTTCGACTTTCAAAGTCATAATTATGAGATTCAAAGTCATAATTTCGACTTTCAAAGTCATAATTATGAGATTTAAAGTCATAATTTCGACTTTCAAAGTCATAATTATGAGATTCAAGTCATAATTTCGACTTTCAAAGTCATAATTATGAGATTTAAAGTCATAATTTCGACTTTCAAAGTCATAATTTCGACTTTCAAAGTCATAATTATGAGATTTAAAGTCATAATTTCGACTTTCAAAGTCATAATTTCGACTTTCAAAGTCATAATTTCGACTTCAAGTCATAATTATGAGATACCGGAGCAGTTGGAGACAAGCCTCCTTAGAATAACAGCTCCGCTCCAGCTCCCAGTTAAATCCTAAATCCAAGGTCCAACCTTGCTACTGCGTTAAGAGTCAGTAAAAGGTAGGTTCGCCTTTTTTGATTTTTGATTTTGTTTAGATTCCTTCGTTTTGAATGCTTTTTGATCGTGTGGTGTTATGTACATCGTTCGTTGTATTAGCAACATGAGCTAGCTGCAGGTTAACCGTCAAAGCGTGCTAACCTTGTTATAGCATATTTAACCGGGTTTTTTTTTAAGTAGTCCGTTAATTAGATTGTTTTTATTGGGGTATCAAAACGTGCGGCTCGATGCCGAGAAGGGAGCTATTATTTTTATAAGGGATCGGACTTATGATGGCGACGTAAAAAGCGTCAAACGGGCCAAATTTCCAACTGCCGAAACGCAGAGCCTAACTGACACCAACTGCCGCTTTTTTAGAGTGAGAAATGAAGAGAATTTTTGACCCCAAACTAATTTTGAGATCGCCCTCACGCCCACAAATATCGCCCAATTGGTATCAAACTCGGTCATGACATCGATACGCATGCCTGCTCCGGTAAAATGTTTTCGAAATTTCTCTAGGGCTTACGGTTTTCTGTCAAGGTGCTTCAGAGCGAAATCATGCGCCAGGATAACTGACGCTCTCCCAGATTCACTTCCATGTATTTCTGAAAAATTTCTGAGCTCTGCATGCACCATTTTTGTCTCATCACTGCAATTACTGTGAGTGAGCTACAAATATGAATCGTGGAACTATGGGAGAAGACAAATAGCCCTTTCATATGCTTCAAACGGTTTTCCAATACGTCTCTCGGTTCCTGAACGGCAAGGAGTTGTTCAGGCTGCTTTTTCCATATAAACCAATGGGGTGTCTCATAAAGATAGAAATCTTTTTCCACCTTTCTGTGACACACACACATGACAGTTAGCAGAGGATTGATAACCATAGCAATGGAACACAGGAGGCGATTGGCTGCTGGTCAGGACTACAAATACGCATCACTGTAGTTCTAATCAATACTCAGTTAAAACAGAGGGCTGAGCTGCCATTTAGAACTATTGGCTGTTTTGGCCAGTAAATAACGGATTTAACCCAAACACTGTTAGACATGTTAATTAGTGTGATCATTTAATATGAAGCTTATGTTTTTTTTCAAAATAAAAGCCTCAATATCCCCCTCAGGATAATGCACCGCCATAGGCGGTGCAATAATATTAGCATGCATTATATTTTTCTCTCAGGTTAGGGAACTGCCTTGCGCAGCAAGGCAGTTCATTAGCATTAGCCTTTTACCTTAAATAAGCTATTAGCTATTTTCTTACTTATTAGCCATGTTTAATATACTGAGTGGAGTAAGTCAATTACAGACAACATTCTAATGATATCCCACATGCTATTGACAGCATGTAGGGAAAGATATGTTCATGGATTTAGTGTGGCAATTAAAATTTCGATTAATGAAAATTTCAAAATAAAAGCCTTGACAATTTTTACATCAGGTATTTGCTCTTTTTGGCTTTATGTGACTTTTTTATCCAAAGCACTGATACACATGGGATTAGTTTGGTCCTTTGAAATGAAGCTTAACAAAAATTTCAAAATAAAAGCCTTGAGTATTTTACATCAGATAATTGCTCTTTTGAGCTTTATATAACTGATTTAACCCAATGACTATTACACATGGGTTTAGTTTGGCCCTTTAAAATGCAGCATACTGAAAATTTCAAAATAAAAGCCTTTAATATTTTCACATCAACTACTTGTGTTTTGAGCATTATATAACTGATTTAACCCAATGACTGTTATACATGGGATTAGTTTGCACCTTGGAAATGAAGCTTAACAAAAATTTCAAAATAAAAGCCTCATCATGCCCCTGAGGTTAGTGCACCGCCACAGGCGGTGCAATAATATTATTCTGCATTATCTTTTTCTCTCAGGTTAGCATGACTTAGCATTAGCATTTTAGCTTAAATAAGCCATTAGCTATTTATTTGACTTATTAGCCATGTTTTTTCTACTGAATGGAGTAATACCATTATAGAAAACATCCTAGTGATGTCCCACATGCTAGTGACAGCAATGATGCTAACATTAGCATTTTTGCTAATTTTAGCTGATACACTTACTTTATCATACTGAATGGTGCAAGTACATGTTAGTCAACATTCTTGTCATTCTCCTCATATGATTGCAGCTTTCTTTAGCATCGATGCTAATTTCTAGCATCAGAACGCTGGGTCCAAACCGACGGGCACACTTTGGCAGGCCCCGGTTAAATTTCTTCAGGAATTTTCTAGTTTCAGAGTGCGATAAGAAGTTTATACTCCAAAAATTCAATAAGTTAATATGTATAATTATTTTGTGGCATTAATACAAGCAATAGCTAGTAGGTTAAAACAAGCTCCACAGCTTGATGTATGCACGTTTTGTTATGCATAATGTGATTGACTATCTTTCCCGTTAAATTGTTTTTGTCGATACATAGACAAGAGTAAAATATGGAAGTACAATATGCATCAGTTTTCAAACTGTTTTCTTAGCAGTTTCATGTACACTTATGCTAATGCTGGAGATCTACAGCTTTACATTGACAATATTTACAAAAGCAATTCAAAATAAGAAAAATTGAAAAACAAGGAACTTAAAAAATCCCCAAAACAGGCAGGCCCTGTTGAAAATTTTAACTCCTCAACTTTACTCAACTTTCAGGATACCTACAAAAGAGACAGAGGAGGTTCCTTTGACCTGAACCTAAACCTAAACAGAGGTAAGTTGCAACTCTTGTGAAAATCCAATTTATCATATTATCTGTTTAAATCAAAGTAATTAAGATCAAAACTAAAATCATTCTGATGATGTTCATGCACTTGACTCTTTTATAAAGATGGGAATTTCATTTTGAGAATTGTTCAACCATTGAAATATTTTATTGGAAAAATGTAAACAGAACTTTCAGACCTAAGCTCTACACTTTACCATTTAGTTGGTAGATTGGTAGATTTTTCTTTATTACTTTTATGTAGTTTCTTTGTGTATTGGTTTATTTTTGCAGATCTGTACAGCTGTTTTGTTGTCTATTGTCTTTATTTTAGCAGGAGCTTGAGTCTGAAATACAGTTTCTATTTGTCTTGTAGGGTTTGTCAAGAGAAGTGGAGTTTTGATGACTACACTGAGCCCTCTGTGACAACTGAGGATGAAGAATCTGCATCTTCACATCCCAGACGAACCTCTTCTCTTTCCAGGGGATGAGGACGGCGAACTGCAGGAGGGTGATGGACTCCCAGCATGTGAAAGGTCTGACCTCGTGGAGGGGGTGTCAAGAAAACCCGAGCTCATCCCACTTCCCCATGCTGGAGATTTAAGTTTAACAGTAATAATAAATAAAGTTATCTTTAAAATGAATCACTCAAGTGACATCAAGGCCCAGCAGTAGACTTAGGTGTCAATAAAATAAATCTGGTTGTGTGTGTTGTTTTTGTCTCATGCTAACTTTGCTTTAATTCTACTTTTTTCTATCTAATCATAAGAAATCATAGTCAGACAGAAAGAGTCATGAAACAGGAAAAGCAGGTTTCCTGGAAAAAGAGGAAGTTTCCAGCCTGCAGATTTATAAAAATAGCTGAGACTATTCCTTATTTTAAAGCATGAAAGTTTTAAAGAATGAAATCTAAACATTTTGAGTAATTTGATAAGATTCAAAATAAAATTTTTATATTAATACAGGTTTACTTGTAATAATACTTACAGTTACATTTGTGAGAACACTTACAAGAAAAACAAGTAACTGTAACTTTGGTATCAAATAATTAGAATCATGGATTATTCTTGGTTTCTTTTCAGAAAAACATCTGTAATAACTCACATTAAGATTATAATAAGTATAATTAATAAGTTATGGTTATAAATCATAAATGAATGCTAAATCAGAAAAGCTAAAGAAAATAAATGTGATATAAATGTGATTTTGACATTGAACTTGACATGGTGTAAAAAGGTGTAACTGCAATTAAACATCACTGATATGTTGGAGGTAGATGGTAGGTGAAAGGTGAAAGGTTAAGGGAAAAGGGGGAACTAACAGAAGAGCAGAGATGATCAACGCTTTATTTAGAAACAGATTGAACAATGTAAACGTTTCAGAGAAAAGGTCATGCAGGCAAGGGACATAGGAGGTTGAGCAACCCTGAGACATTAGCACAGACATCAGGAAATGTCTGTAAGACAGTGATGGATATGAGATCATCTGTCTAAGCAGTCAGCCAATGAAACAAGCACAGCAACAGTGCTAGCCAATGCAAACGCACCAAAAGGTGGATAAACCCTATAAAAGGTGGGTGCAAAAGAGGAACCTTTGGTTGGATCCTCCGGGCAGCTTCGAGCCAAGAGATGGACAAAGAACTCTGCAGCTGAAGAAGAGCCGGGGCCACGGAGCCGAAGACTGTCCTGCTCATGGGGACCAACCCGTCTGGCCCACAACCTGTGGCTTCAAATCGCACTTCTCTCATCGGCTGGGTTCAGACCCCAAAGACAAAGATGAAGACAAAGACAAAGGCAAAGACAAAGAAGAAGAACTGGTGCCTTTTTTCCTGCCAGCACCAAGTCCTGTGTGACCTCACCATCCATGCGGAGAAGAGGCTCATCAGACCTACAGAGATCCCTGCCTTCGCCGATCAACTTCCTCCTCCTGCTGCAGCACCTTCTTCATCATCAGGCCAGGTCTGGGGTTCGAAACGCCAAACTCCGTCCGTCTCTCTCAAAGGTTCCCTTTTTTAGTTCTCAGTGTCAGCAGTAGGGAAAGATAGACTAGATGATTGATTTTACTTATTTGATTATTTCTGCTACTGAATTAAGCTGTACTGACCCTTGCAAAAATGCCTTACTAATAAAATATTTAGCATAAAGAAAATCTAAAAGATGTTGTGGACATTCAGTTAATGAGTCACCTTAAAGTTCTTTGATGGTTGTAAAATAGCTGTGATGTTTGATTCTGGAGAGGAAAAAGTTTAAAATGTTTTTAGGTTGCTGGTAGCCCAAATGTAAAACATCATCCTTGGGACTCGCCCGAGTCACTAAAACCTACCTGGTTCAATAACAAATGCAAGTTGTAAAATAGAGAACGAGCGACCGTTAACAGATGTGCTCTGTGAAACTAGTTGGCTGTAGGCTGCTCAGTCTGGCTAATTCACAGGGGGAAGAAGGGTGGGACACCTGGATGTAGGCCGTCAGAAACCAGGCGAATCGTTTCTCGAAACCAGCTTAAACAGAGTTTACTTCAGTTCTGGACAGGGTAGATCCCAGCAGATTTAGGAAACTCAATTAACCCGTTAGAAGGAGAGCTGGTAGCACATCTCCCCTCTCAGAAGAGGAAGCAGAGAGTGAGAGAGTAGAGAAAGGAGGGGGGGGTGTTGCGCAACAACAGGTTGGACAATAAATCAGTTATATGTATCTCGATACACACGTGATCAATATCAATAGATAGTAAGTCTGACAGAATATTCAATAGAATATTCTCTGAACTCTGATCCAGAACCACATACCATTCTGGAGGATGTAGGCACAGTCAAGGCTTCTCAACCTCTCAAGGCTAGCTCATCTAGGTTGATGGCTTCATTTAACTCACTGGTGAACTAGCAACAAGCTGTTGAGTAACTTGCGGAGCAGCAGTTTAATGTTTCACCACTGTGCCTCATAAATGTTTTTAAAAAACATTATGGTGTGAAAGCTGTGGATAAAATGGGAAAGGTCACATCACCAGTTTGGCAGTATTTCAGATATAAAAAAATAATTGATATAAAATAATAAAAAATTCTTGTATCGTGAAATGTTTTTCAGTAATATCATTCAACCCTATTCTCATGTTCATAATAAATTTTTTGCAATGTTATGTTTTATTAGACATTATTCATTAGTTATTGTGTGTAATTGTCACAGGATGGATGAGATATATGACTTCTTAAAATCACGGAATGTTTCAGAGGAAGTCATACAACGACTGCAAAAGGATAAGGTAGCTAGATTGCTAAGGAAATCAGTACATTTAGAAGTTATCATACAACACTATTATAGAGACATGGTGAAGACAGATCAGTTTTATCATGTGGCTGTTTTTACTGGGTTTTCCCCCCATTTTTATAGGTTAAATAACTGTTTTAACTTTTGTTTTCTAGATTGACTCCAGTGTCCTTCTGCTCATGACAGATGATCAGCTTAAGGAGTATCTCCCATCTTATGGTGACCGACTGGCACTTCTCGGATATTGCAGACGAAGGGAAAATGATCCTGCTGGCCGGAAATCAAAACCTTTTGACCGATTGAGAGCCAAGATTTCAAGGAACAAAGGCAACGATCAAAAGCAGATCTCAGAAAATGTTAGCATCAGAAATGCTCAAAAAACTGTTCGAAAAGTTGAGATAGGATGGATGAATTCTCGAGATGGGGAGCTTTTACAAGTTCGGACAAAGAAAGGTGGTGGAACAAGAAAAATTCATGTGTCAAAGGACTGTAGAAAAAATGACTTAATTGAAAAGGCAGTGGGTTTGTTTTTTCCGTCTCAAAGAAATTCACATGGAAGAATTACAGATTTTGAGGTTGACATGACAGATTTCCAGGAACATTCACTTGATGAACATATTACAGTTGGAGAACTTTATGAGCAGACAAAACTACCGGTTTTGCGTTTTTACCTAACAACCAAAAAGAAGGACACTGGCAGCGACTCAGAACCAGACAACCCCAGTGGAAATGACCAAGACACTTTAAGGTTTTCTACTCACTCTCAAGTTTGCACACCACTGACTCAATCCAAAGCACCAGACAGCATTGATGCCACATATGTTGGAACCAGCAGTGTCCTGACAAACAGCAGCAGTGATAATGTTCACCTAGTTTACTCTACTGATGACATGGGTGATTTGTCCAATGTCCAAGAGCTAGATGCAGGAATCAATGGGGACATTTTAGAAGACAGTGGCACTGTTACCTTTTTCACAGGACACATTTCTGACACAGATAGTGTCAGTCTTGATGACACCCTTCCTCTGTCTCCACAGCCATCTAGTCCAGTGCTTTCTTCTTCACAATTTGATTCTTTGAACGAGCCAATTGTTCAGAGAGAAGGGATTAAGAAAATCCTCGTTCTTCACCGTGGCCAGATCCTGAAAGAACTAATTTCACATTTTTGTGATCCAGGTGTCACTCAGGAGGACATATGTATTCAAGTGGTGCTCCCTGATGGAAGGCGAGAAAAGGCTGTTGATGATGGAGGAGTTTTGAGGGATGTCCTCTCAGAATTTTGGCAGGACTTTTATGAACAGTGTACAATGGGCAATAACTTTAAGGTGCCCTACTTGCGTCATGATTTTGGACAGCAACAATGGGAAAGCATTGGCCGAATTATTGCCTTTGGCTGGCAAAAACAGAAGTACCTGCCTATAAAACTTGCTCCAGTAATACTGGAACAAGCAGTTCTTGGTTCTATAAAGAGTCCTCTTGTTGATAGCTTCTTAAGGTATGTTACAGAGTACGATCGGATGGTGTTTGAATCTTGCCTTTCAGATTTTCAGAGTGTTGACAAAGAAGAGCTTCTGGAAATCATGGATATCCATAACTGTCGAAGAGTACCAACAGCTGATAACATAGAGCTACTACTTGAGGAGCTTGCCCACCAAAAGCTCATTCAGGAACCTGCCTTTGTTATTGAGCAGTGGAGCACTGTCCTTTCCCCTCTGAGGTCTGAGATGGAAAGTATTACAGCTGCATATGAAAATCTCCAGCCAACATTAAGAAAGGTTATAAATTCAATTGTATACCCTGTAGTCATGAATGCACAGCAGAAAAACATCAGCAAATATTTAAGTTCTTATCTCAGAGAATCAGACTCACAACACCTGTCACTTTTTCTGCGGTTCTGCACAGGATCTGATTTGTATCTTCAAAAAACTATCAGTGTTAGCTTCACTCAACTTCAAGGTATTCAGAGACGGCCAGTTGCCCACACATGCGGTTGCTACCTAGAGTTGCCAGTTAATTATGATAACTATCCAGAGTTTCGACACGAAATAAACAAGGTCCTAGAAAGTAGTGTATGGGTGATGGATATAGTCTAACAGACTTCAGCTGAAGAACATGTGAGTTTAAGGAATCTTTGGTAAAACCTTATTTGAAGGGGTATGCATAAGACTGACATGACACTATCATAAACATGACATAACATCTGTCATGAACATGAAGTGGAATGTTTATGACAGTGTCATGTCAGTCTTATGCACACCCCTTCAAATAAAGTGTTACCAAATCTTTTTGTATTAAACTTTCAAAGTTTAGCATTATCTTAACAAGTTTTTTACCTCATCTTAACTCCACAGAGTTTCTACTTTTTGCAATTTATTTTTCTCTGGAGTATTTATAAGACCTGCAATGTCATAGTAGGTACTCTACTACTAGTGTTTTTTTTGGGGGGGGGGGTTTATGTTAAAGTACTCCAAAGTTAAAGTTTAAAGCATAAATTTGAGTTGGCAGTAAAATGTATTTTCTCAATATTTTCTGTTTATTAAATTGAAGTATTTTATATTGTTACTAGAATTTTTTTACTTTTAATTTTACTTGAGGCTGCAAAAGCTGGTTTGTTACACAATTAAAAATACAATATGGCCGCCGCGCTTGTAAACAAGCAGCTCTTAGTTGCATAAATAATTTATGAATAATTTCTGATGTTTTGTTTCTTATATTAGTCACATAATTTAAATGTTCAGTGGATGAACATGTTGCTACTCTGTTTGAATGCAGTTCTGGAAGAAATGGAGTAAAGTGTTTCATTTACCCTTATTCCTCAAAAATTTTCTTTTGTTTACTCAGCATTTTATTTATATTTTTGTTTTAAGTAAACATAACCTTAAAATATTTTCAATAACAGATTGGTGCCATTGCAGTAGCTCAATATCAGATTTAACCAGAAAACAACTGAAAAAGAACACTTTCTTTTTTTACACCTTGAAGCATTGTCATTATCGATTATTTTAAAACACTCAAAGGCTTCTCTAATAGCTAAATAGAGACTTTAATTTTGAAGTTCAATAAACCGCTTTTTCCAGTTTATATGTGTGATTTATTTGGGGCGGGGGAAGCTTTAAATCAGCATTGGGTTGCACACCTGAAAAATAATGAGGTTTCTACAGCAGTTCTCAATTCCTTTATTTCCTGTTTAATAATCAGCATAATGTTCAAACTGTAATGCAATGATATTGATAATAAAGGGAAAATATCAAAACCAAAAATCATCTGTCCAATGCATCAATATATTTTTCTAATGTCAGACTTATTTTATCAGCTCAGCATGATTTATCTTATTTTAGTGTCTCTTCTTGCTTAGTTACAGAGCTTGTGAATGGCTTTGACCCATCTTTATACTGGTGCAACAATGTGTTGAAGCAAATGCTGCCACTCTCACAATGTCATCAAATATCTACTGAAGTCCAAATTAGGGACGAGGTAGCAAACTGTCAACGCAACAAAATGTTTTTACATTTATCAATGCAGCTCCAAATCTCTGGTAATCAGCTGTCTGAGTCTTATGTATAGATCAGTTGTTGCAAACACATCATCTGTGACATTCAGGTTATGCTCTGAAATCAGGTCCACACAGATACTGAAGACATCTTCATCGCATGGAAAGTCTTTGAAAACACACATTAACTATATGACATCAAAACATGCCAACACTATTATATCTTTGTCCATGTCCAGTCTTATCTTCATCTAGACTGCCATGCCTGCATTGGAGGTGATCTGCAGCCTGATTGGCTGGCTGTGCCTCTACCTGTTGTTCTGCTCCACCTTCTCTCACCGAGGGCCCGAGTGGAACTGCCGCCTGGTCACCTTGACCCATATGGCGTCATCATAGTGCTGCTGACGGCATACGTTGTGTTTGTTGACGGTCCCTGGCCCTTCACACATGCAGGTCAGCAGCAAAACACAGAAACTGTGATGCGATGGTTCAGTTCGAAGGCAAACATGGCGCATTGTTACTCAGAACAATAAATCCAAAGCCAATTTACGATGGTTCTCTATGTTTAAACCAAATATTAAGTGGTTTTTATTAAGAATGACTGAGATCATTTTGGAAGTCTGATTCCCAGAAGTTGAAAAAAGACCAGAAACCATTCTGCTGCTGTTGAATCTGAAGACATGCTGAGCATGGACACAAAAACAGGTTCGGTGGGTTTAGCTTTGCAAAGAATAAGGGGTTAAAAGTATCACACTAAACCTGTAGATCTCAAAAAATGATTTGAAGATGGATGTTATTGGTCCAATAGTTACATTCTTATAGGATTAAGATTTCATTTTTTTATCTTCTCTGCAGGTACAGAAAACACTGACCTCCAGATATTTGCCCTGGCAGTCTGCCTCGGCTACTTCTTCTTTGACCTGGGTTGGTGCGTGTGCTACCGGAGCGAGGGCCCAGTCATGCTGGCCCATCACGCCGCCAGCATCGTGGGCATCCTCCTGGCGCTGCTGATGGGCGTGTCGGGCTGTGAGACCTGCGGGGTGATCTTCGGCAGCGAGATCACCAACCCGCTGCTGCAGAGCCGCTGGTTCCTCCGCCAGCTGGGACTCTACGACAGCCTGCTGGGCGACGCCGTGGACCTGCTCTTCATCCTGCTGTTCGCCGCGGTGCGCGTCGGCCTGGGGACCGTCATGTTTTATTGCGAGCTCACTTCGCCCAGGACTTTGCTGATAATGAAGCTTGGCGGCGTGGTCATGTATCTGCTGGCCTGGGTGTTCATGGTGGACATCGCCAGGTTCGGCTACAAGAAGACCAGGGCCAAATACAGGAAGTGGATGGTGAACCGCGAGCTCAAAGAGACGAGCGAAGAAAAACCAGTTGGGCACGAAGAGTGATTGAGAAGACTAACTCAACCGCTTTCACATGTTTTTAACAGACGCTCCATGAATTTATTTATTTTATCTGCGGTACAGTGGACTGCAACATTTTTAAAGTCTGTGTAAAAACAATTCTGAAAAGCCTTGATAAGTACATTTATTTTGCAAACTAAATAATGATCTGACAGCGAGCAGAGCATGCGCATTAAGAGGTCCGACCTTTAGAGGAACTGCCAGCAGGGGGCGCAACTACATACATACTTTCCGAGGTGTATGCGAACATGTCATCGCCCCCCCTGCTCCCTGACATAAACTTGTATAACTCATTTTTAATTAAAGTATCAATAATAATAAATGTACATATATGTGAATAAATTGTTGCCCTCGGGGCAATTAAAAAAGAATGAAACAAAAAACAGGGCAATATTTCATAATTTAATATATATTTGAGCCAAAGAGCCACTTCTGTTAGCCTGTGTCTAGAACCGCCTGTGAGCTGCAGGTCTGAGGCTTTTTGTTAGCATGTTTTCTATCATTCTTATAGCTTCATAGGAAGCCTGATCCAAACTGGCAACCCACATTAATAAAATGGTGAAATAATATTGACCACAAAACAAGGAGGGTTAGGGTGAGAACTGTCCATATAGTACCGTGGAAGAAATGTTTGAAGGCTTGTGCATGAATCAAGATGTATTTGAATCAGCATATAAACGATTTAGTAGGAATGGTGTTGAAAAGGCAAATTAAAGAAATCTGGATTCATCCATATAGTAGACCGCTGTTAAAAGCTTGGAATGCAAATATTGATATCCAATATTGTGTTGCTGCATATGCATGTTGTGTTTATATTGTATCTTACATGTCAAAGATTTAACGTGAAATTGGTTTTCTTCTAGGAAATGGACAGAAAGAGAAGCAGCCAAAGAAGGAAATGTTTGTGCTAAAGAAGCTTTAAAGAGATTTGGTAGAGTCTATTTGCATAACCGTGATGTTTGTGCTCAGGAAGCAGTGTATAGACTCACCAACATGCATTTAAAGGAGTGTTCTCGGAGCGTTATTTTTATTCCAACTGGTGATAATATTGTGAAAATGAGTTTTCCCATTTCTGTTTTGAGACAAAAGCTAGATCACAGGATCTTACCCCAAAAGACATGTGGATGACTGAGATAGTTGACCGCTATAAGAATAGGCCGAATGATAATGTGTTTAATAATAGGTGCCTGGTTAAGTTTGCTTCAGATTATAGCGTTTTGACAAAAAATGAGAAATGTAGAAATGCAATAAAGTTGAATAATGACTTTGGGTTTATTGCAAAAAGAATTTGGACAAAACCAGCAGCTGTTCGATATGCGCGTTTCTCTGAAACAAAAGAGCCAGAAAAGTTTTACCAAAGCATAATGCAGTTATTTCTACCTTATCGCTTTGATAGTGAACTTAAGCCTTCAAGTTGTGCAGCCTTTGGTGAGTTTTACAGAACTGGTTTGTTTGGATTTGTTGATGGAACAAAACCTTCAGTAAAGTCTGTCGTAGATTTAAGTAGGAGTGAGTTTGAGTTGGAATCTGTGGACAATGTTACTGGTGATGTAATGCTGGACGACGATGGGCTGAATGGTGTTCTGAGGTTGAACTGGAACGCTTGGAGTGTGTGGTATTACAAAAAGGAAGACAAATAGAAAACAGTGATCACCTGATTTAAGTCTGCAGTGTAAAGACGTTTCATTATTTGAGAAAAATAAATTAGAAGAATTGAAAGCCTTGCATTGATTAGATCTTTGAATGAAAAACAGTTCTCTGTTTTGTTTTTAATTAAATCAGGCAGTATTGTTTAGCCAAGCTTAATGGAATAAATCCTTAACAACTGCACATTTTTATTACAGGTGGTGCTGGCACAGGAAAAAATCATTTAATCAGGGCAATTGAATATGAATCAAAACGTTTATTGTCGACTGTGCGTCGATAGTTGCTTATCAGAAGTGTTGTTATTGGGTAAAGGAGCACATGTGTAAAAATGTGATGGCTGATATCTGACATCCGGGAGATGAGTTATTGTCACTTCCTGTTTAGTAGTGAAAGATTAGCAAGAACTTCCTGTAGGGTCTGATAGACCAGATAGTGACTTCCTGTTGGAAGTGGGAGGGGCTTAGGTTATGTCATCAGGTAACCATGTGAATGTGATGAGGGCTGGTCTATAATGAGACATAGAAAGTCTGATGCAGCTCTGACTTTGTATGTGGAAGTTATTGCACCTTGATGGCAAATAGTCAGACTTTGACACTAAGCCACGCCCACATGAAAAATCCTGTGATAACTGTTTGACCTTCAGTGCCTCAAGGTTATGCTGAGTGATTCTGAAGTCCGTATCTCAAAAGCTGATAACGAGTTCGATCAGATGCGACGTCTATAAAAAAGAGGAAATGGCAACTTTGATCCAAAATGGCCGTCTTCCTGTTGAGTTTGGACCATGGCGACTTTTTTTGTAGGTCCTGACCAGATACACATGTGTACCAAGTTTCATGAGTCTGGGTTGAAGCATGACTTGGGGCTGATTTTTTAAAAACTTCTAGGGGGCGCTGTAGATAAATTAGGCCACGCCCACCAAGGATTCTTATGAATTCCTGTCTGGGGCTGGATAAGGATCCATCCCAGTAAGTTTGGTGCAACTCAGCTTGAAACTGTGGAATTTAGAGCCAAACATATGGCAGGGGCGTGACCTGTCACTTCGCTGCGTCGCCATGGCCACGCCCTCCATTGAAAACTCTTAGCACTTTAAAGCAAGTGAGCCCAATTGTTATCTGTCATTCAACACAAAATCATCTTGATTAGGTCAAGAGAGCCAGAGATAGCGCTTTCCAAGAAAAAAAGGCACTTCCTGTTCTGATGGGGCGGGGCTTAGACGTCAGACTATGACGATATAGGATCACCAGGCATCCAATCAGGATCACTCTTGCCAAGTTTGGTGCAGCTCAGTCGAAACATGTGGAATCTAGAGCCAAACATATGGCAATGGCGTTACAGGTCACTTCGCCACGCCGCCACGCTCCATCGAAACCAGTCAGGGTTGGAATACACAACCACTCATACCACAGCATGTACGGAAAACCACAAACGCAAAAATTCAATCATGTAGAAATCTACTGTTAATGTCTTCATGTTAAATAAAAAATATTACTTAATATTTAAGTATTTAGTCACTATTTCAGCTTGACTCATTCAGAACTGTTCTGATCGTTTCCATAGCAACGATCAGAAGCAAGACCTTGCCCCAGAAGTCCAGTGAGCTCACTGATGAGGTCATAGATGACATCATGTACATCACAATAGATCAAAGAAGTTCTAAAGACTTAATGTGTTGCGCTCCAACATTGAGCCCAAACAGTTTTCAGAGACCAGAAGCCAAAATGAAGATCAGTGATCGTTTCAGAACATTTTTGGATCATATCCATTTTCATCATGGAGCGAATGAGGAGAGCGAGGACGGATTAAACCCCATTAAGATGACCCACAACATGAGACGCTTTGAAAAAGACATGAGACCTGTGGAACACTTTTTTAGAAACCTGTCTGCTTTGTCCAGCTGGCACTCTGTGCACATGACTGCCTGTTTTTTCTTTATCTACATGTGCACAGTGTGGCTTGGCTGGACCGTTTCCTTCGTCGTGCTCTTCATGATTCTCCAGCTTTCGGTAAATTATTTAATTTCCAAAGGCTGGAGGATCGAGTGGAGCATCATACCCGACATGGGTGAGCCAGTGGAACATCTACAAGAGAACCTAAATATGGTTCAGATGTTCCACTGGATTGCCAAAACTGCTCAGAAAACCCAGAAGCTTTTTGGAAACATGGCTGACATGCTTGAGAAGATAAAAAACCTCTGCATGTGGGCCCGGCCAGAGCTCACTTTTAGGTTCTACGTGGGACTTTGGCTGGTGTTTATCTTCTCATGCATGTTTCCATTCCGGCTGCTGGGTTTTGTCATAGGTGTTTCTGTAGGGATCAAGATTTTTATCATCAACTTGATCTTTAAAAGGTTCCCAAAGCTGCGGCAGCGGTTTGACGTCCCCTACAACTTCTGGGCTAATTTACCCACTGACCTGCAGCTGAGGGACCCCAGAAACACCTTGCTGAGCAGATGGAAGGCCAAAGCAAAGGCCCGATGGAGCACGGCCCGAAGGAGCATTTCTGATGCTCTTCTCGGTGCCAGAAGGAGGCGCCTTTTCCCTCCACGCTCCCGCTTCATCGGGACCTTTCATGCATGGCGACGTCGGGTATGGCGACGATAGCGGACAAAAGTGTGTCCCAGGTCTCGCAGGATGATGGGAGCAACTGCTTTTGGAAAAGCGTTTCATGTTCAAGGAACAACCAACGGATGTCTGTGGGAAAAGGTAAGAAATGAAGTCACACCTGACGTTACGGTTTTTCCAGCCCCTCCTCTTGATCAAGGAACTTTTGGAGAGGAGCTAAAACTAACAAATTGGAAGATGAAAGAATCCCAGAACAAATCCTTATTGACCATTTCGAGGCTGGAGAAATCTGACTGGGACTGAACATGTGTCCTGATGTGTTCAGTTAAATCAAATTATGGGATTTAAAGGTAAAAAGATTTGACAGGTTTCCTGTTTGCAGGTTTCTCTCCGGGTGCTCCGGCTTCCTGCCACAGTCTGAAATTAAGACTGTTTAGTTAATTGGCCTCTAAATTGTGCTCAGGTGTGATTGAAACATTTCTTTTCTTTTCCTTGACTAAACCGTTTGCCTGGGTCTGAATTCCTGCCTGGGATCTTCTGTCTTCATGGGGTTTGCAGTTTCTCCGGTTCTCTCCGGCTTCCTCCTAGAGTCCAAAAAAATGATTGTTGATTTATTTGGCTTGTCTAGATGACCTTTGCCCCATGTCTTCTTCCCTCTCTTTTGCTCTTTTAGCAAAAATCAAAAAGTAGTTTCCTGTTTGCAGGTTTCTCTCCGGGTACTCCGGCTTCCTGCCACAGTCTAAAATCACGACTGTTTAGTTCATTGGTCTCTGAATTCTGTTAAGGTGTGATTGAAACATTTCTTTTATTTTCTGAAATGTTTGCCTGGGTCATCTTGCTGTGGATTGCCACATGACTGCCCCTTGCTGTGGCAATCCATCTGCTCAGGAAGGTGTTTGTGGTTCAGCTGCAGGTCGGTGGGTAAATTAGCCCAGAAGGTGTAGGGGGCGTCAAGCCGCTGCCGCAGCTTCGGGAACCCAGCCTGGGCTCTTCTGTCTTCATGGGGATTGAATGTTCTCCAAGTGGGGCCAAAACTATCCATCCATCCACTAAGGGGGCAACTTCGTTGGCGCAGGATCCGAATCCCTGGAGATCCCTGGATCCGGCGGACAATGTCGGCACAGGGGCCAGACCACCTGGAGGCGACGAGGGAGCCCTGGGACCACCTGGAGGCGTCGAGGGAGCCCTGGGACAACCTGGAGGCGACGAGGGAGCCCTGGGACCACGTGGAGGCGACGAGGGAGCCCTGGGACCACCTGGAGGCGTCGAGGGAGCCCTGGGACCACCTGGAGGCGACGAGGGAGCCCTGGGACCACCTGGAGGCGACGAGGGAGCCCTGGGACCACGTGGAGGCGACGAGGGAGCCCTGGGACCACCTGGAGGCGACGAGGGAGCCCTGGGACCACCTGGAGGCGACGAGGGAGCCATGGGACCACCTGGAGGCGTCGAGGGAGCCCTGGGACCACCTGGAGGCGACGAGGGAGCCCTGGGACCACCTGGAGGCGACGAGGGAGCTCTGGGACCACCTGGAGGCGACGAGGGAGCTGTGGGACCACCTGGAGGCGACGAGGGAGCTCTGGGACTGTGGCTGGCCTTTATCTTCTCATGCATATTTATGGAAATAAATATGTGCCATCAGAATTTGAATAAAAAATGCCTCTGAAATTTGAATGTTGTATATTAGTGCTTACTAGAGGAACTAGAATGACACAATGTTCAGAGTAGGTATTTCATTTCTCTGAGTCTGTACTGTTTATACAGGCAGTTTTAAATATGAAACTGAAATGGTTTTTTATGCAAAATTTTATTGAATGTACTTAGATGAGTTCATATATGCTTGAAGTATTAGAAAATAAATTACATAAGACAAACAAAACTTTTTTCTGATTCTTATAATGCAAGAAATGTAAAGTCCTAGAACAATGTACAAATGTACCTACTAGGTTCCTTTTGAGTAAAGAAAAAACAATCAAATTACAAATTTAGAACATTTTAGTTCTTAAACATGTCTACCATAAAGACACTAAAATTCACCTTTGTGGTAACATGATCAGCATTTTGCTTTACATTTCATAAATGGTGAATTTTGAAACTGGTACGGAAGCTTATTGCTATTTAATCCAGGGGAAAAAAATCGAGCGCTATCACGTTATAACGTCATACGTATCTTATTAAAACGTGATAGTTATCTTGTTAAAACATGATACGCATCTTGTATAAACATGATAATTTTATGTCCAGGAAGTGGCGGTATTATGCCAGGCTAGTACAGTGGCTAACAGGACTTGGTCAAGTTTCCCTTCATGTTTAGTCTAAAACACGGAGATACTGATGCTGCTTTGCACTGTGGTTGAAACCAATAATAGCAGGCACACTCTGAGCAGGATCCTAAACAGAACGGGACTGCACAGACGGAAACGTCAGTCCGATCCTCTAGCTGTGGCGGCGATCCTAACTGATTCTGGATCGAAGCTGAAGTTGGCTTTAGATTGTAGCTCCTCAGTCCTCTGGCTTGCAGAAGGGCCTTTACCATTCGGTACCCAGAGTGAGGCTGCCTGGATCTAATGTCTCTCTCACACATTGGTCTAAGTCATCATCTGACATGGTGGTGTATAATGCCCTCACTGAAAGACCAGATTCTGCCATCCGTCGATATACAGTCCGTCTAGATATACCCAAGAGTTTGGCGATGCATGGGACAGGGAGATGGAGTTCTAAAAGACTGCAAAGGTAGTCTGAGGATATGACCATCCGTTGTCGCCCAGCTGGTCCTTGCTCAATATGCACAACAGTTGTTTGTTGTTCTTCACTTTGTTTTTCTAAATTAATTAGTCTGTGCAAATGAGCTGACGCATCCAAAATATTTGAAGGAACATCTATCTGACAAGACATGGCATTTAAAAAAATTAGTTCTAGAGTGCAGATAAAGTCCAGGAAATCCAGATCCAGGGGCATACGGTCAAGGACATGCTCCGAACGATCACAGAGTCTATCAAAAATATGATCCAGCAAAAGTTCCTTGAAAAGAGAGAGAGAAAAAAACATGTCAAAAGAATTGTCAGTAAAATAAAAATGTATTTTGAAATCAGTAGGTCAGTATTGAGAAATCACAGTAATATAAATTAAATTATGATATTTAATCTGAAATAAGTTAAAATATGTACTTACAAGCAAACATTTTTCTTGAAAATGAGTTAAAATCAATTGAAAAAACAAAGGGAGTTGTTTATAGTGTTGCTAGGTAACGGAAGAGGTTTTATACCGCAAAATAAAAAGAATGTAAATTAATATTGTATATCAACACTTGTCAGATAAGAGAAGCAGCATTTTGGATGATGTTGTAATGACAACAAATTTCTTAATTAATTCATAAATGAAGTCACCTGAACAATACAGTAGCTGAACAGAATGGGGTTGTGGTTATAATTAATGTCGGAAGTTATCACAGCCCCTCCTTGAAGCACACAAGGCAGCCATATTAGCTTAGTATATTAGCGGTAGCATCTCCTGAAAAATTACACTTTACTAAGACTGCCTGTCTCAGTCTCACCTAAGACAACAATCAAACAACCCAGAAAGTCGCCACCCATCAGTTCTCTTTCAAGATTCTAGACTTGGCGCAAGTGGTATTTCTTTTTGAAATAAAACGGGGTAAATTGGGTGAGGGGCAGCGGGGAGGGGCTGGGGGGGCTAGGAGGTAGCGAGAGGTAATATGCTAGCACTACATGGTGTAAGATTAACAACGGCCCAAAACCGTGTTTTAAATCAAGCTTTAAGATAATGTATCAAACTTCATGCGCAAAATAAAATATACTACAGAAATATGAAAGCATTACGCCTCCATGGTCGCCAGCCTGGGTGACGCTGGTATTTCTTCAATATGACGGTTGCGTCACGTGATTAGCTGGGTCCTGGAATCTGACATCCATTGCTAATGTCTGTGACCTGAAGTCACCTCGCCACTTTTACAGCGAATTTTTAGACGTTGAATTTGAGACAGCGAATTTGAGCAAGTTGAATTGGAGGACACTGAAAATATTGCATTTGAATTTTGAAAAGTTGAATTTTTTTATATGCTGAATTTTTTAACACTGAAAATTTAAACTGTGAAAAATATGTATATTGAAAATTTGATCACTTTGAAATAGGAATGTGAATTTTTTTAATACATGAAAATTGCAACCATGTACAAATAATGACACTGAATTTTTTTTTCATGTACAAATAATGACACTGAATTTTTTTCATGTTAAAAATATATTCTGAATTTATTTTAACACTGAAAAAGTTAGCACTAATATAAAACATTCAAATTTCAGAGGCATTTTTTATTCAAATTCCGATGGCACATATTTACTTCCATACGTGTCAGAAAGAGCACACGCTTCTTAAAGAGACAGAGGCCCATTTTTAAGGTACAAAGTCAAATTACTTTTCAGTCATATTTGATATATAGAGCTTTTTTTTTTATCTACTAAAGGTAACATAGTTACTTGATTGTGCTATAAAACGGTACTATGTGCTTAGAGAATACATAATACCGCCCCTTTAAGAATGCATTCATGTGCTGAAAGTAGTAAATAAATAAAGGAAAATTCATTTTTAATTTAGGTTATTGGTGGATGAAAGAAATGACTTTCTTCCACCGGTCTTCCAGTCTGCTCACTATAAGGAGCAGAGCATCACTTTCCACTCAGATGTTGATCAGAAGACAGAGACATGCATGCCAACAAGTGACTGAGAGAGTAGTAGCGTCCAACGTGGAGCGAGGGAAACACAGATATGTGGAAAGTGCGTGGTGTGCAACAGTGAGTAACATCAGATCTTGCCAATCTGTTGTCTGAGCGGAGGGAAAGGGTTAAGCACCGACGGCTGCACAGGGCAGAGCTCGGCCTGATGGGAAACACGGCTCTGCCTAATTAACGAGCAGTTTACAGCGCCGCTCAGACGAGCCGAGGCGACGGGGCCCACAGCGTCCATCTGCAACAGCCGCGACTTTGATGCTGATTTGAGCCAATGATGAAGTCCTGTAAGTCACGCTGACATCAGGCCGAACACAGGCCTCTGAAGGAAGACAGCCTCGGTGGCTCGCAGTCTGTGCTGCCAGAGTTCAGTATCCAGGACTGAGAAGGACGCCCCTAAATAAAATCCTCTCTAACATAAGTAGAGTCAATTAGTATTTGATTTCATTGCAGTATCAGCATCACTGTTCTGCACCAGTTATTAGCACTATCAAGTAACTAACTTCAGTCATTGTAAAAATATCAAATATGACTTAAAATAAATTTGACTTTGTAATTTAACGCCTTGTAAATTGGGTCGCTGTCTCTTTAAAAACCCCTGCTGTTTTGAAGACTCCGCCTTCAGGAAGTCATCACAACATGGCTCCTCTGTTAACCCTTTAGCAACGTTTTCACCTGCTTTGCACTCAAAAGTAGCTCCTATAATGAGCTCAGATGAGTGTTTGCTAATTGCTGCAGGCTAGTCTGAAGGAGCTGAGTGGGGTCACCGCGGGGGAGGGCTGGTCTGTGAGGCAGAAGCTCAGAAGGTTGGAAACGGCAGCTAAGAGGAGGAGCTGTGTGCCGAAGGCGGGGCTAGGTCCGCCCAGGCTGAATGGTTGGCACGGGAGATTAAAGGATTTCTCAAACATGAATGAAAGAACCAAGGCAACACTCAAAGTATGTTTTTGATGAGGGGAATAATAATATAACAGGACGTAAACCTCAAAAGAGTTGATTTTACAAAATATTGCCCCCTTAATATTTTATTATACCCATCATACCTAAACCAATGATGTCGGACATTTCAGTTTTTCTTGTTTTAAAACCAGAACAGAGAACCACACCATACCAACCATTACCATACTTTCAGAATCTGGTCATTCTACATCTTTTACCTCATTTTTCAAACCTAGAGTCTTGCAGTGCCTTATCTGTGCACATAGTCACACTGATGTGTGAAGTGATCACAGCCTCTCCCAACCGCTTCGGTGTCACTTCTCACAAAACTTGAGAAAGCAGCGACACGCTAACAGGAGGTGACAGTACCAAAAGGCCATGTTGGACCAGAAAAGAGAAGGCAGAGGAAGAGAAGACTCTGCTGGAAGCTCAACATGGCTCGAAATCTGAGTGTGCGTCTTCTTTTCCCGTCTATTTTCAGATAATAGCTCTCCTTCACCTGAGAGGAGTCGGATAAGTCAGGGAAACGGTGAACCTCACAGCCCACGGACATCTCTGTATGCAATTTTAGCTTCATGCCTCAGAAGATTCAATTAATATTTTTACAAATTTTATTTAAAAATAGCATTTTTGGAGGCCTTAGTCCTAGACGCGGATGCCGCGGGTTCAACTCCCGGTCCTGGCGACCTTTGCCGCATGTCCTCGTCCTCTTTCCTGTCTGCCTACTGTTGCGAAAAATACAAGCCACTAGCGCCGCAAGAAACTCTTCGGAGGAAAAAAAAAAAAAAGTAGGATTTTTGACAGACTGCGGGTTAGTTTGTCACTTTGCCCAATTTGTGATCACTTATTGCCTTTTCATCTAGTGCCACTCTGTTTAGGTGGGTAATTTTAATGTATGACAATATAGAGTCATTGTAGATAGGAAAACAAGAGAAGTAAATTTCTGAAAAAATTTCAGAAATTTTGCGATTAGTCTCAGAAATCTTCTAGAAAAAAAACATGGAAATTTCTGAGTTTGAAAATCTAAAAAAGATTTTCAACTTTTGTCCAAAAGTTTAAAAAAATTTTTTTTTTAAAATAGAATTTTGAGTTTTGATTCAGAAATGTCCATGTTTCTTTGCCTAGAAAATTTCTAATTTTTATCTCAAAATTTCAGTCTGTTTTGAATGTAAATTTACTGCATAGATGTAGTTTAAATTGTTATAGTAAAACTGTAAAAAGGCACTAAAACATAACCCTGACCCTCAGTGTAAAGTTGAGTCTCTTATGTAAAGTTTCTGTTCCAGAGGTTTAAGCAAAGGGAACCGTTTTATCTTGACTGACATTTTCGTTCCACTTATCAGTCAAAGGCAACGTTCTGAACCTGGCATCATGACAGGATCCATCATACGGCTTGACTGACGGGAAACAAGGATTTGTTGGAATGTAGATGTACGCTTTGTCCATGAACACCATCATATAGTAAAAAAACAAAAAAAAACAAAAGTATGATTTATTTTCTATTTCTCAATAGTTCATACAAGAACATTTTAAAAAATGCAGTTTTGCTGCCAATTGTCACTAAAGTATATTTTGTGTTTTTATTGCCTTTTTCTTCTTTGAACAATAAAAGTCAAGGCTTGTTTTTGTTGCCAAAAGATGAATTGGGCAAAATATAAATAAATAAATAACTTTTGGCACACAAAATAAAAAAAACACGCTATGTTAGTTAAACTACATTTTTTATCATTGCATTCATATACAAGAAGCATTGTTCTCCTCCCTAATTATCACTATAATTCTCTCCACATGTGGTTACGGAGTGAGGGGCCAATTAAAGCCCCTACAGTCCGTTTTCCTAAACTCACCAGGACTCCGTCAGCTCAGTTCACACGCGGACAACGGTCTGAAGCGGCTTGTCAGGCACTCCGAAGCAGACGTTCCCTTATCTCTGCCGCAGTAATAAACAGTCATCAATGGTAAATGATGATGCATCTCAAAGGGATCCAAATCCGCCTGACTTCAAACACCGAGTCCTTCAGCAGGGGGAAGCTTTGATGTGGTCTGTCGCTGCACCGCTAACCGCGGAGCGCTGCTTTTACACCAGGCTACCGCTGCAAATCCACCAGGGAATGCCAAATTCAGTAGTTAGCAGACTTATGAATGTCATGCTAACAGTTCAAAGTAAGGATGAAGTTAATTAGACATCTATATTTCAAATTTTCTTGCCTTTTTTTTATCTGAGGAATGTCAGGGAAGGGATTTGACTAATGAGGGCTGCAGGCGTAGAAATGTACTTTTAACGGTGTGAGAAAAGGGTGAAAGGTAAAAGTGCTGCTTTCCAACGCCGTCTTTTCCACTTCAATATTTATTTATCCATTTAGCATCTGGAATGTGGCATGTAGAAGCTTGGTTAAATATTTGATGAAAGTCTAGTTTTTAGAAATGCACGAGTCTCAAAATAAACGATCAGTTGCACTTATTTTGATACGAGTGCGATTATTTACATTTATCGAAAATAATTGCAATGATGATTATATCCATGATTAATCACAGTGAGGATTCACAAACAAAACCTGGAATAATAAACACAAAATGTAACCTAACCTAAAGAGTCCCATCTAAATTATACTGAGATGGAAAAGCTTGGAGGAGGAAGCGAGAAATGACATGAAGATCAGTCTGGAGTTTTACACAGAAACAGAAGAAAAACAGTCAAATCAAAGCATGAGGAGAGCAACAAACAAACACAGCAGAGTCTGGGAAAGTGATGCAGCTTTTTTTTTTTTATATATATATCTGTCAGCTTCAAAGTGTGAAACAACTACCAAAACCTGATCACCAATCACATCTCAATCCTACACCTTTTTATTCCAGTTATATTCAAAATCTGATTCAATCGAATGCAAAACGGACCCACTCCACATTCGGACTGGAATACAGTCCAAACTCGGACTGTACTCACACGTAGACTTCTCGGTGTATTTGAACTTGACTTTCTTAAGCTTGGGTGTAGCCAAGCGATATTTCTGCAATGCAAGATTCTCTCTTAACAACAAACACATTGTCTCTCTGACCTGGGCAGGAATTTGTTCCAAAAAAACTCATTTTTTCCCCCCACATTTGAACTGAAACTAATAGGTACTATAATGTGTTTTTCAGCATGTTTTTTTTTTTATGTATTTGTGCCGATTCTGTTTTGTTGCCAAGAGTTGTGGTTCTCTGTAACTCACACCATTAACCTCTGTTTTTGGTTTTAGGAAACTACCGAGGCTTTTCATGCTGTGGGAGGCCTGAGACTTATCAGCATAAAACAGTGTTTGCTGATAGACAGACTGTCCACACTGGGACACCCACCCACTCATCTCAGTGTGGCTGTGTTTATATTCGCCATTTGAAATGAAAAAGAAAGAGTTAGGGCATTATAAGTTTAAATTGTTAAGCACAATGTGTGTAGATGCATGCCAGCGTACATCCATGTGCTGCGTACTTTCCAATGATGTTAGAAATGTTAACATTTATGTGTATGTTGATTGTTGTCGTGGTTTCTAGGTTTTGTTTTCTCTCTCTCTCTGCAGGTTTAGAGGCAGACTTTTCCATTACATTTGAGAAACCCGCAGAGAGATTTCTAGTAAAGTTTCATATATGCATCAAGTGGAGCATGATGGTGAGAGCCGTTGTGAAAGTGAATCTGTTGGGCCTCACCTTCACACTAGAACATCTTTTTTTTTTTTGTGCCACACTGCTGGGCAGGACATATAAAAATAATAAGAAAAAAAAATCAGAAATATTTTAAACAGTGTTCACTTTTTAGACTTCGCCTCATTATGTAGGTTGTCTGCTGAAGACGTCGGCAGTCTTTTCTGTGATTTTGTGATCATTTTCAGATCATATTGTGGCATACTGAAGACGTCTACTGTTTAGCTTTGTAGTTTTGCACATGACGCAAGGTTACTATGGTTACACAGACAGCAAAGCACCAAAAAAAAGCAAAGCTCACTCTTTAATTCCTCTCCATGCTGGATTCATCCTGTCATTAAATTTCACTTCCCATTAGAACAGCAGTGGCTTCCACAGCCTAACATTTGAGCCTGAATTCTCCATCAGTAATCCTCTGAAGGCCTGACTGGAGTTTGCTCTGCCTCTTCTATACAAATCAAGCCAGAACAGCAACAACCGTCACACGGAGTGGACCAGCTTGTTTACAACTCCCAGTAAGAGCACAGATATCCCTCAGCATGCAGACAATCTGCTGAGTCACTGAACTATCCGTTCTCATACCCCTACTCTCCGGGCCAGCTGTATCTCCCTTCGTTAGTCTCTACTAAAAATATCCCCCTTTCCCTCTCTCTCTCTCTCTCTCTGCTTGTAACATACAGAGAACGCCTTGTCTTTAGGGAGCATGACAGCAAAAAGGGAGTTGCCGAAGTATAATATCAAAACGAGGTCGTCTTCCAAGACACGTACTGGTGTTTTCGCAACCGAGACCAGATCGCTTTCACTGGACGGAGACGCGACCGATTGAGTAGCCTCATTTGACCGATCCAACTGCACGGTAAGCACCTTTAGATTCAGAATTACATGGAATGTAGTCGGATCAAAAGGACTTTCCTCTGCTGGTCGCAGAGTTTCAGAGTTCAGAGTTTCAGAGACAGTCGTGGCAAGAAAGTTCTCAGAGTTTGGGCGGCGCAAAATAGTGAACAAGGACTTTTGTGCAACTGCCTACACCTCAACTGCCTTGGTACTGATGTTTTGCAAGTAGGAGGAAGAAGACAGAGAGGAAAACCTGTTGGATAGAAGTCTGATTTAACAACACAGTCAGGTGGAGTGATTTTGGAGTAGAAACAGACGAAAAGGTAGAAAATGGTAAATATGTTCTACTACAGCCCTTTATTAAGTCCACAGGACCTCTAAGTACTTCACACTACATTCAGTCACTGAAGGTATAGGCAGTCAGATTTTTTAGTGTCCTCCCATGTTAAAGTCTGACCATTGGTGTGTCCCATGACTCTCACATCATGTCATGCCTTGTCAGTGCCAAACAGAGATGCTTGCAAGCTGACGTCGCGCTCTGATGTAGCGTTCCGGGCGAGGCCGCTTGGACTTGGTTACGGTTTCGGATTCGCTCCTCAAGCTCACCAGCAGCTTTCAAGCGAAACGGATCTCCTGAGAGACGTGGGAACTGATAACAGACGACCTGCAGTTTCTGTGAAAACTGTACATCTAGATCGACAGACGGGATGTTGGGATTTTTTGGAACCATTTTCGACTTCGTAGATTCATTTTTAGATATGTACAGTACGTGACGCTTTGAAAAAAAACTGTCCTTGAGTTCGCCAGGTCAAAATTATAGATATAGAAAGAAACCAGGACATTTTTTTCCCCTCACTGCCTAACATTAAATCTGGCCAAGGTTTGGTCACCAGACAAAACTTCTTTATCATAGAGTAATGGCTTCTTCATTCCTGAGCGGCTTTTCCGCATATGTCACAATAACACTAGTTTCTCTTTGTATTGTAATACTTCTTTTTACTAGTTTAAACCAGCATATCAGTATTATGATACATAGCACATATATCATAAGCATATTTTGCAACAGAATACATTAATCTCTGGGACATAGAATGGAACAATGGCTGAATATTCCCATAGTGTTTAGATTTGCATAGAACTCTTTGAACAGGTGAACTTGGGACATTTGAGTATGTGGATTTTGTACCCAAGGATGAGCCGGACGTTTGGATTTTTGGAATTTTCTTCCTGATGTCTTACCTGATTTTGTTTTATTTTTGTTTTACGATGTCAGTCAAGGAAGCAGGCGTACCTTAAAATAAGTCTTCAGGTGTGACTCTGAATCAACTCAAAAGCCATGACATCATCAGTATCCACTTTGTTAAATCAAACTTCAAAGAATCCAATTTTTTTTAAATAATAATAATAATAATAATAAAAAATCCATCTCTCATTATTCTGACATTTGAAAAAATTTTTTGCCAACCTAAGCTAGATAAACGTAAAGTTTTAACAATCCTCGCCTAGTCTGAACATTACTTCTAGGATCTTCCAGAATCAAGATGATAAAAGACGCATTAAAAATAGCAACCTAACAATATCGGACAACAAAAAAAGAAATATATATATAAGTCAATGAATGGGAGCAGAAATGTCAAAACAATGTAGCGTTTATTTGATGTAGGACGAAAAGGCTCTCCATTAACTATTTGCGTGTTTCCTGCAGGCTACGCATATTTGAGGATAAACAACACTACATTATGTCTCCCCAGAGGCTGCTCATGCTCACTGGAACAGCCTCCCACACAGTGCAACACATACTCCATTTCCCAGCCAGAGGCTTCCTCAGCCACAGACGGTTTGTAGTGCAGGTGAATTTGGTGGAACGTGAAGATGGAGGAAAACCCTCCCACAGTGTGAGGAAGATAATGTCCTGGCAGCTGCATATATTACTCTTGAAGTTAAAACTTAGTGTTTGGAAGGGGGGATTGGGTTTACTTTATTAATAAAACTGAGCAATGTGTGATTAAATTCTTTAGTCTTGGCACAACCTGATAGTCAGAAATCAATAGCTTCACACTTTGACTGCATCAGTTGTTCTGTAAGTACCAGCCTGGGTAGATAGATTGGTTGTTGTCATGATGTAAAGCACTTTGAATTCTGAAATGTGCTCTACAAATAAACTTGGCTTCAATCCCAACAATGGGTTTCAAGTTATCTTGTCATGGATTAGCGTCTGAGTCAGGTGATTTTGTTACCGCTTAGCACCAATCTGCGTCACTTTTCGTTTCAGTCCCTGTCTGGCATCAGCAGCCTGTTTGCTTTAGTCATCCCAAAGGAGATCCAACATGGCAGCACAAGCTTTTGTTCAGCTCGTTGTAGTGAAGATAAAATGACAGACGACCGCAGCCAGACGGCAAGCTGTTCGTCTTGATCTCTTGAACGAACGCTTAAGAAGTGCGGAAAGCGCCCGTTGTGCAATATGTCTCGTCGTGTCAAAGCGACGTTTCCATGACTCTAAACGATCCAAAAACGTAAATGTAGAGTAAAGGATCTGTCAGGCTGTGTAATTTTTCAGCAAGCGTGGTGTTGCAGTTTTTAGACACGATGTTTTCACTGTCAGCTTGTCGTACTGGAAACACTTATTTCAAGTTTCAAGGTACGTTGCCTTCCAAAAGTAATCAGACATCTTGGACTTTCTCACGTTTTGCCACTTTACAGTAACATCTAAGCGTCTTGAAGTGTCTGAAAAGCACTATAAAAATGTAATGTATTATTATTGTTATTAAAATTCTACATATTTTATTGGTATTTTAAGCAACAACACAAAGTTGTACACAATTATGAAGAGGGAGAAAAAGTATTTGTGATTTTAAAGAGGCAGTATTATGTGTTTCCAAGAACAATGTGCCAATTTTAAAGCACAATCAAATAACTGTTACCTTCCCTTGTTATAATATGACTCTTTTAAAGTCATATATCAAATATGACTTTAAAGAAATTTGACTTCCCAAGACACCTTGAAATTGTACCACTGTCTCTTTAAGAAACTCCTGCTTTATCTGAATCTCCGCCTTCAAGAAGTCTCCTCAACATGGCTCCTCTTTTAACCCTTTAACATTTTTACCAGTGTTACTCTGACAAGTAGCTCCTATAATGACCTCAGCAGATTCGTAGTTCCTCCAGATGTTTTAAATGTGAACATTTTCCACCTGTATGAAAAACAGTCCAGAGTTTTTCTGAGAGAGTAGAGAGGCCTCCCTACTCAGCTATGAGTCAGTAAATAAGGCATTCTGACATCTTTAAAGCAGGCGGACAAGCAGAAGCCAATGAAAATACATCACTGCAATATGCCAATCTTATTCCAGAAAAATTAGCATTATCAACATTTATGAAAACGCTTATGAAATGCTTGTTCCATGTTCTATACAAAGTGGGAACATTTGGGACACAGACATCTGGCTCTTCTCCCTGATTCACTGCTGTGAATCACTGGTTAGGAGCTATATTGTGTTTTTATTTGTGCTGAAACATATTTTGTCTTTGGCATTGGGTGTGTGTGTGTGTGTGTGTGTGTGTGTGTGTGTGTGGGCGTGCGTGTGTGTTTGTCAGGAAACAAACCAAAAGTCAAAAGACGCCTGAGGAGGACACTATAAAGGCAGCTGCTGCCAGAAAGGAGGTCTCTTAGCAAGAAAACACAGACTGTATCAACTCTACTGCAGCCACAAACACACAGCAACTACTGGGTACGACGAAATACACAAAAGGCAACATGGAGTATTCTCTCACAGACTGAAGCTCAGTGATAAATTTATCTAGATGGGACATTTCAGTTCATTGTCTTCTAATCTGTTAAAGAGGCAGAAATATGTATTTACCAGACACATGATGCCATTTTGTTACTTATGTTACTTCGGTTTTTATTAAAATGCTGTATATATCAAATTTGACTTCATAATTTAACACCTTGAAATTGGGTCTCTTTCTCTTTAAGAAGCTCCTGCTCTTTCTGAAACTCCGCCTTCAGGAAGTCATCAAAACATTGTTCCTCTATTAACCCTTTTTATGACCAGCTCAACAGACTCACAGTTCCAGCGGGTGTTTGCCAATTGCTGCTGACTAGTCTGAAGGAGCTGAGTGGGGGAGTTGTGGAGGGGAGTGCTGCGCCGTGTGGCAGCTCAGAGGAGGAGCTTCGTCCTCGAAGGCGGGGCTAGGTCCATCCAGGCGTTTTGCACAGCTGAATGGTTGCCACGGGGATCAAACGATTTTTCAAACATGCATGAAAGAATCCGCTCAAGGCTTTTTTTAATGAGAGAATAAAATTATAACATGATGTAAAGCTGAAACAATTTTACATAAGACTGCCCCTTTAATGATGTCAGATCTGACATGTCCCTTAAGTCTGATTAGTAATAAGTAGCAGCAGGCACTGTAATAATAATTTTAGGTACATCTAAAATCATTCAAACACCTGGTTGTAGATTTAAGCCTGTTTTGCGCGTTTTTATTTAAATTTCTATGCAAAAAAACTTCATGGCAAAACTGCAAATTATGAATTTCTTTCAAATTATATTTCTACATCATTTCTATAATGACTGAGGGTTACATAGTTACTTGAATGTGCCATAAATTTTCACTATATGAATGGAACATTGACATAGTGAACATCAATATTCACTATGTCGAATATTGATGATTAGCTGAACATTAATATTTATGTACACATTAATATTGCATGTTTCCGTCTGCGTCCTCTAAGGGCTAAACGCTAACATCGAGCTGTTAGCGCATGAAGCAAAAGTCAAATCTCGTGTTTTTGAATACAACGTGGCCAATAAAACTGACTCTGGTTGCAGTGTGGCAAAATGTGAAAAAGTCAGGATACTTTTGTAAGGTTCTGTAGTCAAACTTTAAGAGTACAGTCGACATGTCTTCCAGTCCTCTATGGTACCCAGTGCTGGGCTAAAACACAACCACAATGCCTGTCGACATAATGAAGCTAATCTTGTCGTGCTATTTGTCTCACTATGACTGAAATGTTCATGGGCTCTGGAAAGGGAGACGGGGGGGGGGCCCGAGAGGGGTCACATTAAAGGGTCAGCGTCTATTTAAAGCGTGTGAGCGTAATTAGCCCCTAAAAACCTCTCTTTCCTCGCCTGGAGACGGACATCAACAAGGTCGAACAAGGTCAAGAGTTGGAAGTACGGGTCGTTAGCTTATTTCTCCACTCTATCAGTCTCGTTGCGATGCCTGTCTAGAGATTTTTTTATTTTTTTTCCCCAGAGGATGATTAACCGTAGCTAAGGCCTTAGCTGAAGAAAAAGAATTTAAAACAAAGTGACAGAGCGGAGCCACGGAAGGAAAACAGCTCGGCTTTGAGACAACAGCTCCCTTGTCTGTAATCGTCTCTCCACAGTGCGGGATCAGGGCTGTCACAGGGACTTATGTGAACCCATCCTCATCACATGTCAACACTGTGAATAAAGTTACAGAAAGGTTGAAGTGGGAACACAAAAAGTGAAGATGTGAAACTAAAGGCTTAGCAGCCAATACATCACTATGGGAAAAATAGAAAGAAAGAAGCACAAAAATGTGGTTGAGTATTTCTGCTTTATGCGTTGCCAGTTTTGTAGCGATTCCATGTCGCAGCCCATTAAAACTGTTCAACGAGGACATCTAGTGGCCACATTGTTTTCTGCAGTCAGGAAACATAAGATCGTAATAATAAAATCAAACTTCATTTCAAGAAAAGTTTACATGCGCTCATCGTGAGCATGAATATCACATTAATTTTGAGCTCTTTGGATGCAGTTGATCTGCTCTGAGGGTGTGATGGTTTAAAAATAACGTTATTAATATCTAAAAACTCAAAGTGAGTGCATAAGTTCATGTTGTAAGTGAAATAATCTGCCAGTGGATCTAACACTTTTTCATCAATGTTAAAGAATTATTGACTTAAAACAAGCTCCTATTTTTTTTTTATGTTTATCCAATAATCAGTTGTACAGCTGCACTGGACAAATGGATGTAAATAATGAAAAAATACTACTATATTTAATTATTTAAACTTTGGACCAAATCATCAGCTAAATCATTGGAAATTTGACATCTTAGGATTTTCCAACAGGATATTGAAAGCGATCAAACATCAAAACTAGCCTGAGAATAGTTCAGGTTGCCTTTCATTAAGTATGTGGCTGATTGAGTGTGTGAAAAATCACATCTCCACAACCTCTGCACATGTGGGGTTTTTTTTTTAATGATCGCACATCCTGTGCAGAATTTATGTTATTAATTTTTCCTTAAGGACTAAACTTTCCCTACTGACTTCGAAACATGTTTTCTTTTGCAGTTACTAAAGAAAGGGTCGATCTATAATCCAGTTAAATGGCACAGCGAATGCCTCATGAAGCTGGTGGACAAGATGGCCGATCGGGTGAGAAAAAAACAATCCTCTTTCTACATGGTTGAATTAATCATTGCTAATATTCATGTTTTATTTTTTATTGCTCTTCTGTTCTCCAACTAAATATGTCATCTTTATTCCATATCGTCGTGTCCAAGTTCAGCCCCAAGGGTACAACTGCAGTGAGCAGCGTGTGAACTACGTTATTTTTAGCCTTTTGTTGTTTCTTTATGTTAATTTTTTATGGCCGCTGGAGGCCTGAGTGGAAGTGGGTGGGGGAAAAGCGAGCTGGATTTTCTAAACTGGGTCGTTTTTACCTTTGTGAAACTGCAGTTTGAAACCACTTGGCTTCAAACTTTTAGACTTGGCATCTACAAGTTGCCAAGTCCTGAAACGTTTAGATGTGTCCCGTGTCCTACACGCTTGAATTAAATGGTGAAAATGTCTCACTAGCATGCAGTCAACCTTTACAGAGCTCTGCTAATGAGCTAATATTGGAGCTAGGTATGCTGAAGCAGAGAGACTTCTAAAAGTTGCAGGACACCGGGCCTTGAAGACTGGAGTTTGAGACCACTGGCTTAACCCATTGTTCCGACTTCAATTGCCTGTAGTACTTTTACTTTACTTGTGATTGCACCAGTTTCGCCCTTTGGGAGATGAGCGACTCTTAATGCAAATCAAATCAAGTAGCTTACATTGCTTATCTGCATGTGTATTAATTCCAATCTAGTTTCTTGTTGTCAAATACTTTTGCTTTGTCTTTGCAGTCCTTGGGATGTTGGCTGTGCAAGTGGAGAGAGACCCAAAGACGGGTGCCACCGTCATCAAATCAGTGGCCCCCATCTCCTCACCTCCTGGTGCTCCGACATCTACAACCATCTTTGACGATGGGAGGAAGAGCATCCACACCGTTGGCGGTTTGGTAGGTGAACCTTCGACCGAAGAGCTTGGTGAGATATTGACCGTCATTAATGACGTCGGGATGACGGTGCTGCTGGATGATGTAGCAGTGACGCCAAACAAGGCAGAGATTACCACTGGGAATGGAGAAAAAAACAAAAGTCAAGATCACGTCCTGAGTTTCATCACCCCTTATGGCACATCAGAGGAGGACTATACACAGTTGGACAGCTCTGGGTATAAAATGGAAGCTGAGAGGATAAAAGAGTGTGCAAGTGTAAGAATCCCGGATACAGAAGCCAAGATCGTCACCAAAGACACTACAGATATTCTGGAAAACATAAAGGGTCAAAGCCTGGAGGAAGATCCAGTCACTCTTGTGTTCCTGGGTTACACTGACGACTCGCCTGAGGAGGATCACAATGAAGAGGACTACGAAGGCATGCTCACGGCAGAGCGGGTCATTATTACCGAGGACGGCGAAGAACACGTAGTGGAGCCAGGAACCACTGCTTCACTTCAATCGCCCTCGGCAAGCAAAAGAGAGCAAGAGACTCAGGAAAAGACTCAAGGCACGACACTTCAGGATGTTCCACTGAATGATGACGACACAGAACCCGAAGCCCAGAGAGAAGACATTGTTGGGAATGACGGCAGGCAGAAGAAATGTCGGTGTTGCTCTGTCATGTAGAAGATAACTAATGGAAGATTATATATTTTTAGACACATATTTCCCTTAAGCTCAGTCTTTATCAAAGTTAAAGTCTGCTTTCCCCTCCTAGTGGACAGAGCACAGAGTTTCTTTTTCAGGACTCAAGCAAAAAAAATGTGGTCACATATCAGCCAAATAAGTTCAATACTGTATGTTTGGGGATTGCTGTCTGCAATCATGTTTTTGCCTGGATTAACGTGTAATTGGTCAAGTTTTATGTTCTTGTTAGGTACAAAAACTGTGACATCTCTTGACTAGATGCGTCAACAGTGCAGTCGCCACAGAGAACAAAAACATGGTTATGTTGCTATGGATACTTTGGTCTAAGTCTGCTCATGTAGGAGGGATTGCTGAAAAGAATAAGGAGATTTTAATATGTTGAATTGACTTCATTATGCATTATTGGATTAAATTGAGGGGTTTTTTTTAACTTGAAACTATTTAATAATTTTATATATTACGTTTCTTATGTTTGTTGTATAAAAAGAACACCTTGTGCCTACCCAACTCTAACGTCTGCGCCTTTTTAAAATAAATACAGAACGAATAAATAATCTTGATGTAAAGTTGAATGTGACACCTCTTGACTAGATGTCTACTATTAAACTGTAGTGCTAACGTAGGCGTGGTTTGAACCCTCTTAAACCTACGCGTACAAAAACGTTTAACCTTGTACTAACCTTTTATGTTAAACAGAGCTAACCAGCAGGACAAATAAAAACAGCTGACAGTGATTCTCTACTCACATTCTGATAAGAAATAGCATCAAAACCCCTAAATCCTCTCAAATAAATTGTTCACATTATTCCTATATTTTATAATGCTATATTCCAGAGCAAATGCAGATTAAAACATGAGAATATCAACTTTTTGCCTCTATCAGGATGACTTAAATCATAACTAAAGCTTCATCTTTTAAAGAATGGAGGATGACCCAAATAAAGGGACTCTGATTATACATGACCAGCAAATTTCGCTACTTTGTCATCTACCTTTTAATGAAATTGAGGTAAAAAATAAATAACTAAAAAATTATTCAATTTGATACTGAGCTGGCATTTTCCATGCTTATAGTCCATGAATTGCATATTTGATCATCTAATGAAGTAATTTTTTGATGTAAGTTGAGAATGCTGGCAGGATATTATGCACTGATAAATTACTGATCGTGAAACAGGTTTTTATCCATCCTTATATCTTAAACCTATAAACAGTTTTTAGTAAATCATTTTTATGAGCCTTCTCATTTTCAGGTGACGAACTGAACGGTGGCTCATGAACTGGTTGAAGCTTGGGATGTTTTGTAACCTGACCCTGCTTTAAACAGCTCCATGACATCATCACTGTGTTACTTAATGGTAACACAGTGATGCTGCTTGTTCTCTAACCAGTGTCGCTCCCAAGAGAGGGGGGGGGGGGGGGGCATGGCCCCCTCTTGAAAAATGTAAATATGAACAAATAAATAAAACTGCTTTTTCTTTTTTCCTTGCATTTACTTGTGTTATTTTTTCTCTTTTGTTGTGCAACTGGGTGCCAGGCACAGGAATTATTGGCCCTTCACCAATGTGTTCTCACTATGGTATATACAAGTCATTCCAAATGCACATCACATTAGCTACTGTGAATGATTGTCTTAAGTAACTGCAGAAGTTAATTTATTTGACTCCTCCTTTTGTTATGTCGTTTATTGTAAATTTGAGTTTTGTAAGCTGCAGTTGTGGAGGCCTGGTTTTGACTTACGTATAGTTATAATTATTTCATTTATATAGACTGGTTGACTGGTAACAACTTGCTCCTTAAGGGATCAATAAAGCTGTTTTGACCTGACCCGGCTTGTACGTAGGGTTATGGATATCAAAAGCGGTTGACCACATAAGCATTTCACACCTTTTCAGCTTTTTAACACTGCACTTTGAATCTTAAACTTGTAAAATACTATAGAAGCCATCTATGATTTTTTTTCCCCATTTGATTCACAGTTCTACACCCTGTGAGGATCAGTTGTGTACGACCCCAATGAAACTCTCATAAAAACCTGAGAAGTTGAATATTCCAGGATGAGTTTTTGGATGCAACTTTTTCTTCCAGTACACAATCTGGGGCAGAAAGGTGCTCCACATGTTGACTGCATTATTTAAATATTGAAGTATTTGAGGTTTTTTTCTGTGAAGGAGTTGCATTAAAACGTACCTTCTGAAACATAGATCAGATTCGACATCATTAGAATTGTGGACCATAAACTTTGCTCCTGCTCTGGAGTATCTGTAACCAAGCTGCTTCTCAAAGAGGAGGATTTCGTTTGTGCACGACACAGAGGACAGGAGGATACAGCTGCTAAGCAGATCACCTTGATCATTCATATTTCCATCGAGGTACTGCCACACACGGGCAACGACAACAGCTCTGTAAGGTGGGTCTCTTCCTTTAAAATCTACACAAAGTATGAATTTTTAAATGCGTTTGTTGTCTGTTGTACTCAAAAACAGCCAGGTTTGAACAGCACTGTTTTTGTAATGATGTAAAAAGTAGTAGTAACATTTTTTTTTATCAAGTCATAAGGCATTGCTTTTCCCAAAATGAGCACCGACAGATTAATTGTGTGCATTTTTCTGTGTGGGTTTTTAATTTGATCATGACCAGGTCCAAAACCGGACGGGACCCCAAAGAAAAGGAGCCGCAGTTTGATCCACCGCAAATACGAAGGGATTTATGGGGAAAATCAAGTCTTATTTTAAGAATCTAGGCTTAGGTCGGTTTAGAGGAAAGCTTAGATTATGTGTAGTTAAGATTGATGCAAAAGGTTCGGAAAATACACTTCCACATAGGGAAACAAACAAACATGGGAGCTGTCCAAGACGGTAAATGCTGAAATCACAAAAGTACTTCAAATATGATTGTTTAAATTATTGGTTTCATGCAGTAAAACAAAATGTTCTGCAAAAATAAAGTGTAAACAGGTTAAGCTCATTAAAGTGCATTAATATGTCTCGCTGGAAGAGCTCGGTGAACTACTATTGATAATCCAAAGGTGCGGTGTAACTGGCTTTAAATCCCTCAGTGCAGGTGTAAATATAGACCAGCTGGTTCAAATCTGCGTTGTTGTAAATCATAATTAGCCTAGAACATGTTAAGTTTAAAGAAAAAAATTTTTAAAAAGGTAATCGGATACATTGTATACTGATTAATAACATGAGAATAAAATTCTGTCTAGTCCAAGCAGAGCAGTTCGATTAGAGCTACTAAAGCACTGCCATGTCCCAGATCAGTTTATTTACTGAACCGACATGAATCGCCAAATAGAGTATTAGAGTCTGAGTGGCCAGCCAGTCAGGCAGACACTGTCCACACAGCTTTCCTCTGTTTAGACAGACGGAGGAAAGCCGATTACTCTTTCCCTTTATCAGCACAACTGAGAGGACTCGGACACGGAGGCAGAACAATGTCACCCGGGCAACACCGTAGCTGTGCACCAAGATAAATACAGAAAGCTAATTGAATTCTTAGTTGCTTTGATGCTTCATTAATCCATACACTTAAAGCCATATTTACTGTACATACATTATGTAAAAAAATTAACCTTTTATTTTCTCAATGCCAGACAACAATTCAGACTAAACGTTTTTTTCTGTTTTATTTCAGGTAGAATTGGCAAATTATTTCTAGTTGGGGTTTTTTTTTGTCTGTATGAGTGGCGTCAAACATTTTGGGTTTACTCACACAGGCTTCTCACACCCATTTACTCAAAATTTGGCCCCTTTCTCCGAAAAGAACAAGAGTGACTGTGTTAGGTTGTCGGTCAGCTTACTCACACACACATCTTGAAATCTGTCTACAAATATTCCTACCATGAGGCGTGGCCAAATCAACTTTTCTACTGGCCTCGTCTGAGGTGCCGCTGGTTCTAAGGACCTGAGATCAGGACTTTCTGGTAGCCACTCCAAAACACAGATTTTCTTGCCCTTAAGACATTTTGTCATCTATTTGGTGGCATGCTTATGCTCATTGTCTATTTGGAACACATGTTTGTGTCCAAGCCTCAACTTCCTGGTTGATGATTTGAGAGATTGCTTCAGTATTTCCACTTAATGTAATTTCTTTTTTGTGAAATGCAGAACTCATATAACATGCTACTGCCACCACTGTGCTTTACAGTTGAGATGGTTCTTCAACTAGCAAGCTTCTCCGTTTTTCCTCCGTTTTGTAGCAATAGGTGATTATGACCCAACACTTTTAATGTAGTTTTATAATGTCACTGGACATGTCTCCAAAAATCATGGTCTGAGTTAATTTATAATCTGTAATCTGACATTTATGTTGCTTTTTAATCAAATGGCCTCTTCCTGGCTGTTTGGCCTTTCAGTACAGGTTTCATTTCACTGTGGACAATGACACACTCTCGTTACCTTCAGGCAACATCTTCAAATGTCCAAAGTTTTCCTCCTGATAGCTTAGTTGGTTTCCTTTGATTTGTCCATGAGGTCACACAGGGAAGCAGGGTGTGTGTGTGGGGGTGGGTGGGCGTGTGTGTGTGGGCAGGGGAGGGGGCGTGTGTGCGTGTGTGTGAGGTGTTGCCTTAAAATACATTCACAGCTCTGCCTCCATTTAAGTCTTCAAGAAGCTTACAAAGCCACAGCATCATCATCTGGGCTTACTCACATTACCTAAAGGTTTAGTAATTTTAGTAGATGCAAACTTTTACATTTGAAGAATGTCATAAAAAAACTATTATTCTTGCATTACCATATGTACACATTTTAAGAAATCCTAGCTGACCTAAAACAGGAAAGGTTTGCTCTGATTTAACATCAGACAGAATGTTTACGTAAATGTCTGGTTACAGAGAAATGTCTTAAGTTTAGTGACAACTTTCATAGGGTGTCAGGTAAAATGTTCCTTCATGCATCTTAATAACTCTTGACTGGTGGTTTGTGATCTTTGCTAAAGGGAAGGTAATTTTAAAGAAAAGTTGTACACTGTCTTTGGATTGTAGACTTCTAGATGCGTGAAATAAACCATAAGACCTTTTAGAATGTGGCAAAATTTCAAATGTTCAAAATCATCACTTTACTAAAAATACAGGCCCAAGTCAGATGCTGTTTCCCACTTTTAGGAAACAACGACCATTATTTTAGGAATGGTCAAAATGTTTTCCACCCTTTGCATATCAGCAGAATAATCCAGTTATTGGCATAATTAAATTGTCTACCTCAATAACTATTTATGTTGTTATTTTATTGCAGCCTATTGGATCTAAAGGGGAAATACCAATAAACCTCTGAGTGTGTCTAAAAGTTGTCATTCAACAATATATCTCAGCTCATCAAGCTTTCTCTCCCAGAGCCATGGATGTAAGTGCATAAATCAGGACTGCAAAGACATGACCCAAAATACAACGAATTGCTCCAAAATCTTTAAAAATTCAAAAGATGATGCCGAAGTTTATTGTGATGCTCCTGCGCAGATCAAGCAGTACTACAGCTTGATGGACGACGATGAAGGGCCGGACGATGTGTTCATCCAGCCCCATTCTCCTCCGCCCTGCAGGGCTGTTTTGTCGCCAACAGAGGGAAGCAGAAGCGCAACACCAGCTGATTCTGGTGTGTCCCTACCAACCGAAGCGGCTGACGCAACAAGAGCTAATCCCTGCAGCTTAGCCAGGCACCATGGTGAGAAGCAGTTAATGGCAGCACGGAACGAGCTGGATGAAGAGATAACCAGTACAATGCAGCCCTCAATGGAGCCTATGGATGACACATTGCTTTCCAATGACATGAACTCTACATCAATGGATTATCAAGACCAAAAATCCACGGATGACTCAGCTTGTCTGGTGGAGCGACGCCATGACAAAACTGGAAAAGCAGAGAGGAATAACACATCAGGGGATGAAGAATCAAATGAGGAGCCTGAAGATGGCCCAAAGCCATGGAAAGAAGAAGAAAACTATAAACAAATATATACAGACGTGGATGGAAACCTGGGGGATACAACTAATCAAGAGAAAGAATGTGACAGAAATTACAAAGGTATTTCTTGCCTTGAGAGAGACTTGGAGTTATCAAGGACATTGTCTGATCTCAATAAAATCAATGATTTCACATTTTCAGAGCCATCAGAATTTACCAATGATGGAACGGAGGAAAGAACCAAGTGCGGTACCAAGGAAGAATATGTCGGAACCAGATCTTCGGACAACATCCTCACAAGCTCTGAGCAAGAATCTGAAGAAATGATTGAGCAGGTCGATGGGAACCGGAGAATAGCTTCTGACATCCAACAGGGAGAGCAGCTGCTGCAGCGTCTGCAAATGGTGCAGCTACGACATGATGACATCCCAAATACATCCCAGGAGATTATCAAAGTGGCAAAAGCTGAGGAAGAAGATAAGTTTTGGTCTGAGGTTGACAACGGGGGAGTTAGAGGAAAGAGTGTAACAAGTGACGAAAATGAAGAGGAGGGGGCATCAAAGGAGAAGGAACGGAGGGCAAATGTGACAGAGAACACAAACAATGAGGACAATGACACAGAAGCAAGGACAACTATGTCAACGCCACCAGGAATGGCACAGCACAAGCAGATCAACACAAAAGATGCAGACGAGTCTTTGGACGACTACAGTGAAATCTTGCTATCTTCAACTTTGCCACTTCACAGCCCTCGTGAAATGCCCGGTGAAATACCATTCATTTCTGCCGGGCATCGATTTTCAGCTGCTGAAACTTCAATGGAGAAACAGATCCAGGAGACGGCGCGGGCCAGGCAGAACTTGCAGAGGGCTGGGGGTGTTTTCAACCTTGCAGATAATCCGGATGTGTTGGAAATTCCATTCAAGACAGATGTTTCTCTTGAGTCACTCCTTACGAAGGCGTGTACAGTCCAGCAAAGCCAGTGGCAGTTTTCTGAAAAAAAGATGCAGAAAGAGATAAGCCAGGAAATTCAAAGGGAGCTGGTGCTGGTCAACCAGGGTAAGATTCCTGGGGAGTACTGCAAAGGGGAGGCCCGTCAGCTAAAGGAGACAAAACTGCTGTTTGAGGCTTTTCAGCAGGACAACATGGAGGGACCTACAAGGCATAAGAAGCTCCCTACCACAGCAATGAAGGGTCCCGTTTACCCCTCTGTTCTGGAGCGCACACGAAGCCTTGAAATGTTTTCCCTCAAGACCTGTCTTGTCTCTAGGGCGCATTCTCTGAGACTGTGCAACTCTACAACCCTCGAAGGAGACAAAAGTCCAGAAACCCTCAGATCGAAGAGCCCAACTGGGGGTTCTCGTGACAAAACGCGCTCATCTCCTTACTCAAAACACGACAAGCACCTACGACTGCACAGGAGCATGGACTCAATAAATAGCGAATCCTCCGCTTCCGCTGTGGAGTTTACGGGTAAAACAAAGGAAAGGCAAGGATCCCCCATCCTGTGGCAAAACCCTTTCTTCAAGCTGCGCCCAGCCATGGCCCTGCAGCCGGAGGTGGAGAAGGACATTCGGGAGGCTAAGGAACGAGAAGAAGAACTGCGCAGACAGCGGTGCACTCTGTATGGGGAGGACAGACACAAAAATGAAGATGAAGAAAAGCATCGGTGTACAAAGACGCTTAAATCAGGTCAGTTTGCATCAGCGTGATGCATTTGATAAAACATTCATCAACTGAGCACATACAAGGATTAAATTGAGAAAAATAATCGTTTATACAGCAGGACTTTTCCTTCTTTAATGCTTCAACAATCAGTCGACTAGTTCTAGTTTGAGAATCACAGGGATTTGTATTTGTCCCAACCACCCAGGCCTTTTGGCTCTTCAATGTATGCCTCTCAACATTAACATCAAGTAGTGTTATCTAATGAGTCTTATCGCAAACTTGGTGTCCTCCTTGTCACTTGTGGTCAAGGGCGGTTATTTTAGCAACAAGCTTGATCTGAGTCTATGGTTGCCAGCAGGCTGAGTGACAACAGGAGGCCTGTTATCTGTCTTTATTTAACATTTACGTTTTAATGGACAGCATAGCTACCCAGGAAAAGTGTGACAAGGTAGGGATATTTGTGAATTTTAAGTATTAGGTGCTTTGAGTCCTAGTTTCTAAACACAAAAAGAACCTTGATAAACCACCAAGTTATAGCAGGAGTTCTACTAAAGAGCTCCATTGATGAGTTAAAATATGCAATAATAGCTTCGATATTTTGTAGGACATATTATTAATTAGCAAGATATGTTTTATGGAAATTATAAAATTCCATCCATCCATTTTTCTTACACCGTTATCTCATTGGGGTCGGCAGGGGTGCTGGTGCCTATTTCCATCGGTCAACGGGTGAGAGGCGGGGTCACCCTGGACAGGTCGCCAGTCCATCACAGAGATTATGAAAATATAAATTTGATGTAGTTTAAGACGTTTTCTTATCATTAGATGCTTTTATTGAGAGTTACCAATACAGGAAATAAAACAGAGAGAGGAAGAAGGAAGATATGGATGGCTGTGTCGAGGACTATGGCCTCTATTATCTCTATTTAGGCCAAAATCAGCTTCTTCCTAAATGGTGGAGTAATCTCAGGCAATCTTGTTCTAAAGTGGGAACTGTATGCTCAACAAGTGAGATTGCATTAACAATATTCTACCCTTATGTTTAAACGTATGAAAGTTGACCACTGCTGTGCTCAAAAAAACAAACATTACAATTTCTGTGGTTATATAACTTTGTGTTCATTCCCATGCTTGTGTTTAAAATGAGTGAAGCGCTCCAATAAACACATATGTGTAACACAGTTTCTTAAAATCCAGAATTCCTTTGATACTCAGTTAATTAGGATAATATTTTTGGAGAAATTAGGTTTATTAGTTTTAACTTAATATAGTAAGTCATGCTATTGTTGTGAATTGGGGTTTGGTCCTCTTTAAATTGCCCAGGTTAGAAAGCTTCAGGGAGAAGACTGTGTTAACATGGACCTAGTTGTTTAAGGAAGGATTTTATTTTGACCAGGCTCACATGAAAAATTACAGATCTCTGCACGAATCTAGAGGAATCTTACTCAATTGTAAAAAGAAGTTCTAAAGAACTATGAACATCTCTTCATAGCTGTACAGACAGCGCGAACACAGTTTTCCATATTTAGTTTAAGTACTTTTAAATATACAGTAAACCTAAGGCCTTGAAATCTAGAGTCTCATCATATACCATGCTCTTTTTGTGAGCTAGCTAAAAGTTTAAGCTAGCATCAGCTTCTTCAGATATTTCACCAATTTCCATATAATATTCCAAACATTCTTATTCTGAAATGAAAACTGTATCAAGGATAAGCAAGTTAATTACAAAAATGTTGTGTTTGAACTAAATAAAACTCAAATATTTGTCGGTTAGCAAGATGTTCAACGTAAAACAAGCTTAGGCTAAGGTTAGCTTTTTCACATCTTCCATAATTGTGGAAGATGTGAAAAAGATGTGTCCTATTCTTTTGCTGAAACTAAATAAGATTTAAACATTTGATAGTTAGCAGGATGTTTAACCCAAAACAAGCTTATGCTAAGGTTAGCTTCTTCACATTTTCCACAATTTGACTCGCATAGCCTTGTTCTAAAATGACTGCTATTCTCACGATAAACAAATGAATTGCATCATTTTCCTTTCTTCTGTGATACAGGGATATATGAGGTAAACATTTTCCGAACAAACCTTTAGTCTACGGTGAGATTCTCTCCAAAAACAATGCCATTCTTCAAAATGGTTGTGCTGGTCGTAAATATTTCAATTTAGCATGTTTTCTAACAAAACTATCCAGGAATTCAGGTGCTGCCGAACATACTGAGGCCTAATAAACATTTGTAATATGAACAGGGGCCAAAAGGCTTGGATTAGTTTCAAACTTTAATTGTTTTTATCTTTTCTTTTTCCGTTCCTTTAGATGTCAAACTACAGTCCAGGGGAAAGCTGGAGAGACTTTGGCCACCTCCCTCTAAAACGGATCAGAAGAAATCTGGGGATTTGCAGGTAAAAATATATTTTTTTTTTTAAATCACGACGGTATCTGAAAGCAAAGATGAACTTTAATCTAATTTTCTTGTTCTTAGCTCAACCATTCTGTGTTTCTTCCACGTACAAGAACAGAAAACGATTATATCCGAATGTTTTCCAAATGCTTAGCTGAGAGCAAGAGTTGAAATCGAAAGGATCAAGCTGCAGTAGCTTATCTGCGCCTCTAAAGCCTCGTCTTTTCTCTGTCTTATCTCACAGCAGGAGGCGAAAGTTCATAGAGCCGGAGGTCAGAAGGCTCCTCTGTGGCATCTCTGGGAGTCCGGCCTGATCAACGGCCAGCTGTCAGAGGAGAAGGAGTGATGCCGGCCGCTTTTGTGGACCACAAAACAGAATCCCAGTTAGCGACAGAGCCGCCGTCCAAGTACAAACAAATCAGGGAAAATTAGAACAACAGAAATCTTTGTGTTAGTTCCAACTTCACCACTTTCGGACTCTTCGGGCTCCGCTTTGTGTTTGCATCAAAACATGCTTTTGATTTTTACTTTGATATAAAGTAGTCTTATATGGCAAGTAAGCAGAGCACATATTTATTTATTTTTTTCATACTTATATTTCTTTATTTATTCAGGACCAACAGATATTCTTTGAAAAATCCAGTTTTGTTTTTTTAGGGGGGGTTCTGAACATCACTGTGCAGTTGGAGTATTTAATCTTTTATCGCTTAGGCTGTGTTGCATTTAAAGTATTGTAAAGGTTTATCATTTTGGTCCTAGTGAGTCTTAGATCGAATCTGGTCCCCGTCAGGGAACATCTGGATTGTTTTCAGCTTAAATTGTGTGTTGGCTTTATTAAAATGAGTTTATACTTGTAATTTTTTGAGCCATAATGAAGATGTCCAGTCAAGTTAACTCTACAGACAGTAGTATACAACTTAGCTCATTTAACACACACTCTCTTGGGTTAAAACCAACAATAACAGACTTCAGCTCAAAGTTCAGTGAGATCCAGCTAAATAATCTTTATCTATATGGTCAAATGAAAGGCTTACCAAAAGACTACTAGCTGCGTTTCTATTGACCATATAATCCCACAATCGGACTTTTCCAAAAAATAAATTGGCTTAATTGGACACAGGGCAATTTAGAAAAACCTCTTGTTTCTCAATATGAAGTCTTGGTGCTGGGATGAGGTGGTTTTTTTTGTTGTTGTTTTTTTGTTTGCCATATTCACAAAACTGCAATGGAAACACTTTTTTGGCATCAAGAGTCACATGATCAGCAACCGGATGTTACCACTGGCGTAAACCGTGAAGAAGCCGATGACAGGAAGCAGTTGGAGGACGAGGTTGCGGCATGTTTTTAATGACTTATCATGCAAACAAACTTAATTGTTTTTTTTTTTTCTTTTTTGAGACTAGTAGAATATTGACAAAGTTTTGTGGACATTTGTAATGGAAACACAGCTACTGTGGTGCTGTGAAAAGGTAAAAATACTCCTTAAACTTTGTCACACTATATGCACACTATTCCCCCATTCACTTAAATATTTGCACTATGGGCATTTTGTGTTGGTCCTTTACATTCATACTTAATAAAACACATTGAGGTTTGTGGCTATAATACGACAAAATGCAAAAGAGTTCCAAGTTTTGCAAGACACATCAATAAGGTGTGGGGCCCAGCTTGATTTAAAGTACTGTCTACAAACTGTTAGCTGGATGCTAATTATTTTCAACATTTATTCATATTTTAGTGCTACTTCATCAGAACTTTTTCACATTTGTTTGCATTGTTAAGACTCGTTCATTAAATTTGAATATCACTTTAGGAACTTTATCACTAAGTGAAACATTATATGGGTTAATTACACACAAATGGATGTTTGAAAGTCTATATTTTCATTCCATTATGATGATTTTCCACTTAAAGCTAATAAAAACAAGACATTTACAATTACAACATCAGACCCATAAAAAAAAAACCATTTGTAAAAACAGAAAGGTATTACTATTAACATCCACAAGAGGTCAGTGTAGTCTCATTAACAGAGCAGAAGGTTTTTCAAAAAATTCACAACAGCAAAGACTTGAGGCTTCTGGATGTAAACTTATACAAGCATTACTGTTGAAATGTTAAGGTCGGCAAATGAATGGATGAATGACAACAGCTTATTTTCATGAGACGGTCCAGATGTCTGCTTCACAGGAAGACTCTTCATATGGCGAGAAACTACCACAGTTACATAACTGCTGGAATGGACTCAGTGATGAGTCATTTCACGAACCTATAGCCACCAGGTTCATGTTATGTCACGTCTATACGTAAGACGGGGGAAAAGGTTGCTAAATTTGAGCGGCTGCATCACTCTCTGCAGCAGAATGTGGGCGGCGACTTCTTCACGCTGAGTCATTTATGAGGGTCGCCGTGTGCGGAACATGAACCGGGCTTCTGGTGGGAACTCACTCATTAGATGACTCTTGCCGTAAAGACGGCAGTTTTAACATAATCTGGACAAGAAGCACAGATAAAACCAGGGATATGAACTGATAGACAAGTTTCTATCTCTAAAACGTTTGTGAAAAGTTGTACTGACACGGGGGGGATGAGTGAAGCCCCCCTCTGGATTGTTGAGTTGTACCACGATTAGGGTGTATAAATAGCTTTGTGAGGGGCTGCAGATGAGAGAGTGGGACAGCTAAATGAATCATTAGCTCTGCATGAAATGGGCTAAACTTTGCTGGATTTCTTGCACCTTCTTTCTTTGCACTTTTTTTGTTTTTATAAAAAAGTTTTGCCTAAAAATAAAGGCTACCAGTGCCACAGACATCTTAAAGGGGCAAATTTATGTCAGTGTTTCTGTACGTCTTGTCTGTTGGGTGTCAAAAGCCAGAAACAAACGACATTTGGGCGTGGGGGGGGGGGGGGGGGGGGGGGGGGGGGGGGGCCTTGCATGGATAAGTCTGGGAACCTCTGATGTAAAGGATAGTAAAAGAATCTAAAGATACACCGAAAAGTACCTCTTTGACGCAAATACGCTGAGGTTTATTATTACTTATTGATGTCAACTCATCAATAAGGTGTGGAGCAACACCGCATTACACACACAGAGGGCAACAGTACTGTGACATAGTGAAGTGGAGCATGGTTGCTCATTTGGCTGTAGTCATCAATGTTTAACCAACTACATAGAGAAGACACTGAGAAAGTCTATGCATTTCTTCACATTTTCCACAAATATACATATTCTGAGCACTTGACTTGCCTGGGCTTCTCCTTGAATTGCTGAAGTAAAAAGAAGAAAAGTCTGAACAAACAGTGGGTAGTGAGAGCATGAGGTAAGGACAGAATAAACAGACCTCTGATAGCCTCGCTGAGTTGAGCCATTGTCCTCAACAAACCCATCCATTTGCTTTCTCGCCCTTCCCCCGTCCTCCACTCCCACCTCCCATTCTTACACTATGAAAACTCAATTGTCTAATTACATTATCCCACATTACAACAGTGAACAATGACACAAAGAAGCCACACACATTAATGTGGGTACGTTTTTTTTTTTTGTCAAAGGTCCTTTGGTAATAGTGTTTTTCTTGGAGTACCTTCCATAAGCTCATTGGTTAAATGCGTATAGTTGTTTTCTGAGAAGCAGAACGATTTAATTGTCTTAATTTCATTGTCATTTTGCTAAATGCCTGTCAACAACTTATTGGGACTTCACATGAAGAAAGATACTTTATCTCTAGCGGCCATTCAGAAAGAGACGAGGTACACCATGGATGAGCTGCTAGAATATCAAAGGGCAGCACAGAGACAGACCGGATAAGCAACCATACCCTCAAACACCAAATGACTACTTAAGGGCCCAGAATGGTTAAACCAAAGTCGAACAGTGCGGTCAGGTGGTTGCAGGACATTCGTTTTTGCACACACCCTTCAAAGTACACATAACACAGAAGGCCCTCCTGCTGCAATAACGTCGTGGTGTTCTGTCGTATGTGTGGTTTACAACGATATAGTAATGACAGCGGATTGGCAAAGAGGGCCGACTATTATGCGTTCACAAGTTCAGAGGAGGAGGCAGCAATTATTGACGATCAGAAAAATCTGATGTCATCTTCCATGGTATCAGTGGGACAAATGTTGACAATTGTTCCTCAAAACCAGTCATCCTTCTCTCTGGCTGAAAAGGCTGGCTTCTGGAAGTTGAATAATTGGGGCAGTTGCACATAAACAAACACACCTACAAAATTCTGATCAATCAAACAATCATTTCGCATGCAGAGGGGGGCAGGAAGATCACCAGGAGGGTTGTGGCAAGAAGCGGTGGGCGGCATCAAGCTGAGAACAAAACGATACGATTTTCATCCCGCAACTGCGACAATGAAAACCAATTTCAGCACTGAGGCCCGACCGCACAGGACTCCTTAGAGACACTAATTAACCTAATAGTTATGTTTTTGGACCGTGGGAGGAAGATGGAGTACCCAAAGAGAGCCCACCATGCGCCGGGAGAACATGCTAACCCTAACGAGAAAGAACTCAAGCTGAGATTTGAGATCAGGAACTTCTTGCTTAAAGAGAACAGAACTAACAATTGTGGGACCTAGCAATCACAATCCATCCATCCATTCATCCAGAGGTCATTAGGTGAGAGGTGAGGGCAGAGTACATCCTGAAAAGGTTACAGGTCAATCACAAGGAAACAGAGAAACACAGGACAAACAACTGCATATGCATGCACTCATATCAAAGGACAATTATGTCATAACCAGTCAACCGGCTCACATATCAGTCATGTTTCTGAACTGTGAGAGGACACTGGAGTACCTGGAGAGAACATGCAAACTCTACGCAGAAAGACCCCAGGGTGGGATTTGAACTCAATGCTTTCTTGTCGGAAGGCAACAATGTGGCACTGTGCAGCCTCGGCAATCAACGTGAAGACTTACCCATGCCTTCTTGACAAGAGTAAGAGGTATGAATTATTGAGTTTTATCAATACTTCAATGGATTATGACACAAATGCTGAAGTTACCACTCTTACGTATAAAGAGTTACTTTGCCATGCTGCTGCAATTCCACGGTTATAACATCAGTTTCAGGGTCTGAATCCAACTAAATATGCAAATGCTTGAACCATACGCTTAAATCTACGCAAGTATTTCTGCATCATTCATCAAATATAAGGTTAGTAGGATTTTTAAGAATACGTAAAGTCAAATAAGTAGATAAGTAGGGTTATCTAAGGTTGCAGAAACGTCTACATTCACTCTGAGTCCAATCATTTCCCTGCTACACACTCTGAGCTTTGAAATGTCTTTTTTTCTTTCCTCTTGGCTAATGGCCTGGGAGGCTGGCTTTGAGCATCATGGGAGCAGTTCAGTCTGGGTTAAGCCCTTGCAACCAACTGTTCAAAGCCCTATTTGCACGGTTTGCTTCTCGGCAGCTGAACCGCCTCTCAAATTATTCAGATTTAAAGGAATGACGCCATTCCTGCTCTGATCTTGAGAAAACACTTTAACCCCCTGGCCCCCTCCCCCCCTGCATGCAACAACACTTGGATAATTATACCCTGTAAAAGTACGAGATCACATCCTCGGTTAATGCTAAGCCAAAAAGTTCTTGTTATCGACTTTCTGTCCGACTATGACCAAACAAGAGATTAGAAGTTATGTATTTCTAGGTATTACCTGCAGCAACACCACAATCTGACTTAGGACATAACTGGGTAGGTTTGATGATTCTGCTGTAAGCAGGATATTAGGAATCTCTCTTAGGATTATAGTGGCCAATCAAGAGATCAACAGGATTATCACTCGTTGCCGTTCTGTGTTTACAGTTGATTTCAATGTGGAGGTCAAAATTATAGAAAACTCTACAGGATTTGTAGACGACAAAATACATAAATGGTGTTCTACACAACACTGATGTTAAATCTCCAGGCCTTCATACAGAGTTTATTGTTATTATTATTCTTATATTTTAACTTTTTCAGTTCATTGCAGTTTATATAAAAAGCTGTGAATTCCCAGCAAACGATCTCACAAGGCCACCGATGTGTAGTCAGTTAAACTCTTAACATCAGCGAGAGAAATCAATCTTTATATACAAATAACTAGAAACCAAAGAACTGGCCGTGTTCCTGCTGCAGACTCAGTTCTCCTGACTGGAAATAATTAGAAAGTGCTGTTCAAGAAAAATGAAAGCCTTGCCAAAGCTGCCTTAGGTGAACCTTAGTGCTAAGGACACTGTGCCACTGTCGTGCTGGAATGAACCAGTAGGAAACTGGGCCATCTATATATGGGCCTGCCTCTGATTATGAACGGATTATGCAACTGCACATCATGCTTTACGTAACCGCTTTGAGCCATGCTCTCTTTTTCTGCAGCTTTTGTTCCTAAACCGAACGGTTTAATTGCCCCATCTGCCCACCTGACATGGAAACAAGCACACAGTCCATCCCTGAAACCCCGATCTCATGCATGTACTGGAATGTCCGCCTGGTTTTGCTCCCAAATTAAAGCTCATGCTCCAGTTCACCGATTTAAAGGAATGACATAGACTGTGTGTGAAACAGTCCCGCCGCGGCTACAGTTATGAAAAGCCATTAGTTGCGTGGAAAAAGAATTCACTGACAAAAACATGTGACTTCCCAGATCCCCAAGTCCTGTGACAACAAGACTGAAAAGACATTAGATATCAAGAGAACATGCACTGTGTGTGTGAGGACATGCACTGTGTGTGTGAGGACATGCACGGTGTGTGTGAGGACATGCACTGTGTGTGTGTGAGGACATGCATGGTGTGTGTGAGGACATGCACGGTGTGTGTGAGGACAAGAACTGTGTGTGTGAGGACATGCACTGTGTGCATGCACTGTGTGTGTGAGGACATGCACTGTGTGCAGGCGTGCATGTGTGTGTGTCTAGGGGAGGAGGGAGATTCTTGAGAATACTTTTTTTCAATGAAAAGTGTCTTGTTTGGGTTTTGTGTGACTCATCAATGACTCATTATGACTGTTAGCTGTTTTGTTGAAAACAGCAACAAAATTACTCACTGCTGGACTTCTCAATTCAACCTCAAATGTCACGGTTGCAATACCATGGGAGGATACGGTTTCTAAATTCCATTCCGGTGTGGTTTGTTTCAGGTCAAAGGTCACATTCATCAACAAAAATATCCAGCTTCCCAAGTGACGTTGAAGTATGGCTTAAATTGGTGGCATTTAGAATTCTCTCAAAATAGTTAATACCATCTTGTGAGTAATTTGTCATGAGTTTGAAGGGATGATGTTACTTTCCTAAATGAAAATCAGTGGACTTATCAATTAGGGCAAGGCTAACAGCTACGCAGAAGGCTAACAGCTAGACAGACAGCTAATAGCTAGGGAGAAGGCTAACAGCTAAGCAGAAGGATAACAATTTAGGCCGAAGGCTAACAGCTAGACAGGAGGCTAACAGCAAGGCAGACTTTGCTAGCCTAACACAACTCAAGTGTTAGTCTTTCACATCTTTCTATATCTAAAGAATTATTACTAATAATACATTCGCATAAATTTTCATAGAAAAATCTAAGCTACCCTTTCAGCCATGACCTAGTTGCTTGTAAGAAAACAAGCGGGGTACAAGTGGCTGTTGCTAACTCACAACAACCACAAATTAAAGTGGTTGTTGCTTCAGGTCAAAGTAAAATGTAAAAAAAAAAAAAGTTTTTTACATTTTTATAGACTCCCAGTCTTCCCGGCATTATTTCCAAACAACAGAAGAGGCCTGCAACAGGACAGGAACATCCAGTCATTGAGGCTATTGACAAAATGGAAGCCTGATGCCAAATCCAAGCTAAAGAGTAGTAGCCACTGAGGCGGATTAAACGTCTGGAAGCCACGACCAGAATATCGCACAGCAACATGGACATTGTTTGCCTCAGAAAATAGCAACACACTTCAGAACTACCTCTTAGACTGATATGCATGTAGATAACATGCATGTGTTGAATGGATTAGAACCTTTTCAATGGCAGCTACACTGAGGGACCATCACACTAGCCGTTAGCGAAAACTAATTGTGATACAACAACTTTCTAAGCCAACTAAGTAGGAAACAATAATAATAACTTCCCACAATCTCACTACAAAAAACATCTAAAATATTCCTTTAAAAAGTACATAATTAGCCATTTCCCCATTTTTTTTTCAGACTTATAACTATAACGCATGATGTGGGAGCCTTCCAGCCATTTTCCTCAGTCACACCATGTTCTCCTGGCACGTCTCCACTGACATATATCACTTGCTTTATGAGTATTTTATAACTCCTGTTCCCCATCCTCCCTTTAAATCCCCCCTGACCACCCTGTGCCCCACTCCCACTCCCAAAACCGTTGCTTTGGAAACAGTGTGACGTAGTTCGTGGTCCAAGAATAGAAGCATTAGGAGGGAATCGGGTGGAAGGTTCCCGACTTATAGTCTGAGTGCCTCGGCAATGATTTACCTCTAATAAGTGGCCGACTATTTATGTCTGAGAAAAAGAGAGAATTTGAAAAGCTTGACTGCGGTTTTGCAGGTAAGTTCTGTCTGATGCAGTGGGTATGAGGAGGGACGGAAACGTAACGCCCCTGACGTCAAATGTTGAAAATAATCATACCCCCAAATGCAAAAACCTCCGCAATCTGTTGTTATTATGAAACAACCCCTCAAGTGAAACAATATGAGTCATAGCTTACATATTTGTACATATATGCTGCTATATATCTCTCCTGTGTAAGAGCTTTGGACAAGAGCAGAGGTATAGATAAACTGTTACATAAATAAGTTTCTACACGCAGGTCTCAGTGGGAGTTTGTGATTAAAGCTGATGACTAAGAAAAACTGCATTTTTCTTAGTCATCAGTGAAACCATAACCAGTTACCAAAGCAGCTAATTTTAGCTGCAGTCAACATGATTTTGCACAAGTCTATGCATTCAGCATAGAACAAAAAGCCTTGTGGTCCTGAAAAGAAAAATTACCTTAATGGCATTTCTTTTTTTTTTAACCAAGTTTACTATTCTACACTTAGAACAAAAAGTAAATGAATCTGTGTTTGCCCAATTTTTTCTTTGTTGTAACATTGCATCTTGGGAATTAATCTTATACTGTTGAATGGATTGTCATGCTTCCCAGAACGATGCCTTTCAACAGTTAAGAAAAGAAATCTGGAAAATATTAAACATAAAGTACAGTAAGTTTTGTGTTGGACCAACTCAACGGTCATCTAGGATCTGGAAACATATTCAGACATATTTAATTTAATATGAATTTTAATATTTTGAAATGTTATAAGCCAACACTGTAACATTCAGTTAAACATGACAGCAGAGTAAAAAGTTACATTAAGAATGTTTTCACACCTGAAAAAAAAAAAAAAACAGGAGTCATTTCTCCCTCCGGCGTTTCACTCTCGCACTTGTTGTGGTTGTATTTACCCAGAATTCTGTAGTCTACTTCCTGCTTCTGGGCCGGTCTCCCGTTCCCTTGCGTTTGAGCCGCACCAGAATTAACTTCAACCAAACTGAGACACAGGTTTGTAGGCAGACCAGAGTTATCTTTCCTCATCCACATCAGAGTTCGATTGCGCACTCACACCTCCCCAAGCGAACTGGACTTTCTAGACAAGCGAACTAAAGTTCAGTTGAAGCGGACTGAACGAGTCTGGTGTGAATGCAGTGCACCCTCAGGTTAAGTGAACTTACTCAGGTATAAATAGTGTTTTTGCGACAGCCTCCTCATGGGAGAGATCGGGAGAACAAACACCAGAAACGAACAGGACTAAACATCTAAACACCTGAGCAGAGATCAAGTACATGTGAAGATGAGAGAAATGATTCACCAGTTGTGGAAATCAATTAGTATTTGCTAACATTATGTATTTTAAAGGATTTAGGCTACATGTGCTCTCCTGTTTCATAACATCATTTGGCTAGCACAGAATGCTGGTGTCACATTAGAGAAAGTTATGTTGCCGGTGAAATCAGGCCAAGCCTGCATGTTGCTCAATGAAACTGTGTCAGTGCGGCTCACTGTCTCATGGCGTTAGGACACAAACATGAAGGAACATTTCTCTTTGTATGTTTCTCTTCATTATTTTACAAATTCACATGACAAAAATGCTACGAGCCTTTTAGTTCCTCTTTCTTTGCCTGTACAGAACAGAAAGAAAAAAACGACAGGAGAATTGAAACCATTGAGAGCACAACGCAGAGATGTTCAAACATTTTGCCAAAAGTATCAAGTCGAAAGTGCTTTCTTTTTTTTATTTAAAGAAATCTTAAAATATTTTTTGTAAATTTTTGAGGAAAATGTATCTATAACTCATTGTAGAAATAAAACATAAATAGGGTTTTGAAGGTTTGTCTTATTAAAAAAAGAACAGTTCTATGGTGCTGGAAGTTTGGGATTCTGATTCCTGAAGAAATGAAAAGAAAGCAAGAAAAAAAAAGCATTATTATAAAACTATACGTGCTTTGTATTGAGCCTGACATTTTCAGTAAAAACATTAAATTAAATTAAAATACAGTAGTGTGACATCTTCCCTACTTACATTCTGTTCGGAGGCCCGTTTGCACAGCAGCCAACACCTTATTAGTATTTCAGTAGCACTGTATCTATTAAAGCCTCCACAGTTGAGGTCGAGCAGAACAGAGCAAAATGTTTGGTTAGACGTCACAATCATGAATGTCTGGAGTTAGAATTGTTTCAGAAAAACAAAACACTCAACGGTTCTCAAAGTGCTGCGGCGCACAGTGAAGCTCATTCGCTCCGACGGCGGATTTTCAAGCAACGAACTCGGGACAGATGAGTAGCTCGCAACTTTTCCCGTAGCACAGTCTCCCTTCCAGATTCTGAGAAACCCTCGATATTTGGCAACGTCTCTCAGAAAACCCAACTGTGAAGAGCAGGAACGTGCGACGTGCGACCTGCTGCTGATAAAGGTCAGCGGCCATCAGTAGCCACTGAAGCGGTGGAGGGTGAGAACAAGCTAACTTAAACTACCAAAATTAAACATACTGTCAGTGTTTTTTATTGGGATTTTATGTGTTAGGTGAACACAAAGCAGGACATAACTGTGACTCTAAAGAAAAACAATGCACTGCTTTCAAAGCTTTTTACAAATAAAGTCAGGAAGGTGTGCCTATTCAGTCACACCTTGTCTGATGCTTCTAAAATATCTGCTCCATTGCCAGCTCTCTCTCTCTCTAACCAGTCTGGCTTGGTTCTGGGGCAATGGGTAGGAGTTCATCCTGAAATCGTTGGGTTGTCGCTTTGAGCCCCCGCCCCTCGTTTGTCGTTGTGTCCTTGGGCAAGACACTTCACTCACCATGCCTGCTGGTGTTGGTCAGAAGAGCTTATGGTGCCACATAGCTGCTTCACCCCAGGCACGTCTGCCAGAGCGTCCCAGGGCAGCTGTGGTCACTAACCTGCCGCCGATCAACTCAACATCCGGCTACATCCGTCTTGTACCAAACTTGATTCCTTTGGAGAAAGGGAGTAGTGAGGTCAGTATTATGTAAAATCGACTTTTTTGAGCTTTTAGTCATGTTATAATGATATTCAGTCAACAAAAACATACCTGGAGTGCAGTGGTGGAGAAAGTACTCAAACAATGTACTTAAATAAAAGTACAAATAAACAGACAAAACTGTACTCTAGTAAAAGTAAAAGTACCACATTAATATTTTTTACTTGAGTAAAAGTAAAAAAGTACTGGCTTTTAAAAATACTTAAGTGCTAAAAGTAAAAGTACTTGCTGAATGCATTACGTAATCGCTAATACAATACTATTAAGTGTACCTATCGTATTTTATTTTAATACATCAGTAATGTGCCATTTTAATGAACAATGCCACAGATAAAGCATGTTTTTATTGTGTTTACTCTCTGTGACAGTTTAGATTTAGATTTGTGACTCTAATGCATCAAAAGTTCAGGGATGACCTGCAGGGTCAAATGTAACGACGCAAATTGAGAGGAATTATTATATCTTTGAAATGTTCTACTTAACATAAAGTGAACATGTTCAAGAGAAAGTTGTTTCCCTGGAAACAGACCTGACAAGTGTCGAGCGATTTGGAAACATCTCGTCTCCTGTCCTAACATAGCATGAACTTCACTTTTTTTGCCACTAGTGGCATTTATTTTTGAAAGAAATCCAACAGAAAGGGGGATGGAAAGAAGGTGGGCGGGGAAGGAAGAGGAGAGAGGACGGCCATGCAGCAGTGCCGTAGTCAAGACCACCCAACCCTAGATCAGCGCCCCGCGCCACATGACACAATAAAAAGTATGAAATATGATAAAAATTGCTCCTCAAATTGATCTGAAAGATTCACATTCCCATAAAAATTGAATATTAAATACCTAGAGCTGAAATAAATGTAACCACTGCTGGAGTGTTGCCTTGACGTTTTTATGCATGTTTGAGAAATACTTTAATCTCCCATGACAACCATTTAGCTGTGCAAAAACGCCTAGTTGGACCTAGCCCCGCCTTCAAGGACAAAGCTCCTCCTCAAAGCAGCGGCTTCCAGGCTTCCACCTCACCATGACTCTCCCAATCAGCTCCTTCAGACTAGCCAGCAGCAATTAGCAAACACCTGGTGGACCTGTGCATCAGCTGAGCTCATTATAGGAGCCGCTTCACAGTGCAACGCTGGTAAAAACGTCACTAAAGGGTTAATAGAGGAGCCATGTTGTGATGACTTCCTGGAGGCGGAGATTCAGAAAGAACAAGAGTTTCTTAAAGAGACAGAGGCCCAATTTGAAGGCGTTAAATATTGAAGTCAAATTTCCTTTAAGTCATATTTGATACAACATTTTTATAACAACTGAAGGTGACGTAGTTACTCGATTGTGCTATAAAACACTGGAAAACACACTGTAATAGAAAACTTCATTTCAACCATTTCATTTTAATTTCATCTAAATAAGGATTGATGGTGTTTTGTGTGTATGAATGTTTTTCTTTAATGTTTGTCTCTGTGTAAGTGGGAGAGAGCCTGCAGCTACAAGTGACTGATAAAGAAGAGCTAGAAGTTTCTGTAGGAATCCTTGTCAGCTCTCGTACATGCAGGGTGTGGGTTTCCAACGCAAAGTCTTAACTAAAAATCGCTCCCTCCAACGAGGTGAGGGACAGTTGCAGGACGGTGGATAAACATGTGGCTCTGTTGTCCACTTGGTTAACAAAGATAAGTTCAGACTTTGGGTGTGTTCTGTTTTGCTGTGACTATATAATCATGTTGCATGATTATATAGAGATGGGAGAAAGTTCCACAGCTATCAGTGCAGCCGAACACAGTCACTCCTCTGCCGACTGTGTTCAATGAGACGGGTCTTCGAATGAAAATAAAGACAGAGATGAATCTTTCTCTGGTGATTGGAACAGACTCTCATTCAAATTTCCCCGACACATCGTACTGGCCCTTTAAACGGTGCCTGGATGTGTTGTTGGATGACTCTGCCTGTTCTGCCCCCGTTTCCTCCCCCCTCTGATCAGTCGGTTTTTAAAGCAGCGCCTCGAGGGAAGCCGCGCTTTATGTAATCTGTCTTCCCTCATCATCTTGTGCCAACGCCTCTCACTTGATTCTGTCTGACTCTCGGATGCTTTATTTGGTAAACCGGTCAGCTGGCGTAAACAGACTCTCTGGAAGTCTTGTCTCTGCCACCCGCTTGGCAAGAACGCTGCGCAGATATTTCCATCCTTCCTGCTGCCCACATAGAACCCACCCAGAGAACATGAATGGTGATGAAGGGCCAGCAAAAAATAAATAAATAAACTGCCCCATTGCCCTTAAAAATATTTATATATTTGATTGTTTGAAGAGGAATGAAAATGCATGGCTTCAATAGATATACTTGTCATTTTTTAAACTCTTAGTGAGTTTCATGACTACATAATCAAATAATTTAATTTGAAATATTTATTGAGGAACTGTAATCATTGTTTGTTGAAACCTGCATAAGCAGAGTTAAGAAAATTAGAGCATTGTGGGAGAAAGTTCAGTTATTATAGTCTCTCATTTCAGAAAGCTGAACGTAAGAACGGGGCGATTATGTTTTCACACAGTCAGGTCTGTTTGGATTTTTTTTTTTTCCTCCTAATAAATTATTAATAAAAAAGCAAAAACATAACAATGACTATTCTGCGGTTCAATAAACTGCTGTGCACTGTAATCATCCACTTATTTAAAATCTATTTGAGAAAACAAATTAAGAGTTGAAAGTATGTTATAATGGACCGCAGATCAGGAAATACGAAAACATTAAATTTGGGGTTTTATGAGAAATTGTGCCTTCTAATAAAGTAAAACAATAGCTTATCACATTATTATATCCGTATTTCATGCATACTGTGTACATCAACTTCATTTAAATCTATCACGTATTTAACTGTCGCAATCCCTGGATCGTGTTGCGTTTGATGGAAGAACACCAGTAAACATCCAACCCTGAAAGGTTTGCGTCGTAAAAATGGCCGGTCACATGTGAAGACGTTGCGTCCCAACGATTTCCTCCGGTTTCCCAAAAACACCTCGCTGTTGTTTACCAATACAATAAATTCGGAGACAAACCGTCTGCTCAAGTATTTATTGTATTGAAAACCAATAAGTTCCTGGATGAAACGCTGCTGGATGTTGACACGGTAGGAAAAATAAATAAATAATGCATTACACAATGAAATAAACTGCGATTCAGCAGCTAGCTGTCTGTACCGAGTGACGCTATGGAGATAAATTCTGCGCAAGCCTTTCGAAACTCAGATGAGCTCAGCTTTGGTGGGATTAAGAAAACAATAAACCACTTTTGGAAATCTCCTTGCTGAAATCATGTGTGCGTAATTTTCACAGGATTAAATAAACAGACTGCTGGCCGGAGGAACCGAGTTTATCTTTCCCAGAGAAGCTGCACTGAGATCTGCATCATGACGCAATATTGCTAAGCAGCACGCAGGTGGTTCTGTGATTGGTAAAGTAACAGCAACGCTTAAAATACTTTTTATAAAAAAATATATATATATGATGGATAGAAATTCTGTTTTTCTTGTACGACGGATTAGTCTTTCTAAAAATGTAGCCGTTAGAAAGGGAGCAGCATCGTTCTCTCGCCACCAAACAGCAGCAGAAATGAAAACCCCTTTAGCTGGTGATCTTTCAGAGCACGCAGCTGGGGCCGCGGAACCAAAGGGGGCGGGGCTTAGAACCCGCAGCATTCACGCCACGGCTTTTCTCTGTGGAGCTCCGAAGGCTGCGCAAATATATTCAGATCGTTTTTTTCAAAGCGTTATCCCACCAATATCCGATGGTAAATGTGTTTCTAAATGTTATATCCAGCTAGTCGGAAATCACTGACTTATTTTAATGTCGTCCGATAGAAGAAATATTTAAAAGAGACAAACATTTTGTCTCCTCTAGCCTTGCAAACAGACCGCAATTTTTCTTTTTGATTTCAAAAAAAGCACAACTTTGGTTCGTTGACAATCCTCACAGCAGTAAATCCTGCTTTTCTTGAATTTGATACCATCCTGGCGTGCCATCGGGTGGCTTTTCTATTGTTCCCTGTTCACGAGAACCACTCTAGTTCTTTAAGTAGAGTTCATGGGAACTGAAAAGTAGAGTTGTTTTTCAAAACCTACTTGAGAAGTCCACTTAGCTGTTTAGAGTCTTGTGACCAAGTAATCTGGAGTAACACCAAATAAAGAAAGCTTGTGAGTTATCTAATCCAGATAAGATATTAACTTTTTATGATCTTCAAACAGAAGCTCGCTTCAGAAATATCAATTCAGATGTAAAAATAAGCCTGGACCTTAGAGGTCATGTCAAAGAGCTGGTGCCTTCAGTCATTGAGTGATTTAGCTGAAACAACTTGAATTAAATCTAATCAAGTGAAAATTTAAGTTCATCTACATTCATGACCATGATCAACTTCTTGACTTGAAGTGATCTAAATCCTAATCTTTCAAAAGATGTTATTGTTTTATGATTTCTTTTTATAGTTTCTGGTTGCGACTGAATGCCTTCGTGGAAACGTCACGTTCTGCTGAGATGTGAGATGTTTGTCGGTTGAGACAACACGCTCTGTTTGCTCAGGTATCTGCCCTCTTCGCCCTGCAGGTCAAGGACAGAAGGTGAGCGGCTCCCTGTTAGCCTCCCGCTACTCTGTCAAGAATTCAGCTTGAACTGGTTGAACTCTTGTACTTCCTCCCCTCTTTAAGTTGTTTTTATCCTCAGCTGCTCGACCCGCAAGTGCTTTTCCATACGTCATCCTGAGAAAACAAGACGTTCGGAGTTCACGCTCGCATCCAGCGTCTCCTGTCGCTCTCAACGTAACATAAGAGAAGCCCCGAGTCATATTGTGGCATGTTTTACTCTGTTTTATCTTCCTGCTGTACAGATTAGATCAGTATTTGAGCAACGGTTGGCCTTTTATGCAAGTATTTCCAAAGAATACTGAGGCAAGCCCAGTTTTTCAAGGAATAGTTTCAAAACAGCGTGGCGTAACTCGCTTCCTGTTGCATAAACCTCTGTAACTTAAGGAGATGTTGCTCATGACCTGTGCCTTCAGATCTAGCTGAGGTAAAAAATTAAAAAAAAACAGCATCGGCTGTTAATTAAAATGAAAATGAAGACAGTGACATTGTCCGTCTTTCCATAACTGTAGAGATTAGCTAGACGCATTGTGTGATGTCACGCGCATCACACAATGATGCACGTTGTGCAATGACCACCATTAGTTTGAGTAGCTCTCAAGTCGTCAACATGTTGCGCTAATCTTAAATGTACATCTAATATGTAAAAGAAAAAGGGATAAAGTGCTTTACTACTAATTGTCAAAATTACAACAACTAGATAACAAGGACAGGAAAAAGTTTTAATTTTAAAAAACTAGCGAGGGAGAGGGAAGTAGATCAGTTATGCTAGCTTGACTTTGACTACCTTACATGTAGATGTGTTGCAGAATTCGGTGCGTTTCGGTTCAGTAAAAAAAAAAAAAAAGAAGCCGACCCAAACACCAATGACAATTAATGACGGTGTTTAATTAGCTGATCAACCACTGCTGTGTTCAGACCATCACTTTCTAATAATCACAAAGTAAACATCAAGCTTGGAAACATAATATTGTAACAGACTGAATGTTTTGTTCTCTGAGTGGGAAATGTTTGAGTGTTTTTTGCCGTTGACTCCAGATACACTGGTGGAGCTGTTGTCTGTCAGTTGCTATGGCAATGGTCTGTTTGTAGCACAGCCAATAGGGAGCGAGAAAAAAAGGCGAGTAGGAGTGGTTTTGAATTGTTCTTCAACACAGAAGCGCTGCAATTTGTTCAGACGATGCTGTAACAACCGATAACGTCTAGGAGTACGTTGAGCTACGCCACAGCGCAAGCTATCAACAGCCGCTGGGAAATAGTAAATGTTAGACTATGGTTAGTAGAAACACTGAAATTAAAATAAGAAAGAGATGTTTGTTGAATTTGTGGCAAAAATGCCAAAAAGGCTTTTATGCAGCACAAGATTAAAATCCTGCCTTGTACTCATAAACCCCACATTGAGTCTTGTCTCGTGAGTTTTAGGCATCATTACACTTCTAGTTGTTAGGGAGGAATGCAAAATAAGATATTTTATGAGCCACTATCAAAATGTGAAGCTTGCAAAGCTCTACTGGAATTTAAACTGGATCTGTGTTTGCTTTTCAAAAACAAACACCTCAGGTAAGTGTGGGAAATAGTGGGATAGCATTGCCTCCTCACTATTAAGTATGGTGGTGGACCAGTGATGTGCTGGGCATACTCTTCTTTCAAATGCCCAAAATTGTTTGAAGTACTCTTTGAAATGCCTGGATATTTAAATTAAAGACTGGTGGAGCATCCTGGGGTCTCAAAATTGTGACGAGAGTCAAGAAATCTCCCATTTGTTTAGATTCCTCTGGTAGAATTTCAACTGGGCCAATCAGCAAACAGGAGAAGCTGTGAATGATGACATCTTTTTTTTTGCTATGTTTTAGAATTATAGTTTTAGCAATGACAGCAACCAGCAAAGTGTTGTCTGTGTCGGCCACACGTTGAAATATTGAATTAACACTAACAGCCATCTGTTTGGCTCGGCACTTCTCTCTTCGGAGTGAAGGATGTTTTTTGTTATTATTTTTATATACAGCACAGGCAATTTCTGGTAACCTTCATGGCGTCAAACTGGTGCATTACATACTATATGTCAAGGCCAAACGTTAGCAATTTGGTAAATTTTCAAAGTTCAACAGGGTCCAAGCCTCCGGAAAGCAATCGTTTCCCAATACTTGAGGGTCCAGCACCTCTGTACGAAGCAAAAAACAAGGGACTGGTCTTTACCTGGACATTCAGGAAAATGATTCAAGACCAATAAGACCAACAGAAATCATTCGGGGTGAGCTGAGGAGAAGAGAAAGACAGTACTCTGGAGGATCTCGGGAGATTGTGCAACGAAGAATGGTCAAAGATCATTTTCTGAATGCTCCAGTCTTGAGAAATATTGAAGCACCAGACTAAGTGCCGTCATGCTGCTGTACAAAGTACAGACAGCAGGGGTAGGTTTTAGAATTACTTCTTCATTTTTTCGTCCCCTGCAGTAAAGTTTTCCAATTTAAAGTTAGATTTTTTTCATTTTGTCAGAAGATTCTGCTGCAGTAACTGGAATTTGTTGTAAGGCGTCTACACATCATGTTGGCTAATTGCTGATTTAAGACTCAGAGCTATATGGACACAACTAGACTCTTTGTTCAGTGAACAAGCCCTTCCTTTTCACAGTTACAACTGACATTTTTTTCCCTTTCACCTTTTAGTATAATAAGCATTTTTGAGTCTTCCAGACACAATGAATTATGACACCCACAAGTGCTGCTGGCTCCTAAAGCAAACACTCTGCCTATGTTGTTTCCCAATCTATCATTTGTGAATCATTTCTGAAGACAGGTACAGGCCACGCAAGAACAGCCTGTTCCAGTTACTCAAGTTTAAAGGTACAACTCGAGTTTCACAAATTATGGCACTGCAGATGAAGGACTGCTGATGTGAATAGTAGGCAGCGTTTCTGCAGGATTTCATGTTCTCAGCTAATGGGGAATTTGGTTCGGTGTGTTCCAGGGTTAGGGTCCCTCCTCTTTGCTGCGCTGCTGTCTCCAGCGTTGGTCTCTAACAACAAGTCCTTCAGTGGTCATCTATTTATTTGCAATCGTAAATGACGTTAGGAAAGCTCACATGACACTTTCACAAAAGAAAGCTACAGTATATACTGTATGTTTCATGTCTAAACTGGGGAACTGAACTGTACCGAACAGAATTGGATTGAAGTTAGTTTAATTAAAATGAACTGAATTGAACTGACTAAATTCAATTGAACAGAAGTGAATGTTCATTTGAACTTAACTGAATTGATCAGAACAGAATTTAATTGAACTGACTGAACTGAACTGGGTTTAACTGAACTGAACTGGATTGAATTTAACTTGACTGAACGGAATTGGATTGAAGTTAGTTGAATTAAACTGAATTGAACTGAATGGAATTTTATGGAATTTGTTTCTTCCCAAATTCACAAGGATCCTACTTGTACATTTCAAAAAGTCAACATCTAAAATGGCGGCTGATAAATGACAACTGCAGAGACAGACATGGTAACGGCATTATTTTACTGTTTTACAACCTAAACCAAGAGTTTAGGTTGTCTGACAATGTCCCTGCCAGTGAACACATCTCTACAAGGAGTGGGAATTTATTGCATCGTTTATCATTTATCGTGATACATTTCTGATCTTAAGAGTTTTGACTTCCATTTAATAATGTTTAAAACAATGTTTTAAACCCCCAAAGTTGTCAGTATTGTTAGTATTTAAAATGTTTTCCATTGTTTTGTTTTTTTCAAATGAGAGCATCAATAAATATCAATAAATTTGAAAATATGATTGAATGCCTTTTGCTATGTGCAGTTTAGTGACACAAATGATTCTTCTTTATATGACTGGTAATAAAAATTGTAAAAAAATAAAAAATTCAGGAGCGGTATTTGTTTTTTTCAGGGCTACGATTGCAGCGCCATCCCGTCGAAGCCGGAAAGTGACCTAAAAAGGAAGTCATAAATATTTCTTATTGTCATATCGTTTATTATCACAAAATATCGTGATAAAAATTGAAGTCCATTTACACCAGCTGCATAAATAGCAGGTCTATTGTTTTGTATTTTTCATCTCAGTCATACCTAGCATCTAACGTCTGACTTCTGTTTGTCCAACACGGAATAACAACGGTGAATGCGTGTAAATAAATTTTCTTTTTTTTTTTTAAATCGTCTTTTATTTTTCACAACACTGATTTTCATTATTGTACTTTCTTAACCAAGACAATTCACCTAAATTAAGCCATGTTATTAAAGTTTTGCTGCAGCTTCTAGGTGGAAAATTCCACATTAGAGTCTGGCTTCAGGCTCACTGTGATGGTAGGCAGTGGCCTCAGTCTCTATCAGAAAACATAGGTGACCAAACAGTTCGGGGCCGAGGGGCTCAAAGTGTATCAAGTTGGGCATGTTTGCTCAGCGAGTTTACATGTATGATATAATAAAGTCCCTTCAGTTCACCGTCTCTTGCACACACAGGGATGCTGCACAAATGTTTGCAGGAGAAAAAAAAAAGGGAGGTCAGTTAAGGCTTACGGTCAAAACTCTCGACCTGCTCCGACTCACGTGTCGCCGCCGTCCGTCCTAAAGGAAGAGCTACCTGTTTGAACACGGAGGTACGGTCAGCTGCTGCTCTAAGTCTGAACCGGTCAGCCGCTGGAACCACAGGGAGCAACAGATAAACGCAACCGACTGACAAATACACACTTTGTTTTACATTAGCAGTGAATCTGTGCTATATGCACTCATTTACAAATGACATTTCTACATTTATTACACAGAAATTAATGATTGATAAATACAAATTTGGGCAATCCACTTTTTTTTTTAAATGAAACTAGTGCTTATGAATAATCGCTCGGCCAGGCAGGAAGCATTTCTCATTCAGTAAAAAGGTTCCAGTGGGAAGAAGCCAAATGTCATTAAAAAAACCCATCAAAGGTTCTTAAAGAGACAGTATTATGTGTTGTCCAACCACATTTTATAGCACAATCAAGTAACTATATTAACTTCGGTTGTTATGAAAATGCTGTATATAACTTATTGTTGAAATTTCACACCCTGAAATTGGGCCTCTGTCTCTTTAAAAACTCCTGCTCTTACTGAAGCTCCACCTTTAGGAAGCCATCACAACATGGCTCCTCTATATAGTTTGTAAACTAAATATCTATCTCAGACTTAGTTGGGAACTAAATATTTAGTTTGCATCCTAGATATATAGCTTCCTAAATTGAATATTTATTTTGAAAGTTAAATATTTAGCTTCCTAACTAAATATTTAATTTGTACGCTAATATTTAGATTGTAAACTAAATAATTAGCTTTCAAATTAAACATTTAGTTAGGCAGCTAAATATTTTCTTTACGAACTAAATGATTAGCTTGGGAATTAAATATTTAGTTTGGAACTAAATATTTGGTTTGGAAGCTAAATATTTAGTTTCCTAATTAAATATTTAATTTGAAAGCTAAATGTTTAGATTGTTTAAACTAAATTTAAAGCTTCTGAATTAAATATTTAATTTGGAGCTCTGGCGTTTCGAAATGTATGAATAACAGGGTGAAAATATAACTGAAAAAGGATCACCCACATTTTTGTTCTCCGTGACATAATAAATAAACCAAAAATATTGATGTTCTTTTTTTTTTTTAACTGTGTAGCTTTACTTATTTTAAGTCTTTTGAGAACCAGAGGGTGCCAACAAATATGGTAACTGCTGCTCCAAGTATATCAGGCCTAATAAACCCATTTCAATAACCTCCTGCACCATAAAATGGTGATGCAACAGGAAGCCTTGCATCACACGATGTGCAGAACAGGTGGTCTGTCACGTTTCCCATGTATTGAAGTCACTTCCGGAAACATCCTCGTCTTTCCGGAAGCTCCAGATTTCACCTGGTTTTTGCCGACCAGGTTCGGTCAGTACGTTTCCCCCGAGGGTCAAAACTCTTCTGTTTAGACAACAAATTAGCCAGTTTGGTTCCTTTCGGGTGAGAAGTCCTAACCTGCTGAGTCGGACGGATTCAGCCGTGAGAAAAGGACAAGAAAGACTCAAAAAAAAAAAAAAAAAAAGTTAAGACTGCGGCTCCACTTTCTCCCTCTTCGGTCGACTAGGGAGGGAGAGAGAGAGGGGCGCTAAATTATCTAACTGTTACGACAAGATTATCAGAGTGGGCGTGGCGTGTGAGGTCGGATGACGACGATGATGATGGCGACGATGAGGGGTATGATATGTGCGCGTGGATAGGACGGGTGGGGAATGGAGGGGGGGAGGAAAGGGAGCGAGGGGTCCGGGATGGAGGCGGACTCAGAAACACACACACGCACACACACACACACACACACACGCACGCAGGGTCCCGCTGGTTCAGGCGAGGATAGGCTCCGACCCGAGGTGAACTGCTCGTTACAAATAGGAGCTGCGGCATTCCACGTAGAGCAGAGTGGAGGCGCTCCTGCTCCACGCCGATGAATAATAATATTAAGTAACTGCGCTGAGTGAGTCTGCTTTATTTAACCGGAGTGGAAAGGCAAGAGGAAGCAGTTTCTTTCTGAGTGGGGAGGGAAAAAATATATAGGATTTAAGAGGACGTTATTCCGAGAGGACTGGACATTGAAGTCAGGTAGGTTGCTTCTTGTTTTCACCATTTGACTCACTCAGACATCTTCTGTTCAACAACCTTCACTTTTTACTTGATGATTCATTGACATTTCGTAAAAGTTAAATCCAAGCGTAAAACAAAATTGCGTTGAATTTTTATTTATTTATTTTTTCTGCGCTGTTTCAAAAAGTTGAAACGCCTTACTTTATTGTTTTGTTGTCTTTTTTTGTTTGTTTGTTTGTTTTTTCGTTTCTTTCTCTCTCGCTCCCTTTAACCGGTTTGAGCGGAGCGAATCTGCGGATGAAATGTGTCAGATTTCAGCGATGAGGCGCGAAAACAGTTCAGGTATAGTTAGAAGTGGCGCGACGTAAGATCGGTATGTTCCTGTTACTGAGACATGTGGGTCAGCAGCGCCGGACGGAGAGGCGCGATGAGCGCAGACCGACCGGAAGCCGCTCAGCAATTACGTGATTCTGGCTCATTGACGATAACAATTAACCTGGTTTACAGTAAAGGCTCGAAATGATGGACGTGGATTTTTACAATTGTAAAAAAACAAAACAAAAAAAAACATATATTAATAATAATTTTTTTTAAAAGAGCAAAATTATATGGATAGATTTTATTTTATTGTATGGAGATCAGGGTTGTGTGAATTTCACCTTCCCCCCCAAAAAATAGTTTGGGTGATAGCTATATCTGAGTGTTGCCTCATATTGGACACGTAATTAAGTTTGTAAGGAGGTGGTACAAGCTGCTCCTATTTTATTCCAGAGATGTGATAGGGTTACATAATATTGTGTTGTAATGACTCTTGCATAACAAGTACAATTCTCTTCTTTTACCACTAGGTGGCAGTGCTGCAGCATTTTCCAGCTATAAGAGTTCCTGAGAGTTGAGTGAAGTCCATTCAGCCCTCAGCTGTTCTCCACTCAGGTCCTGGCATGATGTTGGAGGAGGAGTGCCAGGGTGTGAGGGGCCAGCAGGAGTTGACCGTTCTCCGGACAGTGGATTCACCCGGTGCGGCGCCTTCCAGCGGCCCTGAGGGTCCTCTGTCCTTCACGGATGAAGCTGTGTCCATACTGACCTCCAGCAACCTGCTGGCCCGCTCCTTGCTGGGTCGCACCTCTGCAGTCAAGCGCAAAGAGAGTCCAGCTGCCACCACTGCCCGGCGCAAGCGCGAGTTCATCCCCCAGGACAAAAAGGACGAAAGCTACTGGGACAAAAGGAGGAAGAACAACGAGGCGGCCAAACGTTCTCGAGAGAAGCGGAGGGTGAACGACATGGTCCTGGAGAGCCGGGTGCTTGCTTTGCTGGAGGAGAACGCCCGGCTTAGGGCGGAGCTCCTGGCTCTGAAGTTCCGCTTTGGCTTGATTAAAGATCCGTCCAACACACAGATTCTACCGCTTGCTGGAGCTCCTCAACACAATCTTCCAAACCTCACTCCCCAATATTATCCCCACAGAGGTGATGGAGGCCCTCAAAGCTCAAATCCCAACAACCACTTAGGCCAGTCAGGCACCAGGAGCTCGAGAGAGGCTGGCAACATCTCAGAGGACTCTGGGTTTTCTACGCCAGGAGGGTCGAGCGTGGGCAGCCCCATCTTTTTCGACGAACGCTTTGGCGACCATGGGAAGTTTTCACCCCAACGAGTGGAAGAGATGGGTTATGACCTCCAGCAGTCACCGGGCGATGTCCACCACTCTGCGGCACTCGCCGTCGGGAAGCCGGACCAAGCAGAGGGGATGAAAAACCTTCCACACAAGCTACGTTTCAAGACCCCCGGGAGCGGGGAGGGCCTCGACATCGGTTGCGACAATGCCAGCGTAAGACGCAGCCCTCGGGAGACCAGGAAAGGGCCGAGCGGAGGCGAAGTAGGAGCGGGGCATTGTCCCGGCTCCTGGGTCCAGCAACTGGAAAGGGAGGAATGCCAGAAGGAGAGACAGACTCTTCATTACGGTACTTCTACTGCCGGCTGTAACCTCCATTCTCCTCCCATGCCCGGACAAAGCGACGTCCAGTATCAGCATGAGAACACTTACCTGAAATCTCAGCTCAGCTCCCTCTCTGAGGAGGTGGCTCAGCTGAAGAAGCTTTTCACAGAGCAGCTCATGTCCAAAATCAACTGACGGACCGAGGGGGTTAAATGTTTGCTAATGCACAGACTTATAAGGACATTTAGGAGAGAAAAACAGCAATATAGGGCTTGACCCGGCATTCAGAAAGACTTTCATGTTTAAATAGTTCTCTGTTGTTCTCAAACATAGCGTGTTGCGTCATTTGGCCTTCACGGCCATTTCGTGCCATTGTGTTTTGGATCATTTCATACCTGGAAAAAAAAAGGAAAATCAGGTACAAAATGGTGTCTTCTATGGCAGGATGTTTTGTTTATTTGTATCCACCTGGGGGTTATTTTGCACAAGATTCGACAATTTAAAGTTATTTTTCATTTTTACTTGATGTTTACTAAAAGAAAATGAGGTTATCTATCAACAGAAAGTTGCTTAGGCTCATTTTACCTAAACTGAAGGTCTTAATCTGAGTTCAGGAAATAATGTAAAGTTAAATAAAGTAAATTAGACGTGAAATTTTAGCATTTTATGACTTTCTTTTCATGATTTATGAAACTACAAACAAAACTATCTAACTTTCTTGAATTAACTGAGTACCGATTGCTGTTTTTTTATGGGTATGAAATGGTAGGGTGGGACATAATGACCACATGTGCTACAGTATGGGTACGAAGTGGTGAGATGGTGAACTGACCCAGTCTGATATATTACGTCTTTTAAACACTCGTATTATCTGCTGTTTAACAACTTGCTGTGATCTACCGTCCCGTGTCCGTTGCTCATAAATGTGAGTCTTATCTGTCGGTGTACGCAAAGTAAAACACTGTCACGGCCAACAACACACATATCACAAACCGAGCTGCATTTCCATTACAAATGCGCGCCAAACTTTGTCGACATTTCGCTAATGTCGAAAGAACACTATTTGCCGTTTCCATCAAATAAGAAGCGCAGTAGATAAGTTTGTTTGAGCAAGAAGCCATTCAAAAACATCATCCTGTCATCACTTCCTGTCGTCTTCTTCATCTTTCCCAGCAGTAGCAACATCTGGCTGTTGATCACACGACTCGTGTGATGTCGAAAAAAGCCTTTCCACTCCAGTTTTGCGAAATATACAAATTGAAAAAACACCTGATCATAACGGTAAAACATTTTACCATTAAAAGATAGCATTTTTCCTAAATTGGCTCGTTTTCTGTAAGGAAATTGATTTTCATAATTTCAATCTGCGCAATTACAAGGTCAATGGAAAGGCAGTCAATGACAGCTTCACACTATCACCTGACACCGCCTATGGTAGAAGAAGTAATTGAAGTGGTTTTATTTAACGCTCTTATTAAAGGACTATAAAGCACAAACAGACACAAACAGCGAATGCACCATGAGATTAAATCATTAACTAGTAGAAAGTAAAACACAACTCACATGTCCCTCAGGCTTTCTGAAACATTTCTGTTCAGGTTTGTTCCGACTTGTTACGCGTTAAAATATTGGCTTCAGGACAAAACACCGCAACTTGTACAGTTTTGGTTTGTGACTGTTTTTTTTGTTGTTTTTTTAACCCATTCCTTTGTTACCATCTGATCCAGTCTCCACTGTGTTTCTGTGCATTTTCATATTTAAAAACAATAAACGGATTTGACATATTCTGTGTCGTGAGGGTGAATCGATCACAAGGATCACACTGCGGGATCGTGTTTCTATTCAGCCTCGCCGTCTGACCCCTTTCGATAGGCATCAGCGACCCCGAAAGAATGAACCAGATCGAGAGTCTCTGATGCTGTGTAGAGGTAAAGGTTTTGGGTGACCGGCGCAGGAAGTGAGGAGAGGTTGCACACTTGGCAGGTTTACAGTCTCTGCAGGAGGCGATGCGGGCCGACTGCCAACCAGACAAAGACAGAAATGAGTGTTTGCTGTTACTCAACCGTCCCGATTACAGACCCTCAGAACAGAAGACATTGATTTTCACCAGCTGGAGGAGAGTCTGTGTGGATGGTGTGAACAATGACTTCTGGGAAAGTTTCTCAAACTATCAATTATTATTTTTTGCCTACTCCCACACAAATCTGATCTGTTTTGTTGTTCTTTAAACAGTATTCACTCTTAAACAGGAAATTCCAGATTGCATACCACCCTAACCTCGAAGGTGAAGAAGAAAATGTCTCAAGGCAATCAGCAGAGGGCAGCAAATGATGTTCCCTTTAGCGTTGCCACGGCGCACCAGTATCTTTGTGGCAAAAAATTATTTTATTTATTTTTTAATTAGCATTTTCAACCTCATTAATCAAAATAAGACTGAGAAAAGAACTCCCGCTTAAAGTATAAACATATGCTGACAAATAAGAAGTAAAAGAATATATATATACTGTATATTTATGATATAGCGCCACCTCCCTAACATAATGGCCTAAGTCAATTTTTGCCAGAATATGATTTGGGGGGGATAAAAATCACTTTTGGGAAAAATTGACTTTGCCCATTACTTTGGGAAGGTGGCATTATTTTTGAGGAATTTCTTTTCAGGATAATATATAGAGCCAATAAATATAGATGCAGGAAAAACAGATTCCTTTCTATAAATAGGTTGCAACTATATAAGAAAAATGCAGAATATTCAGTCTAATAAGCTGTTTTTATTTTGGAGGGTTATTTTGATACATTATGTAACAATTTAATCAGTTTAATATGCACTATTATATGGTTAATAATAGAAGAAAATCTCTATCAGAGGGTTTTCAGCATGATTAATGCTGCAGGCGTAGGATGGAGTGATTCAATGGATCCACTGCAACACGCTGCTAGTACGCTACCATCCTCACACACCCAAAGCAACAAAAAAAAAAAAAGCTGCAACCCCAACATCCCCCTCTTATGCTTATTCTGTTCCCCCCTCATTTTTTTTCCCAATGAAAGGATAAAGCCTGTTGCTAGGCAGGCAGTGCGACAGTTGCCATAGGAACGCTTGCAGACATAGCTAGAAGCAGGGAGGGTGTGTGTGATCGTCGGGTTAGGGTGGGGATAAGGATGGATAGCCAAAAGAGAGGGACTGATGCAGAGGAGGAGAGACAGAGAGGGGTGGAGGTGGGAGGGGGACCCAAGTTCACAGCCAATGGGTGTGCTCCTTCTGCACCGTCTGCCACCCCTACCCCCCTTCCTACAGAAGGAGACAAAGAGGTGCAAAGGAATTGGGATCAATATTTAATTCTGGAATATGAGGTTGCCCTTTAGATTATGGAGCGTTAAAAAAATCCAATAAAACGCACCTCAGACATGAAAACGACTGGCTTGTCTCAAACAGAAACAGAAAAAGTACTGAAATAAATAAAAAAAAATGCAACAAACAAAGCAAGTACACAGCTGGTAAATGTTTCTTTAGTATTCATTCAAATATTTTTCAAAAAATGTACGATGTATTCACTTTTAAAGAGGCAGTATTATGTGTTTTCCAGGCACATTGTGCCATTTTACAACACAGTCAAGTAACTATGTTGCCTTCAGTTGTATCAAATATGACTTAAAACAAATCTGACGTTGTAATTTAACACCTTGAAATTGGGCCTCTGTCTCTTTAAGAAACTCCTGCTACTTTTGAAACACCGCCTGCTGGAAGTCATCACAACACGGCTCCTCTATTAATCCTTTAACAACGTTTAGATGCAAAGTTTTACCAGAAGTATGCTAATTGCAGCTGGCTAGTCTGAAGGAGCTTAGAGGAGGAGTGGTTGTTTGGAAACTTCAGCTCGGAGGCGGAGCTGGGTCTACCCAAGTGTTTTGCGCCGCTGAATGGTTGCCATGGAGAAGATTTCTCAAACATGCGGGAAAGAGTCGAAGCAACACTCCCGGTATGTTTTTGATGAGTTAATAACATAATAATAATAACAAAAAAGTTGACTCTGTTTAACAGAGGCCACTTCCAGCAGCACCGGCGTGAAACGCAACTCGAGCACAAGTTGTTGTTTTTTTTACTTAACTGGAAGTTGATTTTTGCGATAGTCCTTTGCGAAAGAACCTTTCCCATGTTTTGAAATCCCAAACATAAATGTGCTCTATTTGAATGTCAAAAACAGAAAAATCACATAAATTTCAACATTTTGTATTCAGATACCTTCTGCTCTGCCGGTTTTGCGCTCAAAAATGGGCATTTTTGACTATTTTCCCTCTATCCTAACAGATTATGCTTTTGTCTGTGGCTGTACAGTTTCAGGAAACAACTGCAATACTCCTGCTGAATAACGAAATGAAGGCCCATGTAACTCATGGTTTCCTAGTTAAACTCCTTCTTTTCCGTCATCAGAAAGTATGCCATAATCTCCATGAGATTTAGAATCTTGATAAGGTCAGGAGGCGGCATAAAGGTCAATCAAAGTGCAGTGGCTCCTCCAGAAAAATTTCGTTGCGGTGGACAGGTCAGGCCAGTAAAAAAAATAATAATAAAAAATGTATTAATTTGTGTATTTATTATTTATTTTAGTTTTTAATTTTATTTATTCTTTTTTACAAAAGAGTAGAAAGTAATAGATACGTATCACAGATAACATTGGATTGTCAACATCAATTTTGTGGGAAACAAAGGAAATATCTAGATTTTTTGTGTCAGTTTTGTGGTATGTCACTTTAAAAGTTCGGCTAAGTTCACTTAGGCAGTTTATTAAGCTTTTTTACTATATGCTAACGACCACAATTTGTTCATCCTGCAAAAATAAAGAGCAATAAGAGAACTGGAACGTACAGGGAATGTGAGAGATATACCAACAAGATGGTTGTGACCGTCTTTATTGCAAACTGTGCATGAGGAAATCCATAAGAAACCTGCTATCAGCGGACACGGAGTAGTGCTTAGAGACGATAAAACCACTTTAACTTCTCTGATTTGTTCGTAGTGAGTATATTTTGAGAAACATTGTTTTTCTTTCTGACACGTGCTAGCTCTACTTCCTCTAGGGCTCATCATCGTAAACGCAGCGCATCTCGTTTGTTGAGTCCCTATAAAAGTGTAAAATTGTGTTTTACAGCTGCTAAAGGTGTGTTCATCCTTTTCTGAGTATTTATTTTTGGTTTATATAGGCCATAGTGCTGACAGTGATGACCTTTGATTGTAAAAAAAGGAAAAAAGAAAAAAACAACAGAAAAAGTGAAAGGAAGAGAAGCCAGAAGGTCAGATGAGTCCAGATTTACCCTGTTCCACGGAGATGAAGTGAAGTTCCTACTGTGAGGGCAGTAGCTATGATGTGAGGTTGCTACTGTTGGTCAGGCCTCGGTTCGGCCCAAAGAATGAGGTCAGCTGACAAGCTGGAAATACGGAGATTCACTCACTACGCCAGTGAAATTTTTCTTTCCTGATTGGTATTTTCCAAACCGTCAATGCCAGGATTCATCGGGCTCCAATTGTGCGAGAGTTGTTCAAGAAGCACGAGAGTTCGTTTTCACACGGAGACTGACCACCACAGGGTAAACAGGTTGCTCAAAGGGTTTGGTTGGTTTGACACAAAGCAGTGCGAAAGTGAGCCAGCTGAAAATGCAGCAAATGTTGCAATTTTGGTCCCCCGATCGAACCAAGAAAAGCAGCCCTTCAGGTATGAAAACACCCTCAGTTGTTCTTGGGAGTGAGCATGCTCTTGCACGGTTGTTTTGTTTTAACACGCTTTTTGACGTGTCGCATCAGAAACAGTAGACGGAAACAGCAAGATTTGAAATAATTTTCCGGATTTTGCGGAGAAAAAAAAAGTTTTTACGTTCGCTTGAGTGGGCTTTTGACTTTATCGAAAGAACGCCAATCCGCTTAAAGGAAGAAATGGAAACACATTTGCAGAAGAAGTTCTAACATAGTGAACGCTCCCATCCAGTGGTTGGTCTGTGTCTTACCAAGGACAAGAAACTCTGAGAAAGACCAGAACTCCAGCGCAGAGGAGAGAACTGCAGCTGGCAAGAGGCAGTCCAGGCTGGGTGGGACTGGAGGATCGCTCCTATTTACTGGTGGGTCTGGGCCTTACCAGAGGCACAAAACTTGGGGAAATGTGAAAAAAAACCTCCACGTTCAATGTGACAATATCACGCTTTGTGTTGCCTGACTGATTCACCTCCGCAATTAGATGGAAACGTACCTAGTTGCATTTTCATCTCTCTTTTGTTTTTGAGACATTTTAAAAGTTTGCTTAAAATTTACAAGACGGTTGGATGGAAACATAGCTGCCCTGCGGTGGACTGGCAACCTGGCTTCACCCAGTTGGACAAACTCACCCCGACAAGCAAAGACTGAATGGTCTGGTGTATTTTCAGGCCAACCTAATCAAGAACAGATCACATAAATTGTTAAACACCCCAAAAGTTGCTATTATTTATTTTATTTATTTCGAACATGACAGTAGTATAAAATCATGCACAAGAACAAGGAATGCAAAACACATATTTTTGTACCACAGTAATCTTGACATGCTCGCCAAGGAGTAGGAAGAAGTAAGAAACTTTGTAAAAGCATCCGTCTTCCTGTAGTTACATGGTTACAATGAGGCATCAAAACCTAATGTCCATGAAACAGCAAAATAACTTCTCTCTTTTTTTTCAATGCCTTGTTTCTGTGTTTGCGTTTCTACTCTGTGTCGCACTTTTTTTTTTTTTTTTGGTGTCTACTAACCTTGTTTCACAGACCTTGATCTGACTGAGGCTGGCTCGGAGCCCGACCCGGCCCTCTCCGGCCCAGTCCCCGCCCCTCCCCGCAGCTCCCTCTCCTGCAACAGGATTTGAAGGCGAAAGAGGAGAGGGGAGGGAGGCAGAGCCAAGAGAGAAACAAAAAACGTGACTAGGCACCCAAAGCCGCCTGTTATGCAACAACTGACCTACTAACATACATTAGAGACTCCACAGCGAAAAGGAGGAAATAAAGAGAGGCAAAATAAAGAAAGGGAGGGCGGGAGGAACAGAAGCGATCATGACGGGAGGAGCGCACCAAAACAAGGCACTGTGGTCGCACATCTACCGCCGGTAACACGGCAGGAGAGCGCTGCTGTTTCTGGAAGCGTGAGTGAGTTTTGAGAGAGACGCAGAACACCGGAGACCCGGTCGGGGGAAAAGGCGGGTTGTTGGACAAGACAACTTGGACAGCGTGGATTCTTTGATTTTTTTTTATTTAACGCATTTTAAAGGTAAGACATCACTGGACATATGGCGTTACCAAGTACCCGGTGTGCGGGTTCGTCTCCGCTCTGTTTGCCTCCGGTGTGGGGGTTTGTTTTGGTGCCACCTGGGCGCGCCTGACTCAATGTCAAGGCGAGGCTGCTCCCAGCTCAGTCAGCCTCCGCCGGGGCTGCATGTGGGGGCAGCGGCGGAGGTGTCGTACCCCCAGGTCAGGGGGTGGGGTGGGGCTCCAGAACCCGAACTTAGATACGCTGTTAAGTTGTAACCTAAAGTCTGTTTACTTAGTTGCCCATATGGTCACCCTAAAAACCATGTGGAACGATGTGGAAGTACAGCTACACTGATAAAGCAAGCTGGTAGAATTTAATGAATGCAAACGATCCAATTTTGCATGGCAGTTTAACGGCTTACTTCAAAATGACCTACATTTCCGTCCGATTTCTACTAAGTAAGCTAACTGTGTTAAATAATAATAATAATAATAAAATACTCAATTCGTTTAAAATAAACTAAAATTTAATTTTAAAATAATTAATTAAAGCAATGTTGAAATAGTCATAAAAATGTTTATGTCTATTCTAGCAAATTAGCTAGTAGCAAATTTTACTTTAGCATTAGCTTTGTGGGAAAACTAGCCAAAGCTGGATACAAACTCAAAATTCTTGCTCCAATATCCAAACTTTTTCCACTACAGTAGTGGTGGCTGTTCATATTCACTTGGTGAGAACATTTGCTGTGAAAATATCAGCCCTATAATTCACTAATTGAGACTCAACAGGACGAGTGAGAATCGCTAACATTCTTCAGGGAGATTTCAACTTATGGTAAATATTTGGCTAATATATGTTGCCAAAATAAAGTGGATATTAGAATTTAATAGCTATTAAACGTTACATCTACAACACATATGCTTGCTTATAATGTGATTTTTAATGGCTAAAATGTAATATTCCAAATTCATTTTTAGATTGTAGTGTAGGAATCTTAACTTGCTAGAGGAAGACATTGGTGGTCTTGTCAACATCCTCTCTCAAATTCGGTAAATAACGATCAACTAATTTGACTGCAACTGTTAACTTAGGTGTCTTACAATAAAGCCGGTATAAAATAAAGATGAACTTAACTAGGTGTAACTACCCATTAAATTTAACCTGAATGTTTTGGTAATTAAGTTTCTTGATTTGGAGTAACTTCAGTAGCATATGGAAGTTACACTACAACAAAAATAATAATAATAATGTGTTTTTATCGTGTACAGAACTTTTCTTGGCTTTACAGTAGCGGTTGTACAAGCAGCTATTTCTGTCCTATGAATAATTCATCAGCCTCATAAATAGAATCCTTCCTGCCACAGAGGCTCTGAGCCTCGACTTGTCCTGCATGTCCACCAGCTTTGTTTTAGGTTAGTAGGCTAGCTCATGTGGACAGGCGGGGAGAGAGAGGGTGGGGAGGAAGAGGGGTGGAAAAAAAAAAAATCCTATGCAGGCTGAGCGGACACACTTCTCCCCGTCACGTGTAGCAGCTCTTTGTAAAAGGTTACAGCGGCTGCCTTTAACCCTTTGGAGCCCTGAAGGTTGCAGCGTGCGCCGCGACCGTGCCGTTAAACATTTCAACACATCTGGAGCTTGGATGTGTCCTTTTTTTTCTTCTTCTTTTTTTTTTTTTCCCCCCTCCTTTTCTTGTTTACAACTTACACTTGGAAGCCACGCGCGGACAGCCCCCACGCTGCGGATGAAGAAGGGTGAGGTCCTGCGTGGGTTCGAGAACATCTGGATCAAATGTTGGGGTCAGAGGAGGTGCGGGTCTGTCTCTAAAAAAAAAAAAACGGTGGGATTCTACTTTAAATGTGTTCAAATGGATGTTGTGTTTGTTTTTTTTTGGGGGGGGGGGGGGGGGGGGGGGGGGGGGGGGGGGTTGGCGGTCGTAGATGAATTTCACGGCACAGTTGGAATCGCCTCGCATGACTGAGGATCCGATTAAATATGCATGGACACGATTTGTCAGACAGTGCAACAAAGGAGGCGTGTGGGGTGACATATTGTTCACAAGGTGTTGCTGGCTCTGCGAGATTTATTTATGCATTTTTAAAAAAAATATATATATATATTATTATTATTTATTTGTGCCTTCTTGTCTGAACGCACGCCGAACTTGCACCCACAACAACCAGCCCTTTAAAAGGCTGCTGATCTGTTGCGTCACGAGTCGCAGGCGCTAAGGACGTTTTATAGGAACAATCTGATCGCTGGGAACACACCTCCGATGTAGGATCTCTGCGCAGGCTTTATAGTAAGCCGCACGTGGGTATTATTACAGCTTTTCAGGAATGCCATTGGTCAAGCCGAGTTAATAACAAAATACATAACATAGAATTAATACGATTTGTTGTGAAAGTGACAGAACCATGACTTTTATGCGCACCGTGGCTGTAGGAAGATATAGGTAGAGGGAGGGGGTTGCATAATAAATGAATTAAATAATGTAAATAGATCAGAGAACGGAGCAGATTATGCAATCTGCGGAAACCCCATAGTCTGCGGCTATACGCAGCGCCGCGCTTCTTTTGCTGCTGCGGACCCGGCCGCTGCCAATTGGTCGGCGTGCGAGTTGGGTTTCTGTGTGCCAGCTACGAATGTAGGTCACAGCGGTCCCGCGGGATGGGGACGGGAGCTGAGGAAGGCGCGCGACCGCAGCCGACTGGAAAGGCAGAATCTGAACCCCACCAAAATAAACCCGAGCCATAACAAAGAGCCGAGGCAGTCATGCAGAAGCATGAAAGTGGAGCAGCAACTGCACAAATAACATTCATTTCTAGGTGTAGCCCCATGCAATTTTAATAACAAAGCACATATTTAAAAAAAAAAAACAACAACAACTCCTCCAGGGAGGAGATATCTAGGAACTTTAGTTTAAAGTAGGACGGAACAACAGAGACTTGTGATTTCAGAGGTTAGAGCAGAGTATTTGCAGTGGGGGGTTCTGTTGAAATCTAATATCATAGAACTCTCAGATTACTTTCCTGGCGTTATCATTTAACATTAATCCAGATAGCCTTGAAAGGCGAAGGTCACGGCTAATCAGAACCAAATGCCTTGTTTCCACTAAGCCATACCGCACCGGTCGGTGCGGTTCGGTATGCTATTTTACCCGTTTCCATAGTAAACGGTTAACGTACAACTGACCCATAATGCACCACTCCTGGACCCCTTCAGGTGTAGTAGGACAACGGTATGGTTAGCATGGTGCTAGTGGCGTCACATAACAGTTCATTGATTGGGGGACAGAAAAACGTCACTGCGCTTGGAACAAAGCGCGAGACAAACTAGTTCCTCACGTTTGTTGTCGCCATGTTGGATGTTTGGATTTAACCCCGACTGCCCAGTGAGAGTCCAACTGGCGGGGGAAACGGCTTTCTAGCCATGATAGAATAGCGTACCAAACCTAAAAGTTTGTAGAAAGAAGGTAAAAGTGAACTTTTAGTGCAGTAAAACAACTTCCTGTCACTTTACTTGATTGCTTTATTATAAAACTTTAAACGATTGTCATATTCACATTGGGAAGTTATTCATACTAGAAATAAAGGCATAAGTTTATTCTTTCGGAGTAACTTCTCAATTGAGAACTATGGCAGTTTAAAAAGAAAAAAAACAGCATTTACTTAAACTGCTGTAATCATTTTGATTTTTTTAACACCTCTTTATTTTCGTATTATACATAGCCCACTGATCATTTCTTTTTAAAAATACATAGAATGTCACCTCCTGTCTAAATTAGAAACAGTGGATGAGAAAGAGAACGTGAAAAGGCGTCCAGCGAAAGAAACCTACAAATGTCAAAATGTGCTTAAAAGAGCGCTAACCAAACTTGACTTTCAACATCTTTGTTCAAGTTAAATTTTGATTGGTGTTATTTTTTCTACAATCTCACATGGACTGACTGATCCTAAGTAGCCATTAAGTTAATGTCGACAAATGTCAAGTGCTTGGCAGGATACCTTGACTGGTAATGCTTTGCAGGATGTGTTTTACACGGGACGGTCATTAGCGGCACACCGCCTCCGTTCTCAGGTTCTTATGTAAACTTTGGCTTCTCTTTTTAATAAGCACCAAATGCAAAACATAAAGACGGTTTCAAGGTGTATTAAATAGCATTTCCATAAACCCCTCTGAAATGTTTGAAATCGGAGTTAGTTTAAGACGACTGAAGTCCACTTTGATCTCCGGCACCTCTTGGACTAGCCGTTAGCTTTAGCCTGAGGCACCAGCTAATCTGGATTTGTACTACATGAAGACAACTTGGCAATTAAAATATTAAAAGGGATAGTTTGGAGCTTTTATGTATATTTGTTGAGCCGTGATCAGCAATAGTTGCCTTACCTGTTGTAAGATGTCGGATTACGGGGCGTGCCGTGGTGGCGGAGGGGTTAGCGCGACCCACATTCAGGCAAAACGTAGCCTCGACGCGGCTGTCGTGAGTTCAACTCCCGGACCCAACGACGTTTACCGCATGTCTTCCCCCCTCTCCTTCCCCCTTTCCTTTCAGCCTACTTTTAAAAAGGGACACTAGAGCCCACAAAAAGACCCCTTGTGGGGCGAAAAAAAAAAAAAAAAGATGTCGGATTACAGCTAATGTGACACTTGAAAATGCGCTAGATATCAAACGGCTTTCATAAAAGACTGTGAGATTGTCGCGTTCCTAGATGACCAACGTATATCAGCTCTCGTAGTCACCTGTTTGGGAATCCCTCTGGATAATATTCAAAATACTACGAGACCAGAAAAAGTGCATTCATCAATGCAGATGAGCAAATGATGCAAAATCGAACAGTTTAACCATCCAAGGCAAACTCAGAATGGGCTGACGAATTGCAAGTGATAAAGCAAATTCATACAGTTTATTGTCCATAGCTGCTAACTTAACACCAGTATTGTTCAGCTGAGAAAAACTAATAATTGACTCTTGTTAAAGTCAAGATTATACTGTAGCTTTGTATTCCCTTAAAGTTGGTTTGAATTGTTAAAGTTAGCTAAAATTGTGTGCCATCTGATTAGCTGTCAGCATGCTCCTGCTTCCAGGATTTCTTCACTTTTCTACAAACTATCATCTTACTGGTAATAGCTTCACAGAACGTCACTTTAAAAAAAAATCTGTGCTATGTCTCTATAATTAAAGTTCTGAGGGTGTCTACCTTTGCTAAACAAAACTGCGGGACAAGAAGTTATAGTTAGGAGCTCTGTATGGTTTTCATCCTGGCCTACTTTTTTGGCCTGTGGGCTTTCTTGGAGTTTCCTGGCACATGGACTGTGATGAAAGATGAGGGCCTGGCTTTGTTATCGTTCTGTGGTTTGGAGCCAAGAGAAAGGCAAATTACAGCATTTAGTAGGCCAGGAGAGCACATGTGACTGGTGCACCACATGGACTGAGTCACCCTCCTTTTATTTATTTTTTTTCCTTTTTGAGAAAGAAATGGTACGGCTCGTGTTCGTGGAAAGGACTCTGCCTCGCCTTGTTGGTCTGCTGCCCAGACCTTTACCTCCACTCCACCCCCATTTTCATCATCTCCTTGACATTTTTTTTTTGCCTCTGTAAAACCAAATCAACAACTAGCCTTGGATTTCAAGCCTTCCTTGTCCATGACCTCCAACCCAGCACTTGCCCTATATTTAATTTGTCCTACTGTGAGCAGGGTGTGGGATCCCACGGTTTAAAGGAGCCTCTTTTTTTTCTAAATGTCGGACCTGTCCTCAATTCCTGAAACAGCCCCCTGAAACACGTGCTGGAGCTTTTGAACCACTGTTTCCAAGGCTCACTGCCCCATTTGGACTCCTTGCGGTGTGGGCACTGCGGTCGTGTGAGGGAGTTCAACTCCGGATTCTTTTCCCGTGCCGTCATTTCCAGAGTGCCACAGAAACCGAGCAATGACACGTGAAGTATTTATGACGAACGGGAAGACTAATCCAGGTCAAGAGAACGCTTGCGAGGGAAATAAGTGGGACACAAAGCAGGTTTGCTGCCTCAGTGCTTGTATTTGCATACTCAGTCTGGAAAGCTTTAGAGTGGGTTTTTTCTGGATTTAGCCCCTCTGCAAGTCCAGTAGAATTACCGTCATTGCAGAAGTAGTCGATTTACACTTATTTACACAATTAAATACAATTCGATAAAGAAAGCAGCGGTAGGAAACGGTTAGCTTGTTAAGGTCATTCATGTCTTTGCTCTTTCTGAGGACAGATACGCAACATGCGCAGCCTGTGACGTAAGTCAGCCCTGCGTTTCTTAATAAAATCTAAAATTGTGCATGTGAAGCCGCTGGTTTCAGGGAAAAGAAAAGAGCGTCTGATATGATTGGCTGTGCCCTCCGTTTCCCCATTTTTTATTTTTTTTTGTTGCTATGGGCGACAAATTCCTTGTAATGATGCAATACCGACAGTGTTCCAACTGCTACTGGTTCTCCCCCTACCAGGCAACCAGCATATTCTCTTTGTTTTAACTCTCTCTCTCTCTCTCTATTATCTGTTTCTTCTGCTTCTTTGTTTCCACTCCACTTGCTGTCATATTTGCCGATATTCACAAAACGCTCTAAATTTGCCACACTTCCTTCTTTCTTCTTTGTTGCTTCTCTTATCTTTTTTTGGACTTCTCCCTTTTCTCTTTCTGCCGGTCGGCTGACCTATATTCCAGCGAAAGAATACGGTAGAGAAAGCCAGGCTCTTGTTGACGGAGTGCGGCTCGTTCCCAGTTTCTGGGTCAGTGGGACACGCAAATTAAAAACGCCTCTATCTGCTCCGTCTTCCTCCCCCCGTGCCGCGGAGGCACATGTCAGTCGTTCATGACGATGACCTGAAACGGTTGAGTCAAGGAAAGCTTCTTCCAGCGGTGGCCAGCAACAAGTTGATGCAGATAAGATCCAGCTATGTTGTATTTGAACTGTGTGCTCAAAAGAAAAACCTCAACAAATCTGTTTTTGTTTTCCCAGAATTAAAACGGGGAATCTTTTCATAACAGCATCTGAGGAGGGGGGAGAAATGAGCAATGCTGTAAATACTTACGTATTTATGTATTACCTATATGAAAGGGCACATTTGATATAACAGTGTCCCCTTCTGCAATCTAAGCACACATTTGAATGCAGAAAGGGATCTTTTATTTATTTACATGCGGTACAGAAGAACTATTTCCTTTTTTTTTTTTTGTATATCCTGAAAAGAAAACCAAAAACAATTGTCTCAATTTAGGTCAACTCCGAAGGTTAGGAAGATAATAAACTTCATTTTCATGTAGATATTTTTTACACTTCTGTGTAAGAATTCCAGCTACTTCCTCTGTAACAAAGCTGGTGAGGTGAGTTTCGCTGATATCTGTAGGTGAATTCAAGTGGTGTGTACATAAATACTTAATCGTAATATGTTTCTCGTACGCAAAGTCACATTCGGAAAGTTATATTAAAAACATTATTGTTTGACATTGCCACGATAAGCTCGGTTGCCACTAACCCACATTTTTCTCGCGCTCTTGCGTGGGTTTACCTCATCACAACATCCCAACCCGGTTTTTTGACCTTATTCATTTCACACTTATATCATGTCAGACGAGGGCAGCAAGGGCAGTGGGGGAAAAAAAACAAAAAAAAACGGTTGGCTAAATGTATTATATGCAACCAGATTATGAATGCAGATCACTTATTGAATATAAAACCTACCAAATATTGAATTTATGCGGTCGATTGCTATTGCATTATTGCACACATTGATACTGTAATGACAGTACAATTTTATTGACTGTAAATCTACCTGTAGATCTAAGTCGAAGTGTTTGTCTTTACTTTCCAGTCAAAACACTAAACATAGACCAAAAATGTTGTTTTAAGAAAAATGAAGGAATTCTTAATAGGAAATAGATGTTATCCCACAAGATCTCGCGATATCTTGTGGGATAAGGGAAGTCTGTCCCACAAAGAGAAATATGAGGCTATGATATTAAGATGTGTGATTTTTTTCCCCCTGTTGTATCAGTGTTCAGGTTTCTCATTTTTAGGTTCTTGAGTCACCCCGTTGTGTTGACGTAGTCTGGGTGAGGGTCACCAATTGGTGACAAAACCTCTTACGCCTTCTGACTGTTTTAAATTACTTTTGCAGCAACAGTTTGGATACTTCTGTAGAAAAAACGTGTGATATAGTCAAAGACCAAATTCAAAACAATTTAGAGTTAGTGCAGAAATACAGCGACTAGCTAGCCATTAGCCGCTAACGATGCTAAAGTTTCTCATCGGCATCAAGTCTCGTGAGCCCAATAAAATGTATCCTTTTGCTTTATCTCATGAGCAGGATGTAACCGTGAACACTAAGTCATTAGTTATTAATCTTTAGGAAAACCTAACACATTTACCTGTAATTGTGCATCTCAAACAGTTAATGTAGAGAATTTTGTAATTTTTCTGAATTTGTCTTGAAAATGTCATTTGGTTTATTTTGTTTATCAGCTATAACAAAAATGTGGTAGGTCACCCAACACTGCTCTAGAAGAACTTCAGACTACCAAGGCTTGAAAGACATAAGGCAGAATTACAAAAAAAATAACCTGCCTCCTTTATGATGTTTTCAAGGTTTTATAGACACAGGTGGCCAGATTAAGACACAGGAAGCACCTTGTAGTCGGTCATTTTTCACGCTTTACATTAACCCATGCCATGTTCCACCTTTTGCCTCTTTTCTTTCCGGGGGCTCTTGACCTATATGTATCAGTGCCCCTCCTCCCAGCTTCTCCCACACCTCCAAGTCTCTCACTAGAGTCTCGGCTTCTTTATCCTTGACCTGCATTAGCAGATGCCTTTGTCTGCCTTATCTGCTCGCCCTGTAACATTGATTTGGCATTGACTTGTTTTGGCCAAGAATGCTGCCACATTCCTTTGTGGATGAGCACATTGGATTGGGGGGTTGGGGATTCAAGAGTGCTCATAGATGGCAGCTCACACACACACAAAAATCAGTCCCATGTTGAAGGGTATTTTTTTCTATATTTCCTTAAAATGCTCTGAAGCAGATCCAGGAAACTCTGACAGATCTGCAGCTGACTCAGCCTTTGCTCCGTTTTTTCGAACACTCATCAGACAAAACAAAAGAGCTAATCCTTACACAATCCAGTTTTCATGCTCTCAGCATGTCTGCAACTGATGTAATTTCAGTGGTGCACCATTTGTTATGCATGTGCTTGTCTTGGCTGCAACGTGTAAGCAAGCCATAATGACCACTTCTTGGTTTAGCGTCCGGCTAACCTTAAAAACATGAGATTTTCAAGTCCTTGAAAACTGGCCCATCCTTCTTCTAATGAACTCTTTGTCCTCCGTTGCATCACAAAAGCCAACATCAACATGCCAGGAAACGGGTCAAAGGTCACAGTTTGCAGACAGATCGCATCAATAGCAGGTCTAAAAGGTCAGACGCTAAGGTCTCGCAACCATTCAGTGGTTGCCAGGGGTTACAGAGGCGACAAAGACCAGACATGCCAAAACATTAGACGACGGCTCCGTGGTTTTAGACATAAATCTTTGATCTGCATGGATGCTACAATGTTAAAAAATCATTTATTTTTAAAATCTTATAAAAGATAAACTAAAACAAATGTATGTAACACAGTACCAGTCTATGTGGAATAACATTTCTTTTTTTGTTTCTTTGAATGTCTGCAGCCTTTCATCTTGCAGTCAGCTGCAGAAAGAACAGAGCGAGGAAGGGAAACTGAGACCAAGGCTCCCCAAGAGGCTAACATGCTGAGGTAGACAGAACGGCCTACATCCTGCAGCCTGCGTGGAGATCTAGGACGCGTCGTCTTCAGCTCAGCATACTGCTGTTAAAACATATAACAGTCAAGACTGGAGACTGATCTAATTCACCTCTGTTCTTTTGGACGCTGAAAGGAGAACCCCGAAAGTGGATAAATGAGGGTTGCCAATGTTAAACTTCACTTGTTCTTCATCTTTTTGAGAGATCTGGACACTTGAGTCCCAAACGATAAACAGGCTGCATACACCAGGAGGCAAGGCGTTTTCATTACAACCTCATCATTTCAAAGTGGCTGCTATCAGTTGCAAGAATGGAAAATTTTACGTTGAATAAACCCTCAGGGAACAACCTCAACAGCATCGAGACCTTTGACAGTTACGACGAGACTCTTCAAGGGACACCGGCTCGCTTGGGGCGTCTCATCAAACCCAAGCCCAATGTTTCCTGCAGACGGAAGCGTCAGTTTATTTCTGACGAGAAAAAGGACGCCTCCTACTGGGAGAAAAGGCGCAAGAACAATGAAGCCGCCAAGCGCTCTCGGGAGAAGCGCCGTCTCAATGACATGGTTTTGGAAAATCGTGTCATTGCACTGAATGACGAGAATGTGAGACTCAAGACCGAGCTGCTCCAGCTAAAGCTACGCTTTGGCCTCATCAGCACAGCCTCATACATTGAAAAGAGCCAACAGATCAGCGTGGCAAATGACGGCGGAAATGGAGGCTCTTCCTCGTCCTCCTCCTCTAATCAGTACTACTCCAGCGGTTACTCAAGTGGTTCTCAGGTGATGATTAACTCGGACTCCTCGGAAACAGAGCAGTCGGGACACAGCGATAGCCACAGGCAGCTGGTGAAGTACTCTCCACGCGGCTCCCTCTCCGATATGTCCGATGGCTCCTCGAGGGATAGCCCTGAACCGATGCCGTTTGAAATCAAACAGGAGGGAGACAGGCTGGAGATGGACATCACCAGTGACACCACAACTCAGATTATGTTCAACATCCACAGGGGTCCGGCATCTGGGTCCACAAGCCACCAGATTAAGCAACATCAGGAGATGGATGCTGCGTATCACCACCACCCGCACCTCCTTCAGCAGCAATCGCAGCCCCATCAGGTGACAGTCGCTGCTGTCAAAACCACCAGCCAGACTGTCCCTCACCCACCTGCTGCCCAAAGAAGTGTCATCCTGTACGGCGCCAGCAGTGCCTCCTATCCCGTTGACGTCATGACCAGGCCCCAGGATGTAGATCTGCAGGTAGCCTTAAAGCACAGCAGTAGTCAACTGCAGCAGCCCGTCACAAAGACCTCCATTGAGACTCTAGCTGAGGTAACAAAGCAACTGGAGAGAAAGACATTGGACTCTCCTCAGTATGAGCTGTCAGACAGCTTTAATGAGGCTAAAGAGAGAGAGGTGTACAGAGTCTGTCAACCTACTCAACAGCAGGAGGGGGGATCACCCAAAGAGATCCTCAGTGAACAGGTGGAAGGGGTTAGGCACACCCAGTTGTACCACCATCTTCAACAACCTCACCATTCCTACCGTAGTGCACAAGATGAGGAGCCACCAGTGCTTAGTTACGAGGGTGGACCCAGAGCCGATGGTTACCTTCAAAGCCAATCAACGTCGTTAAGTGACGCCGATCCATCTGACAAAGAGGCATCAACAGATGATGAAGAATCCCTATCTTTGTCCTGTTCGGACATGAGCAGCATCCACAACCAACATCTTTCTGGGATCCTCCAATCTGGTTCGCCTCTTCCCCAGTACCCAGGCTGCTCCCAGATGCAGGGATGGGATCCTCAAGGAGAGGTTCGGGGAACGGCGCTCCCCCACAAACTCAGACTCAAACACCGGGCCATGAGCACCGGAAGCAGCGGCGGCAACTGCTCCGGACAGGAGTCCCCAACCACTCCTCCCTCTGCTACTCCACCTCCCCTCCCTCAGCACCCCTATCTTTCCCTCTCACCGTTGCAGAACATTAAGCGAGAGAGTTCGAGTGGAGCTTGCAAACTGGTGGCGTCAGGAGAAGGTGCAAAGAAGGAGAGTGACAAAAAGGAAAGCGGAGGGCAACGAAACAAGAGGCGAGATTAGGAGGCGTCACTTTACAACTTGAAGATTTAAAGTTCTCCCCTAAGACTACTCTGCCATCATGCCTTTGCCCTACTATGAAATGCCCTTCTGACTCTCAGAGGATCTGATTCTGGGCTGTACTACCCACCAACTCCCAGATTCAAGAAATGAACGGACATATTGTAGGCTGTGTATCATATTTGTATATGTTGTACAGATTTGTCATTTCTTACATCCTCTCCATACTTACTGAAGCATGTTTGTTTATGGGGTGAGGAGAAATGGAACTCCCTGTTTTTTTCTACTCTTCTCATTCAACAGTATCCAGTAGAATACACCGGCGAAAGCACACTTTTGATATTATACAAAAAAGGAATGTAAACGAAAACAACAACAAAAAAAAATCAATTTACAACAAATTTGATACATATCCAGCTGTAGATAAACATACAAATGTATGGGTCTATGCCTTAACTATAATCAGATGCAAATGTACACCTGGGATATCCCCTCGACCAAAGAAGCACCAACACTACAACTGCTAGTTTTCATGTCTCACTAACTCAGCCCTCACTCTTTCCCTCTCCCTGCGAACCATCTGCATTATTTCATAAGAGATCATGTCACAATTATTTTTGAAGCACTTCTTTTGTACATAAATGTGATATAAATGAATATATGTATCTATTTTAAGCATCTATTTTAGGAAGAAAAAAAAAAGAATACACATCCAATAAAAATGCAACAGGAGGGATAAATCTAAAAATGACCATCCTCTGACAAATCACAACTATCGCACAGTAGGGGTGTAATGAGAACTTGTAGCAAAGACATTGCAGCGATAACCATTTGCTGACATCACGTGACTGCGTCTAGTGAAGTTTGTAATCTATTAGTATGAGCCCTGGATATGAAGATTTGTGCTTTCAGTTTGAGAGCTTCTATGTTTGAGATTCTTATTTTGAAGTATGAAAGGAAGTAGTTCCAGATTAGCCTTTCGTATTGACGGAATCTGCTAATAAAGACTGCTTTTAGGCGTCCTAACAAGTTTTAGGTTTACATAGAAGACTCCACAACTTTTAAATCATTGGTCTGACAGCATTTTGGTTACAGTTACAGTGACATTCCAGATAGAAATGATTCAATCACGACTAGCTAACTGCTAGCTGCTGACAACGCTAAAGCTGGTACCTGCTTATGCTTCTGTCTGTCCACTGTTACCCAAAGAGCTGTTTTTGAGGGGTTTTTATTTTTAAATAAGTTCGGGCTCCACTTGACCATCTCAAGTTCAAAATCTAAAAATCTTGCGTCTCTTCAGTCGTCACTTTTTAAACACGACAGACCCGTCTAATGGACACACCGCCAACAAAGCTAAAGTTAGCATCTGCTTTCATGCCTCCTATCAGGGCCATGAAAATTCATTATTGTGCGTCATGTTGTCTCATAATCTGTGTTGTTACACCCCTACTGTACAGCCATGTTGGTTTTGGTTGCAGCAGGATGCATTTAGATTAAACCTTTCTCTTCTGATTGCTGAGCTTTGGCATTAATCATTGGTAAATGTCGTGTTTACACAGAAATGGCCATCCATTGCGGAGAGCCAGGAGCACTGAAAGGAGAATTTGTTTCTCCCCGAGGCGAAGGCCTCATTAAAATGTTTGGATTAATGAACCTTTAACCAGCCTTTTAAATATTTGGTGGAAATCACCGGCTGCAGGCTGTAAGCCTTTTTAGTTTCTTTGAGCTTTATCGACCATATCTTGTTGTTACTATTCACTGGCCCGATGTATTTATTTCCTTTGCCCGTCAACATGCCATTCACTGTACAAACAAAAGAAAAGCACAGGAACGTAGACGGAGAATGTGTACAGAACCCTACACATACATATCATAGCTTAAAAGTAGAACGTTACATTCTGGCAAAGGAGACAAAAGCAAGAGGAGTTTAGAAAGATTCATGTAAAAACACTGCAGTGCACTGAGACTTAATGTAAACCCTGAATACCTACTGTTTACTTATGTCATGGACTATGGTTCTGTAATGTGACCAAATATGACTATCAAGGCCCATGACACACATTGAAAATTATTTCTTAAAGGGGCAAGTATTATGTTAAATTGACTTTCTTGAATTTTGCATCTTGTTGAATTATTCCCTCGCCAAAAACATACCTGGAGTGTTGTCTTGATTTGAGAAATCCTTTCATCTCCCGTGGCAACCATTCAGCTGTGCAAAAAATGCCTGGGTGGACCAAGCCCCGCCTTCGAGACGCAGCTACTACTTGAAGGTGGAGTTTCAGAAAGAGCATGAGTTTTTAAAGGGGCCAGAGGCCCAATTTCAAGGTGTTGAGTTGCAAAGTTAAATTTCTTTTAAGTCGTATTTGATATATATAGCATGTTTTTTTTTTAACAACTGCAGGTCACATAGTTACTTGATTATGCTATAAAATGATACTATGTGCCTGGAAAACACATAATAGTGCCCCTTTTAAAATTAGGCTAAATAACTTAACCCCAAAGGCAAATTCTACTTACGATTAAACTGGACTAAATTTCTTATCTTGAGCTTTAACTAAAGAGAGGGCTCCATCCTCATTTTCTGCCTCTATTATGCATTTCAAGGGGTTGTAAACCCCCTAACTTTCATGGTAGTTCTGCAACTGGATTGTGACAAAATGCCTTCACTGGATTCTAGTTTAATGTCTGTGTACCATGTTTGGCTTCTTTTTTTTTTTTTTCTTTTTGGTGCTTGTGTATAAATGTAAAGCTTTCACAAACACTGTAACGTTTGTTTCATTGGGTTTTGTATCCTGTTTTCTAGTCCAGGTGACGTTCCGTTATCCTCTATGCCGTGTCTTTGCTCCTAGCGACTGTGATGACATGTGTTTGCCTCATTCCTCTTCGTCCCCCTCACTTTTAAAGTGTGTATTAAAACGGTAATGTTTGTGGTTTTTTGCTGATGGTTTTTATGAAACAAAAAAAAAAACACGGCTACTTTGGTGTGGTGTTTAGAGACGGGTGGTGGTTGGTCCGGCTGGTCATTACCATGTAAAGACACTAAAGTTCATTGTTGAAAGATGGGAGCGTTTCGAGAAAAATAAAAAGTGATGTTGCCCTGTCGACATATCAATGAATTTCCTTTTTCTGAGTCTTGTTTTTGTGTGCCTCGAAGTAATCAGCTTTGAGATAAATAAAAACCAGGAAAAAACTCGTGAACTGTTACCATTTTACCAGAATCAACAGATCATCTCTTACTCACGACTTGCGACAGGAAATGAATCACTGTTATTAAGAAAACGGGAAACATCTGCACAATACACGTGGCTCCTTGGTCTAAAACAAAGGGGTTCGAACGCCGTTTTCTCCAGGTCTGCGTAATGTGGATTAAGACGCCGTTTCAAGACTCTCGTGTATAAAATAAAAGTCAGCACAAGTTTATAACTCGTCTACAACTAGATGTACCTTTTTCAAAGTGCCTTAAGCGACATGGAAGACATTCTGCAGCTGATTCCATGCAGATGGAGGTGGAGAACTCTTCCCCAGTTTGTGTTCTTCCTTCCTTCTGTCAATATGTCTCTCTCTTCTGTCCGTCCTTTCTCCTTTGCATTTTTTCCTTTTCTTCTATTCTTTTCTCCTTATGCCCTACCTCCCTTCCATACTTCTTCCCTTGTGTCATTTCAATCCTTTCTTGTGCCATTCCTTTCTTCCCATCCTTGCTTCCTATTCCCATTTCTTGTCCTTTCTTCTACCTTTTACCTTCTACCTGAATCCCCTTCTTTCTTTCTTTCTTCTGTCGTTGCTACCTTCCAGTGTGTTGCATCCTTTACTTCTCTAATTCCTGCCTTGTGTCACGCCTTTCTTCCTTCCTTCCTTCAGTGCTTGTGTCCTTGTGTTTTTCTTCCTTATATCCTTGTGTTCTACCTCAATACCTTCAGCCCTTTGGTTTTTTTCCTTGTATCCTGTCTCCCATTATTTCTGCTGGCAGCCAATAGCAGACCCTGCCAATGGTTCCTGTATCTGGCCTAAATTCATAGCGAATATTTATATTTTACTCTACAAGACTGAGTAGTCTGGAAAGCTGAGTCTGGACAAATCTGTCATTTTAGCACTTTACTGAATACTGTTGTGGAAGTTGAGGTTCATGAATCAAACAACTAGAATCAATCAATTAGAATCATCCAAATCTCCCAGGATTGGCTTCGACCCAAGACTGACACTTTTTCCTCTGTCTGCCCACTTAATGCTTCAAAGTTAAGAATTCCCACCATTTTCAGGCCAAGGACGCGTCAAGACAAAAACCTGTGTTTCGATGCACTGCTATGAGATGTATAAAAACCAGGAAAAAGGTTAGGTTAAACGGAGATAATCCAAAACAACATTTTATTGCGTCGTTTCTGAAACCACAAAATAAAATGCAGGAACACGTTTTTCCTCTTTTTTTGTCCTTAGGGAGAAAAAGCTGGAATCGGTAGGCTCAGCGTTGGTTAAAAAAAGTGTAATCAGTGCATCTCTAATCAGAAGCATACCATGTTCTCGTAATTTGTCCTGATTTTCTTTAAAACGATTTCCCAAACTCACGGTGTTCCCATAAGGACATCGCTTCTTTCTCAAGTTTCTTTGCGGTTTGCCACTATTATTTATTTATTTATTTTTTTGCCTTTTTCTCAGAAAAGCAGGTTTCAGAGAAAACGGCTCAAAGTTTAACTCTTGGAGGAGAGTCGACATTCAACACACTTTATGTAGCAGTACCCGCAAGCACCTTTTTTTTACCTTCCTGATATCCGACACCCGTCTGCAGCGAGAGGGAAGCGCTGCAGCGACGTACTGACACACTTTGCTCAAACGAGCCAGAAAACTCTCCAGAAAGCTCGTCTGATGCAATACTGGCCTACTTCTGCTCCTACAAGCTCGCTGACATTAAATCACACACACTCGCGTCAGCATACAAGAGGCAGCAGGGCATAACCTCCCCTCGTTACCGCCGCAGCATTTTATACTTGTGATTGAATGTGAGGCAGAGCAAAGATGGAAGAAAAACAAATTGGTTTGGTCCTGCTTTGAGGTACTTTCCCATGAAGCCATGAATTATTTTTCTCAAGTCATGCGTGTGGGGTCAATATGGCTTCCAAAACCACAAATTAATGCAGTCATATGCCTAAAGGACTTCAAAATAAGTACTAAGTGAGCAGAAAAATGAGTTTAAATGATCTAAGTTACATAGTGCTTTACATACATTTTCATCTGACACATCAAAACTAGAGATGTACAGATCCGATACTAATATCTGTATCGGTCCCGACATTGCCACACTTTAAAAAAAAAAAGAAAGTTATGTATAATTTTCTTCCACTTCACAATTATGCACAACTTTGTGTTGATTTTTCTCATCAAATCCCAATAACACCCATTGAAGTTGGGTTGAAGGTTCGACCAAAGTATTGAGAGAAAGTTGAAAGGGGGTTAGCAGTTCTCCAGGTGCAGCCCATCAGTGGATGTATATTCTATATTTTTCTGTCAGAAATCCTTCCTGGCACCTTTGTGTACATGAGCAGGTGACTGAACGCCATTCAGACTGACAGCTAGAGAGAAAGTCAGACCTGAAAAGCACAGAACAGAGCCTAGAGCCTCACTTTTAGCTGTTGTTGCTCCGACTGAACCAATACAAGTCATTGTCTCGAGGCCTGCCAAACCCAGAGAACCGGTACTACAGCATTATTTCTGTGAGGAGTGTAATGTAGAGATGATTAGAAAGACGTTTGCATGGAGTTGGCATGTTCTCCCTGTGTGCATGCGTGAGTTCTCGCCGGGTACTCCAGCTTCCTGCTCCAAAAACATGACTGTCGGGTTAATTGGTTTCTCTAAAATCCCCCAGTGGGTCTCTATGTTGCCTTGGTGACCTGGCCAGGATGCATCCCACTGCTGGAGATGGTAGACTTAAAGTTTATATCTTCAAGTAGTATTGTGATAATGATAAAAGTGGCAATGAAAACTGTTTATTGCTCCACTTTTAGGAAACTGCATGACACAGAAGTAACATCCCCACAAACACACATTCTGAAAAAGATTTCGTTTGTAATACCTTTCTTGGCACATCTGTCACATACAAAACTGTGATCTGTATCACTACACTGCCCGATGGAACTGCAGTTAATCATATTTTCACATCTATTTATATTTATTGATGCTCCCATTGAACAAACAGCAGATAAAAATAGTAAAAATAACGATCCAACAACACAGTTGAAACGTCACTAACTGGAATTTATCATAAAAAAAAAAAACCTCATCGTGATAAGAAATTTATCACGATAAATGATAAACGATACGGCTCTCTTGTGACTGGAAAACGGATTGATTGATAACTGTACTAAGTTTAACTCAATCGGCTCTGATCAGTAATCTGCAGAGGGGTTTGTTCTTTCGTATTCAAGTTAATTGCACCAAACAAAGAACTCCCACAATTCCCGGTCAATCAACCAGAGAGATCCAAGGGACTCATTTGGGTTCGGCTTAATTAAATAAGCGAAAACAACTTCACCTGGAAGTCTAAGTGTTTCAGTGAGATAGCGAAGCAGAGTTAATTTTCCCTTCCATGCCCCGATGATTGAAGTTACAGCTCCACTGAGTAAACTGATTGCTCTGAGATGCGTGATTCATGTCCCCCAGCAGCGGTTTCACTTAATACCCTTTTAATTTCCTCTGAAAGTTTTCTCAATGGGTCCCTCATTCATGCTTTGTGGACTCGCCTGCTGCTGCTGCCGCTCACATGCGGTGCCGTCGGTGGGGGAAGGCATCGGGGTGTTTGAGGAGGGAGATACAAGGCTGGTCATTGGCCGAGGACATGCAGGAGGTTGGCGTAGTTACCCAGGCTGGTGGTCAGTCCTGTGTCAGGCTGGTGGTCAGTCCTGTGTCAGGCAGGAAACCATGGTGACATATCCTGAAACGTGTTGGTTGGTTAGAATGGCTGTGCTTGAATTCATTGGAATTTGTTTGTTAGAGTATAGAATGAAAATATGTGAGATAGCGGCGAGGGGTGGGCGTTTATCGCATCGCTTATCATTTATCGTGATAAATTTCTTAGCGTGATAAGAAATTCTTTTGTCACGATAAATTCCAATTAATGGGTTATTTCTATTATTTCTATCCACTGTTTGTTCAATGAGAGCATCGATGAATATCTATGGTTTTGAAAATATGAGTAAATGCAGCTGCCGTGGGCAGTTGAGTGATACAAATCCCACTTTTGTATGCGACTACTGCTGTGCTAAAGAAACGGATGGAATGTTTGTCAAGAGCAGCATTTGTGTTTGTGGGGGTGTTATTGCTGCACCATGCAGTTACTGAAAAGGGAGTAATAAACAGTTTTGAAAATATCATGGAAAAAAACTCCATAATCGCCCATAATGACATGTTTTAGTTGATCTTTTCCTCCTGAAACCTTCCAAGCCTCTGTTTTCTGATACCTGAAAAAAAAAAAAAAAATTCCTCTCAGGTCTCACTCTCCTGACGCCTGCTGTTTTTCTGACAAACTAGATCCAACTGGATGAGAATGTAGGCTCAGCGGGTTCGCATGTACAGTACACAAAAAAAAAAAAAAAAAGCAGCGACGAAACACCTGAAAGCAAACAGGCGAGACGAGCGAGAAATGTAAGTCGTGAGAATGCGATGCAACTGGATGGAGGTGCATCTGTTACCTTTGCACAAGAAACCAATACGCCTCTGGAAAAGACAACAAAAACCAAACAGCACGCTGGAAACTATTGGCTTGATTGTTCAACCACAATCCTAGATTTTACGAAGCCTCTTTCGGTTCCTACTTTTGTTTTTCTCTGACCTTTTCTGCAAACGCCACTGTGCTGTCAGTCCAATATGAAATCCCCTCTCCCCTCCTCCTTTGTGCTGAGTTGTGTAACACGCCACAGCTTTTCTGTTTTCAGATCATATGTTGGTTATCTCACCTTATCTGCTTCCCTGTGAAAAACTGCTGTGATGCAGAAATGCTGCCTATGCACCTAATATGTAAGTCAAGCCTGCCAACTGTCTCTGAAGGTCAGAGGAGGTTAAATTAACTTTGCTTTTCTCTTATTTTCATTATTTGTCATATTACCATGAACCGTTACAAACATTTGTAATGACAATGAGTTACCATTACAAATGTGAGAAAAACTTTGCCAATATTCCGCCAAGTGAAAAAAAACCCCACTATTTCACAATTGTGTCATTTCCACTAAATAAGGAGCAGACTTTAAATCACACAATAAGGTTGTTCACGCAATGAGTCATTAAAAAACATTCTCCAAGTACTTCCTGTCATCTTCTTCTTCGTGGTTTGCACCAGTGACAACATCCTGTTGTTGGTCATGTGACTGGTGCGATGCGGAAAAAGTTCCCCCTTTGCAGTTTTGCGAAATACGCTAAAATCAAGACGGGCGAAGAACCACCTCGTCCACACTTTATATCAGAAAATGTTTCCGAAATTGGAGTGTTTCCATTAACCAAATGTATTTTTCAAATGTCAAATAGCATAATTATACGGTCAATGGAAACGCAGCTAGTGCTAACTTTAGAAACATGCCCTGTTTTGACTCCTTGTAAAGTTGACTCTCCCTCTCGGTCTGTCAGCTTAAAAGTGCCAAAGCGCCGCATCTGTTGCAGGAAGGACTGAGCTATTGGCGGTGTATGACACACTGCCCTGGACAGCAGACTCATAAGGGAACATCACGGTCAACAGTCCACAACCCTGCTGTCAGCTGCTGCAAAAAGCTCCCACAGTGAGTCCATACCGCATTCCTGTCTCCTGAGAAATAAAAAAATACCCCTTTTCTCTCAACCTTTTTTTTTCTCTCTCTCTCTCTCTCTGAACACAGTCCCCCCTTCTTTGTAGACACAACATTGGCTTAAATTCTTCCTTAAAAGGCATCCAAATGTGTCTCGACTGCTAACTGGTCACGGCACTTTGGGAGAGCTCAACTTGCTGATGTTTGGTTGGACGTGATGATGCGATCAGGGGGTCTCTGGGGGAAACGTGGCATTCGGGCCGTTGGCCAGCGAAGCGCGACCAAAGAGCAAAACACATGACTTCAGTTTAGTCCCGTGGTTTGTGAGGACTTTTCTAGAACTATTAAAATAATCCTGTCGTAAAAGGAAAAAAACACAAAAAACATGTTGTCAGGAAACCGTGGGGGGATTTGGGACGTGTGGGAGCCTAATAAAAATGCATAAACAATTCTTCCTGCTTCCCAATCAAGAACTGTCACTTCTCCTCACATCTTTATCTGCTTTGCCACGGGTTTATTTGAGGCTGCGCTGCTTGCATGGAAGGGTAATTTCAAGGTGGGGCTGAATTATAAAAAGTGGGAGTGGCTGACCTACATTACGCCTGCTTGTTTCCAGAGTGTACACAGTCAACCACCCTGCCCCCAAAAAATAAATCATTATTTTTATGATTTCTACAGCAAACAAGTTGCTGTAGAACGTTGCTGGTACAGTACAACAACATGACTGTGAGTTATTCCATGTTCTTTTCAGGAAAGGCGTGGACTTGTTTCAAAGTATGAGTTGCTCTTTTGCCTGTCAAGTTCAAAACAGAGTCACAATACAACGTAGCGTAACTCAAGCTGGAGAATATATCAGTGTGACAATTGTTATCCCCTTTGCTTCCTTGTTCCCGCCACTCCCAGTAAACATATCAAACATTGAGCCACACACACACACACACACACAGACTGCAGCACCTGTGACTCTCCTGAAGGTCACCGTGGCTGGAGCTCTTCCAAAGTCAACACTGAGCTGCCATTTCCGTCCCGCTCGGTGAAAACAGGCGACCCCCCCTGTTTTTTATTTTTTACATATTTTTTTTTAATCCCTCCTCCTCCTCCTACATGAGTTCATGATTAAAAACATCTAAAATTAGCCAATGAGCCTTAAAGTGCTTGAGTTATTGCAGAAATCCAAAAGAGCGCAAGAATGTTTTCTAATAGATCGATGTTGCTCCGCTGCACGTGACTGTTGACCCAATTCTCAGCTCTGACAACGGCAAGCTGAGGGTAATTTGGTGAGATTGAACCCTCCCGTTACTGACCTGCCGGCGCACGCACGCACACACGCACACACCCCCATCGCTACGGTGCGCGCGCACACACACACCCACGCCCGCTATACATGTTAGTCTTCACTGAGGCTTCCACACTCACCCTGCCGGGATTTTAAGCAACACTGGCAGCTGCGAATAACTCCAGTGTTGTGTAACACACACACACACGCCCACACACACATACACCTCCAGCCTCTCTGACTTGTAACACCTCACTGCTGCCTTCATGAACCCGGAATTCATGAGCAAATTGAAAAGAAGTGTGACAGAACATCAAAGCAAAAGACAAATGCCACAACAGAGGCTGTGACAGATTTTATCGCAACCGCTGTGTGTGTGTGTGTGTGTGGGTGCGTTTGTGTGTGTGTTTTCTTTTCTTTTCAAATTCGTCGAAGGTTGGAGAGTGCATTCTCCCTTAATGGCTCTGTTTCTCATGAAGATCCGGACCCGATAATGTTTGTGGACAACTTCCGCGCTGGACGTTGCACGCTACCTGTAAACGCTCCATCATCGTGCCGTAAAACCTTTGACGGCAATCGCGTCAATATTTGGAGGAGATTATTGTTTATGACCAATGTTTTATAGATCTGGCCTCTTCCGGGCGATGTTCTGAGGCGAAAGGCGAATGGCCTTTCAGCGTGATTTAGCAAAAAAAAAAAAATTTTTTTAAAGTATCCCGAGATTTATCAGGTCACTGTTAGTGCTCAGGTCTTCCTTGTGTCATAAAAAATGATGTAAAGTGTAATAAAGATTAACGTTCACACACAACAAATTTTTAGCTATTTTATAAAGGAGCAAAACAGAGCAGCACATAATAAAAACGGAAGGAAAACCATATATGGGCTTCAAAGTATTTTACTTAGAAACCTCTAAATAAAAACTAATGCAACCAACGGCTTTTTGGAGGTACAGTAGAATGAGGAAAAGTAGAACATTTAATTTGACATGATGTCAAAAAGTTAAATGTTTGGAAAGTATGAAAAATATGCTTACGTTTGCAAACCTTCTTCTTTACTCAATTTTTTTAAACAGCGTTCAAAGTGTCAACCCTTTGACCTGAGGCTGGAGAAGAGGTCGTCATTAAAGTCGGACAGCAACCCAACATGCAGTTAGGGTCCGTTCACACCAGCCCTGTTTAGTCCGCTTTAACCAAACTCTATTATGTTTGCCTAGGAAGTCCGGTTCGTTTTGGAGAGATGTGAATGCGCCGTTGGACTCATGCGGACCAAAAAAAGTGAACTCTGATCGGCCTAAACGCCTCGGTCTCGGTTTGGGGGAAGTGAACCCTGGTACGGTTCGAAATGGACATGTGAATGTCACGCACTCCGGGGACCGCTCTAAAAGCAGGAAGCGGACTACAGCGCAGGGCATTCTGGGTAAATACAACCAAAACAAAGGCAGGAGGCTAGCGCTAGCAGGAGAAATGACTCATGATTTTTTTACCAACCACAAAAGAGAAATCCTACAACTGCTAAAATCTGACGCTACTCCATTTTCGTTTCCATTATGTGAATAAGGAAGTTGAGCTCCAATTTCTTCTTCAGAGGTTTTTGTGTCACTTCCTTCAGGGGCTATTCGGGTAGCGCCACCGGAGGCCTGGAGGGGACCAGCTTTTTCTATTTGTTTGGTTCGTTTAACACAGTGCAGTGTAAAAGAGAACCGCAGCAGCTGAAAATGTAACAAATGTTGCAACTTTACCTTCAAACCGAGTCTACCGGACTATCAGGTGTGAAAACGCCCTTTGCTCTATTAATGTCAGCATATCCCAGTCAAAGTTCACACATGAATCCAATTAAAAATTTATAGAAAGTTGGGCGTGCCGTGGTGGCGTAGGGGATAGCGCGACCCATATTTGGAGGCCTTGAGTTCTCGACGCGGCCGTCGAAGGTTCGACTCCCGGACCCAACGACATTTGCCGCATGTCTTCCCCCCTCTCCTTCCCTGTTTCCTGTCAGCCTACTGTCATATAAGGGACACTAGAGCCCACAAAAGACCCCCTGGAGGGGTAAAAAAAAAAAAAAAAAAAAAAAATTTATAGAAAGTAAACAAAAAAGTTTCTTCAGACGCTCTCTTTTCACTTGGACTAAGCTTGGTCTATTTTCCTAAAAAGAAGGTGGAAGAACTCTGGATGTGCAAAGCTGTTAGCGGCATAGTTCCTGTGGACTCTTTTCATTTCTTGCAGACCAGCTTTAGTAGTTCTTCTTCCAGCTCGTTCACGAAGCATCATCCCGGTCCAACTTCCCCCCCCGCACCTCCTTCTTCTGTGGTACCCAACAACTATCGTGCGATACGTCTGAAATTGGAACTTGCAGAAAAACGTGCGACATATACACTGCAGTGCGAACATTAGGGTTCCTCCGTGAGTTGTAGAAAAATCCAAAATGTCACAGCCAGAACCAGAAGAACCGTCTTGACACAATGTTGATTAATTAAAATGCGTACTCCTAAAAAAAAACAAAAAAAAACCCATACACCTGCTACCATTTTTATTTGCAACCATCCCACCTCATAACTGTGCACTGCGTTGTTATTTATCACATAAAATCCTCAGTAAAACAGATTTAGTGGCTGACTGCTCGCGGTTTGGCACAGGCTGTGGCTGTAACGTGACAAAACGCTAAAAGAGGTTGCAAGATGTCGTACACACATGCAGTCTTGTATTGCAGTTATAAAACTATTTAATATTAGGCAACTTTGAGGGTTTGGAGAGCAGTTGTGAAATCTCCTCCGCTTCTCGCTGCGCTCACTGATTTATTGTGTTGGCCTTTTCAAAGCGACATATTCTGATGGCTTCTGTTCTGGTGTAATCAGACCGAAAGTCGCTTGCATTGCACCACAGAGGGGTCTTTCAACGCGACTGGATGATTTGATTCATCCAAGAGTTGTTTTGTTTTTGTTTGGTTTTTTTTGCTCCACTGCCCAACGAGAGCTCATCCGTCTCCATCACAGGAAGGTCTTCCCGACTGAATGCGGTTCAGCTTTGAAAAATGTTGAACTTAGAAACACATGACGTTTTTTCTGGGACCCTCGTCTCACCTTTTGCATAACTCATGTGAGCAGACCTGCTGCTTTAGCTGGAGAGGTCCAGGTTTGTGTGTTTTCTGGGTCTGGCCTTAGTCCAATGGAACGCGTTGCAGATTTTTTTTTTTTTTTCCTACATTTCCTTCCCTCTTCTGCTGCAGTTAGCTGCTGGCTTTGTGTCCTGACAGGAAGGAAGCCTGTGGGGCAAATGACCCAGCCAGCTCTTTTGATTTTTTCCTTCCTTCTTCTCTTTTTTCTTTTACTCCCTCTTTGAGACCTCAGAGGGCCTCCATTTAGTCATTTATTCTCATTCGTCTACAAGCAGTTTCTCCCCAGCCGGTGTGGAGCAGATCTTCATGCGTTCGCCTCCCTTTGTTCTCGCCCCCTCTGAATTGTTTTCTTCTTCTTCTTACTAATACGAGCTGGCAGACCCTGCCAGTCAGCAGCAGACTCTCTGCTGCATCGCCATTCTGCTTTGCTGAGGGGAAGCACGAGTGCTGGGGGATCCCACCGCACTGCAGGTGTGGGTGGGAACTGAGACGCTGTATGTGGATTTTTTGGGGGGGAGTTGTCAGCAGCTATGAAAATTTTTTTTTAGGAGTTTAATGGTTTTATTTTCCTTTCTGACCACAGTACAGTAAAAATACACAAAATCCTAAGTATTTTTTTGTCTAGTTTCTAGTGTAAATATCTTAGTACACTTGAAATAAGAAACAACTAGCTTACATATAGTTTTTCAGCAAGCTAAAAGCTAGCTTCACTTACTGGTTTAACAGGCTCAGAGTAATGGCATTCATTTCCAAGGCAAGTTTTGTTTTTGTTTGTTTTTTTTAAAGAGGCTGCTGTTCTTTCTGTGTAACTGTTCTGTTTAAGGGACCATTCATTCAATAGGTCCTGTTACAATAACCTGGACAGGCCACACCGGTAGGACCAACAACATTTCTTCACATACCCGACCAATGTGGGGGTTTTGTCCCCATTTGGTCTGCACTGAGCATGAGCAGACACTATAGCAAAATGGCAGCACAAAGACATGAGAATTTCCTGTAAAACTACTAAAATTACAAGTGACTAATGGTGTTCTGTCATTAGCTGGTGACTTTATAACAGTATGTAAGAGCAGCGCCACACAACAAGCTAAGTGTAGCGCCTGAAGAAACAGGTAATTTTATGGAGAGAAAAAAAACAACAACACAGGATTACGTTAGAGCTGCCACTCATACAAGAAAAAAAAAGCTGAACTATATCATGTTATCTGGGCCAAACGTTAGAATAGGCTCAGGGGGGTGGTTACCCAGGGTCCACTTTTTTGGGGGGTAGCATAAAGACCTCTCTTCTTTTTTTTCCCTTCTTTTTTTATGAATGTCACTGTACTTTAAGTAAAACTCAGAGGTCCATATCATGCAAACTGTGTCAATATTTTGGGATTTTTATTAACATAATACTTGAAAATTATGAAGCTATGGCACATATATTTTGGGGAACAACATGGAGCCAATGTTCAAGGATTTTATTAAACTTACGATGCATCAAGTCATAATCACTTAAGTATTAATACATTTTCATTTGCATTAGTTGAAGAATCATTCTGTAGCGGATAGGGCACCAAAACGGGTTCAGCCCAGGGCCCTCATCCTTGTAAATCCAGCCCTGAGTGTTACAATGTGAAAACTTTAATGTTCTAAAAATATATTTTTACGTAGTAGTTGCACAACTTACCAACGAAGTTCCCTTTAGCTCTCCTTTCCAAATAAAAAGTATGTTAAGATGAATTAGACTTTTCATTTCTTCGACTTGTGATGACAGGAAGTTGGCATGGGATGTTTTTTATTACCATGGCTTTGTGGTAAGTGTTCTTGGCAGGGATGTGCCTTCATCAAAACAACGGCTGGATCAACTATACATGTAAATCCTTGTTCAAACATTCAGGATTTGTTATCCATATCTAGTTTACATGTCTGTCTGTCTGTCTGTCTCGCCTGAATCTGACCACAGCAACAAAACATCAGCTAGAGATGCGTTGGATTTTGTTCTGGACAAAAAAAAAACAAACTTGATTTGATAATCAGATCTACAGAGTGCCGTTTGTAAATTACGCAGTAAAAAATGAACAGCATTATTTTTGGTTTATTTAGCCTGTCAAATAGAAAAAAATGTGGTTATATTTATACCATGTTATTCATACATTTGTAATATAAGACTTTAAAGCTAAACGTTTAATTCACTGGCTAAATATCTAGTTTACAGACAATTAAATATTTAGTTTGGAACTCAATGTATGAATAATATGACGAAAATGTGACTGAGAAATGAACACCCACATTTTTCTCTCTCTGTGACCGGCTAAATAAACCCAAAATATTGCTGTTCATTTTTTTATTGTGTAACTTCACAAACGGCACTCCGTACGCAAGGTGAAATTATTCCCCATTCTCGCCCGACCCCGCTAACCTTTGCCCCGTCTGAGAATTGGAACCAGGTAACACGAGAACAGTTTAAAAAAAATAAAACAAAACGGTGGTTGTTGGCAGAGACAAACCGGATCAAAAACCCACCCTCCCTGCACCTCTGCCTTGTATCGGTTTCTCCTTTCGCTCCCCGCTCCCGTCTCGCGCACGGTGACCTACTTTCCTCGTGACCCGTTTATGCAAGCGGCGGAGCAGCGAGTCAAATCAAGAAAACAAGGAGCGTGACGAACTGCGGCCTGAGCTCTGCTGTGGCTGCGAGTGGTCGGGTTTTATATTGGTTTTCCTAAAAATGAATAAATAAAAATAAAGAAATCTCAGCAGCATTTTGCTTGCGTTTTTTTTTTTGTTTTTTTTTTTGCTGTGCATGCATCCGTGTAGGAATGTGGATGTGTTTGCAAGTCAGTGTGTGTGTGTATGAGTGAGAGTATTGTAAAGGGCACTGATGTGTCAGTCTCAAAGAAGCTCTTTGTTTGCAGGCTAAGATGAAGTTAGTGTGCTGGGTTAGACCCCCTCCTCCCCAGTGCAGCCCCTCCTTTTGACCTTTATGCTGTTATGAAAATGACCTCCTTCTGGAGTGAGTGGAAGCCATAAGAAAAGACAAATCATTATTCAAAAGCTGGCTGAACTGCAATATTGCATAATACAAATATTGCATATTTAATCGCAGCATTGCGGCATTAATAGAGATGGTGTACGCATGTCATAATGTGACCTTTGTGGAAGATAGCGGCTCAAACTGTGAGTATTTTATGGGTCTGAAGCCGATTACTCAACAAGCTTTAATGTGCTGAATTTTGATAAACGTAAGACAAAGAAAAGTTTAAAGAAAACTTTTATTTTGAAATAGTACACTTTTTAAAGCAACATGGTGCCATTCGTAGCACAAAAAGCTTCAGTTCCAGAAATGCGGTATATAAACCAATTATGACTTAAAAGAAAGTTGACTTCGCAATCTGACGCCTGGAAATCTGGCTTCTGTCTCTTTAAGAAGCTCCAGCTCTTTCCGATGGTCTGCCTGTGAGATATTAAAGAGGCAACATTACGTTAAATGAACTTCTTTTGAGCTTTACATCACGACATAAAGTTATTCATGTATCGAAAGCATACCGCGAATGTCACTGATTCTTATAATGCAGGTTTTATGAATCCTTGAATCCTTTATGTTGACTTCCTGAAGGCAGAGTTTCAGAAAGAGCAGGAGCTTCTTAAAGAGACAGAGGCCCAATTTCAAGGTATCAAATTGCAAAGTAAAAATTTCCTTTGAGTCATGTTTGATAGATAGTGTTTTTATAACAGCTGAAGGGTAACATAGTCACTTCATTGTGCTATAAAGTGGCAATGTGCGTCTTGAAAACAGACAAGACGGCACAAATTGCTAATAAAGGGATGATTTGAAATGAAAGTTGTGCAAACTGGCAGAGTTTCAAAGATTTAGAGAGTCAGCTCCAGGGAGTACTGCGGCTGCACGTGATCCGGTGGCACGTGGTGACACCCAACACCTTACCGAGACTATTTATATTGGCTTCATCTGTCTGTTTATACGGTCAAATGTTTGGACAATAGTCCCGACAGATGGACTTCGTGCTTTGAAGAGCCTCAGCCGGCCTCTCCGCTGCGTGTTTTTTTTCCGCGCCGCACAAGCGCCATTCATGAGATCACTGCCATTATTTCCCCAGCGTGTGGGTCCAGCTGAAAGCGAGATGTCATTATCTCGTTTTTTAAACCAGCGTTAAGAATAAACGGACGAGATTTCTTTTTTTGTCTACAACAGCTAAAATCGGAGAAAGAGAGCCGGCAGTTTCTTACCACACACAGTGACTCACTTCGTCTCTGTGGGATCTGAATCACTGTCTCACTTTTACACCGAGGTCTTTAAAGACATCTGTGCAAAACAAAAAAACAAAAAAAGAAAACTTGTGCGCGCGTTTCAGCTTTGCAGCCAAAAATAATACAAAAAAACATCTTTACTATAGCGACGCAGTGAGTCACTGTTTTAAATATAATGCTAATTGGGAGCTAAAAGAAGTTGAGAGCGAACCTGGATGACAAATTAAGACGTTTTAAACGGGGTCGTGCGGAGGTGAACGCCGACGCCAACAGAGAGCCAGGGGAACATCGTGACGGCATATTGTTTTCTTTCGACCCACCACCGCGCAGTAACAGTGCGATCTCTTTTTATATTTTTGCGCGGCAACAAGCAATAACTTTTAGATTTCGAGTACATGGATTTGAAAGGAAAGAGTAGCTTCAGTTTACCTTTGGGAGCCTCGACAGTCCATTTCGGCTGCAGGAACTATGAAATAAACTGAGAAAATTCACATTTCATTCTGAATTCAACTCTACAGACATCGACTATAACAGTTATCTTTGGCTCCATCACCATGACGACGGGTCACGAGGACACACAGCTCTGGAATAAACACAAGAAAAAAAAAAACAACTTAAACTTCACAAGGTTTTTTTATGTTGTTGTTGTTTTGCTAAACGCAGATATGTTAACACATGGTATGATGTTGATTTTCTGTTGTTATTTATAATAACTATACAGTCGTTTTCAATAAATTAAGAGTATACGTTCCAATGAGGCAAAGTACCTTTTGGAAATAACCTTTAAGCAGGTATTAAACATATTTTCACTAAGCCCACATGTCTATATTAAAAATGTTGGGGGATTTTTTGGTTGGTCTGATGCAATGTTCTCTTCTTAAGTGCCGTTTTCATTAGCTGTAAGTGGAAACCCGTCATAATTAACGGGATTAAAGGCTTGAAAACACAAATCTGTGTGGAATTAGTCGACCTTGTGTGTTTTGCCGAGTGAATCGAGTGACTGACACTAATGAACTGTCAAAAAAGATATTCAAATTTGTTGAATGTCGCTGTGTAATGTAACTCATAAGGAAGTGTTTTATCAGATCACGAGGTTGTCATTGTTGTAAGGTTTAAGTTTGACTCTCATTCTTCTTTGTTTTGAAGAGAGGAATGCCTGTCTGTCCACACCCACACACCCACCCACCCACACACACACAAAACAGAAAGTACTGGCACAAACCTGGAATTTATTAATGATCGATTTAGACACTTATCTCAGTATAAATCTTTAGTGTCAGCAGCAGTTTATCCAACATCAACATGCTATTTTACTGCTAAGTCCATTGAACTTCTGGGAAGAGAGAGAGAGAGAAAAAGAATGCTTGCTTTGATGCCACGTGAATTTCTGGTTAAGTAGGTCAGTCAGTAAGTCAGGAGTGGCAGGGACGGAGTGCACAAACAGCGGCTAACTCCATTACCTCATACAGGGGATTAATGTCAACAAGCCCATCCATCTGGCAGCGGCCATCCCGGTTCAAGTGACTTGTGAGATTTGTGTTCCCGCTCTGCCGTTGAGCCACGAAAAGCCAGGCAAACACATAAACAACCCCGAAAGCGTGGACGTGAACCTGGAGCCGCTCGACACGCCGAGCCATGCAAAACAGGAGGTCAACGGCACGGCAACGGGCCGCCGAGGAGGCATGAAGGAGGGGTGGGGGAGGAGAAGAAGAAGAACAACTTCCTGTTTCTGGATTTGTTTTTCGAAGGGTGAAGCGAGCCTCGTCAACAACTCTTCAGGGTTTTAGTTGCACTGCAAAAGCACCAAAGTTTTTGTCCAGTTTCTGGCGAAAACATGCTAGTGCACTTAAACACAAAAGTAGCCTTTCTTCAAGATATAGGAGCTAGTTTTAAGGTTTTTTCCACTCATAACAAAACAAGAGATTTTTTCCTCCAGAGAGAAGGGAAGAAAGTAATATTAAGTCATCGTCGCAGAACCGGCCGAGTGACAACACCTACACATGCTTGCTGGTAATACCAAAGATGTCAGAGATGTGTCAATTTCAACATCGCATTCCACACGCGGGCGTCCAGGGAAGATGCCTGAGCACAATGGAGAAGCTCTGGCCCATTGTGAACAGGCAGGGAGGACAGAGATAATGACTCTCTCTGCTTTTCAGCTTACAGACACACAGGTTCATGACGACTCAATGTTCCTGGAGGTAATCGTGAAAAAAATAAAATAAAAAAAATCAATCCAATCAACCTGCACAACTGCCAACTGTAATGTTTTCTCGCTGAAACTGTTTCCTGCCAAGTTAAAAGGTGCTGATCATAGTGATTACAGTGAAACACAGCCAATAAATTGTGGACTGCACTGCAAAAACACAAAGTGTTAGTATTTTTGGTCTAGTTTCTTGTGCAAATATCCTAAAGTACTTGAAATAAGAGAAAGCTAACTTACACGTAACTTTTCAATAAGATATAAGAGCTTCTTAATTATCGGCTTCTTTCAAGTCGATAATTCCTTAATATTGTTTAAAAAGAAGTACTTGTTCCTTTGGCAGATTATTTCTCTTGTAATAAGACATTGTGCCCATGTTATAAATGTAATATTCTGCCAATGGAACAAGTACTTTTTCATAAATGTTAAGAAATTATTAACTCTAAACAACCTCCTTTATCTTGCTGAAAGGTTACTTAGAAGTTAGTTTTGTCTTATTTCAAGTTTACTAAAACGTTTCCAATAAAATCTAGACCAAAATACTTGGTAAGATTTTGTGTTTTTGCAGTGTACAGGAACAAAAAATGTTAAAAAAAGAAAAAAACCTTTATGGTAATCCAGATAATTGTCCTTTCTATCTTCTGGAAATAGATGATTATAGGCATTAAAGATCAGATACCACCCTGTAATTACTCTAAATAAGACAACATGCTAGGCTACGATGCTTTCAAAATCTACCCGACATGAACCCGTAAGACATGGCTGTAAAAAACAAAATGAACTTTTCCTCCTCTGTGATACATTTACGAGTCCCACTTATGACACCAGTTTTACCATAACACCCATTGTAAATCTTCATAGAAAATAGCTGAGGGTTTGCACTGATAAGACATTTGAAATGGAAACTTTTGAACGATCAGTTACAGTAAGCTGCTTCATGATCCAATCGTTAAACATCACTTTTCAAGAATCACCGTATGATCTCACTTAGATTTTAGGTCCGGACTTTGACTCAACCATATTTAGCGCATGCCGATGTTATACAGCCAGAGCACCTTCTTCCATGTTCGTTGCATCTTCCACTCAACTTGCTGCAAATGGCACTTTCTATGGCTTTCTTTCAACAATGTCACTGTCCTTATTGTTCAATAAGGGCCGGATTTGTGGAATCCATTACCTATAATTGTCTTTTCAACAGATTGCCCTACATGTTCTGTAGATCTCTATAGTTCCTCCAGAGACATAATGAGTTTCTCTGACTGAGCCTCACTATGCCAGGTTTGATGGTTTAGGTCAGGGGTGCCCAAAGTTGGTTCTTGACTGTAGTAACAACCTTTTTTTCTTAGGCCTTCTAATGAGATATTATTTGATCCAGATGTGCTAAACCAGGGAGAGATCTAAAACATAGGATGCCGGCCCTCGAGGACCGACTTTGGACATCACTGGTTTAGGTGGACAGATGTCTCTTGGTATGCTAGCAATTACGTCACACTCTTCAGACTTCATTGAAAACCTGGGGTTCTGTTATGTAATTGCTGACATACTCGCTTGATGAAAATGGCGTCACCTTGTTCACTGGGACGTGCCCTGCTTCCTTCCTCGTCACCAGGCCTGAGTTGAACTATTTCAGACAGTTCAGATATTATTTCAGATATTTGTGTGAAGTGTTGTGTGACTGGTTAGAAGTTGTGGCCGTGTTTTATGCAGAAATGCGTACGGACAGCAACGCTGATGTTTGTTGTCCGACTTCTACAACTAGTCCGCTTTTAGTATCCGATTTTGTATTGCCATAGTTCGTCCTGGGCATGATGTCAAGAAGGCGAGGCCGATGCCTTTCTGCAAACAAAATGATAGGACGATGGAGGTGACGGTGGTAGGAGTTCGCCCCGCAATGGGTGGGTTGCTGGTTTGACCCCGACTGTTCTTGCCAACCGTTGTATATTTTAGTCTTGAATTGTCTTTGTTGCAACACTTCACCCGCCTTGCCTGCTGGTGGTGGTCAGCCTCAAGGAAGCTGTGGCTACTGTCCATTAGCTTGCCACCATCAGCGCATGAATGTGTGTGTGAATGGGTAAATGACTGAATGTAGTGTGAAGCGATTCAGGGTTCCATTGGATGTGATAGAGCGTTGTACAAGTACAGGCCATTTACCAAAGTGACACAATTTTCATCACAGGTCTACGTCAGTAGTTGCGTTTCCATTAAAAATATGCACAAATAGTTGGTGATATTCTGCAAATGTGGATAAACACAATTTCACAATTGCTGTGTTTCCATTAAATAAGTAATTAAAAAAATTTAAACCACACGTGACTAAGCTTGTTCACTCGATAAGTCATTTAAAAACATCAAGGCAGACCTCAAAGACTTATTGAGGCACTGGAGCGACAAGCCTGGGAGCGGCTATGCATGCGGCGTTTTGGGAAAATTGTAGACGGCGATTTTACTGAAGAACAGTGGATTCAACACGATGGATTAACACACAACTTTTTATGAACTTTGTGATGCTAGGAGAGCTCAGGTGGAGTCAGCTGCACGTCGTCTGGAAAAAACCCAAAAGCAAACCATCATCCTCCTACCAATTCCTGTCGTCTTCTTCATCGTTTTCGTCAGCAGTAACGTCTGTCTGTTGATCATGTGACTTGTGAGATGTGGAAAAAAGCGTTTTGCAAAATACATCTATGTCGACACGGCTGAAGCTTATTAAAAATTTGAATTTTATTTTAAATTGCTGTTGTTAGAATGAGCAAATTTATTTACGCAATTTTGTGGTTAAAGAAAATGCAGCTAATGAGAGTTGATTTTGGATGGCTGAGCCTTTCAGTGTCTACGGTCTTTTCTTTATAAACCTCTGAAGCCTTCAGAGGTCAGTTCTGTTTCACAGCCAGATGAGTTCTGAAGACAATCGGTTGCACTGGATTTTAAAAGAGGGCTTAAAAGTCAAAAGACAGTTTCATTTTTTTAGAGGTTGTGATGTAAATGTTGAAGGGCAGTGACTAGCTTAGCAAGGAACTGTGAATGACTCTTGAGTAAGACTCCTATCCTAGAAGTGATTAAGTAGCTGAAGTACACACGGTGACAGAACAGGAGTCAGCTTACAGTAAGGTCCTCCCCGCTCCTCCCCGCCACTCAATCCTTCCTCCTCTAATCCAAACACCTGGAGGGGAGGGGAGGGGAGGGGAGGGGAGGGAGCACCGCGGGCCCCATGTGAGAGCCTGCTCACATGCAGCCAGGACTCAACGTGTTACAGTAACACCTTTTCCTCAGAACGGGCCGAGGCGTTACGTCAGGCCAACACGGACGCAGGCCCGCCGCGGCGAAGGAAGGTGGAACGAGCGGACTGGGGTTCACGGGCTGGAAGCGGGACAACCCCAACAGTCACAACATCAGCTGCTGTTTGTGTTTGCCGTTTCACTGCTTACACGGCATGTTTCAATGTGCCACCATAAGCTGCAGAAAAGGCTTTCCACACTGGGCTGGCCCGCCAAGGAAACACTGGAGACTGCTTCCACTCGGCGGGTTTGCCGGAAAAATTAGAAAGCGACAAATCTCAAACTGCAGAGATGAGAGCGCGACGAGTTGATGAAGTCTTCCAGAAAGTTTCATTAAGCAGGTTCTAACTTGTTGTCCCCGCAAACATTTTGTCTGGCCATGACAGACGTGTCTGGAGCTGTGGAGTTCATGGAGTCAGACAAACAGGAAAGAGAGTGTGCCAAATTCAACACACACCACCACACGCCCCCACGCACGCCTATAAACGCGCACAAGCTGCATTTCCATGAAGCTTCAGCAAGAAAGACGGGCGGGTTAAGCTGGGATTTCTCCCTCAGTATGTGGGTCACTGAACCTGGAGCATCAGGTTTTATTGACCGGATAGGAACGCTGGAAATAACTGTTTGAAAAAAAAGAAAAGAAGAAAAGCCAGCTGCGTTGGTTCAAACACTTTCGGTGCGAGGTGACCTTCTGCCTCAGCTATGTGCAAATAAATGACAGAAACGCAAACCCAGACTGGGCTTTGTCTGAGCCGCCGAGCACGCAGAAGAGGCGCCTTTTCTGTGTGCGTTTCTCAGCAGGAAAAAAAAAAAGAGCTACCAAAGTTATTTTCGCCCCGCTCAGAAACCACCTGAGGCTGTGTTTTTACGCATCTCCTGCGTACACGAATTCAAAAGAAGAAACGCAAAATAAAAGTGATGGCTCACCACGCACGAACAATAAAACCAAAACCATAAACGGACGCAAAATGTAAATGTGACTGCGTACCGAAGTCGACGTGGAGCGATAGCGTTCGCTATTGTCTGCGAAGCGACAGGCGGAAACTGAGGAGGAAATTGATGGATTCTCGGAAAAAGAGGAGAAGTGATGGAGGAAACGGGGCTGAGGGGGGAGGAGGACGGCACGTGAAGGCAGAGAGTGTGTTGTCTGAGAGCCATGTGCTCGGGCCGGGCGTGTGAGTGACTGAAGCTGTTCACGTCAATGCATGACTCACGGCGGAGGAGGCTTCATGTACACACTGCTGCCCGCACACACACACACACACACCATCCATGGAGGTAAAGTGCAGAAGCGTGCTTTATGTCTAAAAAAGAAAAAAAAAAACTCAGCAAAACAAGAATAAGAACGCACTTGACACCATAAGCCAGAGAAAACAAAACCGAATGAGTGGATAATCATGAAAGGAGTCAGGCTGGATTCAGGGCCACCGCTGGAGACAAAGTGGAAAACTTTTCTACTTAGGTAATATTAGCTACAGCTAATCGCACAAAATAATCACGTCCTTTGGATTTTTTTTTACATTTTGTCACTTTGCAACCAGCAACAATACCATGCGCTCGGCTGCATCGCACTGTGGTTATGCTAAGGCTTTTCAAAGCAAATTCAAAGAGCAGAGATAACTTCATAACAGGTGATTAGTACAGAAAAAAAAAAGGCCAAATTTCATTCATTCATTCTGATTGTAAACACACACCGCACTTTTCAGATATTTGTTTTTGGGGGTGGGAACATTTACAAATCTGTCGTTTGGTCTGTCAACATAAAATCCTGATAAAGTCATGGGCTGCTTAAAATGTTACAATATTCAACAGACTAATAGAATCATGTTAGCTGGCTTTATCTTTTAATTTTCAGAGTTTAAACTGCTTACATGGTTTGGTTCTCGATCATTTTATTGGTTATTCGATCAATCACATGTAGCCACATAGGCCTTTTTTTATACTTTGTTAGAAATACATTGAAAGATGGAAATAAAACAAATGATTCAATTCCTTTTTACGCCTCTTACCTGCCATAAGGACACCAGAGTCCTCTTAGACCCACTGACTAACATTAAACGTGTTTCTAGGGACAGAGTTAAGGGGCTTTGAAATACAAAAATAAGGGGGAGTGCCGTGGTGGCGTAGCGGTTAGCGCAACCCGTATTTGGAGGCCTTGAGTCCTCGACGCGGCTGTCGCAGGTTCGACTCCTGGACCCGACGACATTTGCCGCATGTCTTCCCCCCGACAAACAGGAAACTCCTTCCCTGTTTCCTGTCAGCCTACTGTCACATAAGGGACACTAGAGCCCACAAAAGACTCCTGGAGGGGTAAAAAAAATAAATAAAAAATAAACATTATACTGCATAAAATGCTAAACATCATTGCTTCAGTGAACATTTGATCATTTGTAGCGAAGGATTCATCTGAAACTAGAAAATACTTCTAATATCAACCATTTGATATTAGAAGCTTATAATCAGTGCAGTGTAAGGCTGATCTGGTGACTTTATTTCTGGATTAACTGATTGACAAAGGGATATAAAAAGATGCTTAATAGGACTTATTTTTTAACTGGGTGAAGCTAAGGCTAGTTCACTTGAGTTTTGGCTAAATGTATATGTTATTTGTACAGTTTTAGCTTGACTACTGCTCTGATTATGTTGTTCTTTGAGCAGCTGGTCTGTTCTTGAGTCTGTACACTCCCGTTAACGATTAATCAATTACGAAATTAGCTGACAATTATTTCGGTGATTGATTAATCAAAATTAATCATATTAATTGTTTCAGTCCTGAGAATCTTAATTACTGCTCTGAATATGTTGTTCTTTCAGCAAATGGCCTGTTCTTGAGTCTGTACACGCTTGTTACCGATTATTCGGTTACTAAATTAGGTGACGGTTGTTTCAATGATTGTTTAATCACGATTAATGGTTTCAGTCCTAGAACTCTTACACGAGAGAGAGAAAGCTGGTCGCAAAAAGAAAACACAAGTATAATTCAGTAAAGAATTGTTCTGTTCTTGCATTTTAAACGTGTTAAGATTCACTGAAATGACAAAAATCATGCGTGTTGACGTTTTTGTTTTTCCAACGCTCGCAGTGACAAGGCAGGAAAGACAACGTCTCATGATCTACCAGGCTCCAGAGCTTCAAGGTCTCGAATGCCGGTTTGAAAAGCTAAACGATCATCAGCTATCTTGAAACCATAACACCCATAACGGTGAGAGTATGAGATTACAAAAAAAAAAGCCCAACACTGCACAGCGCTGCCAAGAAGGATTAGGAAAATTCCGTCGATGGTTAGTCACTTCTAATTTAAGCCACATCCACATAATGGTAAAATGTCAACACGACTCAGATGGAGCTAGACAAACACGCAACATGACACGACCTCCTTGGTGAATTTGCAAGCCGTGCAAACAAACTTACTTTAAGGATTAAGACATTTTCAAGTGCTGTGCTTCTTCTTGTTATTATTCATCCATGGGAACCATTCAAAGTATTTCTAACTTACTTCAAGTTAGAGTTGCTTTTGATTAACAGCACGTAGAACATTAATCAACATATTTGCTATAAACGATTTGACAAAATGTAATGTTTATTGCTTGTTGACTGTGTTGTGTTTTTTACGGTGTAAATCATTTTGAACTTCAAAATAAACTTGATTGGATCTCCAGTGTTGTCCCTTTCTCAACCTTCCCCTGACCTCTGCTGTTCAGAGTGACATACAAAAACGACACTTTGAGGTTTCGAACGTGCAAGTTCAGGGAGTGTGATGGCGGATAGACCGCGAAGATCAAGAAACGTGATTACATTTGTCTCCGAATAGAGCGCCGTAACTATACCAACTCCATCCACCAGCCCCGTGGGAGTTGCACTTTGGCAACAGTAGCCATAGTGAGGAAAAACACCAAAGATACGGAGCAACATGCCGGCACTCCTTTGAGAGTTAAAACGTAGCAGTATGCGAGCTGTTGGTGGAAATAACATCAGGAGAAAATGATATGGAACCACATGGGGATTCATATTCAGCTCCTCTATAAATACAGAAGCAACAAATGTATGCGCTATCCCACTAAATGCGTGGGTTGTCAACACCTTCGACCTGAGCTCTTCCCCCTGCGAAGAAAATAGTCCAGGACTTTTGCCGGCTGTACGCGGCACCGCCACACGCAAACAAGGTTGGCAGATGGCGCCGCTTAGAATAAGACCTGCATACAGCCGCTCGCACCGCTGCGACGCAGCCGCCTAAAAAATACAATTACTGCAGCGCCAGCAGATACTCAGGATCAAATGCAGGTAAGTTCCCAGCATAGCTTCTTTATTTCCTCAACAGATTCCTCCATCAGTCTACAATACAGCAATACTATGAAGAAGTAAAAGGAAATGTGAAATAAAATTACATGAATAAAGTCAAATTAACACAACTTTAAATCGTGCGTTCTCCTTTTTTTTTTCTGTATGTATTTCAGGCTTATTAAAACGCACCGCAGAACCCCAACCCGGCCAATCAAGCAAATACTTCTGGCACCACCTGGCTCGGATTTCGGGGTCGGGCACCGGGCCGTAAATCTAAACTCCAGCCCTGATTGTATTTCAGCAGCTTTTCGCGCTGCCAGCATGCCGCCGCAGTTGGCGGCTGTTATGACACAACCAGAGAGAGCGGCAGCCTGTTCTCCACCAGAACGTCGGGTATTCTGCTTTCACATGACGAACCTGACCTGTGCGGCGGGCTGGTGGAAACAAAAATAAGCAAGGCCAAAACAGGGGCGCCGCTAATAATAACGAAACTGGAGCGTCCTCCACTCGCTTCGCCGTTCCGACGACGCGCTTCTGTCTTTCCAAGTAAACAGGACGTGGGGTCATCATTCTTCGGGCCGTTGCTAACGACGCAGAGGTTTTGAAAGTGATGGCCGCATGTCGAATCTGAACCGCTGGGATTGGAAGCTTCGTGTTGTGATTGGACTTGGCGCTCTACACTCGAAGTTGCCAAATAAATGCACTACAAGGAGTGTATACCTGGGGTGTGATATCAGCCACTGGTTTCAAATCCCGCCATGTAAAGACTCTCGTTTCCTCTAACAGTCCGAGGTCAAGAGGTGAAGACGGGTCAGTTTGTGTCCACGGTTACAGTCCGCGCCTCGTTGATCCTAGCTATAGATCTGCGGTTCCTGGACAAATCAGGGCACGACCTTCAATCTGAAGAGCAGAGTTCACATGCAGTTTGACACACAGTTCACTGTCATTTCTGTTTGTTTCACAATTTAGCTGTAAAATCTACGTCCCAAAAAAAAAAAAAAACTGGCTTCCTCTTTCAACTGCCTCTAGTGACATCACGAAAGTTGTAAGGCAACTGTAAAGAGCTTCTAATTGTATTTTTTTTCCTCTTCATTTGCATATTTTAGTTGTAATGTCTCCTTCAAAGTCATGGATTTCATTTCATTGTGGCAACAGAACACAGAGAAGACGATAGAACTCCAACGCTTCAGAAACCATCAGAACTCCCTAATTGACCGCACTGATATTAACATTATGCATTTCCCAGCCACATACTTTCATTTCATTGCACAATCAAGCAACTAAGTTACCTTTGTTATTATGAAAATGCTGTAAAAATCAAATATGACTTAAAAGAAATTTGACTTTTACAATTTGATGCCTTGAAATTGGGCCTTTGTCTCTTTAAGAAGCTTCTGCTCTTTCTGAAACTTCGCCTTCAGGATGTCGTCACAACACTGCTTCATTTTAACGTTCTTAGGAGCATTGCAATAAGAAGTAGTGCGTATGTTCAGTGCACCAGGTAGATTGCTAACTGCTGCTGCCGCTAGTCTGGAGGAGCAGAGTGAGGGGTTGCTCTGTGAGGCGGATGTTTGGCTGAGTATGTTTTTGATGAGGAAGGTAACATTAAAACATGAGGAAAAAAAGCTGTTTTTGTTATTGCGTTTTCATGAATGTTGGAAATAAACAGTCATAAAACATTTTCAAATCTTACCTATTTTGTGTAAATATTATAATTTAATTAAACGGTAGATTATTATCAGATTTGCATTGCACCCTAGACAAGCAGACCTTGCTTACCTTACCAGTAAGTAAGGTAAAGATACCTTACTTACTGGGCAAGAACAAACTTGTGCTTCATCAGTGTAAAGTTTTGTACCAGAAAACTGATACGAATGGGACAAAATGGCCAGGACACGCTACATTTTTGCACCTCTTATGATGTCACCAACCCACATTTTCCACCAAACTTAATCTGCAAGGGTCTTTTTTTTTTAAACTCACTTCGTGAGTCCATGCTGCTTTATTTTTGTCTGGCTACATTTACTAGTAACCACACACAACTACTGGATGGTACCTTTAATAGGCAAATAAGTACTATTTAGAAGTTTCAAGGGGGTTTTTTTCTTCTTTTTTGTAGCTACTCACAGTAAGAACACAAAGAGAGAGAAAGAGAGAGCCAGACCTCGCAGGCATGCATAATACATGAGGCAGCAAGAGACGAGGGGCAATGTCCTGGTTCTCCTCTACAACTGCTGACCTAGGCAACAAACCCTCAACACACAATGTGAGGCAAATCCTCATCTAATGCATCCAGACCCATATCCCCTTTGCTGAGTGTGCATATGCTGCAGCCAAGTGCTTGGCTGGACCAGCAGGGCACGTCAGGCTCTTTTCAGTTCTGTCACAAAAAAAAATCCACTAAAATCAGACTGAATCCTAATTTAAATATGAAGTGTAACTAAACTTAGCTAGTTTTTTTTTGTTTTTTTTTTTTAGGTTAAAGCTATCACCTCCTCAAAATATGTCCACAGCAGTGAAAGACCTCTACGGTAGCGAGGGTGACAGCTGCACTTGTAAGAACTGAATGTGCTAAAAAGGTTGGCCATTACTGACCCCATGCGGTGCATCAATGTCATTACAGCTCGGTAGTGAAATCTTTCTCCTCTTAGCGGCTCCTCAGCGCCGGTACGTGGAATTGTAGAGAAATGTGTCCACTGATATTAACGACTTGTTAGAATTTAGTCACACAAAAAAAGGCAGAACTTTTAAAGATTTTATTTTACTTAACAAAATTAGTTTAATTGCGACTAACTACAAGTATTCAGTATTTTCTTTTCTGTGTACTCCGGTTGCCAAGCAACAGTATTTCGTTGCCAAATTCACTGTCGTGTCTTTGGTGCAATGACAAAGTAAGTCCATGTCTAAATCTATTTTTGCTTCATCCTCTCATGTCAGAAGAAAGAAAATCAAAGAATGATTAAGGCATGAAACGTCAGCTAAACACTTTAAAATTTAACGTCTATTTCAACAAGTTAGCATGTCGGCCTTTGACCTGGCAACCACAGCTAAGACGTGCAACAACTGCTGGCAAGTTTGACTTTGAAATTAGCACTGTCACTTTGCTAATTACGGCTGGATATAAATTTAAAATTCTCCCCAACACAGAAACTTTCTCAACTAAAAGTCATATGAAAGTTTGTAACTTTTAACTGAGGTAATATATTTATTCATAACACAACCAGAGTTATGAATGGACTGGAATAGGGCTTACATTTCAGGTCCTTCTCAGAAATTTGGCCTGAGCATTTTTGACTGGTCTTATTTGATTTGTGCCAATGATCCTCATCAAATATGTTTGTATGTTTTAGGATTATACTTATAAATACAAACTTATGCCTGTTCATATGTGCTTATTCATACATATTCTTACACACACTCCTACGCATATACAGATGACCTATGACTTAGCACAAAATTTCATAGCTTTTTTTTTTTTTTTTAGAATTTAGCCATTATTAAACATTTACAAGCTTCAGGACAAGCTTGTATTTAGATCAGTTTGTTAAATTAAATTAAATGTAATTTAATTCCAAATTCCTGTTTGTAGTATAGACCTGAAGAAAGCTGTGTCTGACATTGCTTCTGTGTTTTGTGATTAGATTATGGATTGAATGTGGGACCACATTGCCTGAGCAGATTCTCTCTTGAATGCGTTTAGTTTATACGAAACAAACTCGACGAGGCTAACTTTATTAATGAACTGTGAGTTATTTTGATTTTTTGATTTTTAAAGCGTCTATGGCCGACAGAATTAGTGGGTGGTGTGACTACAAACGAGCACCAGCAGGGGGCAGTGCTGCTACGTGTGCAAAGACAGAAAAGCAGCACTTTTGGCGATCAATTTTGCAAAATTGGAAACCTATGGATTTAAATAACACTAATTGCTGTAGTAATTTTTTTGTATGTCAAACAACAGTAACATAATTAAGCAAATAACTATAATACAATGTGGACATATCATGCTTTTACATCTTTCCATATGTAAATCATTCACTTATGGTCCACATACAGTAGAAATGCAATGCTTTGGTGGGAATTCTTGTGGCTCCACAGAGCCCGCATGTGCCCCTGCAGTCTTTTTAAATGTGAATGAGACGTTTCACGCCCGGCCCCGCACCAGGTGGCACATCGTTCCACTCCACGCCATTCGGCCAGCTTGATAGGAACGATACGATTATGTACCGGCAGGGAAATGTTTTATCCAAGATGTCACCGTCCAGCATCCGTACATGTTGGAGCCAAAGTCAGAGTCTGACCCGGGGCAGGAGAATGAAGACGATTTTTAATGGATAGCAATTGTGTTATTTCTGTGTTTACATCCTCTCCATCTTCTCAAACTACAATTAGCTATAATTAACTATAATTAATTGTAGGGTAGCTTAACCATAGTGTTCATACATGTCAGATACCTATTAAAATATTAATGCTATCACAATATGACTGAAGGAAGTAGTTAATAGGAGAGAACTTCTTTGGAGGCATGGCGATGGGTTTCTCCTAAGCAAAAACGTTAAAAATAAATAATAATATGTTAAGGAGGCTGCTGAAAGCTAGCACACAACGCTAACAGAAGAGGAAGGAAAAATGCTGCTATCAAACCAATGACCAAAAACGTCATTATCACAAAAAAAAAAAAAATCGGTCTAAAATAAGCTTTGTTGTCATTTTAATGTGGTTTGGAGCTTACTTACCGCTTTGCTGTTTCAATAGAGGGAAGGAACCGACGTCTCAATCAGAGGAGGTCTTTCGGAAAATCACTCGATATTTCCGGAGGTTGCTGAAGCACTAAATGTAGGCCTACTTTTCGATCTTCACTAATGTGTGTACTTTTCTGACAAAAATAACATTTAACCAGACACTTCGAAGATTCTCCGATGACGGGTAATAAGAAATACCCAATACCGCTGGAACCTCACGTTTTGACTTGGTTACGTGCAACTTCGGCGTAGCTGAACTTGAACTACAAAAATTGGTAGAGGAAAAGAAAAATGGCGGATTCACAAAACTGATTAGCCGGAAGTCCATGACTCCCCCCCCCCGGTTCTTCTTCTTCGACGTTTTTTGGCGGTTGGCAGACAACAAAAATGGCGCATTACCGCCTTCTATGTTCTGGTAGCCTGATGTGTTTGCAGCACTGTAGTGTGTATGAAGCATGTAATGTACAAAGTGGCAAAGCAAAAATAATAAAATACATTAACTAAAAAGTGTACTTCATTAGCAATTATAATAAACCAAAAGTGTAATTGTAGCATACTGTAATCACACTACTAATATATAAAATATGTAATGCCAATATACTTAAAATACATTCTAAATATATTTTAAATGTAATTCAATCACAAAACTAGTGCACTCAAAATATACTAATCAAGCACATTTATATTACATAAAAAGCAATATACTTAAAGTATGCAAAGTATAACTTAAGTTGTCCAAAAAAAAGTACGTTGACGTACACTTAGGACACTTTAAATTGTGCTTTAATACAATTTAAATACTGTTAAAATACACTAAGCACAAAATTAGTTGTTTCAAAATGTCACACTTTAAGTTAACTAATCCTAAGTGAACTTGAAGTAAACTCATGATTAGTCTGTCTTAAAGTGTGCTCAAGAATGTTAAAAATTTTACATACTTAGTATATTCATTTTTCACCACGGCAGGTTGGAAACTTTTTATTTTTATTTAATGGCTTTTAATACATCCTGGTAATGCATATCAAATTCTGAATTAAAAACAGTAAATTATTTTGTTGTTGTTTGGAACATCTTTGGTAATTTAAAACAATTATATGATAAGTTTTACAGGAAAAAAAAACAACAAAAAAACTTTGTGGCTTCAGGTGTCATGTGCAGGAACACGTTACACTGAGGTGTGTTTTCCAGAAACAGCTTCTGTGGGAAGTGGAAAGTCAGGGAAAAGCCTGTTCATTATCTTCCCACAGCAGCCGTTTCTCCCCTCAGGGCTGAAAACCTCTCAACTTGCAGGCTTTCAAAGGAAAGAAACTCGTGATTTAATACATGTGTGTTTACGGTATCCGGTTCGTCTTTGCTGCCCTTCTATAAAACCGAAGATCTTGACGTCACCTCGACCGACGTGACTTTCTGGAAAATTCCGTCAACACAATCAAACGGTTAGCTGGTTTTAGCACAACTTCAATCCTGGGTGAGTTTGTTTAGTTACAGCTTAACTAAATACAGACTCCTTATAATGTTAGATATTCAAACATTCAAAAAAAACAACAAAAAAAAAAGAATAATCACAAAGGCATTAACGGGAACATTTTAAACTCTGTGTCGGATTTTTTTTTTTTTTAAACAAGCAATGTTTTTGCCATTTAAGAGATAAGCTTGCTAAGTGATGAGTCATCGAGATGTGCTCATCGAACAAAGGTGCGGTTAAGGTGAATTAATCACAGTGGAGGCAAAATAAATACAAAACGTTACAAAATTTTGAACTTTGAAAAGTCTAAAAGACAAACTAACACAAAAAAAAGAAAACCACACGTTTAAGGCTTCCTTTCATTTTGTATATTGGGAGTACAGATCTAGGACGTCAACGTTTCGCCGCTGCCGTCATGATCCCTGCCACAGGAATGCCCTCCTTCCAGTCAGAGCTGCCAGTCGCTCGTGGCAACCATCACAGGTACGCCATGAACCGGAGAGCTCATCCTCCACATGCATTTCTGAGGCCATCCAACTCAGCGACGTAGGACAAAGGCAGATGTTCTAACCCTTTATTGGGTTAAGTCTTAATCCCTTTTAATGACTCCAGCTCAGTCGGGAAACGTGCAATTGTCACTGTTATTTCTTTTTCCTTTTCCTGTGTAAATACGTTGGCACGTGCTTCCCGTACAAGGGTGTGTTCCCACACGTCATTATGATGAATAGCAAGTCAAATTGAATCAGCGCTCACATGAAATCTCTATGGGAAAAGCCACTTCACACCCAGCAGTCTTCCAACCAGGAAGTAATCTGATGAAGGAGTTTTAGGTTCCGTCACTAAAGTGCTTTTTTTTTCTTGTCAGAATCTGGTAAGCTTCCTTAAGCGCATTCTGTTTTCATCCCTTTTGGTGCAAAGTAAACGAACCGTAGAGTTTGGGAAGCTTTTATGAGTCGAAGCCCGTTTTCCCAGGAACCGATCTATCCAATCGGCTCGGCTTGCGGGCCTCACCTGGCGAAACGGCTGAGACTGGCGGTTTTTCTCAGCGGCTGCTTCTGGCTTTTGTGGTACAAGCGCAGGACGAAGTCAAAGTTAGCGGTCGTGGACATGGCGTAGAAGACGTTGGCTTTGTCCGGCACAAGCAACTCTGAGGACAAAGAAACATAAGCTGGTTATCGTCGTGTTACTCTCCTGACCGCGGCGTTTACGCAGACCGGCTCGGTGCGGTCGGACCTTTCTGCTGCGACATGATCTGCGACAGGGTGAAGTCCTGCGGGTTCATGTGCTCCAGGTGATGCTTCTCCAAAGCCCTCTGGATCACCTGGGCCGTTTTATCCTGACTGGTCAGCTGCAAAGACACAAAGAGACGCAAAAAAAAAAACACACACACACCTCAGTGAGTGGCAACATTCCGTTTAGTCACGGTGTGTGACGTGTTTTGGCATGTGCTGGTGACGGCCCGTTCAGCATTTTCTCTTGATATTTTGAGGAACTGCTTTTGTTTTGATTGGGTTTTCCATTTTGGTTTGTAGGTAAGGCTTCCTAAGTGATTCCTGTTCTGGTGTTGAGATAAGGAAAAACACCAGACAGATATTTATCGATGAAAACACCTGACTGAACAATGCAAAACCAAACCAAAGCCTACATACTCAAGAATTTAAGCAAAGATGTGGCCCCAAAGTAAAATAAAGAGCAAGAAGGACAGAATGTACATATTTTTAAAAATCAAAAGAGGACAAATCTAACTTGATTAGCATGCAGGAACATCAGGAATGCAGTATTAGCTATGTTAATGTGGTACCATCATCTATGGATACAAGCAGCGGCCTTTTGTGGAGCACTGACTGCAGCTTTTGTGGAGAAGTTTGTTTGGATGTGTAGTCACAGCTAAGAGTGGTGGGATTGTGACTGACAAGACTTCTTTCAAAAGTTCATAAGTATAATTTTCAACCACGGTTTACATCCGTGTTTACCACAGATGGCTTCTTCTGATGCAGAATTATGATCAAGAAAGTACCATACAGATCTTTCTAATTAAAGCAACATTTCTCTTGTAATTTTAAAACGTTCTTCTGGTGAAGTTGCATCTTTATTCTGCTAATATTATCACTGTGAAAACTTTTTTTTATTATTATTTTAGCCTGCTCCTAATACTCTGTCATACAAGTCACATACGGGATGATACAAACCACCTTTTGAAAATATTTTCAGTCATTTGGAATTTCTATTTTTAGAAAATAAAGTGAGAAAGTCTGATGGCATGAACAAAGACTTAACAATTTTTTTTAAAGTCGCATCTCGAAGCCGTACTCCAAACTGAACCAAACTCACCAAGATGCTTTTGTACATGTTGCCGTTGTCGAGTCCCAGGTCCACGCTGACGCGGATGATGCAGGAGTCGCAGACCTGCCGGTTGTACATGGGCAGGGACGTCATGGAAATGGAGCGCTTGTGGTGGGAGGACGGGTGAGCACTGGGTCGGGCGGCAGCGGTGGCCGGGTCTGTACCGCAGAGGTTGGAGCCGCAGTCCGACGGGGAACCAGACGGAGACTCTAGAGAAGAAGCCGCCGAGGGGAAAGGGGTGGATAAGGAAGAGGAGGAGGAAGAGAAGGCCTCGGAAACGTTGTTGTAGGAGCTGTGGAAGGACTAGAGAGGAAAAGCAGAGAGAAAATAAAATAAACTTTCTTGAATGGTGTTTAAGTATTAAACACCCCTTTGCTCTACTAATTAGAAATGCATAAATGTTGCGTTTGCTTCAAGGGGACGACTGTTTGAGAAACAGAGCGCATTTTGTTGGAGTCACAGAATGACTTAGCTTTCAACAAAGACCATCGCTGTTAACACTAGAAACAACAGATACAAGACAGAGACAATGGGCTTCATCTGAGAACAAAGACACACTCTCTCACACACACACACACACAGAGAGAGAGAGAGAGAGAGAGAGAGAGAGAGATGGTTACCTGTAGTTTAATAGAACATGTTGCGTTTGGGGAAGAAAGATCTTCCATCTCAGATCCACTGGATCCAGAGGATGAAACGCTGATCTGGTCAGCTGGGAGTTTCTTGGCGGTCTCACTCACCGACCTGAAGCTGAGGGGGAAAATCTCATTAAGGATGCTGCAGCAAACCAACTGAACCAGAATAATAACAATATTACACAAGCTGTTAATCAACATTTGATTCTTATCATCTAAATGTAAATAAATCTGATGAGTGCTGTAAATTATGAGCATCAACTTCTGGTTTGAATACGCAAACATAAGCTAAAGCACTGAGGAAAAGTATTCACACCCCTTCAACAGCTCCACATTTGATTATGTAACCACCACAAACTCCAAAGTATTTTATTAGGACGTCAGATCAAGACAAAGTGGAACATAATTGTGAAATGGAAGGAATGTAATTAGAGTGCTAATTTCAAATAATTACATAGATTTTAAACATTTTAAGGCATTTTTATTTTATTTTTTTAAATCTACAGACATCCTGAGCTGGAACCTTTGTATTCACGTTTCTGGTACGGCTGTAAATCTGACGCGCAAGCTGATTTCCTTGGCCAGGTGGGGGTTACTTTCTGCATCTAAAACCGATCTGATGGGACGCTGAAAAACACTTCTGTTATGTTCAAGGTGTGTTAAAAGGAGTTAGCCTAGCGGCGACGCTATTCAAGCCTAAAATAGCATCTCAATGCTCAACAGGTCGCAGCAGGACAAGTCTGAACACACAGCCAGCGCTACAATCCAAACGAGCTTGAGCTAGGTTACTAGCAAGGAGGGGAAGAAATTTTACCCTCCATGTGTGGGAAGGTAGTAGAAACAAACTAGCCCAATCGCTTCTTAGTCCTCTACTCCTTTTTATTGCTCTATTGCATAAAATATAATTAAAATTTGTTGCAGGGTGTGGTTGCATTGTGACCAAGTTTAAAAAGGTCAAAGAGTGTGACTACTTTTCGAGACGTTGTATGCAGTGCGACACTCACAAGGAGAGTTTCTTTGTGATAGAGCGGTTGCTCCAGGAATTCGGTGAACAAGCGTCCACCGGAGGCTCCAGCTGCTTTGACATTTCATAGCTGTAATAGGAAAAAAATAAAATTAGAAAACACGAGAAAGTATAGAATTTTCACGCAAACTGCTTTTTTCCCCCGAATTTGAATCTCCAAATCAAACATCCTGTATTTCTTTTATTCTTTTATGCAGAAAAAAGGTTTTGAAAAGCAACTTCTGTAGTCCACAGCAACCAAATCTTTACTACACTCAAGCAGGGTTGCGTGTGATTTTGTCACATGACGAAGGGGGAAATAGATAAACATTTTCGGCTCACCTCTCCTGATCTGTGAGCAGTCTGTGTCCGTGCAGCCAAACGGAGATTTTGGGATGTTTGGGGAGGCTGTACTGGGAACAGGACGCCTGCAGCACGCGGATCTGTGACAGGACGTCAAACTCCTGCGTGGGAAACGAGAAACGTTGACGGTGAGACGGTGAAAGCAGGGCGAAACGCGCCGCTGGATGTCAGGACGTCAGGTTGCATAATCTGGCCCGGAGCAACAAGGTTGCAGTTGCACTCAAGAAAGTCACATGAGAACTCCAGCTTCGAATATGAATTCAGGTTTATGTTTAACTTTCTGTTAACTCTGACAGCATATGTACTACTCTACTATCTAATATACACTCATCCAGCATGTAGAAAAATGTTACATAAAGACGAAGAATCCAGTAAATGACAGGAACTACTTACCCTCCTCCTCTTCTCAAAGTTTATAAGTCCATCCTGTTAGGAGAGTGGATTATTAGTGCTTTCATTTATTACATAAATCAATGATTAATTTGGTACAGCCTAAGTTGTTTTTTTCTAAATATTAACCATGGTGGTAAAAGTACAACAAATAGCTTTCTTGAACAACTCTGCAATTTTTTCCACACGTCTTTGGGGTCTTTTTTTTTCTATGTGAATTACTGCAACTGATACACAGCTGATTTTACAAGCACAAAACTTCAATAGTGTATAAAAGCATAATTTTAAATATCTAATTAGCGACATTGTTTTATTTCATTCTAAAAGGGCAGCAATTTCTTTAACAATCAAACTGAGCTTTTATTAGTATTAAAAACCACCATTATTGCTTCTCTAAGAATATTAGTTGTTAATGATCTACACGCAACAAAAAACTGAGGGTTACGAGAAACTCAAAAGTCTTTTTCCCGATGGGTAAAAGCGACATTTTTAACCGCTAGCAGCTCATGCTAATGCTAACAAAACCCTCAGCTGATGTAGCAAAGAGCAAGACTTCAGTAGACAACAAGAAGGAATATATTACAGTAAATATGTCAGTTTCATTTGCTTTCAGGTTCATTCTGTCTGTTATTGAGCGTACTGCTTGAAAAAGGAGTCCTAAAGAAAGTTAAAAGCGCCAATTCTTACAGCTACTAATGCTAACCATGCTAACAGTAACTAAAAGATGCTAAAGCCAGCCTAAAATGTAGAATTTTTATAACTTTTGCTTTTAAATAACTAAAGTAAAACCCAATTTTTTAATACATACTTTTAGTGAATATGCTGCTCAGGAGTTTATTCTTTTTTTTTTTTAATTGATAAACTAATAGGCTGACATTTGGTATACATATGTTGGCTAGCAAAAAAAGAAATTGACAAGCTGGCAGAAAAAGTGCAACTAACTGGTCCGCTTTTCATCTACACCGATTTACTTTAAAAATTAAATAAAAATGAAGATATTGCACTTTTAGCTTCATCCCATGTCGACACAAGGTCACAGTTTTCATTAGTCCAGTTCTAGAGCCACAAGTGGCACTTTGGCTCACTTAATTAAATAATTAGTAAATGATGAAACATCGTTTCATTCTTTTGTTCTGTTCTGTACTGAAATTCACTGGCCTTCCTGGTAAATTTGATCTAGAACTGCCAATAAAATGTTCAAGTATTCCAGCATAAACGTAGCATCGTTTACCTCTGTGGTGTCGGGTAGAGCCGTGTCCAACATGGTGAGGACGGTCAGAAAGGTGCCCAGGTAAGGAACCACTGCACTTGAGGTACTCTGTATGTGTAGAAAACCATTAAAATCACAGCAGCAGGTTTATTCCCCCTTTACTTTTACTCTAAAATTCATTTTGTTCTTTTTTTTTTTCCATTGGCTTGTTTTACATTGACAGATCTAAACAGGACAATGTTCACACCAGGATTGAACGCAGTCAGCAGAACCGCTCATATTACCACCCAGAAGAATGTGGACAGGACCCCATGAAAACCCCCCGTCTGGTCTATTATTACTGACCTATAATCCTATTGACCTGACGCCATTTGAAACCCGCTCAGCGCCGAGCGGCGCTAAAAATAGTTTCGGGTTCCAGCCGCGTTCCAGAGAGGGAAATCAACCCTCGCGGAGCTCTTTCAGAGGCGTGGAGTATGAGGGAGATTTGCATGAATCTTCTGCCTCATATGAAAATGACTCAAAGATGAAAGGCCAAGTGCTAAGCCAAGCCCCGGCTTAATCAAGCTCTCTTTTTTTTTTTCTTCTTTATTCGTATTTAGATATAGCTTACCATCTGCCGGAGTTGACACTTCTTGCTTAACTTTGGAGAAACATTATCCACATTGGCTTGGCTTCCGTCCTGTTGATGACAATCAAAGCTGTGCTCAGTTTAAGGTTGGAGACAGTTCCACTGGCAAAAGGAAGAGCTTTTATCACACATTAGCCTGAACATCCTGTTTAACAGTTAATCGTTAGATTGTTTTCTTTTTTCCCCAAAAGGATTTAGGTCCATTTCCAATGTACCTGAGCGCTTTTATCCATAAGCAAATAGGCTTAGGTTTGGAATACATATGAATACCAGTGTTTACATAGATAAGAGGACTGCCTGAAAAATGTAAGGCAATCAAGAGAAGGTATTGTGGGGCAACAAACGCTGGCTGTTTAGCTGCTGGGTACAGAAAGAGCAAGGGATCTGGTGACTTTAGGGTTCTTTATTGGAACTGGACAAAAGACGTCTGTGACGCAGTTCCCTAAAGAAAGTCACGGAGAGAAGAGTGAGACGGGAGCATGATGTGCTCAAAGCCCCTTGTTTGCTATTCATAACCATTTCTGCAAACATTAACTCAAAAGGGAATCTTTTTAAAGATTAAAAGAGTGGCATTCGTGTTCAAGGAGACAATCTTTGCACTCGTTCATGAGCTAACGTTCTGGTTTCTTTGTAACAGTTTTTTATTATTATTTTGCCTGTTCAAGATCCAAGTCTGTAATTCTAGGTTCTTTTATTTTATACGAAACCAATTAATATTTTATCAAAATTCTGTATGGGGCAAATTGTAATCGGCAGGTCATGATTTTTAAAGAGCGACCAGAAAACCACAATTGCTGCACCCCAAATATTAAGGATTTTACCTTAACATTCACCATGTACTGGTTACTGGTATTAAGGCATGCTAATGTTTTAAAATGTTCATATTTTAAAATTGATACTGTTATAAATTGAACAGTTTCACGTCTGGACCTTGAATTTTGAATACTGTAATAGTCAGAAAGTGTTACAACACTGCTGATCAGATGGCTGAAAGAAGATTACTGCAGTTTATCACAGTCTAACAGGAAATTGGGAATAGTTCTGTTTGCAAAAATACATGTAGAATCATGATGGGGGAACCAAGATAGCACCAGCAGTAAGAAGGAATAATTGTGACTCTTCTGTTATTATTAAACAGTCTTCCACTGTTTTAGATCATATTTAGCATTTTTTGATTAAAGTGTTTGAGTAAAAATGATAAAATGTCATATTTTTTTCAATCATGGTTAACACAATTGATTATCTCATACCAATTCACTATTAAACAGGGTCTGTCCACTTAAGGGAAGGTTTAGATTGGGGTCCGTTTTTGGCGGATACCAATTTTTCTTTGGTCTGAAAAGTCAAAGTTGCTAGGTTGGCAATAGGGGGATAATTATTGTTAACTACCCACATGCCTACATTTAAAGGGACAATAGCTAATTTTCAGTCCTTTGTGGATGTTGATAAGATCAGCTACTCATGGCCAATAACCAATCTACCAAGATTAAGGAACTCTGGGGCGATTTATTGGTACACCAGCAGTGCCGATCTTCATGAGTTGTGTATGTGAGGGCTAACTCCGCAAATGTGATGTGTTTTTCTCACCTCCACCAGGAGCTCTCTGTTGGTCAGAACACAGTTCTCGTCCGGGAACGTCTCCCAGAGGTTATCGAACGTGGCCATGCTGTCTCTGCAAACAGGGACCGAGACAACATGAAGACAACAGCTGCAGGTTGTTCTAACATTATCCACAGTAAGCACTTTTAAAGCTTTCCAAAGTTTAACTTATTTGCACAGTGAGCAGCTTAGGTGAAGCTTAGCACCAAACTAGTGAACTTTTAACTCAGTTCACGACCCGAGCTAAAATATGGGTCATCAACCAAAGGAGACGTTTGCCGATTCGGCCAATCGAGTTTCACAGATCTGTACCCATTGGCAGGTTGATGTTCTTGTTAAGCGGCTCTTATGTAGAGAAAATCTACTTAAGACCTTGGAGACGTGCCAAAGAGGCCTTTGAGATTAAATAAAATAGAAAGATGATCCGAACCCCACCTGCTGACAGCTGCCCAGGTCTTCCTCAGCCTGTAAACGGCATTCGAGTGCAGGGCAGAAAGGATGGCCTTGAGGGAGGAGAAGTTCTTCAAGCGACGACATTCCTGCCAAACAAAACCGACCCCCGTCACTTCAATGTTTCTCCAACTCTACGCTAACCAGGCACGGGTTAGTATGAGATTGTGTGTGATACACTTTTGGGAAAACATGCAAAGGTTCCATGGTGTTATACCCTATTGTTATTCTTAGTCGTTCTAGACTAAGAAGTGTAGCCGATTAATCAGGAAGTTGAAGCCAGTAGCCAACCTGCAGTCTGCTGCTGAACAGATAAGCCACTCATTGTAGTCCAACAGCAGATATTTCTCCAAAAGTTACACTAATAAAACACACATGGTGTCTCTGGACAACAGAACAAACCACCACTGCACTCACAGGTGTTTGCATACTGATTTTGATAACTGTGTATTTCTACTTCTTAGCATTATTTGTAGTGTTGTACACTTAGTGTAGGCGCCCTACACTGCCCCCTAGAGTCTAGGGTAATGTGGGTTACAGTGAGGACACACGCAGTATAAATTAGTGTTGGCGTGATTCCGAGCGTCTATTTTCATGTGTCAAGCATAAACCAAGCTTACCACCTATACATAATGACTAAATAAAGCTCCTGAGTCACCTGGCTACTATAACACACCTGTGCCACTTTGATCCACTTCTCAATGATGCGAGCCCTCTGGGCTGGAGTTGTAGGAGGCGACCCAGAGGAGCCGTTAGCTGGTTCTGCAGACTGGGAGAGCAGCGACACGATAACCCTGTTGGTCAACGCGTTGAACTGCGTGATGGTGGCTCGGATCGTGGGAGACATGTTTTCCTTCTTGTCTCTCTGGGACCACACGCAGCCCAGACACTGGTAGGGCACCACTTTGACAAACAGGGCCTGGAAAGGTCAAGGAAGCCCACCATCAGCCTTTATATAGCCAGATATAAGCAACATTTAATAAAGAGACATGAAACATATCCAGTGACGCACAGAGTCCATTTGAGTGAGCTGCTCAGCGATGGATGAGGCTGAGAAATCCATGATGCTGCCCTGATCCAGAGAGGTTTCACATCCTGAATCCTCACTGGCATACTCTTCCTCAAGACCAGCAGCAACATTCGACAATGCTCCTGAAATTATAAAAAGGAGAAAAAAACACTGTTAGTAGTGGGAACTTAACGTGTTTCCTACCACAATTACTGTCAAGAAGACCAACTGTGTCATCGTGGCCAAAGGAAAAGTTGTAGAATAGAGGGTCACCTTCGTCTTTCTGGAACTTTCTGAGCAGCTCCTCGGCTTGTCCGGCCAGTGAGCAGAAGTTCGGCTGGCTGCGCATGCCGCCGTGCACAGCGGAGCTGATCCTCAGGTGATCCAGCAGCAGGCAGAGAGCCGGGTGCAGCGGAGGGTCCCTGAAGTCCTCGCTGTACTCATCCAACCACGTCTGGATGAACGTCAACAGAAGGCTGGAGAGAGAGAGAGAGCAGAGCACATGGAGGACAACTTTACCAACCATGAAAAACCACAACAAACCTCAAGCTGGGACATTTTTCACCCACCTCCTGCAGTAACCCACGTTGTCCACATCTGAAGAAGTGCTGTCTCTGTAAGCAAATTTTTAAAAAAAATTTAAAAATCAAAAGTCAGCCTCTTTCTTTCTGTCTTCTAAAATCTTTTGATTATTATTTGCACCCGCCTACTCCCTAACGTTTAACCCAAACGACGCATAATGGCTGTTGTTGGGAGCTTCCAGCTAATGAGCACCTGCTCAGCACCGATCACATCAAAGCCGGGACGAGAGGCTCGCTTTATGGGCGGGAACATCAAACACAAGGCTCAATTCAAAACATGGGGACCGAGCATGAATAAACCCAGAGGCTTTGTTTTTCCAAGACTGATTTATGCTTTCTTTTGTCCTGGAAAATAAACTGAAATATTGGTTCCTAGGAGCATTCAGACCCTTTGAGAGGTTTCCTTTTGGGGTTTTGTCTCTATTAGATTTTGTACAATTAGAACCTGAAGTGGAGATGCAGTGATTTTGTTTAGCCAGCCGATCGATTGGTACAGACTCACTTTATTTTGGATGATGGGCGGATACTAGTATTTGAATACTTGCCAACTTCGTGACTCTTTCGCTACGTTTAGCAAAAATAAATTAATTAAAAATAAAAACAATAAATAATAATACTTTTTTTTTTCCTTAAAAAAAAAACTATCTGTGATCAGCCGGAATATAGAATCGGTGCGCCCCCAACCAGAAGGTTTCGCCCATTTTTTGGAGAAAATTAGCTCAAACTCAGTCAGAACATCTGTGAACATTATTTTACAAGTCCTGTCACAGAATCTGTAATGGATTAAAACTTTGACTAGGCCATTTTGACACAAAACCATCAATCTAGATAATTCCATTCTTTATTTCCCCACTGCATTGGTGTTGTTGCACTGGTGGAAAAATACTTGGTAAGATTTAGTTTTTCCAGTGTATGTGTGTGTTTGCAGAACTTTAAGTTTGTTTTGCTCATTTTGCTAAATTTAAGGCAGGAAAAAAATATCACTGGGAAAGTTTTCTATTTAACCATATCAATCTCCAAACTTGAGATGGAAAACCAAGTTTTTGCCGTCTTTCTATCGCCGTCCGCAAAAAATGCTCTGAATGGGCCGTACTTTTTACACCTCTGATGTAGATGGTACAGAATCTAAAAGACCAGACAGTGGCCAGCTTGGAGTGGGTCAAAGGAGGCAGCTGTACCTCTGGAAGAGCAGCTCTATGAGCGCCGTGGTGCTGGTGTAGGTCCGGTAGGTGGACAGGAAGATCCGGCTGTAGTCCAAGTCCTGGCTGCTGCTGCTGTCCAGGAGGTGATTTATGAGCATGTCCAGTGTGGCAGCCTTGAGACGCCGCACCTTACAGGTCCTGTACTGGACAAAACCGCAGCAGGAGCTCGTCTCGCTGGGGCCGGGCGAGGACGGGTCCGGCTCCCGGCGCAGCGTCACCCCGTACACGACGCCGTCCTCCTTCTCCTCACCCCACTCCTGCACTGGATTCTGGAGAAAAAAACCCAACAAAAAACACAATCAAGTATCGGGTGGGGAATGACTGTCAAGAATCCAAAAACTAAAAGATACAGAGTCACATGTTCAAATATGGATCGAGTTATGTTTGCAGTTACAACAGAAGGGTCAGGGCGTGCCGTGGTGGCGTAGGGGTTAGCGCGACCCACATTTGGAGGCCTCAAGTCCTCGACGCGGCTGTCGCGGGTTCGACTCCCGGACCCGGCGACATTTACCGCATGTCTTCCCCTCTCTCCTTCCCCCTTTCCTGTCAGCCTACTTCATGAAAAGGGACTCTAGAGCCCACAAAAAGACCCCCTGGAGGGGTAAAAAAAAAAAAAAAAAAAAAAAAAAAAAAAAAAAATAAAAACAACAGAAGGGTCAGAGGGCGAGCTCAGCAAACAGAAATAGTCACAAGCAATCCTGGCCACACACAAACAGGTGACACAGCAGCCCACTGAGACTTAACACTGATCCCTCGTAAAGCCGCAGCAACTAGGTAATATTTACGTCCGCTAATAGTCATCATCTCCAGCGGCGGCACAAACAGGTTGGCGTGTGATAATGACAACAATTATTTCAGATCTAGCTGATTCAGATAGATGGAACAGATTTAGAATAATAACATAATGGTGTGTCTGTTTTTTTTTTCTTTTTTAAACAACTTCCTTGCAACTCTGATCTTTCCAAGAATCTTATAGCTAAACATCAGTGTTTATGGACAAATAAAGGAAAATCAAGAGGTTGGCACAGCAACTCTATGGGGGAGAAAAAAAAAATTTCCAGTCTATTCAGTCCTCTTATTTAAAAAAAAAGAAAGAAAAAAAAGCACACTATAGCTCTGCAGGTGTTGACAACAGCAGGAGTCATGGCTCTAAGATTTAAATCCTCTTTTCATAAAATCAAAACAAGAGGTTAGACTTTGCGTTCTGTTAGAGCTTTCAGTTTGGCTTTAGGGCCAAAGCCAAAGCAGAGTTTTTAAAAGCGTGCCTGGAATGACACTGGAGAACCGGTTTTATCAGATATGTGCGCCTGAGTCAGGCCACCAGCTTATCACACTTTAACATGAAAACCATCAAATAAGCTACTTTTCCATAAACTGTAGGAACTCATTTTCAATTTTTATAGTTCAGTTAAAAATGTCAACATTAGATACTTTATTTAGGTAACAAATACTACCTATAATAAAAATATATATATATTAAAAAAAATTTTATAATTAACAAAATTTGCCTAGCTACCTAGTTTAACTACAGCTAATAAGTGTTAACCATTTATTATTACCTAGCTAATAAATTTAAAGTATTTAAAAAAAAAACTTTATCCCAAGTAGCACTGACTTAGCTTAGTGAGCTAGTTTATCTATGTAACTTGAGCTGATAAACTAATTTATCTAGATAGCTAAATTAGTCTGGCTACCTAACTAAACTAGTTTCAGCTGTCTATCGTTTTACCAATAAACAGCTAAAGTTGTTCATCGCTAAACAGTTTTAGCTAGTTTAGCAATAGCACTAAGTAGCTAAAACATAAACAGACAACAAGTCAATCTGCAGCATCTGAAATCCAGTTTCACAAAAACAATATTCAAAGAACCTATTATTAGACACTGCGTATTGCTACAGAAATCAGAAGGAATGACTTGGTGTACATGAGTTGGTGTCATTTATATGTTGACGTTACATTTAACTCAAAATAAGTTTTACAGGCCAGTACTAGGTTGTATCTTTTTCTCCCAAAATACCCAAAGATTGGAGCTAATTTGCTAATTTAAAAGTAGCTGCCCACAAACAGCTGAAATCTGCCAATACTTGAGACTCCTTCTAAAATCGATTAGAACTGCCTATTTTAAAACTTCAAAACACCAAAAACATCGCCACACGCTTTAAAATGCACTGTGGAAACCATCTTAGCACAACCGCAGAAGCTAATATCTACAGTGGTCCTTATTTCTACTCGTATGGATACAGCCAGTCAGTAGCAAGCAAAATGAACAGTCCTCGTGAATTGGCCGCATTGCAAATACCAACCAGTAGAGTGGTAACAATGCAGCTAAGTAGTCCAGCTTACCAAGCTGTTTTTTTGTTCTTAGAATATCTTCGTTCAATTTTGTAAAATCTGTTGTTTTTTTAGCTGAACTGTAAAGCAAAAATCTCTGAACAGGCAAACCTTTCGCAAATAATTCAAAGTACAGTTAAGTAAATAAAAAAAATTCAGAATAATTGAATCTGCAAATACCAAACAACGAATTGGTGGTTTGCAGACAAATAAACGTAAGCGTCATAGGAATATTAATAGTTTAATTTCCATAGTAACTGAGTAGGACAGATCCTGTCTGCTGCTCACGTCTTTGCTAGGATCACATTTCATTTGAAATGCTGAGCTCACAAAAAGATTTGAGACAAAAACAATCACCTCTTTATACCGTTCACTTTTCAGGCTTGTCTCAATCTGAAATGCCAAAAGTGAACACAAAAGAAGAGAAATTCTCTTATTGTGTCTGCAATTAGAATTAAGGTTTCAACAAACTTTCAGTGCTTGTGCCGCCCCTGACGACATTTCACCCGGAGCGGTGAGCCACAATGTTCATGTTAAAACCGGCATTATTGATTGAAAACACAACCTCTTCTCCCTAGTCCTACTATATGTACAGTTATTTTATCATTTATAATTTACTAATAAAATAGTGTATCCCACATAGCATTGATTGAAGTTAACAACAAAATAATATCTGCTAGAAATCAACAAATGTGCAAAAGAAAGCATGAACAATATTAAGAAAAACACATTAATGGTCATTTGGGTGGTTGCTATGAACCTAGCAACCGCCCAAAGGTTGCTAGGTTACGAACTTAACTAAATGTGGTCCTCTAAATCAAATTCTACACAGAGCCCGTTTGAATGGCGAGAAAATAACATTATTACCATTAAAAGAACAACTTTCCTCCCCCTAACTAAAAAACGTACTCTCCCCGAAAACAGCAGGCAACTTGCAGAGACACCTGATATGTGACGTTTCCAGCCAAACTCACCATGGTCAGCTCCCACTTGCCCATCTTGTCCGCTCGGCTTACGAAGTGCGGCTCTTCATCTCGACAGCAACTTCAGGTAAAGTTAACTTCCAACTAGCGAAGCAAAGAAAAAAAAATAAAATAAAATAAAAGTCTGCCTTTTTCCAACAAATTTAAAACCAAAAACGTTGGTCCGGTCGCGAGCTACCTTCACGCGCTCGCCTTGAAATGTTGAAGAGGTTTTTGCTACATTTTAGCTGCTGGGTATTTTAAAGGGTCGGCCCGGTTCTCTTGGCGTTCGCCTGCGGTTGGTGCCTGAGTGTTTTTGAGCTGTCCCAGCCTGTCCGACAGCACCGACACCGGCTCGGTGGCTCTCCCTCTGTGACAGGAGACGGGAAAGAAACCCGTCCGTCCTAATGTGGGAGGCGGCGGCTCTCCCGGGCCTGAGGGGAGGAGGTGTGTCCCCGTCATGCCTGTCTGCGTCTGGTGTGTGCGTCAAAAATCCTTTCGCTTCTAGTCAACCACTTTTATTTTATGGATCTAGTTACTATTTCAGTTTTAATTATTCTATTGAGCTATTTTAGAATAAATTAGCCTTGTTTTATTTTATTAGTTTTTAGCTTGTCCAGAGCGCTGCAGCTAGGAAAGATTAAAACGTTGTTCTTTCTCCCCATGGCAGTTTCTCTCTATTGTCTCCTTGTTAAGTATCGAATAGAGTTTTCTTCTCACATATAAAGCCCATAACACTCATTTTTGTTCTTTAATGGAAACTACTGAAAGGCAAAGTCTGGTCATCAGTTTATGACATTACAGCTAAAGCAGTCTGGTTATGCAGAAGAACAAAAAAAAAAAAAAAAAGAAGCACATAGCAGTGGCCTACTTAAAGTCTTACTTAAATCCAATGAAAACGGTGTGGTGTGACCTTAAACATGTCTTTCATAGCTATTTTCCTCCAAGAGTGCCATCACTCTATTTATATGATACTGTAGGTCCAGCTGTATTAGCCAGTTCAATTCAATTCAATTCAGTTCAGCTCAATTCAATAAAACTTTATTTGTCCGTAAGGGGCGATGTAAAAGCACAAACATTAACACAATCACTTAAAACACAATGACATACAAGAATAAACCTAAAATCAAAGAACAAACAGAAAAGAAACACCATGTAATGTCTCTCTAATTGTTGTGGTTTATTTGGGGTTTTTTATATGCCACCAGATGACCGAATCAGTAGAAGGACGCTCACGTAACCAAATGTTTGACTTCCAGCCTGGTGATGACTAAACACAAAGAGCACGAAAAACCCTCATGAGAGGAGAAAATGCGTACGACTGTCAGATAAAGTTGATGTTTCACACTGATGCCAAGACGGCATCTCACATTTGAGGTCAGAGGAACTGCAGGTTCTTCCTGAAGAAATCGTACTAGTTCCTTCAATTGAATTAGAGTTCAATGAAATGTCGATAGGTCACCTTGTCCGTGATCGAATGTGTTTATTGTTCCAAGCCAGATTCCCTCAGTGTGGCCACCATCATGTCCGCTCTACCAGGAAAGAAACACACTCCTCTGTTCTGTGAAAGATTATTTTTCTTTCATGCTTTTGGCATTTTCCTGGGCAACAGCTGTCTGCTTTGTTTCTCTCGTTCTAATAGAAAATCCACTAACAACAGTACATTTAGAGCATTAAGTGAATGAATATGAGTTGGTTTAGCCCTCATGCGTATAATGATGCGCATGTCTTTTGTGGGAACAGGAGCACTGACACGGTTAACGCGACATTCCGATCCTCTTCGTGCCTCATAATGCAGCTCGGGTTACGGCGAACAACCTCCCAGCATCGTCACTGACGTGAAGACGCTGATGCTGATGCTGGGTGGGGCCCACTAAGGTTTCATTTTGCGCTTCTATTATTATTGCTGCGTTTCCCAGGCTCTGTGTATGCGTGACGCAGTACATGTCCATTATATGTTACATTTTTGTAACTTCTCGCCTCATTCCAGTCATGAACTTCAATGTATTTTCATGGGATTTTATGCAATAATTTATGTAATTATTGAACCGGAAGGAAAAAGATTCGTAGCTATCCCCAGATTTTACAAATGTAAAACTCCTATTAGCATGGTGTGCATTTGCATTTGACCATAAATAAAATCTACTGATTCCCTTTAGAAATCTCCTCATTGGTAAACAGAGTCCGCTGGTGAACAAGCATCAAAGTTAAAATGGGTAAAATTTGGTATTTTAAAGATTTTCTACATTCTATTGTGATTATAATCACATAATCATAATCTATAGACAGGTTATGTGATAATAATAATAATAATAATAATAATAATAATAATAATAATAATAATAATAATAAAAGGGCTACGTGAAAAAGTCCTCTACACACACTTTTACTTTAAAGTAAAAAATCCAAGTTATTTGTCCATGCAGTTTATTGTTTTAGGATCAGTTCAATTGAATAAATTGATTTTATTCAAAAATATGCTATTTATCCCAAAGGAAAATTCAATGTCGACAGTCTCATGACAACCAATACCAGGGCAGTCCAGGTATAACTTTAGCTTTTGGAGATGCTAACCAGCTGCTCATAGGTTATACGTACCGTGGTAACAAAGTTACATACCAATCATCCAAAAAGCACAAAGAAGTCAGAAAACCAAGTGGCATGCTAAGTAAAATAAATAGAACTGCTAGCAATGCCAACTGGCGTCAATGCATACTTTTGCTTGTTATGCATTTAAACACTAGAGGAACATGTCCACAGATGGATTTGGTGCTTTCTGCTGGCTATGAATGCAGATGTGGGAATGACGCAACACCTGAGCCATGTTGTACCTTCAGTGATTACTGTGTGTCTCACATACAACCATGTCGGATATTGAAAAAAAAAATCTAGTTTCTGGCAAATAAAGATCCATTTCTTTTGGTCAGTAAGGTTGTTTAACAAGTTTTGTAGCCCATGAGAACCTTGCTTGTTCAGTTTTCACTCTAATAATCTCAACCTCGGTCTAAACTCCCTTTAGCCATTCTCCATACTAGACAGTGGTGGTTTTCTGGGGTTTCTTCTTCACAGATTTTGCTCACTTGTCACTCCTGAAATGTGCCGTAGGGTGAGATTGGCTTGGTATGTTGCAAACTATTTCTCTATTTTACACCACCATTTTTTCATGGCAATGGAATGTAAACTCTATGGTTGACTAGAAAGATTCATTGTTGAGGTATTCTAACTTCATGTCTAAGTCCAACCTTCGAACAACATCTGTAAAGAACAGCTTCTGCGCAGTGCGTTTGAGAGAGAGCCTTGAAAATTACATCGAAGGTCTTTGATCTGAGCATTTTCCACGAACAGAACATTCTTTGGGTAATTAGTTTGGTTCCGATTGGCTTAAAAGAATGCCAGGCAGGCTCTTGTCAGCGAGTCCACTGTGTCCTTGTGAATTATTCCAAAGTAAAATTCATAGATATCTGGCATTTGGACTTTAGACTCAGGAATTCAAAGACTTGGAAGGAACGCTGACAAACAATAGGTTACAGCACTGAGGAATGTAGACAGACGGTTCCTTATCACTAGAGCACAAGACCCAAATACCTGTTGAAAGTCTCCACATTCATCAGCCTCATGACAAGCACTTCTTGTCATTAGCGGTGTGCTTAGAAAACTACTTCACTAAATGTCAGCAGCTAGCTTCACTGGAGCGGCTCTGAAGCAGCTGACAGCTTTTTGTTCAACACTCCAAGCTGTTTCAAAGACTTCTTCACTGTTTGGACAATAAAGCAAGATAATTCCTTAAAAATCAACAAGAGAAGAGAAAGTGTGAGTAGAGAAAGGTTTGGTCAAAACTCCAAGCTCAGTTCTCAGCTAGTTCCTCCATTTGGCTGTAGACTACTGCCCCTAGGTGGCACACGCATGGCACTACATATAATGTACAAGGTCGATTTTCTAAATCTTTTATTTGAAAAAACAATTTGGAGTTAAAAGAAAACATGCGAGCTCAAACACTTCATACTTTCTTCCAGCCACTCTTTCACAAAGACCGGATATGTCAAAAGCCATCAAGGTTTTTTTATGTTTCAAATGTCTTTATTGGCCCGTGTCTTACCATTTTGGCATTAAAACAGCCTAGTTCTGGTTTCTTAATGACTTCACTGTCTTCTCTTTACCTTCTAAAATAGGATTTCTTTACGACTTTTTACAGCTAAGAATTACAACAGAAATGTACAGAAGAATATCTGTACAGTTTATTCTGTACATGCTCTCTACTATGGCGACGATGAACGTCTTCCTGACAATAAATTTGCTCTTGCGGCACAAAAAAACTTTAGCTGGCTAGCAGGGGTATATTAGCAGCTTGTTATCGCTGACTTGAGGTACAGAAAGCACTGAAGATCTGTACGCGACCAAAACCTTTGCAGAAAAGTCCAGAGAGAAAACAAACAAAAGCAAAGAATATTCTAAAAATTGTCTAAATGGTCCTGCCATGACAAAATTTAAGACTTGTAATTAACGCATTTAAGGCCAAGTTTAAATAAATAAATAAAAGGAAATTAAGACCTTGCCAGGCTTTAATTTTAGGTGTGCGAATTTATGACCAAGGTTGCGTGGACACACTGTAAAACTTTGGTGACATTTATTTAATGCAGCACAAACGTACTACTGGCACAGAGACAATATATGGACTGTATGGTTAAAGCCAATGATACTGAGACAGCTGTGAATGACTCCAGTGACGCTGGGATAGATTTTTTAATATATATATATATATATAAAACAGTTTTATTTTTAAACAAATACAGCATATGTCCCAAATACAAACCTGTACATTTATATAAACTGTGCTTTTGTATCTAATAAAACCCGTCCCATAATGTAAGTAGAGGAGGCCTCTGTCTGGCAGTGTGATGGCTTTAGTAACGTCAAGTAATAAAATAAGATTACAGATGAAGTTGTAAAAGCACTTTAAACATCAAGAAGTTACCGTGTACCTTCAAATAACATAAAACATGCTCAAGAAAATTTGCATGATTAAAAAAAAAAAAACTCTTAAAACCATGCAATACAAAAGAAACTGGTTATATATATTAGACTTTAAAAATTCACTTAACTGGAAAACCTTGGAAGCTAGAAAAACACTGACATGATGGTGTGTGATGCAGACAGACGCTCCGACCCATTACGAAGTAAATACATCTGACAGAAGAGGACGTCACGCAAATCCTGATGATTCAGGGACTTTGGTTCTTGTCTTCGGCAAAGTGTTCCTCAAAGCCACAGTCTCTTAGTTAACGGACTGGTCTCATATGGAGCAGCACAGTTCGATCAAAGGTTCTACTCCCCTGCTTTGTTCTTGTTCTTCTTATTTAGGATCTTGAGGAGGCTATCGGGCATCAGGTATGGCCTCTCAGAACTCCCATCATTCCTCTCCAGGTCCTCCACTGAAAAAGATTTAGTTAAAAAAAACAAAACAACAACTAGTCAAGCAGCTGAATCGTTTCAACCAAGCATAAAAGTTCAAAAAGTATAGGCTGGGGGAAGTTTCAGAGACAAAGACTCGTTTGTTTAATAGGAACAAAAGGCATCCAGCTTTAATAGTTCAAACAGAAACATGCAGTCGTAGTCATTCTTCATCACAGTGAACTGTTCATATGGATGAGGAAACTGTTCAACCAACAATATGTTTGGAAGAGTTGTCAAACATCTACAACCTAGAAAATAAAAATCATAAACCTTGCTTCGTCTTGGAAGTGCCAGTAGCTGTGTTTTCATTACAAATCTCAAAACTCTGTCAATATTCTGCTAATGTCATAAACGCCCCAGAAATGTTGTAATTGCAGTGTTTCAGTTAAATAAGAAAAGCAATTAAAATCCTATGTGAATACCTTTGTTCGCATGATAAGTCATTAAAAACATGCCATGATCCTCCTACCACTTCCTGTCTTGGTGGTTTGCACCAATTAAAATGTCCGGTTGTTGATCATGTGACTTGTGTGATGCAAAGAAAGTGTTTCAATTACAGTTTTGGGAAATAAACCAAAACTGCATTCTAACAAACTTTTCATCGAAAAACAAGACTTTTTCCAAAATTGTCATGTTTGCATGAAGCATCTTTAATTTCAAAGTGTTAAATTGTGTAATTGTATGGTCGATGGAACGCAGCTACAGATAGAGTAAAATGAAATATGGCTTAGTGTTGAAATAAAGTGCAGGATATTGTAGTTTTTTGGACATTAGTTTTAAAGCTACCTAATGTTTTACAGTCTTAGTAGAAATGGAGGACCAGAGGCACAACATGGCCGTCAAGTTTCCACTGGTTGCAGAAGCAACCATTTAAAAAGGCAAAAGTGTCAAAATGGCAGCCAGAGTTTCCCACTGGTTTAACTGAGGAGATGAACACAATCCCCAAAGAAGAAAAGTACGCTACTGTGCTACTGCACTTTGAAGAAACGCTTCAGATTAGAATCCCATCCTGTCAGAAATTCTTCACTTCGTAGACTTCTGAACATTTTACAAAAGTACTCAAACGATAATGCGTTGGCCAAATTTCTCAGTGATGAATAAGCAATGGAAACGTCAACTGTTGAGCGGTGAAAACCACTCATGAGGTTTGGTCTAAACAAACCAAGCAAGTAAAATGGTGCTGAATTATTCCTAATTTATTTTTAATGAAAGTTGCAAGTTATTTCTACACGTTTGACCAAAGTAGTAAAAACTTAATGTTTTTGTCAGTTTCTTTATAATTTATTTTTACATTAGCTGTTATAGTCCTTGCTGCACTGATTGAACAAATTAAAGTTGTGTTTTTACATGTCTGACCAAGCTTGTGAAGCTATCGGTGTATTAAAGTGAGCTGTACTTGTCCAAAAAATATATATAAATTTTAAGTCAATTCGGCACCATTTTTCTGTATCGGATCAGTATCGGCGGAACTAATCCGATACGGCGATACCTGTGTTGGTATAGGACGCGTTACATTTAATCATCACCTTAAGTTTTCTAATATTAATAAAAAGGAAGCTTTTCAACGGCTATTCGTAACTAAATGGTTCCATTTAAGGCAATTTGTCGTCGTATTGTTCATCAATGTTTCTGCTCCTCAGAACGGAGGATCACCACACTTTTTGTTGCGCTTCTAATTCAGCACAAAGTCCTCATCTCTAAAGTTCGTCCTTCTCCTGGGGATTTTTCAGCGCGCCGTCTTCATCCTGCGGCTGCAGTGCAGCAGAGGCACTCTGATCTGCCACCTCGCCCTTCCACAGAATCTCCCGGATAGTTGTTGACATGTAATAAGGCCTCGCAGGTGAGCCGTCATTGCGTTCCAGGTCTTCACCTTGATGTAGGGGTGTATGTGTGTGTGTGTGTGTGTGTGTGTGTGTGTTAAAATGGTGGAGCAGAAGATTAGAAGATTGAGAAATAGCAGGATTAAGAGAAATGGGAGTGAGAGAGGGGGAAGAGGAGAGACAAAAACAGAGAAAGAAAGTCAAATGGCAAGCAAAAGCACCCCAAGACATTGCAGATTTTGAAAATGAAAAGTTCATCACCAAGCAGCCACAACTTTCAGGTAATACAGAACAAATTAGCCAAGCTTTTGTATGTTGAAGTCATGCAGAAACGTGGCTGTTGTGCACCATATTAAAAGTATATAAGAATTAGTGAAAGCATCAAATCCAAGAGCAAAGTTGAGAAAGGTTTGATGGAGCCAGTCGCTCAATCTCAGTGACTGAGTGAACAATATAGCACCGTAATTACTTACAGAAACAGAGGAACAGCGTGTCCACACACATGTCGTATACACTGAAGAACCCGTGGGCGATGAGATACGAGCCAATCACCACAGTCTGGACGGGGAAACACGAGCCATGGGCCGTCATTCACAATACAAACACAGCCAAGTTCAAGACAAGGAATGAAACCCGACTCAACAGCAACCTTGACTTGTTCCTGAACAGATTCAACCTTGAACACTGAAAACTGATCAATTAAAAAAAAAAAAGAAAAAGAGCGTTGCTCACCAGGATTGGCACCCAGTAATAGTGCAGGTTGGGAGCTGTATTCTCAAAGGCTTTCACTCTTCCAGAGAAGAAAAAGAAGGCAAAGACCCCTAAGAAGAAGAACAGTAAATTCAATAACACTGGTTCCTAGTGGTTCCAAGTTAATGCTGCGGAGACTGATTTTGTGCATCACTTTGAAAAGTAACACCGACTCACCCACAAGCCCAACGATGAGCAGTTTTCCCAAAAACAACAGGAAGTCGGTCACCTTATCTACGACAGCGACCCTGCAGGATTAAACAGGTTATTAAGACAAAAGAAATAAAATAAAACGCTCACACCATGAGATGACGTTTACGATTACCTGAGGAGGTTTCTCATGAGGAGATTGAGAGCATTCATTGCAGAGGCGCAAAAGTTTTTGCCGTGGATCGCCACCTAGAAGCCAAACATGCACATAAACAACAGAGTAAATGATGCCAGAGCTGTTTGCAACACAAACAACAAATCTTGGCTGGTGAGGAATGTTGAGTCTCAGGTCAGATTTTTGGGTGACAAGTCATCACAATGGAAGAGATTTGCAAATATTTGCTTTTGCTGACGTTGGGTTTAGTTAGAGGTAAATGTTTTGCTAGCTTCTTGAATCCTAAAACAGTAATTCCCTGACAATGTTCGTAAAAAAAAATTTACAAAATAATAAGAAGAAGAATTTGTATCCCGAAATTAATTTAGGGTTACTCAGAAAAGACTTAATATTTTGGTTAGGGATGCACAGAAAGAAAAAAAAATCTAACAATTTTAAGCTTCTGAGTTTAATCCACAAAATGTCATTATGGAACATCATGGATTTCACAGTTACTAACTAAAGCTGGGACTTTAACTTGTTAAGATTGATTAATTACATTGATTTTAACACGCTGACAAAAAAATATACACAAAAGTCCTGAGCTGGAAACTTTGTATTTGCACGTTTCTGGTAAACCCACAATCTGCAATTAGCTTGATTAAGAATCTTATTCCACCTCTATTGGTAACATCTCCACTAATCCTATCCATTGACATTTGTGAAATCTTTAATTGCAGAGCTGAGCAACATTGGACGGTCTCTTTCTCACACACAGTGTGACATTGTCTCTAGTCCTAATTAAGGATCAATAGGAGAAAGGCTTCGTAAGGCTCCTGTATAACTGAGGTTTGCATAAAAGGTGGTTAGTGCGCTCTAATATATGACCTTGTATGTAGAAGGTTCTTCTACATACATCTTCACCAAACACACACCATAATGTAGGCGTTTCTGTTCAGGAACTTGATGAATTTCTCCAAACACCAGAAGCAGCACTTCAGACAGCACAGCAGGAACTTTGCAAATTTGTTTTGGGCTCCTGTCAATGACAGATTCAAGAGACAAATCTAAACCCAAGCAATTTAAAAACCATTTCAAGGACATGTCACAGTCTCAGCGATAAACAAACGTGGGGCTACGCAGAGAAACACACCTTTCAGCTTGTGGTCCAAATATTCCAGCAGAACTCTGATGATCTGAACGATTGCTAAGATTAGAGAACCAAACGCCAGAGACCCTGTGTGATACCTGGCGGATAAAAAAGGGGCACAAACAGAGGAGGAAAATAAAGCAAATATCAATGCTTAAAAGTAAGGGTGCACCGATTGCAGTTTTCAGGCCAATCAGATTTTTAAAAAAAAACCTGACCTGCCGTTTCTAATTTTGGGAGATTTTCTTGTGTCCAAAAAGTCGCTATATGTTACAAAAAAGTTGTCAAGTTGGGGTAACTATTGTTAACTGTGTAGGTGCAGATGTGACCTGGTGGCAGAAGTGGCTAGAGTAGCCAAAACATTGTACTCAAGTGAGAGGAGCACAACTTCAACATATTTTACCCGAGTAAAAATAAACAACCGTGAAATTACTCAAAAGCAAAAAGGAGTAATCAAGTACTGAGTAACTATTCAAAAGAACTTTTAATATTTCAAAAAATGGCATCAGATGGAACAAAGTATTTTATAGATCAAAAGTAATGAAAAACATTTACAATGTAACAAAATCAGACAAAAGTAAAATTGATCCAAATCAATCCTTACTCGCAGAGCTGAGCAACATTGGATGGTCTTACACAGTTTTATACTGTTTTCCAATGTAAAACTTCTGAAACTTTAACAAAAACTACGTGTCTGTGTCTGGTGAAATTTCGGTTTAAACAAATTTGTTCTTCATTCAATAAAGTTACTCACAGTGGGTAAAAGAAACAGAAACTTTACTCAAAAGTAGAGATATTTCATAACAAAGTCACATTTTTTTCAATTACTGAAGTTCTCTGGTTGGTTTAACATTTAAGCATCGGACGGTTGCCAATTTCCAAAGGTTTATGGGAAATCTGGGCTGATTTATATTGTACCCCTCAAAAAGGATGAGTTAGCTCACAGAGCTGACGTACCTTAGAGATCTCCCCATGGAGGAAAACACCGGGAAGGTGGGGATGTCGCCTGGCTTGGAGTAGGCCCAATAGTAGGAGGCGAAAGCCCCAGCTAAAGACATCTGTCCCAGAGCGGTGACGAAGTTGGCGCACCAGAAGAAGAGGAAGACATTGTAGAACTGCAGGGCAATCAGGTACTTGTGGTAAACCGTTTCTCCGCCGTAGAAGGCAAAATTGCACTCTGACTCCGGGCAGTCTGCTTTCATCTTACTTGTGGAATAGTTCTGAAAAACAGAAGTAGGAGTGACTGCATCCATAGGATCTAGAAGAATTGGCACCAAGCTGCTGGGACAGCTTCTACAATGAAAAGAACTGCAGTGAGATTAACTGGGAAACTTACAGCATGATCACAATTTGCTCCAGAGTGCACACAAGCCGACTGATTGACCACTTTGTAGATGGCCTCATTGGAAGTGGACAAGAAGCTGCTCTGTCAAGGTAAATGCAACAATAGACCGAAGCTTACAGCTGACCTGTCGGGGGATCAAACCTCCAAACACCAGCATTTTAACCTGAAGGATACTTTATGAAACATTAAACCATCAATGGACCAATATTTATGCAGAGTATAATTATTATTTACAAGGATAAAGGAGGTCAGAGGTCATAAATGATCTTCCTGTGGGAATCACCCACAGAGAACAGAACAAAGTCGTTGACTGACGGTAAACTAAGGAAGTGTTAAAAAAAAAAAGAAGCTGCATTTCCGTTGACCATATAATTGCCCAAATTGAGATTGAAAAAAATGGCTTAATGGAAAAACGGCAACTTTGAAAAACTTGATTTTCAATAGAAGGTTTTGGCGCTAGGATGAGGTGGGGTTCTTTTTTTTGACCATATTGAAGTTGGTCTACTTGGCAAAACTGCAATGGAAACACTTTTCGCATCACAAGAGTCACATGATCAACAACCGGATGTTGCCACTGGCAGAAACCACAAAGAAGCAAACAGGAAGTAGTTGGAGGTTGATGGTGCAGCATGTTTTTTAATGATTCATCGAACGTATCCATTTCTTATTTCATGGAAATTGTGTTTTATCAACATTAGCAGATGCACACATTTGTAATGGAAACGCAGCTTATGTCTACATTATTTTTTCCTTTTTTCAACACTTTTAGACAGTTATCTTTACTTGGCGCACTTAACATGCTCTGTTTTCAGTATGTTTTTCAGAGGAAGATCCCTCCCACCTCCATGTCCAGTGTAAATAAAGATTAGCTTCTGTGTAAATGTGTTAAGAGGTAAAAAGTTAATTTATTCTTTGTTTTGCTTAGTGCTCTTTGTAAAGTACTTTGGCTTTTGGCTTCTCATAACATAAGTATAACCTTTCTTATCTTTTTTCAAAAATAACTTAGGTAATTATTTTAGGAGGCTGGTGACATACTACTGCTGTAAAAAAATTAAATAAATAACACAGGTAAAAACTGAAATTTTACTTATTGAACAATGCCTGTTGAACGTTTTGTTGAAAGTTTGCTTTTTTCAAATGAAAAATGTAAGGTCAGGTTATCCAGTGTAGAGTCAAGGCAACAAATCTAAAGTCATTTCTTTGCAAGGCTGCCCTCTGCTGGCTGATCAGGATCAGGCGACAGAAGGTAAGTGGTTCATTTCTTACTTTCAGATCCGTGCTGGTTTACTACACCTGTGTGCAACTGTTTATCCCCTAGAGGTCAAAAAGATCAGACAAACAGTACAAAGTGAAGGATACACAGCAGTTACGGCCCAGTAAGCGACGACTATTGACAGGAGCAAGAAGGTGAACAGCGGGTAAAACATGGAACACATCATGTATCGAATGGCTCTGGAAAAGAAGAAGAGAATTCCAGGTTAGCATGGTCCAGGTTCTGCTGCAGAGGTCTGCCAAGGTTTCAGAAAGTACCAAAGTGTTCCCGTCATGCTGTTCCTATGGCAACGACCAGAACTTTCTCTGGTTATTTCTCAACACTCAAGAACGTTCTCGTGTTCTTGGCAAGAACGCACCCTGCAAGAACAGTTGAAAGTCAGTCCTTGCCGAGTTCACAAGGACGCAGTACGCTAGTTCTCCACTTGGAACAGGGTGAACTTGATTATGTCGGCTAAGATCTTTCTGAGAATTTCAATAAATTGTCCAGTTTAAAACAGGAATTATTTTTAATTTTATAATGGGGGGGGGGGAAGAATTGATTTCACATATGTCAAAAATGGGCAACTAAAAAAAACTTTAATTATAAGTAGAAACACCTTCAAAGTAATGGCCTTGAATTTTTATTATTATAAAAAGCTTAAGTTAATAGTAAATCATTTATCACCTCAAATTACTTTTTCAGACTTTTGTTGCCAGTGAAACTTCAGTCTTGTTTGCCACCTTCTTCAGATTCTATACTTATAAAATATTTGTCTCAACCATCGAATCCTAGATGATGGCCAGATTGAGTCATGCAGTTGACCGATTCCTTCCTTTTTCCCCAGGTTTGCAGAAGATCCACATGCAGGGAAAGTTAAAACAACTATTTCATATTTAATGTTTTACCAAGCGCCATCTGGCCAAAGCTGCTGTCACACAACGAGATGATTATTTTACAATAACTACTAAACACTGATTAATTCATTTTTCATTATCATAATGAGGTATACTCTCGTAAGATACTAGCATGGGAAGAGAGAAAATATTTTTTGTTAAAAAAATAAAAGTTGACCTTTTCACCTACTAATGCAAATGTTAGCTGTTTGCAAAGATTTCCAGTCATGATGTGGAAGCTGAAGGATCAAGATATTAAAAAATATGTGATGCACGCGCCATCATGTTTTTCAAAGTACCCTGATGAAGTCTTACTTGCTGGCCTCTTTGATGAGAGCAATGGCAATGAGGATCCTCTTCCGCAGGAAGATGAGCAGCAGGATGATGATGACCTCCACGATGGCCAGGATAATCACTAAAACAAGTCAAAGAGCGTGAGCTCATCGAAACCAAACAACAGAGAGCAGGTGGAGGTTTCTAGTCGCTCACTGAAGGCCAGCCATGTTTGTCTGATGTGCAGGTAGACGGTGAAGTCTGTCTGGAGGCCCAGCTCCTGCAGAGTCACGTTAGCGCCCGGCTCGTTCTTCAGGTTGGCATACTCCATGTAGCAGTGGAAGATTCCTAAAGTAGCATATTAATGGGAAACAAGTAGAAGAGTGGGAGCAGTAGAAGCTTCCCCAACTGGGATAACTACAGGCTTGGCCGGATTGTGAAGCAAAAACCTCTCAATCGTTTACTGATTTCAGCAGCAGACCACGTCGTACAAATTACCAGGACAGAACAACATCCTACAGCCAGAGGAAGTTTCATCAACATTAATTAGGTTAATTAGAATAAAACTGAAAATATATCACATGCCCCCAAAGAGTTTAACTTTCAGGAATGTTACTCATGTTCTGAGCAACGCTCTAAAAATCAGCCCTGCGGAACTCCACACCGCTCCTTGTTTGGTTCTGCAATACCAATTTCTCTGACAGATTGTACGGTAGTCGCTACGAAACAAAAAGATGCCCCCGCTTCCTGAATCCACTTTGCTCAACTTTTCTAAAATGTACGTCAAACCAGAACCACAGAAAATCTGAGTAAAATGGAGGAAAGTAAACAACTGTGCGCTTTTGGCCCTTACCGTATCCTATTACAGCTATCACAGCGATGATGATGATCCAGATCATGATGCCAGCCAGGAAGCGCATGAGGACGATGAACAGCAGACTGAGGAGCATGGCGATGACCAGCCCTCTGCAGAGGAAAGCTCAAACATTAGGCACAGAAACACACACAGTGAATTCAGTTGACAGTTAAAGGGGAAGTATTATATGTTTTCCAGGCACATAGTATCATTTTATAACACAATCAAGTATGTTAGATTCAGTTGATTTATATAGCATTTTATAACAAAAATGACTTCAAGAAATTTAACTTTGTGGTTTAACTTCTTGAAATTGGGTCTCTGTCTCTTTAAGAAACTCCTGCTCTTTCAGAAACTTCACCTTCAGGAAGTCATCACAACATGGCTCCTCTATTAAACCTTTAGCAACGTTTTTACCAGCGATGCTCTGAGAAGTTGCTCCTCTGAGCTCAGTAGATGTGCAGCTCCACCAGGTGTTTGCCAATTGCTGCTGGCTAGTCTGAAGGAGCCGAGCGGGAGAATCTCGGGGGAGGGCTGCTCTGTGAGGCAGAAGCTCGTAAACGGCACGGCTGAGGAAGTTCATCCTCAAAGGAGGAGCTAGGTCCACTCAGATGTTCTGCACAGCTGAATGGTTGCCATGGGAGATTGAAGGATTTCTCAAATATGCATGAAAGAATCAAGGCAAAACTCCGGCTATGTTTTTGATGAGGGAACAACATAACACAATGTAAAGCTCAAAAACGTAGATTTTACATAATACTTCCCCCTTATATAAGAAAAAGTAGAAAACAAAAACATAAAGAAACAAGAAGGAGAAATAGTTACTCACATAAGGATCCAGTACCAGGAATGAGTGTAATCCTCAAAGATTTTCATAACCACCTGACGAGCCTCCATGACCACAGTGGCATTCCTAAGAAGAGATTGATTTCCCAACCATGAAACCTGATTGCCGGCACGTTTTAATAACCGTTTTTGTGGTGTTTCGGATCTGTTGTGTACTCACTTTACTCCATCCACAAGATCTTTAGCATCCCTCATTTTTCCAGATCCATCATCAAACTTGGTGCTGTTTCCGACAGTTACTACACCTCCTTTTAGGCCCAAATCCGGAAAGCACCTACGGGTGACTAAAGAAAGAAGGAACCACACTGAAGCATATATATATATATACAGTGGTGTGAAAAAGTGTTTGCCCCCTTCCTCATTTCCTGTTTTTTTGCATGTTTGTCACACTTAAGTGTTTCGGAACATCAAACCAATTTTAAAAATAGTCAAGGACAACACAAGTAAACACAAAATGCAATTTGTAAATGAAGGTGTTTAGTATTAAAGGAGAAAAAAAATCCAAACCATCATGGCCCTGTGTGAAAAAGTGATTGCCCCCCTCGTTAAAATAGATTATAACTGTGGTTTTTAACACCCGAGTTCAATTTCTCTAGCCACACCCAGGCCTGATTATTGCCACACCTGTTTTCAATCAAGACATTACTTAAATAAGAGCTGCCTGACACAGTAAAGTCCACCAAAAGATCCTTAAAAGCTACACATCATGCCGAGATTCAAAGAAATTCAGGAACAATTGAGAAAGACGGTAATTAAGATCTATCAGTCTGGAAAGGGTTATAAAGCCATTTCCAAAGCTTTGGGAATCCAGCGAACCACAGTGAGAGCCATTATCCACAAATGGCGAAGACATGGAACAGTGGTGAACCTTCCCAGGAGTGGCCGGCCGCCCAAAATCACCTCAAGAGCGCAGCGACGACTCATCCAAGAGGTCACAAAAGACCCCACAACAACATCCAAAGAACTGCAGGCCTCACTTGCCTCAGTTAAGGTCAGCGTCCATGCCTTCACCATCAGAAAAAGACTGGGCAAAAATGGCCTGCATGGCAGAGTTCCAAGAAGAAAACCACTGCTGAGCAAAAAAAACATTAGAGCTCGTCTCAATTTTTCCAAAACACATCTTGATGATCCCCAAGTCTTTTGGGAAAATATTCTGTGGACCGATGAGACAAAAGTGGAACTCTTTGGAAGGTGTGTGTCCCATTACGTCTGGCGTAAAAGGAACACTGCATTTCAGAAAAAGAACATTATACCAACAGTAAAATATGGTGGTGGTAGTGTGATGGTCTGGGGCTGTTTTGCTGCGTCAGGACCTGGAAGACTTGCTGTGATAAATGGAACTATGAATTCTGCTGTCTACCAAAGGATCCTGAAGGAGAATGTCCGACCATCTGTTCGTGAACTCAAGCTGAAACGAACTTGGGTTCTGCAGCAGGACAATGATCCTAAACACACCAGCAAGTCCACCACTGAATGGCTGAAGAAAAACAAAATGAAGACTTTGGAGTGGCCTAGCCAAAGTCCTGACCTGAATTCTATTGAGATGTTGTGGTATGACCTTAAAAAGGCTGTTCATGCTCGAAAACCCTGTAATGTAACTGAATTAGAACAATTCTGCAAAGATGAGTGGGCCAAAATTCCTCCAGAACGCTGTAAAAGACTCATTGCAAGTTATCGCAAACGCTTGGTTGCAGTTGTTGCTGCTAAAGGTGGCCCAACCAGTTATTAGGTGTAGGGGGCAATCACTTTTTCACACAGGGCCATGATGGTTTGGATTTTTTTTCTCCTTTAATACTAAACACCTTCATTTACAAATTGCATTTTGTGTTTACTTGTGTTGTCCTTGACTATTTTTAAAATTGGTTTGATGTTCCGAAATACTTAAGTGTGACAAACATGCAGAAAAACAGGAAATGAGGAAGGGGGCAAACACTTTTTCACACCACTGTATATATATATATATATGTATCTGCACAGAGTTTGCATGTTCTCCCTGTGCATGCGTGGGTTCTCCGGCTTCCTCCCACAGTCCAAAAACATGACTGTCAGGTTAATTTGTCTCTCTGAATTCTCTGAATGGTGTGTGTGTGTGTGTGTGTGTGTGCATGGTTGTTTGTCCTGTGACAGACTGGCGACCTGTCCAGGGTGACCCCGCCTCTCGCCCGGAACGTTAGCTGTAGATAAGCACCAGCACCTCCTGACCCCACTAGGGACAAGGTGTTAGAAAATGGATGGATGGGTGTATATGCTGCAAATTCCTGTCAAAAAATGAGACATTTTCTGCTTTGCAAGCACTCTGGTGGTTAGATTCCCCTTCTGCAGTGATCTTTTATAAAAACAGTCAAGGACTGTAAGGGAGCTAATTTGAGACTAGCAGTCTGATTTGGGGGCCCGAGGTTATCAGGCAATAGGCTTCAGACTGACTGTTCTAAAACCAGTTTTTTAATATCATTTCTAATATTGCAAACTGAACGCATTCAATTGTATGCATTTAATGCGACAGCTTCAGGAGTATAAAATCCACTAACATGACTTGCTGGGGATCAGCATAGAGGGGCAGAGACGATTACGAAGAATTTCTTGTGGACTCTGAAATACAGGACCAAACACAGACAAAGGAAGAAAATGTGATTAGATTCATCTGTAGTAATCTAGGGACTAAAACATTTTACAGGGGGCGGGGGGACTCACCATTGAACGCGTCACAGTCTCCTTGCAGAATGTTTTGTAGTAATCAAAGTCTTTGTCGTTGGCATGGGCTTTGGTTAAGGTCATGAACTTGTCTGGACACGTCTCCACACACAGCTAAGGATCAACATTGGAAAAGTTTTGTCAAGCACAGATAGCAGCAAAAGGTCACTAAAACCACAGGAGACGGAAGATGGCAGAGTTCACACCTGTGTGGTTGGACACTGGAATGAAAGCAGCACCATGGGGCTGGCACACTTCATGATGTTGAAGTAGAACAACTTCCTCTTATTCCTGTGGGGGAAAAGAACATTTTTCTGGTCGACAATAGTTTGTGCAACTTTTTGGGAAAAAGCTTCCAAGGCTGAAAGTTAGTTTGAAGGGTTTCTTTTTCTTATGCCATTCTACAAAGCCTAAACAACAGGGTTTCCCACAGTGTGTTAAAAACATAGCAGGCCACTAGGCTTTACTTACCTCCTGCCCCACCAGGCTAAGCGTAATTAGTTTATTTTAAATATTATTTTTGATACACTACACATAGTTTCATATCTAGATTTGCTTAAGAAGTAACTCACTCGAGTGGAGTCCCGGCCTGTCCGCAGAAGTCGCCTCTACTATCTGTTGGGTAGATCGCCTTCCTTGGATCGCCTTGGGACCAGGCTGGAAGCACAAAGATTCAATGTAAATATTTACAACTTATAATTGGATTTTTTTGTTTTTAATTGGCAAACCAGACTGCGAATACTTCCTTACCAAGTATTCCCACTGCAATATAGCCCAGTATAGCGACAATAAAGAGGATGCAGCAGACGATATCGGTGCAGGATCTGGAGAGGAGAAAACGGTGAACGAAAGCTTTCATCAGCGACACAATGAGAAATCCAACCCTGCAGTCCTGGCCTCACCTGTTCTGGATGGGTCCCTTGAAGGAGGGGTCATGTTTGAAGGGTTCACCTACAGGAAACAAAGACCATCCAGAACTTCAGGGTATTTACTGCAGTGAGAACTGGAAGCATAAACTTAAGAAAGATAACATCCCACCAGATTTATGGAAGGGGGGGGAAGAAAAGAAAGAATAAACAAAAAAGTTACTGGCATCAAGGTCTACTGTGATGGTGTAAATTTCCACCAAATACCTCAGAGATTATTCTCAGACAAAACCACAAAGATTTCAATTTTGTAAATAATTGACACTTGAAGTGAAATACATTTTAAATATTCAAGATAAAACACAAAAAAGACAAAAATAAAGCCAGACACAACCGAAACCATAAATAAAATATATTATCAAGTCTCATAAAAAAAAACCCAACAAAGTATCAAAATCATCAAGCTCATTTTAACTTATGCAATTAGTTTATTAATAGTGACGGACTTGCATACATCACATCACCATATAGTCACCATATACGTTCTTTCACTAACCAACGTTAACCAGCTTATTTTAGCAACTGCCTGAATAATTAGTTTAGTGCTTGTCCAGCATTTATTCATGGGTTTTTCAGTACTTTGGTGGTTCTATATTAACAAGGGCTAAGAATTTAACCAATTTCTGCTTTCATGGGGCCAACAAACAGGTTCCTGTACAAACCCGTTCGGGTTTCCCACCCTGTGGAACTCTGTATAGATCGGACTGATTTCAGGTCACTGTGTGTTGACCTGAAATCAGTCCGATTCCAGGTCACTGAGGAGGGGAACAGTCAGTTCCTCTCCTCCTGCCTTTCTTCTGTCAGCTGATGTTTCCCTCCAAGCGCAACACACCCGGCAACCTACTGAATTCCTCCCCAGTGACTAAGCCGGAGCAAAACCATGAGAAATCTGCCCCCGTGCTTTACTTTGACTAAACTGGTCATGTTTATGAGGAGTAGTGAGCCAGAACTTGCTTTCCATCAAACAATCAAACACGTGCAAAAACTAGTTACATTTACTTGAATAATTTGGGAGAAAAAATTTATTCTACGAGTCGTTTTACTGCATTATACTTTGAATTTATACTTGAGTAAAACTATATTTTTAAGTATCTACTTACTTCACCTACCTTTGGTTACTTCACTAAATGGTTTTAACACCACACACAGATACACACCTACAGTTTATGCTACAGTGAGACTTCTTGTTTGTACACAAGCTTTCTTGCTCTAGTTTTATTTTTCCTTCTCTCGAGCCTGCTGTGGTATTTGGAGGTCAAGTGCAGCTACAGTAACACGGTAGAAGTTCTCACACTGTAAACACTTTGCACCTCTGTAACCTGTCTAGCAGGTGTTGATTGGTTACATCATGTTATGAAAATGTTGGATTTGGAGAAGAATGTATTAACCAGGTATTTTAGTCTTTAAAATGGCAGAATTTAATATTTTTGTCTGTCTAACTGCATTATTTTAACAAATTGAATCAGTACTTTCGTGGTCCGGCTGATACAGAAATGACCAACCATTTTGCGCAAATAATACTCCTGTGAAATCTATAACAGATACACCAGACCATGCTCTCTTTCATTAAATGTTTCGCTTCATTAGGGCACGAACGCTCGTCTGCACTCTGGTGCAAACCAAACGGGAGAAAACGGGAGTCTTGGACGGTTCGCTCGCAAGCAGACAGTTACAGTTAGCCTACAGTGGGAGGGCAAAAGGACCAAATTAAAAAGGAAGTGAACCAGAGGAAGGAAGTGGCACATCATTACAGTATGTACTCAGAATAATCACTACAACAGTGTCTGTAAGAGCAGCAAAAGTCATGTCACGTCCCTCTCCCGTCTTATTGTGTGCTACTGCATTAATTTAAAGCTAGAAAACAAAAAATACTTAAATGTGAAGCTCATCTTTTCTGCATTGTCAAAGGTCTAAAATAAATCAGCTACTGTCCTCTTCTGCTCCACTGAGAGAGAAGGTTGACTGATGGACCCACCCACCAGGTCTGGACCTGTCTGCATGTTTGCAGTTAACAATAGTCACCCCACTGGTGATAACTCAGCAACTTTCTTGCAATATTTAGCAACATTTCAGACAAAAACAATATATAGATAAATAAATAAATAAATAAATTGGCATCGGCCAAAATTGGAATTGGCAAGTCGTGCTCTTAAGAGATCGGTAATCAGAGGGAAAACCACAACCAGTGCAGCCCTACTTTTATTTGAATTGCGGCTACACAATACAAGCCATGTTTAGTGTTAAGCGGACGTCAGTCTGACATTTGTGTTTCAGAAGTAAATGTAGAATTCAAAGACTCTTCTTCATAAAAACTCCAAAGGAAGATGACTTAAAAAAGCAAAACATGAAAATGTTGATTATTGACATTATTTCCGTTTCTTGCAATAAATCACTGGTTTAAACTGTGAAGATAAATTCATGACTTTCTATTGGATGTGTTTATTTGGGGCAAATGCTACAGCAAGCCTCCGACCACTTCCTGTCAAAAAGGGCAACAGTCTCATATTTCATGTGTGCTGCCATTTGAGATCGTCACATCTGACATGCTGTCAAGTCAAGCTATGAGATGAATGTTAGAAATCCCATCGGATCATTTCCAGAACGACAAACAGAAGGGAAAAAAAAGTCAGGTTTCCATTGGAAACAGATTTAAAGTCCAGCTTGCTGCTCTAACACACCTGAGCATTGAAAAAAGCCGCCAACAGTAGCTGGCTGCCCACAAACACAAACTGAGGCTCAGTCTACTTCACAAACAAACAAAACTCTGATGAACACAGATCAAACGGAGGCTTGAGAAGTCGTTACCGTGTTTTCCATAGCTATCTTCCTCCTCGGGCATGTTGAAGCTCGCTTTCAGGGCCGAGATGTATAGAAAAAGTAAACTTCTGCTCCTGCCAGTGAATGAACGAGAGAAGCGCAAACGGAGCGCAAAACCAGTCCGACCTGTCTGAATAATCCGCAACACTCCTCCTCTTCTGCTTCTTCTGAAAGCAACTGCTTCCACCTGCCTGCACGTTACCAGTCACCACCCTTTTGCCCACAGACCTCATGCTGCGCCGGGAAAATATATAAAAGGAAAAAAAATAAAGCACACCCATAAAAGCATGCGAACAGATAGGGACGATGGGAGTGGAGAAAATTTGTGGGACGTGTTCAGGAAGAATGGAAAACTCTGGCGCCAGGTGTTTAGAACTGACTAGTCTTAGGTGTGGGGTTTTGAGGCAATCACCTGCTGGTTAGCAGGACGTGCTGCGTGGTCGCCCCCTAGTGGAAAACTTCAGAAACTGCATTGGAACTCAATCAGGAAAAAATCCAGCTCTATTTTTTGGGGGGGGGGTTTTGTTTGCCGCCTTTAATGGTGACCGGATATTTTGATCTGCTTCCTCTGTTCTGCATTTAGACCGTGTTAAATCAATCTGTTACTCAAACAACGAAAGCTCTGACGGACCAAAGTGTCGCAAATGTTTTCCTCAGATGTTAAGGGAGAAAAGAAAAGGAGGAGGAAAAAATTTTATGACAGAAAGTTTCCATCTGGCCTGCCCCTGTTTCATGGCCAGCATGACAAGCAGCGCTTCCAATGTTTCTGCCCACAGGCAAAATCTAAACTTCTATAAAGCACTACAATAAAATTAAAGAGGTTGTCTTTCTCCATTTCACTCATACTATTAAATGTAAATGATTCAATTGGAGGTAAACACACATAAAATGAAATCAAAATGCGCAGTAGGTAACAAGGGTGCAAAAAACGTGGGACAGTACGCGTCTGGGTCACAACTTCGACAACCAAAATGGCGGGACTCGTCACTGGTTAGGCATTTGTGCTGCTAAAAAGTACAACTACAACAAAAAGAGGTTTTAAATATACAGTACAGGGATTTTTGCTTTCCAACGATACTTTGCTGTTCAAATGTGTTTTGCTACATGTATTCGCACATGTACAGTAAGGTGAGACAAAATTTATTTCAATATTTAATAGAATAAAACTGATTTTTTTTTGTGACAGACAGCTGGCTTAGTGAACATTGACATATTTCCAAAAATTGCTGATTTTTCATTATGTTTAAAAATTGAATAATCCTTCAAAGGCATCTTTTTGTATTTAATCAGGTTGTCATTGTCTGATATGAACATTTGAAATATTGTAGCAAGTTTGTCCAAAGTGTGACAAAAAAATAAATAAATAACAAGGCGATTTGTTTCATTGTACATTTTTGGTACAAAAATATGTTTATTTGAGCCTGTCATGGGAACAAATTGTGTTGGACGACAAACTGTCCCAGAAGTCATTGCGACAAATAGTAATGATGTTGTTTCAAGACCATTTTCAAGTAACATAATGGTAATGGCATAATAATGCAAGAATATTATATTAAATATCCAAAATAAAAATAAAAGGCAAATAAAATGAATTATTTAGTCTCTAAACAAAAATGTCCTTCAGAAACAGGTTTAGTTGAGAACAAAGAACCAGACTGAAGACTTTTATCATGCAGTATTTGGTAGAAAGAGAGAGAAAAACAATGAATCATGCAAATGGAAATTATTGAGTTTGTTCTAATTAATTATGTGGTTAACTGATTTATTGCGACAGGCCTATGTTTACTTGTCACATATTAAAAGAAGAAGAGGGTTAGGATAAACTGAACATACTTTTGAGATCATGTTGTGGTAAAAATGTCTTGAACAGCGAAAGAAATCAGAGATATTAGGAATATTTGGCAATATGCTTTGATCCTCATGCACACTGTGCTTGTTGATGTAATAAACTCAAATATCTTGGCCACGCCTTATCTGACCAGCTACTGCTAACAAACACATTGCTCTCCATTTCCATTTGTCACTTTGTTATCCTTTCTACATCGTCCACCAATACATTCAACTTGGTCTGACAAAGACTCTTCAAACCGCCTAAATGAAACAGACCTGATAGCCTCAATTGGCAGTCACGCATATTTGCAACTGACATCTAATTGCATAAATAAACAAAGTCATCAACCACTGGAATGTGATCTCATTCCACCCCCACAGATGTAGAGCCGTCGGCGTTTGAGATGCTGATATTCCGGGTTTGGATTGAGTTGCAGCATCAAAACACATCAGAGGACGATGCCGTCACTGGGAAGCTGCAGAGCAACCCGGTCATGGAACTACGGTAATCCCACACTCTGATTTCAAAATGCTCCTTTCGTCAGACATGTGGGATGATGTCTAATTAGAGAGCTTCAAAGGCAGAACCGCAACTTTCATGATTGGTGCCAGCATCGAGAAGCTTTAATCTTTCTCCAAAGTGTTAGGCTGTTATCGCCAATGAAATATCCTTAAAAAAAAACAAAAAGAAAATTGCTGAAATGGGAAGAAATAACAAAAACAAACATCTACTTTTTGCCCAGATTCGAAAGAAAACGACATTTCATTAGAATAACCTGGACCTAAGGAGTTGATGTTATCTTTAGACACTGAAGCTGATGAGTCCCAACATTCCGTGACTTCCCTCCCCTCATTGTCTTGACTCCTCCCACCATATTCTGTAATGACGGAAATGTTCAAAATCTCTTGTGGTGAGTCATCTCCCAGTCGACAGCAACAGTGTGTTGCAAAAGTATCCGCAACCCCAGGACTTCTTCACATTTTTGTCATTTTACAACCACAAACTTCCACATGCTGGGGATTCAGTGAACACAGTAAAACACAATGCTGAAGTGAAAATAATAATAATTTTCTAAAAATGCGTGGTGCTTATTTGCATTCAACCTAAAGTTCAGACTAAAGATTGTTGCACATTCCTCTTTGCAAAACAGCTCAGTCAGACTGGATGGATTTTCCAATGGATCCAGGTCTGGACTTTGACTGGTCCATTCTGTCTCATGAAAGCTCTGTGATGTGTGTATCTCTTGGCTGGGAAGTGTGCTGGCTACTATTGCAGTGGCTATGGCTATGCTAGGATTTGTTATCAAGATGGCTCAGTTGGGAAACATTTAACTCCGGGTTACGGTCGCATCCCTCAGTGATAGTCTTTCATTAGGGACAGAGGGCGTGGACTTCTAGATGCGATCCTCGCTTTTCAGTCCAAGTTCAGATCTATTTATGGAGCTATCCTCTAGGGAATTAGGAAAGCGCTCTGCTTTCTCCAAAGTGACACGGCTGACCAAAGTGTCGGCACTGCTTCTTTCAGCCATTGTTGACATCCAGATTTACCACGTCTGGCTTCTTCTGGTGCAGAATTATGACGCATTTACGTAAATGTTGGATAAAATGCCAAGTGAAACCGCAGACACTTTGAAAACAATTGGAGAAGTGTCCAACTTCGTACCATCACATATGGAAGTGGCAGAAATTGGATGTTTTGACTAAGGCCTCTATATGTTGGCTGTGCCTAACCCCTGCGCCACCACAGGACCCCAGCTGCTCCTCACTATGGCTGTTGTAAATTAATATTTTAGTAATCGAGTAATCTATTGATTATTCTTATGATTAATCGAATAATCAGATAAAGGATAAAATAAAACATTGGTAAACCTAACATAACAGCAATGTTACTATTGCATATCAATATCAGTCCAATCTTTTTACATTTGAGCTTCCCTAATAATAACTTTTCTGAAGTTTAGAAAGTTAACCTGTAACAATAATAGCTCACTTTCCAAGTTAACCTGAAGAAAAGTTATACAAGAATCTGAAGTTGTATTCAATTTAATAATAAAGAGACAGGCGCACAAATACTAAAAAAATGTCTATACTCCATCCAGCTTTTTGTTTCTGTATTCATCTTCAGTCAGTTTAATAGATGAACTCTCACCTTACCCTGACATTTATAGCTTTTGTGTTCATGTTAGTGACAGGATTTGACACCTTCATTCGTCACACACAGAAATACATCTGTCGTGTGCCGTCACGATGCGCTCTGCCACCCATTTGTTGATACCGGGATGATGAGGAGACGCGTAAAGACCGTTACAAAGTCTGTCTTCTATCACGTAAAAACCAAAAGCAGGAAGCAGACTACCTGGGCATTCTGCGCTGTAGTCTCCAATAAAGGTGCAGGGAAAAAAAAGCATTCTGTTTAAAAAATCAAATAAAGGGGCGTGCCGTGGTGGCGTAGTGGTTAGCGAGACCCAGATTTGGAGGCCTTGAGTCCTCGACGCGGCCGTCGCGGGTTCGACTCCCGGACCCGACGACATTTGCCGCATGTCTTCCCCCCTCTCCTTCCCCATTCCTGTCAGCCTACTGTCATATAAGGGACACTAGAGCCCACAAAAGACCCCCTGGAGGGGTTAAAAAAATAAAAATCTCAATTCCTAGTTGTGGGAATTCTGAATAACTTTAAAATGCTCAATTATAAATTTTGCTAAAATACTGCATAATGCATTATGTGTCTACTCGGCTACTGTATACATTTTGAATAACACTGATATTTTTTATTTACGATTTAGCCCAGGCAGCTATGTCAACCCAATGCTGGTGATTTAAGTTACAGGATTTTATGCACAAAGCTATTCTTGTTTCAATACCAGCTGATTTGATACACTGATACAATCTGACACAGTCTGGAACCTCGAAGATTTGTTTTAAATAAATCTTTTCATCTCGTCAGTCACATAATTTAAACAGAATCTCTTGACCTTTTCAGTGGGAAAATTGGTTTCTGAATCGAATCGTGGCCCTAAAAGTCAAAATCGAATCACTACACAATAAAAGACTCGCATCTCTCCAGCTCTTTTCCTGTTCCACACAGCTGAATCAAATGATTCCACTACGTCTTCAGCATGCCTTCGAGTCTGGCAAAGGCCTGGCAACAAGACAGTACATCTCGAGGCCTACGGTTTGGAGGCCCCTGATTTGGTGTACAATTATTCTTTAAAGATGAAAGCTGTCTCCAGCCAGCTCTGGGCATGCTGATGATGGGTTTAGGGTTTGCACAAGTTTGGTCACATGCTTTTTTTTAATCTGTGGGTGGCCTATCGAGAACATCAAAGTGGAAGCGTGTGCTGCAGTAGCAGAGCAGGTTTTCACTGATTGCTAGATGTAACCTCAAGAAATATCAGAAGAAACGAGCTCACAGCAACCTGCAGATGTAGGCCGAAACGACTTCAAGTTGCACCACAAAGAGGCACTCGGATCAGGTTTCAAAGCCACTTCTCTACACATGGCACATAATTACACCTAATCTTTAGCAGGGCATGTCTGCATAGCTGCTCTCAGATCCTCTCATTGAGGTTTCTTCACAAACCAGACCCTGAAATAACTCAGAAAATCCCCCACTGTGCTAAGGAGAGCTTTAGGTTGTTTGCCGTTACCTTCTCTCCGAGTCAGTTTTAGGTTCGAAGATGCATTTCGAAATATAAGCTTGTTTGTTTTTGTGAGCACGCTTCCTCAGGGAAACCGCCGTTACTACAAAAGGGAGCTGCGGAGAGAAGCCACCGCCTATTACTTCCCTCACGCCAACATGCAAACGCATATTCCTTGCTCTGTGTTATGATACTAAACTGGAACTTGCCTTGTTTCTTGCAAGCACTGCAAGAGTGAAAGAGAGAGGGAAACAGAGAGGAAAAAGAGAAAGCAAACTTTCTTGGAGGCTAAGTGAATCAATTAGCCATCATGTGGCAGGCGGAGCGGAAATGGGTGTGTGCAGGCACACAATGGAGGAAAAGAGAATGGACGCCAGCAAATGGAAGGGTTGTGTTTCTCATTTCTGCTTGTCAGTATTCTGCAGGGGAACTGTAGAAAAACGTTATGCTGTACAAATACCTCAAGACCACCTAAAGACTTGCCAAGCTGCGTGTAAACAAACTCGTCTCAGTACCACTTTGCTCTGTTATTTGGACTTCTTAGACCAATAAAAAGTAATAAAGTGGCATTTTTATTCCACTTACTTTATTTCAATAATCCTCGGAGATCAAACTTGAGTTGTTTGCGAAAACAACCCACTAAAACTAGTTTGTGAAACACGGTGTTTGGAGTATCATACTGTGTTGGATCATTTCAAACGTCGATAGCCGAGTTTCCATTGACCTTAAAATTCCACAAATTGGGATTACAAGAATAATGGAAACACGGCAATTTTGAAAAATAAAAAAAAAAAGCGCATAGTTTTCAACAGACTTTTTGCGATACGATTTCTTTGGCCGTATCGAAATAGATATATTTCGCAAAACTGCACTGGAAGCACTTTTTTTCCACATCACACGAGTCACATGATCAACAACCGGATGTTACCAGAAGACGAACAGAAAGTGGTAAGAGGATGATGGCATGTTTTTTTTAATAACGCATGAACAAGTTTACTCACAAGTGATTTTAGCTGCATTGTTATTTATTTAACTGAAACGCCGCAATAGTGAAATTGTGTTTTTTCGACACTAGTGGAATTCTTAATGGAAACGCAGCTAGAGATGAAAGAAGCTGATCAGACATGATGGAATGGTAGATGGAAAGGTAATGAAAGAAAACTTATTAGCAGCTGCAGAAAATGTTTACCTTCCAACAAAACAGTGAAACTAAACTTACAAAAGTGTTTAGAACAAAGCATATCCATGTGCAAGGTTGGCCAAGTCAAAGCTCAGACCTAAATGCAGTTCGTCATCAGGAGCAAGACAGATACTTTCTATCCAATCTGACGGAGACTGTGTTATTTTGCAAGGAAGAATTTACAGCTGTTTCCGTCTTTAGAAAATATCTGCGAGGGGTATTAAAAGCAAAATGCACGCCACACCTTTAATCTGCTTTATGTTGGTCAGCCACGTTTTATCAGCCTTACAAAAAGTGAACACGTTTAATGGGAATGAATACTTGACCCAGACCAGGGGTCTCGACAGGCGCTATTTTTAACCCCACACATATCATTATTACCAAAAGCTCACTTTGGTATGAAACGAAAACAGAAAGACTGGCAGCTGACTTATGAGCTCTATAGATAGTTTGCCCCTGCTTGCCTTTCATGCCAGTCTGAGGAATGTGGCAGCAACTGGACGAGCACAACTGGGACTGGGACGCGTTTCATCCCAACAATTCAAGAAGTGCTGCCCCAACTTAACGCGAAAGCATCACGCGCAACATCGTCCAAGCCTTACGTTCGTTCATTTATTTACGTACAAAGCACGAGAGATAAAGCAGACCTTATACGAGCCACCAAAGGACAATTATTTGTTTTAATGTTTAAAGGAGAAAACAGGAGACTGAGAGCTAACGCGTCCAAAACTGCTTCACTACGTCACCGTGAGAAACTCTGTCGTGTATAGCCAACCAACAACTGGTTAACGTGTAACTAATGATAAGGTAACTGGACAAATAAAGCTGTAGCGTGGCCCGGAGCTTTAAACAATTACCATATTTCTTCTTCTCCTCCAGCTCCATGATGACGGGGTGCTTCTTCTGTAGTCCAGCTGCTCACAGGCGAAGACTAGCGCATATTTTCCAGCTCGGACTCCAGGTTATTGCAGCGCTTTCCTCCGTTTGGTTACTTTGCTGAAGTCCGCTCAGAAATCTTCCCAGAGCCATAAACATTTCAGAGGGCTTTCCTAGATGCAGTGTGGTGACCAATGACAGCGCAGGACGCTATGATTGACACGGTGGCCAACTAATCACCGACTGAGGCCGGGTTAATGTTTACTACCGTTAAGTGGCTGAAATCTAACTAAGTTACTCAATAAAAACAATTCCATTTTAATCAGCTCTAGTTTATTTCAAGATTGCAGGATCGGTTTGGACATAAATACTGATTTACTGTAAAACATGCGAGACTGGAAAATATTTCAGAACAATAAGAAATGTACATTCATAATTTATCGTAAAAGACTTGACGTTTCCTGTTCTGACTCATGATACAACAGTAAGAAGGCGACCAGGAGGAACTATGACTTCAGCAGAATATAAATAATAATGATTCATTAAAACACTCGATCATCACTTTGCTTTACGGAAAACCAATAAATTCGTAATATTCTGACAAATCCATAGAATGCATTTTATTACGCCTCTATAGTTCTTATCTAAAGGTTGCCCCTTTGTCAATTTTTACCATAGTTTAGAGTTTATTTTAAAAAAATAATGAAAACCATCAGCCTTCAAGGAATCATGGCTTACGACTGTTTTGGTGAATTATGACATAATTATTCACACAATTAAAAACACCTGACTAAAGAAGCATTAGTTATAAATGATTATAGAGAGATAACTTTTAAAATAATTTTAATGAAACCATTGTTAATTAAAATGTTGTGTCATGTTCATTCCACTTTAGAATTATGCACCACTTTGTGTTTCACATAAAATCCCAATAAGAACAAAGTTTGTGATTAAAACTAGGAAAAATATGACAAACTTCAACAAGTTCAAATCCTTTTCCAAGGCTCTAGTTGTACAGTAGCAACCTTGTGTGGCTGATTATTATTTCATAAATGTTTCAACTTTTAGACTGCATGCTCAGTTTACACTGCAAAAACCCAAAATCTTACCAAGTATTTTGGCCTAGTTTCTAGCGCAAACATTTCAGTACACTTGAAATAAGACAAAACTAACTGAGATGTAACTTTTCAGTAAGATATAGGAGTTTGCTTTGAGTAAATAAGTTCTTAATGTTACTTGTTCCATTGGCAGATTATTTCACTTACAACAAAAATATCTTGCGAAACGTTAAATTATCTGCCAATAAAACCAGCACTCTTCAAGCAACATTAAGGAGTTATCGACATAAAACAAACTCCTATATCTTGCTAAAAAATTTGTTGTAACTTAGTTTTGTCTTATTTCAAGTGTACTGCAAAAAAGTCGCTAAAGTCAGCAGAGTGGATATGGGAGGGGATGAATCTGGATTATTTTTGTAATTCTGCTGGACAGAGAAAAGAGAGACTTAGAGTAACCTTCACCAGAACTGATTAAACCAGAGTAGCATGCGGATTTAGCTGAGACAATGCAGCCCTTATAAAGCAAAATTAGATTTTTGTATGAAAAGAAATATCCGTCATACCTTTACACTTCCCTCACCAATATGAATAGTTAAGGATTAATCTTTGGTTTTGTGTTATTTGGCCAAATTCTGTCCCCAGCAAATGATCGGTGCAGCATTTATCTAGTGTTGATTATGTTATTGTCTGATTTTGGTGAGTCTGTGTGAATTGTAGCTTCAGTTTCCTGCATAATTATCCAATTATCTGTTTATATTAACAAACCATCTGACAAAATGTCTGAAATAAAGTGCAGTGAATGCATAATAAAATCTGAGAAATGCTTTTTCTTCTGACGCTCGAGCACTATCGAATATGTTTCTATTGGTTCCACAGTAAAACAACAACGCTAGAAAAAATGGTCACTATACAACATTCCACGTGTCACTTAACAGTGTATCTTGTCTGGCTCATCTAATAGTAAAGTTCATAATAACTGAGACGTTTTTTTCGGTTTTTTTTTTGTTTTTTTACAAGGTAGTGACACTCCCCCAAAAAGTGACCAATCAGATTGGCCCTCTTCTTTAAAAATGAAAGCGGATTTTTAATACTTCGTAATAAACACGGATAAAACTGATTTTTTCCACGCTCTACTCAAAATTTAAATATATTATTTTTAATTTTACAAAAATGATATCAAAATAAACACGTTTTAGTCACGCTACAACGAATAGGTTTGCCTTACGTGATGACGTATGCGTATGTTTTGACCGTAAAGTGTCAACGCACTGCAACTCGAGACCGACCGGAGAAGCTATTTTTTCCAACGGTACACAGGTAAATACTTAAACAGCCGTCCGCGAGGTGTTGCGGCTTATTTTGTAACACAACGTTCTCATTCCTCCTATGACTCTTGTATAATTTCAACCGGAAAGCTCAAAATTAGCAGAAAGCTACAGTGAGCATGCGCGTGTAGCTTGTTAGCAGCTGTAGTTACCTAACCGCACAGGTTAGCTCAGTTAGCCGAACTTGGCCGGGTTCCTGCGGTGTCCCAATTCATTTGTTTGCCGTCACGATAAAGCGGCTTCACTAGACGTTAATAATGCGGTTTTTCTACCAGTTTTAATTCTCCTCGGGATAACGTATGGCAGAAATGTTCTAATAAATGTGTCCATGAATGCAACGAGTTTGGTTTAATATAATATCCACAGACTGGTTTCTATCATGGCGTTGAGGAGCACCGTGTGTCGCCTGTTGGTGAACCCCCACAGGTGCGCCTTCTTCTCAGCCTCCAGAGCCCAGGGCACCGCTGCAGCTACCAGGCCTGGTCCGTAACTTGTCTTTATACTTGTCGTGCACTTGCCTAATTTGGTGTTTAACCTGGAACAGAAAGGGTGACTAAATAAAGAGTGCTGCAAAAGTGTACATAGACACTGAGCCTTGTCACAGTTTGCCATATTACTACCAGAAACTTTGTATGTGAGTTCTCTGGAATAGTGCTAATTTGTGTGACTTTTGTTCATATTTTCTTTGCTTGAGGTCGGTTTGTAGCATGTTTGAACATTTATTCCTTCAGTTTTTCTGTTTTTGAATGATGTGCAGCTGGAAGGATTTTTAGTCATACTTTTTTTTTTACTCTTTATTTACAATTTGGAGCGGCTAATTAGGATCTTCTTCTTTCTTGTCGTTTCCTGTTATGTTGCGCATAATGTTAACCCTTTCTGCTTGTATTTTGTGTCCCAGATGCAGAAAAGTCCGATCAGAGGGCTAAACCACGTGGGTATCGACAAACGCTGTGCAGATATCTTTTTGAACTGAACACATGTTTCCGGTTAGCTTAAATAATAAAAAGAATAATTTCCTGTTTGTGGGTCCGGCAGCTAAAGTCCAGTTCGACTGGAGGGACGCCCTGGACCTGGAGGGCCAGCTGACGGAGGAGGAGGTCCTGATCAGGGATTCCTTCAGGACGTACTGCCAGGAGAAGCTCATGCCTCGAATCCTGCTGGCTAACAGAAACGAAGGTCAGATGTTTTTCCTCGAGATTTCTTAGGTCTACATTGAATAAATCGGTTCCCACATTTCAAAAATACATTTTGAATGGGCTTGTCCCATCACCATTTGCCGATTCTGTTTAGAAAATTATATAAATGATATAAAAACCACAGGAGAAGTGGAGACGCAGAACACATTTTATATGAAAAAACTCAGAAAGTCTGAGATTAATCCCAGAAATCTTCTAGAAAAAGTTGAGTTTGAACATTTGAAAAGTTGCGAGAAAAAAAACGTAGAAATTCAAAGTTAATCAGTTTTATGTTGTTGCTGTCTGTTTGCTAGTTATTTCAAATCAAATCAAATTTATTTGGTTCTCAGTTTGCTTTATATTAGGGAAACAAAACCAATTTTCCAGCTCCAGCTGACGGGTTGTGTTACGTTTTGCTTCCAGTGTTCCACAGAGAGATTGTGTCTGAAATGGGAGAGATGGGAGTCCTCGGCCCTACGATTAAAGGTCAGTCTAAAACATTATGGGATAGTCAAATTTACACAAATTTCTTGCTTTTCGAAACTTTATAAGGACACATCTGGTTTTCTTGTTTGCCGCTCAGGGTACGGCTGTGCCGGGACGAGCTACGTGGCGTACGGTTTGATCGCCAGGGAAGTGGAGAGGGTGGACAGCGGCTATCGCTCTGTCATGAGCGTGCAGTCATCGCTGGTCATGCACCCTATTAATGCTTACGGCACAGAGGCGCAGAAACAGAAATACCTCCCAAAGCTGGGTAAGAACTAAAGAGTTCGTCCATCAGCAGGTTTCTGGTGTTCAGCAGCAAATGTCTGGAGGTTTCTGTTCTACTTGCCGAAGTTTAAAATGTGTCAGCAGCCTTACACTTATGCTGATCTGTACAACTAAACCTGTCATGATAACACATCGCTGGATGATACATTGTCCCAGTAATTATTACGATAAACGATAATATTGTTGTTTTGAGACCATTTAAGTAATATATTGATAACGACATAATAATGCAATTTTGCCTCCTCAAAGACCAATAAACTTTAAGTTTGTGAAGAACACTTAAGATATTTTACATTTCAAAAAAATAAAACAGAAATATAAAACACACACAACCGAAAGCATAAATAAAATAGACTATGATGTCTCTGTAAACAAACTTTACTTAGGTTTATGCTAAAGGGACTGTTAAGCAGTAATAAGTGGAACCTAAACAATTATTTTCTACATCTGATGTTTTTTTTTTTATCAGCTTAGGATTATAATATGTATTAGTGAGTGATACGTTGGTGTGTTGCAGCTCGTGGAGAGACCCTGGGCTGCTTCGGCTTGACGGAGCCCAATCATGGCAGCGACCCCGGCAGCATGGAGACCAGAGCTAAATATAACCCGTCCAGCCGCACCTACACCCTGAACGGCTCCAAGACCTGGTGGGTCGAGTCTGACTCGCAGCATGATGACGCCACACACACTGCAAAAACACAACATTTTACCAAGTGGTTCTGGTCCAGTTTCTAGTGCAAATATCGTAATACTCTTAAGATAAGACTAAACTAACTTGCAAATAACTTTTCAGCCAGAAATCAGAGCTTGTTTAAAGTCAATAATTCCTTAATATTGATGACAAAATAACTAGTTATAAGAGATGTAATCTAATTTTGGAAGGTAATCTGAGAATGTGTGAATATTAGAGGCATTTGACCTTGTTTATGTAATTGTTTATTCAGTAAAACCCAATTTCTGCAGTAAGGTTGTATGATCATAGTTATCCACACGGTGGCGCTCTTCACCACAGAAGCTCTTGTGACATGCTGAAATATTTACATGTGTATTTTAACACATAAGCATTTTACTGAGGGTGCTATGACGGACCTTTTTTCCCTATAATTATCAACATAGATAACTATATTTATGCTACTAGAATATATAATATTCTAGTAGCATAGATATTATGCTACTAGATATTATTATATATTCTATAATAATATATATTAGTATGCATACTAATAGCACACTATGCTATTAGTATGTCTGCATACTAATAGCATAGCAAAATAGCATTAGTATTGCTATTTTAATCAGACTGGTTTGCGTTTATTTGACGCTTAGACGTCAGCACGAAGCTTTGAGCCATTAGCCAGATAACTTCCAGATAATATATTACGTTGTTTGGGTTAAAACAGCATTCATGACAAAGGGGATACCCTATTATTGACCCTTTGCAGCTGCGTCACTTAATCATTCGAAGATGTACATTGGAAGTGAGAATCTGGAGTATTGAACTGAGCGGCTGAAGTTGTTTTCCCAAGTTGTTTTTGTGTTTATTCAAGGATTCTATTTGTTCAAGTTGAGCTACTTTGTCTGTGAAGGTAGCACACCTGGTTGGGGCTCATAGACGGCGGTATTTACAGAAGCCTGAAACAGCTAGCTTAGAAACCGACCCATCTCTCCTCTCGCCTGACGTGTTGATCAAATTACCGACTTTGCCTGAATTCACACCACATGATTTATGTCACTATGTCATAAAAAGTGTTTCCCCTTAAACCGGAGCAGCCTTATAAACGCACAGAAGACGAGACGCTAATAATTTTTTTCCATACATGCTAGGCTACATGACAGCGTGGCATTGTTTCCATGGTTACTGATGGTTAGACGCTATCTTCTCCATAATGCGATATTTGATATCTTTCTACTCATACTTACTTAAAGTAAATGAACGTTGATCTACTTACCTTGTATAAAGTGTTCGCTGTAAATCTGCAGTTACACCGAGAGCTGCCGGTCATTATGATTGACAGCTGCTATCCATCGCCGCATCTTTAATCATTAAAATAAAATGACAAGCTTGGTTTTGACCCTTGTCTGTCTGCACAGCTGACCGCGCAGCACCTTGTGACCATTTTACTGCAAAGTCAACTAAATAAAAGCGATATTAGGCTACCACATGTACGTATTTTTGACAGGCTTTATACAGGAGAGCATAGGTTTGGACATCCATCATGGTGGAGAGAGTGACGTCATGTGCAAAAGGTCATATTGTCATATTTGTTTTGGTTTTTTTAAAATTAACTTGTGTTTATTTACTTGCCCAATTAACGGCTGCTTGGCTTGATTTAACTATCAATAAGTGTCCTTATGATAAAAAATGTTATGCTTACTACCGGTTAACTTCGTGCTGACTAACATATGGCAGTTTGCTATGATAAACACTGTCAATATTGTGTTGACAGTCAGTTCTTCTAGATAAGGGATGTACACTGTCCGACAAATTGCGACAGCCAATTGGTCAGTTGCTGACAAATGCCCTGGAATGATTGGGGGAGGATTGCTCCACGTGTGCATGGGGGCGGAGCCGGCATCATGTCACGGAAGTGATAATACGAACAGACAAAGTTCAAATCCTCTTGCGTGATGTGTTTTTTGTTTTTTTAACTTAGTATATAATAATTTGTTTCTATTTTGTGTCTTTTGATGAAAATGCTGCAACAACTACATATAAGTAATGTTAAATCAGATGAAAACAAAAAACAAATCTAATATTTTCTCGGGGGTTCTATGGGGGTGCTATGACTTTTGCAGGGGGAGCTATAGCGCCCCCTAGAGCCCCCCTGGCGCCGCCACTGCTGTCAGGCAAACGTTTGAGTCACGCAGACATCTTCATTGCGTTCTGTGACTCAAGATGGTTGAGGCTACTGTTGACTCACACTTGCAAGCCGACTTTTCTGTAGAAGTGCAAATTTATCGCCAATTGGCTGGACGAAGTTCGTACATTCTTTTGTGATGCAGTCTTAAATTCCATTCATAATGATCTTAAAAAGTCTTAAATTGGAGTTGATGACTTGTAGAAACCCTGGTTGAATTCACTGACTTGTATATTTTTGGTAACACTCATCAGCACACTGGGAATGACTCTTCCCGGTGCGTAATGTGTCTGATTTAAGTGCCTCTCTACCTTTTTAGGATCACCAACTCTCCGGTGGCAGACGTGGCCGTGGTCTGGGCTAAATGCGATGACGGGAAGATCCGCGGCTTCATCCTGGAGCGCGGCATGAAGGGCTTCTCCACCCCAAAGATCGAAGGGAAGTTCTCCCTGAGGGCATCGGCCACTGGGATGATCCTCATGGATGAAGTTGAGGTTCCTGAGGAGAACCTGCTTCCCAAAGCCGTCGGTCTAGGCGTGAGTAAAGGGCTAAAACGAATGCCTTTAAAGTCAATTCTTTAGAACTGTTCAGTTTGTAATCGTGCCTCTGCAGGGTCCGTTCGGTTGCCTGAACAACGCCCGCTATGGTATCGCATGGGGTTCTCTGGGAGCGGCAGAGTTCTGCTTCCACGCGGCTCGTCAGTATACCCTGGACAGGTCAGAAAGAGTCTGCTGCGGAGAACTGAAACCCGGACATTTTTATCGTTTTATCAATTTAACATGCATCGTTTTGTGTTTTTTGCATTTTCTTTCTTCACCAGAATCCAGTTTGGTGTGCCTCTGGCCCGGAATCAGCTGATGCAGAAGAAAATGGCGGACATGTTGACGGAGATCACCATCGGTCTGCATTCCTGTCTCCAGCTGGGCAGGCTTATCGATGAAAAAAAGTAAGAACATCAAAGTCGGTCATCTTCAACGTGAAGACTATGCCGATGAGAGGTTAGGCAGAAATAAAAACCTGCTGGTGTCGACAGAGCGGCGCCGGAGATGATCTCCATGCTGAAGAGGAACAGCTGCGGTAAAGCTCTGGACATCGCCAGGCAGGCCAGAGACATGTTGGGCGGCAACGGCATCGCCGACGAATACCACGTCATCCGCCACGTCATGAACCTGGAGGCCGTCAACACGTACGAAGGTCAGAATGCTAAAATATTCATAAGTATCATATTCCTTTAATATACGCTTGATCATTTACATGTTCTAACATCAACACATAAAACGTTCAGCCTCTTCTGCTTGACTTCACATCAATTCAGTGTAGATGATCTGTTTGTTTTTGTTTAATTAATCGATTAATAATTGGATAGAAAAAAGGTGTTTAATAGGAGTATTTCCTTTTTGAGTCTGTGTCCTCTAGTTAACAATTAATCGATTATTAAATCAGTTGACGGATGTTTCAGCCCTTTTTCGACATGCAATACGCTATCACCAATAATTTAGATATTCTTATAGATTTGTTTAGTTACAGCCATTGTTTACTAGGTTTATAGATCTGCCTTTTCCCATCAGGTACTCACGACATCCACGCCCTGATCCTGGGCAGAGCCATCACCGGCCTGCAGTCCTTCACTGTTGGCAAATGATCCAGCTCTCAACAAACAACTCTGTGGGTGGAAATGAAATTCGAATTACAAGTCTGTTTCTTAAAAAAATCCAGTGTAAACGTCTCTCTCACGTTTGTAGAAAATCAGAACGATTTCCTTCAAACGAGTTCCTTCGTGTGTTTTAAACGAACAAATCGTCTTCTGAAGAACAGATCTCGTTCTTTAGCTGTGAGAGAACGGAGAACGAGTTTAAAACGTTCTAGATTTGTTGCTGTTTTGGTCCTGCAGTTATAAAAGCAACAAAGCGTGAATACCCGTCTGTTTGTGATTGCTTATGTTTCATTAATGGAGCAGAAATCGTTACAGCAATTATGACTTCATGCACTTTACACACTGTAACACTAAAATTTCGGCCTGCAATCATTTGAATGAATAAACTGCATCTGTTAGACGTGTGGAGAATGTCTGTATATAACTGAGGCATAAATAAAATCAGTTTCATAGCAGGTGTGTGTTCGGTTGAAATGACTGGATGGAGTGTGAAGAGCTTTGGAGTCCTCTGGACTTGATAAAACTTTATACAGGTAAAGGTTGAAATGAATCCAGCAAAGGGACAAATGCCATACATTTTGGGTTCTTAATGACTTAACTGGGACGACTACAAATATCTTCAACGAATTTCAAAGTGAAAGATATTTTTTTCTAATCCACATGTGGTTCAAATTATGCATGACAAATTTCAGGGGGTTTTGTGGGTGCTTTGCCTTGAAAATGCTTGAATTTAATTTTTTTTTAAACGACGATTTCAAACCATTTTACAAGATTTAGAAAATGCTTAATATTGATATTCAATCTGCACAGTTTTTAAATAACATTGTAATAAACTTTGAGCAGGAAGGTCATTTTACCTTAAACCAATTTGTTCAATAAATATGTATTATCACGAATGGCTCATGTTATATGTCAGTTTACTTTGATGTTATATAATAGTGATTTTTTCCTCTAAAGGGCTTGGATTTTACTATAGGGAGAATTTATGAAATTTAAGTGTCATAGAAATTTTGTAATCAAGTTCCACCTAATTAACCACACACATTTTGTAATTTTCTAACCAAACATTTAATTTTCAAACTAGACATTTAGCTTCCTAACTAAACATTTAATTTGAAAGCTAAATACTGTATATTGTTTGTATATATTGTAGTGAATTAAATACAGAATTGCATCTACATCTATAAATGTATAAATAACATGGTGAAAAAATGACTTTGAAAAATGAACCCCCCTCATTTCTTTCCTCTATGACAGGCTAAATAAACCAAAAATATTGCTGTCATAGTCCTGAGTGCAGAGCAGACCCATGTGTTTGCTGAGAGGAATTGCAGAGCAGCAAATCCCTGTCAGTACACGCTTCTTATATAAGAAAATTACTTCCCCCCCCCCCCCCCCCCCCCCCCCCCCCCCCCCCCCCTTTCTTTTTGTCTTGACTAAAAGTTTTTAATCTTTTTGGGAATGCGTAGATGTGACGAAATTTCACCCCCAAACGGACTTTTGTCCTCTGTGTTATTTCAGTCGAGCGGGAAGTAATGTGGAAAAAGTCTAACAACAAACAGCAGCTATGCGAGGATAATTACGTTCATAATCTCAAGTAATCTCATCTGGATTAGAATCACAGCAGGGTTCAGAACTGTCAAAATGAGATCTCCATATGACGGGGCTCAAACGCAAGTCTTAAAATCCATTTATACAGGGATCAAATATGCTAATGTTCTGTTTAAACCAAAATAAGGGATTAGAACTCGCCATTAGGATTTGTGAGTGGCATTAGAGTAACCAGCGTGTGCCAGGCTATAGCACATTTTCTGGGATTTCAATTCAGAGTGTGGTGGATGCAAAATTATAATTTGTACGGTGATTGACAGCGCTAAGACCCGCCTCCTGGCTTTTATTAGCTGTTTCTAGTTAGCACTGGGAGAAGCTGGAAGAACTCAATTTTTTCACAAATTGTCTCACACCATACTGTCAGCACATAACTGCAGTTTCAACAAATATGCAAAAAAAACCAAAAAACCTTTCATTATAAAAGTTACATACTGCAGTAATGTATGTAGCCTTATGTAAAAACATTTTGCTAGCAAATGTCAAACATTGTGAAGCTTTAATTATTGTTATCGAATGTTAGCAAAATGCCATTTTGAAGCCAGAAAAATGAAATATATAGGATGAACCACGAGACACAACTCACGAGACACAACTCCTCTAAAGTTAAAACTCAGTTTCACTAAAATTATGTAAACACGCTAGCATAAATGTTTGGGTGTTTAAGTGGACAAGGTCGATATCAAGCTAGTTTCCTGTTAGCATCTCCACATATCTTTTTGATAAACATTACTTTTCCAAGCGACATGCAAACATACCTTTATCTTGACTTATTTTTCTCCAACTTCTTAATATTTCTTGTCTCTATCCTGAAGGATAAGTTCCTTTTTGCGAGATTATTTTTTTGTCTACTTACTTTCCACAGGTGCTTGGCACGCTCTTATTATCAGTGAAGCGTGACCCAGCGCTGCCACCAGGGGGTGCCCAAGAACAATTTCTTTTTTCTTTTTGCATATGGACTGATTTCTACTATGGAGGACCAAAACTGACATAATAATAAATATAAGCATAAATATATATTATTTTTTCCTTGTACTTAGATATTTGTTGTCATCAAAAAATGTATATTAATTTACTTTTCCTTACACGTGTGTTTTGGCCTATTATTCCAAGACCGATAGAGCTTTGGAACCAACGTCACTGCGTAAGACGTTGTGGGGCGTTTCCCCATTTTAGATGTTTTTACATTTTTTTTTACGTTATTTTATATATTTTAAAAAAATATGATTGTGTTTAATAGCTCACATGTCATGTGACCCACTGGCAGGGAATAAAAAGGGTCAAATCGAATAAAAATGCCTCATCTATACATTTTAGTAGAACAATTTCACACTGATTTTTAGTCAATGGAGCACACAATATGGAAGCTGTTGAAGAAAATATATTATTTAATATTAAAATTATTTAAACTATTGAATATGACTTAAAATTTTGATGTAAAATCATGAATTACCACTTTTTTGTATCAGTTGGTCACAAGGCAAGGCATTTTTTAACATGTGTTTGACAGGAGTGTTTGGTTTGGAAATTTGTTGACAGTCTCTAAGTGAACCTCCGAGCGTTTGAGGAGGGAGCTTGAGAACGGCTGGCCAAAATGAACGTTCATAAATCGGCTCAACCTTGAGCTAAACGCCGCTTGCTCGGCGGATATTGGAATATTCAATATCCAACTCGAAACTAACTTCACTTCGGTCGGTAACACAATAAAAACACCGGGATAAAGTTGGTTTTGGTCTGTGGCCTGTAAAGATGGCACCGAGCAACTGAACGAGATGTAAACGCCCCACAACGTCTTACGCAGTGACGTTGGTTCCAAAGCTCTATTGGCCTTGGAATAATAGGCCAAAACACACGTGTAAGGAAAAGTACAATTAATATACATTTTTTGATGACAACACATGTATAAAGAAAAGAAAAAACAAAACATATACATTTCTCGACGACAACAAATGTGTAAGTACAAGGAAAAACTAAATATATATTTATGCTTTTATTTCTTATTATGTCAGTTTTGGTCCTCCATACTCTACATGGTTTATTACATATTATTGTCAAGAAAAACGTACAATTGTGTAATGAAATTGCTTGTTTCTCTTAATATAATCATGTAGAAACCATTACAAAAAAAGAAAATCATTTCCATAATCGGCCTGTTTAAAATGAAACCATCGAAAACAGCTTGAGAAATCCCTCTAGACGTGGCTGACGCCTGGGTAACATGCTCTGAAAAGCCGGAGCCAGACAGGAGTGACGAGTAGCAGCAGCTACATGGAGGATGCTGGAAGTGGGCGGAGCTAACAGGTTACATGTCAGAGCGCGCGCGGAGCTTCACATCAGCCCCGCGCGGACAACTCCAACAAATCACCGCCGTGGGTTCTGCTGTGAGGTTCCGCTGAGACAAACACGTTTTCCTCACGCCGATGGTTCGGAGACATTTAAAACTCAGAGGAGAGATGAAGAATATAACAAGCTTCTGCTCCCAGCCGCTTTTTTAGTCTGTTTTTATCAATTTTGTTGTAGCGGAAATATAGAATTTATCCATCTTCGCTTGGACTGGATTTTTGAAATATTTGGAAAATGCTTTTCTTTTAAAGAAGGAGACTTCCTCAGACGTCTTTAATATGAATGCATATAATTTTACCATCTTGAACTCCACCTATGACGCCCAAGCCTACCCGCTCTCGGGGACTTTAGACGACCCCCTGTACAAACAGTACAAACCCGCCGTGAAGGAGCTCATCCCGCTGCCGAAGGGAGTTCTGTACCTGATCATGGCAGCCCTGGTGGTCGTTGGGGTCGCCTATGCCATCGTCGGCCATCTCATCAAGGACCTGGCCATTGACATAGCAGGTACTGAGTCTTTCCAAGATGCAATTTTAATCACATTGTTGCTTTCAGAAGTTTACATGAACTCAAACTCATTATGGACTAAAACGTGCCAGTGATTCTGGTTTTTAGATAATTAAGTCTGAGGGGTTTTTTTCACGGTAGTTTGATTTAATAATTCAGTAAATTTCTTCTTCTTTTTTTTTTTTTACCCAAATTTTGAGCACCAGGTTTAAATTATTATGGATTTTCTTTAATCCAAAGAGTTTTAAAGTTTACACATCCCCCGTTAAAAACGAAATGTCTGATTTTGTTGTGACGAGACATGAGACTATGACAGGTCATCTATGTTTTTTGTAACAAAACCAAATCTCAAATCAGCACAGCCTTATAGTTCTTGACCGTTTTATGTGGAATCACACATCAGAATGCATGCAGAATACAACATTTATTTTTTTTGCTCACAGCATATATATATATATATATAGTGGCACGAACATTTGGGTCCAGTAACTTCCTTGCGTGGCATAAAGTTCCACTGTGCTAGTTGATTTTAGGGAACTTTTCCACATTTGCATTAACTAAGGCCGTAGTTTGTACAAAGGAGAAAGGTTCAAAAAGTCTCACAGCATTATTTATGCACCATAGAACAACGAATATAGTCACCTGGAAACGAAATTCTTAGCTTTGGGACACAAGTTTGGCACAAAAAACCCCATAAACACAGTGAAACATGTTGGTGGTACATTGTGTAGATACATTAATAAGGTTCCCTATAAGATGAAATTACATCAATCAATCCGTCCAGATTTTCACCATTGAACAATAATCCACAAAAATCAACACATCCCTACAGTTTTGGGGGCGGGGGGGTCGCGCTAATGTAAAACTGAGTTAATTGCAATTTTTTGTTCAATGTTTGTGAAAGAAAGGTCAAAAACACTGAGTTTAAGTGACTGCTAACTCAAACTTATAGGCGACAATTTTCTGTTATGACTCTGCTGCCTCTGTCTGATGCGATGTCAAGGTATAGTGCAAACATGATCTATACGGCCAGTAGCAAAAAGTTACAGTTGATGTCATACATAAGTGCAAATATTGCAAATATTTCTACGTTGGCACGAACTCTGTGCTACTTTATTGTTCCCAAAGGAAAAATAGCTAATTTCCTGACAAGCGACTCCATTCTACTTAAAATTGCAAATGCAAATACAACCATAAACGATGTCAATTTTTAAGTAATTGTAATATGACCTAAATGTACAAAATAAAAATAACAAGTATGTACATGGAAATATGTAAATCGTGGAAGATCTGATGATGATGAATACATTTATCATCTTGATATGGCTGAAAATGAAATTGAGTTTTACAGCCTTCATCTTAATGCTGTATTTTCTGACCCTGTGTGCAATAGGGGAAATCAACAATATTTGCTTTTAAAGTGTATGAGCAGGTGTAGGGCCGTTCAGATGCGTCATTAAATCCAATATCTGATGAGTTCAGGCACCGGAAGCTGAAGAGCGAAACGTCGTCGACGGGATTCAGTTGGTCCTCGAATACATCAGGGTGTATAATAATCATCATAATGCCTGGATAACGTTCATGCAGTCTGAAAGATTAATCCCGTTTCATAACAGCACTTCCCATCCGTTTATCTGTTTTATATTTTTTGCATCATCATCATCAGTTTAACCTGTGCACCGTCGCTGCCTGTCTCGGTCAGATTGTTTGCTGGGGCCGGCCGGAGACGAGGAGAAGAACGCGGATAGGAACCAGCAGCACGCCATGGGGTTCGGCCACCCGCCGCACCCCTTCGCCCACAACGCCTTCCACGTGTGGGACCAGGACGACGTGGTCGTCCCCCTGTCTCCGGAGGACAGCCCCCAGACCAGCCCGCTGCTGCTGGCCGCCATCCCCTACATCCCGTCCTTCATGCCACACCCGCACAGCCCGCCGGGCCACGGCCCTCTGGCTCTCTGGGACAGTCCGGGACCCGTCAGGGGGACCGCCGTCCTCCCGGGGGATTTCTGAGTCAGACGACTGCGTCCTGCGTGTTAGCTGTACGAGAACACGCGAGATGGTCTGCAGCGGAAGACTGCAATGGCCGATCGATGTTGTGCCGACACGATTTTTACAGGAAGTTCTGTAAAAATGGATGTGCTGTGAAGCAGATTTAATCCGTTTTTGCCTTTTTTGGGGGGGAGGGGAGTCAGATTTAAATGTTTCAGATCATCCAGTAAATTTGAATGTTAAAGACAATCTGAGTAAATACAAAAATCAGCTCTCTAATCATGAATTTATTTTTTTTGTTTTAAAAGGGGCAGGATTATGGAAAATTGGCTTTTTTTTAGCTTAACATTATAACATTATTCCTCATCAAAGACATTCCTGTAGTGTCGCTTTGATTCTTTCAGGCATGTTTGAGAAATCTTTTAATCTCCATGGCAACCATTCAGCTGTGCAAAACATTCGGTGGGCTTGGCTCCGCTCCCCCGAGACGCAGCTCCTCCTGGGAGTTGCAGTTTCCAGGCCTCACAGAGCAGCCCTCCCATGCTCAGCTCCTTCAGACTAGCCAGCAGCAATTAGCAAAGACCTGGAGGAACTGTGCATCTGCTGAGCTCAGTATAGGAGCCACTTCTCAGTGTAACGCTTGGAAAACATTGTTAAAGACATAGAGGAGCCATGTTGTGGTGACTTTCTGGAGGCAGAATGTTGGTCAAATTTTTTAAAGTCATATTTCATCTATTTATAGCATTTATATAACAACGGTACTATGTGCCTGGAAAATATATAACACTGCTTTCTCTTTTCTGTGTAGAGTTTTGTTATTCCCCAGACAAAAAACGAAGAGTGGTAACTTCCATTTTGGAAGAAATACTTTCTGTTTGGGCTGACAGGCTGCTCCATCTGTTCTGGTTTATAATCCACTTATGTGACAAGAGATTAGCTGTAGAAGTCAGAGCACAGATATCGATGTTTTCATATTAAAAAGGCATGTTGTACATGTGAAACGCTCTCCTCCTGCGTGGTGCTTGTTGAGGTTACGTAATTGAAGGTTTTTGGAAGTTTCCAAAGCCTCTCCCATCCTATTAAGACACACCGACTGGCTGCCGGTGCTCTGGTGAGTGTTATTTCAAGGCACTGAGAGATTAGTTTAAGAGGAAGACTTAACGGAGTTCTGGCAATTCGGCATGTGCGCACACAGGATGCCTTAATCCGACATTCCTTATCGCAGGTGTCGCACGCAGCCGTGGATTCCCGCGGTCTGACCCGAGCCAAACAATGCGGCTTATGGCACCGAGGCGTACGAGGCTAGCTAGCGAGGTTAAGCTGTCGCCAAATAACAGAAGCTCCGGGGAAACCAAGGCTTCTTAAGAAGAGGAGAATATTGGAAATCCCTGCTCATCTTTGCAGCCGTTTTCCGAACCTCTTTCTAGAAGGTTTGCTGAAAAATGGCGCCCTGCGGAAGAATTGGTGCCTTATAACGCCACAACATTTTTGTGTATTCCAGCAAAGTTTTATATGACAGACGAAGAAAAAGGAAAATAGGTTTTTCAATTTAATTCAGAAAAAAGAAATAGGATTTAGAGTGGATTTAACAGTAAGTTGACGGGGAACGGGGTGGCGAGAGAGGGAAGACAAGCAGACCGGAAGTCGGACCCCGGACGACGTTGCGTTGAGGACTAGCCTCTACACTTGGTGCACGCGCTCAACCAACTGAGCCACCCGGAAACTCGGTTTTAAAGATTGTGATAAAACGAAAAATAGATTAAAAACGCAAATTGGCTCATGTTCAGATATATTTCAAATTAATACTCCATTAAAACTCGAGCTTTAAATTGATGGTTGTTGTCCTGCTGGAAAAAGGATCTTTCTTCAAAAATCGGCCTTTGTTTAGTTCTTCTACCCACTTTTCCTGTTCCTACTCAAATCATCACCAGAGCATAATGGAGCCTCTCCCATGTTTCACTATGGGGACGGTGTAGTCAGTTTCCTCCAGATACGGAGACCCTTTATGTTTAGTTTAGGTTTGGTAGTTCTACGTTTGCTGCAACCGTCACACGTCTTATGGCATTCTGTCAACAATACCTGCACTTTCATCGACCATATAATCGTGGAATTTGACGTTTTGAAAATAAATGTGCTTAATGGAAACGGGCCAAATTCTTGAAAAATAACAGGAAAAAAAAAAATCGTTTTTAAATAAAACATTTTGGCGCTAGGATGAAGCGGTTTTTCAGTCCCGAAACTGGTTTATTTCGCAAAACTGCGCATCACACGAGTCACGTGAACAACAACCGGATGTTGCCATTGGCGCAAACCACAAAGAAGAAGACGGCAGGAAGTAGTTGAAGAATGATGAACACAAGTTTTGCACACATTTGTAATGGAGACGCAGCTAATGTAGGATGTAGGATGGCTCTGTTCTTGTTACTCCAAGGCCAAAAAATGTCATGTTCAGAGATTTCCCCACTTGAGCAACGAATCTCTGTTGCTCTCCTAGAGAAACCGATGCTTCTTTGATGACATCACTAACATGTCCTCGCATAACTTGTCAGATTAAATTACACACAGTTGGACTGAGTTTAGCATCAGAGTAAAGCATAAGCTTACGGAGGTAACCAGACGTCTGACCTCTCTCTGAACTTTCCTCTCGAGCCAGAAACGGATAACGGAGATGGAAAACGTTGGAAGTGAAAGATGACTTGATAAGAGCAACGTCACTGAAGAATGTGCTGGGAAAAATACATATCCGTATAGGTGGGGAGCATTTCTAACCCCGTTCTGGTCTTCACAGCCCCTTCCAAGAAGTTGGAAGGACAGATTTAATCCAATATTCTTAGAATCCCAAGCAGGTACGTCTGCCAGATCAACAGATATAGCAGAGAGAATAAAAATAGGGTAGTAATCGGCATTAGGAGGGAAAAAAAACAAAAAGAAAACAGAATACGTGACAGTCTGCGGTCACAGTTGTTTTGGGATTTTGTCACGTTTTGACATGGAGTAAGGCAAAAATAGTTGACTCACAAATCAGGATGATAAAAGGTTGAATCTGCTCAAGTTTGGAGCAACAGAAACCAAATCAACTAACAGTAGTTTGAACACCAAAGAGTTCATGAAACTTGTCCTTTTAAATAACGCAATGCCTGTTTCGTTTTGAGCTCCGGCAAGTTTTCATGGGCGATTTTAAAATGGATAATAATAAATAAGGAAGAGGATAAAGAGGTGCTCCAAAAAGAAAAATGTAATAAATTTCTGACTTTCGTTTCTCAAAATTCTGACTTTTGATCTCAAAAAGATTAAAATCAGAATTCTGAGAAAAAAAAGTCAGTTGTTATTTATTTATTTTTTTCCAGTGACCCTAATAGTTTTCTGAATATAAATTGGTGACATTGCTTCAACTTTGACTTCCTACAGCAAAAGGATTAAAACTCAACAGGTTTTGAAGTGTATTTGTGTTCAGCTCCCTCTTACTCTCACATTCATAAATGAAATCCAGTGTGCAACATTAAAAACTAAATAAAAAAAAAACAACCTTTGGTACCAAAACCACGTTCCTAATTCTAAATTAGCTGCCTTTTAATCTGTGAGGTTATTCTGGAGGAAAACGTGTTTTATAGTTGTGGCTTTCCAACATCAGAGATTAGGCTAACCATGACCTGATAGTTTATTTTAAAGGTGTTTGAATAGTTTTTTTTGAAGGCACTATATTTGTGTATATGACAAAATAGAAACTAAACACACTTTTTAAATAAAGACAGGTGACGAGGTTGCTAGAAAAAGATTTATTTTTCAATTTTTTCCCTATACAAATTGGACAAGATGGTGCAGAAAGAGTTCGCCGGGTGTAACAAAGGTGGAGGCCACTATTACGCTACTTCTGGGTTGGAAATCCCAAACATTTCCCCCCCTCCTTTCGGACTTTGACTAGGACAACCCGGTGGGTGGAGGGCTTTCCACTGTGGAAAGGTTTTGCGAGGGGAAGGAAGCTGGAAGGACAGAAGGCTCAAGGAGTGGATAATGTTAAGAGATGAAGGTGAAACTCAGGAGTCCAGTCGACATATGGGGCTGTCGTAGACCATCTGCAGGTCCACCTTGTGTCCCACCAGGTCTCTGATGTTGTTGATGCCGTATTTGATCATGGTGGGCCTGCGGAGCAGAGGAGACGGCCGAGTGAGGAAGAGGAAAACGCTGACGGAGAGACGGAGGAGTTTGACACGGAGGTTTTTAAATCAGACTAACTAAAACGCATGACCCCGGGGTCGTCTGCTCGTTAAACACAGACCGGGTCTCTGGTTCTGGTTGTAGCGCTTCAACAAACACAAACAAAAACTCTTTAGCGAGAAGCTAGCTGAAGTAAGATGGGTCGACCGGCTGTAAACCGTGTAGGAACTGATCTTTTGCAAACAGTTGCTTTCCACTTTCACAGTTAACAATAGTCACTGCCAACTTAACTTTGTTGCTATTTATTTAGCAATTTTTTAGCCTAAACAAACAAAAAAGAAAAATTTAAAATCTGTATCAGCTAGAAATCAAATCCGCAAGTCAGGCTTTTTAAAATATTGGTGATCGGACAGAAGTCCGTGCAAGAAGCGACCTTGATTTGAACTTGGTTGTGCGCAGCGAGTGGCTCACCTCTCCAGAGACAGACCCCAGGCTATCACCGACACGTCCTCTGGGAGGCCCATGGGCAGCAGCATCTCTGGCCTGAACACCCCAGAGTTTCCCACTTCCACCCACTTTTTCAGCCCTGAACCCACAGAGAGACAGAAGGTTAAGACTCTACATGAAACGAACGTAAGGATAAAACGAGAGCAGCACAGTCGACAGAAACATCACAACGTGTGTTTTCTGGTAGTAAAAAATTCGCCTTAAAAAGTGACTCATTTCAAAACTTCAGCACCAAGTTTAAGCTTATTTTTAATAGAGATGAACCGATTCACTTTTTTCACTTCCAATGCCGATATCTCGGGCTTATTATACAGAAAAACAAAAATGACTTAAAATGTTTCTGTTCTTTTTAGACACAGAAATTAAAGTAACTTAATTACAAATGTGTTTGCTAACTGTGCACCAGAACATCACACCTAAATTCACCAGTAGCTCCACAAGCCTGGTGGAACATGGAGAAACAACTTTCATTTGTTCAGTCAGTTCATTGAGGAGAAGAGCAGCCAGTGGAAAATAAATAATAAACATACTGGGGAAAAAAAATAGGTTGATTATCTTCGGCAATAACAACAACATGGTTCAAAAAGTGCAATTATGAATTCTAAACAGAATGTAGGATAAATAATAAAGCCCACAGCACAGAATTAGACTGAATAGATCTGCCCTTATGGGTCGTTCACATTGTAATTGATACCCAATGTAGATTTTTTTTCCTAATATATTGCATTGGTGAATCTCGTTCTGATCAGATATTAATTTCTGCATATATATAAATAAATATTTGATGATATAAGCTGCAGATGAACACAGAGAGCTATAGTGTACCTTCATGGTAGCTGAACACTTCCATACTGGGCTCTGTGTAGGGGTTGTAAGCCGGCTTGAAGCGCAGTTTGGTTATTCCTGGAAGAAACGAAACATTCATGTGACTCCGTGTCTAAAAAAAAAATTTTTGTAACTGCACACAAAAAGAGGAAATTCGGTGTTTATTTCCACATTCGCCTCTGGTAAAACAGCGTTCATGCTGTCGATTTAGTGAAACGTAAGGACAGACGTTAGTTTTTCCCTGTTATTCTTTATCCCATCCCAGCTCTCCTGCTCTCATCCATACCTAGTTTGGTGAAGAACTGGTGCAGCACCCCCATCAGGTCCCCCAGCGTGAGGTCTTTGTCGGCCACCACCCCCTCTATCTGGTGAAACTCCGCCAGGTGGGTGGCGTCCAGCGTCTCGTTCCTGAACACCCGGTCGATGGAGAAATACTTGACAGGCCTGAACTTTTCCTGGAGGACGAGAGCGCGTCAGGAGAGGTGCATCGTGGGTGATAACAGTGCAAGGACAGTCATTAGGAGTCTGGGTGGAATTGATTCCTTTTTAAGAGACGACGGTTGGGAAAATAAGGTAAGCAAGAGAACTGCTTTTTTTGGTAAAGAATCACATTTAAAGTCGGATCTAAGTTTTCTGCTGAGCTGAGGGACAGCAGAATGTTAGACTGTTTTTGTTTCCTAAGTATCTGTGAGCTGCAGAAGGATTTCACCGATTGCCACATTTCTGGACATACCAAATATTTGTTGCTTAAAAAGGGTTATATTTGACCTTACATTTAGAACAGTTTTAAGCACTTTGACAGGAAGCTTTGTGCATATTTCTGGCCATTCTTCTAAGCAGAGTCATTAATTTATTTAAAGCGTTTCTTTTTGAGGCTTTAAGCATAAATCACACATTTCTTTGTAGCTCTGAGATCAAGGGCATGTTAAGTAAAGCTAGCCTGATTCACCCACCAAAATCAACTTTAATTTGTTCAGTTACGCAGGAGGCTTCCTACTCAGAGTAAAACATATTTATATAAATTGTCGTATTTTGTATCATTTTCCATTTCTGGTAATTATTATTTTGTTTTTTTAGGTGGATTTTTGGATGACAACTTTCCTTTTTAAAGGCTGGCAAGTTTTCTGATTGGCCGAGCTTGATTGCCACTACGACAAGCGGGCAACAACTTAATCTAACGTAATTATTAATATTTTAACAGTTTCATCAACACATTCTGGCACAACCGGGCCTCGAGAACATTTGTAATCTCGATTTGGCCCAAACTGAAAAAGAGTTTGACCTCCCTGATGAAACACATCTCCTTAATAACTGTGTCTGTCTGGAGACCTGGCTCCTTCGTGCTCATTGGTAGGTGTGCTGCTCACCTGTGCTAGCTTATACAGCATGCGCGCGCTAACAGCTGTAGTGTGTGTTCGGAGGATGTTCTTCTGAGCCTCCTCCATCTTCCAGTCGTATTTGTACCTGAAAGGCAACATCGCGTTGACCCACATCTGCTAAACAACTTGACGTCGGTTAGCTAGATTAGCTAGCTCTCACCCCTGCGAGCCGTAGCCGCCCTCCGAGTGGACCTTCTTCACTCTCTCCAGGTAGTCCATGGGGAAGCCGTGAGCGAGTGACGGGTCTGAAAGCAGACGGTCACCGATCAGCAGAGAGGAGCAGCTGGAGGGAGAGGAAGCTGCGGCCGAGACTCACCGGACAGGAAGAAGGTGTCGTGCTGGTCTCTGGCCGGGTGCTGCTGAGGCTGGAACAGAGAGTCGAAATTCCAGAAGGAGCTCTCGATGAAGTTGTTGGTCGGCATCTCGGAGAAACTAGAAGAAGGAGAAGAGATTTGCGTTGCTTGTTTTTAGATCGCTTGACGATCCCTCGTTTCCTGCATGTCAGTGATGAACGGAGTCTCACCCCATCTCCAGGAAGATCTGCCTGAACTGCGTCCGCACCTTCATCAGAGGGTGGAGGTGTCCGCAGTCGGGGGCCACGCCCATCGCCTCGAAGTTGTACGGCTTAAACTTCTTCTCTTTCCAGCTGCCACTATGTCACAACAAAGAAGGTCAAACATGTAACCCCACCCTCCTCCTGCTCAAGGTAACAGTAACCTAACTCCTGTGCATGGAGGATACAGACCCACAGTATATCTGCACCAATACCAGTATTGGTCCAGTATTAGAAATTTCTCATATCGGTATCGGAAAATATTTGATTTTTTTTGTAACATGTTAATATATAATATGTTATATATTAATATATAATATAATAATATGTTCCTATATTAAATTTTTTTAAACTTACCATATTGGTCCGATATTAGATGTTTTCTTACATATAGGTTTTGTTCCAATAAATACAACTGGGTCAATATTAGCATTTATTTCAATCTCACAATGATGAAATGTGGTCAAGGTGTTGAATATTTCATAAAAAATATATACCCAATATTTCCTTCTTAAATCTGTAATTATCGGCAGTAATCGTAATATTATCGGTCCATGTTTTCCCCATATCTGTGCATCCCCAATGGTGGATATTTCAATCTGCAGTGAAGACGACAGAAAGCCTCATATTGATGTACTTATAATAGGTTTTCTGCACATCTTAATTTTGTTAGAAAAATCCGATCTCTAGAACATTTTCAGGCAAATGCAAAGCGAGACGCCACTGAAGGGATTTCTACAGTGGACAGGATTTAAATATGGAAGCTGGAAAATACATGGAGGCAGGAAGACAGATGGACAAACATGGAGGAACAAATGGAACGATAGAGAAGAGAGTCTGGAAATCTATCGGTTTTTTTTCTTCTTCGTTACTTATCCAGAGCTGGAACAAACTAACTCCAGGCTTTATTTAGGACAGTGAATCGGTTTAGCAACAACGCGTTCTGAAGGACAAACATCCGTCTGTCCTGCTCTGCCTTTAGGACCGAGGTGTCCATAACTCTGGACCTGTCCCCATGTTAGAGCAGACGTTCCTCTGCGTCCTCCGTCTGAGAGCCTGACCCCGCCACCGGCCGATGGGGAAGGCCAGACCGGACGCGTGTGTGTTCGTCTCCACACACACACACACACACACACACACACACACACACACCCACACACACACACACACACACTCACCTGGCAATCATCTCAGGAGTCAGCTCCGTCTCCTGTTTGGTTACCGTGGCGCTGAAGGAGTTTCCCTTTGTGATCCAGTAAGACTTAACAGTGCTGAACAAATAATAAGAATAAAGGCATAAAATGGCATTCTGTGTTATAAATCAATGCAACGTGTATTAATAAAGACACAAAGTCTAAAGAGCTGAAAACCTTTGCCAACATGAATATTTAGATTTTTTTTAAAGACATTTTGAGTTGTCCTAGAGTTTCAAACGTTTAGCAAAACTTCATGCACTTTATCCTGAAATCACTCCCAAACTACCATGTCCGCTGGTTGCTATGGAGACCTGATGACTATAAGATGCTAACGCTGTTTTCATGTCATATTAATATCGCCCCAAAAAACAAAAAGATTGCCAATGAACAACTGAAAAAAAAAGTGAAATACAAATTTTAAAAAATGCTGCAGTTTTAATTTATTTTAAAGAGGATTGTTAAGGCCACCAGCAAATTTTCTTAAAATCACAGACTTTCTTAAAAAATAACGATTATTTTCAATGTTTCTCTCAAATTAAAAGTCTTTTTTTTTTATCTCAACACTGAGATGATATAAGTAATGAAAAACACATTTCTTAATCATATTTTTTTTTTACACATTTTTACCAGGGTTGATAATAAATGTAATTGGAGCTGGAAATTTGTGTTTCCCTTCTTCGCCTTAAAGAATGAAAAATAATCCCACATCTGCTCGTCACTTGGAGGTCTAAAACGGATGTGAACAGCAGTAAAAAGCCGTGTTTTGGGCTCAGTGGGGATGATTTCCTGAGGACAAAATGAGTTGGAGCTGCTTTGCTCGTGTCCGTTTTGGCCGCCAGTCAGCCAGACTTCTTGGGTAAGAGGATTTGGAGGGAAAACATAAACCCACAGCATATTCTTTTCCTTTTTTTAGTCATCCAAAAATCAAAATCCAAATGTTCCCATCCAAGCTCAGCAGCATAATCCTGAACTCTCTTTATATAATGCTGGATAGAGAAACACTGAAAGCAGTGAAGTTGTGCAAGCTGGAGAGTGCAGCCTGTAAATCAGGAGGTAGTTTGAAATCAGTAGATAAATCATTTTAGCTCCTCTGATCAAACCTTCTGCTGCCCCCTACTGGCAGAGGAATGACCTACACTTCAGCGAGGAGTTTTCTCTTCTTCAGCTCGTTCTTCTCCTTCTCGTCGAGGCGCGCGGCGTCGCCCTGTTTGGCCAGCAGCAGCTTCTCTCTGACCTGGTCCTGTATGCTCTCCGCCTGAGGAAAACGGACGTAGACACACCGTCGCCTTGAACAGAATCAGCACGCTGGTTCCAGAAAGACCCGCTTTTGGTGTGAGGGAGGCTTCTTACGGTTCTGAATATCCTGGGGCCTCCGTCGTGGGACTTGTCCACGCGGATCCACTTGTTGGACATGGCCTTGCTGAAGCCGATCTTCCCGAAGGAGAGTTTCTACGTGAGAGACACGAAGACGGCAATGACGTCTGGGAGTCCCGGACCGTCGGCTAAAATAAACGGCTCCGCTTCTGCCGAGTCAGTTTTCAAATATTTTATTGTATAAAAAAAACGTACAGAAGTTTACACGCAACGAATGAAAATGCGGACATTTTTTTTTTTTGCCACCGTTTGATGTTAAATCAGACAAAACGTCTCTTGTTCTAGGTTTATTGGAATTACCAGAATTATTTTTATTTATGGTAAAAATAATTTGCCACAATTATATTTGACAATAAACAGCAAATATGTTTTGATCACACACTTTTTAGCAATTACTGGAATTTCACTGAAATAATTAATAATAATAATACTTTAAAATACTGAGATTTAAAGCCAAGAAAACAATTAAATAAAAATGTATGTGGGTTAAAAGCAAAATCAATAATAAAAATGTGACTAATGAAATTAAATAAAACATTTTGGAAAGTATTTTAAAACAATAAAAATAGATTAAAGTGACTCTTTTGTGGATTAGACTGGATTTCTGGCCTGGTTTTACAGGTTACATTAAAGTAGATGTGGGTTTCTAATTTGTTTTTTATTTTTTAAGATGTGCCACAATAAAAGCTTCACAATAAGTCATATTATACTTGTTCACTTGCAATATATTCCCTTTCTAATAAAGTTGGGTAAATCTAATGCGTGATAACTAACTGTTTAACTAATTCAGGTGAAATTAGCTCTAGTAACCTTTAATCATTAGTAGCTTCACGTGAAGTAAATGGCCCGGTCGGGAATCGAACCTGCGACAGCTGCCTCCAGTCCAGAGCCACTAATAGGTTATTTTTAGAAGTAACTGAGCGCTTTAAATTATGTTTTGGACATTTCCAGCTGCAAAGCGCATTATTGAAGAATCCTTTATTCTTAGCTGTGAAACAGAAAAGTAGGCTAATTTATGGATAAGGTGAGTATATAAATTAAGTCGCTTGTTTTAATTGGACAGACACAAATGATGACAGTTTACATCGTCATTTCAGAAAGAAATAACTACAACTTGTAGAAATAAATCCCTCACCATGAGCTCAGCCTGTGGCAGGCCCTCCAGAGGGATGGAGTTGAAGACCCGGGCTTCATGGCTGCCCTGCTCGGCTATCTCCGTCCCCTCCTCGGTCAGTTCCCAGTGTTTGGAGGAGCGCAGCTCCGCTGAGATAACCTGAACAGCAGAGAGCAACAATTGCTGTTATCTCACGTGAAAACAACCGAGACTGAGGCTTATTCCCCTCGGCTAATTCATTTAGCTGACTTATTTCCAAGTCCTCATTCTTTAAAACCCCATTGCATCAGTCGCGCTAAATGTTGACAGTGACACTCCAACTTCCGGTGACTCTCGGGCCGGAAAAACTCACGTCGCCAAGCGCCTGCAGACTCTTCACAGCTCCGACGATAACCTGGTGGTCCACCCCGAGGCTGGCTGCCACTTCCAGGCTGTCCGCGCCGCCGTCCACCTTCTCAATCCGCTGAAGAAGCGTTTCCACCACACCGGTGTCCGCCATGCTGGAGCCCTGAGGTGCCCGAAAGAGGCCGGATGTGACGTCACGGTCTCAGTAACTTACGTACCAGTCTGGTAGGGTATACCCCGCCATGTTGAGAGTGGCAAATACTCGTCAATAGGAAACATAATAGTTAAAAACTGATTTAGCGAATAAAAACGGTATCTGCTGGTTATGTGATATTCAATTTCTCAGACACTAAATTTTAACTTTTTATTATCTGTCGGTGTAATTAATAAATATTCAAGTTTAACTTTTCTGCCATACTTTTCTTCTATTCAACTTTGTTAAAATTTTTGTTTTTTGACTGAGGTAAAGAATTGTGGAAGAACCAAAATTCAATTGAGATTATTTGAATTTTAACCACTTAAAGTTCATACTTTCAACATTTTACCTTAATTGCAATATTACATGTAACTGTAGGCTTCATGAACAAGCTGTTAAAACTGAACTACATTGAGAGGTTCAATAATTTGGTAAGGAGGTTAACAAAAAAAAAAAAAGAAAAGACGGTTGTAATTAGCCACAACATTACAAAGACCCAATCTGTATAAACAGAACTGTTAATTCAAAATAAAAAGGATTTATTAATACAAACAGTCTGTTACACATTAACAAGAGCAAAACCCCACCCAGTTTAAAAGCTACATTGAGCAGAGATGTGGATTTAACAGCAGAATATATGTTCCAGTTATCTTCGAAAATCAGATGGTGAAAGCATCACCTCACCTCAGGTAATTAGCAAAAACAGTCAAAAATCACAACCACTGCTGGAAAGAAGAAGAAGCTATCAGCGTACATTTTAACGTTACCACAAAATGGAGCAAAAATAATAAAAGAAAAGGTGAAACTATTTTTCACATTTGTCCAGCCATAAAAAAAAAAAAAACAAAAAAAAAAAACAACTAAAGTCTTGTCTTACAAATAGGTTTTAGGAATCAGTCTTCATATTTAGTGGTAAAGACCAGGAACATAAAACAAAAAATTAAAAAATAAATATAAACAAAACTTTGAACTAATCATACTGAAACAGACCACTAACTTCGATCACAGCTCGGATTCGACATTTAAAAAGTCCACAGAGTGTGCCAACATGTGCTACATCTAAACCCGAAAGCACATAGGAAGCAGACATGGAAAAAGGCAAAGAGCACAGGCAGGTCTTCCATCGCCCTCTTTGGAGAAGGGTTGACACACTGATGCCGGGTGATTTCATGGGCCCCGTAGAAGCAGCCTATCTGTACTGGTAGTTCATGTTGCCGTCGCTCCTGCCGAAGCCGGGGTACTGGGTGTGGTTGGCGGGAAAGCCCTGGTTGCCACCTCCCTGTGTACTGTAACTGGTTTGAGGGGTGAAACCTGGAAGCCAGAAAGAGAGATGTTACAAAAAACAAAAATAAAAACAGGTGGGAAAAAATATTAGAACTTTTAGAAGGCTTGTTTTATGAGAATACAGCTCCAACTTGCGCATTATCTATAAATGCCATACCGCTGTGTTCGATCATAACCTACAGACATTACCACCGACATCTGTGGCTGTATTCTTTGGTTTCATACTCTATGCTCTTTTTTGTCTTCAGCTGGTTTCCCTCAACAATAACAACTTAGTTTAGGTTCAATTCTTCAACAGATAATACTGGTGCTTGACCGCTGTGTTTAAAAATCCACTAAACCTCCAACTTCAATCTGTGCCGCACCAAATGATGCTGTAACTAGTAGTGTCGCAGACCCGCTTTCTGGGGAGCTTTCGACACACCAGGGAATCAAAACCGTGACGTTGTACTACTGTTGTAAACGGGTTGCGTGACCATGTACTACTCAGATTTTTTGCGGATTGCGCGTAGCATCGTATCATCACCTTCCTAAAGTAGTCGCCCAAGTCTACAAAGTCTACAAAAGCGATTTTGACAAAAAAGGGGAAAAAAAGTAAAATAAAATCACCACCTTTCTTTCCAAAAAATGCTTTAGGGAAAAAAAAAATGTCTTTGCCCACAATTTTAGGAAGTTGACAATATGGGTTGGCAGTATAAGTGAGAAAATGCCAAAGACGAACGTTGTTCTAGAAAAGCTAGCTATGAGATTAAGACGTGTGATTAACATTTAAGGCCAAATTAATTTATTTTTCAAAAGACATTTGAAGTCCTTCATTTTAGATACAAGTTTAAGACTTTATAGGGACGCACAAACTCCGTTTCCCGCATTTTCACCTGAAAACTTCTAAACTTTACTTTTGATCATTTAGCGTACACACAACATTTAAGTTATTTCTAGCATATTTTCCAACAGTATTCCTCAGTACAATGCCGAACGTTTCCAGGCTGTGTAGGGACCGTTTTTAAAGCTTTAAAACAGATTAAACTCACCTTCATAATTGTACTCCTGGTTACCCCCAGATGCAGCCCCTGCTCCCCCTGTCACCTGGCTGGGGTAGGCAGTGCTGTAGGAATAACCACCCGCACCCCCTTGGTTCTGGTTGAAACTCTTCTTCGCTTGCCCGTACTGGTTATACGACCCCTGCCCTACGGAGATGTTTGATTGATAGCCTCCCGGTGGACCACCCTTCTGCATGGGGGGTTTCTTTTTGGGCATTTTGTTGGCCGCCGGTGCAGCGTAGGATCCTTCATTTTGATAATATGACCCATAGGAGCCTGGAGCCGGAGGTTCTGTGGAGCTGAACGGAAGTCCGCCCGAGAGGCTGCTCGATACCCCAGCGCTGCCATTTGCCCCGTCGTCGTAGTAATCTATGGAGCGACAGCATGGCACAGGTTCAAAATGGGGCAGATATTTTGTTCGCTCCAGCTTGTGTGTCGTAAACAGGCAACCAACAACTTAAGTCAGTCATGAATGCAACATTTATTAATAAAAAGAACATATATAAAAACAGCTAGAGTGAGGAAATCCTCCCACACCAAACACATTCTTACATTGATCCAGTCTGAGCACAAACAAGCCTCCGTTCGTCTTTGCCAGCCGCCAGATACAGATCGGGCGAGAAGCAGACAAAAGCTAGACAGTGCCAGAGTAAGACCTTCATGCAGCTAGTTTATTTCTAACTCCGCAGTGCCAACAAGACAGGGAAATAACAGATTTGATGAGAAAAAATATAGTTTCCTTAAAATGAGGTCAATCGTGGTGGACAAGAGACACACAGTTAAAAACAAAAAGGAAGTTGTTTCATCTAAACGTGTGGAGGCAGAGACGTCCCGAAAGGCAGTACGTGTCATTCGGCTCCCCACAGGTCGTCCGGACTGCGAGAAGACACTGAGCTAAAACGGGTCCGATGTGTTCAGGTACATCCACGGGTACAGAGGTTCGTCTTATGGCTGCGTGCATGCAGTGGAGGATCGTCTCCCCAGAGGCGGCTTGGACGTGACAAGTGGGATTGGCAAGACAGGTTAGATGGAGTCACTTTGTCCCCGGGGGTTGTGGACTTGATGGTGACGCGACTTTCTGATCCCGCTGGAACACTACTGAGTATTTTTGTCCGTTCAAATCCTCTCAACAGGTTTTTTTTTTAATTATTATTATTATTATTATTTTCTAACACTGGAGTTAGGGGAGGGGGAGTTCTATGTCGCAAACTCGGGGTAGCCATAGTAGTCTGAGACAAAGTCACCTAAAGAGTGAGACAGGGCAGAGAAGGGGGGGGGGACAAAAAAATATATCAAAATTAGATTATTTTGAATTTTTCTTCTGCCTTAAAAAATGGCAGGCTGTGTTAGGTCAGATTATTTTTTTTATTGTGTTGGACATTATATTTGTTTTTTTTTTAGATTTCTCTGCTCCTGTCACGCTCAGGTAGGTCAGTCTTCAAACCAGGCTGCCAGAATGAAGAAAGGGAAACTCATAAGAGGAGGCTTGTGGGGAAAAAAAGAAAAAAAAAACTGATTCAACCCCTGTGGCTTAAAGCAGAGAAATGTAAAATCACTCAGCTAGGATAATCCCAGCAAGGCATTAAGGAGCTTTTTGTTTTTACAGAAACCGGACCCCACTTCCCGCCCTGGTGGGTCGTTGCAGGATGCACAAGCGTCTCTGCCAACACAATGCTCCACACTGTTTACTTCTACTTTCATCAAGAATAAACAGATAAAACTTCAAACAGCAACATTAGAGGTGAAGAAACTAAATACTCACTGTAGCCAGAGTTGGTGTTGTTCCCATATCCGTACGTTCCAAATCCACCTGACAAGGACAGCACACGTTCAGTGGCTGCAAGTCCAGTTAAGTCTACGAAAACCAGGAAAAGAAGATTCCTACCTCCTTGACCGTAGCCGCCTCCGTTGTTGAAGCCTCTGCCTCTTCCACGGCCTCGGCCTCTCCCTCTGCCTCTCGGTATGCCAACGTCCAGGCCAAACGGTTGGTGCTGAAATGGATACAAAGATGTTTTAAAATGAATCATATAAGAAAAAAAAACAACAAATGTACCCAACTGCGAGTATTCTTAATCCTTTTTTGTTGTATTACAACTACCCCCACCCCAAAAAAAACAGTAGGGACGCACCGATGGCTTCTTCTGGCCAGTCACTGATACCATTTTTTGTAATAACTGATAATGTCAGGTAATTTTAGGTCACATACACCTTAGTTGTTCCAATCTCATTTTGTGAAAAAACACTGACCAATGCTATTACAAGACACAAGCTAGTGCTCTGAAAAATTAAATAAAAGTTGAAGCCGTTCCTCTCTAAATGAAATAACCTAAGAAAAATTACGAGTTGCGGCTAAGCAGGTACACTTATTTAAACATGTTACTAGAGAGCTCTGACAGGAAAAAACCCACTAAACACAGCAATAAAGTTGCTAAGTTAGCAACAGTGGGGTGACCATTGGTGACCGCGCACATGTAGACATGACCTGGTGGGCAGAGCGAAGGTGAACACTAGCTGCATTTTCATTGACCATGTAGGTAATTTGCGCAATTTGACATTTGAAAAATTAATTTGCTTAATGGAAACATGGCAATTTAGAAAACACTTTTAGTTTTTGACAAGTTTTGCTGCTAAGATGAAGTGTTTTTTTTGTTTTGTTTTTTGGCAATATAAAAATTGGTTAATTTTTGCAAAACTGCGATAGAATGACTTTTTTTAGCATCACGAGTCACATGAACGACCAGATGTTGCCACTGGCACAAACCGCGAAGAAGAAGACGACAGGAAGTAGTTGGACGATGATGGCGTGGCATATTTTTAATGGCTTATCATGAAAACAAAAGTATTTATGTGTCATTTGAACTGCGTTTCTTACTTGACGGAAACACCATAACTGTGAAACTGCAGGGTTTTTTTTACATTTGTAGAATACTGACATTTGTAAAGGAAACAGAGTGGTAAAAAGTAGACTCTGGGGAGTGCCGTGGTGGCGTAGCGGTTAGCGCGACCCCTTATTTGGAGGCTTTGAGTCCTCGACGCGGCCGTCGCGGGTTCGACTCCCGGACCCGACGACATTTGCCGCATGTCTTCCCCCCTCTCCTTCCCCGTTTCCTGTCAGCCTACTATCATATAAGGGACACTAGAGCCCACAAAAAAGATCCCCTGGAGGGGTAAAAAAAAAAAAGAAAGTAGACTCCAATCTGGTCCTACGCGTTTTGCTTCGTCCAGAGGGTCTGGACCCTCAGCTATTGAGAAACGATCTTTTCCTGCTTACCATGGGCGGTCCCTTCTTCTTTTTAGCAGGCTCAGGAGCAGAGCCTTCAGGAAACAGCTTCTCCAGAGCAGCCAGGGCCGCGTACGCCTTGGCCACCTTCTTATTGGACCCGGTGCCCTGGAACTTCTGCTCGTCGATCTCCACCTCCATGACGAAGCGCTTGTCGTGACTGCCGCCCGTCTCAGAGATGAGCTCGTACTTGAGGCCGCGGCGCTTCTCGTTCAGCTCCATCACGGGGTTCTTGCCGTGTTTGGTCAGGATTGGTCCCTGCTGGCGAGCCGTCTGATGGAGAGGAGACGGGTGAGGACAACAGATCTGACTACGCGACACTGTCTGATATCGTCAGCCGACGCTTACCTCGGCAGATTCTGGAGTGGCGCCGGCTGTGGCAGTGGACGATTCGGTTTGGATTACTGCTGGCTTTACTTCTTCTGCAGCGATTGCTACTACAGTTTCTTCCAATTTCACAGCGACTTCAGTACTCTTCAGTTCCACCCCGGTGGGTAGGCCCATGTCCTGCAGCACCTGAACACACCCAAAGAAATTCACTTTCATTTAGATAAAAACAGCAAACTACCACGTTTAACAGAGATAAATTTTGCTCCAAATAAAGTTTGCTCAACTTTGGCTTTTGACACTTAAAAAAAAAACAAAAAACAACAACATGTAATGCGAAAAGAAAAATTAGATGGGGAAAAAAGGAATCTGAAAATGATTTTGAAGTTGAAGATAATGAAAAAAATTGAAGCTGAAAAGAAATCGAAACAAGAATAAAACTTACAACTGAAAAGCAAGAGAAAAAAAAAATTGAAACGAGAAAAGATTTGAAATGGAAAATAAAAATTCAAACTGAAATTTGTTTTTGAAACTGAACAAAAAAAATATTTGAAACAAAAATAAATTTGTTTCAAATTTGTTTGAGGAAAAAAAATTCTGTTTTCTCAAACAGAAAATTTAGAAACTGAAAAGTTTGAAAATGGAAAAAAAATTGAGACAGGAAAAAAATTCAGTTGAAAAACTTCTGAAACTAGAGAAAGAAATTTGTAATTGAAAAAAAAAAAGGATTAGGAAGTCAAAAGTAAATTTAAACAGAAAAACAACTTTTGAACTAAAAAAAAGTTTGAAAATGAAAAAAAATATATTCAAGTTGAATTTTTTTTTTTTCAATTTCAATAAACATTTTTGAGCACATTTATGACCCAATTTGCTCCATACATTTATCTAACCACACATGCAGGAAGCAGCGCTCACCTTGACAGCTACATGCAGCTTGGCGGTTCGCTTGGACGGACCAGAAGCCTCAAACGTCTTTCCGTCCACCTCCACCGCCATAGTGAACACTGGAACATGAACCGGACCGGTTTGAGATATCAGCTTGTACTGCAGGCCTGGTTTCAGCTGATTCAGCCTCATTAGGGCGTTCATTGACTGAGCCGGCTCCGCCTTTTCTTCTGCAGCTTTGGGAACCAAACAGAAAAAGGGTTTTAAGCTTTCATGCCCGTCCAAAAGAACAGAAACAGTGAATCTAGGTATCCCAGTGCTAAAGGAACACTTACATTTCTTCTGCAGCTTTTTCTTCTTTTTGTTTGGACTCTTATCATCGGTTCCTTCTTCTTCTTCTATAGGCCTCTTCATAGGTGGGGCATACGCTGTGCTGGGTGGGATTTGCACTGAACAACACATAGAATTATCCCGTTACAACAAAATCAAACCCAAAACCCGCTCTTGTTGTTGTAGTTTTCCAGCACCTGTGTAATCAATCGGGGTGTCGCTGCGAGGTTTTTTGGGCATTTTTGACGGAAGCGGGTCCATTCCGAGAACTTTGTGGAGCTGCCCAAAGGCCGACAGCCTTAAAGCGTGCTGATGGCAGCAGAGACGGCATTTTAGTAAATCACAGGACTAATTAGCTGAAAATGTACAAAAGACTTCACTGGACTCACCTGAGCGCTCGCTGTGACGTCTTCTCTCTGCTGCTGATCCAGGTGACCGATGGCGTCTGTGGGGTCCTTCTCACATGGATCATAAATTCCAGGACCGTCTGCAAAATGGCAATTCAGAATGTTATTTGGAACGAATTAAAGGCACAAAACACTCAAGGGGACGCCCAGGAGCTGAGTGCATACCTGTCATGAGGATCCCCGAAGCGAGACACTCTAAAACTCTCCGCAGAGCTTCGCCTGCCCCCATGGGCCTGTTCCCTGTGCCGATTGCTTTCTCACAGATCAGCTCCAGTGGCTGTGAAGCACGAAAAGTTTTTAACTCCCTGACGGGATGATTCTGTGCAGTGTCACTTGAACTTTTTGACTTTTAAAAAAAAAATTATTATTTTTTTTTTTTACCTCCAACATGTTTAAATTGACATTTATGTAACAGAGATTTGCACTAATCTGGTGACAATAAGTGAATAAATCAGTTGATTGCAGGATCAATTAAAATGAGTTTTAGAATTTCCATTTGGACAATAATCGTGATAGAGACGCTGCTGTTTAATATCGCTGAAAACTCCGCTCAAGCCGAGGAAAGACTCAAGATTTTTTTTGGAATCAAAATGTATGATTCACAACAAGCCAAACTGGAATCTTTCATACTTGAAAATTGATGTTCTCAGAGGTTTACTACAAGCATTTCACAAAGAAGAAATGTGTAAAGTAAGCTTGTCATGATGACAAATTTTGCTGGACGATAAATTGTCCCTGTAATTACGGCGATAAACAATAACATTGTTGCCATTAATATATTGATAATAGCTTAGTAATTCAACTTCATCCTCTCAAATACCAATAAACTTTGATTTAGTAAAGACCGTTTAACAGTGGCTCTGGAAGATATTTTAAATATACAAAATAAGACAAAATCTGAACCAGAAATGAACCAGATTATGTGATGGGAGTTATCAGGCTCATCATTATCAGATTAATTGGTTAAATGCTTGCTGCAACAGGTGAGAAATTGCGATGTTGCTAAAAAATTAAAATTTTTAGTCTTTTATTTTTCTTTTTTGCTATTGTAAAACTTTAATACGGTGCAGCCATGCTGAATATCAAACTCAATACCAAGATTTTTTTTTTATTAAACAAAACTCAAAACTCTTGGTATTGATGATACATTTTTAGACAAACTGATGGGAGAGAAGAGGATGTAATTGACAGAAGGCAAATACATCAGCACACCACATAGACAGCCCCGCCCATAAAAGACAATCAGTAAGACAACGTTAATCAAATAAATATTTCGCCACTGCTTTTACCATTTATTCCACGGTTTGTTAGCTTACCCAGCCACGAAGCGGGGCCCATGTGGGGACTCGGGCGCACAGGTCCCTCAGGATGCGGATGACGATGACACAGGAGCGCAGCCCGTTGGCTCTGGCCTGGAAACACAAGCAGGAGCGGGGGGGAGGTGGGCGAGATGGGAGGTGGGCAGATTTAGTCAAGAAGAGACAACTACGTGAGACAAGCATGATCAACACCAACATGGAACAGAAATGAATAAAAATGGAGCCACAGAATATTACAGCTTAGCTTTGTCGCTATGGAAGATTTCCCCAGGTATTAAAGGATTGCTTTGTAAGATCGTATGATCATGATCATATAGTTCACACATACAAATAATTGATGGTTTAGTTATCAGGTGTAAACAAATTCTGTCTTTGGGAGGGGGGGGGGGGGGGACATGCATCTAACAAAGATCAGAAGAAAAGAAGTGAATAAAACCACCTCAAACTCAATTCTAGGCCAATGTGAGAAACAAGTTAAACCATTACAAAAAGGCTGTGCAAAAACATGTGCCGACACTTTAAGAGGAAGGGGGTCGGGGTCACGGTTGAGTTAGAGACAGAAATACTTAGAAATTACTCGAGGTGCAATATTCCTGTTGAGTTTGTGGCACACACACTAACAAAAGCAGCCAGGAGAGCAGGAGAGGTCGAGGCCACATACTCTACACTTAACAAGCTGCTGAGACGGAGCACTGACTGTTACGGCGTGACAAGCCAGAGGTGACACAGGCAGCAGGACTATGAGGGATAAAACACAGTTAACCACATGGAAACAGTTCCGTCTCGCGCGCCCTCTCGCACGGGGCACCGGGGAAAAAAAAGGAAAAAAAAGCGCTCGGTAAGTAGCTTGCGTGTGTACAGTTATGGGAAACAAAAAAAATGACTCATTCACAGCAACGATGACGTTCTAGAAATATTGCACCTGGATGCATAGCTATTAGTTCCCGGATTTGGTTGATTGGAGTTAAAAACTAAAGTGTCGCTAAATGAGCAAGCGAATGAAACTTAGAGGCTAGAAGCAGCAGCTTCTATTTGGTATCGGTGTTAACTGGCAGAGAACCTGTAAAAAGTGAGCGAAGCGACTGAAGCGTGTGATGACACACATATCCTAAAAAAAACAAACACCCAAGTCATCAAATTATACTACAGGAAGTACACCTCAAAAGAGGAAACAAAAAATAAATAAATAAAAAGAGAGAGAAAATGTAAGAAATTTTTAAAATAATATAAGAACAGAGAGCATAAAACCAAACTCAAAGCTACATCTGTTTTAGAGACAAATAAAGACAAGATTCAAACCTGGAACCACTTAGCGTGGCGTAGAGATGCCAAGGCAGTTAGGCATTTCTGCCTGTCCAGAACATCCGGGGGATCGATGACTGAAAGCGTTTCTATTGGCAGGTGGAATAAGAAGACAAGGTACAGTTTGACCAAGGGGAGTTCTGTCAGCCGGCCAGGGGGAACACAGGCAGCCTTCCCAAACCACAGGCAGGAAGGGGGAAGGGGAGGGGATCCCTCCACTGGAGAACCGCCCAAAGCTTTCAGCCTCCCAGTTAATGTTGTTTTACAACCCTCCTCCCCCCACTCCCACAAAAAGAAACAAAACAAACAAACAAAAAAACCAGGCACCTGAAACTAGAGATGCATCGAGAAATTCGATGGCGGCCAGAACTAGAAAAATTTTACGCTTTGTCGTTAGTCGGAAGATAAACATCCTATCTTTTTTTCTGACAGTTAATGCATCACAACTGCTACTAAAACAGGCTAATATTGCTCTTCGGTGTGGACGTTTTTACGGAGCGAAGGCTCGAGCATACTCATTTTCCAGTATTGTAGTGATGTGTTTTTTTTCCCCCAGAGATATGTCGGCCTTTCACTAAGGACACCACAACAGGAAGTTAGGCGTCAACAAACAGGAAGTGGATTGTTTTAGAACAGAGTTTTTCCGTTTTATCCTTCTGACTTATTTTTTAACATGCTGGATTTGAAAACTTTGGCCCGCTTGGAAATATTACGCTTAAGACAAGGGTATACCAACTCTACAGGAAATATATAATACATTCCATGTAGGAATTAACACTGAGGATGCTAATTGCTAATGAAAGATCCTTAGGGCAGATTAAACCATACTCCGAGTGATCACTGTTTTTGTTCTATATCACATTTCATGGGAATATAAATAGCAATTAATCATAACAGAAAGATTTCTGTGTGGTTACAACAAAATGAAGAATTTAATACAGAAGCAACTTGAAGCCTCTCCAAAGGTATGTTGTCGTTATTTTTTGTCACGTAAGCCTGGAAGATTTTTACTGTATCTGAAGATGCTTTTGTTAAAACGTTTTATTTTTATATAATCAATTTCATTATTAAGATATTTAAAAACATTTTTTATCCTTGTCCAGAAAGCGAGATAGTTCTCACATAGAACTATAAGTTAGAAGTTCTATGTCAGTACCAGCAGTTCAGGGCTTTTCCAAAGCCGAAGACTGGAAAGTGGCCGTAGAATTTCTGATCGATGCATCCCTATTTAAAACCCAGCATACTTACAGGGTTGTGTCTTAAGTCATAAGCTGTGTAAAAACTCAAAGTTAAACAATATGTAAAAAGACTAAAATAAAAAAAAATAAAAAAAGTATCAAATGGGAGGTTGTCTCCACGTTTGTGTCAGCTCAAACAGATGCTTTCTTTCCAACACTAACAGGAAGTGGAACCCCTCCCCTCGGCCCCCCATACTGGGTACGCTGCACTTTGCCCCTTCCGAGACAGAGAGCGGCCAGTTGGTCAAAGGTCCAGCGTCCCTAAAAATTGACAAACTAGAAGGCTTGACAGAGAGAATCAGAATTGGAACCACAGGCAGAAATTATCAGATGCACAAAAAGTGGGTATCAAAACAAGTCCACACTGCAGCAAAACTGATGGCTCAGAAACGAAGGCCCAAAAGGGGCGTCGCTGTTAGTGCAGGGCTACAGATAAAGTCAAGGCTCAAGCCTTACTGCTGTTGAGCACTCGGACTAAAAGGCAGGAACCAGAGAGCCTGCTTTTCACCAAACTTTTCATTCACTGATGCTAAGCTAGGATGGGTTGCTAGGACCTCTACAACAGTTGATGTACATGCCAAATTCCTGTGCCCCTTGTCATTACCTGTAACCTTGGACCTTTCCCGCTAAGAAAAAAAACACACAGAAAAACAAGACAGAGGCGGTTAACAGCCCACTGTGGGGGTCAAACAAAGACTTTGGGTTTTTGCTACTCATTTTTGCTGCAATGCAAACCGTTCATCATCAATGATAAAAAAAAAAACACATGCAAACACAGTGGTCTCAGTGGTTTTGTATTCGGGTAAATTCTCAGTAAGCCTTCATTTCATTGGTTACCTGCTCTTTAAAAGGGGAAGAGAAACTATGTCTTCAACAATAGTTACACTGCCTGCCCTTTACTGTATATTGGGCCATCAAAAATGTACGATTACATTACATGGAACTACGAGAGTGTCTAGAGAGCTACAAGCATAGCAGGGTTTCATTATCTGAAGGTCTTCTTGTCCCCTAGCTCCATTGAAGGCCCAATAAACAATATCTGTCTAGCCTTGCTGCCTGCCTGGCCTCGCAGCTGGAAGTAGGTTAGCACTAATGAAGGACAAGGGTCTCTGTTTGGGGGGGCTTACCTCCAGCGGTCGCCTTCTCTATCTCTTCGCGGACCAAAGGGGATGTGAGGTGAATTGTGAGCGTTAGAGGGGGCTCCTTTGTGTTGTGGATCATGATGCTCGCATCATGGATGTCCTGCGTTACTATGTATTTATCTTCTGTTATAGTCTGGAAAGAACAAATGGGAAAAGGGCATACTTTAAAAAAAAACAACATTTGAGCAGATTACTGTTAATACAGGAGGAACAGAAATATACCAGTCATACATCTGGGTGAAGATCCCCCAGCCCCACCCCACCAGCTCCAACCTAATTCAAATCAAAGTGGTGTCAGAAGTTTGTGCAGCAAATTTTATTTTTGTGCCACTTTCATTTTAAAGATTTTCTTAAAATCATTGCCAGGGTTCAACAGAGGTTGACCAACTCTGTTACGTTTTTGTGGTGCAAAAATTTCCATTTGTGCTGCTTTTGTTTTGAAGGTATTACTGAAAGATATTTTGTCTGGTTGACATATGGAAATTTTTTTTTTACATTATTATTATTCAAAAGAGAAAAAAACTAAAGATTTTGATGGCACAAATGTTTGGCATTAATTTTATTTGGGAAAAGTGAGGGGGAGATGTTGACCTTATGACCTTTATACTTCAATTAAGAACTTCAAAACAAAGGCAGCACAAATGAACATCTTATCAGAACAAACGCAGCAGAGTTGATGGACACCAGTTTTTTTTTAATTCTGTAAAAGGGAGAGAAGGGGGATAGTTGACCTTTCGCGACCTCTGAAAACACATTTGTGACGCACAAACGTTTGGCACCAATTATTGGTTGACCTTTTGAGGTTTAAACTTTCATTAATATCTTAAAAACAAAAGCAGCCCAAATGAAAATTGTATCAGTACAAACGCAGCAGAGTTGATGGACAAAAATTTTGTTTATTTTATAAAAGGTGGAGAGGTTAGTTGGCCTGTCGCAACCTCTGGAAACGCGTATTAGTATCTTTGAAACAGAACAAAACTTTGTGTCACACAAACGTTTCACAACAACTTGGTTTGATTCACTCAGGTCAGTCATACCTGCAGCTGTGCAAGAAGGTTTTCAGACACCCTTCCCAGCAGACTGACGGTGGGCTTGTCCTTACAGAGAAGCACCAGCTCTAGGTCCAGGTCTCCTTTCAGCAGCAGACCTTTAGCAACCAGACCCACCCTCATAACGCCACGCAGAGTCCGGGTGGCCTGATCCTTCTGCTCACTGTTAGAAGACGGAGCAAGTTAGACGTCTACATCGTTATCATCAAGTAACCAAGAGGAATGTGCAATCTACTATATCCTGACCTGTCTTTGTCACAGTCTTCGAATTCAGACTTTGTAGTTCCCTTTTCCTCCTTATCCAGCCAATCAGAAACGGCCTTCAGAGCCCGCTCTGTGTGGGACACCATGTTCTGGACGCTTTCCAGCTCCTCCTGTGTTGGATAGATGGCGGAATGTTTGGCCATGACGTGGCGGTCGCCGTTCATGAAGACGCGCATCGTTCTGTGGCGAACGAGGGGAGGCTGGGGTTTGGACACAGGAGTGGTAGGATTTTAATGAGGAGGTTCTTCAAAACACATGATAAGTTGAAGCAACATGGACTAAACATGGTACATGATATACATTACAGAGAACCCTGTAAATAGGAACGCATCTGAATCCAGGGTTTTATAAACACGACTGTGTTGTTTACGAATTTCCTTCCAAATACGAACGTGTAAAATGTAAATCAGAAACAAGTGGTCCAGGATGGAACTAGGGACTAGTGTCCTAAAGAAGGCAATATCAAATAGGAGCAGTATTCAAGTTTGAGTGGCTATGAGTCGTGGGCCTGAACATACCTAAAAATGTAGCAATAAATGGTTTTATTTGATAATTGTTGTTATCGCAGCAGTATTTCAAAATATCGTAATAAAACTAAGTCTACATTACCCACCACATACAACTGTACTGTATGGTCCGTGTGCGCTCTCTCTTACTCTGTACAACAACAATGTCATTAATGTGGCCTTAACATTTTAAACTGCAGGAAAAAGCAAGCAGTAAAGAACCAGTTTCTCTTCTGCTGCAAAATGGTGACGCAATTTCTGTCAGAGTTCAAGGCAGTCGGTATGGAAAGCCGTTGATGCCACAATTCGTACATTTGTGTTGGGTTTTGGGACCTCATCACCTTAGGGTCTATAAATCATAATGAAAGTTGTTGGTTCTAAATGTAAAAAAAAAAAAAAAGTATTCCTGGTTCTCCCCCAAAAAATTGGGTTAATTCTCTTCGGTAATTTACCATGCAGTGCTTTTAGCAATGTTATAGGAATCATTTTGTCAAAAGTAGCCATATTGGAAAATATTTCATTTGTATTTAGAGGTTTCCCTGTGTTGACCCTGGTGTAGTAAAACTACAGCTAAATGTGAATTACTGCAAACATCCCTCATATATTCTCTTTGTGTTTTAACATATGCTTATGTTACAGATGTCAAATATGCCAAGCTACTTAAAAAAAACAAAACGAAAAACAGTTAATGAACTATTTGTTTTTTTTACTAGAGATGCAAATCTTTCGAAGTCCAGTGATTCAATTCAATTTTTATTTCAGAAACCTTTTTTTTTTATATTCAAAGGGTCTAGAAATTCTGTGTAAATTATGGGACTCAGCAGACGAAAAGATAGCGTAAACAAATGAAACATTTATTTAAAACAATTCTATAAGCTTCCATTTGTAACTTCAATTACCAGTGTTAGCTTAACTTCGCTTTTCCTCAAGTAAAAGAACATCAAGAATTATTAAAAATATACATTTACAAAAAAAAAAAAATAATTAAGCAGACTAAAACTGATTTTTGAGGAATTACGATTCTCTATAGAATCAATTTTTTTCGGGACCTACTGTATAATGGTTTCTAGTCTTGTTTTATTTCCAGATCAGGCTTAAACATTTACTTAAGCTAAAGCATTTATAAGATTCTACAGAGTTTAAAGTTAGGTTTGCTTTTTATTTGTTTTGTGACTTGACTTTAACGTGAAAGAAGGCACAACTTCGCGACACGTTAAATGCAAAAATCAGATGTCAGAGACAACAAAATCTGAGTGCACCAACAACCTTATGTCTTTTTTTGCACACGTACATAAAGTTGAAGGTATGCTGGAACAACTCAAATAAATTTTGAAAGTCCAAGTCCAAAAGTCTCCACATTTGGACTTGGAGAAGGCGTTCGACAGTGTCCCTCGGGGAGCCCTGTGGGGGGTTCTCCGGGAGTATGGGGTACCGGGCCCTTTGATACGGGCTGTCAGGTCCCTGTATGACCGGTGTCAGAGTCTGGTCCGCATTGCCGGCAGTAAGTCGGGCTCGTTTCCGGTGAGAGTTGGACTCCGCCAGGGCTGCCCTTTGTCACCGATTCTGTTCATCACTTTCATGGGACAGAATTTCTAGGCGCAGTCAAGGTGTTGAGGGGATCCGTTTTGGAGGCCTTAGGATCTCATCTCTGCTTTTTGCAGATGTTGTGGTCCTGTTGGCTTCATCAGGTTGTGATGAAGACCCAGGACACGCTGGAGGGACTATGTTTCTCGGCTGGCCTGGGAACGCCTTGGGATTCCCCCGGAGGAGCTGGAACAAGTGGCTGGGGAGAGAGAAGTCTGGGCCTCCCTTCTGAAGCTGCTACCCCTGCGACCCGACCCCAGATAAAGCGGAAGAAAATGGATGGATAATTTTTTGATTTGAATAGTTACGTAGAAAGACTAGCAGATCATTTGTATTGCTAAATCTTAACACGGCCTTTTGACTGACGGCAAGAAAATTAAACAAAAGCTGCAACGTTACCATTTTCTTTTTAGTGAAGCTGGCGACTTTATTGCCCAGTGATTAACACTGATAAACGTGTCTTCTCTGGAGGGAAATGACACGGCTGCTCCTCGTTTCTGTGAGAGGAAATCAACAATCAAAAGACGTGGAGTAAAGACAAATGTGGTGAGTAAAGGCTACCCTGATAGGAGAACAGCAAAACGTCTACTGATTTTATTTCATGTCACTGATTTAAAGATGTCAAATTGTGAAATAATCCCTAGTGCAACTAATGAGCCTGAAAAAGGAAGACTTCTTTTTTTTTTTTTTGCTTTTTTAGTCGTTCGTTTCTGCCCTTTTGCTGAAATGAATTTAATAATAATAAATCAGTATGGGTTGTTTTGGAGAATGTGGATTTTCAGTGCATCAGACTGACCTCACCCTCAATTAACTTACAAAAATATCCACATAATATGTTGTACACCAAAAAATGTTGACTATATATTTCTCTCTTCAGTGGAATTAAAACTAAGGACTTTAAAATATTTATGGCCAGAAAAACTACAGATGAATTTATTTTTTGTTATTGTGGGTTATGTTGAGAAAATACCAATACATACGGCAAAATAAGCACAACAAGAAAATTACCATTCTTTTTAAGTCCTGTTGAAGACATTGCTGGAGTTTTGAGCTGAACTTTTAGTCCAGCAAAACAGTTTAATTTGCCCAGATTTTCTTTTTTTGTTTGCTTTTTAGGATTTTTTTTAAAAACATTTGTAACTATTTTACAGTTTTAAAGCAGCATAAAATATGAAATAACTAAAAAGGGGAGAATGTGTCTGAAGTTTGAAGACAATATCTAAAAAGAATAGTAGAAATTGTTTCAATTTTGTTAAGAATTACCTTGTTTTTTTTAATCATTTAACTTGTAGGTTTAAGAACATACATGAACCCTTTTTCATTTTTTAAAAGCACAACCTTCAACATTTCGAGCCTACGTACATAAACCTGCTTATCTTTGAAGGCCCCTTCAATGTCCTTCGGTTGAAACCATAACAATCCTGATATAACTGACTCCGGTCAGGAACATTTTACCGCTACCGTAATATCGGTTTATAGAAATAAGGACTCGTGGATATTTTAGTACGTGTCGTCAAAACGCTGTTTAAAAGATAATACGGTGAAAACGCGACCGTATCTATTGTTCCATTCATTAACTCACCAAACAGAAGCATCAACTCAAACAGACCTAATAAAGGGAGCCTAAAACGCGACTGACGTAGATTTAACATTTATATGAAACAGTTGTTGCAAAATGGAGAAATAGAAGAAAAAATGCAGTCGGCTCCAAATCCAAATTGTGCGTCAAAAAAAAGAAAAAAAAAGAAAAACAAAATAGGAGACGCCATCTTATTTCGGTTCAGTTAGCCTGGACCGAAAAATAAATAAATAATTATCCCATCATTTCATGCTACTAGCATGCTCCCCTGTGACCAAAAACGACAGACATGGAACCTATGGCTTCTATTGGTCATATATAATCCTACAAATATTCAAAGCATCAAATTATATTCAGCTCTGTTGGATAAGGGACACCAAAATGGTCGAGGAGACGGGAGAAAGACCCCACGAATCTCCGACCACATTTAGCTGTAGCACGTTAGCTTTCCCGACCCCGACCAGCCGCAAATACCAACGGCTGAAGCACACGAATGAGCACAGGAAATAACAGAAATATCACCATTGTGGTAATGTATGAGCATGTACATTTTTATGCTATATTACAAATGTGTAGGGGACTTAGTCTACACATTATATTGTTGACACTTACATATATACGTTTTCCACTCACGAATCGTGCCACCGTCGAAGAGCGCTAGCTCAAATTCTAGTCTGCAGCTCAAGCGTAGAGGGAGACGCCCACGATCCCGAAATCACTTGCGCTCATTGGACAAACTATGGGTGATGCTACGGTGTCAGCCAATGAAAAATAAGGATTTGCAGCTCAGGCTTCAAAACATGGCGATCTACAAAGTCGTCATTATTTACCCCCTCCCACCTCCAAAAGGCACAAGCTGCAAAAAGATAAAAAGTTCCCTGGAAACCACGTGTTTCTTTGTAAAAAAAAAAAAAATAGATAAATAAAATAAAAAAAAGATGTTTTTTTTAATTAAATTAGACCTTTAATAAAGAATGAGAACATTTCTCTAACATTAAATAAAAAGTATGCATCATCTACAATGTGAAATAGATATACTGTATGTGGAAGCAAATTTTATGTCGTGTATGGTTTCTTTCATTATATATTTTGTTTTGTAGGATCTTAATATATTCTGGGGAGACATCATATGCCCAAGTTTTGGGTTTCAATGTGTCAAAATATGGAAAACGGCAACCCTTATCACTTCTTTTCCATATTTTGGGTGTAGATGTTAAAAAATTATTGTATAGTTATAAAAAAAAAAACATTATTCTCACTTTCACAAAGGAACAATTTTATAATTAAAACAAGATTTGCTTCCTGTTTCTAGAAACGACATTCCGTTCTTTATGACTCAGAAGAACGTGACACAAGAATTGAAGAAATCAGTTTTAATAAACAGTTTTACATTCTTTTTTGTAACAGCACCACATTCAGTCAGCTTCACTTCACTGCCCCAGACTTATGGGGAAAGCAGACGCACAGTATTTACATTCACAACATCTACATTCCTGTCACAGGACTACACGTAATTTTCACATCTTCATGCTGAGGTAAAAGTCTGTCCTTTTACTCTCATGTGAACACAGAGACAAGTCCCTGACTTTTACAGAGTCGGACAAACGAACCGCTGTTTACAATGAGATGTTCTCTCTAAGACTTTTGCAAGTCTTACCTCAAAAACAAATACGAATATATTAAAGTTCAGACAAAATGGTTTCTATTTACAGTGATACTTAAACAGTTTTACATCCTTAACAAAACTTAAGAGTTAGGTATGTCCTCAGTTGAGAATGAGAAACAAACTTACAGACAATAGAGTACAAGTATTTTTAAGTGTGAATATACAGCACCCCTCACAACCTAAAAAGTGCTACATGAATTAGATTTATTATCATTATTTACGGTAAAGATGTGTGAATCCCTTAAATTCTTAAGAGTCTTTGAAAGAGAAACCATAGCATCACAGATCCTCTACCGTATCCTCCACCGATTTGTGTAACCTCTAGCAGTTGCTACGGAGACTCCGCTGTTTGCTGCAGTTGTTTAGAGGTGAGCTTTGGAAATTTATTTCACTCTCTTTGTGGTGGGATTAAAAATAATCTGCCTCTGCGCCAGATCATGCATAAATGCTTTTGTTTTATTTGAGAGTAACCGTTAGGGGAACCATTAACTGTGGAATCTGTGATTTTGTGGAAAATAATTATTATTACAGGATTTTCCTCTCAAACGTCGTAAATATGTTCAAATTGAATCTGCTTTTTTTCTTCTTTCTTTTCCATTTGAGATCAGCTGCTGCATGCGATACATTTATTTGAAAGTGTTTAAACATCTTTACCCGGGGTGCCAATAAATATATAGGGTGCTTTTTATGTTGAGTAAATAGATTCAGTATTACAGACTAAAGTGTTTATTCCCATTCTCTGAACAGGATAGCTTTTGTTCCTGGATTTCTCTGGCTTTCCAAATCGCTCTTCAAGTTTTTCCCTTCTTCAACATTAGCATTACTTGTTAACACATTCATCTTCAATTTAGCGTTCAATGCTTGTGTTCATTGTCTTTAAATATGATCAACATGCTCTTCAGATTCGGTCCAAACAGGATTTCCAAACATTTCGCTGGTACAAGCCAGAGCTAATGATTCTTCTGAATGTGAAAAAAAATGTCTTTGGCTAAGTTAGTTTAAGCTAAGATTCTTAGCTCAGTTTTGAAAAACAGGCCAGAAAAATGATAAGACCACAGTCACAATTTGCAGATAGTTTTGCACACACGTGCGCACCCCCGCACACACACCCACACAGACACACACACACACACTGCTGGGCTTTTTTGTTACCTCAAATGCTGCGTCTATGCTGTTGGGACAGTGGTGTTTACATGCTAATAGCTAATGCTAGCTAGGGTCATCGCAGACAGTTTGCCCAAAGAAATGGTCATAAGCTTGTTATGAACACACAATATTTTACACAATGTTCTATGCATAAATATTTGCAAATTATTGTTTCTGAAAAAACAAATTGGATATTATTAGGTTTTTGTTTTAAGTCCCCTTATCTATGCTTAGCTTTTCTCTGAGTATTCTGGCTTCCTCCTACCATTTAAAAACATGCATTGCATGTGTTGCTGCATTGCTGTTTGTCTTGCTCAACTCCATGTTGCTTTATTACAGGTGGTTATCTTTCCAGGTTGTATCTTGCCTCTTGCTCATTGACCCCTGGAAAAACCAGTTCACCCACCAGTTCAACCCCAAGATCCAATCTTTCCTGACTCTTGGTTATGCTTTCTTTCATTCCTTCTTTAAAACTACAGATTGTTCATTTTAACCCATTTTTTTGAGTGGAAAACCAAACAACAACCCAAGTCGGTTGAATCAAATCAATCCACTTTGGACCTGGGATTATGCTAAAGAAAATTGGGCTGTTTTAGCAGTTTTTACCTCATATGTAGATGTCATTTCTTATTTCTTTCCTCCTGTTGCTCATTGAGACTAAAAATAAGTGCTGGTTTGGTTAAATATGTCCACAATACAAATTTCTAAACGTTTTCCCACTACTTCATAGACCAATCAGCATCATTGCTCGTGAGTTACAACACAGCCAATGTGAGAGATGTCTTGGTGACATCACTTTCTGTTTCTGGAAGGGATCTTCATTAGCCAACCATTTATAGGTAGTAATACCGACGCAGGGGATTTTTATCTTCTCCATCTGAGCTACTGGAAATACCAACTCTGGTGGTCTCGTCTTCAAATCTTTAGAAATCTTCTTTGTTTGTTGAATATTGCACTTCGGCACATTGAATCGAGAAGCTCGGTCTTTCCTGTTTACGAAGACAGGAAACTCAGTCCCAACTCAAAGTTTATATCACGGAAACCATCTGCCGTGGTATATTTGCTCATACATAGAAAACCTATGTATTTTAGCCATTTTTTGGTCTTCTTTGTACACAAAGAAACCATGACAGGCAGACTTTATGGCCGTTTCATTAGTCTCCTGTTAAGTCTTTTTCACCGGCATACTGTCCGGCTTCTGGAGGGAGCCAACATCCCAGCGGATGGAGCGGAAGGTGCTCCCCTTGAAGCTGGCCTGCTTTTTGGTTATGCGGTAGATTTTTCGGAGGATGGCCCGTCTCAGCAGGATGTAGACCCAGGGGTCCAAGATCTGATTCCAGGTGGCCATTCTGACTCCAGTCATCATGAGTTTGCTGTAAGTGCAGGTGACTTCCTCGCCCAGGTGGGATTCGCTGTAGGAGCGCGTGGCTGACATCAACGAAAAGACCTTAAGACAGAAAAAAGACCCAGTGATGAGTAATTCTGTGTTTTTGCATCCGTTTACCTGTTGACACTCAATCTTTTAAAGTAACTCGCAAGGTTTTTCTCTAAAATCACCTGAACTCACTACAGATGTTGAACCGTAAAACAACATCAGTGTGAGTTTCTTTACTATATTTTTTGTAAAACTGAATTTCATTACAAGAAAATCAACCCTCCCGAAAACAAGCTTTTACCCCATCTTGCATGTGATGACATCATAAAAGGAACAAGCCAACAGAGATTTTACTTTTAAGCATTTTACTTATTTCTTTTTCTTGTGTAATTTATTCTTTCTATTAAAATTTCTCCTTCAAATGTGTTAACTTTTATTTTGTGTAGTTAATTTCAAGTTTCTTCATGAATCTTTGGGAACAATAAAACGCACACAATAGCTGTTTGCAAAAAGGGCCTTCACATTATAGAATTGGAGTAGTAATTTCTAGAACTTACACTCAATTATGTCAAAAGTCAAAATTTTCACTATGGATGCACAATACATCGGAACTAACATCGGTATCGGCTGATAACAGTCATTTTTTAACAAATCAGTATGGGTCCGATAAATAAAATTGGGCCGATATAAACAACTGAAATGTATTTCTGTCCTGTTGTCGTTTATTCTGGAGGTGGAGGGGAAGAAGTTGATCATGTTTATTTCGGATGTTAATACTGGCCCAAATTTTCATGTTGGTGCTTCCCAATTTATAAAACCAATATAGCCGATATCGATATCCGATAACCAATATTTCCCAATGTTTTATATTTCTCTACCCTTTTGACAAAGTAAAATGGCCACCCTGCTGACAATGCTTCTCTGCTTTCCCACAATCCTACACTGCATCAATATTACTGTCACATGATCAAACAACTAGCCAAGCCTTCACATAACGAAACACAAACAGCAGCAAGATAGATATAAATGTCAATTGTTAACATCGGCCAAGTTTTACCTATTGAACTGATACTGATATGTTAAAAAAATGACTAACATCAGCTGAGACCGATGTTAATATCGATACATCACGCATCACTAATGCACAATACTTTGTATTTGGGGAAATCCATACTTTGCAGCAAAATTATCTTAGGAGTTGAGAAACTAATTTCTAAAAACTGAGATTACAAGCAATACCAGATGAGAAATACAACAACGTTAAAGGCCTAACTGTTTATATCCAGACTTGTTATCAGATTTTACTCAAGAACAGTTTGGACCGACACTAACACACTTTTTTTCTGCTTCTTTCTCTTTTTGGATTTTATTTATTTAAAAAAATAGGAATAAAATGGTGGTTTCTAAAAAATATTACCAAAAAAAATTCTTGTAGAAGATATTTACCTAAAGTTATAACAGGTCATTGTAGAACACTGATCTATACAATGTTCATGTTATAAAACCCTTATTGTCATTAGCTTGTGAAAATATAACTTTATTCATTACATTTCCTCTTTACATGTAAAATTGGGGCGGGGGGAAGTATGTATATTTTCTATTTTAAACCAATAACTTTTGTTTTCCTGTTTTAGAAAAACTTCATATAGATGAATTTAATGTTTAAATTATGATGTTAGATTTTATGTTAGACCAAACATATAAAGTCTCATTTGAGTAATATAAACACATATGAAAGAGTGATAGATTTGTACTATAAGGAAAACACTTTAAAATTTTGTATTTAAAATTCAAATTTTTGGAAATTTAAATTAGCAATTTTATTTCCAAGTTTTTAAAGTCCTTTTTGCATTCAAATAAAGCAGTATTTCATGAATCAACATAAAGTTCAATTTCACCAATCTGAAATATTAAAAAAATCCAAAAATTTAACAGCGTTATTCAGGAACAACAATTTTGTAGAAATTGTAGAAAATTGTAGAAAAAAAGATAGAATTTTTCAATTCTATTTTTAATAATGACCAGCTTATTAATGGTTTGACTTGATTATAATTTGAGCTTCCATTCCATTTGAGACTCACCAGCAGAGGGCTCCAGCAGATGCAGGAGGTGACCATGATGCCAACCAGCTGGACCACCATCTCAGTGTCATGAGATCTAGCAGAGAACCTCTGGGAATAGGAATTCTTCTTTAGCCGCGCTCTAATGAGCGTCATCCCACTGATGGTGTTGCAGATAAAGGCCAGTGCAAGAGAGCTCAAAGCCAGTCCAGAGAACAGAGTCACAAAGGTCAGATCTTTGGCATTTGTGTCCATCACTTTAATAAAGCACCAAGTACCCGGGTACTGGTAAGTGTAGTCCCCTAGTTGGAAAACGGGCAGCAGGGCCACGCATAGAGCCAAGAACCAGATCATAGACAGGGCTATTTTGGTCCGCGCTGTTGTCACCAGCCGGGCGTGCAGCAGAGGTTTGGTGACGCCGAGGCAACGCTCGGCAGCCATCGCACAGCCCAGGAAGAGCGGGCACAGCCCGAAGAACACCAGGCACCCTCCCAGAAATTGACAAGGGCTGTCTGGATCTCTCGGACCATCCAGGGACGTCAGATTGGCCGTGGTGTATCTCCTCAGCACCAGTCCCCCGGAGACCACATGTCCCGTGAGGTCCGTGACCACGAGGGAGCTGGCGAAGAGCAGGAAGGTCGCCTTGGACCGCCGCCGGAAGCGGGTGTAGGCCTTGATGAGAATGATGAGGGCCACCACGTTGAACAGGATGCCTAGAGTCATCGTGAGGCTCGCAATGATGGGGTTCGAAGGAACGCTGTTATGCGGGCAGTCCACTTCGGGTGCCATGGTGCTGCTGTTGATGTTGGAGTTGAAGTCTGAAGAGTTGGAGTCCGGTTTAATCTCCATGACAGCTGGGTTCCAGGTTTCATGTGGTTCCTTTAGGTGAAGCAACACTGACATGGGAGAAAGATGAAGCGTTAGCGTGATTAGAGTCACTGGATGTTGTAGAGTATCAAGGCAAAACTTCCTTGTTTTTGTCTGCACAGATCGGATTAGTCTGCACCCAAAGGCTGGTAGAACTGCCAAAAATTGTATTCAAGTAAGAGTGGCAATACTTCAACATATTTTTACTCAAGTAAAAGTAAAAAGTACCCATACATGACACTGTAAGAGTAAAACAGTATTTGGTAAAAAAGGTAACTCAAGTATTGAATAACTGATCAGAATCAGTTATTCAATACTACAGTTATTCAATCAGTTAGAATTCATTCAGTCAATGAATATTTAAAAATAAAAAAAAGCTACTACCCTGTTCTGTAATCTATTTTCAATAACAAATGTTCATTAACAATAAAATCCAACTGCATGGGAGATAAAGTATTGATTTCCAGTGTAGGGTGTCACAAAATACAAAGCTTTTCAAAAACTTACTGAACAAACACTACTGCTGGTTGGCTTGTGGTCAATGACATCACAAGAGGCACAAGAACTGAGCTGATCTACATTCATTAGCAAACACAACAGTGGACAAGTGGGTTTTCACAGATTTTGACCCCGATTCTGAAGCATTAGGTGTTTGAGTTCGCTAAGCTCCCGCAGAGTGAATGCAAACTAAACGTTTTATTGTTGGCAAATTTCCCTGAACGCCAGCTATTACTTAATGTTTGCTGCAGCTGTACAGAATACAAAAAAAATACATTCAAAATAGGAATATGATCTGAAAGTCTGTGAGTAAAGGGGGGAAATATGGAGCTAACTTGGGGCCATAAAGTTTATTAAATTTGTTTTGAACATGGTGGGAAAAAAAGGATTTGAAACTGAAAAAAAAAGTTCTCAAATTGAAGAAAATATTTGAAAATTAAAACTTATATTCAAGCTGAAAGAAAAATAAACTGACGGGGAAACAAGGATTTGAAAACAAAACAAAATTTATTTTATGAAGTTGGAGGGAAAAAAGTTTAGAAACTGAAAAACAATTTTGAAACTGGACAAAAACTTGAAACTGAAAAGTCATTTTCAACTTATTTCAACTGAATATTTTTTCCAGTTTCAAATCAGCTTTTTAGTTTCAAAATAAAAACTAAATACTGAAAAAAAACTTTATGGTCCCAATTTAGCTCCATAGAAAACAAAAATCATATAAATGTATGTACTCGAAAGAACTGTTATGATTTATCTTGTCCACTTTATGTGATGCAGAGTTAAGAAGCCTGTGGAAACCTGTTTTTGGGAGGGTAGGGTTTTATCTTCATTAAATTGATTTTTACAGAGCAAACAGCTTTAATCCCTTAGTAAAAACCTTCCAGTCTTTTGAAACACAAGCCACATTGAAGTTAAAAGACAGAAAATGTCGACCATCAGGACGGATAGGACACACGGCCAGAGCTGAAAATATTTCCAACTACTTCCCCACCCTCTGCATTCCCACCTGCACTTACAGCTTTTCAACATTTTGTTTTGTTCACAGAAAACCTGAAGCAATTTTTTCTCTCTCTCCTTTTTGGCCCTATATGACCTGTCGGCGGTATCCCAAACCTTCAAAACCACATGGGCATACTTTAGACATTTGCTTAAAAAAAAACAAACAAAAAACCTAAAAGTTATCTGTTTTTGGAGCACTGTGCGAGTTTTTTTTTTCTTCATAACGAGGGAATCCTGAACAAGTCCCGACAGCTTATGCTGCCGAGCACAAAGCACACATTCCATTAAAATGCAGCAACGACCTGCAGAGACACTAGTATGGAGATCAATTAAAATTCAGTCCACAGCGTCAAGTAAATGATATTTCTATTTTATTGCAAGAGCAATTTCTAAGTTTTTCCTCAATAGAATTCAATATTACAACTTCTTACTTTAATGTTTCATTAGAATATATATTTTTTAATATTGCTGTAACACGCGTAAGACGCATTCTCGTGACATGTTTAAATGAAATAATTTTGCGTTAAAACCTTAACAAACTGGGAATAAAAATGGTTTAAGAAGGGAGTTTCATTTAAAAAATGTGGATTTAACACAATTTTCTTTGGGAACATTAGCATTAAATGCAGGTTTTTTGAATCTTAAAAGGGGGGAAATATATACATAAACCGAGTAGTTATTTCACCTACCATGTAAAAATAGAATCCATGGAGATGAACTACTGACGGGAGTTTGACAAGTCCGGTGAAATTGCCACAACTAGCGCCGCTGCTCAGGAACTCAGTGAATCCAGGTTTTCCAGAGATGTTTTCCCGGCGTAAAACAAGCCGTTCACCTGACGCGTCTCCTCGGCAGACATTGCTCTCCGCCGGACAGGCAGCTTACCCGGATGCACCGCACGAGCGCGTTTGGTGTTCCTGCGGGGCTGACCGACCCTTTTATACTCCACAGCTGCAGTGCGCTCCCATCGCCTGTAGGTGTCTCTGTCACTGAAAAGCCCCGATTCTCCTCCCCACAGGCTGACACTTTGTGAGTTATGTGGAGCGAAAAGCCAGGCAGGGAGACGAATGAGTCCTTAAAGCCCGGCTAACTCTAACTTCACCTCTCTGATAATTATAGACTATCACACCTCTTTAGTTATAAACCCTTACCGCTGAGAAGAAATTTAGCTATGACTAGCTTCTTTTAAAAAGGCTACAATTTTTATGAAGTGATGCATGGAAACACATGAAACAGTGAGACGCTGTGAATCTTTGGCTTTTACGTTTTCGTACATCATATAAACCTGACATGTGTCTTGGTTTGCCACATGAATTAGTTTTGGTCTGATTATAGTTGGTATTTTTTAAAAATTATTATTATTATTTTTAGCTGATGTCAACAATTAGTTGAATTCGCGTTCTTGTTCTAAAAATAAAAAGAACATTATTGTGACCCACGTAAAGGCTGAGTCACCGATCAGCCAGGCTGCATTCCCTCAACAATCGTCATTAATCAGTAACAGTTAGAACCAGATGCACGAGGCACAAACACAAACTGCAAAGGAATCGATGGTTCTGTTCATTTTTTATTATTATTTTACAAAAGAAAACAAACTGGAACGTATGTATGACAAAAGACATGGAAATCTTGAATTGCTTTAGGCCTTGAGGCGAAATCGTTTAATTTTTGATAGCTTTATGCCCCACTGTTCCACCTCTTGTGTTTTATTGAGTTTCATATCTTTCACTATTCTACTTTTTTTTAATATACAGTATATATTTAAGACAACTGATATGAAAATATCAGTAAAATACAGCTGTCCTGTGAAGGTTCAGATGTAGGGAAGAAACGCAGCCTCGTGACAATCTGGCTCTCTCTTCTTTTAGACATACATCACTGACTTTTCAGCCTGTGCAATTAAATGTGAACTTTGTTTTTAAAAAATTCACCAGCAAAATAATGTGTTATAACCTTCTAGTGACCCAAGCCAAAGCAATCAACACTGCACTGCAATAGCACACACTCACATATTTTTGGTCTAGATTCCGGTGCAAATATCTTAGTTAGTACACTTCAATTAAGACAAAGCTAACTTACAAGTAACTAGTTATAGGAGCTTGTTTTAAGTCAATAATTCCTTAATATTGGTGGAAACGTTCTAGTTCCACTGACAGACATAGGAAAATATCTTGCTATAAGTGAAATAATCTACCAGTGGAACCGATACGTCTTCATCAATATATTCACTTGAAACAAGCTGCATCTCGCTGAAAAGCTAATTGTAGCTTAGCGTTGTCTTGTTTCAAGTGTATTTGCACCATAAACTAGACCAAAAATGCCTGGTGAGATTTTCCGTTTTTGCAGTGTCGATTGAGTCTCTTGATCACGTTTCTTCTTTGTGGCATCAAATTTAGCTTAAAAAGCGGCGCTGTATTTAAGAAAGGATGGAACCCTTTGAAGACATATTTCCAATTAATATTGTAGTAAGTAAGATAAATGTAAACACACAGGCACATATTTTATAGGTAGATTTAACACATATCTCCGTTATGATAAAGACAAAAGTCACTCGAGAAAGATTTTTCCTTTATTTCATCCCCCATGTAAAAAATCCTGGATCTTCAGCTCGCCGACTTGTTTGGTTGTTGTTGTTCAACTGTTTGTCTGGTTGTATTGGAAATTGTTGTTTCTGACTTATTGTATAAATCATTGATTTTGAATATTGATCTGATAAAATAAAGTCTTTGTTCAAAAAAAAAAAAAAAAGCGGTGCTGTGTTTTTTAGTGTTGTTGTTGTTGTTGTTGTTGTCGTTCTGTTTAAAAAGACCCAGAGTTGCTCCAGAACAAACGACTTGCCTGCCGTTCTGGCCCCAGCAGCCTCGAGCATGTTCTGCGGTCAGCGTCCAGATGTGAACCGGCTCTGTTCTCCCTCCACTACAAACACCTCTCCGCCTGCTGCAACCTGGAGACGCAGCTGCGATCGCAAATGATTTTATGTTTTGTTCCCCCCCCCCTCCATATCGTCAGGAATTTTCCAGTCCTCTGCTCCTTACATGAATGCAACAGTCGAACAATAAGGGTTCAAATATGTAACAGGAAATTAATTTGGAAGACCTGAAAAAACAAACAAAACAACAACAACAACAAAAAAAACAAGGATGAAATGATTCAAACAGAGAGTCATACCAGATGCCTCCAGAAAGGAAGATGGCGTCTGATTGGGCTCCACCTGCCCCCCATCAGGGCATCCTGGGAGAAAACCTGGAGCAGAGTGGGTGGTGTGTTGATAAAGCTGGCCATTAGGATGGAGACAGGAACTCCTCCTCCTCCGCCTTGAGGAACGGGGAAAAGAGCTGATTATTTGCGAGTGTACGTGAACACGCTTCATCAGGACTTGCATAACTATGTTTTTCGAATGTCTGCGACAACAAATGGGCTTGTATTTGTTTTCCTTTCCTTTTTTTTATCAGAAAAAACTCCTTTTAAGGGTTTCTATGTCGATGACTGTAGGTTTATTCTGCAGCAACTGGTAACTTTTTACATTTTTGTAATGGATGTTTTCTTAATCTTTCTCTAATAAATCCAAAAATAGTAAGCAAATCCCTAAAAAGGGCAGCGGGGACCAAACAAAACATGATTTGGAGTCCTTTTTTTTTTTTTTTCAGCCTCCTTTCTACTTTCTTTAAGGAATGTTGGTTAATTTAACCGGCTCCTCTTTATTGCTCCTTTTTCAAATCGCGATGAGCTGATTCGCCCTTTACCTTCCTTTAGCGTGCAGAATAAAGAACTGCCTAAACAGGCTTGATTCTCTTTAGGGTGGTCTTGGTCGTCAGCGTGAACCCGAGTTCCCTCATCTGGCTGACCACTGTTCCCAGTTTGGCCCGCTTTGACGACGCATCGCTGAGCTTTCTGTATCTCCGCGGCTCCAGAGCTGAAGAAGCGGTGCTGGAGATCCGGGAGAAGGAGGCGACCGGACAAGCCCCCAAACTCACGAAAGGTGTGAATAAAACTGATGCGCTTTATTTTTGCGGGTAAATAATAAAAATAAGACACATTTCGACCACCGGCTCCTTTGACTTGGAACCGACCGGCCTATTGGGAAACCTCCCCAACCTCCCGATGGCCGACCCGCCCCTGGACTCCGGTGAACCACGGTGAGAGCCATCATGCACCAATAAAAATTCCCTTGAAACGTAACCCAAGAGGACATCAGTGGGGTCAGAAAAGAACCCAGAACAACATCCACGGCTCTTCAAGCCTCACTTGTCTCAGTTAAAGTCAGAGTTTGTTATCTGACAATAAGAAAGAGACAAAAATGGCCTCCTTGGGAGAGTCCAAAGCAGACAAAAAGCGTTGGTTTTTAGAAAGAATGCAAGGCCTGTCTCACATTTCCAAAAGGAAAAAAAAACATCTTGATGACTGACAAGAGAATTGGGAAAACATTTTGCAGACTAGAGAGGAAAAAACTGCAGATGTTTAGGAGGTGTGTGTCCTCCCACATCTGGCGTAAAACTAACACCCAACGGGGGCGATTCCTCCTGCATGACTCATCAATGAACTCTTGAGGTAACTTTACTAGGCCATCGCCACTCCTGGTAAGATTGAACATTGCTCTGTTCAAGTTCAAATTTTGCATATTAGTGAACAGTCACATGTAAATACTTGAGATAATAGCCAGGTGGTGAGTTTCCATCTCTAGTCTCATTGATGAGTTGACGTTAAAGCACAGATATAAACACAGTGGCTAAAAAACACTCCATAGAATAACACTATGGAATAAGAAATGCATAAAACAGCTTTCAATTCTATCTATGTTTGCGTACAACCAATGTTGTCATTTTTGGCTTTCCAACAATCAGTTCTTAAGACGATGTTTTACGTGAAACTGAGTCGTTTCGACTCTGTCATCTGTTCTTGAATATCTTTACACGATGTTGCAATATTGAGATCTTTTATAGCCTACTTCATGTTGTCAGGGAGGTTCTGATTGAGTGATTTCTATGGTTCAGGTGTAGCTGGGAAAAAAAAGAACTCTACTTTCCAAAGGAATGGCGTTGATCGCCATTCCAAGAGTAACGCATCTACTCTTGTTCCTTTTGTCTGATATTACAATTTGTTTGGTTTTAAGCATTTATGTGTGTTAAAAAGCAAAACAGAAATATATAATGGGGCTAATACTTTTTCATAATATTAGCCTCTGGTGTTTCCATGAACCTTGTAAAAAAATCTAAGGGAGAACCAAAGATTTGGGCTTCGATAAGAAACCATACAAGACCCTGCAGAATCCTTTTTTTTCTTTCTTTCTTTTTTTACTGCATTTCTTCTCGCTGCGTGTCCATAGAAACGTCAGCGCTCCCAGTTAGACGTAAGAGTCCAGATCGGCTGCTCTTGGTTTATAGAAGCCATTCTCTGCATACCTGCCGGAAACACAACCGCAGGAGAGAGAGAGAAAGAAAATGACTGAGAACCTCATAATTATCACATTTCTAGAGCAGATTTTTTTTTGTGTAAATATTATGAATGTCATGCTCCTCGGGTTTTATAAAACAATCATTGCCCGGAGGCGTTTGTATAAGATAGCGGGGGCGGCTGCGAAAACGTTTCTGACTTGAAATGCCCCAAAAATCGAGGATTCAGGAATTAAAACCTCCTGAATCCCTCTGTCCCACTCTGCTACGTGGTTGTGGGGGTCAGCAGGAGAGGATTTCCAAGAAACCCTTTATTTTTTAATATTTTTTTCTTTAAGCAGTGCTTGTCTGGCCAAAAGGTGTTTCTGCTGAACTGGGGTCTATTTGTCCTCAGGGGCCTCCTTCGCATGCTGCCCTTTTTAGGGCTCATCCGTAGAAAACCAAAACAAACAGACGCCCTCACGGTTTCGCGGCTTGTATTAGGCTTCTTGTTTTCAGTCCAAAGTTGTCCCATGATTTTATCAGATGAGCCTGTATACAGGCCACAGAGAGGCATGCAGGGTTCCCACATGGCGCTTTAACAGCTCCTCAGATGCATGTCCAAAATGTTCCTGGAATGTGAGGCCGAGGTGCCAGTCACACGTTTGTGAATGCTGATGGATATTTTTGAAAAAGTCAAAAGTAAAGAGACGGTGACTGGAGATGAGCAGATACAGAGCCTTACAAAAATATTCGTAACTCTAAAATTTTTTAGTCAGGTTTGATAGGACATTTCAGCTTTATCATAAAAATGATGAAACAATGAAATGACGTCATCAAACTAATACACATCAGATGTGCTGATAGTTTCCACTTGCTGCTATTCAAAGGAAGCTCTAACCAGGTGAGCTTTTAGTCTGGATTTAAATGAAGTCGATACTTTGGCAGTTTTCTAGAAGCTTCTTCCAAATCGGAGAAGAATAGAAGCCGAATGCTGCTTCTCCGCGTTCGGTTCTGGTTCTGGGGATGCAGAGCAGAACCACAAGACCTGAGAGGTTCTGGAAGGTTGCTATGGCAACAGCAGATCTTTAATGTATTGTGGTGCTAAGACGTTCAGTGATTCACGAGCTAACAACAATATCCTAAAGTCTGTTCTCTGAGCTACAGGGAGCCAGTGTAGGGATTGTAGAACTGGGGCGATGTGCTCCATCCAACTGGTTTTAGTGGGAATCCGTCCTGGATCAGCTGCAGCTGGAGGATTGATTTTGCAGGCAGACCCGTGAAGACACTGCTGCAGTAATCAATGCATGGATGAGTTTGTCTAGATCTCGCTTTTAATGTTAGTCTTTTAATACTGGAAGTGTTCTTGAGGTGGTAAAAGGCTGACTTTGTAATTGTCTTTATGTGTCTTTGAAAGTTGAGGTCTTAGAGGGTCACTAAGAATCAGGCTGAATAAGTTTGATTGTTTGGCGCCCTACTCGGAGCTGAAGGTTTCTAACAGCGGTTGTTTGCAATGAATTCTGTGTGGGATTATCAGAGTATTGGGATCTGAATGAGTGTGCAGATCTTTTACTTGGAATTATTACACTGATCCATCACGTCTAATACCAGACACATTGAATTTTCTGCCTGTAACGTGACAAGGTTCGAGCGGTGTGAATGCCTTTGCGAGGCACCAGCAGATGTTCGTAACATAAAAGGCGCACAAGCAGCTCCCGCTAACTAGCCCACAGAGAGCCGGTGTATTAAAGGGTAACGGAGAAGGCCAGAGGATGGGGGAAGCTGGAACCCCAAGGAGGAATATAAAAACAAAGAGGCCTCCGGCGTGTGGAGAGGCATCAAAGCACTGAAAGACTGCAAAGCCAGAACCCCACAGTTAGCAATAACACTGTCTTTTCTTACAACATGAGCCAGGTGAGAGACTGAGACAGCAGAAAGGCACATAAATAGCATTTCCAAGAATTTTAAGAGATCTGGTCTCGGATTGACTTTCCTAGCAAGAAGAACGAGAGGAGAGCTTCCTTCAATTACAAAATACACCCAGAGCCGGCCCAAGGCACTATGCGAGTTATGAAGTTGCCCAGGGCCTCCACAACACCAGGGGCCCCCCAAGAGCTTCAAGCTAGCATGATAAAAAAAAAGCATTTATATATGTTTAAAATAAAATTGAATAATACAAACGAAGTGCTATTACACACAGAAAAAACATTTTCTATATTATTTCATAAGGTGGTAAACAAATAATAGATCGATCTCCCTGCTGTTTGCTGCTGTTAATGTTAAATATAAGATATAAAACTTGTTAACTTGTCTACTGTAAATTTCGTATTTATCAGCTAATGTTAGTTTCAAGTAAATGAAATAATATGCAACTGAATATTTCCCCAATGTTTTATTTTTTTGTAGTTCACCACTCCTGTAAGGTTAAAGTACCAATAATAACACTGGCATGATGTCAGCTAAGTACAAATTATGCTAGTGATAGTAGGTAAGTTGCACACATAGAGCAGGTTAGGAATGATAGAGGATCTGGTGTTGACTTGTTTGTTTGGGAGGGTTAAGAGAGTTTAATGTTTATCAATCAAACAAACAAAAAAAAAGAAACTGAATATAACGTCCGGTCAACTGGGATCTATCCTCCTTTCTTCTATAGCCGTGACCTTGTGGAGTGATTTTCTATGACTTAAGTTCCTGAGATTCATCAAAACAAAGGAGCTTTTGTGATCGCTCCACATCATACATATCGAAGAAAGCTCAAGTGAGAACGTTTCCTGCATGAGAAAACCCAAACAGGCCAAAGTTTCCTGCAAGAGGCTCCTCAAGAATTCACAGAATGTCCAGAAAAATGTAAGACGGATTAGGAGAAAGGCTTTCTGTACCCGTCCTGTAAGAGAAGGACGCTGGTCCAACGCCCCACGACAACAGAAGGAAAATACAGTCACGTCTGTTATGGTGCTTGATACGTCTTCCAGTGTTTCTTTGGTAAAAAGTCATTTGCGGGGACAGGTGATGAGAGAGCAGGCTTCTTTGGGCGGCTTTTAGCGGCTGGGGGGGCGACTGAATGGCATGAGTACTGTGTGAGACGAGGCAGGAGAACGGGAAACTGAAATGAAGACCTGAGGGAAAGTGATGGACACCAAAATGATCACAGAGGGGGAAAAAAAATAAATAAATCAAGACACAAAACCAGTTTGCAAAGAACGAAACACGAGAAAGAGCCATGGAGTCTACAAAAATGACTAAACTCTGTGTGGACCACCATTAAAGAAAAATAAACCACAGCAACAACAAGAATGTAATTCAAATATAAAACCAAGTTACAACAAAACACAAAGACTCACAGATTGTTCGTGTTTCTAATTGTTCTGTATTAGCCCTCGTCACTGGACATATTAACTGAGGTCCAACATGTAACTCCTTTTTTTTGTTTTGGCAATTTAATCTGACATACAGTACATACGGAAGCCTATTTCAGCCACTCTGATGAGGAAAATAAACATCATTGCATGTTTATTTTGAGACAGTATCTCATAATAATGAGACGGCTTGAATTCTCGTCCTGCCGTTCTCAGGAAGCCAATTCAAGCTTCCTTAGAAACTTGAATTTTAACGAATCGAATGACACGCTTCCCTCGAATAATAACTCGTATGCAGCCGTCGTCATTCTGAAAGGATCGTGTAGGAAAAACCGAGACGTGTTGTTGGACAGGACGCGTCTGCATTTTGAGGTAAAAGAGTGAAATCCAAGTTTCAAAGATTATCTGATTCATATTGATCTCATTAAATCCCCCGCTCAGCCACAGCTCACACAAACAGTCTTTGACGCACAATTACTTCATGTACGGTATCGGTTTTATTTTTTCTTCTTCTTCTTCTTCGTTTCCCTGCTGACATTATTCAAAATGATATTTATTTTTTTGAGCTCATGATGCGTTTTCAGAGCGGATACAGCCAAACTGAAACTAAGCAGACTTTGGGTGTGTTTATATGAAGACTAAAAAAAATAAACCTTTGTTTTATAAAGTGTTACACTAAGGCGACTCAGAGCTCTGCTCCCACACAAATATTTAAAAGTTATACAGCGGCAGGTGACTGTGTTGAAATATTTTGTATTATATTTAGCTCATTTCTATTATTTTTTATTCCAATCTAACAACTCCCACAGATGACTCAGATTTATTCTTTAGCGTAAGTTTCTCATCAACGCGTACATTCATGCTAATCTTTTAAAGGCACATTTGAAGACTAAACATAAAACTTTTTATAGGGAACGTCAGATGCAGCTACTATAAGGCAAGTCAGAAATGTAAGAGGCGGTCCGGTTGGACCCTGAAGTCACATGGTGGTGGCAGCATCATGCAACATCATGTTGATGGGAAGATGGATGAAGCTTTATCCTGGGCAATCCTAAAAAAAAACAAATCGTCGGGTTTTGAAGGTTCGGCAGAGGCTACGAGAACCCTTCGCGTCAATAATCCACGTAAACATGTGACCTTCCCAAGTTGTCACATATTGACGCGAAGGCGGTACCCTTCGCGTCAATATGTGACGCATGGTCAGAAATTGTCCCAAATCGTCAATATATGACGAGTCGGGAGTGAGAATGTGTTGCACTGCCCATTTGAAGGGGCAGTATTATGGGGCAGTATTATGTATTTTCCAGCCACATAGTGACTTAATTATAGCACAATTAAGTCACTATGTTATCTTCGGTTGCTATGAAGATGGTGTATATATCAAATGAGACTTAAAAGAAATTTACCTTCAGAATTTAATGAATTGAATTTGGGTCTCTGTCTCTTTAAGAAGCTCCCGCTCTTTTTGAAACTCTGCCTTCAGGAAGTCATCACAACAAGGCTCCTCTATCAACCTTTTAACAACATTTTTTCCAGCGTTGCACTGAGAAGTAGCTCCTATAACGAGCTCAGCTGGTGCTCAGTTCCACCAGGTGTTTGCTAATTGCTGCTGGCTAGTCTGAAGGAGCTGATTGGAAGAGGTGCTTGGAAAAGCAGCTCTGAGGAGGAACTGCGTTCTGGAAGGTAGGTGTCTCACACAGCTGAATGGTTGCCACAGGATATTAAAGGATTTCGCAAACATGCATGAAAGAATCCAAGTATGTTTTTCAATATAACATGATGCAAATCTCAAAAAAGTCGATTTTACATAGTACTGGCCCTTTAAATATAAATTGAAAATGTGCAACTGTTATGTTCTGTGTTTTTCTGTGTATTTATTTCGAGTTTCTGTCTCTGAGTCTCCGTGTTGTCCTGTCTCCCCTTGACTGTTTCCCAGGTGTGTCTCGTTTCAGTGATTACCCTCTCTGTATTTAACCTCACCTGTGTCCTTTGTTCCTCGTCGGGTCCTTGTCTAAGCAGTCGTTTGGCTACGTGCTTGTCTATTGTATTCATGTCCATTCGTGTAGTCAGTTGCTACCTGTATTGAGCCCTGGTTTTCCGCTCAGCAGTGCTGCCTGGGTTTTGGACGTTTTGTGGGATCCTCATGATTAAATATCATCATTTCTACTTCTTCCTACCCCATTTTGAGCATGATATGTTAACTGAAACAAAAAAGCTGTATTTTCTCTTCTTTTTTATGCACTTCTTGTTACTGTGCACTATTTTATTTTTATATTTGTATCATGTTCGAATAAATTTCATTTCATTTCATTTCATTTCATTTTTCACTACAGCCTGGTTCCACCGCGTCCGCCTCACCACCCACCACCACAGCACATGACAGCAACAAGACTTTGTTCATTTACTTCGGAAAGAAAGCGCTCCGCAAATCCGATCTCTGGATGTGCAAAGCTGGTAGAAACTGCACGTTTTTCCTTCAATTTTACAGACATTCAATTCTTTGAGACACACTACGATGCATGGTTGTGATGCAAAGCTGAGGTTCTCAGACTGCTCTTGCAAGTCGAAATACAATGAGAAATGCAGCAGTGTTTTGCGAAAAGCTTATTAAAAATTTGAATGGCATTTGACAGCAAACAGACAGCAAACATTTGGATGTCAAAGATGTTAGGTAGGTGGGTGAAGCTACAGATGTGATCGTCCAGCTGAATGACCGTGTTGACATTTCAGGCCAAGCCATGGTTTCCATTACTCTCACTTTAAGACGTCGTCTTTGGGCTCCGCTCAGTGTTTTTCTGTTTTCTCCTGCTGTTTGGGCATAAAAGCAAACCCGCTTGTTTGAGGTCAGGCCCAACAACGCAGCGTGGAGGATCTGGCACGGACCGAAACACGCGCTCTTTTATCTGCACCATAACAGACCGGCGTCCACTGACCACGGCTCGCCGAGTTCTGCACTGTCAGCGAATCACACTAAACGCTGTGGACACTGCAAATCGTGGTGGGTGGTGTGAAAAAAATAAATAAGACACAGATGTCACGCTGTTTTTTGCACAAATTTTTTACTTTTGTAACCATTTTGTCGTCGTCTGAAATTCAAACTGCAAAATCTGGTCTGTATTTGTAAAAGACTAAACACGGAATCGCTTTCTGTGATGACAGTTCAGTGTTTTTATATTCTTGTGCAAAGCTATAAAAACAAGAGACACAAACTGAGTTGAAACTATTGTGTAAATGTCAAGGTGGCTTTCTCCACAGGTAGATTTTATTTATTTATTTTCCTCAGAGACTGGCATCCATTAAAACTGATCGCTCCAGTAAACAGAGAACACTTATGAAAAAGTTTTATTTCCCCCTAATAGATATCGTCTTGGTTTTTTTTTTTTGCTTCACCCCCTTCCCCACACACACATTTAAATGTAACAGGAGATACAAAATGTAGATCTTATTAAAAACAAAACAAAAAAACATTTCTAAACCAACCTGCCCCGAGGTGAAAAGTAATTGGCTCCTTTTACTGCAGTGTTAGTAGGACTTCTGGCCGTTTTAATTCAGAAACATTGGAGGGTTTTCAAGAATGAGTAGATTAAAGTCTGGAATTAAGAGGTGGAAACTTTTCTTTAGTATTTTCTGCTAGAGACCAGACTTCATGGAGTCCATCAGGTCCTGAAGTGGTAAATCAGCCTTAGTCCATCGACTACCACCATGTTTGACTCAGTATGATGATTTATTCATTTATTTTTATTGGTGAAACACAAATGTCATGGGGATCATTAAAGGAGCAGAGTTTAACTTTTATATTTTAAAAAATGTTTTTTTTTTTTACATTTGTTAAAACTATCACCATGTCCTGGTGACACTATGACATAAGACAGATAATCTGAGAAAAGATAAATTTCCTCCACCTCCTCCCTTCGCTACTATTACCGTCTGAAGAAATGTGCCGCTCCCTCTCAAAAATAACCAATCAGAGCCAAGGGGGGGGCTTAGTCAATCAACCTAGTGATTGACTAATGATTGATCGCACTGCTAAATGTGGTAAGAGCGGAGAAACAACTTACCATTCCAGGAAAACCATAAATCCTTTCATGTATGGCTATGCTAACTAGCATGAAGGAATCAAGACAACACTCCAGGAAGATTTTGATGATTGGAACAACGTGATGTACACAAAAGTCAATTTTACATGCTACTGCCCCTTTAAAAAGAATCTAACAAAAAAAACTACTGGGTTCTTTTGCTCATGTCCTACTGCCTCTGTCAATAGTTTTTCTGCTGCACCGCGTCTCATACGTGTAGGCTTTACAGAATTGTAAGACCTGCCCAGCATGTTGTCAGATGTCCTCTGCCTTATCTAGAAAAACAACATCACCCAAAGGGAAACTAAAAACATTTCGAAGGACTACTCACACCGGCCCTCACAACTTGCTCCAACTGCTGCCATCAGGGTGGAGATTCAGAGGCACTAAAGCCAGGACTGACCGACCATAAGCAACTTTTTCCTTCTGCTTTCAGGGGCCTTAAATTCCTATGATAGTGATAACAACATTCTATTTTATTCCAAAATACTTGAACATTTTATTCTAACCTAATCATAACACCCCTACTAATCATTGTAGATTGCTTTCTATGACAGAAAGGGTAAAGACCTCTGACAATGGCATCCCTTTTAATGGTCTCTCTGTTTGGTGAGAGACCACCACCAACATCAGTGTTTCATTGGAACAAGCTTTTTTTTTCCCTTCTTCTGAATGCTGTACTGTAAATCAAGCTACTAATAATTACATAGTAATTATCTTGTTTACAGCCGGACTATAAATTCCACACTACTAGCTGTTGTGTTTACTGCCTCCCCAATCAAATGTGGAATATCCACACTTAACACTCCGCCTCAGGCTGCGAAGCGATTTCACCATAATGCGTGCTGCGCAGGGAGTCAAATTATGTGTGATTGCTCGGGGTTTCACGCCATCCCATCGCCGTGAAGCATTCATGGCATTCGCTGCGACGGATTTTGGTTCCCCACTTTAAGGGAAGCCGTTCTGGCCCCGCCGTCTCTCCTCCCTTTCCTGATGCGTTGTGTCAGGAAATTTAATGACCTGCTAAGTGGTAAATGGACACACACACACACACAGATGCCGGCATGTAAAAGTTGAAACTGGATAAAGGAGTTGTCCGGTTTATCAAACAGAAATTACCTGTATGATTCGTGACATGAAGAAACAGATGTTTATGAGGGGGATAGTTTAAAATTTTTTTATCTAAAGACATAAAAAATAACACTTCTAACAACTTTTAGTCGCTACACTGTTATCAGTTTATTAATCAATCGACCTTTGATATAAGAGCACTTTTCATACACAATCAGGGCTTTATGCTGGAAAAAATGGAAGGTGATGTTAAAAAACAAGCAAACACAACACTAGTCATGCATTAAAATGGCAAAGATAGATATTTTAGACAATGTAAAAGCACAAATGAAAATTTGTTGGACAATTAAAATGTGGAAAATGGCAGTTAATTAGCCAGAAATTACTATTATTTCATCATTTTTAAAATTTATTTATGTACTTTTTCTTGAGTACGTGGAGTCTGAAGGAAATTCCCGTCATGATAGAAGTGTTTGATACTGAAGTCCCAGTCAAGGTCGTCTCAAATAATTGGCGTCCGTACTTCTGATTAATCTCAATTTCCAGCAGATTTTGTTAATTTTCTTGTCAATTTTTTTCCCGTTTTTGTAAAAATCCCAACCCATTTTTATGTGCTCAGCTTGCAAAATTGAGTTATAATGTGCATCTATTCCCAAAAAATAATATTGGGTTTTTACCTAATAAGCTAAGCGTTTTTTACACTTCAGAATGACGTCATGGTGACAGATGGACTGAATTGGCTGCTGCTGCTTCCTGTCGAACATTTGACCTTTGTGCTCAAATCATATGTTTACCTATTTTGAAATTTGAGCAGCCATAAAACCAAGATTGATGATTTTTTTTGCCTAGGTTGAGCAAAACCAGGGAGGCTGAATACAATATCATAATATTATTATTTATGAAAAGTTTTAAAAACCTTTCACACTCAATTAAGTTCTACTTTGTGTTGGATTTCAGCCTCACAAAATCTAAAAAAGTTCAGCGGGTTTAATGACTTGAGGCGGATTTTTTTTTTTTTCTTGACTCAAAAAGTCTACGTCTTCATAACTTTACCTACTTGGTCATTTCCCAGCAGGGACTTATGTTTATGTAAAAGCAAAGCATTTAAGAGTCGATAAGCAAGAGCAGGAGCTCTGGTTTTTAGCAGCCTTCTGTTTACTCTGAGTGTATTTCCATCCAAGGTGAAAGGCACGATTCATCTCAAAGCCAGGTTTCAGTTACCCGCAGCAGGCAAAGGGGAGCACTGAGAGCGTTTTGTTCAACTTGGGGGGAAAAATAGTGACCGGATCTCAGGCACTATTTTGTAAGATGGAACCAAAACAGAACGCACACGTTTCTACATGAACTTGGAGACCATGTTTTTCTTCCCTCCATCACCTTATCATAACTGCAGCAATCAGCTCGCCTCCATATGCAGGGCACAAATTAACTTGAAACCGGTTTTGCGCTCAAAGGTGACCAGAAAAACATATCAAAAAGTAAAACAATAGTTTTCAACATGTCGAGGTTAAATGAGATGGACAGAGTGGGTGAGGCGTTTTTGGCATTCAGGTTGTGGCGTTTATGCAAAAAAAAAAAAAAAAAAAGTTCGTTTTGTGAAAAATGTTTTAAATTGACGATGGAACAAACTCATTTCAAAATATATTGTTTTGTTTTTATTTTCTTGAAATTAGAAAACTTAGGGTCATTTATTCTGAGTTATGTAAATAAAGTTGCATATGGATGTTAATACTAGTTAGGGAAATACTTTCATCTCCCATGGCAACCATTCAGCTGTGCAGAACGCCTGGACCAACTCCTCCTTCAAAACGCACCTCCTTCTCAGAGCTATAGTTTCCAAGCTTCCGAGTTTCCGCCTCACAAAGCAGCCCCCCGCAATCCCTCCACTCAGCTCCTTCAGATTAGCAGCAATTAGCAAAACACCTGATGGAACTGCACATCTGCTGAGCACATAGGAGCTACGCACTTCTGGTAAAAAAATAATATATTGTTAAAGGGTTAATAGAGAAGCCAAGTTGGGATCAATATTTGAAGGCAAGTTTCAAACAGAGCAGGAGTTTCTTGAAGACACAGAAGCCCAATAGTCATATTTGATATATATATATAGCATTTTATAACAACTGAAGGTGACATAGTTACTTGATCATGCTATAAAATGGCACTACTGCCACCAGTTTATAAGGGATGTCTTTTTTAAAATAGAGTTTATGTTGGTACTTCTTCAACAGATCTATTTTTTTCACACCCCTGGTCAGGCCCTCCATTAGCATCTGCTAATTCCTCCAACATTATATGCTCAACGGCTTCTTTGAAAATGTTGTTTTTTGAGTGTCAAATTTGTGTGTGACGTCGGAAGCCTTCCAGAGAAACAAACCTCTACACACCTCCACATTTAGGGGTTCAGAGGAGCACAAGGAGGGCTAAGGGGGTGCCGGTTCTTAGCTCTGGCAAGACAAGAGATAGGGTACACACTCAATAGTCATACACACACAAATTCAGTGTTATCACAAATTAATCTAACGTTCCTATTTTGGACTGTGCAAGGAAGGCGGAGAACCTGGACAGAAGCCATGTACGCATGGGGGGAAGATAAAGAACCTCATGCAGAAAGACTCCTGGGCAGCGATTAAACCCAAGACCTTCTGGTTACAAAGCAACGATGCCAACACGCTACTGAGCAACACTACATAAAGGTTCATATGTTCATTTTACAGGAACTACCTGGGTTTGTTTAAAGCTTCGCACACATCTTACCAGCATGTTGTTATTTGCTGTCATTTTAATAGGCTTCTGGCCATAAACCTATTAAAATGTCAGAGCTGGGTTTGAATGGCTTGTTTTATTTTGTTTTTTTCTGTGCACGGACGTATAGCCAAACGTCTCATAAAGGTCTCATTCAGTCAGTGCCAGTCGGGTTGTAATAGTCTCTCCTGCCTGTGGCCTCTTCAATTGAGACCAGATGCGGCAGAGTCAATTCTCCACTGCACATGTGAACCGAAACCCAACGGGTCACCAAGTTGTCGCCTTACCGGTCACTAGTGTGAGATAACCTGCTGACCACACACACGAGATTTGGATGGAAGAAGAGGATTACGTGGTTTTGCAGCATGAAGGGGACTATGGAAACTCTTTATGTGACCTGAGATGACTCTGGGTAACCGGAGATTCAGACGATCTTAGATTATCCAGAGTTCCATTCAAAATCATTAAAATCCCACAAATCTGACCATAGAACAGGGTCAGTTGGATAATAGCCTGATATTTTATGAGGCCTTGGGATTCCCCTGGAGGAGCTGGAACAAGTGGCAGGAGATGCATATTGTCAGTAAAGTCACCTCAAAAGATTTGCAGTTCTACAAAGCATTGGATGGGTGCAATGGGGTATCACACTTTCCAGATTTTATTTGCAAAACCTTATAAAAACAGTTAATACTTTGCCGTTCTATTACATGAAATCACAGTAGAATATACAAAATGTATCTAGTATGTTTGGAGTTGTATTAAAACAAAATGTGCAAAAGTTCAAGATGTACAAATACTTCTGACAGCCTCTTTAAAAATAAATTTCAATCCTGATAAATTGATCCGGTTTACGGTAATTAGAGGGTGAAAACAAGAGGGGAGGCCGTCCAAATCTCTTCACAGCATCAAAACCCCAGATTAAATCCTAAAACCTGAAACCCTCCTCCAGAAATTAAAGCTCACCAGATTTCTTTCTGTCAGCACTCTTTATCTCGCAGAACTAATTAATAGGTGAAGTGCTGTACTTAGCGTTCACACAAACCCATCCCCGGCCTAATGCTTGGGTAACATAAGCTACCATTTAAAGCCACAATCGATACCCTGACTGTAAATTCACCAACATGGCGGATATACTTCTTTGTATGTGCGTTTTAACTGTAATGCACCCTAAGCTTCACCCGCTAATGCAGACTGCCTTGACCAGGTGAAGTGTGAAGGCCGGATCATGTAGAAACACGGTCCTTCATGGAGCTGAACTCATTCAGTGCAAACAGCTGAGCACAATTGAAGGGTCGTATCTTCCCTAATTCCTTTAGTGTCCTTGAAATTTCAAACAGTAATAGTTGTCAAGTTTATTTTCCCATTCACCTTTTGGCACTTCCTCAGGACCTTGAGAGGTAGAAGGCAGAGAGAAGTGCCCGTTCCCTTGAGCAAAGCAAGAAGTTTGGCACTCCTCCAAATTTCCTCTGTTTTTATTCAGCCAAGACGGCCAAGAGCTTAGTGTAATTCTGTACACTCAGGAGAAAATATTATTGCACCGGTAGCAAGAAATGTTCTTAACACGAGGCTTAGAAGCAACTACTTAGAAGTCAGCTACTATTGATCAGCAAGGAAGAGCTCAGTAGCTGTGTTTCCATTGACTAACTAGCTGAGCAAATTGGAATTATGAAAATCTATTTGATTAATGGAAACACGGCGATTTAGAAAAAAATTCATGTTTTTTGATAAAAGGTTTTGGTGCTAGGATGAGGTGGCTCTCTCGAAATTAGCGTATTTCACAAAACTGCCATGGAAAAACTTTTTTCCCCATCACACGAGTCACTTGTCCACCTGCAGGGTTTTACTACTGGTGGAAAAGACGAAGAAGACGACAGGAAGTGGCTGGAAGATGATGACTCGGCATGTTTTTTAATGACGTCGCATGAACAACCTTGTCTGCTCACTCACTTACAGTATTTTTCACCCGTGATATTTTTTTAAACCTGTTCGCCGTAAGCTAAAAAAAACAGTGGTACAACGTTTGAGGCTGAAAACACAAACCTGAATACAGGATGTGACTTTGATGTCACATTGTGTTGACTTTTGAGTAATTTGAGTAATGGCCTTGTTTACCCTCCAAATGTCAAGAATCCTGGCGAATTCAGAGCATGACTGACGGACCAGAATGAGATTTGCACACTATTAAAACCTTTAGTAAAAAAAAACCAAACATGTTTTCATCTTTTAACACTATCAACCGTGAGTTAAAACAAAAGTGTAAATCATTGCTTTTATTTTAAACAACTGGTGCTCCATTGATCGGCCATTCTATTTTTTGTAATTTTTTAGATGCTGCTAACCACCAGGTTGTTCACATAGTCCTTCAGTCTCACAAATTGTGGTCTGTTTGTGAAGTAGTTATTGATTGGGGTATTTGTTGAGGCCTCCACCTGTATTCTAGAGTTTTTGACAAAGCAAATCTATGGGGGAATTTCACTGCCATAATTTGAGAGCACACATTTCAGTCTGAAAGCAGTCTTTGTTTGGTCGTTTCTTCCTACATCCAGTGGGCGGCACAGGCTGCTGCAATCAATAGTAGCCACACTCACTAGAAGGAAGCAAACGCACCCAGTATAACACTTTCATGCTATTGGCTGAGAGGTTGCCAGGCGATGGCACTTATTTTCTAGAGGTTGATAGGCAACCGTGCTTTTTTTGAGAGAGAGAGGAGAAAAGAATTCATGAGCGAGCAGAGAGGTTTGCAAGCGGAGATTTGATCCGAGCAGAGAGACGTTTTGAGCGCGAAAAGAACGGTTTGAGAGAACGCAGAGAATATTTGAAAGAGTGCAGAAGTTTTGAGTGAAAGCATTACAAGTTTTGAGAAAAACAACATGAAGACCTGCTTTCGGACTGAAAATGTGTGCTCTTGACTTATGGCAGTAAAATTCCTCTGTACAAATCATCCTGAATTGGGTTAAATGCACTGGAGAAATCAAAGAACGTGATCCTCACAGTCCAACAGCCCACTGGGTCGTCTCAACGGTACTAGCCTGGTAAGTCAACTTTCATTCACAGGAGCTCATCACACATTTTACTTACCAGGTCAGTCTACTTGTGGCTTTTGATCCTCTTCCACCAACATGATCTGGAGATGGGTTCACCTGCAAAGGACAGACATGGACACACAACTCACCACCCACCACCTGTCCGCCATTTGGTTCACCCACTTTGGTGAACTCTAACCCATAAATCTCAGCTCTTTGTTGCCAACAAAGCAGATGTAATTTCCTTCACTGGATGCAAATAGCCTGGAAAACTTGATAATGGTTGTTGTCAGCACATTCCGGATGACTTTAGCCGAGGAAGCACTTACTGCTCCAATTCATTAAATTATCCCACACTATTGAGACCATTTGTGCTCAAAGCTGACAAAAGTTTAGCACTCAGAAGCAATCAGATATGTCTTTGATTTTGGCACATAAGTAGCCCACTAATGGCTTTTCTGTGTTTCATTTGTAAGGAAATGGCACCTCTAGAACAGTCATCAGAAAGCTTAAGAGCTCATGATGGATGGAGGGGTATTGTTATCAGCAGTGGCTGTTGCTGTACCAGGGATCTCCAACTCCACTCCTCGAGATCCGGTGTTCTGCAACTTTTAAATGAGTCTCTTCAAGGTATGTCGAATAATGAGGTCAGTAGCAGGACTCCAGAAATCTGACTGCACAGATGAGGTAATTATTCAGCCATTTGATTCAGGTTTGCTGGAACAAAGACGCATCTAAAAGTTGCAGGACACCAGCCCTCAAGGCCTGGTTTGAAGACCCTCTGTGAAAGAACCTCCAAAAGTCAGTGAAAACAGCGAGTGAAGATCACAAGACATCAAAGACGCCTCACAAATGTATGAGAATGAATTACCGTCTGTTGACAAAGCTTGACAGAGTTCCTATGGAGTTTTCATGTGGTCTAGTGGCTGGTTTGTGAAACTGTCTGTCATTTTGACCAGATGTGTCATAGTGACCGCATGGAGGAACCGTGTAGTCACCCAAACATGTTATGAAAGAACTGGTCACTCAAGATATAACAGACAAAGGGAAGGGGGGTTCGTCACAAGCAGACACATCCAAACACCGGTCCTGCAGTTCTGTCTGAAACACTAGAATTAACCTTTGGGCTTTTATGGTGGACTGACTGAAATTAGATCTCTGTTTTGAAGTCATATTGACCCTTGCACTAGAGAAACATTCATCCATCTGCTCTCACAAACCACCACATGTCCATACGCCGATACTCTGGTCAGTAGATGCCCAGGGCACATTGCCTTATGACAGGAGGAAGCTGGGATCAAAACCAAGACTTTTTGAATGCAAGATCCCTACCACTGAGCCACAATAGCCTATTAGGATGGGACTAAAGACTGGATCTAGAGGAAAGGAACCAATGTTGCCAATAACATGATGGGACACAGCAGTGGTGCTCTTTTACTTATTGTTTGGGAACCCATAGGTTACGACTTTAAGTCAGCTTTGATTGGATTTTGGACAACCCTCATGGCACAGTGTCCAGCATCTGACCTCTTTCCCCTTTAGAGGCAGCACCACGATTCTGTCTTTCATGTGGAAACGTTTGTCTGGTGACATCGTTTCCTGAAACATAACATGTGATGGTTTAGCTTGAATGTCAAATTCAATTTAGGCAAAAAATCTGAAGGACAGTTACAAGTGCAGATACGGCCTTCCTGAGGGATGATGATTCAGCTCCACCCTGAATCACTGGCGTATCCATCCCAGAGCGAGTGACATATCATGCTGAGATGGAACCGTCACATCAGAAACAGACAGTTTCATAACCTTTGAAATGATTCAGTTTAATAAAAAAAAAATTCTACCTCATCAGACTGTGTTTTTGTAGAAGCAGGTCAAAGATGAGGAAATATAATTGGATGAAAAGGGAGTCCTTGCTTTCCAATGTCGAAACATGTTTTCTATAGAGGACGAACCCTGACGAAATTTACAATAAACAGAGAAATAATTAAATGTCTTGATAAAGTAATTAATGTGCCAAATATTGTATCCAGAAAAATAAAAGATATAAAGTCTCCAAACTTATTTTATTATTCAGATAGGTTTGGATGTACTGTCAATTTCTTTTTACTTTTTTTTTTTATTGTCATACATTGAGTAATTTTCTCCTCTAATATTTCCTCTTTGTATATTTTTTTGAAAAAGAAAGAAAATTGATTGTAAATTAAAAAAATATTGTATTAAATAAATAACCAATTTAAAACGAGAAAAAATATAAAGGATACTAATAAAGCAATAAAATATAATAGAAAATGAAATGATGATTATGTTAAATTAATATTGTCGAAAACTATAAACATTAATTTATTTTACACCTTATAATCAAATAAGTTTCGAAGATGTTTTTTTAATTTTTTGTATGCAATATTTGGTCCATTAATTACTTTGTCAAGCCATTTATGTATTTAAGTGTTTATTGTATAGCCCCCTAATTTAAGTGTATAGATTTTAAACAACAACAAAAAATACTTCTGTAACATGTTTCATTTGAAAATGGTACTTCGAAATATTTATCCAGGTATGTTTACTAATTCCCATATTTTGTCTGTTCTTGAACTGTTCATTTCAAAAATTTCTCTACTCTCTTAATATGATTGGGCAAGCAGGTGTCCGTCTCAAGATGTTGACCAATTGGGAAAAGCTAAGGCCCAGTAATGTAACCTATCAGGTTAGGGGGCGGGATCTTGAGTTTTGGTAAAGAGAAGGTGATTGGCGGCGCTTAACGGGAGATTTAAAAGTTTGAGCTCTTAGTAATTGGTTTTAATGTTAGCGCTTTTTATGTTGTGTTTTATTAGGCAGTACTTAGTGTAAGATGGAGAAAAAAATATTCAATGACTGGCGCCGAAGTTTAATTATGTCTGTAAACTCTGTTATGAACGAGACATGGACGCTGTTCCGCTAGCTTCTCAGTTAACGGATCAGCCGAGAAGCTTTGAACTCATGAACCAAAGGTTTCTGCACCGAGTTCTTCAGTAAGTAGAAATATTTCATTAGGATTTATTTGGGTCTTTGCAATATGCGTTATGAGCTAATTTGGGATTTGTATAATATCTAAATAGTGGACTATGATGAGCTGCCACTGAACCTGCAGCACCGGAAGCGCTCGAGAACGTTCTCTGCACTGCCTGAGGTTCATCTTTCCGCGTGCAGACAGCGGAGTGAAGGAGCCTGAACGTTCATTTGTCCAGACAAAAGTGGGTTTCCATCGGATCATCCTATCATAGCTGTGAGTTTTTAAGGTAACCGAGACTTACGCATAAAAAAACACACACACACACTTACGAGCTTCAACAAGCCCGCCAACACAGTGGTACCATCCATCCATCCATCCACCCATTTTCTTACACCCTTGTCCCTAGTGGGGTCGGGAGGTGCTGGTGCCTATCTCCAGCTAACGTTCTGAGCAAGAGGCTGGGTACACCCTGGACAGGTCGAAGGGCAACACAGAAACAGACAGGACAAACAACCATACACACTCACACACACACCTACCTAACTGTCATGTTTTTGGACTGTGGGAGGAAGCCGGAGAACCCAGGGAGAACATGCAAACTCCATGCAGACAGGGAGAACATGCAAACTCCCCGGGAATTGAACCCAGGACCTTCTTGCTGAAAGGCAACAGGGCTACCAACTGCTCCACTGTGCAGCCCCATAGTGGTACCAATAAATAGTAATAAAATCCTAAAAATCCCGGGTATTTTGGTTTAACAGTAAGAGGTGTGATTCTCCAGTATATGTTGTTTATTTCTTTCTTGGACAGTAAATATTGTTCTGCTAATGAGTTGAAGATTTGGGTTTGATTTTAAAGCAAAGTATTAACAAAATGTTTACGCATTTTTCTAAGGGCATTTATGGGAGTTTGTCATTTCTGTAAATATTGATTAGCTAACCCAACTATTTTAAGCACTTCTTTTTGTCAAAGTCAGACTTTAGGTTGGTTGAACTACATCAATTTGCATGTATATTGTAGACACTCATGTTCAGATGCATAACATGATTTATTTAACCTATGGTGCTTTGGGAAGATAAAAATAAAGTTGAACTGCAGTGGATGGTCTATCATTACACATTTTGTCCAGATTTGTACTCCATAGACTGTTGCGAAATCTGTGACTTAATGTAATTCTTGATTCGTCCACTGGGCTTCATATACTGAATTTCACTTGACCATATTATATAGACAAATAAAATTGGGATTAACTTAATTGAAAATGAATCTGACTGGATAAATGTGACGACGTATTTCTGTGACGCTGTGTCTGAATTTGACCCGTTTGTCTTAAACCGGATAAAGATGACAACTGTTGTGACGTGGCTCGATATAAATAAATGGAACTGAATTGAGTCTTTATTTTTAAAGATGGAGAGCGAGTTCAGAGCGACAATAACCCGGAGAAGAAAAAAACCCATTCAAACAGATGCCGTCGTTCCAGACCAAGTTACGACATGGAAATGATTTGACTTGAAAAGACACTCCAGCGAAACGAGGTGAAGCTTTGTGGAACGGAGCGCTCCATCCGCCTTGTCTTTTGCGAAACCGAAATTTAAACAAAGTCTCAGTGATGCTGCTCCTGTAGCAGTAAGCTGCGGCAGAAGTTTGAAATATGCGTTTCATGTTCGGCTCCACCAGACCCCCATTTTTTATTTTTTTTTTTTTTATCCCCCAGTCACGGTTTTGAATAGTGGAAAACATGATGTTCTGCTAGCTTCCAGCTATTCTAAAATTCAAAACATTGAGCTTTGAACTGTGGAAGATGAAGGTGGGATGGTGTTTATAAAAATATAATTCATGTATTTTATTTGTATTTATTCATGAAGATTACTTAAGAGATCAAGGCCCACAAAAGCCAGATAGACGAATAATTTTTGTTTGTTTACACGCCAAAGATCCTTATCAACATTTTGCATCTGTGAGTGTAAACATGTGCAGCAATAACTGTAGCCAGATGTTTTTGTGAGCATACTGGTATAAGTTTGTTTTTTTTTAGAATATTAGCAGTTGTTTTCAACAATTACACTCAGCAGTAAACAATCTAACCTTTTAAATATTAGTGAGTTTCTTACAGGGGCAGTCTTAAGTGTTTTCCAGGAACATAGTGGCATTTCATAGCATAATCAAATAACTGTACCTTTTAGTTGTTCCTGTATATATCAAATATGACTTATAAGAAATATGACTTCCAATTTTAACTCCTTGAAATTGGGTCTCTGTCTCTTTAAAAACTTCTGCTCTTTTTGAAACTCTGCTCTCAAGAAGCCTTCACATCATTGCTCCTCTGTAAACCTTTTAGCAACGTTTTTACCAGCGTTGAACTGAGAAGAAGCTCCTATAATGAGCTCATCAGGTGTTTGCTAATTGCTGCTGGCTAGTCTGAAGGAGCTGAGTGGCGGAGTCATTGGGGAGGGCTACTCTGTGAGTGGGAAGCTTGGAATTTGCAGCTCTGACGAGGAGCTACGTCTCGAAGGCGGGGTTAGGTCTACCCAGGCGTTTTGCAGAGCTGGATGGTTGCCTTGGAGATTAAAGGATTTATCAAACATTCATTAAAGAATCTAAGCAGCACTCCTTGCATGTTTTTGATGAGGGAATAACATTATAGCATGACATGAAGATCGTATTTAACTGAAAAGTGAGTTTTTCAGTTTTCCTCAATTGGGTTTTATTCAACAACCAAATATTTTTACCATCTTCTGTTTTGTTGATAGACTGAAAAATGTACAAACAAACAGCTGAACATTCAGAAAGATGGCCGTCTCTCCTTGTGCAGAGTGTGTCTGGGAGGGAGCTTGGATTAGCTCAAACTATTAAAATGGTTCTGTGGCATTTCCAGTCACAATTCTTTTTTCTTTTTCTTTAATGCCGCGATAAACAAGTCTGTAAATCTGAGCATGATGAATGAATGTAAGCAAGATTCTGATTTTATCTGCAAATTTTACAGGGGGAGTCAACTTGATACCCATTAGAGGTTATAAATCTCAGGATACAAAGGAAAACTAAACATTTATTTTTAGTTTCTTATCTCCTGGCTTCTCGTAACACGCTGTCAGAAATATTCTCAAACGACGTTTTCTATAGAATTTGGTCAGAATTATGGTTACGAATTCTACATGATCAGGACGGGCTTGGCCATGTGCAAAAGTATTCATGATTAACTTTTTCAATTTTTGCAAAATCACAAATGCCACTGTACTTAATCGAGATTTTGTGTTTATCCATTCTGAGATTCTGCAACCTGCAGCTCTTTAGACATTTCACATTTCTTAATTACTTTGGCCAGAAATCCTAAAAAATGTAGCAATGTTTGTGAAATGTAAAGGCCATTTAAAAAAATAAAAAATTCTAGGTTTAATGTGCATTTCCACAAAGAATGACACCAGTCAGGTAAGGAGTATTCTATTTTATGAAGTAATTATTTGACATTAGGTTGCAAAAAATTAAGTCTTATTAAAGCAAATATTATTTAAGTGAAAAATAAGAACAAGTTTCTTGTAGCATAAAAGTAATTAATTTTATTATGTCCTATAAAAACAAGCTATTTAATTTCTAGGAGTTGCTTTTGTGGCTTTGCACACGTTTTGTTTAGCTGGACTGAAGTGAAAAAATGGCTCTTAGGTTCATAAAGGTTGCTGAACCTCTGGTGTATCAGTTAGAAAAAACAAAGCATTAAATAACTGGGAAGTGGAAAGAACATTCTATATGGTTTTTCCACCATTTTTGCAAATGGAAAAACTAAAAAGTGTGGCGGGCATTTATTTGTGTATAGCAACCCTGATCCATTAGAGTCCAACCACCACCTTTTTCTGCAATTACAGATGCAAGTCTTTTGGTTTATGTCCCAACAACACCCACCTTCACCTCCCCCCCAAAAAACACACAAAAAACTACTGCTCCTATTCCTTTAAAACAGATTGGATGGAAAATACATAATACTTTCCCTTTAAGGTTATCAAAGGGGAAGGACCTACACAATGCAAATGGAGAATTTGGTAAACGAGGCACAAGTTTTCTTCCACATAAAAGTATTTTTCCACTGTTGGCAAGTCACATTAAATCCCCCCCCCCCAAAAAATAGTTTATTTTTGGACAAATGGGCAAGGACACTTTTGTAAAGTTGTCAAAAAAAACTTTACATGAAAGCACTCTTTCTCCTGTATCTAATTTAGTGTCCATTATTTCTGGAAGGCATTCTTTATTTGTTCTGACGCTGTTGCCGTAAGGAGAAGAAAATTTGCTCCACGACGACCCGCGAGCTGGAAGCGACACAAAGGAATTGCAATTTTTAAATCTACGACGAACTGTTTCACCTCTGTCTTGGGGGACTCAAGGGAAGTGTAAAACAGTTAAACAAGAGACCACCAACAATGGCCATTATGCTAGAACAATAAACACTTCAGAAGCAGACTGAGGCCAGCAGTGTCCCAGTTTTCCCAGCTCACTTTAGGACTCTCTTGTTCCGCCTACAGCACCAATAAGTCACCATTAATAATTCAACCTCCAGATATGGAGAGAGATTAAGAAGGCAGCGTCTGACATGTCACTTAGCACTTCAGCTCTTTGGTCCCTGTTGAGTCTTAAAGATCAGATCTTTAAAATGTCAGAACATGTACTAGTATGAAGGAGTACAAAACATTTCAGTGGAAGACAATACTACTATGACTGCCAGTATTTTGTGCACTTTTAGGAAAGCAATGCAGGTTTTATTTACAACATGATTAATGCTGACCAACTGTGCTGGTGCAGTTTTGTTTGGCGCTCACAGTTTGGGAATTCACTGAAAATAACCTTGGTGCAAGCAGGCCTGATGAGAACGATAAGACTTCGGGCCAAACTGTTGAGCTGCGAACCGCAAAAAGCTAAACAGTGAGCTGAGAGGTCCCAGGGGGCAAATTAAACTAAACAAATCCAATTGTCAAGCAGCAACTGCAACTTTCTCCCAGAATGAGTTTCTGCTGCCTGAACTGTGCGGTGATACTGGTGAAGAGGGGAAACTTCTCACTGTCGTTTTTTTCCCCCTACTAAACATGCTTCTCTGCTCGTGTGTTTGGATCCTAAAGTATTCCTACACATTTATCTTGATCTCATTTTGTCAAGTTAGAACCACAAACTTCTGTGGGATTTTATGACACCTGTTGCAACAGTCAACATTTGTATAAACAAAAATCCAAATGTGGGGCGTGCCGTGGTGGCGTAGGGGATAGCGCGACCCGTATTTGGAGGCCTTGAGTCCTCGACGCGGCCGTCGGGGGTTCGACTCCCGGACCCGACGACATTTGCCGCATGTCTTCCCCCCTCTCCTTCCCTGTTTCCTGTCAGCCCACTATCACATAAGGGACACTAGAGCCCGCAAAAGACCCCCTGGAGGGGTAAAAAAAAAAAAAAAAATCCAAATGTCCTGCCCTAGATTCTTAGTTAGACTTTGATCTGGTCTTTGACTAGGCCATTTTAGCTCATCAATATGCTTACAAACCACACTTCTGTTATAGCTCTGGCTGGATGCTTAGGTTCATATTCCTCCATCTTGGGTCAGACCTCAACACTTAAAAGAGGAAAAATGGATGTAAATTAAAAAGTTTAAAATGATAAAAAGTGATTTTCTGACGTTTTTGTTAGATTCTGTTTTTCGCAGTCGAGTTGAGGAAAATTACAAACCTCTCCATTGTCTGGAATCTTGGGTTGTTTGGGGATTTTTGTTTGCTTGTTTGCATGTAGTGTCCTCGTTTATTCGTTACCAGCCCCAGTTTCTATATTTACTTTTTAGCACCACACAGTTTAAGGCAAAAACATTGCTAAATTAAACAAATGTACACAAAAATGTCAAAACTCACACAGAAATGTAAAGATAGAACCCCAAATTCTATTGTCTATTAAGACAGTTTATCTGCAAAAAAATGTTGAGTCGAGGGTTGGCTACACGTTAAGGTTTATTGATGTGATGTGACACTACAGCTAGAGATTTTTAAAAAATTGTCATTCTGCAAGCTGCTTCTGTTTATCCTCAGAAATACCAAACTATCTCTATCTGGTTTTGTGTGCAAACACGGGAGATATTAATGAGCTGTGAGTGTGCGACCTGCTCGCTAGCATATGATATGATTCATATAAAACATTGCTATTTGTAGAGATCTAGCACTGACCGTAACTGAGGCCTCACCTCTTCCTCTGCATGTACTCTTTTAGACTTACATGGTGACTCTGTCTCTCCAACTTGATACTCCACACAGCTGCAAAGTCTCACTGCAGACCATGTCCCCTGCTCCTCCAGCGCATGAAACTGTCATAAAGTGAAAGCTGCAGGCTCCGTTAGTCTGAATCAGCTGCACATCATGTACTTCCTGTTTGACCGTTTTAGTGTCAGCACCGTGTAATAGTCTGGGGGAGATTTGAATCGGGAAAGGCAGAGCAATGACAAGTAAACAAAGGCTGCAAGTCGTCCAACTACAACTTTACAAACATTACGTGTGGCTGTCATGTCAGTGCATGAGCGGACCATTTCTGACTTTTACTGTAGGCGTAATATGGAAACAGGAACAGCACATTATGTAAGTTTTAACTTTGGAAAAATAAACAGGCCAGTGTGAGACTATGATTACAGTGTATTGACTTCAGTGATTATTAGTGTCTCTACAGTGAGGCTGGACTTAGAGCTGCAGTATGTAACTTGTATAAAAAGAAAATCATTTTTACATATTTGTTGAAACTGTCACTATGTCGTGACTCTATGGTATGAGACAAATAATCTTAGAAAAATTGAGTTTCCCTTCCTTCTCCCATGACTAACTACAGACAACCAATCGGAGCCAGTAGAAGGGTCTTAGTTCTGCCAATCTTGCTCGTGTACGCGCTGCTCACACACCCACAGCTTCTTTCTGATAGCAGATTCTGCCACGAATGCTAACGCTGGTTAGCATGGCCACAGATGACGGCGGATAAACGGTTTTCCTGTAACAGGAAGTAGTTTCACTGACGTTTGCACATTTAGCAGTGCGTACACAAGCGTGATGACGGTGCTAAGTCCCTCCTCCTGGCTCTGATTGGTTGTTTCTGACTGCATTTCTATAGACGACAATAGTGGCACATCAAGGAAGGAAGTGGAGGAGCTCAATCTTTTATCTGTTCTCCGTCTCATACCATACCGACTCAAAATGGTGACAGTTTTAACCACTATGTAAAAACAACAAACATATTTTAGTTGCATTCTGTAGCTTCTTGGCCCCTCTGATGAAATCACACAAAACTCTTAATATTACCATGGAAATGGTCAGAATGAAGAACTGTTTATACTTTCAAAAGAACGACAAAATCTCAACTAAGTTTGCTCAGTATAATTTATTGATGTATTGAATTCTAAATTCTCTAAATTGTCCTTTGGAGTGAATCTGTGCGTGCATGTTTGTTCGTCTTTAATACCTCCACTACAACACAATGAGATGACAGATTCTTTTTGTGGTGCATATTGGTCTTAAAATTATTTGCGTCCTTATTTACTGGAAGCCAAAAAGGCTAGTTGCTAGCTCTGGACTGGTCAGCATGGAGGTCTTGAGAAGAGCCGAAGCAATATTTAGTAATGGGCTCTTTGCACCTGCTGCGCCGACGTCTCAACCGCATGTGCAAATGCGGCTCTCTTTTTTTCCGCTTTGAGTTACCATGACAGCTAGAAAAGACAAAGTCTTATTTCAGACGCAAATAAAACAATACTATGAACATTGCTGTCTTCCTAATATAATGGGCTTTTAAGTTTTCATGGATTTCCAAGCGGTCCTGAATTAAGAAGACGGTGGCTTGTAAATATTCGTCGCTACCAGTTAAAGCTAACGCCGCACAGCAAAGTTTACAGCCTTCACTTCACTCTGGATCAACTTCTTCAGCCTAAAGAAGAAGGTAAAGGAGCCTTCTGTGTTATTTCCATGGAATCACTTCTGTATTCAGCCTGCAAGAGCGAGTGTACGGGAACGAGAGAGCAGACCAGAGCCAGACAGCCGAGCTACTGATCTGCCTGCACACACTGCTGTAAACACTGTCCTGCTTCACAAGAAGCATGAAAAACTAATAAAGTGAAGTAACACGGAGACCTTAAGGAACACGGCCATATTTTTCTAAAAGCAACAACTTTGAACCTGAACAGTCAGCTGAACTAGAACTCTGACACCAGAGCTGCTCTACTGTTAAGCTATGGGCTTGTTGTTCCTCAGGCTTCAGAAGCAAAAAGCCTGAACCGTAAAATCCCCCTTTACTTTGTCTCTGACACTAACGACAATAAACGCACGTAATATACTTGAAAACAAGGTAAAAACATTGGCCGTTAGAATGGATGAAAAATGTTTAGATACTTAAATAGCACATTTTTACAAGAAAAATGTCTAGCATAAGCTAAAGCTAATGTTAGCCACAAAGTTTAAAGAAAGTAAAACTCACCTTCGTATCTGTGTATAACGAGGCGAACATGTTAAAACCTTTCTCCAGCTTATTGTCGGGGCTTCGGATCGATGTACATCATTAATTGTTACCTTGGACAAGCCCTGCAGACGCCCAGTGTAAAGAGCCTTTTTCAATAGATAGGAAAAGATTGAGCCGCTTTTCCCCGAACGCGGAAGCTGAGGTGCAAAGAGCCCATTACTGGCATTAAACGTTACAAACCTACTCTCTTGTCGGTACCACATTTCTTAATAATAATTTTGTTATCTTGGCCATTTTTAACCTTTCCATACACTAGTAAAAAAAACAAAACATGTTGAACAAAACCCAAACAAAACAGAGCAAAACTAGTTCAGAAATAGATAAACTATTCAAAGTGTAGATGGAAGTCTAAATGCTGAACAAATAATTGCTAACCGAGCCAGTGGCGAAGTCATTAGTGAGAAGTGGTCATTATAAATCTTTAATAAGCAGCTCGAATCACCTTTAGCAGCGTCCACTGACATGTTGGGACAGGATGCAGACCTGAGAGAGACGTGATATTTTGCGGTAGCCAAAAACCCGTACACAACTTGCAAACATTCTGTGACGTTTTCAAAGCACCGTCACTTCTAATAAAGCTGTTATTTTTAATCTTCTCCCCTGCCCCCCTTCCTCCAGTGTTTAAGAAAAAAAATGAATAAAATCACCGTCCTGTTCCAAGTCACATTTAAAGCACTCTGACTGAAACGCCAAAAGCTTCCATTACAGAGCCATTAGTTTACATAACTTGTTATTCCCAGCAACCCTCACAGTCTCGCCTCTGTTTGGCGCTTCCGCTCTGAGAGACGCCGCCGCCGCATGTGAGGCAGGAAAATGACCCTCAAGCAAGCGGCTAACTACAAAGCGCTTCAATGTGTCGTGTTAGAAAAAAACGGACAAAGGATGTTTTAAGTTTCCTCCGTCCTTTAGGAAATCTCGTCTTTACAATTTGTGCCAGTGTCGCTCAAGTCAGCCATTTGTGATAAAAATCAAACATCCTTCTCCTTAAAGGAAGCTCTGGTTGGCTCCTCCCTTCCTAAATGCGGGTTAGTGGGGTTACCGGGAGTGTGTCAAAAGAAATGTTACTGAAGTGGCTTTATTTCTGACCAGTCCTCAGAGGGCTAACGTGAGAGGCTGTGCGGGAAGTTCATGAATCCCCCAGAGCCCGACTGACTCACCACTCCCACTGACAAAATCCACAAACATTTGGTAGGTTGAATAACATGTTAATAAAGTTTGATCAAACAGCTTTCGGTCAGACAGACGTGAGGTCAGCACTCTGATAAAGTCTTAATGAAGACGAAATTTTAGCAAAAGCTGATGGAAAATGTTTAATTGCAAAGTTTCCTTTGTAAATTTGGCAGAAAACCCGTTTTATTCCAACGTGATGACTAAACGTTTGGGCACCAGCTCAGAATGACTTCCACCGAGGCTTTAAATGGTTCAATCGGCCAAGGAGAGAAGAATGTGTTGCGTGATGATTTTGTTGTTATAAAAACTCCGGTCTGATTACATTATTAGACAACGTATGATGCAAAAATCCATTCATTTTTATATGTATTTAATAGCGTTTGAAATGTGTTTAAAGAAGCAGAGCCAGTTTCCAGGCTCGCGCTGATGCTCTTCGACACCTGGAGGTTCATGACGAGGAGAAAATGAAAACACCAATAAACCACATGTGTTCAATGTGTGTTTCTTTTCTTCCTCCCTGCAAATGGCCACAGATGGCTGAAAAGTCCAAAACCATAAAAAATGAGCTTGTAAAAAAACATTTAATAAAGCAAATGGAACCTGAAATTGTTAAAGCATTTTCCTTACGTTCAGACTAATATACACAGTGGTATGCCACGGTGCTCACACGTCAGTTTAATATTGTGTCTCACTGCAACCACAAACTTTTAAATAGTGGATGATGCGAAGTGGAAGGAAATTTTTAACAGAAAAATGACAAGAATTGCAAAATGAGATTTTATTCACTCCACTTTACTCTTATTAAAGTACATTCTAGTAAGTCTAATTCCCACATAAAGTTACAAAATTACTAATCGGTTTAATATGTTGGTAATGTTATATCAAAGGGGAATGTAAGGCAAAATCCACGCTTTTAGCCCGTAAGTACAGTTTTGTTTTTTTGGTATGTAATCTCAAACTACACACCAAATCTGGCTAGTATTAGAAGACAATACTACTGCTAATGTTGGCGCTGTGTGCTACGTTTTAGCTAATAGTTGTCATAACCGTGCTGCGTGTTTTGAATAGTATTGCATAAACAGTTTGACATTGTTTTTGTCTTGAGGAACAAATGATTATTCACTGACGATCTTTGCGCTAGCATTATCTCAACTATGTCAAGGCCTTGTCGACAGGACATGTTCATTTGAATCATGGTAGCATTTGCTAGCTCGAACACAACAGGCTGCTGTTGACATCTTTGAATCTATCTGACAATAAAAAGTTTCTGCGCCGCTAAATAATCATGTCTCTGCTATTAAACTGCAAAAAGTAGCCGTACGGGATGGAGTGCAACGCTCTGCAACCTGGATGGGGGCAGGGTCTGACGTTCCTCTGTAGAGTTTAAAGGGACAGCACCAAAACTGGTTGTTTCCAGATGTACCTCAGAACAGGGGTGAAAGAGGGGTCTGCAGAGCTACAAATAACGAGGAATTCAGACCAAAGCATTTCAGTTCCACTTGATATAGATCACGACTGAATGATTTAAATGTGAAAAGGAAGGATTTAAAAGCATGATACGTCTGGTTTATTCCTGGAAGGAAACCTGCCAGAATGTAGAAAGGATGTGAAACTGGAGTAAAGGTTCACAGTCTATCTATGAGGATAATAATCCTAAACACACTGCTAGAGCTACAAGGGAATAACTTTAAAAAATAGTCATATTCTAAAATGGCCTAGTCAAAGTGCAGACCTAATCTAATTGAGAATCTGTGCCAAGACTTGATGACTAATGGACACAGAGTTTCTGAAGACTGAAGAGGAACGATTCTAAAAGTCCCCGATAACAAGCAGCAGTCAGAGCTTGAAATAAACCTGGCTGTCGGACGAAGCGACCAAAACAGGGTTCCCTTGAGCTGGTTTAACGTAAACAGGAAAGCACACAAATCTACGCAAATAATCAAAGCAAGCAGCTGCAATTCATTCCCAGAGGAGCCGGTGGGTTAAACGCAACTTTAAACTGAATAGAACATCCCATGTTTAACCAAACGCGGTGTACACCCAGATTCCCATGCTTAACACATTTTTGTCAACATGGAGTTTGTGAGAAGAACTGCTGGAGGCTGTAATCCAGACGACAAATACAAATGTGTAACTGTGGCTAAAACGATGGCTTTTAGAAAGTCAGAAGGAAGCTGAACAGTGACTTGAGAGACTGATTCGGGAGTGTGTGGATGATAAACAGCATATGAAGCAATATTAAACAAAATAATTAACTTCAGATGTAAACACACTTCCATTCAAACCGTTTATGACCCGATTTATCACGATTGTTGATATAATGCTACGTAAAAGCCTGACTTGTTACGAAAACCAAGAGATTGCAATTAATCATAACTTAAAATTCAGTGTTGGGAAAAAGTCTCGGACGAGATTTGTAGTGGAACTAGAATCGGGAAGGGCGGCCATCTGCCTCCAACCGGTTGGGAGATGAAAGTCTGACGACAGACAACGAAAAAACCACCGGTCCAAAAAACTCTATTGAAATGCTCATTCCAGCAAAATTTCTTTGGCATCGTCTCTTTTCATGACGCCGTTTATCAGAAATCAGTGACTCTACCTCACAGGCCTCCGTTGAGTTTACCGGCAGGGCCGACAGTGGGAGCACTCATCGCCTTTAATGCATCCCCAGACTTCAGAGTGCATCCAAACGGATCGATACTGGCTGGCGGGGGTGAAAACATGTTGCTCAGGAAAATAACGCTGAAAGGGGCCTCAAGCCCTGTGAGGTCTCATAAAGCTTTATGTGAGTTTTGAAGGAAGAGACTCAAAGAAACTGAAGCAAAACCCTTTTTAAAATAAATAAATAAACCCCTAAAAACTATAATAGATCCCCTGTTTTGCTTGTACCTTTTGCAAAGTCAGTGAGCAACCTTTTATTATAATCATCGAGTGAAGCTGCAGTATGGAACTTTTCTAAAAATATATTTTTTCACACATCTGTTGAAATGGTATGAAATAGATATGTGGGAAAAAAATCGAGCTTCTCTGCCTTCTCCCAGTGCCAACTAGAAACAACCAACAAGAGCCAGGAGGCGGGTCTTAGCACTGTCAATCATGTCCACCCTCCTCCCCCCTTGGCCTTTGCTACGCTACTTCCCAATAGCAGTCTGTTAGCAATGCTATTCCCAGTTAGCATGGCTACCAATGATTGCAGATAAACTTTTCCTAGAACACAAAGATGTCCCACCTCCATTGGCATATTTAGCAGAATGTACAAAACATTGATTGACAGCGCTAAGACCCTCCTCCTGGCTCTGATTGGTTGTTTTTGGTTGGGAACTGTGCATTCACACAGACGGCAATAGTAGCTCAGTGAATAGGTGAAGATTGATCTTTTCTCAGATTATCTGTCTCATATTATGCTGTCACAACATGGTGAAAAATATTTTTTTTATAAAAGTTACATAATGTAACTTTAAATATCATATTTAAACTACAAATCTAATTGGTGAGATACCCCATTGGTAGCACATGTTAAATTTAGACACCGACACCACCAGGTCAAGCCCCTCGACCCTGCGCCATCTTGCTGATGTAATCTCCACAGCCTCCAGAGGTGAATGCTGATGGATCCATAAACATCTAAAGTCATGTCGTTTTTCTGAAGGCAGGGTTGAGACGAGACACTTTTAGCATGTCATTAATGATCTTTATTGCCTGAAAATGGCACTCGTTCCACAGAGAGCAAAGGCGGCTTTTGCACGACTTTCCTATAATTCTCCGTCACGGTGAGCTTTTACTAAATTAGGATGGGTTCGTCATCCGGTGACATCAGTCTCACCTCGTTTTCAAGCTGCTGACAGCCTCGTTCTGCAGGGAATAAATGATGTCTCTGGTTACCTCATGGCTGTTTGGAAATATTACTTCAAAGATTTAGAATAATTGTATGGTTGTTCTAAAAAATTGGCTAAATTATTAATGCCACTGATTTTTTCTTTTTTTTTTTTTTTACATTTTAGCTCAGTTAAAACAACAAACAAACATTTTTGTCCAATCTCTTTTAGCATAGCTTGATAATGTCTTTCAATTAGATCTTGACATTGACTGGACAGTTCTTTTACATCCTTGTGCCAAACATTAAGTTAAACTCTGTCTATTAAGAGTTGTCACTTCAACCCTGGCTAATATTTCTGGGTTGCTTTGGGCGTCTTATTCTGCATCAAGACAGACACGTTTCCCTCGGATTCTGCTCCTTTAGTCTGTGGGCTTCCACAAGGATCGTTTCTGGGCCCATTATTTTGTGTTTACATTTTTCCACTAGGTGGCAGTATTCTGCCTTTTTCTGATGTCTCCTATCACATCTATGTAGACGACATCCAGTTGTATCTCTAAAATGGCATAGGCTAGAAGGCTGTCCACTGTTGTCCAGTGTTTGTCTCAGATTACTGACTGGGTCTCCTGCAATTTTCTGGTTTTAAAAACAAACAAGGAAGAGACATTTGTAAGAGCTTCATTCTAAAATCAGACATTTGCTTTTTTTTTTTGCCCTGTAACCCAAAACAATGTAAAAAAAAAAAAATGTGACGTGAAAAACTTGCTTCCATTGCACACTAATTGCGATATGTCCAATTTTTGTTCTAGAATGGTTTATTCTAGAGACAAAAACCTTTTATTGTAAAACATGAGTATTTGTGAAATTGCCATGTTTCCATTAAGCAGATTCATTTTTGTAATTCCAATTTGTACAATTACATAGTCTCTGGAAACACATGTAGCAAGAGCTATTATCCTCAAAGTGAGTAAAATCGGTAACCTTCCAAGTTGTTACCAGTGGGATGAACTTGGACTCCTTTGATTCAACTGAGAAGGTGGATGTCCTCCATCACCTGGGTGGAGCACATCCACGTGATGGATGTCCTCCATCAGGTTGTTACCTAAGGCACAAGAGCCTGACAGCAAGTCGACCTCTGATCAAATTGAGAATCAGTGGTATGACCTTAAACATGTCATCCATGCCTTTCAATGTGGCTCAATTAAAACGCCCCTACACAGAAAAGTGAACCCAAATTTCTCCATTGTGATGATAAATGCTTAATGGTAGTTGTTGTTGGTATGGATGGCACAACCAGTTATCATGATGGGGCTATTACTGTTTCACCTCAGTGCAGGGAGAAGTAAAGTTTTTTTTGTCATTTAAAAATACTATTTTGTATTTACCAGTGTAGTCTTTGATTATAAAAACTGGTTTGATGATTTTAAACAAACAAACAAACAAAAAAAAGCTAAACCAGAAGGAAATTTGTAATGGGGCAAATGCTTTTTCACAGCACAGAAAATTGCAAACAGTTTGTCGTATCACTGCAGTATTTATGACACTCGGACCAGAAACTCGGTTCAGGTTCAGTTCAGGTTGAATTTCTTTTAAGTGGAAACAGAACTTGGTGGAACCGGCTTTTTTGGGTTTTTTTCCACTGCATTTTTTTGTAATGAGCTTCAAAACATCATAAATCTTCAGGCACTTTGCTTCTCTGTATGTTTTCAAAGCTTAATTGATCTTCAGGAAACTTGTACTGTAATGGTTTTGTTTTGGCTTTTATTGGTAATGAATTGTGCTGGATTTAGCTAGCATGGGTTCGAACAATAAACCTCCGCCTAATTTGTATGACGTTTTGACTTCCAGAGCTACATAGTTGTCTTTTTCTTCTTTTAACAATTTTGATTAGGATTAATGCGTGTGCCGCCATCGAATCCTTGGATGATCTATCTCAACAAGAGCTTCCCGGTTAACTAACTGCCTTATTATTATCCTGATCAAAATGACCACAGATCAGGATTGGCTAACGAAGCGGTAAATTGAGAGCTTTGCCGTTCAGCTCAACTCATTCTTCAACACATTGGCTGCAGATGAAGTCCTAATCTATCTATCCTTCTCTGATGCTCCATCCTGCCATCGCCCAAGGAACTAAGATGCTCAAACTCCTCTTGTGACCCCGAACCTGAGCTGGGTTTACGTCACACCCCAGTTAACAGTGTTCCGGTTGGCAAAGTCAGAGAAGTCAGGATTTCAAACGGTGATGCCCAACAAAACATTAGCTGCGTTTCCGATGACCATATAATTACAAAAATGTGAAAGTTTGAAAAATAAATATGCTTAATGGAAACTCGCCAACTTTGAAAAAAAAAAAGACCTCATGTTTTTCGGTAAAGGACTTATACGCCAGGATGAGCTGGTTTTCCAGCTGTATTGCAATTACTGTATTTTGCAAAACTGCAATGGAGACACTTTTTTTTGCATCACAAGTCACATGATCAACAACCGAATGTTATGGTAGGAGGAGGGAAGTGGTAGGAGGAGGATGGCGAGGCATGTTTTTTGATGACTTATTCCATGAACAAACTTATTAACGTGTGATTTTGTTTCTTTTTTAATGGAAACGTTGCAATTGCAAAATTATGTTTTTTCGACTTTAATCGAATACCAATTATTTTCCATCTCTAACTGATCTGCCCGTTCTCATCTGACATCAACATGCTCTTTTCTTCCAAACACCTGCTGCTCACTGGACATTTCCTCTTTTTCAAAGCTTTCTCTGCAAACATGAGAAATTGTTGTCTGTCAATCCCGTCAGTCGCTGAAATCCTCAGAGAATAACTGGCACCAACAAACAACAGACCCCTTTCTTTGAAATCTCGCCAGGCCTATATGTCTAAATGCTCTACTGCCTTTTGTTTGGCTGATTTGCTCCTTGTGTTAATTTAAAAGCTACATAAGCAACTGAACAGGTGTGCAGTGGACCACCAGTGTACACGAGGATTAGGGACCATACCCAAAACCTCCTCTAAAAACGCTTATAAATATCTATTTTAACAGTTCAAACATCAAACATAATATTAACTATTGTATTGTGTAATAATATAATATAAATACGCACAATGAAAACTGTCTTAGTACGACCACATACTCTAATAACAATCTTCTCCATACGCTTTTAAGGGTGCGACCAATCAGCATCAAGGAACATAAATGGCTGGAGTGGCTCTGTGGGTAAAGTTGTCTTGCAACTGGAAGGTTGTAGGTTTGACTCCTAAGTTGCCTACACTAAGTACCCAATCTGCGCGTGTGTAATGCAACATGTGAGCTTTAGTGTAAAGAGCTTTGGGTGGTCAAAAAGACTGGAAAAGTGCTATATACTGTATGTAACATCAGCCATTTACCATTTAAATGGCGCTCCGGCTTTGCAAACTTCAGGTAATATTGTGGAGAATCGGCAAATTTTGCGTGAATAATTTGAAGTTACTTTCCGGGTTCACGGTATTTCATGGCAACGATGGTATCATTAAGGTAGTTTAGGTGTTTTAACATGGAAACCTGAGTAAAGGAGCCTGTTCATACTTTCCGGCTTGTCTATATTTGGGCATACACAAAAAAACCAGAGTCCTTTATCAATCCCAGCATCGACTTCAGTTAAAATTCCTAAAACCACTTTCAAACGTCACAAAACGGCAAATGTAGGTCGGACATTATTCATGGCTTCTCATTACAGTCATTAAGGGTATTTTCTTTCAGCAGATATAAATGTTTATAGTGTTAATCTTTAGGGGATGGGGAGAAATCATCGGAAGTTTACACTGGAACGGATTATCAAATACAGGTCAAGATTTTCCAAAGAACGTAAATTGCGCAATGAATCTCGTGGGAGTCGGGACGTAACGGGACACCTGCAGCATCTCTTGATGATGATTCTGATGCCTTCTTTTCTGCTAGCATGAGAATGTTGGAGAACAGCGCAGGAAGTGTACCCTCAGTCTAGGACTCCACAAGCTTTACTTAAACTTATCTCCATTATGTTTAAGTATGGAGATAAGAATACCGGAGTAGGCCCGAGGCGTGGATGTTTCTGTTATCATCTAAAACAGGGAAGTGGTGATCCTAATGGGAGCGTGAGTTTCCGGGCAGCCAGAGAGAAAGCCAATGTTGCCCCTCAGGGAGCTATCAGTCTGCGGCCGCTGAGGCCCGGCAGATAGCTGCGGCTTCCTTGTTGACGTGCGCTCGCCGGCCCACTCAAATATCCCCCCGGTGATGAATTATATCCAGGAACATCTTTGCTCCGTCAGACAGTTTCTGGCTCGTCCGGGGACTCTTGAGTGTGAGGCTGTGACTTTTTAAAAGCTGACAGGACGAAACATGAAGACCAAGAATAGTTGTCCTCCTTTATTCCGAAGAAATGTTTTGTCTCTGTCAGACCTGACTCAGTGCGAGGCAAAGCTGTCTGAGTAGTGTTGACATGCTGCAGAAACCTTGTGTGCTTTTGGAGATTGTCGATATATATTTTTAATGTGTTTAAACATATTTGTGGCCTACACGTCATCACCTTCCTAAAATAATGGCCTGAGTAATTTTTTTTTTGCCAAGTTTTTTTCCCCCCCAAATCATCTTCTGGCAAAAAATGGCTTGTCCCTTTAATTTAGGAAGGTGATGATATGTAGCTTTTAAACGGGAAGGTGTCATGGATTGATCTGAGTACAAAGATTCTCCTGTTCCTCCTGATACTGTAGTTAGGACCAGCCTGGACATTCACACTTTGCCGGATTTTTGTCGCTGTGGTTTCTTGTGGATTTAACTTCGGCCCTATATAGTAATTGTGGCTTATGATCTCCTTCTAATTGGACAGCACACTAATGGCCAATCTGAATCTTGTGGCAAATTCGAAACAGTGCATCATGTTCTTATGGAGTGTAGTAAGTTTATTGTACATAGGAGAACCCTCTTCTCACGGATCTTCGATCTGGGATTTAATTCAGTGTCAATTAAGACTAAAGCTATCAATCGATTAAAAAAAAAATCTAACCACAAGTTAGAAATTGGATTCTTCCTCTCTCGTCTTTTCTCTCTAGCCAATAGTTGTACCACCATATCCGCCTCCTGAATCAGATATCATCTTATCTGCTTAGAAAAATACAAGTTTGCCTCTGTCACTTGCTTTGCTGTCTGTGGTTTTGAATCGATTCCAGCAGAGTGAGTCACAGCTAATCAGATGGAGGAATACAACCAACAGCTTGAGCACATCTAATCTAATGCAGCAACACAACTTTGTTCGGCTAAAAAAGTTATAGAAAAGTGAACAGAGCTCAAATCTGCTCATGAAAGTGTCAAATTGTACCATTGAGGAAATTTGGGTTTGATTTTTCTTTAGCAAATTCACTGCAAAAACACAAGTATTTGTGATCTAGTTTCTAATGCAAATATCTCAGTACACTTGAAATGAGACCAAATTAACTTATGAGTAACATTTCAACAAGATATAAGTGCTTGCTTTAAGTGAATAACTCCTTAGTATGAATTAAAAAGTACTAGTTCCATTGGTGGATTATTTCACTTATAGCATGGGAAAATATCTTATCAGAGCCAGTGATAATCAGTGGAACTTATACTTTTTAAAATCAATATTAAGGAATTATATACTCAAGACAAGCTTCTATATCTTGCTGAGAATCTGCATGTGTGTGCGTTTTAACAGCACATTTTTATGAGGTTTTTCTTGTGTGTAGTTTCGGGAACTGACGGTCTGACGGGATAGCCCCCCCCCTCCCCCCCCCCCCTGTTTTTCGGCTGTCTGACCATGACTTCTGCCGCGCCCCTCCTGAGTGTTACACTAAATCCTCAGGAGGGTTAAACTTCTCCTAGCTATAGAAATGTTTCCATCTGTACCTTGGTGGAGCTAGCATCCACACATGGAACTAGATCTCGTAAACCCAATCAAAGGATTTGTGAGCAAATGAAATCCCAAGAAGCCCCAATTCTTGGCCAGACAAGACTTCAAGGATACAGTAAATGATGAAACTAGATCCATATCAGATTTCAGTGTGTGTTCCAACAGGCCCAAGCCTGGAAGAAGTTCAGAATGAGCCGAGCAGCTCCAAGATATCGTGTCTGCCATCGGCTTCATCTGAGGGCACATTAAAGTCAAACTTTAATGCATATTGTAAAAAAAAAAAAGCATTGATCCTTCTGTTCCCCTGCTGCAGGAATGTCCAGTAAACACTGTTTCTCTGCCATATCTATGATGCTGTCCTTTTCATTGTTGTTCACTGCTTTTCCCAAGAAGTTGACGTTTAAAGTTTCCGCTTAGGCCTTTAAAAAAAAAAAAAACTCCTGGTGTTTCCTTAGGTTTTCGTACTCGCTGTGCCTTCATCCTGCATTGTTTAGTTTCAGTGTAACGCTAGGCTAACAATAGATTCGGTTTGGACATTCATGTGGCACTGCGTGGGGTCAAAAGATGTGAATCTCTCTCCAAAGAGAGGGATGCTTCCTGTTTTCTTTGCTCCCAATTAGTCTCTCTGAAGATACGGAAAGATACATTGTGGAGGAAATGCGAAAGCATCGGGATGCATGACATGCGATCGGATCCAAAGACGGTTTTAATGTCAGGCAATTGTCAGCGCGTGTGCGGCAAGGCGCAGACAGCTGCTTAAATGGTGCACATCAGAAGATTGAGTGATTAGAGCAGATCATTTACAGGACTTGAAATGATGATAACATGGAACATTGGCACAAAAAAGAATGGAAGGATCACAATTAGGAGCTTAAATATTGAGGCAGAGTAGCACATTTGACAGAATCAGATGAGCTAATCAGGGAATGTGGCTCAGTTGTGGCCAGGAAAAAGCAGGAAAACCAAGGGAGGGAGACTAATTAACACAAGCTGTGTTTCCATTGACCATATAATTGCGCAATCTGACATTTTGAAAATAAATTCGCTTTATGGAAACATGGCAATTTCGAGAAAACGTTTGTTTCAGTGCTAGCATGAAGCGGGGTTTGTTCGGCCATTTCGAGATTAGCTTATTCCGCAAAATGTGGAATGGAATGGACTTTATCCACATCACATGAGTCACGTGATCAACAACCAGATGTTGCCACTGGCACAACCCACGAAGAAGACCACAGGAAGTAGTTGGAGGACCACGGCAATGTGAAATAGCGTTTTTTTTTTTCCGACATTTGCGTCATATCGACAAGGTTTTACGCACATTTGTAATGGAAATGTAGCTGCTAAACTAAGATAGATAAAGAAAACAAAAGAGGGGGAAAAAACTGCAAAAGAGAAATTCAAATGTACGAGGAACAGAACACAATGATGAACTAAAAAGAAACGATAATAAGCACAGAGAATATGGCAACAACTAAATATCCCATAAGAAAGTAATCAGACACAATCAAAACCCAAACAACCAAAGAATGTGACGGCAATCTTCCTGTCCCTTAGATGGATTTTATTTGAATATTTCTGAGGACTACATTCGGTTATCCCTTTTCAGAAGGTGACAGTTTGAGTTTAAAGTCCTTTTTGCTTTACATTTTTTTCCCATATTTATGTAGTGTTTGAAAATAAGATGATTACCAACAATTTGGAGGAACTGCTTTACTGTGGCCGCAATGACTATCTTAAATGGAAAATTGGACTTGTCTTCTCTCTTGTGGTGTTTTCCATTTTTCTCATTTCTAGAGGGGATCCATTTAGGATTTTTCATGGTGGGAATTTATGATGCGTTGCAAGTTTTTAGACACAATGTCTTTGAAGATCATCATTGTCAAGCGCTTTGCTTTTTGTTTTTTTGTTTTTTTTGTCTTTGCACTTCAACCCCACAGCTGTGCGGACGTTTACACAGGAGAAACTCTGAGAAGTTTCTGTCGAGTATTAGAGTTCATCGTTGCATAAAACCAGTCTGGTGAAAGTTCCTGGCGATATTCTCGTGCAGTCAGATAACGGATCTCACCGCTGGATTTAGAAGAGGATCAAACTGTGCAAATAACAGCAGAAATGTTATTAGAAATGAGGAAAAACTGTGAGCGCTTAATGAGTTTGTCGGGAGCAATGATGGTTATAATTTCTGAAATCTGCTGGAAGGAAGGAAATAGTCAAACTAGCATTTAAAAGGATATTGGATATGTTATATGGGTTAAGCAGAGAACATTATACTGATTTAAGTGACTATTGGTTGTTGTACCATGCACCAAATAAGTTAGATAAGGAGTTCCACAAGGTTCAATGCCTGGAACCTTAGGTAATATATATATATGAAACCACCTTGTTAAAATCATTGGACGACATGGGATACATTTTTAACAAAACACTGATGATACTCTGCAATGTTTCTCCAGACAGCCCAACAAATCCAAAGCAGTTAGTGAGATTTCAAACAAATCTTGGAGACATTAACATTTTTACTACTCTAAAATCACACAAAATAGAGGTGGCCATCTTTTTGTTCTATTTGGCATCAGTTTGTTTTAAATGCCATGTGCAGTGTTGCACATGATCATGAGTGTACTTCACATTTTTGGGAACATGAATTTGTATATTTCTTATAAACAAAGACCAAGGAGGTAACGGACTATTTGATTTAGGTTTGATTTCAGACAAAAAATTATTTAGACAAAAAAGTCACTTTTGGCACAAAATGACTTGGTGCTTTTATTTTAGGAAGGTGACGAAATGAAGGTTTTGACCATTTATAATAAATGAATGAGAACTGGTTCAAAACTGAGAACATGAATCAAGTCCTTTTGACCTGGCTGAACTGAATTTTAGGACTAGTTTTTTAAAGAGTGAACTGGCACAAGAACATGCAAAAGATGTTTCCAAAGGATTTTGTCTTCCATTTAGGATGTGTGACCAGAATTATAGCTAATCTGTGAAAGAATGATGGAAAAACTGGTTAAAACGGTCAGTTATCCCATATTTGTTTCTCTTCTCTGGGATATTTTATCAATATTCAATATTTCAATATTTGTTTCTGCTATGTCCTGTTTGCTCCCAGCCAGTCGAGACATGTAGCTTCACCTTCTGAACCTGATGGCGCTCAAGTTGTCGTCCTGTTATAAGGAAATTGTTCCTCTCCACTGTCGTGCCGTGCTTATTCAAGACGGAGAATTGAGTCAATCTATAAAACAAACCGCCATTTAGGAAACTTTTTTCCTAAGTGGCATTTTGCAGAAGACTAAATCTGAATGTATTCTACTACAGTTAGATTTTAATACGATTCCTGCTGTGTTGCACTGAGTCACAACTGGAGTGATGAATTGAACTGAACTTCCTTAATTCCCTTGAGTCATCTCAAGTGCTTAGAGATGACTTCTGTTGTGAACTGGAACTGTATAAATAAGCTGAACTGAATTGCAGTTTATTCTAAGTTCAGTGGTGTCAGCATGCGAAGATCTTTTACCATCAGTTGGACTTTGGGGATTTGCTTTTAGTCTCAGAGGAAGATTTCAATCGGAAACAACAGATGTGTATATTCCGTTTAACTCTCTTCAGGAAGAGAGTATCCACATAAAAGTGGAAACTATTTCACTGGATTGTGGATTATCATCAATGTATTGATTGGTGGATGGTGCAAATCTTGGATGTCATGAATCAGGGACTTAACTCTAGTCCATATCAGTTCTGAGTCCCTCTTCCTCTTCCTGGCGAGTTCTACCTCCCTGAATGAAAACAGTGCGATCCGAACAGATGTTCCCGGGAACAAAAAGGCGTCTTTTTGTTCGCCGCCCTCCAAATAAAACACCATAACAAAGAAAACGTCACCACAAGTTACAAAAGGTTTGAGCCTGGGATGAAAGTTCACCTTTAAGATTAAAGAATGTCTGTGAGTTAGCATGGTCCAGTCAAAGTCCGACTGAGAATCTGATGTGTTTGGTAGCAGCTTCTTAATCAGGTTCTTTCCCAGGGATCTGCAATGGTAATCACTACAATGAAGGCTTGTATTGTGTCTCCACCTACTGGACAAAGTCATTTATTATTTAAAGGATTTGCAGATGCATATGACGGAGCGTTAGGGCCATTGTAGATGGAACAAAAAGGAGTGGTAAATTTCTGCCTCAAACTCAAGAATTTTCTACAGAAAACAATAAAATTTCTGAGCTCCAAAATTTTGAGATTAACCTAAAAAAATTTGAGTTTTTTGGTGGAAATTAACTATTTTTTTGTATCTTCAATGACCCTAAATAAACTGGTAATACTCCCTCAAACTCTTGAACTGACGTTTTGCTTGACATTCAGCCCTAAACTGTAAATCTTTTGTTTATTTTTCTATTTCTAGGCTTTTGTAGCAGGGTCCTGTTTTGTGATTTACCTGTCACATCAACCGTCTGCCTCTTGTTTGGTGTAGGCCACGATGTAACATATCTGTTCCTTTGTTACTTTCACGTCTTCAGAAAAACCAAATATTAGGTTTTCAGTATCTGTAAGCCACAATCATCCAGATAAATGTTTTCAATATGCAGCTCTGTCTGTGATAAATCTATGCAAGTTTGTTAATGATAAATAGAACTTCAATTATGTACTCATTTATTAGGACAGCAGTAATCCATTCGTTGATGTTAATGATACATATCTCCCCCTAGTGGAGAAAATGTGTTCCATCCAAAGGGTTTACATTAACCCCTCGATGGACTGGCGACCCTGACCCTGCAAAATGAAGCCCAGACAGTGGATGGACAGGTTTGCTCATTAACATTTGCCATAACAAAACCCGGGAAAATGTGTAAGGCTCCATTCCCCCCAAAAAGGAAATGGCAAGGTCTGAAATTGTAATCACATTTATTGTTTTTTTTCTGGAGTTGATTCACTTAAAACATTACCCTTTGTGTACAGTACTGTTTGTTCCTCAGCTGCTATTGTAACACTCAAACATAAAACATACACACACTCGCACACAGAACAGCAAGCCGCACCCGCCGAGGCTCCACCAGGTACACTCTGGGCCTTCTCATACTCAGAGAAAGGAGGATCCCACATCAATTGGCAAAGCGGTCCCCCTGTTTAAGTGTTCTGTGACCACCGAATGAACATCAGTCGCCACCATTCCCACCAGCACCAAGTTTCAGCTTGGAGAAACTAACAGATAACATAATAAAAATAATAATAAAAATTAAAAAAAAAAAAAATACCCCAAGAGTCACCTCCTCAGGACTGCAAGTACAGAAACGCACAGATCAATAAAAATACAAAGCATCAAATGTCGAAATCAAATCACAATAAAGGAATTTAAGTTCACTTTTTGTTTAACTACTTTGCTAACAGAGATGCTGACGGCTCTATTAGCACCAGCAGTTTCTTTAAGTATATGTAGTTTATATAGGTATGTATATAGTCCATAGAAGGATTGAGGAATCATTTGGATCGAACAGTCATTGTTTTAAGCGGACACTGGAACACACCATAAAATGTCAACAACCTACATGGTATGTCTCTTCACTTCTGAAACACGGTGACCTAAAACAAACAAAAATGAAACTGGATCTCGGGTTACGGCCTCCGGATCCAGAGGTTTCTAGATGTGGACTGGCGGCTCTCGAGAGCCCCGCCCCCTTGTCAACTCCTGTTTGGTTTGCAACTGGAATAAATAGAGCTCTACAGTAACAACGGTTTAAGTCCCATGAAGTCTTATAAGGAAGCAGGATTACTCCGAACGCCCCTCCAGTCCGTCGTTGTCCGTTGCGCGTGTGCTAGCTCTCCACCGTCGGGTCCAATGTAAACAGCTTTTACAGAGGCAAGACATGGAAGTAAACAGGCTCTTTGGCACATCCTTCACAACCATGGATGCATTTCAAGTCTTGACTGGACTCTACGACAAGACAGGCTCACACACGAGTCCGTTTTATCTAAGGAGGCGTCTTTTATTCAAGCAGCTTGACTTGAATTTTTTTACCTTTAAAGAAAAAAAAGGACATATTTGTAGTGAATGTACAAAAATGTACAAACAAACACAGGCGCAAACTGGTGACCTACTTTTTTTTTTTTTTTTTTTTTTTTAAATGATACTTTCGGCTTTAAACAGAATGAAATTTTCCACATTCAGATGCAAAATAAAAAATAAATAATTTGGGTTATGTAAAAAAAAAAAAAGGCAGGAAGAACATGGCAACACTGAATGGACGAACTGAAACGAGTAACCGAGGGCTCTGACCTAAGTCGTCAAAGGTCAAGGCTGGGAAAACTTCAGTCGCGACAGCAGGTGGCGCTGCTGTGGAGCTGTAACATGAAGACAGGCACAAACATCAGTAGAATCATAAGAGGGAGCAACGGTTTGGGGATTCATGTGTTTCTACTGTATATGGGGCCTTCCAAAAGTATTCATACCCCTTGAACTTATTTTGCTTTTATATTTTTCCATAACAACGTCAATGTAGCTTGTTTAGATTCTATGCTAACACAAAGTACTGCTTGATTGTGAAGTTTGCAGAAAACTGATATGTGCTTTAATCCTTTTAAAGAAAGAATAATATTAAAAGAAAAAAATTGCTGCACATTTGCACTCAGCCCCTCAAAATTCATAGGTTTTAGACGCACCTGATGCCGTAAGTCTTTTGTCGCTACCAGAACATTTTCACTAAATCTTTAATGTTTTACATTAGATGGAAAACATCTTTTAAAAAGAATCTTTCATCTCGACACAGATTTTCAATTGGACTTTGATCTAAGTTTGGAACATTCCTTGGTCTACGGTCATTTTTAGACTATAAGCTGTTACTTTTTTCAGAGGTTGGGACCATTGTGATGTGGCTAACATACAACCTTTAACCTGCGGATTTTGAAAGATTGGACAAGCTCAAGCAAATTTGCCTCAAGATGAATGTGAAATTGAGATGCGTTAAGTTTTATAGTGCACATGAGAAGGATGAAGATAGCAATCAATGTTTTTTACTGGTAGGGTACTATATATATATATAAATAAAATAAAGAATTATTGTAGATAGTGATGGTCACCTATGACTTATAGATAAGTGCGCCCTACATATGTACACTTTTTTTTTCTTTTCAAAGTTAGTGAATGTGGCTTATATTCAGTCACACTCAACAGTCCGCAGATTACGGTACATCATTGTCCTAGCTGGCATAGATATTACTCCTGGATCAGCGTTTCTGGTTTTTGTTTGTGTGTCTTGTCTGTACAAAAAGCCCCAGTTTGGCACACTGAGCCTGGTTCTAATGCAGCTTAATCCTGTTAAAGGGGATTTTTTTTCCTTTCTACTTTCACCGCATGCATGCTCAATAGGAAAAATTGGTGGAAAGTGAAATCGACCTGAATTGAATTAAAATGAGTGTTATTAGCATTGGCGATATTTGCGGAAAATTAAGGTTAATTTTCTTTTCACTTCACATTCATACACTATCATGTGTTGGTCCATAAAATCCCAATAAAATGCATTAAAGTTTAGGACAAAAATCAAAAAGTTCTAAAAGTATGCATACTTTTGAAAATGACTGTATGCGTGTCTGTGTATTAACATGTATATAAGATCGCTACATTCCAGCTAAATATATGTAGACTTTGGGGGACAGTATTACAACAAAAAGGTTCATCTGAGTGATTGTTTTTTTAGTTTTGTGCTTCTACCTGTTGTTCCAAAATGTCACTTTAACACATGTAAATTGTTTCATTAAGTGCAGGATGACAGTGTCAAATTTAAAAGTGCCTTTTTAACACCAAGTGTTTTACCACACACCTAAAAGTCTCAGCGGTGAGACGAGCATGATTAGAAATTCAGTCAGGATTCCCATCATCTCACAAGTCTTGCTCGTGTGAGGATGGAGGGTTGAGCTGTAGTAGACAGGGCAGTAAAAGTATGATAAAGGGTTCATGTTAGCCTCTTAGTGTCCCAGTGATTGGGAAAGGTACAGAAATATCTGAACATTCAGTATAAACAAGGCAAACACAAAGTAGTATTTGATCTCTCCTCATGACCTCGGACAGTTCCCATTATCACCCATCCCCTAACCCAAAGCGGAGCCAGGAAAGCTTCGTTCCCGTGGCAACAGGACTTAGGAACAGTCTAGAGATGCTTCAAAGGTGCTTGGGGGGCTTCAAAAGGGCTCTTATGATGGAGAAAGCTCCTCTCTTATTACAGTTTCTGGAGGTTGCAGGGAGGAAAAAGCGGTGGGCGAACAAAACAAGCGGTGACGCGCGAGGAGCTCGGGCTCACACCATCTGTGTGGGGAGAGGAATGGGAGTGGGGATTATGGCGGCCTGCTCCTCTGAAACCTGTGTGATCTCTTTGACAGTTACGGTGGGAGCGAACTCCGCCACGGGCGTGGGGGAGTGGCTGCTGGGGGCCGTGGAGCGGGTCGGGCTGGAGACAGTTCTTGAACTGGGGTCGGAGGCGTGGACCGGGGTCAAGTTGTTGTCTGGGTTGTGGCCGTCGGCGGTGGCTGCTTTTAGAGCGGCAGGCTTGTTGTAGTTCATCTTGAAGATGTGCTGCTGGAGGTGTCTGATCCAGTCCTCCTGCACCGACAGTGGGCCGTGGAACTCCACCTCGCAGAACCTGAATAACACAAAGAAAAAACTAACAGAACCGCTGAATATAACCACGATATAACAGAAACAGTTGTTGGAGTAAAAGAAATAAGAACATTGCAGCACGCAGTTGATGTTGTCAGGCCACTTTCTCCCTTGGGAGAAGTTAAATTCTTTAAGGTTTTTTTTTACTGCAGTTACATCAGAACCTAAGCACTTTTTGTGTTGCCGGAGAATCCCAAAAGGTTTACAAAATACTTCACACTGCATCAGCGGCTAAAGTGGAGAAAAGCTTTAGAGGCAGAGGAGGAAGGAACTGCAGTTTGAGGATTAAAGGCGCTATTTAAAACTCAGCCACACAGTTCTTTAACTGATAGTCTCAACATTACCAATATTAAGGGTGCGTCCACACCAAATCCTTTTTGCTCCGCTTTAATCTAACTCTAGTTTGTTGGCCTTCAAAATCCAGTTCGATTGGGGAGAAGGGAATGCGTTAAATCAAACTGTGATGAGGACCAACAAAGTGAACTCCGGTGCAGTTACAATGCAAATGTGAAAACTTAGCGGACCATAGACGACTTCAAAAGCAGGAAGTGTACTAAAGCACTGGGCATTCTGGGTAATTACAACCAAAACCAACGCAAGAGAATAGCGGACCGCTAGCAGTAGTCTTTTGCCAAAGACAAAAGAAAAATCTCCTAAAATCTGACTCCATTCTTGTTTACATTTTATGTACAGTTGTGTTCGAAATAATAGCAGTGCCTTTAGAAAAATGAGTAAATGTCAAAATTCTTCAAAGAAATTGTACTTTAATGAACACAGATACATTGGGGACACAGTACATTCTATTCCAAAGCAAAACAATTGCGCAAAGTCATCAAAACTTAAATGATAATAATAATATTTCAAATAAAGTAAGAAATGGCATGTTCAAAAGAATAGCAGTGTTGCCATCTTTCCTTGGAAACTCAAAAATGTACTGTACAAACAAAGAAATTCTTGATAAGTGAACCTAGCTGAGTATCCTAAACTAATATTTTGTTGCAAAACCACGGTTTCCGATGACTGCTACACATCTGTGGTGCATGGAGTCAACCAACTTCTGGCATCGTTCCACAGGTATTGCAGCCCAGGATAATTGCACTGTATTCCACAATTCCTCAGCGTTTCTTGGTTTTGCCTCATGCACTGCACTTTTAATGTCAGCCCACAAGTTTTCGATGGGATTAAGGTCCGGGGATTGTGCTGGCCACTCCATCAGTTGAATCTTGTTCATCTGGAACCATGCTTTTGCTCGCTTGCTGGTGTGTTTGGGGTCATTATCCTGTTGAAAGGTCCACCTCAAAGGCATTTCCTCCTCAGCATATGGCAGCATGACCTCTTCCAGGATCCTGATGTACTGGAACTGATCCATGATCCCTTGTATGCGGTGAATCGGACCAACACCATAGTATGAAAAACATCCCCATATCATGATGCTTGCACCACCATGCTTAATGGTCTTCAGTGAGTACTGTGGCTTGAATTCTGTGTTTGCAGGGCGTCTGACATACTGCCTGTGACCCTTAGACCCAAAAAGAACAATCTTGCTTTCATCTGTCCACAAGATATTATGCCATTTCTTTTCAGGCCAGTCAATGTGCTCTTTGGCAAATTGTAAACGCTTCTGCACATGTCTTTTTCTCAGCAGTGGGACTTTGCGGGGGCTTCTTGCTGGAAGGTTAACCTCAGTAAGACGTCTTCTGATTGTCACAGTACTCACTGTCAACTGAAGGTCTTGCTTGATCCTCTTGGATCCCATCATTGGCTGAGTCTTCGCCAGTTTGGCTATTCTTCTGTCCATTCGAGGGGTTGTCTTTCTTTTTCTTCCTCGTTTTTCAGTTTTTTGCTCCCATTTCAGGGCATTTGAGATCATTTTAGCTGAACAGCCAATGATTTTCTGCACCTCTTTGTATGTTTTCCCTTCTTTAATCAATTTTTTTATTAGGAAACGCTCATCTTCAGAACAGTGTCTGGAACGACCCATTTTCATTGTTTTTTCAGGAGAAATGCACAGCCAGCATGCCAGTTGTCTTGATCCTTAAATACGGATCACCTGTTAACACCCTTTTTTCCCAGAATACCCTCCCTAATTGATGCCCTCTCTAATTGGACTCACCACTGCTATTTTTTTGAACACACCCTTTTCAGTTAATCATTCAATTTCACAGAATCCACAGTATGCATGGCTGTCCTGTTGGGTTTGTTGGTTTTCTATACCTTTATTTTACCCCCCAGAAACTTATCTGGGGTATAGAGTTTGAAATGTTAATAAAACCAGTGATTTTCTTGCTGCTGTTGAGGCACTGCTATTATTTCGAACACAACTGTAGAAGGAAGTTGTGCTCAGTGTCTTCTTCTGAGGTTTTTGTATTGTTTCTTCAGTGGTTCTTTTGTGCAGTGCCTCCACAGGCAAGGAGATTAACAAGTAACTCAAAGAGTTTCGTTCCACAGTGCAATGTGAAAGAGAACCGCACCAGTTGAAAATGTAACAAATGTTGGTTTTGGTCCCCAGACTATCAGGTGTGAAAACACCCTTACTGCCCTGAGTGTTTCTTTCTTTCATGGATACAACTGAGCTCATAGGTTTTCCTTACCGGCACTTCAGGGTGTAGAACTTGCCCACCAGTTTGACCAGTGGGTAGGAAGGTGGCTTGGGTACCAGGGAGGGGACGGTTCCTGTGCGCGGGGGCTTTGGAGAGCCACTGTCCCTGTCGGCTCCGTCTGGGCAGGATGGGTGCTTCAAAGGCCGACGCTCAAAACCTTAGAGCAAGAGAACGCAGCAAAATTCATGTCTTTAATCACTTTGTAATATGGAGGAGGACTCCAGTTTTGAAACTTGTTGAAGTTACTAAGAGCTAACAGGAAAATCTATAACACATTTTTGGTTTGCATGTTCTGCCAGTAAGATTTCTATTATTTATGCATTTATTTTCTGTACACATTTGGTTTAGGCAAAATGGTCTTAAAGTTTCATCTCAATATCTTTGTGGTACTATTGTGATAACAATTATTTATGTTAGGTAATTGTTTGGCTGTGCCTGTGTGTCACAACAATTATAGTCCCCCCAAATACAAATACTGCTCTAGAAAAACATTCCCCTTGGTAGAATGCTTCTTTAGGAAACCTGTCACACAAAGAAGTGTGATTTGAACCATTAAACTACAAACAGTGAAGGCATTTAATCATATTTATTTAAATTGATTGATTTTAATTGATGCTTTCACTGAAAAAACTGGAGAAAACAGTAAAAAATGCCAACTTTTATCCAACATGTAGAAACAACAAAGCAGTTAACATCAAAGCTAACATTCTTAAGGATGCTCTGATTATCAGTATGGCTCTTAAGATAATTTTAAGAGATATCTGTGCTGTGTGTGGTGTGGTAAGAGGGATGTGGTCCACATGGAAGGACGACAAGAACACGGCAATCTAAAATCGGGGACATTCAACATGTTTGATCGTCTTGGCTCGATATCGCAGCATGTGAGGCAATCAACCCAGCCTGCATAATGTGACATTTGGCCAATCAGAAAGTGACGTGACAGAAACACGGTTGGTGAATCCAAAATACACAGAAGACAAAACAACTGCCATGACAGACCAGCAATAACAGTCTACAAACTATCGCCGTTGCTTCTTCCCAGTCGGCCAAAGTGGTTCATGCGTGGTGTGACATTGATAAAACGGCATAATTATGAACTGGCAAAATATGAACGAATAGCGGTTTTTGCATTTGAAAATTTCTCTAAATGAAATAATAACGAACATCTTTTCAACTTCATATACTTTGGCAGTACACAGAAAAATCTGCTTTGATCTAAAACATTACTTAAGCACACAACTGTTATCTTAAAAAGCTACAATTGTAGGCCTGCAATCAGTGGATCAATTAATGAAATGACAAATCAAAACAAACTCAAGGATTTTCATTTGCATAATTTATTGTCTTTCTTTTTTCTCTCTTTCTACCAAAACTGGATCACAAAAGTCTTCAATCTGCTGCAACCTGCCACTTTTATTAAGGATGAATCTGACACCGAGACTTCAGAATTTGATTTGTTGGTTTAATTAAGACATTTAAAATGTTTCAGCATTAAATGTTCATTAGAATTTAAAGTTCATTGATAGTTGATCATGTGTTTTTGCATTATTATGCCTTTGCCATTATATTACTTGAAAATGGTCTAAAAAGAACAATATTACCGTTTATCGCAATGACTTCTGGGATAATTTATCGTCCAGAAAATTTGTTATCATGACCGACCCAGTTTTGAAACTTGTTCAAGTTGCTACACCTACACCTGCATGTAGGTCTACCTGCATGTAAACCTGCATGCAGGTGAATATTTCAGGTTTGTGCACGATGCCACAGAGTGTTGTGTTTCCGTGCGTACCTCTTGGCAGGCGGACATTCAGCTCGCTGCGGGCCACCTGTGCTTGAAGGCTGCTGCCGAGGCGCGAGAAGGTGGGGCTGCTTCCGCCAGCCCTGGCCGGAGCCAACCGCGAGGCGGCCCCCGATTCCTCGTCGGCGGCCTCGGAGGAGCCCCGGCGGAGTTCCTGGCTCCGCGGCCGAGCCAGGCTAGCGGCCAGGGAAGAAGACCACTGAGAGGAAGAAGGGGACGAGGAGGAGTGGGCCTTCTGCGATGAGATTGGGAGGACATGATCAGAATCCACAGAAGAGGTGAGAGGTGAGCTCGTCTTCTGGAACACGGAAAAACAAGTGATCTATCAGCAGCGCTTTAAGGAAAACTATACTATCACTGCCGAAAGACGATGTTCTGAATAGACTTTATAACATACATGAGCTCTGAATATGATCAATATAAAACTGGGAAGCTACAACTGAGTTTATCATAGCCAGAAAAAAAAACGAGCAGCCAAGAATCAGATCTGAATATCTAGTCTTAACAAAACGAGACCAGATGGTCGTGCTTTTATTTAAGATCCCTCGTCTCCAAAATATGTTCAACCGTTAAAAAATAAATATATTTTCATGATCAGCAGCAGCAGGTGACTTTTAGGTTAAAACATGTTGCTTCTTATTATTTTTTAAAATTCATTTATGGACAGTTATGGTGGGTTTGGATGCCTTACCATGTTGGGTTAGATTTGTTCAAGTGACAGAAAATGGGATAAAGCAGAGAAAATAAATATTATACGCATATATTTGAATCAGTAAATACTGTATATATTGACATGAAATTCCCATCGATTTCAGCAGTGTCACTTAAATTACACCAAGCATTAAGTCATGTGTAATAAACTGTTATAAAAGTCATCTGAGTATTTAGAAAGCAATTCTGCCTCCTATCTGTGCTAATTAACAGACTGGTTTAGTAACAGGTTGTTTCTCATTAGCAGGTTATCACGAAAGACACACAAGTAAAAGCAACGAGCTTTCTCCGTACCTTCGCAACTTTACTGTTGCACAACATGCTGATGGGATTGGCTACAGGCATTATTTCTAAACTTCTGAATGTTCCAGCGAGCGCCGTTAGGGCCATAATAAGGAAGTGGTAAGAACAACATTTCATCATAACCCTCCCAAGTCCAGGTGACAGAGGAGTCAAGGAAATCATCAGAAGAGTTTCTAGAGCCAATTACAACTCAAGAGGGCCCGACGTATCAAACCTGTGGAAAATCTGTTGATTTGGAGATTTAATTCAGAAAGGAGTGTAGGATAAGCTCAAATCAGTGTGGCCTTGTAGAGAAAATCAAGCTGTGTCCAGGATTATGAGTCCTGAATACTTGTGCAAAAAAAAAGGTTTTTGGCAGTGTCAGCGTTCATTAACCTAAATATATCTATGCTCGTCTACTTATTTGATAGAAAATAACATTTTTTAGCCAGGTGTGGCAGAGTTAAGTGATGAATATGACTACGGGGTTTAAAACAATGTTGGTGCATGAATCTGGACAGCGTGTGGGATTAATTGCTAACTGTTTCCAGAGATGATTAAATACAGCTAGATCGCGTCCATTTAAAGAGTCTGCAGCTGTGGATCTCTTGCATGTAGTTACGAACTCAAATCAACACCATTTGGAAATTGATGAGATCCACTGAGCGTTTCAGAAGATGAGGAACAGCTACATGTACATAAATAGTGCGCTCAACCGTAGTTGCCTTTGTGAAGATTTACAGCGCAAGACTCCACTGCTGAAGAAAAATATTTGGAAAACACTTAAGAGGCGCTGGGATTAAATAAAGCTCAGTGAGTGTGTCCTATACTCAACTTTAATTATTCCACTTTATTACATAGAATTTAATTCATAAACCTTTCCTATCTCTTTTCATATCTCTGTGTGTGAGGATTACTTGGGCTGTTACTGATAATCTAATATGAATTTCGTGTCAATAGCCCCATGAGAAACATGTTTAATTAAAAAAAAAAGTTAGTCTGTTCAAAATGTATTTTCCCCGCTTTATTTCCCTCGATACTTACATTTAATCGCATGATTGTACAGCTGAACATAGCACAAAGTAGGTATGTTATTTGCTAATGAGGATAAATTTGAACTCTGTGAAAAATAAACGACAAGCCATTGTTTCTCTTGCTGTAGAATACAAACTACAGTTTTCAGCAAATGGTGTTGTGCCAGTTCCCAAATTGCGTAATTTATAACCATAAGTGAAAATGCAGGCGCCATCTGTGTAGCACGTTAAAAGGAACCTGCTGGTTTAGTTAGAGAGAGCGAGTTTGTGTGTCAGCTTCTGGCACATACCAGCCGCAGAAGAAGCTGAGTTAACTATATCATAGAAGTTTGGAACCTGTAGACGTGTTGCGTTTTCCCTTTCAGAAAAAGGTTTTTAAAAAAATAAAACTTTTAGTTGAAAGTGTAATCCTAAGTGTATCCTCGGCGTCTGTGACATGCTATGGGTAACTGTGGAAATAATGAGGAAAAAAAAAAGAAAAAAAAGATTTGGCACATGCACACGTTAGATAAAACTGAAAGTGAACTGCTGCCAGACAGAAAAGTAGTGCAAACGCTGCACATTCTACTAAATAGCAGCAAATTTCTGGCTGCGGACGCCAAATAGTTACTCAAGCCACAAGCGCAGAAAAATAGCGAGGCTTTAACAAAATTACAAGCGAGCCAAGGTGGACCTCAAAATCCTCCAAGATGGAGAAACACTCAACTCTCTGACCTGAATGTAAAAAAATAAATACAAATCATCTGACATTCTGATCGTGCACAACGACAAGGAATGCTAATGTGCAGGAAACAAAATGCATTCAAGTACAGGAAGATTTAACAGACTACACAGATAGCTTTATTACCTTATTACTACATCTGTTGCTTTGTATTTGTAAGATTTCAACAGTTTCTAAATCATGTTAAGAATGATTTAACTACAGAGTTAGCATGTTATCTGATCGGTATCATAAGCATTATTAATATCTATGAAGTGCAAATTGAAAGTTACAAAAATGACTTTGATTCAAAAAGAAGTACAAGGAAATCCCTCTTTACTCTGATACCCATAAATAAAGTCCAGTGCATGAAATAGCCTTCAGAAGTTACCAGTGTGTAAATTAATCTCAGTGTAAATAAAGGTGATCAAAACTGATGCTAGTAACTGCACACCTACCAATACATCCCCAGCATGGTGGTAGCATCATAATGTGGGGTTGATTTTATACATTCAGGACAGAGAAGCTGGCTTAGAGTTTATCTGAAGTAAGTGGAGATAAATTACAGAGCAAGCCTAGAAGAAAAGCGGCTAGATGAGTCTAAGCAAGCAGCCAAAGCTAAGATGGAACAGCTCAGAAAAGATCATCTGTGGTGAAACTTTAATTTGATGTTCACAGATGCTCTCTATTAAATCTGACTGAGTTCGACTATTTTGCAAAGAAGAATGGGCAAACATTTCAGTTTCAAGATGCTCCAAAGCTGGTGGAAGGATGGTTCTACAAAGTATTGACTCGGGTAGGACGAATACAAATACAAGCCTCAATTTTCTGATTTTTTTTATGTGAAGAAAACGTCTCTTTTGGTCTAACAAATAAAATGCCAATGAAACAGAGGAAAGATTACTGCAGAACTGGATCTTGGAAAGCCAAAAATCTCAACATTGAACATATGTATGGATTATGTCCAATTTTTTTATTCAGTAGTGTTAATTTGTTTTCATCCTTGTTTTTTTTTTTTTATTATGCGTGTTAACATCGACTTGCCAATGAGACGAACGATGGAAATTAGTCACTTGGCTATAATCCTATAGATTTGCATGTAAATGTTTGTTAATACGTCTTGTCCTATTTTAAAAAAAAATAAATAAACTTGACATTGTAATGTGACAAAAAAAAAAATGTAGAGAAAGGGGTGTGGATATTTTTGCAGGGCACTCAAACAAGTTTTAGTACTGTCTCACGAATGGAAGAAGCTCCTCTAGGACACATCATCCCTATTATTAGACAGACGGCATCACACTCCTCACAGCACAACCCCACCCAGCTTCACCCTGAAACATCTAATCAGCCTGAACACAAACACCGCCAAGGCTGTGGGCTATCTGCTCAGTAAAAACACAACTTTTAAAACCTCTGTGGTTCATTCCTTTTCAAAGTCTTACATGTTACTGTTGCCTCAATAACAACAATATAAAATAGGTTTCTAATTATTTTTACGTGTTTAACATTGCTGCAGTTTTGATACCTGCATATTAGTTGGGTTGAAAAAAAACAAAAAAACAAACAAACCTTTGTAATATAATCCCAAAGATATTTAAAGAGTAGTTTCTGCTCCATATGTGTTTCAAATCAGAGCTTGGAGAAAAAGGTGTGAGAGAGAGTGACGCAAATGCACCAGAAACTAATTTCAGAACAGGGGAGGAAAAAAAAAAAAAAAAGAGACTCGACACATTTTCTTCCATCAACAGCTCGCTATAATTTATCTGAAGATGAAACATAAGCTGCCAGGCACCCTGGTTACTATGGTAACTATCAAGTGAATAGCAGAGTCGTTCTGGCATCTGTCCCCACAGTGATTTTTTTTTTTTACAGGGAGTAAAGACACAGGATCAACAGTAAAGCTCTGAGCTGCGAGACAACACGTCTGCAGCTTTCTAGGACACAAAATGTCTGTCGTGCAGCCAGCAGAGGCCTGACTGATCTGAAATCAGGAAGGCTGTTTAAAGACCCTGGAAGGAGAAAACTGAAGAAACCGCACAGCAGGCTATCAGTGTTTACTATGTATTTACCTGGCTACTTGCTAAGAACACAAGGATTTTTAGCGCTGATAGTTTTTTTCTTGAACAAGCTCGTTAATCAAAAATCAAATCACACGTCTGCATTTAATAAGAACTGCCATTCATCTAGAGATCCTTATGGAAAATATTGGATGTGACGTTTATTTTACTGGGATTTTATGTGATTGAACAACACAGTGTCGCAGGTAAATGTGTATCGAAAGAAAAACCTGTGTACTGTACATTAGTTTTCCAAATACAGCTGTGGCTCTAAACAAGAGGTTTTTTGTCCATTCTTCCTGCAAAATCATAACTTTTGTGAGACTTGATGAAGACTACCTGTAATCAGATATTTGTAAGTTTTGCCACAGATTCTCAATTCAATCTGGGTGGGCCTTTCTGACACATTAATATTCTCTAATGAAAATAATCTGTTTTTAAAAAGCTATTATTGTAGCTCTGGTTGTATTTTTAAGGTTCTTATTCTGCTGGGAGGTAAACCTCTACATCATCAGAGCAAAACATAATAATTACCAGAAATAAAGTCTTGAAAACATCAGTATTTGTAATTACTGTATAGTGTGTGCTTCACTTATTGAACTGACACAAAAATAAATGAATTTTTATAAAATATTCTGATCTCGAGTTGAATATGACTGTAAACTGATAAGTTTACACAAAACTCCACTCAGGTCACTATTAAGGCAAACATTTCCACTAGATTTGATTTAACGGTATCAGAAGAAAGTAAGCTTAATACAAATGCAAAAAGCACACTTCAAATTTTAAACAAACTTTGTGTTGGTTTATCACATAAAATCCCCCAAAAAACCCCAGAGTTTGTGGTTGTCCTATTGTCACCTTCCTAAAAGTGATTTTTTTTTTTTTTTTTTTTTGCCAAAATCACTTGGCAAAAAATTACTTCAGAAGGTGACGATTTTGCAGAATGAGCTAAAGTTAAACAGGCATGAAAACCTTTGCCAGGCACTAAATTCTACCTCGGCGGTGCACTTCCAACAAAGACCGAGGGCTCCTTACCTTCTTCGGGGAGGAGCGGTTACCCTGCATGTAGTTGCGGTGCATCTCCAGGACCTTTTGTGGTCTGCTGCGTATCCAAGCGCTCAGAGTCTCGATAGGCGACCCGTTCACAGACCACTCAGTCACGCCAAACTGCCTCAGGTGGGCGCGCGCGTGGCTGGCTAAAGCCTTACGATTCTCAAAGTAGAAGCCGCACAGCTCACAACTGGGGTCTGAAAAACACAGAAAGGGATTAGAGTTCTTGTTTAGGGATGAATGATCGGAATTAGAAGGGACTCTGCATGAGCATGATGGCTGCAGCTTACCCTGGTGTCCGTGCTTTTCTGGTGAAGGTTTCCTTTTGTAGGAGAAATCGTGTGGAAGCGATGGGAAAGTCTTAAGTCGATGTGCGTGTGAAGCAACGGCCTCTGCTGACTGGGTCTTATCTGACATGGGCCTTTTGGCCAGAGGGGACAATCGGAACAACTTCCCTGCAGGCTGGGAGACAGATGGACCCACGGGGCCGAGGCCCTGCTTGAGCATCCTCGACCCGGACTGCACCAAACTGAGAGGAGATTTACGAAACTTGGAGGACTGGTAGCCTGAAACACCCAAACCATCTGAGCCACGGGCTCCTGCTGCGTTTTCCCACAGCGGACTGGTGGTTCCTTGCCTGGACTCTTTCTTCACTCCTTGGTCCAAGCGAGATGAGCTACTGGACCGTCGCTTGTGCATGACTTCCCTCAGAGTGTCGATGGGCGAGCCATTGACAGACCACTCCGTGATGCCCATTTGCCGCAGATGGGAGCGCGCGTGGCTGGATAGACCTTTGCGGTTCTCAAAGTATTCCCCACAGAACTCGCATCGAATGTCCCTCGTAGGCTCCACTTCATGGGCCATGGCTGAGAGGAAACCAGGAGGTAAAACAATATATTACAATTTTCATTAGGAAATGAATGTACAACAATTACACCTGAAATTCTTTCAATTTACCTAGGTTAAGGGGATAAACTTTGTCGGACTTGCTCCAGTTCGAGCTTGGCGGCTCAACCGGAAAACCTCCGGCTCTTCCCACAGACCCGGGTGCAGTGACCTCCACCTGCACTGGCTCCGGCTTTGGCTTGAGAGCCAGGCTGCTCGGAGACATCGATGGAGCTGAGCTGGATTTGGACATCACTGACTGAGGAGGACTGGATGGGCGTGCGAAGGTGAAAGGCAGGCGGCTGAGGAGTGGAGACGAGGAAGGCGACAGAGGAGAGCGAGGAGGTCCCGGAGAGGACGGTGGGGGGGATTTGAGAGGCTTGAGAGGAAGGGCGCAGGGCAGGCCTCGCCTGGTGATGATCTCCCGCAACGTGTCAATTGGAGAACCATTAACAGACCACTCGGTAATCCCCATTTGGCGCAGGTGGGAGCGGGCGTGGCTGGAGAGGCCTTTGCGATTCTCGAAATACTCCCCACAATACTCGCATCCTATTTCCTTTGGAGGTTCATCTAGCAGACAAGAGAATTCTTACTTTTAGACTTTTCTTTTCATTTCACAAATACACATTACTTTGTCTTTATCAGTAAAATAAAATCCTAACAAAAGGTGGTTGTAACATGTAGAACTTCAAGAGGAAGAAACATTTTTTGCAAGGTACTGCATCATGCGTCACTTACTGTGTGGAAGGGCCATCAGCTCCCCGCTGCTGAGGCGGAAGACCTGCATGGAAGAGGTCTTGAGACGCTTGGCAGGCGGACCTGGTAGAGACGAGGCAGAGGTAGTTTTGGACCCACCCCCAACTGTGGTCACTTTGTAGAGGAGTGATGCGGAGGAAGAAGAAGAGAGCGTTAGCAGCGACTGCTTTGCGGGGGAAAGCGCTGGGGACACGCCCTGAGTTTCCGTGGGACTGTCCAGCTCCAGCGCACTCGCCTTGTGCTTGAAGTCATCTGTGTCCATGAGCTGGCTCAGGAGTTCAATAGGAGAGCCTTTGGACTCTGAGTACTCAACGCCAAAGTGTCGCAAGTGGGCTCGAGCGTGGCTGGATAGGCCTTTACGAGTCTCAAACCAGGCGCCGCACAGCTGACAAACGATGTCCTTGTCGGAGTCCATATCCAGTGCTGCAAACAAACAGGAAATCATTGAATTAACACCAGAGAAAGTCAAAACTGTACTGAAGTACAGTTTTTGAACATTTGTACTTGAGTAGCATTTTTTGGGAAAACTTAAGACCTTCACTGCACTATAATATAATGATAAAATCATACTTTTTACTCCACTACATTTCTCCAAAGGCTTTCGTTACTTGTTACTTCCATTGGCCTTGTTTGTATAGTTTGTGTCTATTTTGTTCCACTGACACACAATAAAACTACAGAGTGTATCCCTGAATGAATAACGCATGAAATTTTAAAATGTCTTTGATCATCAAGAAAAGCTAGAAAAAGCAAGACTAATGCATTATTTATGATCTATGATTGAAGAACTGTACAAATTAGCAGATAATTTTTCCAACAATTCTTGACTACGCTGAAAAAACAACTTCAAAATTTGAGGTATTTTCAATACTTAAGTATTTTTGAAAACACATACTCTAATACTTTGACTTAAGTAATAAGTTGACAGAGCTACTTTTACTTTGACGTGTAGGATCAGTACTTTGATTTAAGTGATAAAACTGAGTACTTGGTCCACCAGTGAATTAGCACTGATAAGACTGAACTATTACTAGAACTCAGTCTTGGGCCAGAGTGATGATGCTTACTGAGGTTGAGAGGAGCATCGTTCTCCTGCGGAGCCCAGAGCGGTTTGGATGTTGCGTTTCCGGAGGCAGCGGATAGATTAGAGGTCAGGCATTTCAGCCCCCCAACTTTGTGCTCTTGTGAGCGCAACAGGGAAGACACGGGCAGTAGAGATGAAATGGGGGCTTTCTTCACTACTGAGGAAGGTGAGCTGGAATGAGCTGGAGCTGGAGAGGCACCTGGAGACGGCGTGGGCGTAGCGGAGCCGGAGGGCACCGCCTTCGCCGCTTTGGCCAGTATGGAGAGAGGAATGGGCTTCTCGTCCAACTCCATGTCCTCCATCTCTTCGGCTTTGAGGGAGACGGGCTGGGAGGGCTTCTTGGGCGTCAGCAGAGATGAGCTGATTTTGCCGTCGATGCTGCGCTCCACGGCTACCCGGTGGAGCAGCTCGATGGCCGACCCGCCACTCTCTGAGACGGTGAAGCCCAGCTGGCGCAAGTGAGCGCGAGAGTGGATGGAGAGTCCACGTCTGCTCTCAAATTGAGAGTCACAGACCTCACATTTCCACTTCTTGACTGTAAAAGACGAGAAATTGTGTCACATGTGTGGTTCAAATGGCCAGAGGTATTCAAAAAAGTTTTCACCTGTATGCAAAATGGGCTTTCCTTAACTATCCTGTCAAGGTTGAGGTCACCCCTTTACAGGTAAAAAGTTTTTACAAACTTTTTTTTTTTCACCAGACTTTTTCCTTTTACTTCATTTTCCCCTAGTATAATAATAAAAATAAACCAAGTGACTTTCTTTGGCAATTATCTAGAGTGGCGTAATCTCCTTAAAGAGGGTGTCAATAACAGTATGTTGGACAACTATTATAACATAATTTTGTCATAAACTGAATTTTAAGTTTCTAAAACACATAGAAGTTTGTGGTTGACAGAACGTGGAAAGTTCTAGCGGTATTAATACTTCGGTGAAGTAGATTTCTGATTTCTATGCGCTCACCCTTGCCGTCTACAACCTCCCTGAGGGAGAGGCTGTCCTTTTTTCCAGTACTGAAGCAAAGAGCATCCAGTGAGGAAAGTCGCAGACCCTCCTCATCCTCTTCATCGGCTGCTTCCTTGTCATCGCCTACACAAAACAGGAAGTTCATATAAATGTTGACGTTAATATGGCTGATCAAGAATTAAAATGGTAAATGATAATATATTGCAACAAACTATATTTTTTTATCATTTAAGCTAATAAGAACACATACATGTGACATTCATTGTGAATGAACTGTAACATTTCTTCTAACAACCCACCCAAAGTGATGTCAATTCAAGCCTTTGCTGCAGTCATGTGACATTGAGTTTATGATCATGATATCATTTACAAAACAGAGTTGTGCTTTTGCTCAGTGACTACAGTGGAATTTTTCAATAAAACTTCCCCTAATTAAACACATGACAGATTACAACACATTAGTGACATGTTATAGATTACAATTAACATGTGAAGAGCTTATTTTGAACAAATTAACATTCAACTTTAAAATACAGCTGATTCGCAATACATGAGGATGGATAGATACACAGATGGATAGGTAGACATGCTTTCTTGCGGTGACCCCGTTTACTCATGCACACTTCTTTTATCAGACTTTTTCCTTCCACTGAACTTTCCCCCCAATACAATACTGATAATAAAAATCAACCAAGTCCTGTTATTTGGTCATTATCTAGCATGGCTTAACAGTCACTACCAGTCTGCTGGAGAACTGCTATAACTTTATAATTTTCTGATAAACTCGGAATTTTGATTTTGATTTTGATCACGAAAATCAACAAAACTATATCTGTGTGTAATGACTGTTTATTATAAATGAGTTCCACTTTATAAATGAAAACAATAAATTTAATTTGCTTTTAAATATTTTTAATTTACTAAGACACCACTGTGTAAAAAAAAAATGTCAACTCAAAGTGAGCTCCCTGCCTGCAATATTTCAGTCCTTTATCAGCTTTTCTGCTGGAATGCACGTAAACAGAGATGATTGGAGAGATGAATCCCTGTCAAAAAGGTCATAATTGCACTAGAGCATGAGGCAAATATGGCAGACTCGTTTCTCCGCAGTCAGGCATTCCTGGGACAAAAGTGCCATTTTCTGCGACAAATCGGTAAATCAAAAGAGACGCGGAGACAGACAATGCTTTTTGTCTGGTGGGCGGCTCTGCGCCTGTCAGTTCATCGCCTGACTGTAAAAGAGCGGCGATGTGACACCTCTGCGTTACGCCATTATTTTTTACATAAAGACCATGTGAAATACTATTTCTTTTAAAAAAAAAATCAGTGTGTGTATGTGTGTTTGGAGTAAATGCTAACTAGACTTTGTCTACGTTAAGGCAGAGAAAACAGTGGGCGAGTCCGACACTTGCAGGTAAAAAAGTGACACTTTCATTACAGTTATCCCGATAAGTTGTGGTAAGATTATCCGTAAGCTCCCACTTTTTAGTCCGTTAAAGTTACAGCGTTGCCTGGATGATGTCTCGTACAGTTAGTTTTAAAATAAAGGCATACTTGAAAGCACAGCGTGTCCTCCCTATCAAAAAATAAAAGCACAGTAAAATGGCGAGGATTGGGCAACTGTAGGTAATTTTACATATCCCGCAGCAATGGACGTCATTCGAGCCGTGTAAAAAATAAATACCTCACAGTCATTAAGTACACACAAACTATGCCAACAAATTCACAACTGAAAAATGTGTCCCAATTTGTGTCGGAAAGCAGGACCAACTCTCCCCTCGTCCCCGAAACAATAACAATGACCCGCTTTATGAGCTCCTGACATGCATGTCATGGGCTACCTGCGTCTCTCTGCGCGACATGAGCTCTCTTTTCCATGGTCTTTTAGAAGAAAAACTGGGTTTTGTTTTTTTTTTTAAATAATCTTTTTAATGGCTGTTGTCTGGATACAATGTGACTGGAGATGCGGCGCGAGACGTGCCGCGCGACGCCGCCGCCGTTGTGTGATCCAAAGGGCACGCGCTGCGCAGGAATCAGGGCGCGCGGTACTCACCGGTCCGCAGTGCATCGGACTCCCGGCGGCAGAGAGCAGACAGCTTTTCCGCTATTGTTTGGGTCTGCGGGGAGGTGGAAGCAGCCATTTTGCCCCCATATGCACCGCGAAGCTAAGGCGTGACCAATCGAGAGGAGGCGGAGGTGGGGATAAATGCAGCGAGTGCCACATCAACTATGGGCATCAGGGGACACTCTCCTTTACACACGCATACACACACACACACACACACACAGTATCTTACCGGAGATGTTTTCTCACCATGCTGATTCAGACATTGCACTACTGTCACTCATCTTACACTGTTTTTCTTAGTATTAGCAGCAAAAAGGATGACTGTTCGGTTGCCTTATGAGCATGTATCTTCATGGCATTATTACAGGGTAACAAGTTCAAACTCCAGTCACTATCTGCCTCCAGATAACAACTGTGAAATCCATCAGAAGCACACAAAATGACCACAAAATAAACAACCAATGGAATGTTTAACACAATCCTGCTTTCAGAAATCCACCCTTCTTGGGAGACTTGGTGCACTTCATTTAAACTGAGTGGTTTCTGGCTTTTAAACACAATCTGCACATATTCTACAGCATGCAGTTGCGTCTATTCCAGAAACTGCATGATTTGCACATCCCAATACCAGTTCTGTTGTATTTGGGATCATTATCCTGTTGAAACACCAAATTGTGTTCAGGTTTTAACCATATAGCTGTTGAATTAAGTGTATGATGAGGAATTTGGAAGTATATTTTATTGACCTTGTGCATTGTGGAAAGCAACAGTTCCACAGTATGCTTCTCACCCCACCATGCTTGATAGTCAGTACAATTTTCTTAGGTTTGAAACGCTCATTCTAATTATTACAACCAAAACTTCATTTTGGCTTCAAGGCTCAATATTTCCTTTGGCTTAAAATAAAACATATTGTGTCTAGAAAGTATTTGGTAGATCAAGGTGTGTATCTGAAAAATTCAATCAAGTTTATATGTATCCATTTTTAAGCATACACATTAACAAATACAGGGGACGTCATTCGAGCTGTGTAAAAATAAATACCTCACAGTCATTAAGTACACACAAACTACGCCAACAAATTCACAACTGAAAAATGTGTCCCGATTTGTGTCGGAAAGCAGGACCAACTCTCCAACCCGTCGCCAAAACAACTGACTGGGTTCTTGCTCTGAACCCAGTCAGTCCACAGCAATGCAGAAAAATGCTTCTCTACATGTGTTTCTATTACAAAACTGTCAATATTCAGCTAATGTCGGACAAAATAAAATTTCGCCATTGCGGTATTTCCATTATATAAGAAACGCAGTTAAAATCACACGTGAATAAGTTTGTTCACATAAGTGACTGAGAAACATGCAGCGCTATCATCCTCCAACTACTTTCTGTCGTGTTCTTCTTCATGGTTTGCACCAGTGGCAACATCCAGATGTTGATTATGTGACTCCTGTGATGTGGAAAAAAAGTATTTCCATTGCAGTTTTGGGAAATAAACCAATTTTCATAGGACCAAAAAAACCACCTCATCCTAACGCCAAAACGTTTTACAGAAAAACAAGAGTTTTTTTTTTTTTTTTAAATGGACATGTTTCCGTTAGGCAAATTTATCTTTGAAATGTCAAATTGCGCAATTATATGGTCAGTGCAAATGCAGCTACTGTGGACAGGGACACAATTCATTGGACACTTTGAATAGCTAAACTGATGTCCTATCGGTTTAGGTGAGATAGTTGGTTGAAACTTGGATAATATGATTTGCTCTAAAAGGACAATGATTCCAAACATACACCACAAGACAAAACAGGCTTCTAGAAAGGTTTTCCCTAATGCCAGATCTCAACCTGATTGAAAACCCATGTCCAAGGAAACTAGCCAATCTAAATAAGATCCACCAATTTTGCAAGAAGAGATGCCTAACGCCCAGTCAGAATAATACCAGAGTGTATTTAACAATAAAAACTCACCTTCACAGTCCTTCACTCCTTCCCCCTTCTTCCTGCGTGGACGATATCCTGGAGACAGGGCAACAGAGTCGGAGGGATGGAGGGTCTTTTCACACGTCTCCCCTTCAAGCTTTACCTTAATAATTCCTCCATCTTTTGAGTCTCCCTCATCGCAATCCTCCTCCTCATCTTCCTCTGAGGAGCTCCCAAGACTGCGTGGGGGGTCCATAGGAATCACCAGATCTGGCCTGCTGGAGAACAACTCCCTCAGAATGTGGATAGGTGAGATGGTAACGTCCCAGTTAGTAATCCCAAAGTCACGGAGGTGAGCCCGGGCATGACTGGACAGGCCGGCCCGTGTGTCGAAGCCAGCGCTGCAGAACTCGCAGTGCATCAAGCTGAATGTGCCTGGGTCAAAGTTGGCAACTGAGGACAGAGGAGGAGGGAATGCAAGTGGAGGTTTAGGGACTCAGGCAACTTGTACCACTTGTTCTCTAAATCTTAGTCTATAGATGCTCAAAGACGTTAAAGTATGTATGTACGATAGGGAACATTTCAGCTGTAGAATAAAAAACACCTCTACACCACCACAAAAGAAACAGAAAATTTCCTTCCCAAGTCAGTTTGTAGCTCCATCTCTTTAGTCCTGTCAAGAATTTGTTATATTCAATAAGAAATAATATTGACCTGATTCAACTGGAAATACGTGAAAAGGGATTCAGCTTAACATCACCAACAGAGAACTCTGTATTGGTGGGGTGTATTCTTTTATTTAAGGAGCTTTCAATACCACAGTATTGAGGGGTGTAACAGTACATGCGTTCACATCAAAATTGCTTTGTCGAACAACTTATACACAGGCAGAATGCGGAACCAAAGAGAGGAATCCTACGTTTCCCAATGCAACTGTAAAATCCAGGACCAAAACAATGCAGGGAGGACTCCCAGGTATCTCTAAAGTCTGTTATTTGGGAACGTTTTGGTTCCTCATTTAGCTACATGGACAGTGGAGACAGGAAGGCGGACCAAAGTCTTCCCAAGTCTTTTCAAAATCCCTAAGATACGTATCTAGCTCTACGCTAAATATAATTACTCACCTGAAATGACATCAACCCAAATGTAAACGTCACGGGTATGAAGAAAAATAGGCCAAAGTCCAAACCCAGCCGCCTGTTGTCCAATCGGCTCCAAATACCTTTATGCAGATGTATGCCGGTACTGTAAAGAGGAGTTCTTCAGAGGAGAGGTTTTTGCAAACAAGATGCATGTATGATTCAAGCACAACTGGTACACTGGTTTGCCTATCTAGCAAAACAAGTCCAAAGTAAATTCAAGCACCTTTTACGGCCTTATTCAAAGGTCCATAAAACAAGAACACTGACCTTGTTCATCCCAAGGCAGTCCCATGCCAGAAGAGATATTTAGCCCCTCCAGTGTAATCTGGGTCTTCCCTGGTTTCTCATCCCAATCAGGCATACCCCAAAAACCTCCAGAGGGAGGCACCCTGGAGTCTTCCAGATCAGATGCCTCAACCACCTCAGCTGGATCTTATTAATTCTGTGGAGCAGCTGCTCTACTCCAAGCCACCTTCGCGTATCGCAGCTCTGCACCCTATCTCTAAGGATGAGCCCAGCCACCCTATGGAGAAAGCTAATTCCAATTCCTTCTATCTAAGGTTTTGTTTTTTTAGTCTTGAGTCATATCTTGTGACCATAGATGAGGCAGAGACGAGTCGGTAAATTGAGACATTTGAAATTTTTTTGCCATGGCAATAGTCCCAGCAGACGAAGCCTCAATCCGTCTGTCTCCTGCTCCATCCTACCATGGCTAGAGAACAAGACACCAAGGTACTTGAACTGATCTGTTTGAGGCAAAGATTGACCCCCAACCTAGAAGGTTTTTCTGTTTGAGAATTATACCCCACTGACTTAGAGGAACAGACTGTTCTATAATCCATCCAACCAATCCCTTGCTTTCTTCATTGACTGACAAAACTCAAGTGCAAGAACATCCTGCTAAAACTAAATAATCATTTAAAAAATTTAACACTCATTGTTCACTGTTGGGGAAAAAATATGCATTGTTTTTGTTTTTCTCGAATAAAACATACTGAAAGTTTCTTGAAACATGACTTTACAATCAAGATATGAACTGAACTGAACCATCATTTTTATGTACTGTTACACCCCTAGTAAACATACTATCTCAAGGGTTTAATTAGTTGCAAAACTTAATCATGAAAATTAACAGACATAAATGCTTAGGATACATCACAATTATACATAATGTATGTGTTTCACTTGCCTGTTTAAAAATACTTATGTGATTAACTTTTCAATGATGTTCTAAACTACTGAGATGCGTCTGTCATCCATTTTAATCAGGTTGCAAGGATATTTTGCTCCAATCAGATGATTCTGGCGTTCCAGATTGCAAGAGGAATGCAGTCAGAGTGATGTGACTGCATTTGGGTGCAAAGTTTCAGATTTAATTTAAAGCGGGTATATTCACATTTACAGCATCACTACTTGCATGCAAACAGTCAATTAGACGACAAGACAAATTGACTGTCGTTTTTGCAGCTCAGACTCAAATTCACATCAACACACAATGATAATTCCTGTAACCTTACCTGTCACTACCCTAGCAGACAAACGTAGTGGCCAATCTAAAACGACGAGTTGGCCAAACGTGTTGCTCTTTTCAAGAGGTATGTCAGCAAAAAGAATGTCATGTAAATGTCACGCGAGATGCATCAGCTAAAAGAATGTGGACACATGTGATCCTGATTAGTTCTCAGAGCTGCTATTGTGTTACCACAATTATATACTTTATGCAAGAGCCTTTAATCTGGTAATGACATTTATGACATAATTTAGTATTTAACTGCTTCGTTACAGTTGAGACAAAAAAATCCTACAAACGGGCATTGTAATGCAGCTACCGTATAATTTTTTTTCCAGGTTCAAACGACCATACAGTAAACAAATTCTTTCAAAAACAAGAATTCAGTGCACACATTTATGTGGATTTTTTAAACTCATATGTGGTGCAAATTAAGCATGCATGCAAAATGATTAACTCCCTTACAGATTTCTTTTGTCTTTAATTTTTTTGACACTTAGCATTTCTGGTCATAAAAAAATTACCTTAGAGATACAGTGAACCCTCGCTGTAACGCGGTTGACCTTTCACTGCCTCGCTGTTTCGCGGAGTTCTTTGTGCAGTTTTTTTTCACAGTGCATTGTGTTCTGTGTCCTGATTGGCTAAACAGTCTCCGCGCCTCTTCTCTACCTGTGTGCCAATAACGTTATGGTATTTAAATATACGTAATACAGCTTGGCAAATTTTGGTAAATATTTTTGCCCAGAAGAAAAAAGAGCGACAACAACTACCGATAACTATGTTCTTCTCTCGAAAAAACACACCTGTACCACAGGCTGCAGAAGAAAAAGCCACTAGAGAGCGGAGTCAGGCCGCAGCGTCACAGTCAGAGGAACAGAGAAATACACGAGTCACAATTTGTCCTACTGTGCTTCGTATTGATGATTAAAATGATTATTTTACTGTAGTTATTTGTAAGAAAGCGTTCTATTTGTTAAAAAAAAATGCTTAGGCCTGAAAACAGTTTTTGTTCTTTGGTTTCAATGTAGAGTATTTAATTATTCTGCATAATAATTGTAAAAAAATAAAGGTAACTACTTCACGGATTTTGCCTATCACGGGTTCTTTTTGGAACCTAACCCCCGCGAAAAACAAGGGTTCACTATAACACGATTTAATTTATTAAGAGCAAACGGAAATGTAATCTGTCCAGGATGACTTGCCATAACCGATGGGAACAATTAATTTTGCTCTTTAACGGAAAATCCTGCAGGAGAATGTCTGCCATCAGTCACCTCAAGCTCAAGTGCACTCGTGTTGTGCAGCAGGACAAGGGTCCAAAGATTGCGAGCAAGAATGGGTAAAGTCTTTAAGCAAGCTGTTCAAACTGAAAAACCCCAAATGTGGCAGAATAAAAACAAATCTGCAAAAAGTAGGCTTAACTCCATCACAGTTACAGTAAAAAGCAAGATTCAGCTTTTGTTGCAAATGCTGGATGGCATTTGTTGTCTCTAAGGCTGAGGGGACAATGCCTTGTTTCCACTAAGCAGTACAGGTCGGATCTTTTCCACAGCCTTTTGGACTCTGGGCGGCAGGCTAAGCCCAAATGTCTAACAAATGACTGACACGGTACTGCGACAACAAACGTGACACGCTACTATGTGTCATCCTTGTCGCAAGCTGTGATGTTTTTCTGTCCCCTAATCAATGAACTATGTTGTGTGACATCAGTAGTGCTGCCTTAACTGTACCGCACCAATGACCTATGAACCTACAACTGAAGCAGGTCCAGGAATGGTGTGACATGGATCAGTTGTAATGGCCATTTTTAGGGTCCAGACTTCCGGTTCTTATTCAGAACCACTTTGTGGGAAAACCCCTAAAAGACGATGGACACACACCAAAATGACATACAACGAACCACTGACCTTTCTTCTTCTTCTTCTGATACGAGAACTTCTTCTCAATGGCGTTGACTTCCTCGGGGGAGATGAAGTGTCGCACGTTGTAGCTGACGCCCACTCGCTTCAGATGGCCTCTCACGTGATTGGCGAGACCGATTCCGTTATGGAATCGGTCGGGGCAGTAGGGGCACTTCCTCTCCACACTCCTCAGCGCCTCCGAGTCCTCGTCAATCTCGTCCGCGGCTTTCTCGAAGACGCCCTCTGACAGGAAACACCGCATGTGCTCCTCGTCAGTGTCGTCATCGTCGCTGTCAGTTTGCGCCTGGGTTACTGTGACCCTGCTGCTTCTCCTCAAAAAGAAAACCTTTCTGTCTTTCGGCACCTCCTGTTTGTCTTGGTCCTTTGCACTCTTCTTGGCAGGTGTTGATAAGGTTGCCTTGTGTTGCGGTGACGACTCCGCTGTCGAGAAGAAAAAAACACGATGGAATGAGATTTACAGCCGTCAAATTCAACAATGTAAGAAATGACTTAGTGTTGCTTATAGATGGGCTTTGACTAAGAGCTCCAGCAGACGTTCTTTAAGAAGCTCTTACTGCATATTGGTTAGTGAAGGCAAAAGAAGTGGAAGAATAAAAAGTTAAAATGTCAACGTTAAAAGATTGTCATTCTACAAAATCAAACAGGTAACAAGGCGACTCAGATTTCTGTAGCTTTGCTTTGTCACCAGCAGCTAAGGAAAACGTCTGACCATTAGCAGCTAAATGCTACATTGTGTTTCCAGCTGATTGATAGCAGTTTGTTGTTACAGTGGAGAGGAGGTGTTTGAGCTTTGGAGAATTTAAATGTAAAACTGAGAGCTTGTCCTGTTGCCAGAGTTGAGGAGTAATTGGCTTTAAGTTCAGCATTTTTGAAACACATAGAATTTGAAGTTTTTTCCTTATTTTCTCTTTTTGAGCTAGTGCTAAAACAAAGTACAGAGTTTGGATTGAATTGCCATCAAATGGGCCAGAATTATTCATACCTCTTAGATATGAATAACTATGGGCCAAATAAGTATTTTTTTCAACCAAGGAGTCTGTTTGTGAAACGATGCAGACATTTAATCAAGGCAGTCAACTTACTGTCTGCCTGTCAACTTTCAAAGTCAACTTTGAAAAGAAAAAATAACTTAACCATTTTTGTTTACATTTAATTTTAAAAATCACATTAAATATTATTTTGACTTTTCTAAATATTCAATGGAAAAATATTTATTGGCAGTTTACAGCACCTTCCTATAATTGCTGAGCTTTTTGGATGTTTCCACTGGAATGCCAAGGATTTATCTATGGCAATGAGCTATTTGAGGTTGGAAGGAAAACATCACCCTAATATCTAGTTTCATTCACAGATTCTTCAACAGATTCCAGTCTGGACTCTGACTAGGCCACTTCGAAATGTTTATTTTACTTTCACTCGGAAGAAACATGCTGGTAAAACTGAAAGATTGCCTAAAGGCTAAAACTGCTGGGGGTATGAATATTTCTGGACTTCCCTGTATAATGTTGGTGAATGTAACTGCTGGAAAGTCTAGCATCCAGACTAAAGTGAGTGTTCTACCCTACAGCCTCACCAGTGTTGTGCAGCTTCCTTCCCACAGGTGAGCTTGCCTCTCGCAGGGATGGCTTAGGTTCATCGCAGAGATCCCGTTTCTGCTCTTCCGCTTCACTCCCAGGCAGCGTGACATCATCTGCCTCACGATCAAACTTTGACAGATCAGCACAAAGCTTCCCTGCTGTCCTGAACCTCCTGTCGGCACCGCGGTCTGATGTTGTACTGTCCTCGGAGGCAGTGATGTCCCCCTGGTTTGTAACGGGAGCAGCGTTGGGTGGGGAGCCGCACTCAGAGAGGTAGCGGCAATCTGGGGCTAGGTTTAATATTTGTGCATTAGACGTTAAAGACTGGCTGGCCTCATTGTCCTCCTTAGTTGACATCTTCCCAGGTTCTCTCAGTACTTTCTGACTGGGGTGCGGGTGGAGGATCTGCTTCTTTCTCTTGTGAATCTTGGAGTGATTAGCCAGAGCCTGGGACGTTCTTGTGCTGAAGTTGCACTCGGTGCAGACAAAGCGACGGCGGTGAGCCGCTGCTGGGCTTCGGACTGAACTCGAACTCGGGGTCACAGAGTCCACGTCGATGACGGCAGGGTCTGAGTCCTGAACTGAAAATGAAGCCGTGGACACAAGAGGAGATTTCCCCATATCTCCGTCTGACATTTCGCCTGTATATTGCGCAACAGTTGGGTCAGTGGACCCATGCCTCACTGCTCTGCTCTCCAGTGCGTCAGATTCTTTTGCCTTTTCGTTTTCGTTCAGTTTCTCAATCTCCTCCAGGATCTTGAGACGGGACTCCTGGTGCCTTCTTTGGTGGTCGGCCAGCGCCGGGCGGTTTGGCAGGTTCCATCCACACTCGGCGCATTGCAAGCGGCTGCCTTTGCCTGAACGCCTGCCTCCGCCTGGGGAAATCTGGCAGTGCTCAGTCATGTGCTCCTGCAGGTGAACTTGCTTTTTGAAGTAAATGCTACACTCCACACAGGTGAAGATTTCGTTACCTGCCCCCTGCCCGCTTTCCTCCGCCTCTACTTCCTTCCCGTCATTGTCTCTATACTTTGTCTCGCCATCGTCAAAGCTGACTTCCTCAAATTCGTAGACCTCTGCCGCTCGACTGAGCACCGCAGTATCGTCGGTTTTAGATGTTTGAGGGCTCAGTCCTTCCGACTTGTGGGTTTTGGGCGATCCAATCCCAGAGAAGGGTCTGAGCAGCGCCCTCTTTCTTCTGCACCGCTGAATGAAAGTGCAGTGAGCCCATGGAGCAGGAGGTGGACTCTCTGGGTCGGAGTCTCCAGGGAAGGTGTAAACATCTCTCTCAAGCTCCCTGGCTTCATTTCCCTTGGGCTTTGTCTCTCCCTCGTCGCTGTCAGCCTCCTCCTCCTTCGGGGAGGCTTGCTTTGGTTTTCTTTTGGACAGAAATGGCTCAGCAACCTCGGATACACTCCAGACTCTGTTATCTACTGCTGGGAAGAAAGCACGGCAATTCAGATTGATGAATAGAGAAGTATCAGATTCGCTTTCTACCTTATGGTACTCACATTCTGTTTGGCCAAGTCGACTTGTATTTGGCTCCTCTTTGTTTGTGCTCTCATTGTTGTCACTGCGCCCCTCTGCAGGGGTGGATGTGTCAGTCGTACTACTGAGGGAATGCAGTTTCTCAAATTCCTGGTCATCCTCACCATCAAGCCTATCGGAAAGGAAAAAATGACATGGCTTTTGAGAAGACGGAAACTGTGACTAGGCACTCTCTTTCATTTCTTTCTAAGGGCCACCGCTACCAGCAGGAATACTATAGTCATGAATTTAATGCTGCCCACCCTAACTTCACCGTTTGATGCAATGACACGGTGTATTAAAATTAGTGCTGTCAATCGCTAAAATTTTTTTAAATCACACTCATTGTGATTAATGCCTTCTTTGTAGGCTTGAAGTATAACTATACGCTCAGTTGTGGTCGATCCCCATGTGTCAAACCCAAAGACACAGAGGCTTTTAGGTCAAACTAGGTAGTTTGATTAATCTGCATTATGTAACAGTCACACACTAAAGTGTGTTAGGTGTGGATGTTGATAGCCCTAAATAAAATCCAACATCCAAATCAAATAAAGCACACTTTTGGAGGAAACAGATCAAATACAAAGTTGAGTAGAAGTCTAAAATTTATCAGGTCTCCTTCTCTGGAGTTTAAAGAAAATAATTTTACGGCTTAATTTTTGGTTGTAATACCCGCTGCTATTTAGGGGTTGAACAATTTGTAGGGATAAAGGAGAGGAATTTGAAGAAGGAACCCGGGCACATCCGAGTCCAACACCAGAGATAGAACACTGAAAGGTGCTTTACTTTGGGTCAGAGGATTTTGCTTATTTTCAGCGAGCTGACATGCATTTATACTCTCTATCCCCTCTGAATCTCTATTGACTTGAGGGATTTTGGTTTTCTGTTTCAACAGTGGTTCTGTCCCAGGGCCCAGCCCAGGTTGTTTGAATGTCTCGTGGCCCTTTTCAGCTCTACTAGACTCTACACAGTTCAAGTGCTTTTACTTTAGAATTGAGTAACAGCTCCAGTGGGTGGAGACGTCATAGGAGGGCGACCACAACACGATCTGCACGCAACACAAACACAATGCAACAATATAGGACATGGAAGAAATGTTGCACATTCTGCTCAGCCAGTGGCGTTTTTTTAGTCTCATGCCAATGTAAACAAATACCAGCGTCACAACCAAAAACATTTTTCCCAACGGCTTATTGACCCGGTGATCAGTCCTGATTCCAACTCGTTGAATAAATTTTCTTGTTTCTCTGACTCTTTAGTGCCTGAGCCTCAGTCAGACCTAAGCTATTCTCAGGCAGCCGTAACCTGAAGAGGAGACGTCACAAGGACTGATCAGCCAATCAGAGAAGAAATTAGGGAAACATGTGGCAACGCCACACTACACAGCCAATTAGAAAATTTGAATCTATTATATTATTACGTTATACTCGACTACAAAATATCTCACTGCCTGAAGCAGTACGCATTTAATACAATTATTTTTTGAAAGTTAGGCAAGGTAATTAAAACATACATATCTGGAAGATTCTATGATGCAGTCTGCAAGGAAAATGGAGTAATTTTAACCAGATCAAGAGTCAAGTTGAAAACACAGAATATAGCAAGGTGTTTTTAAATTCAGAGGTTTTTGATTGTCAATCAAACTCAGCATCTCTGACCTCAGATACAAGCAGATGGTAGTGAAAGCAAAGTGAAATATTTCGTCTTCAAACGCTTTTGAAGATTCTCCGGTCACTACGTACAGAAGAAACGGACACGAGTAGCGTTAGCAGCGCAGAGACTAATGCTAACTAAGGCAACATTTCTCGGGAAAGTTGTAGTCTTCAGAACGGTTTGGTCCGGATTGTAGATTTGAGTGTCTGTTTAAACTTGGCAGCACTGCCAAAATAAAATGAGGTTTAAATAGTCAATAAAACAGATGAACTGAGACACAATTTCCTGCCAACCTCCATAAAAACAGCCTTGGGGGGAAATAAAAAAGCTTGCATTTATATATAAAGATCCTCTTTACTTGTATGAAATCTTAATGAGATTCTGTTTCAGATTTTAATCAAAAACCCATTATATTAAAAAAAAAAAGTGTGAACCACACTGAATGTATCAACATTTCTCTCAGAAAAATTTACATTTTCACGAGAAAACTGTGACTGTGCCCAAGTAATTAATTCATGCAAAGAAATCAACACTGATTCTGCTTCATTAATTCCAGTATTGGACGTTGAAATGACAATAAAACTGTCATTTTTATTGACACAAGTATTGAAAACAAAGACGAGTTGCAAAAAGGCGTAGACTAAAAATCATCATAGGACTAAAAATCATCCAAAATCCGTCAGTATTAAGAAAGCAATCCTGTTTTCTGTCAGTTCACATTAATGCTAGCTGCTTTAGTCCCAATTCATGGCCTAGAGCAAATGTTTCTTATTACCAAGGTATTGCACAAGAAGGGTAAAAGCAAAGACTACACTCAAAACCTTTGCAACCTAAATGTTGCGACATACTGATGGCATTGGTTGCAAGCCTATTTCTAAACCTCTGAATGTTCCAGTGAGCACTGTTGAGGGCATAATTTGAAAGTGGGGGAAAAAAAATAATAATTTCACCATAAACCACCCACGATTTGCTGTTCCTAATATTTCTAAAAGTCTAAAGTCAAACAACTAATCAGAAAAATTGTCCGGAGGGTAAAGACTACTCACAAAGAGTTTCAGTAAAGAACGGAATTAGCATTTATAGTTATTTTAATGTACAAAATAAGTAATTAAAACACAACACTCAAGACTAAGTCCATTGAAAGTTTGCATTTGAAAGATTATACACCAGTCAGATGAGACAAAAATGTATTTCTTTGGATTCTTTAAAAAGGCAATGTACCAAAGACATAGCCAAAGAAACCAATAAAACTGCTTGAAACACTAGACTTGAATCCAAATTTAGTTTTATGGGAATAATCAGTCTATTGAAAACATTACCACATTCATACAGTAGTTGCACTGACGTTACCATTACTACAAAAAAAGTTTCTAAATGCCATTCCACTTTATTATATATAAAATCTTTTATATATCCTTTAATCTGGGTCGATAGTAACAATCGATATTTATTTCCTTCTTACTGCTGATTGTTTCTGGAGGTGGGAGGGAGGTCAGCAGTATTGTAATTTTTTTTAAGGTGTCAAAAGGATAGTGAAATATATAAAATGTATATGATATCAATAAATATTGGTTATTGGCCATAACAGCAATATTAATATTGGATATTGATATTAGCACACATTTTCCAATCGGTGCAGGCCTAGTTAACACAACCAGTAATAATTTTAGAATAAAATTGTAAAATTTGATTTTAAGAGTTTAAGCATTTACTGTGTGCTGCAGAACATGCTGGCTATGTAGCTGGATCCCTTCTTAATGTAATTATTTCAGCACATATTCATAACTTTGCATACTTCTAACACATCTAAACAACAGAAACTAATGAATTTGCGTGCGCACAATCATCTCAATGGGCTTTCATAGTCACACAAAAAGTAAAAACAACCCATAGCGGAATGGATGATTGTTTTGGTACAGTTACGCCTCTTAGCCTAAGATAAATCACCAGCAGAAAAGACCAGTACTGGTTTAAGATCGTTTGGTCATTTACTGCGTATTTTCCAAATATGCTGCATTTCATATGAACTCAGAAGTTGCTTTGTTCATAAACGCTGTCTGTAAACTGTTTATTTTCATTTCTGGTGATTTATATCTCGTTTGTAATCTGTCACAGACTAGAAGTCGAGGCAACGGACAAGACATTCCAGTTCACACATTCCATGAATTTAGACTTTGGACTTTATAACGCTTCAGACAATTTCAGTTTAAATAGTTATTGTAGAAATCTGACGTAAAGAGAAAACCGTGACTTCCCCTTTGGTTAAAGATTGCCAGATCTTACGTAACATCAGTTACCTTGTTTAACCTCTGATAGCTACGTGAACTCCCAGCCCCCTCCTCACCTGAGTCCGGCTGAAGGAGATCCCGGGCTGTGGGTGGCCAGACCGTGAGGGTTGGAAAAGTTCTGGAGCTCCTCCTCTGACAACATCACAGCAGAGAGAGCACACAACCACAGAAACATCACTTCACGGCTTAAGAAGACAAAAAAAAAAAACCCTGTTAAAACTACTGATTATACTCAGGTTGCAACTTGAAATGCAAAGACTTCTGACTAGAAATAACATCTATAACAGTAAAAAGACAAAAACAATAAGTAGAGATGCACCAGTCAGGCTTTTTCAACTACTGACAACATGTCTCTGAAATTCCAAGCAAACATTTAGTATTTATTTGCAGAAAATGAGAAATGGTCAAAATAAAGAAAACGATCCAGTCCTTTCAGACCTCAAATAATGCAAAGAAAACAAGTTCATATTGATTTAGAAAGAACAATACTAATGTTTTAAAGAGTTCAGAAATCAATATTTGGTGGAACAACCAGCTGGTTTCCAATGGGGTTCAGTGCAGTGGGCTCTTCATTTTTTCCAGAACTATATATATATATATATATATATATATATATATATATATATATATATATATATATATATATGTAAAGCGTGACAAATTCCAAATTCTAAAAAGTTCAGGGTGTAAGTACACATCCCTGCTGACTCCCAGTTACCAATAAATCAGTGGGAAAAATTTCCCAATTTCAGTTCCCTGCAGATTGATTGGTGCATCGCTAATGACAAACACACTGATGTTTTGAACTGTTTCTAGCTGTGTTGCAGACTGCTGCACTTTGGTGCTATTTTGTAGCTTCTGATACATCTTATAATTGTTACGAATGTGTTACCATCTAGAGCTTCCTTCTCTGAGTCCGAGTCCCAACTTAGAGAGGAAGGAAAGGCTGAGGACTTGAATCTCCTCTGTGCGTCCCTCTGTGGGTCTGCGGCTGCCCGCTCTGGGTCGTCCTCTCCATCTAGCCCCCATGCGCAGTCGGCCGTCATCACGCCGTCGCTCAGATTTGGAGAACATGAGGACTAGTTCGCACAAACATGGATCAGTGACGGCTGTCTGATGTTGGAAACGACATCAACAACGAAGAGGCGCAGGTCTTACCTCTAAGCTGCAGCTGAGGAAGTTAGCGGCGGTAGGATTTTGTGCTGAACCGTAGGATAGGGGCCCATTGCTGGTCCCTGGGGTTAGGGGCTGCCCATCTGGCTCCATGGTCCCCCAGAGGACAGTATGGAGTCCCACCGGCAAACAGCTTCCCTACATTGTGCAACTTCTTCTGAGTCTGGAAGCACAAAGTCAAACGCAACTTTTTGTTTGTTTGTCTTTCACTGCAAGAAACTTTCGTGCTGCAGGAATGTGCATGCATTGATAAACAGAGCTGCAAATAAGCATATGAACAATAAAATCTGCAGAATCTGCCTGGTCCTATTCCCCCAGCTCCAGTTTTTTCGTGCCGTCTGACCTATTTTTAACAATATGTCTGGTATTTAAGAATCAAATGGGGCGCCCAGATGGTTACATAAATAAGTGGCCTTTATATTCAGGCCCATGTCCTCCCCTTGCCTGCTGCCCCCTCTAGAAAAGCAGGGAAACGGATCGAGACGTCCCCTGGGTTTCGCCTCTGTCGCCTCCGAAGACGTGGCTCGTATCGATCCAGGCGGTCAGGTGATTGGGACAACAACACATCCGTGCAGACTTTAAAAAATAAAAATAAAAAATAAAAAAGGAGAAAGAAACTGCAGCTGTTTTCTTAAGAGCGACTACTCACTGAAATCGGCCTGGTTTTGCGGGTCGCACAGCGAGGCTGACACCGTCTTAAGCGCCGTCCGTCATAGTTTCTGGGCCGGGATCCGGAGCTTTACGAGCCGCGCCGATGCTCGCGGGAGGCTCCGACGTGCTCCGCGCAGACCAGCTCGCCCCCTGGTCTCTAGTTGCCGCTCGGGTTTTTCGATAGGATCCCTCCTCGGAGGTGCCAGGCGGAGGACTCCATGTTATTCAGCTCGCAGGCACGCCACGGCAGCGTGCGTAACGTCAGCGGGGAGGGCGACGGAAAGAGTTGGGAGAGGAAACCCACCGGGGGGGCGACTTTAATTAGTCAAACTTTTACAACTGTAGGTCTTTACACAGATTATGTGATTAGATATGTTACGTGCGTCTTTTTTCAAATGTCAGGACAAATATTTTCTTGCTGGCGAATAGCTATAAAGTTAGCAAACCTAGCGTCTAAAGTGATGTTTCTTATTAATGTGGATTTTTTTTTTAGGTGACGTCAATTGTTAAACTCTGTTCTTCCACATTATGTTGAACTTATAACATGTATCTCATATATTATAATGTAAGTACTCACATATACACATTGTTGGACACATAGTTGTCCCTCGTTTGGCGAGAAAAGCATCTGCTACGTCTGTTTTTGTCGATAAATTGGTTTAAAATAAGTACAGGCTGGAAATCAATCAATGTCTGATTATTAGTCGGTGCGTTGGCTCCCCCTACTGGCCGCCGAAGAGGCACAGCTCCTTTAATACATGTAACTACAAGTAAAAGTCATGTTTTAGGGAGTTCGTAAACAGTGGCGGTCCTTGCAGGAATAGCGTTCAGGGCGAAGGCCTCTTTCACCCACCCCAAACACAACACACACACACACACACACACACACTTCATAAATAAAACCATCCATCCATCCATTTTCTTCCGCTTATTCGGGGTCGGGTAGGAGGAGTGGGGGGGAAGCTGCTTAAGAAGGGAGACCCAGACTTCCCTCTCCCCAGCCACTTGTTCCAGCTCCTCCGGGGGAATCCCGAGGCGCTCCCAGGCCAGCCGAGAGACATAGTCCCTCCAGCGTGTCCTGGGTCTTCCCCAGGGCCTTGTCCCGGTGGGTCGTGCCCGGAACACCTCACCAGGGAGGCGTCCAGGAGGCATCCTGACGCCTCCTGAGCCCTTTCTGCAATTAATAAGGAACTAAAATATTTTATTTGAAGAATAAGATGGAATAATTAATGGATCTATATATCTATAATTCTGCTACATAATATGTATGATATAAATATGCTATGTGATCTGCTTTTTCTCTTCTCCTTGTTCTAGCAGTAAAGTAATAGGTAACTAGAAACACACATAAATTCAAATAAAAAACGACAGGAAAAAATAAGAGAAAAGTACATCACACTTTTACAAGAACACTGAAGATTAAGTAAGAGGATTAGGGCTGCTGGTGAGGAGAGGGGGGATTTAATTTAGACGTTTTTTAATCAAAATTTTGAGGAAAGAAGTCAGAGTTCTAAAAATAATTTTAAAAAAGTTTTTTGTTTTTAAATTCTTTGGTAGTTTTTTTTTTTTTTTTTTTTTTTTCCAGTTGCGCTAATTATCTTCTGTAGAAAATTTACCAGCAATGAGCTAACAGGAAATGTATCCTAAAATATATACTTGTTTATTGGTGAAATTGTGCTGCTGTATATTTGTGCTTATTAGGCTATGCACAAAAATACAAATTAATGGTTTTGCATTCAAAATATCTTCACAATTCAAAATGCTTTAAATCATACAAGTTTGACATCATTATATCCAAAAACCTAATTTTAGTGCCACAATAAGACTCATATCCTTACCTAATTTCATTTGGTCATATTTAAATATGCAGAGTTCAAGCCAATGCGTGTAGATGGTGCCATCCATACGCAGAGGACATAAAACTGACACACTGTGGTGAGATTTGTGTCCATTTAAATTAAAATTTTTGCACATCTGAGCATCAGCGGATGTGCAGATCGGTGCAGTCTGAGCCAAAAAGTCAATGATAACAGCAGCAGAAGCGCTGACGGAAAAAGAAGTTTGTATGAGATACAAGATTTCAACACGGAGTCAGCTGGGAACGTTTGCAACTGTTGTTATAATAGTGCAATCAGTGGAAGGCCGTACAAATGTTTCCAGTGCCGAAGGTTTGCCTAGGAAACAGACTGTCTCCTCTCTACGACGCTGAAAAAGGCAGCAGAGTTTTTTTTTTCTCATGAAAACATCAGCAACGACCAGGGGAGGTTGAGAGAAAGCGATCCGCTTAGAGGAGGCAGTAATTCATCTGTTATAACAGGAGACGTGTTGGTGCAAGTCTTGTTAAGCTACGTTTGGGAATGATTATAGTAGCTCTGCTGCCTCAGGAAAGGCTTTGATTCTATCGCATCATATGGTCTGAAAAAATGGGATTTGGAAGGACTTTGAATTTGCACGAACAAAATAATGACATCCTGCATCTTTAAAGAGCTCGCAATTGCCCAAGCAGTTTCTAGAACACGGTTTAGTCACTTCTGGCCCTGTAGGATGTGGGTTTCTGTCTAAAACTTTACTGGATAAAAAAATTAGCCTTTAATATTTAAGCATTTCCTTAAAATACCCCATAATCATCAAGAAAATCCATAAAAATCCATTTCACATAGGAGGCCCTGCCAAAGTGCTCACACCCATTGAATATTTCATACGTTGTTTCATTTTACATGTTAGACCAGTACAAAGAATTACATGATTAATAGGAGCAGAAAAACTCTTTATTGTATGTTTCTTTTGTCTTCATTCTTCACCTTCCCAAGCTCATGGTTTTTGTGTCTTGACTTACTGTAAAGAAGAAAGAAATATGTAAGAAAATATAAGTAAACAGAACAAATCTTTTACTTTTAAGCAACACTGTAAAAAACACTTTAATGAACGTTGCGTTCGCGAAGACTTTATGACACGAATTGTGCAAATGTGAAGGGAATATACAAGATTCTTAAAACTATGGTGCGACTTCAAAACTAAGCAAAGTAGAAAAAAAAAATCCAAGTCCTCTTGTACAAATATTTTACAATGTCTCTCAGTATGGTGAGACTTGGAAACTTCAGTATCTACTGAGGTGTTTAAGAGCTGCGGCATGAAACAGAAACAAAACATTGTGTCCGAGGAATCGATTCTCTTGAGGCAACCTTGAACTTTTGAGTCGGCTCACTCTGGTGAAGAGACGTCCAAGACTTCTGCAACTAATGTTTTAGGGCTTTGAGCCTTTCAAGTGAAATAGTTTTAATAAAATCCCAATGGACAAATAAAGTAAATATCATCCCAGAAGAATCTGTATCATTAACTAACTTTAAGTATGAAGGAATAAAGTATAGAGTTGGCTTTACATACAGAAGAACAGTACATTCAGACAATAAACCAATAATGATAAATATCGCAATAGACATGTCGTCAACTGCAATAGATAATACATCTTGTACAATATTCAATAATTTCACTGATCTCCAATCCATAACTGCACAGCATTCTGGGAGATGTAGGCAGAGGAAAGAGTTTAGCCACTCAATCTCTCAAGGCCAGCTAAGCTAACTCTGTGGCATGAGCTAACTCACTCATTGGTTACCTAGCAACAACTTGAGTAACTTGCTATTTAACGTTTTGCCACCATGCCTCCTAACTGCGTAAAAATAAAAAACAACAGTGTGAAAACTGAGGATAAAACAGCAAAGAACACGTCACCAGACTGGTAGTATTTCATAAATATAAAAAGAAAAACTAACCAATAATTATTAATATTGACTGATGTGAAACTCATATGTTGTTATACGTTTATCATCCAGCCCTATGCCACATTATTCTGATTTTTATTTGTGGACATATAAATAACTGCTAATTGATCAGCTCTATCTTATGTGGCTTTGGTTACTAACAACTAACCACTTTCAAGACTCATTTCTGATGCAGTTAAAAAAAAAGAAAACCCCGCAACCATTATGTTTTCAGCTTCATTTCTTAGAGCTCACAATTTCCTGTTTCACGTTTCCTGTTCCTAGAGACACTACTTAGTATAATGGAGGATTCCTACGTACCCCAAAGTGTTCCCAGCCACTGATTTCTTTGTAGAAGGCGTCTCCTGGACAGGTTGTGCTCACCACATCTCTGTGCCCTTTCAGGGTGTAGGAGGACACTAGTCCACCTCTGTCTACTGCACAGGCTGCCAGCTGATCTCTCACCAGACTCATGGCATGCTGAGACGGCAGATTGGTTTGGTAGTTCCCAATAAAGGACACGCCGTAGCCTCTAGAGTTTTGTCCGGAGGTGTGGGCTCCCTGGATGTCCCAGCCCCGGCCCTCGTAGATGTACCCGTCAGAGCCAGCAACAAAGCTATGAAAGGATTTCATTGTAAGATTAGTTCCAACCTTTGGCATGCAGAAGTAATCTTATAATGCTGTGGAGTTTACCTATATCCAATGTCATCCCAGCCTCTGTCTTCTTGGTGGTAGCGCTGCATTGCTCGCATGTCCGCAGAGCATTTCTCAAAGGTCAAGCAAGGCTCGCTTGGTGTGTCGGTGTGATGGATGAACAAGAAGGGCAGAGGCAAGGAGAGGTAGGTGGGTGTTCCTCTGTACGGCTCAGCGCCCCACGTACATCGAGAAATGATGGGCGGGCAATCTATGAAGACATAGTAGGCACTAAATGTTTACTTACAACATTCTTTTCTGTTCTTGAATTCTTTCAAATCTTTCAGTTTGTTGGTCTGATCTCATGCTTACCCAGGTACATCTGAACAAACTCTTTCATTGCCTTTCTCACCACAGCCCGCAGCTTCCTCTTAGTCTCCAACTTCATCTCTGGTTGTCCTGTTAGCCTTTGTTGCAGTTCCACGGTCGTCATCGTCTTTTTCATCAGGGGAGAAGGGAAGACCAAAAGTTGGAAGTTCTCCCTGCGACGTTGACTGATGAGACGTGGGGCACTGTCCATTCCCTTCCCGTCCAGTCGGTGGCTATAGTACTCCTTCAACAGACTGCTGAGCTTGAGAAGACGTCTGGAATTGGCTGAAATCTCCGTCCCCAATATCATGCCGTCCATTCTTCCATTGATCTGAGCTGTTGTGAGCAGATTTGGTTTGCCGGAGAGCGTGAAGACTTGAGGAGACGTTACGTTGTTCCAGCATCCATCAGGCCCGAGGAGATGTGTGCCCGAAGAATGACGTCTGAAAGAAACATCAAGATCTTTGGCAAAAGTGAGATGGAAGTGAGCTTGACGTTTAGTCTTGAGGAGGCCCGCTTCGATGCCCAAGAGGAGCGGTGCGACGGTTACTGTGGTACCGTCTGGGGTCAGAACCACGCCTTCTTCTTTGAAATCTTCCAGCACCCTGTGATGCACAGCCTTGCGAAAGTATTCAGAGAGGTTAGCAGGCATTTCAGAAGCAGCTTGAGCGTCTGGAAGGAAGTGTCGGATGAAGGCATCATTTAGGCCAGCTGCTCTGCGCAACCTCTTCAACACAGTAGCTGGATCTGAGCCAGGGTCCTCATCTTCTATCTGCTTTACAGCCCTGATGAAGTCTTCCATGTGGTATGAAAAGGAGGCTGGAGACAAAAACATTTCTTTCACATATTAAAATAAGCACCTTTTGATGACCATCAATATGGACTCAATATATTGATAACCATCAATATATTGAGAACTGAACTGAAGTTCTCTAAAGACGGACGCAGTTAGCTAGCAATGTCCTGGAGTAGCTTAACACCGGTCTGTGAAATGGCTACTTAGCTAATGTTAGCTTGTTGTTGAACCCTATTATCTCTTGTTCCAGAAACAGTTTTCTAAGTATATTATTCCTATAGCATATGCAATACAATTGGTCAACCTTTCTGATAAAGACTTTTCTAGGGGAAGGCAACTACTAATGGGACAAACTAATTTGATTGAAAAACACATTTTTTAACATGTATTTTAAGTTTTAACACTGGATACTGATTAAACTAAAAATAAATAAGTTAAATATCTTTTCCAAGTTTTAAGATTGAATGCGATGGTCTTGACAAAAACTAATATAAAGTATAATTTCCCGCAAAAACAGACGCTCTAAAGATGTGTTTTAAGTTTGAACACTGAATGCTAACTAAAGGTGATTTGTTCTTTTTGAAATAAATAAATACAAAATTGTTTTTAATAATTTTAAATTGAAATAGTGGATGTTACTCTTTAAAAAAAAAAAAAAAAAGAAACTGAAATCTTAACAATGAATCTTCCTGCATGAAGCCATTTCTGGTCAATGAAACTAATGAACACATTTACAGTAAGTTTCTTTAAAGTTCCACTTTTGGGCTGTCCACAATGAAACAAAATCTGACAGAAATCATTTTTCTGGGGTCAGCAAAATTTTCTTCCTCTGTCTGAGGGAAATAAGGCCATTGACAAAAATATAAATATAAATCATTGTCTAAAACCTCACAGGAAAAAGAATAGCGGTGAAATCTGGTCAGATCAGAATCCCAAGTCTTCAAGAAAATGTTGTTGAACATTTTATAACATTACTTATAAAAGTAAAACTAAAAAAAATACAAATACGTGTGCAATAGACTCATAGAAAAATTATAATTCTGACTTTGTTCAGGTAAAGGCTGAAAAACAATACTGGTTATTCCCAGCATTAAATTAAATAGTAGTAAACTTTTAGCTTCCAAATCAAAATCTGGGTGAGTAACATCTAGTCAGATGCCCTAAGACGCCTAACATAATTTTAGAGGATTATAATCTTCCCAATCATGTTATTTTTAAGCAAAGCTGACCTTGAGTTTTGCAAAAAATAATTTTAATTACCTTAACACAATCATCCACTTAAAAGTGTTTTCCTTCATTATGGATCAAGAAATAATAACGAATGAGCCAGAGACTGATTTGATCACAAAACACAGTGCGTGTAAAAAAATAAATGAAATTTAAAAAAAAAAAAAAAAGAAAGAAAAAGTGAAAAGAAGCAGATAATGTTTACCTTCTGCATACTTGCTGACCAGCAGAACCAGAAGAGCGAGGGTCAGTTTCCACCAGCCTTTATCCATCTTGAGCCGTGCACACTTTGAGGTCCAGGCTCCAAATGCGCTCACCTTGGTCGTTTCCCTCTCATTTATAGATGTGGCCGCACGCGGAGTGTGGTTATGCAACAGCCTCGCGCGCGCTCTGGATGGATTATGTTTGCTATTAATCAACCCGTGTCCGTTGATATAAGCAACGTGGGAAACGGTCACCTGTGAAACGAGCCACGGGCGTCGTTCTGAACTGAGCGGCGGGGAAAACAACACAGCTGAGTCCAGCTTCTGTCACAACGGACACGGACATTGAGAAAGTTGCCATTTCTGTCATAAATCTCAGTCTGTGTCGTTAACGTGGCCACTGTATAAATTAGGGCCGCTCCTCTCTGAGGCAACAGTGTTTGCTCTTGTTAATAATAATAATAATAATAATAATCGCTGGGGGATGCAAAGGTTGCCTGCAAAACCGAGGAAGTTCCAAAATCATAAATCACGTGTTCCGGTGTTACGGCTGATTTGTATGTGCGCACTAAGCAGATGTTCCCTCCGCAGCACTGTGGCATTAGCGAATGTGCAGAAAACCCAGAAGTTCCGCGAAGATTGTTAACGCACCGACTTGCAGAGGAGAAAGGGAAGTGCGACGTTGCCTGGGTGATATGTAAAGTCCATCTGTCTGTCAGACGGATGTCCGTTTACCGTAACCTGTAACAACGTGGACGTCACGACTCGAACAAAGCGACGTTTATGAGAATAAGCTGAAAAACATAAACATGTAGGGAAGTTTTATTGGTATTTTACGTGATAAACCAACACAAGTTATTGTAAACTGGATTTAAAAATATATACAAATACTGTACAAGAAAAATCTGGAGAAAAAATCCCCTTGCTAAGCTATAAGAAGTTAGTCTGCTACAGGCCATGTAAGGAAAACTGTACATTTTAAAAGAAGCTGCTCTGATTAGCCGAGACAAAAATTGGCCTACATGTAAAGCATGGTGGTGGCAGCGTCATGCTTGGGAAAGAGTTCACCTTCCAGCAGGACAACAACCCTAAACATAAAGCTAGCTAAATAGACGGACAATAGGATGGCTGGGAGGGACACAACTGAGATGATAAAAGGGCTCAGTCAAAGTCCAGACACAAATCAAAAATGTGCAAAGCTGGCAGTGAGGACACACATGGAAAAATGGGGCTGAATGGAAATATATGCCACACCTTTCAGATTTTGGGGGTTTGTTTAAGAAAACAGACCGTTTTACTTTTTCTTGAGTAATATATAAAAAATGTTTAAAAACTATAAATATATATAAGATTTTTTATTCAAATGTCTTCAGGATCAGTGCTATTTTTTAAAAAAATAAAAAGCTCCTATATTTTCACACCAATCAATCAAATATCTACAACCAATATGTTTTTTTAAAAATCTGATAATTATATACAGAAGTGGGTGCTAATTACTCAGTTACATACTTGAGTAGCTTTTAAAAAAACTACTTCTAGGAGTACTTTTGCTACATTCTACTTTTTACTTTTGCATGAGTAACATGACGCTACCACTGCTTTTACTTGAGTAAAATGTCTGCATTCTCTACCAACTCTTACTAACTTCTGAATGAAGAACAAACACAAACACACACCTGGAGTTAATGTTAGAGTGAGACCTCTTGTTCGTGTTCTAATGCTATTTTCTGTCTGCTAAGCCTGTGGGGTCATTTAGAGGTCACGGTAAACGCCATACGTTGCCACTGAAAATACTTAACCCAGTTGTAACATTTGTAAAACGCCTATTTTAACGCATTGGTTTCATCACTTTTATGTTGGAAAAATATATTTAGAAATGTTTCCCCTGCCTGAATTTGTTATTTTATTATATTATTTGAATATTTTATATTATTTTTAGCTTAGCTTTAAACCAACAGAATATGCATAGAATTTTAAATGGTCTGATTTACGTAATTTTAAATTAATGTTAATTAACACTTAATCTTTGTACCAAATACATTTATACTCTTACTTAAGTAGTTTCTTGGATGACAACTTTTTACTTTCACTTGTGTGAAGTGATGCACTAAGTCTACTGGAGGACAGATTTTGGTTAATGTATTCACCTCTGATCAATAAAAATAAAGCGCATCAAATTGTTTGGCTCCCGCGCACTAGGTGGCGGAATACAGTTAAACTCTAATACGTCACGACAACAGGAAGAAGAAGAAAACGGGAAGAAACGCTTCAACGTAGCTGTTTTAGCTTCAGTAAGGTGCGTTTATGTCCTTAAAACATTATTCATACTTAAAAGTTTTGAAAGCTAATGATGTACTATACGTTTTTCGAGGAGTGTATGGTTTTACCTCTGGGATATATTTATAGTTGGAGGTGTTATTGGGCTATAGCTAGTAGCTAAGCTGCTAATACCTATCACCGACCAGCGGGTAGATTTAGGTTAAACCATAGATTTAAGTCGAGTCGTATTTTAACATTTTAGGTTGTTTAGCGTCTAACTCGCAACTGAAACCCTAAAGTTGCCATATTTGTGGTGATTTTTTGATTTTTCCGATGTGAAAATGCTGTTCCTTATTCCTACAACTAGGGTACAAATGAACTATCATCCTGTTTGAATTCTTGGGGTTTACGTAACAGGACAAAATAAAATTGACCTGCTTTTTCCAGCTCTAGATTCTACTCGGTCATTATTTTTGATATAAAAGAAAAATTTAAAAGCTGTCTGCTGCATTCAACAGCAGACAACTTAGCTCGCGTTGCTAAGTGAAGAGGTTCAATAATTTATTCAATTCAAAAGTTCTTATTGATCTAAAAGGGAAACTAGATGTTTTAACTCGTATTAATCAAGATTCTTCAGAGAGTTGCTGTAGATTCTCATGGTAGTGGGCAGAAATGATCTCCTGTAGCAGTCTGTATAACAGTGAATCTGAAAAAAGCCTCTGACTAAAGACAGCCAAGTTAGTGAGACTTTCTGTAGATGACACTGGAAGACCAAAATAGAAACGTTTGATATAATGTTCAGCGAACTAGCAAAAACATGTCAGCAGTTACGTTTCGACTTGCGATGCGCCTCAGTTGGTCGCCGTCATTGAGACCTAAATGTTTGGATGCCGCCATTCTCCAGCAGGAAATGGACACGCGGTTCACTCGGGGAAAGTCCACCATTCTGGAGCGACCGCTGAGCCGGCCCAAGACAGAAGTAAGCCTGAGCGCCTTCGCCTTGCTGTTCTCGGAGATGGTCCAGTACTGTCAGAGCCGCGTGTACTCGGTGACGGAGCTGCAGATGCGCCTCGCCGAGATGGGTCAGCGCGTGGGGGCCAGCATGCTGGACGTGCTGGTGCTGAGAGAGAAGAACGGGAAGAGGGAGACCAAAGTGCTGAACATGCTGCTCTTCATCAAGGTCAGCTGCTTTTTTAAACGTGGGTTCGGATTGAATTAGGCGCAGGCCGGGGTGATTAATTAGATTTTTATGGTTTTTGAAGATTTAATTTTTGGAAAATGTGGATTTTCTTAGTTTTTTTATTTCCACCAATGCACTTCTTGGGTTTCCATCGTTCTCAGTGATGTCAGCACGCTCAGAGCCGCCATCTTGTTTGACAGCCATGTTTTAAAACTTCTGTTTATTTGGATTTTGAATTCATGCCACCTATATTACCACAAAATATTAGGGACAGGCTACGATTTTCTTCTTTTGTTTTTTTTTTTTATTCAGAGAAAGAAGTCATAATATTAGAAGAATACAGTTGTAATTGTAATACAGTTGTAAAGTAGCAATATGAAAATGTTTGAGAAAATTAACCAAAAATTAAAATGACGAATGCTGAGCATCTTGTGAAGTTATACCTTGGTATAAGTTATACAGGTGATACTGAATCTATTAACACATTGGCATCAAATTATCAGTCACAGAACCAAACAATCATACAAACAACTGAGTCCATTTCGAAGGAAGAACTACACAGACAAATCCTGATAACTGAGCTTTTTCTCATCGTAACGACTTTGTTCTTGTAATTTTTTAAATGTTTTTTCTTGTAAATGTCTCCTTTTGCTAATTTTATGACTATATTGTCCAAATTACACTTAAAAGATTCTTGACAAAAATAAAAGGTACTTTTTGAAAATATTTTCTGCCATTTGTACTTATCGATTAAAAACTGGGTCTGGTGTCAGACTCAGTAATTTTTTGTTGTATGTTTTTTATTTTTAAGCCACATCACCCCACCCTTGTTTGTCGATCTCTATAAGAATAAATCAGATTTCTCTGTCCCCCTTCAGGTTAACGTGTGGAAGTCCTTATTTGGTAAGGAGGCCGACAAGCTGGAGCAGGCCAACGACGACGACAAGACCTATTACATCATAGAGAAAGACCCACTCATCAACGCGTACATCTCTGTGCCCAAAGAGAACAGCAGCTTGAACTGCGCGGCCTTCACGGCCGGCGTGGTGGAGGCCATCCTCACACACAGCGGCTTCCCCGCCAAGGTCACCGCTCACTGGCACAAGGGCACCACGCTGATGATAAAGTTTAACGAGTCGGTCATAGCCAGGGACAAGGCTCTGGACGGGAGATGAAGACTTACAAAACAGAGCTGCAACGGTTCTGATCCAGGAAATACTCTGATCCTGGTGTACAGAGGTCCAAAGCTGATTAACTGATGTGATGTGAAGAGACGAAAAGAAGCGTTTTGTTGATCATCTTTAGTGTGTTGTACTTATTTTCATGTGTGATTGTTTGTTTGCATTCTGAGTCTTATTAAACATAAAATAAATACTACAATGAATATTTTACTTGATTTTTTTTTTTAAGCCAGACATCAAATTTTAATAATGTGCTGTAAATACTTTTTTATGCTCCCCACATCATGCATTGCAGATATCTTAATACTTCACATGTATCTCAATCAGTGTTTGGTACCAGTTGTCAATTGATCAACCAGCATCAGTGAATAGCTTTTTTTTTTCTTTGCAAATCAGTAAATACGTTTTTTAAAAATTACCATTTTTAGTTTAAAACTGCATCCTTAAAAAAAATAAATACTTTTACTCAAAAAGTGGATGAAGTAAAAGTATTACATGTAAGTTAAGAGACATCTACTGGTGCAAAAATGGAGATAATTGTTTGTCCTGTCAGACTGTCAGTTCCCAGAACCACTCACATAAAAAAAGACTCAAAAGCGCACACAGAGTCAGTGCAACCTCGCTGGACTTGGTAAAAAGATCGTCTCTTGAACACAAGGAAGGGCTTTAGAGGAACTGCAACAAATTAAACTTTTTTATTTGCTGCAGTCTTTTGGAGTAAAAAAGAATAAATTGGAATTTATCTGCTTTTCTGGTTATGCTATAATTTGACGTGGAAATATGCTTGTTTTAGTTTATTCCTGTTCACTTTTATAAATTGACCTGAGTCCAGAAATATTTTCAGCAAAATTCTGAGTTTCACATTTTTGAAACTTAGAAAATTTCAAAAAACCTTTTCAACTTACGAAACTCTGAACATTTTCAAGATTTTTCTAATTTTTTTTCTAGTAATTTCTGAATTTACTCTCAAAATTTCAGATTTTTTTTTGTTGAAATTTTTGAAGCTCAGAAATAACTTCTTTTTTTTCCAGAAAACTTCTGAAATCTAATATGCTGTTGCACTCTTATGTTGCAGATAAAACAACAAAGTGTCTGTTCATTATATCTGCTTAAATAATAATATATTGTTAGGCTGAATAAACACATTTATAGAAACGTAAACAATAAAGAGCCATGATCTCGATATTAATTATACCTGTGTCTGATCCTTCGTCCAGCATCTTGTTTTCCTCTGTGACGTAGCTGTGGTCACGTGACAACCAGGAAGCTGCGGCGGTGTTTACCTTAGCACTGCACCACCGAGCATCCTCAGTCTGCGGTGCAATCAAACCCGATCTGAGGAGATGGGTCCGTCCTGATCGCCGCCTCTCCGCTGGTACTGAGCTGTCCTGTCGCCTCCGTCAGCGCCATGGCGTCTTCGGGCTACACCTGCGTCCCGGACAGCCCCGCAGGTCGGTCCCGCTTCCCTCTCAGCCTTTATTCATGATCGTTTCTCTGCTGATTTTCAGGAACAACAACAAAATAAAAATAAAATAAAATCCTTCGGGTTCCACCTTTTCTTCGACCGAGTGCTTTGTGTTTTAGCTGGATCTATACTTGAGAACAGCCTGTACAGGTGGATAAAAGCTTAAAGGGACATTCTGTAGATTTAACGCTTTAGAGGAGTGTGGAGCTTGGATCTACGTCATAGTCTGTTGCTGTGATCAGGTGTCCTTTCCGTGGTTATACAGGGTTTTTTTTCTTTTATTCCAATATTCTGCTTATGTGTGTGGCGTCTGAAAGTATTCACACCCTTGCCATTGTACGTATTCTGATGAAAGCAACAGAATATTTTATGTTCCGAGTGGAAACATATGAAAACATGTGGGCCAGGTTTTTTTTTAAATGTAAGCTGAAAAATAAAAAATTGTTTAATATATTAAGTGAGCCAAAGAGCATCTTGGAGCTCCAGAGACGCAGGTTCCAGTTCTACAGGGGGCCTGGTCCCTGTTGGCCCTTGTCTAGCACCGCCCATGTCGCAGCCTCCAGTCTACCCCGGTATTTCTCTACAGAGTCTCCAGCTTTTTCAGAGTATTTTCTGCCATTCTTCTGGAAGCACGTCTTACTAAGAAACACATTAGGGACTGAGTTATTTTGCCAGATGTTTAGAGGAGTTCAAAGCTAAAGCACACTGTAGGAACTTTGAGGGACGGTGGTGGCAGCAGCATCCTAAGGGTCTGTTTTGCTGACTCAATCTAATACCTTAAAATTCTTCAATTCTTCTTTTGTTTTTCTTAGAAAAGCGTAGACTGCTGTCCTCCAAGTCCGGCTACGGATCCCAGGATGTTCTCGGATGCGCTGGCCTGGCGGACCCCCAGTTCCGCGGGCAGCCACGGGATGAAGACGAGGAGGAAGAGGCTCTGAGAAGGAAACTCAAGTACTTCTTCATGAGTCCTTGTGACAAGTACCACGCCAAGGGGCGCAAGCCTTTCAAACTGGGGCTGCAGCTGCTAAAGATCGTCATCGTGACCGTGCAGGTAGACGCAGTGGTGACCCACGGGAGCACCATGTGGTGAGCAGAAGGGGTGCACCGATGAATGGGCTCCGGCTTCCCTAGTTTTGGGAGATCGGCCATGTGAAACTGATCCTATCTACCTCCACAAATCAATAGTCACCCCACTTTTGCCAATTTGTCGCTATATTTAGCGACTTTTCAGACTAAAAAAAATGGTTTTTGGCCAAAGTCAAAATGTGCACATCAGGGTTTTTACACATCGGGTATCATCCAGAAACACACAATCGGTGCACCCCCAATCCTCAGACGGCCCTTTTGGTGGCGTTGCTGCGTAATCTCTGTCCAGTCTGTCGTAGCTAACGGTGTCTTCCCTTCGCCTCCCAGTTGGTGCTGTTCGGTCTGAGCAACCAGATGGTCGTGACGTTCAAGGAGGAAAACACGGCGGCATTCAAGCACCTGTTCCTGAAGGGTTACCAGGACAACCGTCCCCAGGCTGTCCACACTCAGTCGGAGCTGTACAGCCGCATCGGCTTCGTCGTAGAGCAGGTGGCCCGGACGTTCCCAAGACGGAAATTTACAGTGCCTTTCAAAAGTATTGGCACCTCAAAACGTCAATGATTTTTACTGAGGTTTTTATCAGATAAACCAACACAAAGCTGTGCGTAGAAAAGGGTGCCTTGTTTTAAAAACGTTTTAGGAATAAAAGTATGGCATTCATTTTTGCTGAGTCTTTCTAGGACAATCTGTTCCTATACTGAGATCTGCAAATCTTTTGGGTTTTGGAATCTACCGGCACATCTAGAGAAGTTTTCAGCCTGGTGCTTTTAGGGTTTCTTTTCTTCCACTAATCTAAATATTACATTTTGAAGTTGCGATCTACAATGTTTAGACCTAGACGTTAAGTGCACCAGAATGTCCAGCCTGACAAACGTCTGAGGGCCCTTGGGGTGTGAATACTTTTAAAAACTGAATGCAGGTTCGGCGTCAGATTCCTGGTGTTACATTCCGCTGCGCTTTTCCGTTTTTCTTCTCTGTCGACAGTACATGGCTCTACCGCAGATCGCACTGGGCCGGTATGCATACGTGAAGGGCGTGGGCGTGGACGGGAGCGCTCTCTCCCTCTGCCAGAGGTACTTCAAGACGGGCGCCATCGATCCCGTCAACGACACGTTTGACATCGACCCCCATGTCGTTACAGGTAGGAGCAGTTTTTCTCTTTTTGTAGACAGCAGTATTGAAAATAATAAAAGAAAAAGGCTAGTCCAAGCTCAAAAAAATCTTTTCAAAGACCGGTTCGAGATTAGGTGATTTAGATCCCCAGCCGACTGCCTGATAACCTCTGGTCTGCTCTGTGGAACATCTCTGCAGAGGGTGAAATTACACATTAGAGTGCACAAAAGTGCAAAATTTCTTATCTACCCTTAAAAAAAGGCTAATCCTAGACCAGAAAAAATGAAATACTGATCCAAGACCAGATCATTTTGACCCCAAAACCAGACTGCTATTCCAAAATTGGATACCTTACAGTTCTTGACTGCTTTCTAAAGGATCTTTGTAGAGAAAGAAATTACACATCAGAATGCGTTCGAAGTGCGAAAATTCTCATTTAGCCTTTTTTTTCTTTGAAAATAGACTAATCTTAAACCAAAAAAGTTTTAAAGACTAGTCTGAGAGCAGATAATTTCATCTCCAATCCGATTGCATATAACATCAGGTCCCAAAACCAGATTGCTAATCCCAAATTAGCTTCCTTATAGTTCTTTATTGCTTTATAAGTCATTGAGTGCATGCAAAGTGCAAGATTTCTTATTTATCCTCTTTGGGTTTTTTTTTTAAAAGGTTAATCCTAAACCAAAAAAAATGTTAGACTGGTCCAAGACCGGATAATTTCAACCCCAATCTGATTGCCTGATAACCTCTGATCCCAAAAGCAGATTGCTAATCTCAAATTAGCTGCTTTATAGTCCTTGACTGTTTTATAAAAGTTCTCCTCGAAGGGTGAAATTACACCTTAGAGTTCATAAAATGTGCAGCATTTCTCATTCATTTACGGAAATTACAGCACATAGAGCAGGACAAGCTGTGTGGATGCAACAAAACCTCATTCTCCATTTCTGTAGTTAACACCAAATCAATATTTCCATGGCGCTTGTGGAAATCTTTTCTCTGTGTCACACGACGCTCTGCAGCTCTGTCCTCCTTTTTCAAGACTTGTGTGCTCTTGGCGCAAACACGTGAACTCGGTTGTTTTCCCACATATTTGCAACAAACCAGGTGTCTTCTTGGGAGCGGCGCTATTTGCACACATCTGCTGACTCTGCAGCGATTGCGATTTGGTGATCAAAATAGCAAGGCAAACGGAAATAAAAGTCCGGCTCCATGTGGGCGACTGTGCGCTCCAAAGCTTTAGGGAAGTGCAGAAATTTCATGTTGGCTTCATGTGATGTGGAAAAAAACCTGACGCCTGTACGGCTTTGAAATGGGACTTCCTCATTCGGCTTTCTCGGTTCTTTCACGGCTATTTTCTGATGTCGTTTTCCAGATTGCGTCGGCCTCGATCCGACCGCTGACAGCCCTGTGACGAGAAACGGCGACTACAAGAATTTCACCCTCCAGTTCTACAAGTTAGATGATTTTTTGTTTGTTTTTTTTCTCCCCGCTTAACATTATAATTTCCCTCCGGAGCTCTAATTGTGCACCTCTTAGAAAATATCAGCATTTCCGTCCTTACAGATTTATGGAGTTTACACACTTTCATGTTTCAGATCATCAAACAGATATTTTACGTCAAAGATAATCTGAGTAAATACAAAAAAGGCTGTTTCCACATGATGTTTTTTATTTATTTGGGGAAAAAAACATTATTTATTATTTAAACATTATTTGGGAAAGTCACTCCAGAACCTCCATTTTCTTTCCTTTGTCTTTTCTGCTTACCTTTGGCATTAGAGGCCAGGTTGGTTCGGATCACATTTTTCTCTCAATACATAACATAATCATTTGAAAACTGCCTTTTTAATTTACCGCAGTTGATTTTGTCTGGTGATAAACATGATGAAAACAGAAGAGACGTGCTTCTCCTCAGCACCGTGCTCGTTTCCCTTCCAGGCTGATCAATGTCACGGTTGATTTCCAGCTGAAGGCCATCAACATTCAGACGATAATCAATAACGAAATCCCCGACTGCTACACCTTCGCCATCACGGTGAGCTTCGTTTTCTGTTATTTCTTTTCAGCTGCTTTAACCCTGAAATGATTCATTATGAAACATTTTCTTGTTCTGTCTTGCTTTATTCATTTTTTTTTATTTATTTCAATCTTATGCAAAAGGAAATCTTGCAGAAAAATCTGCAGAAAAGCAGCTGGAGAGAGAAAAAGCTTGGAGTTTGTACAGCCTCTTAGCAGCTGCCATGTTGCTAAAAGCCTGCTGGCTGATGGACTAAATCACACCAGCGCTGATGCTTGACATCTACGGAAGACGATTAGTGCCACTAAGCTTAGTTTCTTCTCAAAATTCTGAGGTGAAAAAAAAGTCCAGAATAAGACTTTAATATCAGATTTCTGACTTTAATGCAGATGGACACTTGAAATAAAACAAAACTAACTTGCAAGTAACTTTTCTGTAAGCTATTGACTAATTATTTAAGGCAATAATCCCTTAATATTGATTAAAACACTTGTAGATTATTTCACTTATCACAAAAGGTTTTTTCCGACGTTACAAGTAAAATATTATGAGTGAAAAAGTTACTTGTAAGTTAATTTTGTCGTATTTCACGTGTGCTAAGATATTTAGACTAGAAACTAGAACAGTAATGGTAACATTTTGTGTTTTTGCGCTCTGTGTTGACCTGGGACAAAGATGTTTAAGCTGAAGTTGAAGTTCCCCAACAGTCTCGGCTGAACAAAGAGAAATGTGACGGGGACATTTGGTCCAGCCGGGAAGAGCTGCGACCTGCTAATGAGCGAAGCGTTTCCTGTTAGACTCACCCGGGTTCTCGCTGTGCTCTCAGATCGCCTTCGACAACAAAGCTCACAGCGGCCAAATCAAGATCCTCCTCCAGAACCAGGCCTCCATAAAGGAGTGCAAAGACACAAACGTGTCCGGACACGGTGAGCCACAGTTGAAACGTTTCACCAAAATTTCAAATAAAGGGCTTTAACTCGACTCGTTTCTCCCCTCCCCCGATCAGCGGAGAGCTACGCCAGAGAGTTCTTCGACGTGGTGGTGGCGATCGTCTGCCTGCTGTCGCTGCTGCTCTGCGGCCGCTCCATCCTCAGAGGAATCCTCCTTCAACGCGTAGGAAACAGAAGCAGCTCTTCTCTACTTTTCTTTATCCCCCCACTCAGCTCCTTCAGACTAGCCAGCAGCAATTAGCAAACACCTGGTAGAAATGAGCATCAGCTGAGCTCATTATAGAAGCTGCTTCTCAGTGAAACGCCGGTAAAGACATTGTTAAGCCACGTTGTGACGACTACCTGAAGGCGCAGTTTTCAGAAAGAGCAGGAGCTTCTTAAAGAGACAGAGACCCAATTTCAAGGCATTAAATTACAAAGTTAAATTTCTTTTAAGTCATACCTGATATATGTAGCATTTTCCTAACAACTGACAGTAACATAGAGACTTGATTGTGCTATAAAATGGCACCATGTACAGCGGATAGATGAAGCTTTAGGTCGTTTGAAAAACGTGTAAATGGAAGGTAAACAGATAGCTGCTGTTGTTGCTGTAGCTCCAAGACGAACACAAAATATCTGCTGCTCAACTGTGTCATCAATATCTGCCCTCATATGTAACTGGGATGTTTGGAGTCCTGATCCTGTTCCCTCTCCCGAAACAGGAATACGTTCAGTTTTTCAAGCACAAACTGGAGCGCAAGGTGAGCTGGGGGGACAGGATGGAGTTCATCAACGGCTGGTACATCCTGCTCGTCATCAGCGACGTGTTTACCATCGTCGGCAGCTTCATCAAGATCGGGATAGAGTCCAAGGTGGGTTCAGCGCGCCGTCAGGAACACTCTGGGTTCCTGTGTGGTCTGGGAACGTGTGGAGTGTGGAAAAATATGATCTTTCTTCTTCTCCTGCCTTCATTGTTTCTTACTACTTTGTCTTTTCTACCTTTCTTTATTTCTTGTTCTCTTTCTTTCTAAATCTTTCTTTGTAAAACCTTTCTTTTTAAATCTTTCTGTCTAAATCTTTGTAAATATTTCTTTATTAGATCTTTCTGAATCCTTCTTTTTAAAACAAATATTTCTAAATCTTTCTCTCTCCTCATAAAATGGCTACTAAATGCTGAGAAATCCCAAATTTTGATCTGGACATTGTGACGGAATCCTCAACGGATCACTTTCCACCCTGCACATGACGTGTAAAAACAATAGATAAAAAAAAAAAGTCACGTTTTGCCACAGTAGAAATCCTTCCGTACCGAATGACATCCGTACTTATTTCCTGACTAACTGCGATGCGTCGCGTTGCAGACGCTGTCGTCGTACGACGTGTGCGGGATCCTGCTGGGAACGTCCACTCTGCTGGTGTGGGTGGGAGTCATCCGCTACTTCAGCTTCTTCCAGAAATACAATGTAACCGGACGTTTTCTTCTACAAGAACCAGGACGTCGCATCTTCTCTGCGTGTCGGACGCTTATTAAGCTGACGTCTCTCTCCGCACAGATCCTGATTGTGACTCTGAGAGCTGCTTTTCCGAACGTCATCCGCTTCTGCTGCTGTGTGGCTGTGATTTATTTGGGATACTGCTTCTGTGGATGGATTGTCCTGGGCCCCTACCACGCCAAGGTAGGCAGCTCGCACTCTGCCGTCACGAGTTTATTCTAACATTATTTCGATGATGAACATCAATTCGTTATTGCGCAGCGATTCGCTCGGAGAGTCGTCTGATGCGTTCGGTTTCTCTCTTTTGAAGCAGGCCAGCAGGCGGAAACTGTCGTTGTTCTTAACATTTCATCGTTAATGTACGGGATTTATTGTATCGTTAATCGTGTATCGTTATAAAAAAATAAAAGGTAAGAAACGGAAACTCTAAAGCCCTTCCGCTGTAGAGTTTCCGTTTCATGCTTCCAGGTTGTCGGTTTGTAGAATCTGCTGAAAGTTGCCGTTTACGGCGGATTGCGTGTGTGCAGTTTCGCTCCCTGTCCATGGTGTCAGAGTGCCTGTTCTCCCTCATCAACGGGGACGACATGTTTGTGACGTTTGCCGAGATGGAGCAGAGCGGCACCCTGGTGTGGGTCTTCAGCCAGGTCTACCTCTACACCTTCATCTCCCTGTTCATCTACATGGTGCTGTCCCTCTTCATCGCACTCATCACCGGCGCCTACGACACCATCATGGTACCTACGGCTTCTCTTTGAGCCACGCCCACGGCTGCGAATAGAAATGTCGGGATTTTCCTTCCACCTTCAGCCTCCTTTTCTTCCCCGCAGGCCCAAACGAAGGAGCAGGTTCCGGAGACGGACCTGCACGCGTTCATAGCGCAGTGCACAGACACGCCCAGTTCCGGCAAATTCCGCGGGCCGGACGGGTCGTCGTGCTCCTTCCTCTGCTGCTGCGAATGGTGAGGAGGACGACAAAATGGATACACACACACACACACATAAAAAAGAGGAGTGAGTGACATCTGCGTCAAAAAGCAAAAGGCTATTACATTTTTTTTTTTTTTTAAATCTTCAAAGACCCACATTGCCTCTCCGCTGACAGCTGCACTCCTTTCTCCAGACGCTCAGCAGGGACGCTGGAGGCTGGCGGAGCGAACCGGCTGACCTTGGGCCGCTTTTGTCCTTTGGTGCCAGCGTTTCAGTTTTGGATTCAAATTCGTTCGGCACAGTCGCACGTCCAATTAACCTGCCTCCGTTTTTGTACTGTATGAATAATCTGCTGCCTTTCGCTCAGTCTTCTAGGCCTTAGGCTGCCAGACCCGTAGCGCCAGGAAGCAGAAATTCATTGCTTAAGACTGGAAATGGGGTTCATCAAGTGGAATCAGGGCAACGTTTTGCTTGGTTCGTTAACAAAGGCTGGTTTGCTTACTGGTGAGAAAAGAGCAAAGAGAAACACTATCCACAGTGACACGCCCAGAGGCATTCTTGTCTGTTTCACCTGGTTGCTATTAGTTAGCTAACCAGGCTATATTTTGAATCAGGCAAATGGTTGTTTATTTGGTTTTTAATTTAAAAATATAACATTTTACAATATTTCCACTGTGAACAACCTCAATCAGTGAGACATTGAATATCAAAAGTGAGCAATTCTAGTATTCAATAACATGGAAGCTTTTATTTTAAGCTAATTTGCTCTCAGCATCAACCTTGGCAAACATTAGCTAGCAGTTAGCATGTTAGTAACTTTGGAATGATTATTTTATTCTCTCTTTTTTTTAAAAAACATTTTATGATACTTTGTTACTTTAAACGGACAGAGAACATGTTACTGTCTTAACTCAGTTTTGGACAGATCTTTGTTTTGGGTGAATATTTGTGGAAGTTTTATAGATTAGTTTATGTTTATGAGTAAGACGACCTGAACCTATTTGCATTTGATTTCGACCCTTTTTTTTTTTTTTAAGTTGTAGATTAAACCTACAAAAGGAAAATCCTATTGCTGCACTTTTAAAATTGATCTTTATTATTCTGTAACATATTTTTTTAAAAAAATGTAATTTAAGCTAGTTTGCGATCTCATAGCGTTAACTTTTCCTAACATTAGCCTAGCTAATTTAAAAATGTGTTTACTCTGTGAAATTTTTACATTCTTAGTCTTATTCTCTTTTTGCTCATTTTGTTGCACTTTTAGAAAAAAAAAATGTTTTCTCTCAACTGAGTTTGTGTTCAAATCTATATTTTTTCCATGTTGAGATTTAACGTAGGCAGTTTTGATTATTCTGTTCGTTGTTTTATAGTTAACTTGAGAAAGTGTGACAGCTCGTTATTTCATCTGTATATGAAATGCACTCCTTTGTATGCCTTTAAAAACATTGTTTATGGAAACTTTTGAAAGTGTTCTAATCATTCCAGGATTTTTTTTTACTTGTTTTCTGTCGTTTGTGGTTTTTACTGCTTTTTTTTTTTTTTTTTTTGCACTTTAATTTAAATACATAAACTTCTTTTACAATCACAAAAGTAATGATTGTAGTTTATTTATTTGCACAGAAATAGTATTGTAAAGCTTTACTTAATTTGACAGTGGCGCATCATAGTCATGAACAACAAAGCGAAGCATTGTAAATGTAATGTATCAGCCAGTCTGTGTTTAGTTATAGGAAGGCGTCCGGATTTTGCTGTGGTTTAATGTTGGCAGCCATTCCTCACTGTGTTTGTTAGCATGTACTTCTGCATTTTTCATTTTTACCTCGGTTTCAGAAGAGACAATAGCAAAAAGGGAAGCATTTAGCATGGAGCGTTTTGCAGGGTTCAACTCGGTGTTCTGTACTGATGCTGTCTTAATTATATCAGTGCACATTTCACTTAAAGAAACCGAAAAAAGGATGTGGACTGCTGTTGTTTGCCTTTTATTTACCGTTTCAATGACCACTCTTACATATTTTTGAAAGAGTTGTTATTATAGAGCTTTGACCTCAATGTTAGGTGAGTTTCAGAGCTTAAAAGATGGAGAGGTCGTTCTCATATTGGTGGTACCATCATAAGTTTAGGCATCGGCTACTTAAAAGGCTAAATACTTTTAAGTATTTATGTTAAGTGTTTATGCATAGTGTTTATGCTAACAACTATTAGCATCAGGGGCGCAACTTTGCACTTTCTGAGGTGTATGCAGAAACATTATAGACGTGCCGCTGCTACAGATCACGTCATTAACACATGCACAAACCTCTGTCACATAAAGAAAAGTTTGACTGTAGAAATAATTTTTATGCCATTGTTTTGGCGCCCCCCTCTGCGAATAAGTACTAAGTAGCAATACAAGCTAAAAACACAGTGTCTGTATTTAATCAATCCAAACAATAGGAACATTTTCACAAATGAGGGCTGCACATCTATTTTGGTGTGGTTAAAAGATTAAGTAGCAGTCTGGCAGAAGTGCAACAAAAACGTATTCCCGTTTTGATCACTTTAAACTCATGGCAGCCATGTTGGATTATGTGGAAGCATTACATTTATGAAGAATTAAAGAGGCTTTTATTTACTTTTTGCAATCTGTAAATCTTTTATGTTCAACACACAGAACTCATATTTTTGCGGTGCTTTTTTTTTTCAGATTATATGTCCTTAAAAAATAAAAATAAACACAATGCGGAAGCTAGAGCTGACAGTTGAAAAAGGATCACATGTTTTGCTGTTCTAGGCTTTAATGCACAACACACTGGGCACCAGAAGTAGGAATAGTTACGTATCCACCTTTAGTATGAATTTATGAGACAAAGATTTTAAACAACAAGTGAGGAGGAGGACTTGTGGAGAAATGTCTGTGAGCAGTAGCTAGGAGACGAAGTAAACCCAGTCTGCCTGTAACTCACATCAGTGGCTAATGACTACTTTCGACAAAACTGTAATTGTAATTCAAAACATGAAATACTGTCAGCATTACACCATTTCTGCTTTAGTTTTGAGCTCATTGTGACAGCGCCTCTTTTTATATTACAGACAACAGCGGCTTTAATTTCGGGATTAGCCCGAAATTTAAAACCGCCACGTTTTTGCCGTCGGTTGAAGGAGTTGCTGCTCTGCGTCAACATCCCTGTTTCACTCCGCACGGTGAATGAAAGCTCCGGAAAAACAAGTTCAAGGCTAAAAAAAATAAATAAATTACTAGACTTGTAGTGAAAACCTGACTAACAACATGCCAGAATCCATATTTGGAAGCGCTTCCTGTTTTGAGTGGGTCCGCCTGATTCAAAAAGCCCTGCATTTGAAAAGTTTGCAAACCCATGAAGTTTTGGGGCACCCACAGGTCTCCTAGCAACAGCAATATTCGCTTATACTTCAGGCTCCGTCCATCATGTTAACTGGAGTCCAGTTCTTAGTTTTGTATTCTCACCTAACTGTGCTTTGTTAGTACAGTTAGCCACCGCTAGAGGGGGGAAGCGTGCTCTTTCTCCTACCACAAGCAAACCAAACCCAGGAAATCAAAATGAGGGGCACTAAAGAAATGTCTGGAAGAAAAAAAAACCAAAGGCACTTTCCAAAGGAGGCCTGGTAAAAGATTAGCCACATTAAAAAATAAATAATGTAGCAGAAAAGTGCTTGAGCTTCAAATCTACTGTGTAAATGGAAGTACAGGTCAGCTGCTTCAGCAGAAAAAGAAGAAAAATAATGTACCTAGGTATTGTTTAGAAGCAACAGACATCAAGGCAGTCACTCCCTCATGTGCTGGAGTGGTACCGCTGTCCAATAAGAGCAGTATGTTCGTGCATTATTCAACAGAGGAAGGTACCAGAGCTGATGAAGCAGCACTTACACAGCGACAGGTAACCTGATGACGTCAGCTTTCAAAGCTGGTTAACGCCATCTTTAATAATAATAATAATAAAATCTTTCTCTTGCAGAAAATAACAGATTCGGAATGCGAGGTTATTTGTAGGGTGGCGTTTGTAAAGTTGCACAGTAAAACATTTATTTAGCCTGCTACAGAGGAGGGGAAAAAAATAGATTTCAGTCATATTTTCTCCATGTTACTCATACATTTATAAATGCCAGAGTTCCAGACTAAATACTTAACTCACAAACTTAATATTTTGTTCCAAGCTAAATGCTTAAATCTGAGTACAGTATCTAGCTTCCAAGCTAAGTATTTCATTTGCAAGTTAAATATTTAGCCCCAAATGAAATATGTATTTTTCTAACTAAGATGTTAGTTAAAGATGATTATTTTTTCACCTAAACATTTAGTTTTCGAACTAAATATTTAATTTGAGAGCTAAACAGGTAAATATTTAGCTTGTGAATTAAATATTTAGTTTGAGACTCTAATAGTGATTCATGTATGAATAACATGGTGAAAATATGACTTTGAAAAATGATCCAGCCCACATTTTTTTCTCTATAACAGACTGAATAAACTTTACAAACGACACCCTTTGGGTAAAACATATTTACATTAAAGTCTCCATTGTGGTCAGGGAGCATCGTTTTGACCCACATGCTGCAGTAGGGAGCGCCGGAGGGCATGATTAAAGTCCATTAATTAGACGTTTGTTGCCTTCTTTTGTTCACACGTTGCTTGTCAGGGAGTGTGGAAGCATCCTGCATGCTAATGATATGTGGTGTGGTTCTTCAGGGAATCCATGCTGGGTGCAGAGAGCAGCTGCACTGGCGTGTGCTAACCTGCGCCAGCCAGCTCGCTATTCGTACACACACACATATACACACACACACATTCACCGGATTTCTAATATAATGCTCGACTTATTGGAGTGTGAACGGCTGCGTGTGCAGAGGCCTCCTCGTGCTCTCGGGGGCCACTTGTGGTAATGATCCAGGGTGTCTGATGAGATGGGTGTGTCTGCGGGAGATTCAGACCTGTGTGCAATGTGACTCTTCATGCCGGAGTAAATGAAACACAAGGAGAGCGTGCCTGTGTCTGTATCTGCTGCTGGCTAAATAACTAATGTGTTGAGCAAAACTGGAGGCCAGGTTTTCAGGGCTGACTGAGCGCCAGGTGCCAGTTTTTAAAAGAAGAATATTCTGTCTGTGTGTGGGTGTGGGTGGGGGGCGCGTGTGTGTGCTGTGGCCACCCCAGCTGGACTCCGAGCAATGTAGAAAAAAAAACAAACAATGAGATAAATAACACGGGAACTGCGCGCTGGGGTACAGTGCCCTGCCCCTTCCTGTCTCCACTGCCTCCATAACCACCGCCTGTGTGGCGAAAAAAAAACAAACAAAAAAAAGAGAGAAAAAAAAACACCACCTTCCTCTCTTTGTTGCTCCCGGTTGCCTGTGCCAATATGTCCATCAGTCTCTAGCGAGCAGGCACTAAACGGCCCAGCTCACACCTTCTTCCCTCTCAGGTTCCATTGCTTGCACACACACCTGCACGCAGGCACACAGAAGACGTCCCTTTGACCTCTACACAGTCTGAACAGCAGGTTAGCTAGCTATATTTAGTGCCTTGTTAAAGTATACATAAAAATGTACATTTTGTAAATCGTGTCAAGCAATCTGAGCCACTGCTTATAGGAATCCTAAACTATCTGTCAGGAGTTGGGTTTTTTTTGTTTTGCCTTTTTTGTTTTTTTTCATTCCTATGGCTTGCCATCGCCACCAGATGGCACCATGGAGGCTAGGATAGGAGGACTGAAGGGCTGACGTCACCGTCACACCGGTTCCCAATCCACTCGTCAGCGGGACTTCAAGAGACGGCGACTGCCAGCATACCAACGCTTGAGTGTTAGCCTGTAATGGTAACCCAGAGCCCTCTCCAGCGACCTAGTCGAGCTTCCTGTCGATTCTGAGCTAACGCCATCTGTTGTTTGGATTTTTTTCAGCTGTTCCTGCAACGTCAAGTCTGGCTGTAGTCCCGAGTTTCCCTTGCGACGCCGTCTGGACCCTATTACCTGTCCGCCCTCCACCGCAGCACAACCTCCACCTCCAGCGCCTCCACACCTGGCCACGCCGTTGTTTATTCTCCTCCCCGAGTAAGCATACACTTTAGAGCTCTGGAAAATCCCCACGGTCCCTGAACTCACCTCCCGATCTGTTGTTGTTCCCAGAAGTCCTGACTTACCTGTCTGTCGCCGTCCCTTCGATGACTGAGAGCCTACCCTGGAAATCTTTTGTAAATAAATCACTTTAACTGATCTTTCGCGTCCCGAGTTGTGTTCTGCATGTGGGTTCGTAGTGTTAAAGCAGATATGACAGAACACTCAAGCCAACAACCGAACCCAGCAGACACAATCAGAAGGGCTTTAGCTGAACAACAATCAGCGATTCAGTCACATGAAAAGGTCCTTCGCGATCTTAGCGCCAGTCAAGCAGAAACGAACCGTCGGCTTGAAGAAATAGCTAACTTTCTGCAGACTTCATCCCAACAGCCTCCAGTCGCCGCTCCGGACCCTACTCCCGATCCTGCTCCAGTGAGCCGCGCCATGTATTCGGAGATCCGCCCACCCTCGCCAGAAAGGTTTGATGGTGACTCTAACAAATGTAAGGGTTTCATAATGCAGTGTTCATTGATTTTCAATCATTCTCCTCAGAGCTTTCTTAACGATGGGGCCAAGATTGCATTTATAATTGCTCACCTGTCAGGTAGAGCTCTTAGCTGGGCTGAGGCGAAGTTTCCTGACCCCACTAATTTTGCCTGTACATTCACAGAGTTCTTGGCGGACTTCAAACAGGTTTTCACTTGTGACCCTGACAAGACCGCTAACTCCCGAGAGTTATGGTCATTAAAACAAGGACAAAGATCTGTAGCAGACTTTGCAATTGACTTCAGAATAGTGGCTGCAGCCTCGGCTTGGAACCCGGCAGCTTTAAAGAGCGCTTACTTTCACGCTCTCAGTGACTCGATAAAGGATGAGTTGGCAACGCTCGATGAGCCTGATTCCTTAGAAGATCTGATAAAATTAACTATTCGGTTAGATAACCGGATCAGATCCCGTAACAGGGAGAGGAGCCGCAGAACTTCATCTACCAGAAACGTACAGACTTCTGCTCCTGTGACCCCAACCCTTTCCTCACTCAACTCACCTGAACCAGAACCAATGCAACTTGGACGTACACGGTTATCCCCCGAAGAGAGACAAAACCGGATGAGGTCTCGCCTTTGTCTATACTGTGGCGCGCCCGGACATTTCATTGCTAGCTGTCCGGTTCGGTTAAACCCCCTAGTCCGCCAGTAGAGGGGGGAGATCTGGTGGACCGACATGTTCAAGCTTCTCCTCGCTTTTCGATAATTTCAAACCTTAGTTACAATAACCAGACCATTCCTTTGACAGCCCTGATTGATTCTGGTTGTGAACGAACCTTAATTGACTCTGAATTGGTTAAACAGATGTCAATTGAGACTGTCGAGTTACCAGTTCCTCTTAGAGTTTCTGCTCTAGATGGAAAATCACTTCCACCCATAACTCACAAAACCAAACCGCTTCTCCTGGTTAGTTCAGGTAACCACAACGAATTGATTTCTTTTTTTGTTTTTCCCACAGCCACATCATCTGTCGTCCTAGGTTTTGATTGGCTGGAACTACATAACCCTCACATAAACTGGTCAGATAAGAACATTGTTTCATGGTCCACTAACTGTCACTCCACCTGCCTCCGGTCTGCTGTTCCCCCAGGTCCGCCACCGGCAGAGCAACAAGAAGTGGATCCTTTGGATTTATCGTCCATCCCTGTTGACTACCACGATTTGGCTCCTGTCTTTAGTAAGGCTAAAGCTCTTTCTCTTCCTCCTCACAGACCTTATGATTGCTCCATAGATCTCCTCCCAGGGGCCCCGTTACCCTCAAGTCGACTGTATAACATCTCACGGCCCGAGCGGGAGACTATGGAGAAGTATATTAAGGACTCTTCGGCAGCAGGTATAATTCGACCTTCTTCTTCTCCTCTGGGGGCTGGATTTTTTTTTGTTGGCAAGAAGGATGGAACACTGAGACCTTGCATAGATTACCGTGGGCTAAACCAAATCACAGTTAAAAATAAATATCCTTTACCTCTGTTGTCGTCTGCGTTTGAGCCTGTCCATGGTGCCACGGTCTTTTCCAAACTAGACTTAAGAAATGCTTACCATTTGCTTCGCATTCAAAGGGGTGATGAGTGGAAAACGGCCTTTAAGACACCTCTGGGACACTTTGAATATTTAGTTATGCCGTTCGGCCTGTCCAATGCTCCAGCTTGCTTTCAGGCTTTGGTAAATGATGTTTTAAGAGACTTTTTGAATATATTCGTGTTTGTATATCTGGATGATATACTCATTTACTCCAAGAATTTAACTGAACATAAACACCATGTCCGCCGGGTTCTGCAACGACTACTTGAGAATAAACTCTATGTGAAAGCAGAGAAATGCGAATTCCACAAATCATCAGTGTCCTTCTTGGGCTTTATACTTGAGGGCGGACAGGTTCGCCCTACGGAGGACAAAATTAAAGCAGTTGTGGAATGGCCGACCCCTGATACACGTAAACAGCTCCAAAGATTTTTAGGTTTTGCAAACTTCTACCGAAGATTCATTCGCAACTACAGTCAAACAGCTCTTCCTTTAACCGCTCTAACCTCCACAAAGTCTCCATTCCTGTGGACACCCACAGCTGAAGCAGCGTTTAAAAGACTCAAGTCTCTTTTTTCTGCTGCCCCTGTCCTGATTCAGCCCGACCCGTCCAGACAATTTATTGTGGAGGTTGATGCGTCCGATACAGGAGTGGGAGCCGTTCTGTCCCAAGTATCTAGCACTGATAATAAGACACATCCTTGTGCCTTCTTTTCCCGTAGGTTATCCCCTGCTGAACGGAATTACGATGTGGGCGACCGGGAACTTCTGGCCATCAAGTTGGCCCTGGAGGAGTGGCGACATTGGTTGGAGGGTGCCGAACATCCAGTGCTAGTTTGGACTGACCATAAGAACCTCTCCTACCTTCAATCCGCAAAACGCCTCAATCCACGTCAATCCCGTTGGTCTCTGTTCTTTTCAAGATTTAACCTGTCCATTTCCTACCGCCCAGGCTCACGCAACCCGAAACCAGATGCTCTGTCCCGGCAATATGCTGCTGATAACTCAGACAAGACTCCTGCGACCATCTTGCCCCCCAGCTGCACCGTGGGTGTTGTCACCTGGGAGATTGAGGATCTCATAAAGCAGGCTCAGTCCTCTGAATCTACACCTGTTGATTGCCCAGCTAATAAACTTTTTGTTCCCTCAGCTGTCCGAGCCAGATTTCTACATTGGATCCACGCCTCTAAGTTTTCAGGGCACCCAGGTACGAGTCGCACCATTTCTCTAATAAACCGCAGGTTTTGGTGGCCATCCATCCATAAGGATGTTAAGGACTATGTGCGAGCCTGTGTTGTTTGCTCCCGGAACAAGTCCTCTCATCAGCCCCCATCAGGACTCCTTCAACCACTACCTGTTCCCAAGCGTCCGTGGTCTCACATTGCCATTGATTTTGTCACTGGGTTACCTCCCTCTAAAGGGATGACGACTATACTCACCATCGTAGACCGTTTTTCCAAGGCTTGTCATTTAGTTCCCCTTCGCAAGCTCCCCAGTGCTTTTCAGACCGCTCAGTTGATGATTAAACATGTCTTCTGTTTACATGGCATCCCAGTTGAGATACTTTCGGATCGGGGTCCACAGTTTGTGTCCCAAGTTTGGAGACATTTTTGTGCTGCTCTCAAGGCCAAAGTAGTTCTAACTTCTGGTTATCATCCTCAGACCAATGGTCAAGTGGAAAGAATGAATCAAGAACTTGAGTCAGTCCTCCGCTGTTTCTCATCCACCAATCCATCTGACTGGAGTACTTTCCTGCCATGGGTTCAGTATGCACACAATAGCCATGTTTCTGCCGCTACTGGTTTATCTCCTTTTGAGGTTTCCCTAGGATACCAGCCCCCACTTCTTGCCGCTGAGGAGGATCTGATCTCCGTTACTTCTGTCCAACACCACATCCGGCGCTGCAAGAACGTCTGGAGATCAACCATCAACGCCCTCAATAGAACTTCAACTCAGAACAAGCGTTTCGCTGATCGCAGAAGGATTCCGGCTCCGGTGTACTCTCCTGGTCAGAAGGTTTGGCTATCCACTCAGAACATTCAGTTAAAATCTATGTCAAAGAAGCTGTCCCCTAGGTTCATTGGACCTTTTGAGGTGGAATCCATAATCAATCCGTCAGCTGTCCGTCTCCGTCTCCCAGACTCGCTACGGATCCATCCCACTTTTCATGTGTCTCAAGTTAAGCCTCTCCAGACCAGCACCTTGTGCCCTCCACCTGAACCCCCTCCTCCCGCCCGTATCATTGACGGGCACCCCGCTTACACTGTTCGCAGGATTGTGGACTCCCGTCGGCGGGGTCGGGGGTGGCAGTACCTTGTTGATTGGGAGGGCTATGGCCCGGAGGAGCGCCTCTGGGTCCCTGGTTCGTTCATTTTGGATTTGGATTTGATTGCTGATTATCGCTCTTCTTTGCCTGCCAGGTCGTCTCGGCCGCCAGGTGGCGACCGTTAGGGGGGGGGTACTGTCAGGAGTTGGGTTTTTTTTGTTTTGCCTTTTTTGTTTTTTTTCATTCCTATGGCTTGCCATCGCCACCAGATGGCACCATGGAGGCTAGGATAGGAGGACTGAAGGGCTGACGTCACCGTCACACCGGTTCCCAATCCACTCGTCAGCGGGACTTCAAGAGACGGCGACTGCCAGCATACCAACGCTTGAGTGTTAGCCTGTAATGGTAACCCAGAGCCCTCTCCAGCGACCTAGTCGAGCTTCCTGTCGATTCTGAGCTAACGCCATCTGTTGTTTGGATTTTTTTCAGCTGTTCCTGCAACGTCAAGTCTGGCTGTAGTCCCGAGTTTCCCTTGCGACGCCGTCTGGACCCTATTACCTGTCCGCCCTCCACCGCAGCACAACCTCCACCTCCAGCGCCTCCACACCTGGCCACGCCGTTGTTTATTCTCCTCCCCGAGTAAGCATACACTTTAGAGCTCTGGAAAATCCCCACGGTCCCTGAACTCACCTCCCGATCTGTTGTTGTTCCCAGAAGTCCTGACTTACCTGTCTGTCGCCGTCCCTTCGATGACTGAGAGCCTACCCTGGAAATCTTTTGTAAATAAATCACTTTAACTGATCTTTCGCGTCCCGAGTTGTGTTCTGCATGTGGGTTCGTAGTGTTAAAGCAGATATGACACTATCAGACCTTACATTAACGCTTAAAGGGCCGGTATTGTGTTTTCTAGGCACATAGTGCCATTAGAGCACAGTCAAGTTATTGTTACCCTAAGTTGTTATTAAAATTTTATATACATCAAATATGACCTAAGAGAAATTTCACTTCGTAATTTATCTCCTTGAAATTGTGCCTCTGTCTCTTTAAGAAGCTCCTTCTCTTTCTGAAACTCCGCCTTGAGGAAGTCGTCACAACATCACTAACAGCGTTGCACTGAGAAATGGCTCCTATAATGAGCTCAGCAGACTCACAGTTCCTCCAGGTGTTTGCTAATTGCTGCTGGCTAGTCTGAAGGAACCGAGTGGGGGAGGGCCGCTCTGTGAGGGGGGCGCTTGGAAGCTGCAGCTCAGAGGAGGAGTTTGGTCCTCGAAAGCGGGACTACGTCCACCCAGCTGAGTGGTTGCCATGGGAGATTAAAGGATTTCTCAAACATGCAAGCAAGAGTCAATTTTACATAATACTGATTTAAAATACTCCTTTGAAATTTAACATAGACGGTAGATCTGAAATCTTTACATTTATATTTTTTGAGAATTAGAATATGTTTACATTTGAAACGATGGTTTCTTAAAGATCGGTAATCGGTGGTCGGCTAGAACCTGATTAAAGAGCAGAGAACACAAGCCATCGGTAAGTCGGTAAATAATGCTCAGCGTCCTCAGGTTTTCTGGAGGCGAATTCCTCCAAAATGTGAGCAAAGACGTCTGAGATCAGCCCGCTTCAGACAAAGCTTCCTCTGGCTGCATTTTACATATTCAGACAGATGAACATGCACCTCGAACTCAAACAAGAAACACACAATCTAATCTTGCACTCTGCTACACCACTTAGGGAGGAGAGAGAGGGGGGGGGAGGGGAGGGGGGGCTGAAAATGAAGAGTGGATGACAGGCATGACATGAAGAAAAAAAAAATCCCATCCAGAGCAGAGCAGCACACAAAAGCCTGGCTCATGTAGACAGGGGACGGCAGGCGGCTGCTGGGGGCTGAGCATGCAGCGCAGCAGACAGGCAGGCAGACAGGCAGACAGACACGCAGACAGACAGACAGGCGGCGTGCCCACCCAGACAGTCTCCAATGAAAAGCTGTGTTCTGCAGAAACAAAAAGATTCAGCAGAGATGATTCAACACCATGTGCTACTACTGCACTCTGACGGGGAGAGAACTGAAAAAAAGACAATCTGTGCACACTCTGCACACAGTCTTTGTGTCTGAAAGCTCGCTTTTTTTTATTATTATTTTATTTTAGCTGCACATGGTGGACATTTGCAAACAGATACACATCCTGTTTTAAGACATTAATATATATATATATATATATATATATATATATATATATATATATATATATATATTAAAAATCAACAAGTTTGAGATGCATTCAGGGTGTTCTGCTGCAACAGTAGCACTGAAAGCGGACAATACAGCCAACTTGATGCATGCGGCGCAACCCTGCTTCACCGTGCGGGGTGTGTGTGTGTGCGCAGTGGGGCATGGAGAATGGAAAAAAAGAGTTTGAACAGTCGAGATAAAGGGCTCTAGGGGCCTGGACGAGGAGGTGGAGGGGTAGAGGGGGGCACCAGACAACTGGGAAAAACTCGGACGAGAGAGTAGGGTGACTCGCAAAGAGGTGACATCATTCTTCATTTGAATAATCCCCCATCACCACCACCCCCCCCCCCCCCCCCGACCCCCCTCCAGAGTGGAGGGGATTGGTTGTTTTCAGTGGAGAAAAAAAGAGAAAGAGAGTTTCCCGTCTATTTGCTATTCACTCTCTTTCAATTTTGCCATGCTGCTTCTGTCTGGTGAATGCTCCATTCACGGACTCGTAGTAAAGAGACAGTTTTTTGTTGTTGTTTTTGACAGGGCAAAAAAAAGAAAATGATCCACTGTTAAAATGCACTATCCATTTTAGAGACAACTGTATCCACGTACGATGGCTTGCAAAAAGTATTCACACCTGTTGAGCTTTTCAGTTTCCCCAGCTTCAGTTCACATTAAGATTTGGAGGCACAGACTGGCACGGTTGTGAAGTGTTTCGTTTCCTTTTCTTTTGTTTTTCTTCTTACAAATGAAAATCTGAGAAGTGTGGCATGCATATATAGAGTCAACCCTGCTGAGTCAGCGCATTGCTTGCAAGTCTTGTCTTATTACAACCGCAAGCTTCAACGCGTTTTATTAAGGTTTTATTATGCGATACCTCAACACAGTCAGCCCACAGCATGACTCTGTCACCACCGTGGTGATTTTGTCATCGCTGTTGGGAAGATGTACATGTCACATATTTATTTTCTATTTACTATTCACTAAACCCAGTTAAATTATTGGTTTGTTTATGTTGCCAGCAACAGCGTGTTGTCTTCCCTCTCACAACCAGCTTTCCTGTCTGGCCAGCAACTATACGATAAAAACCCCAAATCTTTTAATATAGATGTCTCTTTGAATAAATCAATCAAAAGATGGGATCGTGATAATATTTTCAGTGTGAAAATATTATTATGCTAATAAATTCCTAAAATGCTTATTAAAATAATGCTACGGTTTTTTTTTTTTTTTTTCTTACACACGTTTCCGCTGTGAACAACATTCATGAAGTTCCAGTAAAACAAGAATCCCACCTAGAATTTATTTATATAGTCACTGAATTTGGTTTTTGACAATAAGTAAAATATATCACCGGCTACAACATGGCCAACATTTCCGAGCAGCACGCGAACGCACCAGCCTCTCCTCCGCCCGTTCCATCCCTCCGTTCGCCGGCTCCAGTATCGCGAGTGAGTGAGTGAGTGAGTGAGTGTGCAGCGAAGTGAAGCGAACCGTCTCTCTCCTCCTTTCTTCCTTCAAGGGTGCGCGCATCACTTGTGGGAAAACGGCGCTCGCGACTCACAAGTCCATTGTCCGTTGGCTCGGTTCGACTTGCCTTCGCCGTCCCCCGGTGCCCTCCTACTTCTCACTCCAGCTTTTATCTTGCAATTTCATCCCCACTTTCCGACTCGAGAGGCGGCGGACTGGCTAACACCGACTGGGCGTACAGCTGGTGAGGATTTTGCTAGCTTGCAGTGACGCTAACCGGTAAGTCCCAGATTGTTTTAGCTTTAGCTAGCGTGCTAAAGTCGGTGACAGTAAGTACGCGTAAATAAAAACAACGGTGGCTTAAAATTAACGTCCTGTCTGGTGGCCGTTGAAGACGTCTGCGCCATTACCGTTTCTCTTACATTTGAAACAGATGTATAAAGTATTCGAATTACAGTTGCTGTTTCTTTTGAATGGGTATTTATGTTAGACGCGTAAAATAAAATGTGTATAAGCTTTGTTTTGGGTGTCATGCCGCCTTTGTGTGGTGAGGCGCTCCGTTTCTGTGAATGTGACTCGAGTGGGGCGGTGGCAGCCAGGCTGCGTGGTCGCTAAACTGCCCAGCAGACCTGTTAGATACAAACTGGTACAACTAATTAAATCGCTTTAACGTGTTTCTTGTCCTTACGTGGAAAACATTTTCCCTCCTTTTGTGAGCATTTTGTGCGCCTTTTCACCCTAAACTTTTTTTTTTTTTTTTGCCCCCTCTTTTCCCTCTTCTTGTCTCCCCTCCTCCATCCTTCATCGCGGATTCCCATTGTTCTGTGATGGGCAAAAGTAGTGTGAGAAGCGAGAGATGTTTTAGCCGCCTCTGGGGGGGGAGGGAGGAGGAGGAGATTTCAATTTTTCCTCCTTTTTCTGTGTGTGAAAATGAATGAGCAGGACAAGCGTCTTAATTCTCATTTTTTCTTCATAGAACATTTCCCCATCAGCATGTTAAGGCAACGACCTCTTCAGAAGCCGAAGGGGACGAGTGAAGCTGAAATGTCTCGAAATAGAGCAGCGCACAGCTGTGATATAATCAGAGGTGATTAATGTCAACCCCTCTAAAAGTGATCGGCCATTATGGTATAAGGCTTTAGGGGGTTTCCCACTTCCTGACCTTTTTTTTTTTTTTGGCAAGTGAGCAAGAATTTGTTGTATTTCAAAAGAACACAGCAAATAAGGGATCTGAAAAGACAAACCAGTGCAATTCATACACAAATCATAGGGATGAAACAGTCAGTTATATATCAGAATGAAAACATTTTGTCTTGATTTTGTGATCAGCAAACTAAATACCTAAGATCCTATTTATTTATTTCTTTTATTCTAATCTTTATGTGTGTGTAAATTTGTTAATCATTTTCTGTCTACAAGTGTTCCAACTAACAACTTAAAATCAGATAAATTTGAGTAAGAATTTTGTAATTCTTTCATTTTTTCTTGGATTTAAAACAAGATTACATATTTCTAAAAAAAAAAAAAAAATGTTTTTTTTTTTTTCTTCTTTACTATGATAAAATCCAGAGAATAAAACTTTCCACACCAGACAAAAAAGCCAAGTCAGAGCTCAAACCATGCCAGAAATTAGCCATTGGCTAAGAAAAGCCTGACTGGTGCATCTCTGATTTATGTAGGAAAATGTGATGAGATTAGCTTCATTATTTAAAAAAAAAAAAATCCAATCATATAGACTGACTCAAATTACCTTGAGTAGCTACTTACAGCCTAATTAAATCATGATTCTAAAATATAGATTAGGGAGGCACCTTAATTTTGGGAGCTCTGTGATCAGCTGACATTTACGTACATGTGAAGCCTATCTTAAAGAGGTTTGACTGATAGGTTCGCAGTTAACAATAGTCACCCCACTGTTGCCAACTTTGCGACTTTTTTCATTATATGTAGCAACATTTTAAACAAACAAAAAAAATCAGTACCAAAAACCCCTAATAGAAGTACACTAGTCAGGTGTTTGTGAAAATCAATTTCATGGATTTCTGGTTTTCTTTGAGGTCTGAACTGATAATAGTGAAAAAAAAATGTTTTTCAGGTACTTTGATAGAAGTAAAAAAAAAGTGAATCAATCTAAGCAAGCCCAGGTGATTGAGCATGAAGGAAATTTGACTTTCTATGGTAGAATAACTGCTAGAAGAAAAGAGTCGATCCTCAAGTCTTCATGGTCAGCCCACAGCCGTGTTCTGTTCCCTTGCGGCAGTGCAGACAACAGCATAAACAGTCTGAAACCCCGTGGGCAAAGCCAGATTGGGTTGGCCGGCAATATGTGGTGATCCACCATGATGTTGATGTCATCCTGAATAAATGGCATCCCAGGGCAACGAAGATGAGCTTTTTTTTAAGAGCTGCCCACGCTGGGGCTTGGAGGCTCTCCAGCACTCCTAAGTCAGGGGTGAGCCAGACTGCACCCCCCCCTTCCCTTCACCCTCCTCACACCACCAACCACATCCCCACGCCACAGGATGGATGAACGAATGGCTGACTCACTCTGCTTCTGGGATGAGGCTGGCCCGAGCTTGATGCAATCATTTGAAATTGAATTTAGCCGCCATTAAAAGGCGCACCGTTTTGAAATGAAGTTATTTGAAAAAATATTACTTAGAGCATGGTGATTAAAGTCAGAGGCGTTCTGTTTGTAGAGATGATTTATTGGAAATCAAACAAAAACAAATTAAAGTGACCAAGCATAAAGCATGTTTATAAACTAAGTGCTTTGCTTTCAACACTCTAATTTTTCCTGACTAGCGTTTTAGACGCATGCTGTTCTGTTCTGTCCCTGCTTTTCTTACTGAATATCAGTGGAAAAGGTTAAAAACTCTTAGCTCGTCAAAGGAAATCCAGAGTAATAAACTGATCATGCTTGGACATGGGCTCCAGCTTTATGATCTGAAGCTGGAGCCCAGAGGTATTAGTACTGAGGTACTAATACCTCAGTACTTAAGGTATTCAACATGATTGGAAGCAGTTACTTTTTATGTCAAGTGATTAATCTCTGACTATTTGGATTAGACTCATCAGTCATCTGAGAATGCTAATTTTTACTCTCTTGTGTATTTAACTTGCTTTTAAGTGTTCTGTAAAGTGGTCCGCTTATAAAATGGATTTATGTGATCTGATGTTTGGGCCGTTTTAAATGCTAATAGCTAATTTAGCCTCAAGCTGCCCTCTTGACCCCTAGCGTCGGCTCTGAGAGGAGAGGTGATGGCTGCGTTAATAGACACATGTGTCGTCGTTCCTCTAGCCTAAGGGCTGGTGTTGGTGGGAGTGTGACTCACAATAAAATCCCCCGCCCCCAGATCTGAACTCCGTTGTGACAGGGGGGAGTTTGTGCCTCTGGTCATCAAGCTTTTTTCAGCCTTAACCCAGGGCTCTTGCTCTCCTTGGCATCATTACAAATTATTGTAGCTCTCTTCTAATCCATTAAAACCACACAATAGTTTCTTGTTTTGAGATTATCTAAACACCAACAGAAACAGTCTTTTTTTTTTCCAGAATTTCCCCCTGTTGTCCCGGCGATAGGCGCCTCAAGGAAACCCGCTCTGGGCGCCACACTACATTTGCAAAGTGACGATAAAGCGGAGATAAGCCCCGCTGTTGTCTGTGCTCTTGGTTCTGATAGTAGCCGCGGTCGGTAGTATCGCAGTTGTCCACGCACGCAGTTGGCAACTGGTGGTGCAGTTTGGAGATTGGGTTTGGCAACAGCTGCAGTAATTTGCTGTGTTTGGACAATCTAAATTCCCCTGGTGGGAGCATAGATAATGAACACAGTTCACAGATCAGTTGCTAGGCTTCTGGACTGGATTTCTTTTTTTCTTTTTTTTCCCTTTTTCTTCACAATGCGTTTGTGGGGCTTAGTCTTTTGTTGCTGGGCAGTCTTGGAGATTGTGATTATTGAGTCCATTGAGTCACTGTTGGCTCCCAGATAAAATAGAACTCATCCTTACTTTGTTACTGCCAACGTCAACCCTTCACACTGTTGTAATAGAGATGACACGCAGGTTATTGTAATGTATTTTTAACTGTAAAATTGAGGTTTATTATTTTTACAACAGAGATGTTGTAAAAATGTTCCTTGATTTTGCTAGTAGCAAATCAAAGTTTCTCTTCATGTTTTCTGAACAATGTAGTTTCTTATCTTTATTTATCCCCAAGTATAGACACCAGGAGTGGAGAAATTCCACTCAAAGTAGCATCCAGAGTCTAAATTACTTGGCACCTGAAATATGTATTTAAACACATTAGAAATATTATACAGTAGTAACAAAGTAACATTTTGATATTGATTCACTAGTTTGTATAGCTGCAGTCCATCTGTGAGTAGAAATTGCCGTACTGAGACGGAATACTGCTTTTTTGTATCCACGAAACAGTTTGGGACTAACAACCAAAAACTCAAGTTCTTGAAATGAAAAAGGAACCTGTCAAAGTCTAGCTATCGTAGCATTCTGAATGAACAACAAACATGCCTCTCTACAAAGTACAGTTTCCTTTGACGTAGGTAGGGCTGGTCGATATGACTAAAAAATGTATCACGATATTAGCATTTTGGATGTTAATATCGATAATTATTGTAGAGTGTTTTTTGTTCTACAAATCCAAAATACTTTCAAACTGGTGATGTGATCTTTATCCACAATTTCCTCTTAATCTGTTGCACTCATGTTCTATTTTCACTTCGTTTCCTACAGTCTGCAAGTTTGACGAGCTAACCGGGTGCCTAGTCCCATTTCTTCTACATCATAGTAGCCACCTTACATCTGTTAGTCCTGCACAGTCACTACCCATTCTTGCGACCGGTTGTGTTGACTCTCAGCATTATGAACTCAGTCACGTCAAAACAGTTTGATGTGAACACAGTTTCATGCCAAACAGTTTCCTGTGTGAGTCTTTGAGCCAAAGAGTATGCGGTTGTAAAAACTGACCTTTGTGCGGACGTGTCTGGCGAACTTCTGCTTTGAGTTGAGTGCAGACCTCCAAGGAGTGAAGTATGGCCGTGATTGTTGGGGGCAACATGAAAATGCTGCTGCGCATGTTAATCAACAGGTTCTTACCAGAGTGAGTGAGTAGTTGATGTCACCAACCTTGCTAAGTTGGGCTGTGAGAAGTAAAGCTTAAAGCGATTAAAGCTTTTCCTTTTTCGATACCATGAGATTCTGGATTGAAGTTAAATTAAATTATCAACATTGATATAGTTGATGTTGATATTGATTGCATGTTTGATCACTCAGTTCTACTCTTGTCAATTTTGCTTCCTGATTTCATTTTTACACACTTAACCAATACTGAAAATAGCTAACTAGAAGTCATCTTCCTTCAGTACCAGCGTACACACTTAAGGACGCTGTTAGCCTAATCTAGTAGCGTTTGGACATGGTGAGGTTGTTTTGCATTCTGACCAGCTGTGTTCACAAAGCATGGATCAGATCAACCGCCCAACCTGTTTCACACCCTGTGAAAGATCAGATCCCATCTGGAATGTGTCTTGTTCCACTACAAACAGAAGCATAATCCTCTTATGGACTCAGTTGTTCTTCTTCTTGTACCCCGCAAGTGGGTGTCCATACCGCCCTGCGCAATCTGGTAGGAACGCCGGAGCCACCCGGGCGGGTTTTCGCCATCCCTTCCAGATGCTTCACTGCTTCCATCTCTGAATCTGCTCTGTCTGGTGTCATTGATCCAAGCCACCAGCTGGTCCTGGCCCGGCCTGATCTCATTTACCCCCAGAGAGGAGCTTGATTGTGGGCAGACAGCCTATTATGGAGATGATCCAGCAGCTCTTCAAGTTACAAATTAGCCTTGGTCGCTCTGCTGGATCCTAAGTCTACCTTCTTATCTTGTTGGGGTTTTTTCCATACCATCCCTTCTTGTCTGTTTTTATCCACTCAACCTTCTTTTGTCCCCACCTAAAACCTTGTCATTACTGTCTCCTTTATCTCCCAAGGGACAGAGCTAATAGCATCAGAGGTACCTGCCTTACTAATGCACTTCCTCTGTCTGTGTCTGTCCGTGTCCTGGCCATCTGTGGGTCTGCCTGCCTGGCCGCCTACTTTCTCCACTGCGATCAATATCCACAAAGTTGAGCTTTGCACTGCCCTGCTGCTCGTCGCTGCAGGCGGTGGAGTTCAGCCAGACTATAGCACTTGCGTCGGGGCTGCGTTTTGTAGTCGTTTTCTGTCTCTATCCTCCATTGTTATAGGAGGGATGATGGAGCGAGGCCTCCCCTTGGTATTGTCTCCTTTCTGGGGCATACTGAGTCCTCTGTTGCGGCTACATATACCTCCCTTGTTCTCTCTTCTTCCCCTTCCTCACTCTCTCCCTCTCTGTGTGTCACTGCACAGTTAGAGGACAGCCGAGGCCGACTGTACAAGATTAGCATCTCTCTTTGTCCAGGGTTAACGAGGTCTGTCGTGTGTTAATCTGCACATCCCCATGAGGTAACAGGGGGTTCAGGCCACAATATGGGAGCGCAGAGTTTAAGTGTTCATGTGCATTGGTTTTGACATTCATAAGAATGAGAGGGACAGGTAACCTTGGCGAGACGAATGACTCCTGCGATGTTTGGACTTTGGTGGTAGACTAATATTTATTTACAATTATTGTGAACAATTCAGTTTTATGAAACTATTATCTCTGAAGTTACCACTTGAGGATGTTGTAATGTCTTCGTGTTTGGCTCCAAAGGGTTAACGGCAGCTTTTCTGACCACATGTTCTTGTCATTTATTTTGCCAGCTGGGTTTCCTTTACAAACGTGCGCAAAACTTTGTCGATATTCCACTAATGTTGAAAAAACACAATTTCGCAGTTGCGATTCTTCCGATAAGTAAGAAAATCACACATGAATAAGTTTGTTTACGCATTAAGTTATTTAAAAAATCTTGTGTTTTCTGGCAGTTGTAGGAACTGGTCATTGACCATACGACTAGTATGATGCAAAACTGTGTTTCCATTGCAGCTTTGTGAATTAAACCTATTTCCATATGGCCGAGAAACCACCTGATAACTAACAACAAAAACAAAACATCCAACAAAAACTTTTGTCTTTTTGAGATTGTTGTGTTTCCATTAAGCAAATTTATTTTCAGAATTAGAATTTGCGCAAACATGTGCTAAATGGAAATGCAGCACAATCTGCATCTTCTCTGACATATGCTAGCAGCCCAGTGATGATGAGGACGATGAGGATTTTCTTCTTTGTTCTGCCTTACTCTCACTCCATACACCTTTGGTTGATGGAACCAGGAGCAATCAGGAGTTCAGGTGACATCCAGCGATGCTTACTTTGGCCCTCCCTGTTGTAAATGGTCTGTCTGTATTGGTTTTTCATGTCATAGTTTAAAACCTCTAAAAAAAAAATGTCACTCCATTTTTGTACCCTGGCAGTGGTAACCACCTCATCCCTAAATGGAAGTTGATTTATCTAAAAAATCTGTACTTATCAATTCAAAATGACATGCAACATGGATTTATTTGACAAAAACTTCTGATTTTGGGATTCCCTGTGTGTCTGCGATTCTTTGAAGGTAAAAGGATGATTGAAGATTCTTCTCTTGTTGACCCGGTTTCAACAGAACTCCTCTCAAGCCTTAAAAAGAGTGAGTTTCTTTGTAGGGAATGCTAAATGCACACCACTGCAAAGGCAGTTGGTGTGTTGAAATAAAAAGTACAGAAAAATGGCAGTTAGGTTTGGAAGTAAAAGTTTGAATTGACAATGTAGATTTGTTTTATTTTTCTATCACTTTGCTGCTTCCTCTTTCATGCTTTCTTTCTCAATCATGCCTCCGCCTCGGTCCAGTGAGTGAGCGCCACTGGGAACAGTGGGGATTGGTTGCCGGTTGTTTTTTGTGGAGGAAGTCTGAGCCAGGTTCCTGACCTCAACTCTGGGAATGTTTTGGAAGTGTGTGAACTGTGATTACCGTCGAGTTAATGACATCTGCAGCTCCCAACCTCCAGCTGGCTCTAGCTCAGCGTTCAGCTGCCATCAACAGCAAGTCGTGCCGTTGGTTGTTAAAGCGAAATCAGCGGCAATGATGTACACTAAAACTGGAGCACATGTGTAGGGGGATAACAGTTCAAAGTTCTGTTAATTTTAAAAGACTTTAAATAATTAAAAACAGTGACTCATTACAAGAAAGCTTACTTATGTGTTGAACTGTTCAAACATCTGAGGACCACTTTTTTTTTGTTTTCATATTCTGTTAATAGAACGGTGACTGTTGCAGCTGTGGGTCTGTTGCTGGTGTTGTGCCAACTTTGGGCTTAGTCTAAATGAAATATTCGACTGTGGGGCATTGCTGACTGTCATCTCCATCTTTCTAACTGTGTTCCCTTAGAAATATGAGCAAAGTATCTGATTCTAAATACCGCCTTGTATTCAGTCTTCTTTTACTGAGATGTATCTTGTTACATTCCTAAATAAATTCAACTTAAATGTGGCCTTATATATAATGTCCAAGGTGAACATGTTCATTTTTTATTAAAACGCTTTGCATAGAGGTGCAGAAAAGATCACGACTCAAACTTTCTACAAACCCCACACAGCATGATGACTCACATTAAGTTCTTAAGGGTGTTTTCACACCTGCTAGTCCGGTAGACTCGGTTCGATTGGCAACCAAAGTTGCAGCATCTGTTAGATTTTCAGCCGCTGCGGTTCCATTTCACGCTGCATTGTGTCAAACAAAATCAAATTATTAAAAAACCTGTTCACCTTCTTGCCTGTGGTGGGGCTGCAAGAACTACTCAAGGAAATGACACAAAACCTTAGAAGAAGACGTGCACAACTTCCTTCTTCAAAAATTGTCAGATATTAATGGTTGAATTATTTCTTGTTTGTCTTTGGCAAAAAAAAAAAAAAAACCAAGTCATTTCTCCTGCTAGCACTAGACTAGCTCATTTGTTTTGCGCTATAGTCCACTTCCTGCTTTTGGAGCAGTCTCCGGTCCACTTGCATCCACATCCATTCGGACCGCACCAGAGTTCACTTCAACTGAACCAAGACCTGGGTTTGCTATTTTGTTTCGCAACAGAGTTTGATTGCCTATTCACACCTCCCCAAACGAACCAGATATTCTGGAAAAACAAAATAAAGTTTGATTAAACAGGGCTGGTGTGAATCCACCCTTAATTGCAAATGATATCGTTTCACTTGTGCTAAGGAATCGTGAAACTAATGTGAGGCTCATGGAATAGTCAAATAAGCGGCTTGTTTTTTAGAGCTTTTCTTGTTTCTGATTAAAACGCAGAAGATTCGGTCAAAGCGATGACTGCTTGCATTGTTTCAGCGAAAATATCCATTTCAAAGCATCTGAATAAATGGAAGCAATGAGTCCAACTAGCCCTGAATGGGCTGTAGAAGTGACTGAGACAACTGTTGTAATATGGAGTAGGCTGAGTAGACAATCTGAGGCTCTGTTCCAGCAAGTGACATCTTAAATGTGACATTCTCCTCTTTGTCGAATGCAGCGAGGAGGAGTACTCATGCTTGGATACATTCCACCTTCTTTGGTCATTTCTGGTCACAGTAAGCAGGAAAAATGGCATCAGCTCCAAAACACTTTGTTTTTAGCCCACTTACTGATGTCAGATGGTTTTGTAAGCAAGACAGTAGTAAATAATTTAAGCAGAACGGCAGAGTTGTATTGGTTGAACAGACAAATTTGTGCCCACTGAGACGCCATCAGTCTAAGAGACATTAAAGGGGCAATGATATGTATTTCCCAGACATATAGTGCTATTCTGTAGCACAATCAAGTAACTGTTGCCTTCAGTTGTTAGAAAAATGCTGTAAGTATCAAATATAAAATTTCACTTTGTGATTTAACGCCTTGAAATTGGGCCTCTGTCTCTTTAAGAAAGTCCTTCTCTTTCCAACACTCTTCCTTTTTGGAAGTCATCACAACATGGTTCCTCTAACCCCAGATGATGCGCAGTTCCACTAGGTGTTTGCTAATTGCTGTTGGCTAGTCTAATTACAAAATGTTTTGAAAGACAGCAGGTTTTTTTTTTTTGGCACACTTCTGTTGGTTTATTCTTTTAAAAACTATATACAGTTTTCTCATTTGATCAGATTTCCAATAGATTTTATTCCACAAATGATGCATTGCACCTTCTTAAGTATAGTGAGCAAGGAGTGTCCAAAAGCAAACAGGTCAGCTAAGTGCCTTCTGTTTGCTCCTCGTGGAGACAAAAATCTTGTCAATTACAAGGTCAAAGGTCATTCCATGCTTGTCAACGACACCTTGGTAACAAACGGCTTCTACTTACAAACATCAAGCTACGTTTCTGGTTTTCAATAAACTTCTGCAGTTTTTAATAATTCTGTCTTCTGTGGATTTGCATCATGCATACAAGCTCACTTTCTCTTTCTTTTGCGTCTTTTCTAGAGTCTCTTATGGCCCCACCCCCAACACCATCAGCACTGCTTCCTTCCCCCACAATCACTCCCTTATTTAGAGTAGACCCCGGGGACAGAAGCAGGCTCACTGAATGCATCTGTGTCTGTGTGCACACAGTTGTGTTTGAAAGCAGAATTCTCTTCTCCCCCCCCATCAACAGCGGTTCATACATCCTCATGGTCAGTTGGTTGACTTTGAAGACTCTCTCCTGGGATGCAAAGATTTTTCTTTATTTTCACCCAACGACTCATCTAGTTAAATGTGAAGCCTTTAAACAGATTTGATATTAAATTAAGTTTTTACTCAATTTGCATCAGACCAGTGGAAAATCTACATTCACATTGGCCTTTCAGCACTTCACTCATGCTAACCACCGGCGGTATTTAACATAAGCACACAGTACTTATGTTTTTATACAAACATAAATACACTTTCTGTATTTATACAATGCAGAAAGTGGGTCTAAGTGCTGGTTTGCTATTTAAATATGATGATCTGATTATTCAGGAACTGCATCCTTTGTGTCTAGACTCAGAAAGGCTGAGGTCTCTCAGAAGACCTGGATGCCTCCCAGTTACTGACAGTACTGACCTTAACAATGTATTGCAGCTGCCTAAGTGGGAGCATAAGTACACTTTGTTTATATCCCAGTTGGGGTATTAGGAGTGGATGATGCCTTAGAGGATGATGTCACCTTGCCGAGTTGGCGTGCCAATCATTAGCATGTAGTGCCTGAGGCAGTGAAAGCATAACACAACAGTTGTGATGTAGCAGTGATGACCGAGGACATGTAGAGAATCACTGGCCCAGGGATGAAAAGATTTGCACATGGCCATATGCTGAAAAATAGAGAAGATGGAGTCCTTGATCTTTTGCATCTTTCCTGATTCTGTGCCCTAACAACAGCTTTATTGTTTGCATAGCTCAGTATTTGCGTGGGTTTTGTTTGCTCTCGGTTACTGGTTAGCTCACCATTGAGGCTTGCGGAGAATTTGGAGTAGGACGCTGCTTGGATTTTGGGCACATGACTTAAATGAAAGGATGCAAGTTGAATTATGTTTGGCTAACTTAACAAAAACCAGGATACAGAAATGAAAACTACATAATTATTAAGGGTGTCTGCACATCCTTAAAAAATTAATGTACCTAAAACTAAGGCTTTAAAATGTCTTAAATTCATTTAAAAAAGTAATTTAGCCTTAAATACCTTGTGGAAGGACTACTCAATTTAATACATTTTATATATAGGTTTCTCTCATGGGGCTTTTCTGCCAAGCAGACATTTGCTATGCATGCAGGCAACTTCATTGTGTTCTTTGACTTGAGGCTAACTAGCCACTAATATAACCTTCCTAGCTAGCTATTTTGCATTAGTTGTGAGTAAGTACAACTTTATCACCAGTTAACTGGACGATGTTCGATTTAACCAAAGGCTCACAATTGTTACCTGCACAAAACGCACAATGTTACATGTATAATGTGCAAAATTGTTTGGCATCCTGTGCAAAAAGCATGGGACCATGGGGGTTAAGGTTGTAAACATCATCGCAAAATATGCTATTTTTCTCCTGTAAACCTCTGTTGTGATAAAAAATTAAATTTCATTCATAATGATCATAAAAAGTCTTAAATTTGAGTTGGTAAAACCTGCAGAAACACTGCACTATGTTTTTTTCCGCTCAAATTGAATAAACTTTTTATTAACCTTAAATTTTCCTAATAACATTATTTGTTTAGTGTCATGACTGTCCATTTCAACTTTGATCAGTGCAAATGTTTTAGATTTTGAAGTAGAGGTGATCGAAAAAACAAACAATAAATTAAAAATTGTGAACCAGCCCTTTTGTTAAGTGCCTATAGAAAGCATTGAAGGGGATGCTAAGAGATGCTAATGGTTAGGTGGTTGCAGTATTCTCATAATGCATGCAAATCAATCCAGTCTTGCCAGTCACTCTCTGTACAGTGCTGAGCATACTTTGCTTTCTCATTTACAGTCTTTTCCAAACTCTGACTGATGGACTCTGACTTGCTGTCACTGAGCATTAACAGAGCTGGCTGCCTGTACCGCTCTCTGCAGAACCGCTTCATTCTGAGTCTGGGCTGACTTACTTTCCAGTCTATCACTGTAACTGTTCCTAAAAGCTACAGAGAATCCAAAATAAAAATGATGACTTTTGTGAGCAACTCTTTACCTGTTAGCTGACCTGAAATAATGTTTTTAAAACCCACTGGTCTTGGTAGTAACTCTTACTGCTTATGTTTTCATCAAGACTATTAATGTCTTAAACGCTTAGCAACATTACTGAATGTAAACATTATTAAATGAAACTTAATGTGGCTGAAAAAACCATCTGTTTCGAATCATAACACATTATGTCTTGGGTCGTTGACTGCACTCTGTCCCTAATGGTTTGACAGTGCCAGCTTGTGTTTTATCTCCTGGGCTATAAAGGGTTTTTCCATACCAAGTCAGGTTTTTCAATATTTTTTTTGTATAATACCAAAGTGTTAAATGTTTAAACAAATATTTGCATAATAATAAAAATGAAATACTCCAATCCCATTGTCTTCCTTTAGAACCAACTGCAGCACTGACAGTTGAAGTTTTGGTGAACCAGAAAACATTTAATTCGTGGTTGATTCAGTGAGGCTGCTGAGAGGAAACAAAAGCCGTGCCCCACACTCTGGTTCCTCTTTTGGTGTGAAAGACAGGTCAGAAAGATGGAAGTTCCCTCCAAAATCCTCCCCACAACAAATGAATAGAAAGGAACTACAGTTTGGACATTTTTTTATTACAGGTTTTATTGGCTCTAGTGGCCTTTATTTGAAAGTAGTTTGACAGGAAACAGGGTAATCAGAGAGGGGGAAGACATGCGGCAAATGTCACCAGGCCGGGAATCAAACCTGCAACCACCGCCATGAGGACTAAGGCCTCAATTCGTGGGTCATGCTTTGCCCCTGCGCCACCACCGCACCCACAGTTTGAACATTTTTACTGAAATGTTTAGTATTGCTGGTGGCAAACATAAAGTGAACTTTTGGATGAAATTGCTTGAAAACATCAAGTCATCTCTGCACGTTTGCAGTTAATAGTCATCCCACTGCTGCTTTCTTGCTATAGTTAGACATTTCAGACAAAAAAAAATTGGTATTGGCCAAAATATTAAGTGATGGGTTAGGCTTTTTCAAGATCGATAATCGGCCAGCAAACTTCAATTGGTGCACCCCTACTGCTGATGGTTCTAATTAGGGATAAAATGCTGAAATTATTCAGCTTGGACTTCTGCTTGAATTAGGAAAATACCATAATTAGAGCAGTGGTTGAACCTAAAATCTAATCTTAGAGCTGAAAGATATCAAACCACAATTTAATGGAGTTTGAGAATCGTAACACGTCAGCTCAGTAGACATCACCCCAAAGCTGAACTTTGGGAAATTTACTTTGGCAGGAGCCTAAACAGTAGTTCTTCCATTTCACCGACTCTCTGAAGTGTGTTAATATTGAATGTTCTGCCTTCATTTTTTATGGAGGAGAAAAAAAGAGCAGAGATGTGCATTCTTGCCTGGTTTTACTGCCCATTTCTGACTGATTATCCTGATGACGTGGAGCCGAGGAGAAGTGCAATCTCACAGCTGTCTGGAGACTTGCAATGGAACCAGAAATGTTCTTCTGGTCATGGATATATGAATTTATTACACACACATACACACACAGTGAGTGTTTGGGACTTTGCAGAGGAGTAGAGTAATGAATAGTGAGGCCACATGCTTTCTCCTGCTGTGGGAAGATCGGGAGCCGAGCAGTTTTAAAGAGAGAGGAGGGAATTGGGCTCGGACATGGTTTTATTTCCTGGTTGAGTTAGGTCATTGCGTTGATGGCTATAATGGAGTCAGAGTAAAACGGTGAAGTGTTAATATTAACGGCAGAAATCATTGTACTAACTAAAGCTTATGTATTTTTTATACTAGGTTTGTTAACGTTAATGCATTAACACGTGATTAACCAGAAAAGTTTAACGTTACTATCACATAATGCAGATAATCACATTACCTATTTTGACGTAAAAGTCTCAGCTGCGAAAGGTTGCTTAGTTCAAAGCAGAAAAAGTGTGTTACATGGTCTTCTACTGCGGTCAACAATGCAACAAATATAGATATTGCTATCAAGTCGGTATCAGTTTCAGATTGATGCGTTTAGTTTCATATTCCCTCTTGAAATTTATTTAATTTTTGTGTTGCAGTTTCTCAACTCTATCTAAAAATTGTGTTTTGATTTGCTCTCAATTTATATATATTTTTGCTTATTTAGGAAAAAATACGCATATTTTTGTTCTACTTTTTCTGTTCATCGTGTTATGTTTTTCATCAACTTTGTCATAATTCTTTTCTGGATTATAGCAAAAATATTTCAGTGGAAAAAACCCATAAAAACTCCTAACGTTCAGACACTTGATATAGCAAACAATAGAAAAGTATTGGTATCAGTGTCGATATCAGCATCGGCAATATTTGTCCTGTATTTACTTGTCGGATTATCGCAAACCTCTAGTTTGAATTCTGTCCTTGGTTCCTTTACTATATGTCTTTCCCCTCTTTGTCCACTTTCTGTCAGAGTACTGTCAAATAAAGGCCACACTAGTGCCAAAAACATTCTTTAAAAAAAATTAAACCACAAAAATAAAAAGCCAGTGATGGTCATTTGGATAAAACCAAGGCAGTATGTGGCCTACTCATTACAACCATTAATTATCCTTCCACTGAAGCACAACCAGTTTTCAGTTAATATTTCTAAATTATGTTTGAAACAAAGTGACTTCTTTTAAACCTTCCTGAATATGAAAAAACTGGAAAACATGAGATGTTTGGTTTGAAACAGTAAAAGATTTTCTAGAACACTTTTTGAAAACGTGCAATTTTATATTTAGTTAATCTGAAGAATACATCTTTTGAACAAATCCCAGCACTATTTTCCATGTACGTTTTAGAACTCTTTGAAACAAGAGGAAAAGTCAGCACTCAACTTCTTCTAACTCCAAAGTTGGAAGTTTGTTAGCATGAGTCACTCTTAGCAGCTACCAGTCAGTGTTTTGGTTGCAGCCTGTTGCTCTAGCTATGTGGGTTTTGGGATACATGGAACCATTTTTTTTTTTCTTCCCCTCTTCGTTTTCGTTCTTTCCCCCTCTGGCCCTGCTCAGCTGCTCCAGCCATCTGCGCCGTGGCAAACAGAGAACAGAGAGATCGAAGCAAAGCCGAGGCAGTGGTCGGGGTGGGGGGCTGAAGGAAACAGAGGATGTGGTGGTGGGACACAGTTAGGAGAAAGGGAGGATCAGTTCAGGATGAAGGAGGGTCTTTTTAAATGTATACGATTTGGTCTGGAGGATGAGCAGAGAATGACTAAAGAGGGACAAAAACACGATGAAGCGTTTGCTGGGGGAGTGTTTCCAAGAAGCTAGCGGAATAAAGATGATGTCTGTCCTCGTCTCCAAATAGAAGTGTGAGTCTGTGCACAAGTTTAGGACAGTGGAAACTAGGAGGAATCACGATGTCTGGATTTTTAAAGTGGGACCAGGCAGCCAGCAGTGAGCTCATTTTATGCCTTGTTTTTTCCTCGTCTCGTCAGTCCTCCGTTCATTCCCACCTTCCCGGTTCTGTTCCCAGGCTCCACAGGCCAAGCGTCTTCCTCTTCGCTGGCCTCAGGATTGCCTGAGTGTTTGTCTCGCTGCTTAACTTCCTGCACAGCCGGCTGCTAAAGCTGTTTGTAAACTTCGACAGGCCAGCTTCCTGTTACCCCTCACGCTCCCCTGGCTATGTGCTGTACTTGAAGCAGCTGGGCCATTTCTGATGTCTCAGAGCATACAGTGTTTGATTTTATTTATTTTTTTGCTCTCGTGTGCTGTATGTTCTTTTGGTTAATTCTTCTTTTCCTGCAAACTTTTCCTACCTATATCAAGGTATAGCGCGTCCTGTAAAGTCTTAAATGTATCTAAAGTTAAGGTCTTAAAATGTCTTACTTTCATTTTATAAAAGTTTACCTTGAATATGTTAATTGCAAGTCTTAAATTTGGTCTTGACAGAACTGTTTAATTTCTTATGCTCTATGAATTGTTTTTCTATCAGGTAAAAGTTTGAGTCACACTCAGACATCTTCATTTTTCTGTGACTCAAGACAGTTTAGGCTACTATTAACTCACTGCTAATATACCGTTCCGACCTAGCTAGCATTTTGTGTCTAAAGAAGTAAATGTGCAAATATATCACCAGTTGGCTGGATGTGGTTTGTACATTTCTGTGGAGATAGAGGTGTTAAATTCAATTCATAATGGTCTTTAAAAGTCTTAAATTTGAGTTGGTGGTAAATACACATGTACTGCCTTTATAAAAATGTTCATAGCCTCCTTTGTTCACTTTGTTGCACTACAATTAAAAAGGTTATTGTGGTTTTCTCAAAATTTTGCAAAATAGATCAACATCAGTAGCATATTACTGTGTTGTCAAAAGACAGAGGTATGTGGTTTGCAAAATGTTTTCTAGATTAAAAAATCAGAAAATTGTGGTGCACACTTGAATTTAGTCAATACTTTACTTCTTGTACTCCCGCGCTCTTTCACTAAGCACTTTTCAAATTTTATTTAAAAAAAATTAAAAATCTAAACGATTCTCCCTCTACTTTATAATTGTTTCCTCCATAAAACACATTACAGTTTACATGTAAACATGTTGACAAGGCGCGAATAGTCTTGCCAGGCACTGTAATCCTAGAAAACTATTTGATACTAGTGACTCCTCTTCCACTTTGTACAGAAAACGAAGAACACAACCAGTGAGCGCAACTTTTGCCAACTGTGTCGCTGAGCTTTTTAAGCAGCACACTGGGGGGGTTGTTCAGCACTGCAGTCCAGTTGGCATCGAGATCAATGTAGACAATTTGTAGAATAGGCTCGTTCTGTTCTGCAGCAGACTTGTTGCCCTTCTTGTTGTTCCCCCCTTTGCCCCATAAACGTATTGATCTGACAGGTTTACACCTCTTAAATGTAGCCTTTAAGTTTCACCTATCAGTTAAAAAGCCTTGTTTCTCTTTCAGATTTGTCCTATATACACTCAAAATTTTACAAAAAAGCATTTAAAAATACTAACTTGTTTTTTTTTTGTTTGTTTGGATGTTAGTTAACTCATTAGGCTTGTAACTTACATAACACTACACACCCAGTTGATATACTGTATATGTACAATATGATACATTTATGTGTGCGTGGTGGTTAAAATGGCACCACCTGCCTTATCTGATTCCTGAAGCTACAAACATTCCTTCAAATCCTGATAGTGAAGCCAGACGTGTTTCATGCCTGGTCTTGTTGTTGCCTAACTCTGCTCTAAATGTTCTCTATTCTTTTTCCAGATTAGTCCCCACACTCTTCAGAAAGTCTCCTGAGCTGTCGTCGTCCTCTGAGATTCAAGTCAACCGGTCTTGCCCTGCGGAGACGAAACACCATCATTCGAAGGGGAGATGAAGCCGGATGGGGTTGCCACGGCAGCACTGGAGCCAATGGAAACATTGGACTCGGATCCAGCAAATGAGCCGGCCGCAGAGCCAGAGCCCAACCTCGTAGACGTCTCAGCTGGGGAGATGCTGCAGCATCCAGCTGGAGATGTGAGTGAAGCGAAGCCACCGGCAGATCAGGGTAAGAAAACCCCAGCTGCCAAGACTGTCCCCAAGGCCTCCGGCGACGCTAAAGCCAAGGCTACCAACAAGGCCACTCCCAAGACAAAACTCAGCGCCACGAGCTCACCCAAGACTCCGTCCGGCCCACGTTCCAACGTGTCCCGTCTGTCGAATGGCACGTCGAAGCCTCAGACGAATGGCGTTGTTAAGAAGACGACACCTGCTGCAGATAAAAAGAGCACCCCGACCTCTACTGCCACCAAAAAACCAACCGGGTCAGCAGCAACACCAACTTCCAAGACCACGACTAAAGTTGGGGAGAAAAGGGCTCCAGGGACCCTCCCTCATACTAACAGCACAAAGTCAACAACTGGAGCACCAGCAGCCAAAAAGACAACATCCAGTACTGCTAATGGGGTAAAATCCACTGCTACTGCTGCTGCTGCTACTGCAAAGAAGCCACCAGGTTGGTTGTGTTTCTATGCTAATTCCAACTTGTAGGGTGTTTTGTTGTTGTTTTGTTTTTAGGTTGCAGTGGATTGCAAAGGTCCATTACAACCTTGAATGTTTTTATTAGGATTTTGTGTGAAGATGCACAGATTTGCATAGTGGAAGGATTTCCTGTAAGACCTTTTTTTTAATACTTCCAAACATATCTGAAACATAAATTGGGCTAAACTTTATCAATTAACCACCTTACAATCGTTCAAATGCGTCATACGTTAACATTGGCGTCGTTTTCACAGACTTGAACTAAAACTGTTCAACTCAACCTTCCTTGGGTACCTTTCTTTCACTTTTTCTCTCTCTCTTCTTTAACTGTCTAATTTTACTTCACTCCTGAGACCAGCGCAGCGCACAGTAACCAACTTCACAGGCAGCCAGGTGCTGACTGGGTTGGTTTTCAAAATGAAATCAATTTTAAGATTTCATGATATTTAAATTTATCTTAAACTCTGATTATGGTTAGTGTAAGTGTGCAAATATAGGCTATATTTGTTTCTATATCTAAAAAATAATAAATACTCCATCCACTTTACAGCTATGTGCTACTTTGCAACATAAGTTGATGTGAAAATTTTAAAGGGTATGATTTCGTTTGCAAGGCTCTGTAAGTATAATCACACATTTTTCTGCACTATTTAAGCAAGCATTGTTTAGTGATATGCAATAATACAATACCTACGCGCTGCATGGATTTTTATGCACATTACACATGTCAAATTGACTGTTACTGAACAATAAAGGCTTTGCCTGAGATCGCTTTAACAGTCTATAAAAGAAAGACTTTAGGTCAGGCAGATTTAGGTCTGCCTGACCTAAATCTGTGACTTAAGCAACTATTTAAGTCCGCATTGTTGAATAATGTCCTCCCAACATTAATTTCTCATCCCTGTCTCCTCCAGCTCCCAAACCCACCTCTGCAGCTCTAACCAAGACTAGCTCCATTGCCTCGTCCAAGATGGATAAACCCCCGGTTTCCAAAGCAACCAGGTAAAAATGATTCAAGCACTATTCAGGAAAATTAACTTTTTCTTCTACAAATCAATAAGTCCACCCCTCTGATAGAAACAATCCAATTTCATTGGCTGAGAGACTGACACTTATTGCAGTAAACAGCAGTTGGTTGAAAAGGCTTGAATTTGGCTGCTGGTTCAAAGAGGATTCTGTTAAAGAAAGAACTCCCTGGAGGAACGAAGGACAATGATCCCCCACATAGAAGCCAGGCATAAGTAGGCCAGCAGGCCAGTGTTGGAACAAGCCTGAGAGGAATGCCTTGCAGAGTTTCATCAGAGCGAGCATTATTCAGCTTTATTAATAAAACAAGTTTTTGGAGGGAGGAGTTTAAAACAGGATGGGGAACAACAGAATCCTCTCAGCGGAGCTGCTTCTTTAAACCCAACACTTGTTGTGAGTTCTTGTGGGGCGGCGTGTTGTTTTCGTGTGGCGATCAGACCAACATGTGTTCCTCACCTGAGTCACACTGTGTGCATGATGTTAGATCCTGAGGTGGCTCCGTGGTAGGTGAGGACATGAGGCTGAATGAAGTCTTTGTCCACCTCTGAGTTATGATCAGATAGAGCCTTGGGGAGTCTGGCTTGTTTGGGAAACTAGTGACTTCTGTTTTCCTCTCTGGTATGTTATTTTGTTGGTCTGCGTGTGTGTGTTGGCACATTGTTGAACTAGATACCGATTAAGAAAAGAAAATGGAGAAAGTTTAAGAATTCCCCACAAATCACTCACGGTTTGAGATTTAAAAAAAATATTCTATTAAAATATGCCGTCAGCTTGTTTCAATGAAAGACTCATAGAACCTCATGGCACAGTAAAGAAGTATTGCAATCATTTAAATTGCACTTTAGCATGGTGTGTTTACTGCTCAGAAAGAGAGTTGGAGTTTTCTAACTTTGTGCCCAGAAAGTAATCGGTCAAGACAAATCTGGCTTTCGGAAGTTACATTTCTGAAGCCATTGTGCATTTCTACAAAAACGGACAAAAACTGTGAGCAAATAACATGTTGTCCACTTTAATTATATTCACACCAGTAGCAATGTCCTCAGTGAGTTTAAAAAGATTTCAGAAGTGATCTAATACACACCCGACTTTAACTCTTCAGTTGCTTTTCATAGCCATTACCCAAAGTGTAGTAAGATGGAAAAAGTTTAAATTGCTCCATAAAACATTTTAGATAGATCTTCAGAGATAGAAGTAAATCTGCAGTTATAACAGAAATCATCTAGCAAGGTTTTTCAAATGCAGAATAAAAGTTATTGGTATAAAACAATGAAGTAGAAATAAAGTACCCTAGTGAAAATGTGGAAGTGTTTATTTTATTTGTGTTATTGTTGTACGCACCTCCTCTAACTCACACTAAGTAAGCCCTGTCACCGTGAGTCCGCTGTTTGAAATCCCTTCCCCTCCCCTCCTTTCTCGTCTCCTTGTCCTGTGTAGCAGCTGGATTGTGGAGATTACACTCAGATTACTGCTTTATACAATGGTTGATGTGCAAACATCTCATTAAACAGAATTATACAAGGTCACGTTGGTAATCGCTTGTGTAGCGCAGAACCGTAGCTGAGCAGCACATACAAACTGTCCTGATGATTTCACTCCGTACGGCTGAAAAGGTTATTGTGTTCCTCCAGTATTTGTCCCATTATCGTCTGCTCATTTGAAAACTAGGGTAGCTTAAATGCTGATTAGTAATGTTTGAGACTAATTCCAAATCTGCCTTGAATGGCTGAAAAAGGACCGGACTCGTTAATGTACTTCCCCCAAAGAGAAATCAAATAAATAAATGCAGAAAAATGATGCTATTTGCTACTCTGCTGGTTACCTCATTAAACAAACAAACCAACCCAAGACTATTCAGTTGCTACGGACTTAAAAATAAGCACAGATTGTCTAAAAATGCTAAGCAATCATAGTACATATAGGTCAGCCTCCACCTTAAAGGAAAAACAACCTGGTGGCACACACACGCACACACACTGTTTTTGTACACATATAAAGATGATTCAAGTGATGTAATTGGTTCTTACCATGTTAAGTTCTGCAGAAGTTTGATATTGATTCCACTCGGCCTTTGCTTAATACAAAGTATGCAAAGGCTGTGAATACTTGCGAAATGTGATTTTTTTTGTGTGTGTGTGTTTTATAATAACTTTACAAAAACCTTAAAACCTCCCCCCACCCATTGTCATAACGGGTACTTGTGAAGAATCTTTTGGAAAGAGATTAATTTGATACAGTTTGGAATAAGGTTGTAACACAAATGTGGAAAAAGTGAAGCGCTGTGGATACTTTTCAGATGCGCTGTATATTTAGACCCAGAGGAGGATTTTCTTGCTGCTGACCTACATCCCAAAGAGAGCGACATAACTACTACTGATGGGCTCCTCAAACAGCCCTGTACACCCTTGAAGGCACTCTTGGCGTGACGTGCGTCAGCTTTTGTATCCTGTCATGGGCTTTGACAGGGCCATAAATTTCAGCTTTAATTAGATTTTGCCCTTTTTTCCTAACTCACTCGGTTTTTAATTCAGGGCCGTTATCAGACAACTGAAGATGAACTCTGAGCGTCTGTTTGCTTAGTCTTCCTCTGAAAGTGCAGCTGATTTAATTTAATCCAAAGCAGGTTCTCGTTATCCAACAGATAAAAGTGCTTAGCTCCAACAGGTTCAATAAGTGGCATCAATCTAATTCAAAACAACTCGCTAATGTTTTAGGTTTTTGTTTAATTTAATCGAGTTTATGCCTTGAATAGATTTTACTGGTTTGCATTTGAATAAGAGCTCAATTTTCGTACATGAAGCCTTTTGTGTCGATTACTTCTTCAATGCTCTCTGTCTGTTTTTGGTATTTATGTTGAGCTGAAGGGATAAATCCTGCCTAGCTTACAGAGACAGCAGGGTTCTCGTACAATACAGAGGCTACAAAAGGATTCTCCCGCTCTTTGGCGCTGTAGACAGGATGTGTGGTGCACCTGCATTAGAGGAATAGAAGCCAATTACTATGCAGGGCATGAGTTCATCTGCCGGTGTAATACTCTGCATGATGGGAAGGCAAAGGTGGGGGAGGGAGGCAGCCGGGCATGCTGGCTCTCTGGACGCACGGCACAGGGGCATTGAAGTCTGTCTTTGGATACATCCAAGCAAATTGAAATCCAAATGGTTGCATGAAAGGAAGAGAGCTGTAGAAGGGAGAAAGAATAAGGAAAAGATGCAAAGCAGTTTAGAGAGGAAGGTGAGGATAAAGCGATTGTAGAGCACAGGATACCAGGGCATTCAGACTTTAATGTGCAAACATCGCCGCCCATGTTCCTACATTAGTCATGCTCTTTTTCTGCACTGATGGTCCCTGAGGGATGATACATTTTTATTGGAGTGGATTGAATGCCGCCCTCATGAGTCAACAAATTAAGTTAATGTAATGCTCTGACATCGGTGAGTGCCTGGTAAGCAGCAGCAGCAGGAAGGGCTTCTTCTTCAGCAGTCCACCGTCAAGCAGATGCCATGTTGCACAGGCAGTAAATCTCCAGTCCTACCGTGGGCGCGGCCAGTAACTCTGCGACGCAGTCTCGCTCCGGGGCGATTATTTCAGGATGCAGCCGCAGAGCCAATTACTAAATGGATTAGGTCGGAATGAATTGGCACACTTCTGGCTGTGACAAAAACAATGTGGGCGTTTCACTCGAACCGCAGACATAACTGAGATATTCAGGACAGGAACCGCTAGAGAAGATATGCTTTTATATTTCTGCTTGAAATATAAGCTTAACATTTACAAATTATGTACTTTAATGTACGGTTTTCCTAATTTATTTGTCAATTTAAAGTCAACGAAGCGATTCAGACCCCTTTTACTTTCACACCAGTAATTACAATCCATTATAACCGACTTCCTTAAAAGTCACATGGTAAAAGAGCGTGGCACAGCTGAAAACCTACCAGCCTATGGGCGTCCACCTAAACTGACTGCGTGGGCAAGGAGAGGACTAATATATGAAGCAGCCAAGAGGCCCATGATGACTCTAGAGGAGCTGAGTCATGTACTCCATAAACCCGGCTCCCTTGGAAGGGTGGCAAGAAGAACGTCCCTGTCAAAAGAAAGTTAGAAGTCCCCGCCGCAGTTTGCCATGTAGGGGGCAATGCTAACCTGCGGCAAAAGGTGCTCTCTGTTCTACACCCAAAATACCCTGTCGAGAAAAACTAACGTGCGCCTAATTGTGAATGGTGAATGCACCATTTAGAGAAACCACTCAGAGTTGATCTGAAGATGGATGGCGCTAAATACTGTGTAATCCTGGAAGAATACCAATTTAAGGTGACACTAAGCAGGTTCTCACCTGCAGGAGCGTCGCTGCAACCTAGGGACGCAGATCTCCGCGCGCTGCAACAGCGGAGTCCAGAAAAACAGTGAAATCTGACCAAAACGGTGTTGATCTTTGACTGTTTGTTTTCCATTATGGTTTAAAAGCCATGGACAGCCACTCCGAACTGTGAGTACACTGATTTTAAACGATCCAAAGTGAATGAGGAAGTGCTCTATTTGGGATTAACATTTGGTTCCAGATTAAATTTTGGCTAATTTCATAGTTGCTAACTGAATTAAAACTAATTTTAACTTGGTTTGTAATAATCCACAGATTTTTAATAACTGAAGTGGAAGTTTCTCTCATAAGAATAAAAACATACAGCATTCATGTCTGCTCTATTCAGAGTTAAAATCAGTGGACAGTTTAAAAATAATTAATAATTACACATTAGTTTCATTTAAAGTCTAGTTCTACAGATATTAAACTTATATTTAACTTCAGGTAAAATTGTAATATATGATCCAATTTAAAGCCAAAATAAAGATAAAGCTATTGTGGTACTAAACATTATTTAGACAGTTTAATTAATATATTGCCGTTGTTATATTTGTTTCTGCTGCAAGGAGATGCCTTAAGTCTTAGTTTTCTTTTACATACTCATTCGCTTCGGTCTCATTTTGTGGCAACACAGAATTCCCAGCAGGCAGCCAGGTTCAAAGTCAGCAGTACATATGCAGCTCTTTGAAAGCGCGCATGCAGATCTGCATTAAGCTAAAATGTCGTCAGCGATCCTGAGGCGAACAAGGCGAACTTTCAGTGTTCTGCTCTGTGCATCAGTGGGCCGGGAGCAACTAGCTGACTGAGTAATACATGATTTTTCAGCTCCAGTGCCTTTCTGGGTGTTGTGTTCAAAATTAGCTTTAACCTCAATTTATGGTGCGTCTCTATGGAAGGTCTGTGGTAAGATGGAAACAATGAAGACAGATTTCCCTCTGAGGTAAGACCAGGTCCATAATTTAAACAAAACGCTCTTGGGTGCTTGTCAGTCACTCAGTTGACGGTGAACTTAATTATAGAGTGAAGCATCACTGTATTTGGGCTCTATGTAGCAGTTGCTGTGAACTGCTTCTAATCTCAGATTACACAACATGTCAGTCTGCGACGGTCTGCGGCCAATTCAGGAGTCATTAGGAAATAACTGATTGAAGGTAATGTAATGAGATTATAGGTTTACTGGAGCTGCATATGGTCGTCATCATGACATAAATATCTATGTATGTTTTAGGGTTCTCTACTACCACTCTTAGCTCTGACTACACATCCAGACTGACTTCTCTATAGGAGATGCAGTCAGTGCTCCACAAAAGACCGTTGCTATGAGTTGTGCTTTCTTTTTATTAGCGTCCTTTGACTTATGACGATACTGACGGTTCCCATTGCTGAATAAACTTTTAACATTTATCCACAGATGACGGCGTCCTTATTGCTTCCGTTAGCAGAGCGTTACTATGTTACATCTTCGTTCTTCTTCTCCACCTGTGGTTAATTTTCTGTTTAATTCAAAATTTTTTTGTCATGCTTACAATTTGTGTGCATTTAATTAACTGAAAGAACGGTTTACACGTCCATTCCTAATAATTAGCCGTCATGAAACCAGAAAGTGCTAAATGAGCTTTAAAAGTCAAAGTAAGGCTTAGATAAAGACCCCCCCAAAAAACCAAATGAACATTTCCATAATTTCTTTACTGACATAGGGAAGAAGTTTTCCAAACAATGCTTATTGGAAAATAAAATATTCAGGAAAACGGACATAACCTTTTTTCAAGGTGTGGCTGCAGAAGCACATAACGGTCTCTAGCTCCAGTCTATCAGGCATTCACACCACACAGCCAGTTAGCCAGAAAGAGCAGCAAGAGTAAAAGGTGGAGGACTTGTGGTGTAAACAACAGATGGTGTAATCTGACCTGAAGATATCCCTGTGAAGATGAGGCTGTGTCCGTGACATTGAACCATTAGCTGGGTGTTTGTGTGATCGCTCACCTCCTCATCAGATAACCTGGTACAAGGTTCAGAATACACAATCCCAGTGCTTTTAACTGGACTGTTGTCACTGTAATCTGCTCAGCTCTTTTGTCTTGCATTCAGTTGTACAAACACTGGTAATAGTTAAAGACACATGTCAAAACTAATGAAAAACTTTAAAACAATGATAGTTAATATTTGTCATGTCTTAAATGATTTTTTTTCCTCCTTTCTTATTGTTAATAATTGGTAATTAAAAGCAAAATGGGACAAAAGTATGGACTAAATGTCACATTTTTTTCATGATCCAAAGGAAAGAGTGTCCTTCTCTTGCCATTTTCTCTCAGTGACCATGTTAAACCCAGAGCTTCTTATAGTCACCCGACCTGTCTGGATAATCTGTATTCCCTTCATCGCACAGATTATTATGATTGCTCTTCCTGAATATCCAATTAGCATCCTTCATCTCTCATGATGCCAGTTTTTATCTTCTTATTGTCTTCATTCTTCTAACCTTGTAACTAAAGATTTTTAACTTTCTAATTCTAGTGGCACAAATAAAATTTAAAAAATCACTCAATTGAAGTTGAAATTTTAAAGTTTCTATTTTGTTAACAACCAGGTTCTTCAGTTCATTGTCTGTTCTGGGTTTTCAGATTTAGCAACAAAGTTTTTTGTCCATTCTTTGAAAAATAACTGAAGCTGAATACAGATCCTCTGTCTGGACTTTGATTGGGCTGTTCATTGAACAAAGAGGCCTTCATATTACTACTTGTAAAAATACATTTTGATGAAAACCATTTAGCTCTGGTTGCATGTTTAAGGGCCATCCTATCCTACAGTGTCAAGTCTTCTGCAACCACTTACAGGTTCACGTCCTGAATTGCGTTCAGGGTGTTGAACAGTGAATGAATATTGTGAATGAATCAAGCCTTTGAGGAAAACATGACCATTTGTAATATTGGGATTAACCCACATTTTACTCTAATTCTTATCTTTTAGGTCATTGAAAGCCGACCAAGATCAGCTTTCTGATCTTGGTCAGTAAGAAATGACATTAGGGGACAGTGAAGTGAAATTGGTTGTACTGATAAATCGAAACCAATTTTCTTAATTCTGGGGGGTTGGCAATTGAAACCGATTTTATCCACCGATCTTGTATAAAAATCACTGTCTCCTTTTGCTCTGCCATGACGGAGGACTGACTATGTTCAGAGACTTTTCAGACAAAATCATAATCTGTGTTGACCAAAATTGGAATCGGCAGGTCAGGCTTTTTAAAGATTGGTTATTGGCCAGAAAACTTCAATCAGTGCACTTGTAAGTGAACGTCGATCTTTGGGCCAAACTGTATGCTAGAAAAAGTAGTCCTTTTAATTTGGTATTCAGTACTAAAACTGAATACCAAAATTTTTCAGTACTAAATTTTTCGGTACTAAAACTTTTGAAAGACGCTGCCTCTAATCTACTACTAATTTACTAATACTTACTTATGTGGATCATTAGCAAAAATCTTGCTTGAACTTAGGCATTAGCTGCCTCCTGCCATCTGTTTGTTTGGTTTTAGATGCATTTCATTGCTTTTGCCTGGATGTGAGGAGAACCCAATAGCTTTGCTTTTAGAGTAGTGTTCGTGTCTAACTGGGAGGACTTCAAAAGGTTATTTTTGTTCTTCTTTTAGTATTAAAAATTAACGTAGTCCCAGCCATCTTCTCCCTACCTTCCTCCTGTCGCCTGTTCTCTTTCTGCCAGCGCTAACTCACTTCTTTATTTAGAAACAGGCAGTAAGTGCAGTGTGGACCCAGGAGATGGCACACCACAGCCTTGTCAGGACTGCTAGATGTAGGTTACTTTGCTCAGAAGCGACATACAAGCCAGCTTCTAGGCCAGGACGGCTGGAGCAGGGTGGCTGATGCATCGCGCCCCACGAGTCATTCCCCTTGTGGGGAGGGAGGGAGGAGTGCCGACTGAGCAGAAGAAGAGAATTGCTGGGGGGTTAGGATGCGTCTCTAGGCTCTGTTGTGATTCATCTTCCATATAGCTTTTCTCTATCTCTCATGAGAGTGTGTAATGGGGCTCAAGAAGAGTCAGCTGGGTCTTACTGGGCTCTAAATCAGTGCTTTAATAGCAGATTATCTTTAGACGACGGCCCTCCTGATGTGCAGTTTCATTTTCCTTCAAATGATTTATCAAACTTTAGTAGCCTTTCTTCTATTTAGTAAAAAACCCTTTGCATAGGAGATGACTAAGTAAAACTCAAGATAAAATTATTTTACTTTAAATAATTTTTATTGTATTGCAAGCATAGATTGACTTCAAAATAAAAAATTGTACTGGTGAATTACCAAGATAGTTGAAACAAGGTCAAGGATATGGGAGGTTGTAGAACCAAACTGTTCACAGTACTTTAGACATTTACAGGAAGGACTGGGTTGTTCAACAGGTTAAGATCTAAAAGGAAATGAAATCAGTGAAACAACATGGAAATAACTGATTTTCATGCAGAGATGGTAAATGGTCTTCTTTGTGTTTCCTCAGGGCCACAGCAGCTTCATCTCGACCGGCTACCGGATCATCTCAGTTAGCCAGCACACCCAAGAACTCCACAGCTACATCCAAATCTGCCACTCCTAAAACTGCCCTCTCCTCTGCCAAGCCTGCTACTCCCAAATCAACCACCACTACCCCCTCTGGTGGCAAACCTCCTGCATCACAGTCAAGAAATGCAACCCCTGTGAAAAAAGGTCACAAAACAATTAATTTTGGTTATTTGACACATTTGTAAACATTAAATTTGTTAATTATTTTTGCTCTAACATAAAAGACATAATACATAATATGTAATAGATAAATTCCAGAGTGTAGACTTTAACCATATAGTGTTGTATCAAAATAGAAAACCCAAGTCTAACATCTTGTGGTTCTGATCAAAATATTCCTTTCACCCTACTCATTGTCTAATTCCTACTCGTGTTGTTTTTTCCAGATGTGACCAAACCATCCCCTCCAGCAGCCAAAAAATCTGCAGAATCCCCTCTCGCTCGCCCTCCTGCAAAGAAGCCTGCTAAACCCGAGGCCCCCAAGACAAAATCAGATGTTGCCTCCAAAAAGCCTCCCACAAATAAAGCTGTTGAAACAAAGACACCAAACCGCTCCAAGCCACAAGAGGGTAAGTCCACACCTTCCAAGGATGTCTCCAGGACCCCAAGCACCAAAACCATTACAAATAAGGTCCCCAGTCCCAAGAAGACTGTGGGAAGCACCACTCCTACTCCTGTCAAACGTGGTCCTAAAGTTGCAACAATGATTGAGCGAGGAAAAGAAATTGCTGCAGTAGTTGCCGCTGCTGCAACCATCGCTACTGCAGCCTCTGTCTTCGCAAACCCAGAGGAGTCTCAGCCTCCTGCAGAAGAGGATGTGGAGTCATCTGAGCCCACTATTAAAGCAGAGGATGAGAAAAGACCAGAGCCTGTACGGGAACCATCTCCAGAGCCTGTGCGGATGCGGGAACCGAGTCCTGAGCCCGTGCGGAAACCAACACCAGAACCCGTTCAGCAGCGGGAACCAACACCCGAGCCCATTCAGATGCGACAACCAACACCTGAACCTGTGCGGGAACCAACACCTGAACCTGTGCGGGAACCAACACCTGAACCTGTGCGGGAACCAACACCTGAACCTGTGCGGGAACCAACACCCGAACCTGTCCGGGAACCAACACCCGAACCTGTGCGGGAACCAATACCCGAACCTGTGCGGGAACCAATACCCGAACCTGTGCGGGAACCAACACCCGAACCTTTGCGGGAACCAATACCCGAACCTGTGCGGGAACCAATACCCGAACCTGTGCGGGAACCAACACCCGAACCTGTGCGGGAACCAACACCCGAACCTTTGCGGGAACCAACACCCGAACCTTTGCGGGAACCAACACCCGAACCTTTGCGGGAACCAACACCTGAACCTGTCCGGGAACCAACACCCGAACCTTTGCGGGAACCAACACCTGAACTTCAAGAGCAAACTCCTGAGCAAGGAAGTGAAGCAGCCACCGGTGTCCGGATGTCACCTCAGATGATCGCTTATAAATTCAAAGACGACAGTTCGGTTCCCTCCTTGGGAACAACTGTCATGTCTCCGCCTTGCTCCCCGCCAGTTCCTGCCTCGCCTGTTAGAGAATCACAAAATGCCTCCTCTCTTTTGGACTTTGATGCTCCGTCTGATTCCTGGAACAGGAACCAGTCTCCTACTGGTCTGGCACCCCAGACGTTGCTTAATGTGATGACATTCCAAGCAGAGGAGGACAATGTAAAAGGATACGAAATTCAAGGGGTACAAGAGGACGAGAAAGATGATGATGATGATGAGGAAGTAGATGAGGAAGCCCTGTTTCTCTCTACCTCGACAGCTCCAGGGTCTCTTTCTGCTGTTGGACAACCTCACAATTTTATTGCTTTGTCTTCAGGTGATTTTATTCACAAGGACCTTGTATCTTCTCATGAAAAGGAGGAGGCGGTGGAAAAGGCTGATGAGGAGATCAATGAGGATGACGATGATGAGGAGGAATATGAGGAAGAGAGGAGACCAGGCCACCAGCTTTCATCCTTGGTCACTGACATGAGTACCTCTCAACATTCGGATGAGTTCCAGGCACGGTCGTCAGCTTTTGGAGGTTGGCATGGCGATGACCTGCTGTCTGGGATGGACTCCGAGGACATGAGCAGCTGCACCAGCAGCCGGCAGCAGGGGGTGTCCGACCTCAGCAGCACTCAGCACACCGCTATCTTAGAGGGCACCCAGAGCTCAGACGCCTTGATCGACTCCAGCCTCAGGGGCTCCGAAGGAGACGGTAATCTCATGGGTTCTCCCAATGTGGAAACCCTTGCCAATGAAGAAGAGGAGGATGAGGACGATGAGCGGGTGGATGATATGGACTTGAGCTCTGAGCAAGCTGAGGAGCATTACAAAGTGTTCCAGGAGCACAAACAAGACGAGGAGGAGGACGAAGACGTGGAAATGCACAGCGAAGGCGTGACGGAGAGTGGCGGGAATGTCGATGATGACTTTAACGAGGAAGAGCACTTGGATAACTTGACCCACTCTGGTCTGTTGTCTAGTGCTGCCCCTGCATCCTCCTGGGGTCAGACAAACCCTTTCTCAGATACTTGGACTCAACCAGTGTCCCACCTCGCTGTGTCCACCCACAGCCCCGTGTCGGACCACGACGCAGCCGAATCCGAGACGCCAACCCAGTCTCCCGCTCAAGCGTGTGTTGACGGTAGCGCCCCGTCATTCCCCCTGCAGACAGAGCAGATTCCCCAGCACCATCATGACCTATTCACCGCTCCGGCTGTAGGCATGTCCCAGGCCGACACTCCGACTGGGACCTCCCAGCCCGCTCACAGCGGCAGCGAGACTAGCACTCCTGAGGACCTCCGTGACTATGACAGCAGCTCTGGAGTAGAGTCCCGCTCTGAAAAACAGCATACCCCGGTACCGGCGTCACTTCAGCCCGACGTGGATCAGGATCTAGGCATTCACTTGGAGAAAGGTGATGGAGAGGAGGAAGAGGCCGAGACACTTCCTGCTGATGAGGTGCTAGGAACAGGACCCCCAACAGCTCCTGCGTCAGTCCCTTCGTCCCCGTCTACCTCCGGTGATGAGGCCAGTGACACGGAGGGGGAGATACAGATTAATGACCCAGAGGCTCCGATGATGATGGATGACAGGGCTGCAATGGAAAGCCCTCCTCCCACCGGTAGCTTGCCAGCTCTGGAGGAGGATCAGGAGGCAGGAGATCCAGCTATTGGAGAGGGTGAAGAGGATGGAGGTGGAGCTACTCCTCAGTCAGCCAATTCTGTGGCATCTTATGGCTTCGACTGCACAACATCCAACTCCAATGCCCACTCAATGGCAGAAAGCTGCGGAAAGAGCCCTGGCATCTTCTCCCTTGAGAATGAGGAGCAGCTTCCGGAGGAGGCCAAGGACCCCTCCCTCATCAAGGAGCTGACCCTGCCTTCACCTGCTGCTGCGGCCCTGGCTGAGGATCTCCTCGGCAACCCCGTGGACCTGATCCCTTTGGGTCACCAGGGAGACGACTTTCCCGGTCTGAATGAGCACCACCACTTCCTGCTCGGAGGAAACGCTGCAGATCATCGGGAGAAGGCGAATCCACTGGAGGGCAGCGACGACCTGGTGGACCAGGAATGTGGAGACTCCGACAACCTGACACCGTACTTCTCCACCATATGTGATAAGACTGATAGTTTTCTGGAAGGTAACGTATAAGACCCCCTATCATCCCTGGAATGCACCTTTTCCCTGCAACCCTACCCGTTTTCCCCCTACGTTATTTGTTCTTCTCTGGTTAGACGTCATAGCAGAAAAAAAAGGAGACCAAGATTGTAGAAAACAATTTTTGAAAAATGATCGAAGGAGACGGAAAAAAATGACTGTAGCGATTTTTAAATGAAGCCTCCCTCTTTCTTACCGTTCCGGTCCATGTTTTGAGCGTATGGCTAAAACTCTGTAATGTACCATAGCTACTACCTTTTCTAGTCGAATGTTCTTTTTAAGTAACACTGCATATTCTGTTGCCCCTTGCGGGGTATTGACTGATTGGTCCGTTGTGACTGGGCCTGTAAACTGAGAAAGAAGAGTAAAAAAAAAAAAAACGCAGATAAGACGATATGGACTCATTGTGTATTTATCCTACTGTTTTTACCGAACAAATGTCAATGATTTTTTTTTTGTATTTACTTGTTTTGTTTTTTTGTTGTTGTTTTTTGTTTGTTTTTGTTAAACCTGGTCCTCCCTACCCTGTGTGCACACTTTGTGTTCTGCACCATAGCGATAGTCACATATTCCTTTTGAAAACTTTCTGTTCTTGTTCCAAGACTTTTAGCTATATTAACAATAAAGGTTAGGTATTAACACTGCTGGTTTTGCCTTTACAGTTGTAATGAGGTAGGTGTGGGAGGATTAGAGATAGGGCTGACCCAAATGCTTTGTTGTTTTGCCGCCATTACTGATGTCCAAATTTGGACTTAAATACGTGGATTCTATGTTTTCCTTCATGTACTATACCACTAAAGCTGAGATCAGGCTATTTATGCTTGCAAGTGTTGATGTGAGTTGCTAATTCAAGCGTTCATAAGTGCATCCAGACAGTGGCGGTTCTTGGATGAATGGTACCCTTGGCGAGCCCCTTCCTCTGCAACGTAATCAGTTCCACCACCACAACTAATGCGCTCTGGTGAGAGAGAAGCTTCTCAGCATCAAAGGTTCTGAAATGTTGATCTAATCTGCACTATATCGTCAGAATAATCGAGTTCAGGTTTGATCATTTTTATCTAGAGCTAATTAAAGGAATTATAAGTTATTTTAAAAATTGTGAAATGATCCTTAATTTAGTTCCAGATGGTATTAATCAGATACCCATCTCTGTAATAACCCACTGCCTGGACATCGCACAAAGCAATAGAAAACTCTCTCTTGGAACATGCTTTTCTGATTGGTAGTGCTGCCCTGGGTGAAGAGCCACATCGCTCCATATCAAGAACAACCACTGACTCCAGATCATTTTCAATAAAGGTTTGAAGCCTCAAAGACTGTATTTGGGACAGCCCTAGTTAGATTGCAGTTGGTGGTGTTGTATACGTGTGCTTCAAGAGGTTCTATGCTTATTGTATTTGCATAGGTTGTTAAGGTGCAGTCACTTCCAGTATCTGCTTCAGGTTTTCTTCAGGCCTTTTGTGTAGCTCATCATTTTGTGTCTTAACAGGATAACGAGTAGCGCATTATTTAATAAAACCCTGCATAACCCTACATGGCTACCACAGTTTAGCTTTATACTCGAGCGTTTTCATGCCAAGCTTTTGGTTTACTATTTCAACAGTATATTGCATGTTTAACTAACAAAAAACACTCTGTAATACCTGAAGTTTGAAACAGTTCAACAGTAGACATGTTCAGGACCGAATGGTTCGACACTAGGTTATCTTTCAAAATTCCATTAAAGCATCATTGCAAGGCATTTTGTTCCTGTTTCTTACTTTCCCAATGGGTCCAGCATGCCTGAACTTTGTGTCCTTGTGTTCCAGTGGCCGTGTGTGTTTGTGAAGTGGTGTTTGTGCAACAAGATTCCCTCCCCCTGGTTTCCTCTGTTCTTCATCTGGGAATAATGGATAAACAGGAAGCGATGCCACATGATACAATGGTGTATCTGAAATGGAATTTTGGCCAAATCCAAGAGGTAATAAAGAGGAGTCACAGTGGATTATCTATCATGCTTACAGGGAATAACGACTTCTTGTAATGTCACATTTAGTTCTACTTCAACGCCACTAGAAGTTTACGTTGTATATTTGTTCAGTCTACTGTTAATGTTCAATCAAGAGTACAACTCCAGAGGTAAATATTGATCCATTTAGGGCCATCAGCTCTCGAAAATTGAACAAAGACACCGCTCTCGTTAAAAGGTTTGTGTTTAAATACAGTAGTAACTCCAGAATAACACCAGTTTGAGTGTCATTCCTATCCAGCACACTGGGAAGCAGGACCACATCCTCTGTGTTCAGGCCTGTGGGACACATTCAAGTGTTAAAGCACAAACATTTCCTCTGACCTGCCCACTCTAGCTCATTAAGACCGTGAACCTTGTCCCAACTCTCCTGCAAATATCCCCTTTAGCCGAACTTAATGCACTAGTGATGGGAGTGCCTTGCAGACGTATTCATACCCTTCTACTTTTTGGCTTGTCACCTTACAACCTTCTAATGACATTTGGCTCGTGCCCGCTTCAATGCATCAACTATAGATTTGACCTCAGACGGTAACTTAGGTGTATGGTTGACGCATTGAACTGGGAGGATTGGCTTTTTCATCATTTGAAATCTTAAAACCCATTGATCTGTTTTATTCCGTGTATGGTTTGTGGTGTCTTAAAGCCAGTTAAATTTTAAAAACTCCTATTTCTGTTCACATTTATACCTCTTCCCTCATGTCCAACTTCTCCTCGGCCCCCTTGTTCCACCACCACCTGTTCTGTTTGATGCATGCATCTCTGCTAGATGCTTCAAGTGATCCTCACTGTCTCACAGGAGACGCAAAGCCCTCTGAAGTGGACGAAGACTACAAGTGGCAAACACACACGCAGGAAGACAACCGCAACCAGAACCACTCTCCCGGTATTCCAATAGCCAATGGCCACTACTTGGCGTTGGTGCCGGGTAACAGGAGACCCATCGATCCGGCACTAGCGGAGCATTTCTCCAGAATAGCACCCCCTCCGTTAGCGCCCAAATCCAGCGCTGGGAGCAGCTACATAATTGAAGAGCAGCTGAGGAGGATGGAGCAGCACCGTCAGGAGCAGGAGAGACAAAAGAGGCAGTGGCTGGAGGAGGAGCGGCTCAGGCTGGAGCAGCAGAAACAGCTGGAGAAGCAGCGCCGAGAGCTGCTCCAGCTTCAGCTGCAGCAGCAGCAGCAGGAGCACCGTCACCGCAGGCAGGTTCTGCAGTGGCAGCTGGAGTTGGAGCACCAGTACCGCATGCAGCAGAAGCAGATCCAGCAGCAGCAGCAGCTGAGGAGGAGCCCGACCGGCGTGATGCTCTCCCCGTCGTCTGGCCTCTGCACCATCTACGAAGCCATGGAAACCAGCGACGAGGAGGACGAGGTCAGGGGGGAGCCGAACAGGAACGTTCTGGTGGGACGGAGGAGGCTGCTGCCTTCCCAAGCCGTCTCTCAGGGCTTCCAGAGGCCCCCGCGTCCAGTGGCTCCACACGACCTGGAATGGAACAAAAAGGTGGACATAGTCCAGCAGCTCATCAACCAGTCCCTGATGCTGACCAGCGATGGAGGGTGCCCCCCGCTCCTGCTCCTACCCGTAGGGACCGGGGGAACCCTAAACCCGCTGAAAAGCAGCATGTGGCCCAACCTTCCTCCACAGTTCAGCCCTCCTACGGCCACAGTGACCTCCGTCAGCAGCTACTCCCCAGACAGCCGGGGCAGCTCCCCAGCTGGAGACTGGACCGTGGTGGAGGTGGAGACCCAGCACTGATGCAGCTCATCATCTCTGACTGTTTTTGTTTTCTAACTTCACAAAACAATACTACCAAAAATATCACTTTACTATTTATCACAATACATCATCATTGGAGAAAATCTTTTTTAGTTTAATCTAAATCTGATTTCAATGTGTAGTCTAATCACACAACCATTCAAACTTGAATTACTGATGTTTTTGTACTGGTGTGATCCCTGTAACCCACACAGACATGCATTGTGTCCTTGTTCTGCATCGTGTTACCTTTACACAAGAACTTAATGGCACTCCAGTGTTTTACTGTGAAAGGCACTGTAGCTACTTTAAAACATTCCTGTATTGTAGTCTCGTATATCGTTATAAGAATCTAAAACCAAACACAGTGCCTTACTAACGTGCTCATACACCTTGAACTTTTTCAGAACGGAAGAGTGACAAAACGTAAGCCATGAGGAGTCTCATGTTCAACTTACCACAAGCCATGTTGACAACACAACCAATATGAAAGAAAAAACTGCATTTAAACTGCATCATTCCTAATATAAAATCTTCCCCACGTCGTGTTATCATGTGGGGGAGGCTTCAGCAGGGGAACGGAAGCTCGTCAGACTTAAAGGGAGGATGGATTAAGATAAAGAGAACTAATTCTCGTTGGAGGTGGCAAAAGACCAGTTGGTGCGGCAGCTACATTGGGACTGTCGATACCAACGCATATTCATATGTTAGAATGGCCCAGTCAAAGTTTAGAGCTGAGAATCTACAGCTAAACTTCACAATTGCTCCACCTGGATGTTCACAATCCGATCTCACTGAGCTGCAGTGGTTAGTTACACTTCTCAGGGTTTTATTTATTTATTTATTATTTTGCATTTTCCTTCTACTTCATACTTAGGCACTACTTTGGACTCATCGCTGAAATAAATCTACCACTTAAATCTTAATCAAAAACGTGTACAATGATGCAAAGTGGAAAAGTTCAAAGTGTGTGAATACCTTTGGAAGGCTCTGTGTTGGTCTCCCTCGAGAATGAGGGATTGAGCTATGACAAGTTGCACTAAAGCCAAATGTTTATGTCTTCCAACGTCCTTTTGCAAGCAAGTGGTTGCACCGTTAACAGATGAATATATTTGTGAACTTTTTTTTAATTCTTAATCCCTAATAGTAGGATATCCAAGGGGGTGGGATGGGGAAATCTTTATTTTGTCCCTAGCAACACTTTTCTTCCTAGTACCCACAGTGACTTCACTGGACGACCGGGTCCTTAAGAGATCCGTCAGTCATGGAGGAACGCCGGGAAAGGGAGCGAACAGGAGAAAGGAGCTCCTTGTTCTGCTCAGAGGAAAGACTTCAAGGGTGACGGAGAGAAAGGGCAAAGGGGCGGCGGGGGGGTGAGGGAGCATTCATCCGCCCTCTTCCCTCTCACATTCCAGGATCGTAGCCTCATTTCCTGGGTCGGTCAGTATTCGGGTCGTCTTGGAGGGTACAGATGATGTCATGGTGGCAGAGAAAAAGGATGTTATGAAGCCGGTCCGGATGGGCCCCACGCTGGTTTGACGTTATCGACAAGAACTAAAACCAGGTTTAGTTTAGTCACCTCATTTGTATTTTCTATATAAGTATCTTCCTTTGATGTGTTTTATTGTGATTGGTGCAGTTCATGAGAAATATGTTTGATAGTTATACAAACACAGGCCAGTAAATCCAAGCATGATGCGTTATTACTGAAAATGGATAAAAGCACCTGTTCTCTCTTTGTCTACCCAGAGTAGGTGATTTCAGTTAGAAATGTCAGAAGGAAACACTGACACCTGCTGGTGGCGTGTGTGAAGCACAACACCACAAGGATACGTTACATCAAACCGATTTCATGTTAGTTTTCAACATCCTGTTGGTACGTTGCACTTTTCATAAGATTAAACAGTTATATAAATGATATTAAATTAATATTTGAAAGATCAAATTAAAAGCAGAAACTTAGTTTTCTAATCTATTTATACTCCAATTATTGTGCATGACAAATGAGATTGTGTAAAGAAGTATGCATTTCTCTACTCTTGTATGCTGCTACATTTGATATTAGAAGTTTTTACCTATTTTACCACAACACTGCTATGTTGCATGCAAATATCCACCCGTGTTGTTCAGGAACAGCACAGTGCCTGATGCTCCTTTTCACTGTTTTTGTCTGTTAAACCTCTTATATTGCTACTGTTAATATGAAATGTGACCGTTTACAGGCTGCTGTTTCTGTGAGGGTTAGTCGTACTTTGTGTAGTGAATAATTTGCATGGTGAAGAGCTAAACTCGATTACACTTTGAAAATTAGACAAAATACCATATCGACTGTTTCATTAAATGCATTTTCTCACATTTGTGTCGTTCGCTGTGGTGCATTTGAGTGACCTGAACTTCCTGTCCATACTCAAACAAAAAAAAGGATTAGCTTTGTTTCGTTCTAGATCTCAGGAGTTTCTCAATTCAGTTAGTAGAACGTGTTTCCTCTCACGTGTGGAGTTCCTCAAGGGTTACTTCTCACTCCCCTGATTTTAATTTGACCTGCTTATAAAAACCAAAAATTTCCTTCCATTTCTTGGCAGATGATCTCCAGTTTTACATGCTTTCCAAATGTAAGCATTCATGTTCAACTGTAGAGCTACTGCTAACCATTATCAGTTTGGTTATCTACTGTAGTTCCTTTATGACTTTCTTTCAGTAATGGCAGTTTTCTTGGTCACCTCTGAAGGCCAGTTTTATGGAGTTTTAACAAATTCGTCTGCGTCTTTGATTAATGGAGTATCTCCTAAGGATATCGGTGCATAATGGGGGACAAAATATATGCTACACTTTTCAAATTTGTATTAGTATGACAGGCTAATTCAAAGATAAACAACAGAAAGGCAAATCTGTGGGAGTAAAGCTTTTTACATCCATACTTTAATAAATGTAATGTTTAAAAATATCTTTACTAAATGTGTGAGCTTTCCTTTGCCTTCTTTTGTGATTTCCACATTGATTAGTCGAAAACCATGTATTACTGTTCTTCACGGTTATGCTCCTGCTTTGTGTTGATCTGTGTCAACGTTCCAGATAAAAAAAAAAAAGAAAATTAAAGTTTATGGTTGTAATGTCACAAAATGGGAAAAATGTGCTTACCTGTCTGTCTTAAAGCTGATTTTTCAACGACCACATTTAGTCATCACAGTGGTTCACGAACATTCAGTCTGTTTCATAGTGAATAAATAGCCGTGTGGGACTTGGTGAATTTGCTCTCCATGTTTATGTGTTGGTCCCAATTCCTCTAACAGGATTCTGAGACACGGAGGTCGTATTGATACCGCCGCCGTCTTTACTCTGCGAGCCAAATCAAACTTTCATTCGCGAAGCCAATGTTGTCATTTGTCGGAGTGCCTCAAACGTATTCGTTTTAGTATCATCAAGTAATTCATTTAAATAATTGAAACTTTTCCTTCACTCTAAGTGTTTAGGAAGAAAAAAGATTTCAAAGGATGAAACTCTGAAATGTTAGTTTTAGACAAGTGACACATTCAAGTGAGGTTGACACAGAGGAACTGGTCAACTGTTACAAAGAAGAAGCCCTGTGTTGAAACTTTCAGGAAGCACAGCCAGTTTCTCTGGCTCCACCAACGTCTGGATGGACCTTCACGCAGCACACAGATGAATCGGCATTCTGTGATGCTTTCCTGGACATTAGCGGCACCGTCCAACCACTTTCACAGTCCAAACCTGTGTTTTGTTTAATTGGTTAACATATTTTCATCATACGAAAGGATACCTAACAAATGTCAGATCACAGATTCTAAAACTAACACAATTTCTACATATTGTGCATCATTGAAAGTTTTAAAATGTGCGTTCAGAAGGGCTTTAACGGCTAAACCTTGTCAAAAGAGCCAATAGAACCAATTCACAGTGTTTCTGTGTAGCTCTCTGGTGTGATTTACTCATCAGTGTGACAATTATCATGGGTTTTGTCTTAATTCCCCACATGGGAACAGAACATCGGGTCCTCCTTACCTCTGCCGCGCCTCAAATGTAATTAACTACTCTTTGTTTACTTCTGAAACTCCCTGGCACACAAATCTCCAATTCCTGCTTTTCCATCCCCTTAATCAACATTCAGAGAGGACCTGTAAGGCCTGCTTTCTAAGGCACTGCGTCCTCTTTTGGATGCGTGACTGAGACATGGAGACGTTCTGAAACCGTCTGTGTCTCTGAGCTGAATGTCTCCAGTGATGGAAGGGAAGGAAAAAAAACCCGCTAAGGTTTGGTGAAAAAAAACTGTGAAATCTGGAGGTCTGATGCTCCCGTTCTGCTAAATGTTCAAGTACAAAGGAAAGAAAGATGCAGTTCAAAGCATCTTCCTAATCACTTTGATAAAATTGGCAAAAAATAATAATTAGAGATACCCTTGAAAGGCAAGATAAATACAGAGATGAATTTTCCCTTTCAGTCACCTTTATTCGGCGCATGGAGAACCTTCCCACATTGGGAAATAAAAAGCGCTCAACTGAAAAAGTCAATATTTTCTCTGGATATGTGAACGTTCCTCCCTCACTGGTCGGCGTCAAACTGACGACACTCCAGACAACAGATAAACGAACGCCTGGAACAACACTCTGCATCAATCTCAGGGCTCAGCATAGAGGAACATAACAAACTGGTGAGTATAAACTTTGGACTCTAACAGTTACATGTATATATTTTTGAATGGCTGTATGAAAAAAAATTTTTCATCGTGATATAAAAATCTAACTAAAACTGGGTGTGCTAAGGCCAGGAATCGCTGATTGGTTAATTCTAGTCATTAGACAAACTTTTGACTGTATAAACAAGAGTTCATAGGAATAATTTCATTTTTGAGAAAGATGAATAGAGTTTGCAGGTTTTTCTTACAAATGCAAATTAGAAGCATTTTTTAAACTTTCATGTTAATTTCAATTATTACTCACCTTCTGAAACCATGTAAGGGACTCTTAGTGTCAATAACAGAACATTGTTGAATACTCTGATTCTTAGTATATTACAAAGATGTAAAGACAATTATCCCAATGAAGGAAAAACATTTTTAGGTGCAGATTACGGTATATTTAGCTGATATTGTTTAAGATAGTTTGGCCTGTGATGGACTGGTGACCTGTCCACAGTGGACCCTCCTTCTCAACCAGTGACCACTGGAGGGAGGCATCAGCCGCCCAACAACACTGCACAGATAAGCGGTATAGACAGTTAATAGATATTTAAAATAGTTTTTATGAGAGAAACCTTTCAGTGATAAACGTTCAAAATGTTACAGGTGTCTACTTTCACAGCTTTGTAGCTCATAAGTCAGACATACAAATAATTCAATTATATGCCGATGACTCAAGTCTCTTTTTCAACCACTTCAAAATTACAAGTGGACTTGTACTGTAGACCAACGAGTCCTAAAATTTACTGTTTGAGATTGGGCTTTGTTTATTAAACTTTTAAAAGACAGGCTTGAATAAAAAAATTTAAAAAAAAGCACAATTGACTCGGTCTGTAATCTCAAAGGAAAAGCTGATTGGTTTAAAGCTTCACTCCTCTGTGAGTGAGATTAACCCCGCAGGCGTGTTACCAGCCTGAAGCGAGGCCTTCAGCCGAGGGAGGCTGAAAACACCATTTGCAGATTCGCAAAGGGACCAAGGCTAAAAAAAGGTCTTCAATAAAGCAGAACAGACCCCCTGGTGGTGAGGAGTAACCACAGGCTGTGGTCTCAGTGGTCCACTGCTGGAGGCAGCTCAGGTGTGATGACTTTAAGACAGTCTTTACGTTTCAGATCGTCTGCCAACAGTTCTAAAGCTTTGAAGAAAATCTTCAGAGAAGCTCGTGTTCCTACTTGTGAGAAAATATACAGATGATGAGGACAATACCCGGATCAGTGCTTCTCAATTCAGGTTCTCAAGGACCACTGACCTGCCTGTTTTAGGTGCCTCCCTTCTGCCACAAACCCGTCTTGAACAAGGCTGGTGATTAACAGGTTTCTGTAGCACTGGATGGCATGCAGAGGAGCTCATGTAATCATTTGAATGAGGTGTTCTGGAACAGAGACACGTCTCAAATATGCAGGGCAGTGGTACCTGAGGACCGGAATGGAGAAACACCGGCATAAATTACCCTGATGTATTACATCAGCTTATCAACATTTAGCTTTATTTGCTCTATTTCCCATTTTAGCACCGCTTGTTCAGAATTTGCTTGAGAAACAATTGCCTAGCTCTAGATCAGGAGTCTTCAACTCCAATCCTCAACATCCGGTGTCCCGCTACTTTCAGATGTGTCCCTGGTCCAACACTCTTGAGTCAAATGGATGAATTACCTCCTCCATATGGAGTCAAGCTCATATGGAGGACCCAATTATTTTAGTCAGGTGTGTTGAAGCAGAGACACATCTAAAAGTTGCGGGATACCAACCGTCAAGATCTTGACTTGAAGACCCCTACTCTAGATCATCTAACATCATTGACTGTCTGTGCGCAAAGAATGATCTTTGCTGTTTAAATCTGAGAGTCGGTGCTCTTTTATGCTCCTATGAAAGGGTGGCACCTGTAGAAAAAACCCCTCAGGTGTCTCAAGCGCCTTCTTGTTCAGGGACTCAGGTTTCCCGGAGGAGAGCCCACACAGACACAATAACAAGATAACAGCCGGAGGAGAGGTCCTGTTGGTGTTTGTAACATGTTTTTAGTGTCTGACAGCTGCCTCTGCAGGGACTTTGTTCCTGCTGAGACTCAACTTCTCAGAGATCACAACCCAAGGGGGCTACTAAAGAACATCGTGTCTGAAAAGACAGTTTGGAGTTTTACTTAGTTGGAAAAGGCTTAGAAAATGGAACAAATCTTCAAGCCAACTCTGGCCTTCAAAGGAAATATCATTCTTTTCCTCCGTCACTGTATAAGTCGGAAGACAATCATGCCTTTTCTCTGCTTCTTCCTTTTAGGGTCTTTGTTTTTGCTGGTGAACATGGAGAGATACACCTTGCCACTTAACTCAACCTCTGTTCCTGCACAACTCCCCTACAACGCCACAGTTTATATCAACGCCTCTTTCAAACCTTTCAGTGTGTTTGAAGGCTGTGATATGTACATCGAGGCAATTCTGTTTGACCTTACCTTTCAAACTATCAACGTAATTGTGGGAATACCTGCCAACCTCCTTGTTATTGCAATTCTCATCCACAATCACAAAGAACCGTCCACTTCGGACCTGTTCCTGGGCTGCTTGGCCTTCATGGATGCCTACTTTGGCAGCATGACGCCCCTCAGCTTCTTAAATCTTTACCTCTGGCAAAGCAAAGAGGTGTGGTTAGCAATTAAGTTTTCCTTTGGCGTGAAAGACACCAGCGGCCCGTTGTTTCTCTCTTGTATCTGCTTGGATCGATTTGTGGCGGTGGTCTTTCCGATCACGTTTGGGCAGCTGAAGTCCATCAAGTACAGGTTAAGCCTCACCCTGCTGGTACTCTGCCTCACCTTTGCCTACTCTGCTGCCAAGACGGTGGGCGGTCTCCACAACTTCGAGAAGGTGTTCACTGGTGAGGTCCTTGCAGCGTTCGCCTGGATGGTGGTGTGCAACGCAAGCATCCTATGGGTCCTGAAGAAATCCCGTGGCGTTGGGAAGGACGAAATGCACCCCATGAAGAAGAAGGCATTCAAGATGGTGCTCTCCATCCTCTGTATCATTGTGTTCAACTATCTGCCTCTTGTTGCACTGTTCCCATTCGAAGACCATTACACCCCTGATGTGTTTCGTTGCTATGTGCAGCCCGTCGGCTTTGCTTTTCTCAACATCAGCAGCACTATCCAACCACTTGTCTACCTGTCCCGTCTGGAGAAGGTTCCTTTCCTCCCAGAAGCTTTTATTAAGAAATTTACTTCCTGCATCAGCACAGAAACAGACAAAGAAGTCTCTGAACCAAAACCATCTGCTTAGATTTATATGAAAACAGAACAGCATGTCATGAAAGAGATTGGAGAACATTCTTTAATAGGTTTAGATAGAAATGCAATGATAAACATGGCTACCATTTTAGCTAGAAAGTGTAACATCTTCATAATGATATTAAATATATTGTCATGTGATGACGTTCAATGAGAAGTCAACTGTTTGAGTTTGGCGCCATCTTGTGTACAAAAATAAAATACATTAAAAAAAGAGAAATCCCTGAGTTGATGGCAATAAATCTGACAAGTTTTGAGTTGAATTGGCTGAATTCAGGGCATTTAGTATGTTTTTCTCAATTCATTACATATGAAATATCAAAAAAGACGAAGGAGCATTTTTGAAAGTTCAGTATCGTGCAGGAGGACACTGTTGTCTCATAAAGTCGCCTAGTTTTCTCAACTACTGTACCTCCTAAAAATAAAGCACAAAAACAAACACAAGTAAGTTCATCTTCTGCCGATGACAGTGATGGACTCCACGCACCAGCTTTCGCCGACTTTTTCTTTTAATGCTGTTTTCATTTTGACATCAGACACACACACACACACACACACACACACCCACACACACCCACCCACCCACACACACACGCACACCCACACACACCCACACACACACACACACACACACCCACACACACACACACACACACACAGTAGAGCTATTAAAGTGATCAACAAGTGGCAGCAGGGGGCGCTCGGCTGCCGCAGTGAGGATTTCCGTCTGCATCAAGCTGCGCGAGGAAGCCTGGGATCACAACATAAGCAAACTGCGTGAAATTCAAAATAAAATCATCATCATTAGTTTTATTTATAAAGCGACTTGGCGCCAGCCAACACTAAATCAAAGTGCTGAACACCAGAGATAAGATAAAAACGAGATAAAAGAAAACATCAAAACAAAGTGACAAAGCTAAGAACACAACAGAGTAGCGGAATTAAAAAAAAACACAAAACATAACAAAGTAGTAAAACAAATACAATCATACCAAAAAAAGTCAAGTAAAGTCAAGTCACAGTTGGGTTGAAGGATAATGGGAGAAAATACGTTTTTAGAAGAGTTTTTATTTATTATTTTAAATATTTATTTCTTTCACTCGAATTCGAAATCGACATCTGAAGTACAACGGCTCACTAGCTGTGCGACGTTTATTCTGAAGGTCCATTCCGGAAGTTGTGCTTGTACATTCTGCTGGTTTGACCCCTCCCTCGTGCGCCTACTCCCTTGCAGCATCAGCCGTTTGCTCCCAGCTCACCGCAGAGCCCAGCAGTAACGCACCGCCTCCGGCGGGGGGAATAACATGGCTCCAGGTAACCGCAGCGCGGAGAGTCCCGGTGAGTCCCGGCGGGGTTCCGGCTCCTGTCCTCTCCGACGATGAGCTGGAAGCCCCGCAGGCAGCCCTCGCTCCCTCCACTACCTACACTACCGGACTGCGTGATGCGGACCCCCCCGTTCAAGAGTTGACGTCCTGCCGCTTGGAGGTGATGGTGCCCTCGCCCCCTCTGCTCAACCTGCCGCCGCGCTCCAGACGTTCTGGACCTAAACACCCACCGGGACTTGCTGCTTATTTAAACTATTTTTATTCTAATATTGACGGACTTGAGCGGAAAATTTCTACTATGACCCGGCGGCCATAACCTGAGCTGAAGATCATTGAAGTCATCTGATAGCTGGAGCTCATGATGGCCAACAACAACGAGCTACAGGTTAGTTTTTCAACTTTTTTTTAAGGCTGCTCTTATATCCAGTCAAAGTTGTCTATTTCTAAATACTTGAAGTGCCTTTTAAAAGTTGTCGCTCTTTAAACTTTTCCGACATCTTTGTGTTTTAGTCTTTGGGTGTTTTCATGGTGATTTGATTTTCTTCCAGGATCACCATATATTTAGCTCAATCCATCTTCCAAATAACTCTTACCAGCTCCCCCACAGCATGATGCTACAACCACCATGTCTCAGTGTGGTGTGAATTCATTTCATTTTATTTATTCATTTATTTAAGCGGGACAATGGACACAAACATAGAACAGAACAAGTAAGGAAGCCAAAAATTTTGCCTTGCGTGTGGATGAATATAAATGTATATTATGCCCGTACCTAGAATTCAGTTCAATTTAAAAAATACTTTTTTTTGTCCCAAAGGAAAACTAAATGTTGTAAATCTAATCATCCAACTATCTTCAAAGTATCTTTGTGTAGAGTGATGCTGTGGGGCAAAGAAGGACCTCCGATAGCAGTCAGTCTCACATCGAATTTGAGGAGGCCTCTGACTGAAGACTGTTGATAACAGCAACGTTAACTGCTCAGTGTCCGGGGAGCCGAGACAATATCTTCTTTTTAAAATTTTTTACAGTTCTGCTCCAGTTTATGTCGGTCGGCCACATAAAATCCCAATAGAATAGATTTTCCACAAATTAAGGGTTCGGAAACAGAACACTTCATTTGATTTATTGCCCGGACCCATTAAATATAGTGACAAAGTTGCTATGTTGAGGTGACTTTTGTTAATTTCTCAATCTGTCAGTCTCTCTCAAGCCTCTCAAGAACAGAGCTAAAGGGGGCGGTGTCTGATTTTCACACCTTTGTTAAGGTAGATAAGATCAGTTTCTCATGTAACCATCAGCCAATTACCCAAAACGACAGCAATCAGGGCCAATTTTTATTTTATCTTTTTTTTTTTTTTGGTGCACGCCCAATGCATTTTGAATCATGGTGTCATCAGCGTACACAAACAGTCACCGGTGAAGAGTCTTTAAATGAGGAAATTTCTTGGAGGGGGAAAAAAAAACCTGCTGAGTTCACATTCTGATTGTGACTCCTCAGCAGTCCTGCTCCATCACAGATGTGTCGCGCAGACAGAAATAGTCACAGTTAAGCCAACCGCGTTTACTTCCACCGTCCCTCTGGGGGCAGATCGGATCGGACCCGTGTGAGACGCAGCGTTCACCCTCAGGTGGAGTCGTGTGGAGCGTGCCGGTGTCTGATTTAAGGCTTCCAGTTACGCCGGTGTCACTGGAGGAGGTGACTGTTGAAAAATTCACGGCAGCGAGGCGCTCCAGAGACCTCGGACCCCAGCCGCCTGCGATTGCCCTGAGAAGGCAAAATGTCGCAACCGCAAAACCGTACCTCATACTTCCAGTTTCTGTCGGCTCACGTTAGCCTGCATGCGTTTGGTCTTTTCGCACTCTAGTTCTGCAAACCGCCAGGCAGCCCGTGTGAAGATGCAAGATGTAAAAATAAAAGAGAGCTGTCGCGTAGTTCCCCTCCGCCTCAGACCGTTCCGGGATCGGTTTGAGTGGCAGAGCGATTCTTCCCTGAATGGAGAAGGTGTTTTCGGTGTTTCCATGTGGGCATGTGGAGGAACGCTAACAGCTGATGTTTGCTACAGGGAGCCTTCGAGTGGGATATGGTGTAGCCTACAGCAACGCCAATCTCTCCACAACCGTGTTATTCTCAGCTTGGGTTTAATTTCCACTGAATGCAAATGTTTTCAGTCAGCAGGGCTCACATCTTGGAATAATTCGTGTCACAGACTTCTAGATCTAGTGTTTTCCAAAATGTATTCATAACCTCGGACCATTTCTTTTAATGCTACAACGGCAACTTTCTTTTCTCCATTTTACTGACATGTGGTAGAGCTACAACAAGTAGTGCATGAATGTGAAAGTGGAAGGAAAATTGTATGTTGCTTGTGCAGTTATAGACAGGAAAAGTGTGGCATGCGTTTGCGTTCAGGCCCTTGTTATTCTCACACCTCAAAAAACCACATCTGACTGCCATCAAAAGTCACAAATGAGACTAAAATAGAATTTTTTGAGCTACAGTGGACCCTATGAAATGACAGGATTCAGGTACTAAGATTAGCTTAGATCAGCAAATACTTGAGTCCCCCTGTAACTACACTTATAGATGCCTATTTTAATAGTTCACACATTAAATATACCTTAATAAGCATTAATATGCACGGTGGAAACCATCTTGGCACTACCACAGAAGTTAACCTTTACAGTCTTCCTTATCTCTGCTTTTGGGGGTTCGGCCAATCAGCAGCAAGGGAAATAAATGGTGCTCCTGCATGGACAAACACCACCCTATTGGCTGGTGTTTGTCGGGTGCACCGATTGCAGTTTGCTGGCCGATCGCCAATCTTTACGATTTTGGCCAAAACAAAAAAAAAATTTCTCTGAAAAGTGGCAAAATATGGTGAAGAAGTTGTTTAGTTGGCAACAGTTGGGTGACAACCGTGTACCTACAGATGTGACCTGGTGGGCGGGTGTCTCAGTCAGACCTCTCTCAAAGCAGAGCAAAAGGGGACAGAGGCTGATTTTCAGACCTTTGCGGCTGTAGATAAGATCAGTTTCTCATTATAGTATCGGCCAATCGCCTTTCTCTGAAAATTTATCTGTGCCCCCCAGTTGTACTTTGACAAAATGCAGAAAGCTTCAATGAAGGGACCGTTGGACTTAAAATGTATGGAGCATGTCTGAAAATTGCTAACCGACCCTTGGACTGAGTTCACCACACTCGTATCCCCTGGTTCATTTCTTTGAGTCTCTTCCACCTATTTCTTGTTCTTGTCTTGTCCCTGTTTATCATCCAAGCTATTCTTTCTTGAACTAAAAATGTGTTGGTGGAAATACAAGCGTTTCCACTGGGTTTTAGACATTCCCTGCTTCAACACACCCAGTCCAAGTTGCAGAACTTAGTGACACAGCGTTCAGGTAAATCATTTCTTTTGATCAGGCATGCTAGAGCCGGGAAATGACTAAAACCCGCAGGACAGAAACAGAGTCCTAGACACTCTGCTGTAGGATTGATCTGCTTTGTCTTGGACTGAATCTATATAAGTAATTTGTCGGTGGCTTGAGCTGAAATTGAGCAGATTCTGCTTGAAATGATGAATTTGTCCTCTCACGGTCATCGTCTCTGCGGGCCCAGGAGACGGGCTGATTGAGATCCGTAACGACGATGGACTGGAGCTGTCAGACTGGCACTGGACGCCTCATTGTCATGATTGCACCTGCTCCATTGTGCGCTCTCTTCCACCTATTTTTCCTCAACACATCATCAACTAATGTCTGAAATGACCCAGTTCTCTTCCTTCCACTACCCCTCCTCCCCCCTCTCCATCTGTTAAAACCCTCTTATCCCAGAGACTCTCCGCGTAAAAAGCAGCTGGAGTGCCCGGGTATCTCTGCCATCTCGTCGGCACTCTCTCGCGTCTTATCGATTCGCAGCTTGTTTATGTTTTGGCCAGGCCTCTCCTTCAGGATGTAAAACCCCAGCGACCCGCGAGGCTCTGGGCTTTGAGCTGATTCCATGCACCCTGTGAGGAAGCCATACGCTCTCCGTGGCCATCCTCTCATAAATTCTTTATTCCCGCCGGTTTCCTGCAGTCGATGTCTGGAAGAGGCCCCATAGGCGAGCTGCTGATGCCTCTCCTCTGTGTGTTTTGAGAAGGAGGAGCGCCCAAATGACTTTTTTATTGATTCTCACAGAGAGTGGAGAGGCAACCTGGCCGGGCTGATGGTCTCTGGTCACGTGTGTCGGAATATACATGCTGCTGTCTCCAGCTGCTGCTGCTACGGATAATAGGATTAAAAGACCGTGGACTTCCACTCCGTCTCTGAGACGGGTGGCATTAGGGCTCGCGGCCCACCCTCCCCAGGCTCACGCTCAAACAACCCACCCACCGCCTGCTGCCCAAGTCCAGGATTATCATTTGGACGCACCAATCTGTCTGTCTCCCAGAGACCCCGGGAGACGAGCTTATGATCGCTGTCCATGCCTACCAGTGGACGTCTCTGTGGAACTCGTCTGCAGGACAAGCTGATTTGTCTACTTCGGTCTTGGCGCAGTCAAGACGTCTAATGCCGATGCTAACACTGGGAATGCCAGAGACAATCTGGAAAAGTCTGGGATTTGATTTTAGTGTCTGTCTGTAGATAAGAAGAATAAGAGGGAAAAATGTGGAAAAAATGTTTCATTTCACAATTTTGTTCCACAACCCACAGCTCATATCAGCTGCCCTCAACTCCAACTCTCGGAGTCCTGCAACGTTTAGATGTATCTCTGCTCAATTACCTCCTCATTATGCAGTCTAGATCTCCAGAGTCCTGCTGATTTCTCCATTATTGAACACAGGTGTGTTGAAGCAGAAATACATTTAAAAGTTCCAGGAGACCTGAATTTGAAGATCCCTGGTCTAGATGTTGAGTCCTTAGTTTCTTCCTATCTTGTGTTCTTTCTTCTCCTTCATTTGTTCCTTTCTGCCTCCCTTCTTCATTTCTTTTTAAAATCCTTTTCTTCCTTTTTTTCTGTCTGTTGCCTGATTTGTGTATTTGCCTTTTTCCTTGCTTTCTTCTTTCCTCATGTCCTTCCTTCCTTCCCTGTGCTTTTCTTTGCTTTATTCCTTTCTTCTTGCTGCATTCCTTTCTTTCCTTCCTTGTTTCATTTCTGTCTTTCCTCCCTTACGTCCTCCCTTCTTTCCTTTAGTCCTAGCTTATTCATTTCCTTACTACTTTCTTTCCTTTCATTCTTTATGTGGCCTTCCTACGACCCTTCCGTTCTTCCTTTTGTCCTTCCTTTCTTTTCTTCCTTAATCCCTTCTCTCTTTCCTCCTTTTTTACATAATTTGTTTTTGTGTGGTGCTGGTGGCCTTTTTCCATTTTCCAACAGTAGAGACAGGAAAGGTGGGATGTCGAGGTCGGAACCTCGACGCCCCTTTATTCCTCATTTCCTTCCTGTCTTTCTTCTGTGTCCTCGCTTTACTCCTTCTTTCATCTTACTCCCTTCTTCCTTCAGTCCATCTCTTCTTTACTCCTTTCTCACTTCCTTCTGTCCTTACATGTCCACTCTGGAACTATCTGTCATAAATTTTAGGTGAAATAAAGTGAGACTGAAGGACCGAGAACCCTGGAACGTTGAGTCAGGAAAAGTTTTGACATGAAAAATGTCACAATTGTCCCCTCAAGCCCCCCCTCCCCCTGTCCCCCCCCCAGGCCATTCCGGGTTCCAGTGTAATGGCTCCATTCATCAGGTCCAGTTCTGTTCAGCTGACCAGCCCAGACAGCTGCTGCTGCACCAAGCAGCCTCTCTCTGCTGCAAAGACAGAAGAAGAAACCAGTATCATAAAGACACTGAAGAACCAGGATCAATGACTGATTCCTGGTTACAATGCTTTGTGAAATAATTGATACCAGTTACCAATTACTTGTCACGTGCCACAAACTTGAACGTATTTCATTGGAGTTTTATAAGCTGGACCAACATAAAGTACGATACAATACAATAAGAAGAATAGTAAAGGAACCGGAAGATAAGTAAATAAATTAACTGAAACTGACGAAAACAATAGGTTGACTACTTTGGCCAAACATGAAAAATAAACTGCAACAGACCTTCTTTCAAATGGTTCAGAAAGTGCAATTAGGAATTCGAAATATAATGTAAATTAAATAATAAAGTATGACATCATTGAGAGGACAAGGCATAGAACTGGACTGAATAGATCTGCCCTACAGGATTGGGCACATTGTCACTGATGGCCGATTTAGAATTTTTTCAATATTGGGACCGATACAGATATTAACATCGGATTGGGGCATCTCTAATTCGAATACACAAACAGGTTTTTTTTTTCTTGAGTTTCTTTTTGGCTCTACTGGCCTTTAAGTGTTAGGACAGGAAAGTAGGTAATGAGCGAGAGGGAAAACGTGCAGCAAAGGTCACGAGGCCGGGCATTGAATCTGCAACAGCCACGTCGAGGACTAAAACCTCCTGATGTGGGTTGTGCTTAACCCCTACGCCACCACAGCACCCCAACACAAACATGTTTTGATCTGAACCTTCCCACTATAGACTCTCTCGCCCGGTCTGCACTCTTTCTCTGCCGCTAACAAATTTAGCTCAATTCAAGGAAAGCTGCTACCACCAACGGTGTGTTTCGAGAGCGCCCTAGTGCCCAATTTCATCCATACGTAGCACGTTGCATGTAGGCCGAAAAGTCTCTTATCCGGTTAGAGCATTTTGTTGCACGTCCGTACATGACTTGTGGCAGAAAAGTGTGAAATTGCGACACTTTGTTTGCCCTTTGTTCAACAATAACTTTCTTCTTGACATTCATCCACAAAGGTTGTATATGTGGAGCGCAAAACCAAAAGTTAATCTAAGGGTGGAGACCCCCGCCTGAGTTTGGGATCTCTGCAGCTCCTCCAGAGTTAACATTGCATCTCTTGGCCACTTTTCTGATTAATGCTCTCCATGCCTGGCCTGTCTATCCAGGCCTTCGTAAATTATGCGTTGATGACTAACAGTGCTTTATGGCATGTTCAAAGCTAATCTAATCCTGATTTAAACTTCCCTACAACCTCATCCCTGACCTACTGTATCTGCTGTGTTTCTTGGTCTTCATTCATTATTAATGTTCTCTACAGGTTAAAATTACACACGGGCAGACTTTATTTACATTATTCACAGATGTGGCGGAAGGTGGACTGTCCCCCTCTGTGTTGGGGGTTCGGTCTTTGTCTTCAACTCAAAAGGAGCTGAACTTTCTCGGTGTCTTGTTCGCGAGTGATTGGGGCTTTTGTCTGCAGTAATGTGGGCACTGTTCCGGTCCGCTGCGGTGAAGGAAGAATTGAGTCAACAAGTAAAGTTCTCAATTTTCCACTCCATCTACATTCTGACCTCACCAACGGTCATGAGATATGGATCGAGAACAAGATCCTGGATACAAACGGCCAAAATGAGTTTGAATAAGATTAAATTTTACACATGTTGACTATTAGCAAGCTGACATTGGACTTTATTAGGAGCATCAGAATAAAGGGGGCAAAACAGGTGTGAACATCACAAGTATTTTTATTCATAAATTGTATGAAAGCCGTTTTTCATCTTACTTCCACTTCATGATTCTGAGTCATTCTGTGCTGTGTTGGGCGATGGCATCAAATCCCAATGAATTAGACAGAATTTTGTGGTTGCAATGAGAGAAAATGGGAAACCATATACGAGCACTTTAGCAAATCCCTGTGGAACGGAGTCACAGTGGCGAATGTTACTGAGCTTTACTGAATGACGGACCTTAAAGTCAGAAGAATTGGTTAAAGGTGTTAATAATCCACATTCTGCAACCTTTTCAACCCTCCTTTATATAAAAAAACCCCATCTTCCTTCTCTCAGCGAATGAGTTAACAACTTACGCAATCTACCTTGGAATGTGTGTCCGCTGCCCCGTTAATCCCCCCAAATCCCTCATATTCCAGATAAATTCTGTCGCCAAATCTCCTTTTGCCGGTTTACAACGTGCAGCGCCGCTTTACGCTCATGCGCTGGCCCAGAGGATGCGGAGGCGTCGTGAGGCGAGTCGAACCGGTGAGAGCCAGGACCACCTCCAGCCCCCTCCGACTGCACATCAGTCTGCCGCTTGTGTGCGAGCACGTGGCGACCGGCGTCCGCTGCACAGCTGGAGGAGGAGCGGGCAGACATGAATGGTGCCTTTTGTGAAAGACTATTTTCTCAAGAGGCCTCGGTGAGCGGTTGCATGTTTGCGCTCCCGACTTTGTCCATTGTGATCGCTTCTGCAGCAAACAGGTGGTCTGTTGTGGAGTCCGAGGCATAAGACAGCACAAAGCCTCAATGAGGAAAAACACTCTGCAGTGTGCTGACTGGATCTGCCTCTGTCAGTCACATAACAGCAGCTTTTAAACCAGAGACGGCTGAAGGAAGGATAAATAATTTTAAAAAATATATATATATATGTATATATATATACGTACATACAAATTTAAATGTAAAATGAACAACTAGGCCTGTCATGATAATAAATTTCACTGGACAATAAATTGTCCCACATATTATCGCGATAAACGATGAAATTGTTGTTTTCAAGTCATATATTGATAAAGACATAAAAATGGAAGTTTGCTCTCTCAAAAACCTATAAACTTTCATTTTGTAAAAAATAAATAAATAAATAAAAATAAGTAAACAAAAACGTTAACACAAGAACTGGAAGATGTTTAAATATCCAAAATAAAGCGCGACAACCAAAAACAATTCATAAAAAGTGAATATAAACCACGTACAATCAAAATCATAGATAAAATGAATTATGAAGTGTCTTTAAGAAAATGCTCTTCAAAAAATATGAATTATCAGGAAGGAAATCATCAAGCTAAGCTCATTTTAATTTATTATGCGATTAATTGATTAATTGCTTATTACGACAGGCTTATGAACAACTACAGTAACCCAGGTGTGTCGCGATAACCCCAGTGGATCTATCATTCAGTGGATTTAAACAACGTTGTTCGCCTGTAGTAAGTAAACAAATGACCTGAAATTATATCAGTTAAAAAAAACATAATAATTTAAATATGTTCAATCTGGGTGTTCAATTTCAGGTTTGATCAATTTATGTTTTGGGTTTTTTTTGTAAAGAGCTATTCTTCATGAAGTAATGTCTCATGAGCAGCATAACTAAAGCAAAAGTTATTTGCGAATGATTTACAAGCATCAAAATGAAGCTTATAAAATAACTAACTAATGGTAAAACATTTAAAAGATACCATCATGTTGTAAAGCTTTGCTACTTCTGGTATCACGCTGGCATGACAGAAACTCCAAAAGTAGATTTCAGTATACAGCGGACCCCCAGTACGCCAAGCCGAATGAACGGTGCCACCGGATTGGCTGCTTTGAAAACTCCAGCCAATAGCATGTCAAGCAGCATCGCAGCTACGTATTACAGCTTCCCAAGATGAATTAAAAATATATATATTTTAGATTGACTTTACCAAAAATAACATAAATGGGTCACTTTTTATTTTAAAGCTGTGTTCCATGAAAAAATCTGCGAACACTGAACCGCCAGCAGGCCGGGGCCTAGTCTTGTAAACCATTCATGGTTATTGAAGCGTATTCAACACTTTACTGCCATCTAGTGGTCATAATTATGCCAAATTGCCAGATTTATATCTGTTGAGTTCTCAAACAATATCTGTTTAACTTTTAATCTTGGGAGAAAAGTAGAGCTTTTATTTATTAATTGTTAATAAATCCAGGCATTAAGTGGTAACGACTGGCCTCTGAATCTGAGCCATGCAGCTTCATGGTGTTCTCACTTGAATCAATCTATTTTTAGTGAGTGGCACACACACTGTTCCTGCTAACTAGGAGGAACGTCCCAGCAGAGCGGGTTAAATGAGTTTTAGTGTAGCGTTCCTTCATGAATGTTCCATAACTCACCATCTTACAACCCCCCCTTCACCAGCACCACCCCGGAGTCTCAGGATGAAGAACTGAAAGTGAATGAGCTTCTTCTGGACCCGATCCATTACAACATCCCTAACTCCCTGGGACCGATCCAGACCCCGATGTTGTGTAAATCATTCAGGATGTCCGCCGGAAGATCAAACTGAGGTTATTAAAATGTCGACTCGGGTCTTCCTGCACTCTCCAACGAGTCGACGTCCTTTACGACCGCGCTTGGCGCTACAGCAACGTTCCGGCGAGGCGCAGGCAGCGGTTGGTGTTGGGAGACGGGGAGCAGAGAAAAGTTCTGCCAAAGTTAATGAAGAATGGTTTCGATCAAAGTGTATTCATGCTAGAATGGCCAAATCTATTAAATCTTATTGGAAATCTGCGGCAAGAGTTGAAAATGTACGCTCTCCATCTAATCTAGTCAGTGCGCTCCTTTGCGAGATGAATGAACAAATGTTTTAGCTCACAAAGCTGGTAGAGACAATGACGCAGAGTCCACTTTCTGTTGCAGCTGTAACAGCAACAGAAAGTGATTCTAGAAAGCATTGCTTCAAAGAGTCTAAACAGAAATGCAATGCAACAACTTTCAGGCCATGCATGATTTTCCATCTGCCTGAAAGTGATGTACAAATTTGTCCCAGTTTGTGATAGTAATGGTAAATGGGCCGGACTTGTACAGCGATTTATCAAGTCCAGAGGACCCCAGAAGTGCTTCAGACTACATTCAGTCATTCTCACACACTGATGGTGGTAAGGGACGTCAAACTCCCGTCCTCGGGGAACTGTGTCCTGCAACTTTTGGATGTGTGCCGAGTCCAACGTACCTGAATCAAATGACTGAATTACCTTCTCGTGCACACCAGTTCTGCAGCGTCCTGTTAATGACCTGATTATGTCATTCAGGTGCGTTGCACTTTGAAAAATGTCAAAAATATGCAGGGCATCTACTGAAGAACTGAAGTTTGACACCAGTGGCTCAAAGGGTATGAGTACTTTGCAATAGCAGTGCACCGATTACACCGTTATTGCCCATCACTGATCTCTAAACAAAATAAAACCGACATGCTGATTCCTATTTTGTCAAATATCTGGGTTTTTTTCATCTGAAAGTTGCTAAATATAGTGAAAAAGTTGCCAACAGTTGCTGTGCTTCCATTACAAATATGCACAAAACCTTGTCGATGTTCCGCTAACGTTGTAAAAACACGATTTCGCAATTGCGGCGTTTCCCTTAAATAAGAAATGCAATTAAAATCTCATGTGAATAAGTTTGTTCATTCTTAGATGGATTATTTTAAACAAACATGGCACATGGATAAGATCGGTTTCTCATTAAAGTGTCGTCCGATTTCTTAAAATTAAGGAAAACCGGGCCAATTTATTGGTGAACACCTACTTTGCAAGGCGCTGTAAGTTGCACTCTGAAGGGCTGCCTCGTTGCTGCTCTAAATTGCAACTAACCATCTCTTCCTCTTGTGTGAGGAAGAGATGGTTATTCTTATCAGCTTGTTTCACTTTTATGGCCTCAGTATGTTGGGACATACTGGGAACTGCTGAGGGTGGGCCAGCGCCCTTCAGATCCCATGAAGACTCGGTTCTTCTCTCCTCTTAACCTCAAACCTTCAAAGCAATGCTCACGATATCACATGGCATCTACATAGCAGTGCAGTATCTGTTCTTATTTGCCTCAAGTTGCCACAATCAGAACAAGAGAAATATTGTTTTTGACCTCTTGGTGGTAACGTAACCCAGGTGTGTCGCGATCAGAAACAGGAAGGTGCGAAACAACAATCGGAGGCTTTTCATATATGAAGAACAATTAAAATTCAAGGAGATTTAGAAAGTTGCCCAAACAAAGTCCACGAAGAAAAGACACTAAATACATTTAAACATATGGATGCTTCTGTTTTCTTCATTGACAGCAGCAGACCAAAGACACAGTGTCAGCTATATTCACAAGCATTGCTGAGCCCCGGGTTCACTCCGACGTCACAGAATGGCTTTGGGAGCCAATCAGCGCTTGACCTGCCGGGCCCAGTGTGAGCAGCTGCGTGGCTCCCTTCCTTTGTGCTTTTCTGTTCCTGAGTAATAACGGCAAAAATAGAACCGGGAGAGGAACACAGCTCCGGACTCTCAACACGGCTGGTTCTTAAGCGACACGCTTTTCGGCAGTTCGCCTCTCAGAACTGAGGGACAGTCAGTGAAATATGAGTAAACAAAAGTAGCCAACATGTCGTCTGTGGCAGAAGTGTTTAAAATCTCATGACCTTTATTGACATTTTGTCATGTGACGACCACAAACTTCAATGTGTTTTATTAGGATTTCATGACTCTAGATCAAACACATGTTTTTTTTTTTGCTGCAATCCCAGCTGCATTCTACCAGTTGTACACATTTAGAGACTGAAATTGTAGATCTAGACTTTGACTTGGCCATTCCAGCTACAGTACGCTTTGATATAAACCATTTTGTTGGAGCTCTGGCTGTATGTTTAGGATTGTGGTGCTGCTGCTGGAAGGTGAAATCTAAAGTCTTTTGCTGTTTCTACCAGCTTTTCTTCCTGGATGACTTTCTTTCCATCATTTTATCAACATTTCTGCCTCTTCTGATGAAATGCATTGCTACAACATGAGGCTGACATCATCTTGGGTCGCCATGGGGACAGTGTGTTCAGGCAGATGTACAATCCTGGTTTTCCACGCAGGGTAACTTCCTCCACATGTTTGCTGTGTCCCCTACATGGTTTGTAATTTTGCTAACTGAATAAATTAAAGTTGTGTAGCTGTTGGTGTATCTAAGTGTGCTGCACTCGTGCAGAGTCATCGAATAAATTTGTAATTTAGTACGTTTATGTCTGTGTTTTTTTTTTTTAAATTAAAGTTTTTAGTCAATTCAGTGGTATTTTTCTGTATCGGATCGTTATCTGCCAATACCTCACCTCAGACGTTGGTATTGGTATTGGATGTGAAAAAGGTGGAATGGTGCATCCCTGGTCCAAATGGCCCAGTTAAAGTCCAGATGTAAATCAGTGAAGAGTCGACGGATTGTATAGCTTGAAAGTTGGAGTTTACATGAAAGCTGTCCATCAAAAGGAAGAAAGACCAGAAATGTCGAAAGCTGGTAGAGACTGAAAGGTGTACAAATTCCAAAACAAATTTTTTTTTCTTTCAAATCCAAATAAAATACATCAAAGATTCTCATAACGTAACAAATATCAATAGGTGCAAGAAATTTCCAAGCGCCGTTTGTGGGCACTAACCTCACATTCAGCGCACCAACATGTGAGGCTTATCAATCCTCTCATCTAAGACCAAACAACTAAACAACTGAGCCGTTTCTCCCCCCAAAGGCCAAACTGCTGCTTTAGCCGGAGACTTAGAGAATTAGCGAACATATTTCACCCGAGCATGTCGCAGCAAACACGGGGAGTTTGTTTTGGTGTTCAGTGAAACCGGCCCGCATATTTCAGCTCGTCCCAAAGCGTAGTCCGGACCGCTGTGTTGACATAATGAGAGGCAACGCTTCTTCCTGTTGGTACTCTCAACAGGCTGCCTCACACTGCTGTTTTATTCATCGCCACGTTAAGCCTCTGTGTTTGTAGGTTTGTGGGTGTTGACATGAGCAGAGGGTTCATTCTTGATGCTCAAACGTTTGTGTATTATTTTATGCTTTTTTTCCATGGTATCTGTCACTTTGTTTCATGAGAAGTGTCTCTATCTGCGTGTGTTTGTGTGTGTGTATAGAGATTAACCAACCCCTCCCGACGCTCGCAAACATCGACCTCCAAACAAATTCCCTCACCCCCTCTTAACCCAAATCCGTGAATAAGGCTGTGTCCAGACATCGACATTTGAGCAGAAATTAAAGTTTCTTTTTATGCGCTCAATAACAACCAGGAAATGCCAACTGAAGGCCTGGAACTGGAGTTCATGGCTTTAAGGTCCAGCATCTTCCTACTAACACACCCGCTTCCATCACCCGGCATGTCTGCAAAAGTCCTGATTTCACTCTCAAACACGTTGCTGTATTATTAGTAAAGGTACATCTTCAAAAATTAGAGTTAGTTGAAAAAGTTGAATATTTTTTGTGACTGATTTCAGAAAGTGAAGCTCAAGTATAGGTTCAGACCACAGAGTGAAAAATGTGACTCTTTATTTCTCGTCGTTTTGATGATCATGGCTTAAACCAAAAATTGAGAACCAAAAATGGAGTGTCTCACAGATGACATTACATAAGTTCAATAAATAAATATGTTTTAAACAGAAATGTCAGGCTCCTGAAAACTGTGTTCACTTCTATGAACTAATGCTCTTTGCTGTGGCTCCTTTTGCATGAATTACTGCATCAGCGCGGTGTGCTTGTTCTGCTGAAGTGTAATGGAAGCCCAGGTTGCTGTGATACGTGTCCTCTGGTCTTCTGCGTTGTTTTTTGGTCTTGGGTCCCAACAAGGGATAGATGCCTGGGTTGACAGTGGAGTTTATCAGAGTCACCGGACCAACATCAGCAGTTGACATTGAACCCCAAACTGCCCCTTACTGTGCCTGCAAGAAGTTTGTATGGATGAAGGGTAATTAGGTTAAAAGCTGTGCATCAAAATTCCAAAGGAGGAAAAAGAAGCAGAACCCAAATAATAAAAATGCCACAAGCATAAAAAAACCCACAGGCCTTAAACAAACAAACAAAAAAACAAATTCCTAAAACTATTTTCAAGGGATTTCAAAAGGGACTCATCAGTGAGATGTCCAATGTTTTTGTAGACAGTTTAAAAAAAAATTGGTTGGCCAGTAGCATGGCTATTGCCTTCCTACACAATTCTGCTCGATTCTCATCTCTCTTCCATGCTGCGTCTGGGATTTTTCTCATTGAGCTCAATTTCTTATGATGACTTTCAGTCGGGCCTTTCAGTCAACAGAAGGACGAATTATGAACGATGACATCAGGTTTGTGAGCTGGAGTTTTGAATTGTGGTCTGCTTATCTAGGCTTGTAGTTTGCCAATGGCAGCGGAGGAAGTGAGTGAAGCCCGTTTTGGCGACGCTCCCAAATACTGAATCAGCATTAACTGCCATCTTGTTCGGCGTGGCATTTCTCTCTTTGCAGTGGGGGATGGTATAAAATTCATAGTGTATTTTATATTGTATTTGAAGATTGTAGCTTCCTTTACAATCGAGACATATGTCACAACCAAACATTAGCGATTGGGAAAAATCTGATCCAATCGTTTTAAATCTCAGTCCACACATCCTTAGCAGGCTAGTTAGGCATGCTTGATGTCATTATTTCTGATAGTCTGGTAGTAGTGCTGCTCCATGGGGTGAAGATGGCTTCATGAAGGACTTCCATGGGCTGGGACTGACATCTGATTTTGTAAACCTCCTTTGCCATTCACCCCTAAACCATTTCAGTGGAATTTAGATCATGGGGCAAACAGAATTACCAAGAAGAAAGACGTTATTCTCCCGGAGGAAGTCCTTTTGTGAGACGGGCATTGTGAACCGCAGCGTTGTCCCACTGAAAGACTCAGTCATAACTGCACAGACGAGGGGCCTCAGACAACAGGGATGTTTGACGCCCCTGTACAACCTGAACCTCAATTTTTCCAATGGAGAAAAAAGTACCAAGGTTATAATGAAGCCTCCAACACTGAGAAGATCTTGTCATTTCAGTAATGCTGGATGTCATCAGGACTGTCCACATAAACCTTTTTCTTGTCAGAATACTTTCTCCCACCCCGACCCCCCGCCCCCCACTCCCCAATGTTTGTCAAGTTCAAGGGGTTTGAGGAGACATGGACTTTTAAAGAGTTGTATGGTCTTTGGGTTCAGGTCAACATCTGTAAGGATTTTAATGGAGGTTGAGGATCTATCTAGAGATCAGCGTAGATGAAAATTCCCCTATAATCATCATAATCTTTCTAAAAAAGAAAAAAAAAAAAGACATAAGACCTTTTTGTTTTTGACACTGGGGACTCGAGTCTCTGTAAATGCCAGGCAGAGAGTGACGTAGCATGAGACCTTACAGCTGAGTACCTTGTGCTTGGACTGTTTAGGGTTGTGGTAAGCTAATGAACATCCTGTTAGAGTTGAAGCGCAGTTTAAACTTGAAACGGTTCTGTTTGAACGCTTAAGCTCCCCGAGAAGGAGGAATAAAATGTTTTGATCTGATTTTAAAGCTACCAGCTGTAAGATTTGAAGTATTGTCCGATTTGTTGACACAGACAGCTCCTGTCAGACTGTAACTTTAAGAGCTGTGGCTGTAAAAAGAGATGTGATCTTAGTTCCTGGTACTGTGGTCAGCTCACTTTTAGCTGCTGCCTCTATTTCACTGTGTGACTGCGGGCATCACGACAGGTCTTGGACATGTTCAAGCGTTCGACTGTCCCGTCTAAGCGTTGCAGTGACGATAAGGATGGCTCGGATGTTTGCGTAAAGGAGTGAGTGGCAGTATGGATGCATGGGGGCTGCTATCTCTGCAGCCACCACTCCAAGGGACACAGCAGACTGCAGGAGGCCCAGCTGCTCGGTAAGGATGTAAATTTAATACCTGCTCATACATGCGCGGCAAGTTAATGCGAGAGATACAGCAGGCGACGAGGCCCGGTCCGCCGCCTGTGTACTTAACTTCATGTGATTTCACTTCCTATTCCCTTTACAGCAGAGTAACAAAGAACTGAATGTGCTACTTGCCTTTCTGCCTCGGCCTGTCTCTGATTGTGGGCATTATTTCATGAGAAATATCCAGTGTGGGCTTCAAGGGCCTGTGACACCGCACTGCTCAGTGTCTGAGTCAGATGAACTCTTGATCTGCTCGTCTAAGGCGGACAGGAAGAGGACAGAAATCAGAGAGAAAAGTGGTCACAACCAGTCAGAGCTTCTCTCTGCCAACTGATTACTCATTGTCTTGTTTGATTTTTTTTGTGAGCTGCCACTTGACTTGCAAGGTGTTGTCTAGATGGGACGAAGTGAAAGACTGCAGGTCCTTCCCCCCCCCTTTCCTCCAACTTGTCGTGCCACGGTGCTAGTCAGGTCGCTGAAACATTTTTCTTGGCAAAAACCACAAACCATCATGGTGCGCAACTGCCTGTTTCATCCTCATAAGTCCACTCTGCTGTACGCGTTACGTAAAAGGTGTGTGACGTAAATGTCGTCATCAGTATCATCTCACAAAGACTTGCACCAGCTCAGTGGTTTGCAGCGGTGTTGGGTGTTAGTGTGTGTGTGCGAGGAGTGAGATTAAAGCAGATAGCTGTTTTTTGGGTTTTTTTATCAGTTGGTGGCTTTAGCACACATTAAAAGCTGAAATGCTTTGAGACCATAGAAGTTGTTGGTCTTCAGTTTTGGAGAGTCTTAGAAGAAGTCGGAGTAGAAGAGGTTAAAAAATGATCGCTGAGAGAGGCGGCCACTGACCTGACCCTCGGTTCTGTTTTCTATGACGTAGTAGAAGTATATTTTTGTGATGTTGTGAGTCAAAGCTGTTGGTGTGCCCTTAACACTCCCAGTCAAAGGGTGGTGCAAAACAAACAATAAATAAATAAAACTGGATAATATAGCTATCTAAGAAATGTCTTTATTTACGGTGCATTCTCACCAGCCCAGTTTAGTCTGCGTTAATCTAATGGCTGTTCGTTTACCTAGAAAATCTGGTTCTGTCACGATTTGCGGTAGTCGAGATGGAGAGGAAGACGCTGTGGACCCAGGTTTAGATGATAGAAGTGATGATTTAATGATAATGGTCTGCCTGAATTTTGGACCAAAAATCCAGGCAGCACAGAATGAACGGAAGGCTAAGGCCCAATACTGGTAGCAACTGGAAAACAAGAAACATCTGTCAGCAGACTTGACACGACGATACAGAATAGGCAGATACAACAAGGACCCGACCAAGAACAAGGAACACAGGTGGGATTAAATACAAAAGGAGAAAATCAGGAGAAACAAGGGACAGCTGGGGACAATCGAGGGGTGGATAGGACAACACACAGACTCAATTTAACTGAAAACGACACAAAAACCTAAATTAACACAGAGAAAAAACCAAAACCTTACAGGTTCACTTGGGGAGGTTCGGATGCACAGTCAAATTTTTACGAGGACCAACAAAGTAAACTTTGATCCGCCTACACACATAGGTCTCGGTTCCATTGAAGTGAACTCTGGTGTGGTACAAAGACATATGTGAACGCCAAGCAGACCAGAGAGCACTCCAAAAGAAGGAAGCAGACTATAGCGCAGGGCATTGTGGGTAAAAACAACCAAAATAAACTTGTGTGTTGCTAGCGCTAGCAAGAGAAATACCTCGTGGTCTTTTGCCAAAGAGTAATCTTCCAACTGCTAAAGTCTAACGCCACTCCATTTTTATTTGTTACATAAAGAAGGAAGTCGCGTCTTCTTTGGTGTCTTCTTCAGAGGTTTTCTTGTTGTTTCCTTCAGTGGTTCCTGGTGCAGCACCACTACAGCCCAGATGGGGGAGAGGTTTTTCCAACTGGTTTGGTTCACTTGAGACAGTGCAGTGTGAAAGCTAACTGCGCCAGGTGAAAATGTAACAAATGTTGCAGTTTCAAACTGAGTTTGTTGGACTCTCAGGTGTGAAGACACCCTGAAATATTTACTTATTGTCCTCCAGTGTTGGACCAGATCATTATCGCCCCTAAAAGACTGTAGTGATAAGTGTATCGCTGTCATTCAGCTCAGCTAAAACTAGAATGAAATGACAATGCAGGCTTGTCCAGACTCAAAGAGGTATGTCACGGCATTTAGGTAGCAACAGTCTGTATTATTATTGTATTTCTGATATGAATAAAAGAAACAAGATCTTTGATTTAGATTTATGTATAACCCTAATATTTTTGCTTGAGGTCATCACACTTTTAGAATCACAAACGATCCATCTATCCAAACATTTTCTAACACCCTTGTCCCTAGTGGGGTTGCGGGGGGTGCTGGTGCCCATCTCCAGCGAGACGTTTCGGGCGAGAGGTGGGGTCACCCTGGACAGGTCGCCAGTCCATCGCAGGGCAACACAAACCAATTTAAGTCAAAACAGTGTTTGGTTTTTTTCTCCTATTTTTTTTTTAAACCCATATCACTGTGGTCTGTGGTGGCCTTATGACCTCATCTATATTCTTGATTTTCCTCTGTTTTAACTCTAATACACACTTGATGTGAGTAATCAGTATTTCTCTCCCCTTCTCTCTCTCACACACACTAAATAACATCCACGAGGATGACCTCTGACGGTCAAGAGCGAGCGCGTTCTGTCACAACACCCTGTCTCTGGGCTTCGGAGACCCGGTAGCAGGAAGCAGAGTGACTGCGATCTCTCACTTACAAAACCCAGGCGAGCGTGTGTGTGTGTGTGTGTGCACAGAGGGCACGACGTCTCGCTTTCTATTTGGCAAAGAGCAGAACAGGAAGCAGCGAGGTGGGGCGGCCGTCTCTCTGCTGTTCTTTCCTCCTTTTCTCCATCTCGATTCCTCGCTCCAGATTTAGCCCTGCTTTTTTTTTTCTCTCTCATTTTTTTGTTTCATGGACATCCTGGATTGTGAAGAGGCAGGAATAGCGCAATAGGTTTGCCCGATTGGTGTCAGAGGCTTGCTGTGCGAGTGTGCGCGTGAGTTAGGCCAGCGAGAAGACCAGCGATGGCCAGCGAGGCCTTGTTGGAGGACCTCGTGGGGGATCAGCTGACTGACACCACGGTACCCGGCGACCAGAGCGACGCGGAGTCTTTGGTAGGCGACTTCGGCCGGGGCAGGGCCTCGACGCCGCCACCTGCTTCTGTCTGCGCCGTCTTTCCATCCTCAGCTATGGCCGTCTTTTTCTGTCAGCTTCCTCGTTCTACTTCCTGTCAAAACATCTGCTCTGCCACTGCGAATCGATTGTGATATTTTGTGACTTTGAGTGGGGTGATCTGTCCCCCGGCTCGCTCCTGAGCTGCTTTGTTGGGGAAACACGGAGGATTAAGTTGCATTGTGCGTCAGAGCAACAAAAACTCTCCCTTCCTGTCGTTCGTGGTTCGCTGCTGGCTTCGCTTTCTGTGCTGCCACGAGCCGCCTGCCTGCTCACACTGAGCTGTTTTTTTGTTGTTTTTTTGCCTACCTCATCAGTGCTAAAGTGTGCCAAAGATACGTGTTATAAAAGTAGAGATGTTCTGTAGCAGATCTCTAGTTTTTGTCAACCTTTGACCCTTTGATACCAGTTGCAGCTGATTCCATTTTTTCTTTTAAGAGCCATAAGAAAATATCATCTTCCTAAAATACCAGCCTAAAAGTGTTTTTTGTTTGTTTTTCGGCCTAAATCATCTTTTGGAAAGGTGATATAGTGTTTTTTTTCTTTTTTTTGCCAAAATCACTTTTGGGAAAAAATAAGTTAGGATAATATTTTAGGAGGGGCGTGACATGAGAAACCCTTTTTGGTAACACTTTATTTGATGGGGTGTGCATAAGACTGACATGACATGTTCATAAACATGACATAACACCTGTCACCAAGATGAAGGAGTCTTCATGAATGTTTACGAATGTTGTGGTGAAGTGTCATTCTATAAATAACGACACATTTAATGAGAAGTTGCATTAATATTTGTATTAAAAGTCCATTAAAATGGTCAACTTTGCATTATATGTGTCATTATTTACCTAATGACACTTCATGACAACATTCATGAAGACTCCTTCATGGTCATGACAGGTGTTATGAACATGCTTATAACATGTCATGTCAGTCTTATGCACACCGCGTCCAATAAAGTGTTTCCCACTTTGTTTACACCTTTCTGTTGTCAGCCGTTATAAATCGATTCACAGTCGTTTCTCTTAATATAAACTTTTATCAACAGATAAATATTATAAAGAAGAAAAACTGAAGAGTCATTTTTTGCCAAATATATTTGAACATTTTTTTACTTTATTTTCAGGAATAAATTTTGACACCCCTACATTTGATCTTACTTAAAGCTGTGACATTTGCACACAGAAAAAAAAAAAATCACACCAGGGTCACATGATTAGAAGATTGTCACTCAGCATTTTAAAGAGAGTTTGCCCTTTAGATTGAGGCTCCTGACTGTTGAAGTGAAGGTAAGCACCATGGTGGGACCTGAAGATCTGTCTGACGCCTTCTAAAGGGAGATTTTAGCAGCTTCTGAGTCCGGTGAGGGATGTAAAAACGTCTCAAAAGACTTTGAAATCACCTGTTTGATTGTGTGGAAGATAGTCTACAAGTTGAGGACGATCAAAACCACTGCCAACATGCCTGGAAAAGGTTTTCCCTGAGCGGTTCACACGATGTGGATTGATGAGTCTAAGATTGAATTAAACCAAACAGGGAAATGCTTGGTTTAAGACAAATATTAAAGGGACTTTAAAGTCAAAGAATGACGGAAAACTCTCTGGGTTTGGCACCACAACCTTCTGAAATGATGCTGAACCTTCAGACCGGGAACTGAACCGTGTGTTTTGTGTGTGTGTGTGTGTGTGTGTGCACACCTTCACAGCAGGGATGAGGATGTGCAGGTGTTTTCCACAGTGTCCAACCTCATTCTTCCAATGGAAATATGCAACACTGGTTCAAAATCCCGTTCAGGAACCATGACAGGCTCTGGATCGCGTTGTGAAAAAGCCTTCTCTGAGATTTCAAATCTGTCAGCATGTCCACATCCTGAGTTTCTGACAGACAGACAGACGTTAGAAGTAAGCCTGTCACATTAAGCAACAAATCAATTAATCACATGATAAATTTCAAACAAGCTCAATAATTTCCATTTCCATAATTTAGTGTTTTTCTCTTTTCGCTCTCTACCAAAAATTGGACTACAAAAAGTCTTCAGTTTGTTTCTTTGGTCTCAGCTAGTCCAGACTTCATAATTCATTTTATTTGTTGTGTCAAAATAAATATGCATATTTATTTTGGATATTTAAAATATTTTCCAATTCCAGTATTAAAAGTTCATTATAACTTAAAGTTTATTGAGTACTGAGAATGTGTTCTTGCATTATTATGCCATTAACATTATATTACTTGTAAATGGTCTCAAAACAACAATATCATTGTTTATTGCAATAACTTATGGGACAATTTATTGTCCAGCCAAATTTGTTATGACAGGCCTAGTTAGAAGTCTTGCTCTCTCTCTCTGTTTTGCAGAGCAAATTACATGTCGTGAAAAAGCTTGTAGCATCTCAGTGTTGCTTATGATTTCATGTCAAGCACTTGTACTCAACATAGCTAAATTTGATTCTTCATCAGCAGCAACCCCCACACTGAAGAGTGTTCTAGCTGCTGAGGCATTCATTTTGCCAACCTGCGTTCATTAGGAAGTGAAAATTATTGGATTTCTGAGCTTCTATCCATCCAGTCACCAGGTAGGACAGATTTATTATTTATTTTTATTTATTATTAATCCTTTATTTAACCAGGTAAACCCCGTTGAGATCTAGATCTCATTTTCAAGAAGGACCTGGGCAAAAAATGTGCAATACATAGCAACCTGGTTACAAGATAAAAACAATTAATACATATGCACAAGTTCAAGCTGCACAAGATAAAACGTAAACATCTTGGCGCATCTCTATTTAAATTTGCTGTTTTTCTCCAACTACTGTATTGGAAAACAACACATTTCTACAGCGATATCCCTCCTGATAATCCCTCTCTGTTGCCGGTATGTCAAACACACTTAGTTGCGTGTCTTTGAGTTGTGCATTAAAGCTGCAGTTAAAAAATCCCATAAGCACTTTGCGGTGGATGCTGTGCTGCTCAGGCTGCTGTAGTGCATTGCGCAAGCAGATGGATTACAGCTTTAATGAGCAGAGAGCTGTGGCCGCGGCCGGCGCGCAGCTGGATGGTCACAGAGAGCCGGAGGAGCTGTAATCAGATCCCCTGAGCTTGGAGGGCTGGCTGCACGGTGAAAGACTCCGCGTGCCTCGTCATTATTCTGTGGCAGAGAGGAGGGGACGGTGGGACAAATACTGAATATGTGATTGAGACGGATCCGATGAGGCCGGTGTGGTGTAACACCAGTGGATGGATGTCGATCTACCAGTAATTTTTTTGTTGATTTTTTAAAAAGAAAAATATGCAATTCATTACTCAGAATGGAGTGGTGTGAGATTCTCACTGCATGATAATCTTGAATAATAATATCACACTTTTCCCAGTATCATGGTATTTCAATAAAAATAATTAACGGTTTTTTGGGGGGGGGGTTTCTTTAGCTTTACATCATGTTACAATGTTATTTCCTCATCAAAAACATACTTGGAATGTTGTCTTGATTCTTTCATTCATGTCTGAGAAATCCTGTACAAAACGCCTGGGTGGGCCTAGCTCCGCCTTTGAGGCGCAGCTCCTCCTCTGAGCTGCAGTTTCCAAGCTTTCGCCTCACGGAGCAGCTCTCCCTCAAGACTCACCCAATCAGCTCCTTCAGACTAGCCAGCAGCAATTAGCAAACACCTGGTGGAGCAGCACGTCTGCTGAGCTCGTTCCACTAGCTTCTCCTCAGTGTAACGTAAAGATGCCGCTAAAGGGTTAAAAGAGGAGCCATGATGATGGAGGCGGAGTTTCAAAAGAGCAGCGGTTTTTAAAGAGATAGAGGCCCAATTTCAAGGGGTTAAATAAAGTCATATTTGACACAACATTTTTGTAACAACTGAAGGCAACATAGTTAGTTGATTATGCTATAAAGTGGCACTATGTGCCTGGAAAATACACAATACTTCGCCTTTAAACAAAGTTGTTTAGAATGATCTTTAGCAGCGGTGTCTTTACGCCATACAGGCCAAAATGGACAAGTTGAGTACAGCTGGGTCAAAAATAAGGTGCTGTAAATAAAGCTGTAAAGTCACATTAGATCTGAAACATAAAAAGTAGATGCTTCAGGCTACTATGAAGTTCAGATAAAAGAAAAGCGGGCTATGTTGTAGGTAACATTTTCTATTCTTATTTTAGGAAGGTCAGTGAAAATCTCACCTCAAAATATTTCAATCAAGCGCCTATGCTGGTGGATGAAGTTTGTCACCTGTCTGATCAGCAGTGTGCAGCACTGATGTTTAAAACAAACAAAAAAAAAGGAAACGTTGAAATGACACGATGAACCATTTTTGAGGTTTCAAAATCTTGACAGCAGTAACTGTCCAACATATAGACAGTTTATTTGGCAAAATGCTGACTCAGTTGGATTACTCATACACACAAAGAATGTGTTTGGGTCATTTGCATATTTTTTAGGACACAGCAATCATTAAATAACTGACAGTTATATACATGAGACAGTTTTCTTAAAAGTTCATTTATTTTAAACAAGGCCGCATTAATACACACAGCATATCTATCCGTTTTCTGTTTATTACTGTTCAAGGGAGTAAATCAGTTTTATTTTATTTTCAAAAGGGGGTTCTCTTGAGACTTTCAGGGCTATTCCAGGGTGTCCCTAAAAAGTCCTAAATTCATGCATCTAAATTTAAGGCCTTAAAATGTGTTAAATTCCCTTAAAAAATTAATAAAGTAAGCTGGTCTATAGTAGATGGAAGATCAAAGGTTTCAAATTTGGTCTTGACTGGATCGTTTAATCTTGTGTAATACTTTTTTTCTGTCAGGCAAAAGTTTAAGTCACACTCAGACATCTTCATTGCCTTCTGTACCTCGAGACAGTTGAGGTTACTGCTAACTAGCTGCTAACATTCATAGACATTAATGTATTTATAGCTATGTAAACACACCCTTGTAGCAAGGCTGTCTGGCTAGCAGGCATAACTATGTTTAGCTAGCTAAAAAGATAACTAGCTAGCCAGATAACTAGCAAGCTAGCTTTTGTGTGTCCATCTTGGGTAAGTGCAGATTTATCGCCCGTTGGCCAGAAGAAGTTTGCACATATCTGGCGACGTAGGTTTTAAATTCCTTTCATACTGGTCTTTAAAAGATATTGAAAGGTCTCAAATTTGAATGGGCGAAACCTGCAGAAACCCTATTTTCAGTGTCTTACTTGTGGAATATAACTCTTTTGTGAAGTGAAGAAATTCAGGAGTTATTTTTCATGAATAACTTCTGAATCCATGATTCCTTCTTTTTGACAATGCCCAGAACACAAGAAAATTTGATTTACCTCAAATGAGACAAAGTCACAACCAAATAAAATGAAATACAGCGGTTGTTCAGTAGGAGTGAAATAATAACCTCAGTAAAATTTGCCTTTCAAAGCACTGCTGCAAGCATGTCTTCATCTGGTGAGACTCGCTAAGTGTTGCACTCTTATTTTGACACGAGGAGGGAAGTAGTTTCTTGGATTCTGTGTTGTGTTGATGGGTAGCTACTGCCTGGTTGTAGATTTTATCAAAAGAACAGCAAAAAATAAGATGAGACATAAAAACAACCTGGCAAATTTGATCCTGTGAAAGCTTTATACTCACATTTTATGACATTTAAACATATTTGTTTCCTATGCGACACGAGCAGAAGCAGATAGGGATCCTAATTGACTCTGTTCTAATCTGCTGTAATCTTGTTTGTGCTGCTGATGTGAGCATTCAGCTCTTTATGCTCTTAAATGGAACCTCAGCTTTGATTCTGCCTTAAGGTGTCAGCTTTGTAGGTTTCACAGGATGACAATTCACTCAGTTTCTGTTTCCCCTTCCTTTCTTCTTTGTTCCAGTTTGTCAGAATGGTTGGTTAGCATTCTTTTTGACTCATCCTCACTCCATCAGATGTTCTCATTTGGTCCCTTTTTGTCTCAAATAGAATAACCGCCATATTACCGAGTGTTGGTTGAACGAAATGTTTCGACCTCTGCATCTTACCACGTTTGTTTTGTCCTTCTCTAGACCGACCCGGATGGCCTGTCGGTGCTCCAGCAGCTCGGCCTGGACCAGAACTCGGACTTCTCGGACTCCAGCGTGCAGCAGCGGCTGGACGAGCACCGCGAGAGGATCCGCAGGGAGATCCGCAAGGAGCTGAAGATCAAGGAGGGCGCGGAGAATCTGCGCAGGGCCATCACGGACAAGAGGAAGGGCCAGCAGGTGGACTCGCAGCTCCGTAGCTCCAAGCGCAAAGTGGATTCGCTCCAGGCTCAGCTGCGGGAGCTGGATGCACACATTGTTGTCAAGGGTCCAGATGACCACCAAGGTAAACAGCAGGAAGGCGACACAACGCCCGTGAATCGCTTCATCATCAGGCGTGGGGAGCAAAAGTGCTGCAAAGTTGCGTTTGATTTTTGAAAACAATTTTTTTGTTGTTGTTATGAATTGCCTTTTCGGAGGACCTCAACATGCTCAAAAACTCACCAAAGTCTGGTCGTGGCCAAATGGCTCAACAGCGCCCCCTAAGCTCAGACAGACCTATCCGTCTAATATTTGACATTTGGTACACTGATAAATCCCTCCAAGTCACTTTGAGTTATTGGTGAGTCACATTTGTGTTCTGAACTTGGTAAATTCCTGCTTCTGAGTTGGAAGCCTGCTGGTGATGTGCGGAATTGCACGGCAGGTTATTGGAAGAAGATGAGGTGGCAAAGCGGAACAACCTCGGTTACAAAGTGTGAGGGTCTTTCGACGCTGCTCCAAGCTAGGGGTTGAACCAATTAGTCAACTAGTCGACTAGTCTAGGACATCTCGCGAGTTTTTACATTTCATGTCGACTAGTTGCAGTCATGTGATTGCCGGTGGTGACAGCCTGTGCTGATCTGACAGCACAGTATACGTCACAAGACACAAGAAAAATAAGTTAATACATTAGTTTAAATGATATGTAGATGGATGCATATTTGTGGTTTTACAGTGTTTTTAAAAGGAGATGGAGTTGCAGCTGCAGTCCACTGCAAAACACGAGCCGTCTAAAACTCGCCCCCTTCCCGCCAAGGATGTCACTTAGCCGGCTCGCGAGTGTCTTTGTCACGACGATCTAACTAATACATTATGATGTTATGTTGCTGATTAAATAAAGATCTGTGGTAATGACAGCTGCTGATTAAATAAAAGCCTGTAGTTGGTAATGACAGTGTATACTTGTCTGACATATATATAGCCGTGAGTTCGTGCTAAGAATGACACTTCGTGCTTAGAAGTGTCATCAGATCAGCGGTCAGAAGTGTATGACACTCTGACAGCAGATCTGACAGAACACTGGCTACAAAATGGCGTCTTCAAAACAGACCGAGGACAAGCCCGCATCTTGTCAAACAGGTAGAAATTCGTCAACAGTGTGGAAATATTTCACTAAACATGACTCTTCTGGTTTAACTACCGTAACATGCAAAATCTGCAAAGCTGTGCTGAAGTACAGCAAAAGTACGACCGCGATGCACAGTCATTTGAAAAGGCATCCGCTAATGCTAGCTCCTGAACAACCGGCTCGATCCAGTCAGTTGTCAGTAACTTCATTCATGAAACGCCCAGCTGTGACAGGACACCGGCGGCAGCAAATCACAAATTTGCGTCTTGCGTTGCTATGGCGTCACAACGACTAGTCAACTCGACGTCGACTCGACTTTTATCATGTTGACGTTGACTGGAAAATATCTTAAATCGTTCAATCTGCTGAGTCAGCAGAGCTTCCTGCCGCGCATCGGGCGGAGGAGAAGCAGGTGGTTTCGTTGAATTCAGCTGTAACCAAACGGGATCCGTTCATAACAAGTTTGGCTTGTGATGTTCCAAAAGCACCATGTAGTCAGTGTGATCATTTGACTCCTATAGTAACTATCCAGAGATCATCAGCATCAGCCGGTGTTTAGAAAAAAAAAGTCAGACCCGACTTTGTGCAACAAACTTTTCCCCGCTGCTCACGAAGAATCTCCATAATAGACTTAGTAAAAGCAGGAGAAGGGGAGAGTGTGTGTGTGTGTGTGGAGGGGGGGAGTCAATATTTGCCGTGAAAATAGCTAATAAAGCCTCCAAGTAGTTGTGAAGGGTTTTTGCGCTTACGTCACTATGACGTCACCGCGACTAGTCGACATCGACTCGACTATTATCATGATGTAGTCGACCTTAAAAAATATGTAGTCGTTCAACCCCTACTCCAAGCTTTAATTAATTTCTGCACTTACTAAAAGTAAAAGTTTAGCTGTATTTATTTTGATCATTTAAAAAATGTAATCAGATTAACCACACGCTAGCTCTGTGATTAACCACAATTAATCACTATTACTAAATTTGTAAGCTTGACATATAGATATGCACACAGTCGTGGTTCTTGGAGGTGTGGTGCTTCTTCTTCTGCTGCACTCCAACCAAATCCAGCCAGCCAGGAGAAATAAGTCAGGTTTTCAAAAAAAAAAGAAAGAAAGAGAAGTCCGACAAATGGAAGGGTGTCAATTAATAACCTATTTTCTCCCCCAAGAAAGGTGGGAAGGTGTATCAGCTTAGGTAGCGTAGCTCCAAACTATTGTTAGTCGCCATTTTCCTTGCATTTGTCAATGAAGGAAAAGTAATTACCACGATATTCATACATTGAACTTGTCTCTATACCTTTTACCACACTTCACGACATATGAGTCAGTCAGCAGCAGCTCTAATACCAAATACCAGCCTAGCCACTCCTGTCTGTCGTAGTGCAAAAGGTGAACAACACTGTTCAGTGACATGCTAGGCTAGTTAGCATCATTCCAGCGAGTTTCTCTCTCTCTCCTTGCTGTTTCGCCAGTTACACGACAAATCTGAAATATTAATTACTGACAGAAATTCTAACAATCTTTATGAAATCAAAGCAAAAATCTGCCTCCTGTCTGGACTGAGTGTCCGACCTTTGTAAGTTACAGATGCTGCCGCTTTCCCTCCTGACCTGTCCCATCTTGTTCGCCTAAATGAAAATAACAAAGTGCAACCACAATGCATTTTTTAGAAGACTGGATTACTTTATATACACTTGTTGGGTAGCTTTCAGGAATCTAAAACTAATTTAAAAAATAAAACTGTTTGAGGTCTAATAAATCTCAAGTACGTCTGTGCAGTCTTTCCATGTTGACCATTTATGTTTTATCGTAAATGTATATTTAGGTCTCTTTGGTTTTATTATATGTCGAGAATGTTTACAGTATTTTTTGTTTTGACTTTTTTGCAGTAAGAAAATAGACACTAAGATGTGGCCTTTAGCACATTTTGATGATGTGAACACAAACACCAGAAGTAACCTGACCTTCTATCATGTGTCTGCAGAGACCACTAAGTCTCCGGGCTCAGTCAGCCGGACATCGGCCAATCAGCAACGGATCGCAGCTTTGGAGCGACAGCTAAACATCGAGCTGAAGGTCAAGCAGGGAGCAGAGAACATGATCCCAATATACTCAAGTGGGGGTACCAAGGTACACTCACTGTCCATTTTTCACATCTACATTTCTTTTCCCCCTTACAGAATAAGCCGTTCCTAAAATAATGGCCTCAGTGGGTTTTTTCATGTCTAAAACATCTTGTGGAAAAAAGTTATGTTGGTTTTTTTGGGGGTGGGGAGAGCAGAAGAGTTTTAGAAAGAGCAGGAGTTTTTAAATAGACAGAATCTTGATTTCAAAGCATTAAATTACAAAGTCAAATTGAGGCTCCACTCAATCAAGTTATTAGTTGATTGAGGGGAGCAATTACTTTTTCACATCATATTGACCTGAGTTGATTCACTTTTTGAAAGGAAAAAAAAAAATCTTCTGGAAACCGGATTTATGCAATTTTTGTCTGATATAAAATTTAGTGTGATGTGTGGCAAAAAGAAGAGATCGTTTTTTTCCACAGCGCTGAATACCCCAGTCCAGCTGCCGATTCCAACACTTGAGCCCTGCTGGTGTGTTTTTGCAGGACAAGAAGCTCCTCCAGTCGGCTCAGCAGGTGCTGCAGGACAGCAAAACCAAAATCGACATCATCCGGATGCAGATCCGAAAGGCCATGCAGGCCACCGAGCAGTCCGATGACAACCAAAGTACCCACTTTTGTTTTGTTTTTTTTGTTTTCTTCTTCTGTTTTTTTTTTTTATTCTCTTTTAAGCTTCATCCTCTCTTTCATCCCACCTGTCACCCTTTGGACCCGGAAGAGCTGCATATTTTATGACGCGAGTGGTAATCGATCAGTCCTTGCTTCAGATCTTCACAGTGTATAGTCATCCAGTGAAGAACACTCAAACACACACACACACACACACATATATATATATATCCATTACGGCCTTCTTAGGTTAGAGCCTTATTGATGTTCCTCCATCTCCTTGATGTTGCCCAACAACTAAAAGCCATGCCTCATTTAGTTGTGGCCGGAGAGAGGAGGCAGCGCAGGCCCAGGGGGCCAGGAAGGGAGTCTGTCTCCCAGATGGCAGCAGGAAGAGCTGCAGGGAAGGAGGAGAGGAGGCACATTCAAAGGCTTCTTGTGAGGATATTTGGGTTTTCATCCTTTTAGCTCCTTAAAGTTCCTTAAAGGAATCAATGTACATTTGTGAAAATATCTCAGGGAGTAAACATATGCCCTCTTACACTTATAATTTACGCAGAATAACAGATACGACTCAAATCGTTTTGGAACATTCTGGGTTTGAGATCTGCATTTCCAAAATTAGTTTCTTTAGTTTTCAGAGCATGCGGGTGAGTCTGTGTATGGGGTACAGTTTGTGACGTTATAGTTGAAAATGAACAGCAATAATTTGGGTTATTTTGCCCGTCAAAATAGAAAAAAAACGTCAGTTTCGAGCTAAACATTTAATTAACAAACTAAATATTTAATTTACAAACAAAATATATAGTTCCACGTTAAATACTTAGGTTGTAAGCAAAATATTTTACATAATAAACGTACTCATTTTAACTGAGGTCATTGTTGGATTTCTGACACTTGTTTAATTGTCGGCAAAAATGTTTGCAATTGTCAAAATAGTTCTTACAACGTTAGCTCTACTGTAGACTGCCACTCCTCTGAATTTAATCTGCGAAGGATTTAGCGACGCCTAGCTGCAAAACATATCAGTTGTTTTGCCGGCCTTCAATGTTTAGAAAAATGCAACTGCACAGTTGCACATTTCTGCGGCTTGGTTTCTTTTTGTCAATCCCCACCGCATGTATCCGTGTGTGATGTTGACCACATGCCTTCCTGACCCCTGAACCCTGACCCGTGTCTCCTAGGCAAGCCGGACCTGTGCGGGGCGGAGCTGCGCGTCGAGGAGCTCTGGCACCACTATCGTGTGGAGCACGCCATGGCTGAGGGAGCCAAGAACATGCTGCGGCTGCTGGGGGCGGGAAAGGTCCAGGACAAGAAGGCCATCGCTGAGGTGAGACGACGACAACCACAGAGCGCCACGGTTTTTTTCCACTTCCGATACCGATACAAATATCTGAGGTTTAGTATCGACCGATACCGATCTGATACAGAAAAACTTGACTTGAATTGACTTGAAACGTTTCTTTAAAAAAAAAAAAAAACATACATAAATGTACTGAATTACAAATGTATTTGATAACTCTGCACCAGTACAGCCCTCTTAAAAACACTAATACTTTCTCAAGCTTGGTCAAACAACGTTAGTTTGTTCAATCAGTGAAGTTAGAAGAACTGCCAATGGAAAATAAATTCATTGCCTAGTCAATAAAAACATTTAACCTAGGTCTGTCATAATAATCAATAAATCAATTAATTGCGTGATAAATTAAACAAACTCAATAATTTCCATTGGCATGATTTATTGTTTATCTCTTTTTTCTGTCTTTCTACCAAAGACTGGATAATAAAAGTCTTCAGTCTGGTGCTTTGGTCTGAACTAGAGTTTATTTGAAGGACAATTTCGTTTACAAATACTTCAAAATTCATTTTATTTGTTGTTTTGCTCATTTTTACTTTGGACATTTAAAATGTCTTCCAGTTCCAGTGTTAAATGTTCATTAAAGTTTAAAGTTTACTGGTCTTTTATAATGTGTTCTTGCATTATTACTTTTACCATTACCGTTAAATTGCTAAAGAATGATCCAGAAACAATATCATCGTTTATCGCAATAACTTCTGGAACAATTTATCGTCCAGCATAAAGTTTGTTATGGTGACAGGCCTGTTAACGACTAGATATCTTTTCCCTCCTCTTAAAATGATCTGCCACTTTGTGTTGCTCTGTCACATGAAACTGCTGTAAAATATCTCGAAGTTTGCGATTTCATCTAGTGATGCACCAATCTATTATTTATATCTGTATCGGCCCCAATATTGAAACCGATTGAGTATAAGTGGCAATATGCACGATCCCCTAGGGCAGATCTGTTCAGTCTAATTCTATGCTTTGCACTCTGAGCAACGTCGTGCTTTATTAATTATTTTTACATTACATTTAAAATTTCTAATTGAGCTTTCTGAACCATTTGAAAGCGGGTTTGTGGGAGTTTATTTTTCACATTTGACCAAGGCAGTCAGCCTTTTGTTTTTGCCCGTTTCAGTTTCTTTAAACCTGTCCTGCTCACCACGGGCTGGGATCGGAGTTGTGTTTATTAGCACTAGCTCTCGAAGCTCAAACGCGAACATTGAGGCCATTTCCCATTTTCTCTGCCGCTCTGCAGGCCCAGTGCGGTCTGAGTGAGTCGTCCCAGCGCCTGGACCTCCTGCGCTGCTCCCTGGAGCAGCGGCTCCAGGAGCTCCCGGAGGATCATCCCAAGGCCTGCCTCATCAAGGAGGAGCTGGTGCTGGCCTCGTCCTCGGCGTTCAGCTCCCAGCAGAGCACCCCGTATGTGCACAACCAGTACAGCACGCTGAGCAAGCCGTCGCCGCTCACAGGTACAGGCGCCGACGGACGCCTTGCTTCGTCCTTCCTGTTCCTAGAAGCGGACGTGTTTATCAGACGCCCCGGGTTTCTCTCTTCAGGCACTCTGCAGGTCCGCCTTCTCGGCTGCGTGGGGCTGCCGGACGTCGTTCCGGGACGCAGCCGAGGGAGCCAGGTGGCTCTTCCGTCTTTCTCCCAGACCGACGGGCGCTCCTCGTTTAAACTGATCGGCCTCTACAGCCGCAGCACCAGCAGCATGAGCCTCAAGCTGCCCGGCAAGAACGACGAGCTCTCCTGTAAGGGTCCTGTTAAAGCGCAGGTTTTCAAACTGCTCTTCGTTATGCTAGCTACGCCAGGCAGGCAGAGCAGGAACTGTATTTGCTACCCAACAAATGAAAATAACTTTAGTTTCAACCTTGAAAAGTGCAATTAAAGGAAACATGAAGACCTGCTATTAAACAACAGTCAGAGTGGGGAAAATAAGTATTTGATCACATTTTTGAAGTTCTCCTACTTACAAAGAATAGTGAGTACTGTCATTTTCATCACAGTTACACCTCATCTGTGTGACAGACATGAATCCAATAGAAAACCTTTTAAGAGAACTGAAACTCTGTGTTGCCTAGCAACCGCTCCAAAAACTTGAAAGACCTGGTGACGATCTGTATGGAGGAGTGGACCAAAACCTGGCCCAGAATTGCAGGAAACATCATGTGACTGTAAACAAAGGTTTCTGCACCAAGTTGCAAAGTTCTGCTTTTCTACGGTGCCAAATATTTAGTTCATGCGATAAAATGCAAGTTCATTTTTAAAAAATCATGCAACATGGTTTCTAGACTCTGCTTTCAGATTCTGTCTCTCACAGTTGAGGTGTACCTGCGATGAAAATTACAGCGCGCTCTGTTCTTTGTAAGGAAACTTGACAAATTGGCGACGTATGAAATAATTATTCCCTTGTCCCTTGTGAATACGTGTAAAAAGCCTTCAGATAGAGTCTGAGCTTTATTGTTCCAGGTGTTTAGTGGGAATTACAGACATCAACGTTTCTGGCACCTCTACCGTTGCCGATAGGGCAGCATGATTTCTTCTCTCAGTGAAATCACAAAATCTCGTGTTTTCAGCTCAGCCTGGAAGAAGTTTGATCATTTTAATTTGTCTTGATTTGGTCGTATGTTCTTGCTTTTTTAAAATTTTGAAATAGCTAGTGATGATCCATTGAAAGTTCACAGTTTTTTTAAATTTATATTTACATTTTTCCACATTTCAAAACATTCTCAGAGTTTTGGGAAAAGAAGCAGGCCCACGCCATTAAAGAGCCTCCACCAGGAATGTTTGTTGTAAAAACCTAAATCTAGACTCGTCTGACCAAAGCAAGCAGTTTCTGTTAAAGCTCCAGAGTTTAGAAAACTCTACATGTTTATGTTTGTGATGGTAGAAGAGAGAATGCCTCTATTATTATTATTATTATTATTAATCATTCTCTTATATATCCTGCTTACTGAGCATGGTGGTAAAATAAATATGGGTCTTTGGTCCTGCTAGCGCTAATGGCTAAAACAAAAAGGCCACTTGGTCACTTCATACTTATTCCCCAGAAACAAAACGCAACGATCACCAAATAGAAGATCCTAGAAACTCTAAACCGCTTTAAAAAAAAAACATGGCATTTATAGTTAACGTTTAAAGATTATTATTTTTCCTACCCCCGTCTAACGATACACTAGCACCCCCCACCTTCTCTCCTTCTTCTTCGAAACCCTCCCACCCCCCGTTCCTTCCGCGCCACCGTTCCCTCGGCCCCTACGCTTTGCCCTCCCTCGCTCTGACTGTAGCAGCAGACGACTAAAAGTTTCTAGTATTCTCACATCCAAAACGTGTCAGCACTCTTGCGGCCCTAATCGTCCACTCCCGTGAGTTGTGAAGTTTTGCTTTACATTCAGTTTTGACACGTTCTGACAACGTGTCTCTCCGTTGGTGAGAAAAAGTCCTGTAAACACCGTTACGCATGAGGGCGCACAGAGCCTGACTTTGATGCATCACAGGCGCATACATTACCCGTGGTTACGCATGCAGCTGGTGGATTCATCTCAAAACAAACCCTAAAATGCCTTATATCCTTATGACAGGACACGTGTTGGCTACAAATCTGTGGCTTTAGATTTAGTCTCCGAGTTGAGCAGTCAGAAATATTCCAGAAGCAATACAGGCATGTCAAAACGGGCTCAAGTCGCTCTCTGGATATTATTGGCTCGGGAAAAGCCATTTCATAACATTATTGGTGGAATGCGGTGTCAATCAAAAGGGGGGGGGGCTCTAGGCTGCCCAATAAAAGCGTCATAATGGACACCGGCAGAGTTTAAACCCTTAAAACTCACCGGCGGAAAATACAATGGAAAAACAAAGATCAATATGTGGACTAATCCTCTGCATGCACAAAATATGCCTGGTAGGTTAAAGAAAACTCTAGAAGAACTCTTAAGTGTTTTTGTTTTCCTGCTTGGTCTGCAGCCGAGGTGAGCGCAGTGCTGAAGCTGGAGAACACCGTGGTGGGCCAGACTCCCTGGAGAACGGTGGGGGAGCAGGCCTGGGACCACACCTTCACCGTAGAACTGGAGCGAGTAAGACTTTGTTAGAGACATGCTGGAAATGTGTATTTATAAGGAGATTTTAAAAAAAAATTTTCTCTAAAATATCATGTCCTGGCTTTAGTCCCGGGAGATGGAGATAGCCGTGTACTGGAGAGATTATCGCTCGCTGTGCGCCCTGAAGTACCTGAAGCTGGAGGAGTTCCTGGACAACCAGAGGCACCAGGTCCAGCTGGAGCTGGAGCCACAGGGGCTGCTGCTGGCCGAGGTGGGGCTCCGCTCAGCGCCGCATGACCAAATACCGGAAAACAACGGCGGGGCTTAGCTGACTAACACGGAAACGTCTGGCTTTCAGGTGACCTTCTTCAACCCAGTCATAGAGCGAGGCCGCCGACTGCAGAGGCAGAAGAAGGTCTTCTCCAAGCAGCATGGTGGGTTCACTTCCAAACGGGCGACATTTTCATTCTTAAGCTAAATGTTCCACAGAGGAACCTGGGGAAAAGAAATACCAGAAATTCCAACAAACAAGTTGATTCTTGTCAGACTTGGATTTTTTAAGTTCCACCAGCTGATAGAGGAGTTCTTGTCCTCAACAAGTCAATCGCTTCTGTCCATTCTGAGCAAAGACTTTCACTTTCTGGTCCACAGTGTGCATCCAGGATCTTGTTCTTCCAACCATGACCCATATTTTGTGAGGTTGGAACGTAGATGGTAAATTTAGAGCTCTTGATTTGTGAATTAGACCTAATGTAGACTACTATTTAGAACCACCATCTAAGTTTAGATCCGGTCTGAAATTGGTTTTAGGTGAAACTTAGAATTAAACAAAAATGCAGATCGTGCAAAATGCCAGAAAGCATAACCCAACATCCTTTCTTTTCTACAGAAATATTATTATGTGGAAAAATGCTCAGTTTTTCCCGATTTCAGTATCAAAAATGGTAGAAAACATGATTAGATATGAACTTATGTATAGTGTAGTAGCAGATGAAAACACATTTTATTCTGAAATGTTTTTTTTAGTATTTGAGCTACAGGGGTTGACCTCGATATCAGAAATGACAAAATGTTTGCTCAGCATGAGTCAGAACTACAACAGGCACCGTTTACTAATCTTTATTTGTTTCTTTTTTTGCTTGTTTTGCACCTGTCCGTCTCGGCTGAAACATTTCTCCTCAATAACTCCTAATAATCGACTTACACCACTTATAGACATAGAAAAAGCTTGCACGTTAAATCCAAATATACACCACATTCAACATGGACCTCTATAAAATGTCTATAGACAGTTTTGATGTATTATCATGTAAACATATTCTATTGGTGTGTAATTTCCTAACACTGACTTGCTTGTAACACTTTGGGAATTGGGCAGACTAGTATTTCTTTCTTTAATTCCTATTTCTAAAAACATTTATTCATTTGACCGGTGTGGATGAAAATTTCTATTCCCATTATGTGCCTGTCATGAAGTGTCGAGATGTGTAGTTCATCTGGGGAAGGCAATGTGTTAGAAATCTAGAGGTCTTGAGTTTTGAGTCCAGCTTTATCTGAAAGATGTTCACTAAGAATTTAAGTAGCCGTGTTTTCATGTTTTCATGATTTTAAATCTATCATCTGTTGAGCCGGCTAGCCGCTCTGCTTGATTTAAAGGTTTTATAATCCAGAAGGACTGAGCAAAGCTGCTGCTCAGAAAATGTTTTTATTATTATTATTCCTTCTCACAGAGGGATTATGAACATTTCTGAAAAATCAGATGCAGGAAGCACAGCAGCCTCAACCGGGGTCGGCTCTTTAAATCCAGCTAGAGGCCGATCGCACCGTACGCTGACGACGTTCGGCTGTTTCTGACACGCGTCTCGCTGTGCGTTGCGTTTCAGGCAAAGCCTTCCTGCGTGCCCGTCAGATGAACGTGGACATCGCCACCTGGGTCCGCCTGCTGAGGAACGCCATCCCCACTGGAAGCAACACGCCCGCATACGCAACCAGCTTCTCCAGCAACGCCGTCACACACACTACGGGGTACGGAAACGACTATCCTGAGGCTGGGTCTGGTAATCCGAAGAATGTTTTTGAGGGAACGTCAAAGTAGTTCACAGATTAGCCAGGGAAGAATGAATTGTGGACGACTTTAAACTACTGACAGTAACTGTCAGTTTTGTGTTTTGTGCAGAGAAATCTCAGTGGAGAAGTTGAGTCTGGACAGCGATTCTCCTCCGAAAGCAGAGACGCGGAAAGATGTGGTGGACGCCCCAGCGCCGCTGGTAAGTTGAGATGAATAACAGCTACAGTGAAAAAGAAAGCAGGCGGAGGTTACATGTGAAACCCTAAACTTGGGGCCGATTGTCGATCTCCCTTATCTAAGGAAATACGGACAGATTTGTCGGTACAACCCTAAATATAACAGGGTCTTCCAAATTAACAATGATCCCAAAAAGACGCTTCAGAAACCATTTTGAAATCTGGCTAGCATAAACTTTCTGGAACGGCACCAACCTGCTGAAAATTTGTCTACCATGTTTAACAGCTACGCTCTTGCCAGGTAATAAGCAAGTTTCAAAAAGAAATCTCCAATTTCTACAAGATGAGTAATCAACACTTCAGCCAGATTTATGACAGAAACTTGTTTATAACTAAATATATAAAAGGTATATGTTTGAGGTAGGCATGCACAGTTTGCTGACAAAGGATTATGGGGTGTTTAACTGAAAATGAGAAGCAATGTGGGTAGTGTGTCGAAAAGTGTAGGGAGATACAGTATATGTATAATATCGGTTATCTGACACATCAGCCCAAATTTCCATATTGCTGCATCTCTACTTTGAGGTATGCCTCTCTAATAGCCATCTAATCTAATATTCATGTGTTGACACCTGGAGGGCAAAAAACAGCACGCTGAGGATGACTACCATTAGTCGTAGCTATTAGGTTGTCAACATAAGGTGCTAAATCTGAAATGTACGTATGATGTATAAAACAAAAGGGACGCAATGCTTTGCTACTAATTGTCAACAACTAGACAACAAGGCTGGGAAAAAGTTTTAATTAAAACAAAATAGCAAATAGGTCAGGTATGCTAGCTTGACTTTGACAAACGTAACATGTAGATGTTGCTGCAGAACTCTGTGAGATTCGGTTCAGTAAAAAAAAAAAAGAACGACGCACCAACTGATGGATCATCAGCAGAGCAGGTGTTTAGATTAGCTAATCAATCGTTAATAACAATCATTTCTTATTAGTGTCTGATTGTTTATGTTCAGACAATGACTTATTTATTGTTGCAACAAATGAAAGCATCAAGTCTGAAAACCTTACGGCCTGAATGTTTTGTTCTTTGTGGGAAATGTCTGCGTGTTTTTTGCCGTTGAATCCCGACACATTCGTGGCGTTGTTGTCAGTTAGTTGCTATGGCAACGAGTCTATGTGTAGCCTAGTCGACACGGAGCGAGAAAAAAAAGAATAGGTGTGGTTTTGAGTTGTTCTTCAACGTTTTTCTGTGTTATTTTCCCTTTCCTGTGGCGCCCTGCGCTAAATTAACAACACCTACGTCTCCAGGTTATATTTCAATAGAATTGTTCTACTGCGGCAGGTAAAAAAAAAAAAAAATTGTCTTTTTGCCCTCCAGAGTTGTGTGCGTGCACAAAATTTCCATATGTAAACAATAACCTGCAACGTGTACATAATGTGTGTCCAACATGCCTGGACACATCATAGCAAGGCTTCTGCTAATGAACGCCAGAGAGGCCGAATGCGAGGGGCTCAAGCAGAGTCTGAGGGCCTTCGACAGATGGTGCGTTCAGTGGGGCTGAAGCGCTACAGGATTAATTACGCTGATGTTTTTTTAAGGCAACTAATTAACCAGGAGGAAGGAGGGAAGGAGCGAGGAGGACAGGAACAATCTGCTGTTTCATCTTTACCTCCGTTTCACTTTCTCTGTTTTTCCGTCCGGACAGGAGCAGACGGCCGTCGTCGAGGCCCCGCCCACCCCCGACGTCCCCGCTCAGCAGAAACCAACCAGATCGCAGTCCCAGAACTCTTTGCGCAGGTGCAGACACACAACAACCCCCCCCCCCCCCCCCCCCCCCCCCCTTATCCAGCGTGTCCTTCTCACCTCACACCCACTCATGATCAAAACACACTCCCGAACAGAACACTTTGCAATATGGCCGCCTCAGCGTGAGATCAGGAAACCGCCTACTCGCACAGAGTGAGCCTGTGTCAGGCTGCAACACCTGTTAATAGGGCCGAGTCATCAGCAATGAGGATTACTGCACATGTTGCCCCGGAGTGAGGAGCACTTAGCTGCTCTGAACTCCAGAATAAGGATTTTAGGAGTAAAACAGCTTCTGATTTTTTTTTTTAGTAATAATGGATTGTATTAAATAGTCCCATGATTAAGACTTAGAGCTACATTTAGAGCGTCTTTCCCCTCCATCAAAGCCATTTCTTTTTTGGATTATTGAGATAATTTGAATTGGTGAGTTCCAACATTTATTTTCCATTTGAGATCAATAAAGTATGTTTGAACTGTATTGTAATAAAGTTATTCTAGCGATCGGTTCAGTCCTACATTTAAATATATGAACTGAGTCTGGAAAAGTTTCCTATTTCTAGACTTTATTTCATATCCAGCTCACTAAAGGTTTTCTCCATCCATTCATCCACTTTATATTCAAAAAAGTCTGAAAATTAGACTTCTGGTTTTTTTCCAGATCTGGAAAAATATAGAAGATTAAAATAGGATATGAAAAATATGTTTATTATTTCCAGACTATTATCTATCATTGACTGTAGAAGTTGCATCCATCCAGTACTTTGTTTTCTGCCATAGATTCATAGGGAACTTTAGTATTCACACTTTAAAAATGAGCTAAAACAGACTGACTGCTCTGCCAAATGATAGATTTTTATGTGATTTTTGAGAAATCAGAAAACTCTGGTTTTAGAAAACAGGATGAAGGGTGTAACATAAATCTGTTTGATGTTGTTTCCCTCAGAGCCAGCAGAGGGCCTCTGTGTCTGCAGGACTTCAAGCTGATCGCAGTTCTCGGCAGGGGCCACTTTGGGAAGGTACCACCCGCCTCCCCCCCGTCCTCAATCTGTTTCCTCAAAATTAGCAACAAACAAAGTCCATGAAATCTAAAATTGCCAGTTTATTACCTATAAAGTTTCTTTGACATCTATTGTAGAGCTAACACAAACACCAATGTATCTTTTGGGGATTATTTTTGTGGTAAACCAACACAAAGTAGTTCAGTTGTACTATTTTCCCTTTTTTTTTACTTTTATATCCCTAAATAAAATCTAATCCAGTCATTTAAACACTGTGAAAACTCAAAATCTTACCAAGTACTTTTGATCTAATTTCTAGTGCAAATATCTTGGCACACTTGAAATAAGACAACTTTAACTCATAAGTAACTTTTTTAGCAAGTCAGTGGTGTCCAAACGTTTTATCATGAGGGCCAAAACCGTTCCGTTGAAAGCATGTAACATGACAAAATTTTTATTTTTTATAAAATTGTTAAACCAAATTTTTGTGCTTTTATATTTTATCTGCTCAATAATAAACTACAAACTGATCATTTTTATGGAAATTGGCAAAAAAAAAGATTTTTGTGGTAAACGGATCAGTAAATCATTGTAGATAAGGGTAAAGGTTTTGCAACATTGAGTTTGAATAAGACAAGCAAAAATATTTCCAAACTGTTTTCGGGTTGATTTATATTTTAATCTAGGTAGTAAGATTTTCTTTTCTTTTTTTTTTCTGAGTACAAGCAGGTTAACAGTTTTGGTTCTAGTCACTCAAAAAGTTAGGGTGGATGTATAAAATTTAATAAATGGGAATCTATTTTTCCAGCTAATTAAGTTTTTAAAAAGATGTTTTCTGGAAAAGGATTTAGGTCAATTCCTGTTCATTGATGAAAAATTGATAGTTCTATGGGCAGAATATTTCACTTATAACAAGGCATTTTTCCCATGTAATAATCTGCCAGTGAAACTAGCACTTTTTCACCAATATCAAAGAATTACTGGCTTTAAAAAAGATCCAGTATCTTGCTGAACAGTTACTCATAGCTAACTGTTCGGCAGTTACCTATGACTGATGGATAGTTTCTTATTTTTTTCTGGAATAAGAAAAAAATACGTTGTTTCGTATTTCACGGGTACTGAGATAGTGGCACTAGACGCTAGACCAGAAACACTTGTTGAGATTTCGTGTTTTTGCAGTAAAGTCGTGGAAATCTGCAGCTGGTTAAAGTTCTCCTCCTCTCCTCCCCTCAGGTGTTGCTGTCGGAGTACAAAAAAACCGGCAGCCAGTACGCCATCAAAGCCCTGAAGAAAGGAGACATCGTTGCTCGGGACGAGGTGGAAAGGTAACCGGCGCTTTCCCGCTCTCTGCCGCTCGCCAACTCGCACCCGGCACACACTCCCCCGCTCACCTCTCCCTCTCCCCTCCCCCAGTCTGATGTGCGAGAAGCGGATCTTCGAGACCGTCAACATCTCCCACCACCCCTTCCTGGTCAACCTGTTTGCGTGCTTCCAGACGCCGGAGCACGTGTGCTTCGTCATGGAGTACACGGCGGGAGGCGACCTCATGATGCACATCCACGCCGACGTCTTCTCCGAGCCGCGGGCTGCGTGAGTTCTGGCGCCTCGCCGGGTTAAGCGGCTGAATTAAACAGAGCTGGTTTGTGCTTTAGCTCCAGTCGGTTTGGTGAATTTCTTCCTGTTTGTATCTGATGAACAGGTTTTACTCAGCCTGCGTCGTCCTGGGTCTGCAGTTCCTTCATGACCATAAGATTGTATATCGGTGAGTACTTGGGGGATATTAGGACTTAACTCATTTGTCTACACTAGATATAATTCCACTTCCATTTCTTTCCCAGGGATCTGAAACTGGATAATCTGCTCCTTGATATGGAGGGTTTTGTGAAAATAGCTGACTTTGGGCTCTGTAAAGAAGGTTAGTGCTTAAGTCCCATCATATCCCTTGAATGTTTCCACGTTTTGTCACGCTACAGCCTGGTACACAAACACAATCTAATGGCACCAGTTTAATGCAGAAGAAAAGTGATCGGTAGCCCCTTTCACTCTGATATTTCTAAAAAAAAAATTAAAAGAATGTGCAAACAACTGCCTTCTGAAGTCATTCACCTTTATTTCATGCTTCCTTCAAAATTTAGGTGACAAAATGAGGGGAAAGAAAGTCCAGGGGTGTGAATACTTTTGAAACAGACTTTATCTAAAACAGGAATAATTCCACATGTCAGCTGCTGCTCAGAAAATGTTCATACTGTTGGCCAGACCAGCCCAGTTAAAAAACATCAAAATAAATGCATATTTATACATACAGTATATATATTACTAACTTTTATGTATTCATTTAATTATTGAGTTTTACATTCATGCTTCATTGAAGAATATGAGTCTGAATGTTTTTCTATTAACTGATTATGATTCTCTGGGGGGTGACATGCCCCCCTCAACCCCCCTTTAGGGTCACCACTGCTTAAACAGAGAGTATGAGTAGCATCTTCCAGGGATGACCATGAGCTTCCTCGCTCTTTGGAGATGCCCCTGCTGCTGTTGCATACACCTCTTTGTTAGCCACACTTTGTTATTCATGTCCCGTTTTTCACTTTTAACAAGTCGTTCATTTTGTTCCCTTCCCCAGGCATGGGTTATGGAGACAGAACCAGTACTTTCTGTGGTACTCCGGAGTTTCTGGCCCCCGAGGTGTTAACGGACACGTCCTACACCAGAGCGGTGGACTGGTGGGGGCTCGGCGTACTCGTCTACGAGATGTTGGTGGGCGAGGTGAGCGCATAGGGGATGTTCTTCACTGGTAGGGACGGCCGTGATGAAGTGGGGAGCAGCAGGGAGGAAGCTAAGCATTAGGCTAAAACTTAAAACACAAGTTTGTGTCGAAACTTATAGTGGTGGCTAATCTGCTAATGCGCTACTAGCAGAGCTAATTTTTTTTTATTTAGCGCATCTTTGCTTACTCTGAAAAAGTTTGATGCCGTTGTGTTCTCTTAAATTAATTCTCTAGATCAATTCTAAAGTGTTAATCTACTTCAAAACTAAGCAATAACTCGCTATAAATAGATAATTTAATGCACACAATTAATATGGATGAACAAGCCTGGATATTAATCTGAGTAAATGAAGAGAACTGATTTCCACATCTCCATTTTTTTCCCATCCCGGTCTGTTTCAGTCTCCGTTTCCAGGTGACGATGAAGAGGAGGTGTTTGACAGCATCGTGAACGACGAGGTGCGCTACCCGCGCTTCCTCTCCACCGAGGCCATCGGCATCATGAGACGGGTTAGACCGAATCACTTCCTGCTGCTTGTTTACGGTGTCTTTGTTTTTCTTATTTACATATTAAAGTAAAAAAGTCAAATGTTAGACACAGTGTCTTGTAAAAGTGTTCAAACCCGCTGCCTTTTCTATGTGCTTTTTTCTGTACAACAACAAATTTCAATGTTATTTAATCAAATCTTATGTGAAAGACCAATGTCAGTATAGTCAAAGTAGCAGGTTGTTACAAAGTGGAAGTGAAACAATGCATAATTTTCCACATTGTGTTTTACAGATAAAAATCAGAAAAGTGTGGAGTAGAGTTCTTTGCTCTGACTCACCAAAATATAATCTAGTGTCTTTCAGAAGTCAGAATCTCTCTCAATGTCCAGACTTGAATCTGACTGATGTTCACATACTCTCTCCATTTTTACATGTAGGGACATCAGAGAATACATTCGCACACAACCTGTTTCAAGGGTTAGGAATCCCTTTGCCAGGCTCTCTGTATCGATCTTTTTTTTGTCTAAGAGTTCCTTTGGTTTCCCCTCACCAGCTGTTGAGAAGAAACCCTGAGAGGCGTCTGGGCTCCGGAGAGAAGGACGCAGAGGACGTCAAGAAACAACCATTTTTCAGAGTGAGTCTCTCATTCCTTCAAGGTTTTCACAAACACAGTCGTATGTTTCTGTCAGGATTTCACTTTCAGACATTTTAGTACCTTTAACTGTGAGACCGACGTGAATTACATAAAGCAACAGAATAATGAAATGGCAAAAGATGCTTAACTCACTTTAATTATGGCTGTCCCGATTTGATGTTGACATCGGTAATCTGCAGTGGTGGAGAAAGTACTCAAAAAATGTACTTAAGTAAAAGTACAAATACACAGGCAAAAATGTACTCAAGTAAAAGTCAAAGTACCACATTAACATTTTACTTAAGTAAAAGTAAAAAAGTACTGGCTTTTAAAAATACTTAAGTATTAAAAGTAAAAGTACTTGCTGAATACATAACCTAATCGCTAATATCATTAAGTGTGCCGATAGTATTTAATTTGAATACATCATAAATGTGCCATTTTAATAAACAATGTCACAGATTAAACATGTTCTTATTGTGTTTATTCTCTGTAAGAGTTTAGACTTAGATATGTGATTCTATGCATCATAATTTCAGGGATGGAAACATTTTATTTCCTGTCCTAACGTAGCATGAACTTCATTAGTGACATTTATTTAGAAAGAAATCCAACTGAAAGGGGATGGAACGAAGGTGTGGGGGGAAGACATGCAATCGAGGAGCCACGTAGCAGAGTTGTAGTCAAGACCACTGAACACGAGACCAAGACCAGCGCCCTGCGCTACATGACACAATAAAATGAAGTGCACCTATCAAAATTGGTTCTCAGATTGATCTGAAAGATCCACATTTCCATAAAAACACCTAGATATAAATACTTAGAGCTGAAATATATTTAACCAGTATCAATTACAACTCATTTCATTCTGTTTTGCTTTCATCGCTGTGCTACAATCCGCAGAGGTCGCCTGCCATCCCTATAAAAATAACGCCCTGGGCGGTTGCCCATATTGCCCATGTCAGAAACCACAACTGTCTGCACCATTAAACCATGAAACATAGCAATTAACTGTAATTGCTATGTTACAATTACAGTTGTCATTGTAACATTACAACAACACTATGAACACTGTCCAACGGCGCAACAAGCAGAAGGAGCACCATGACTGTTCTCATCCTCCCTCCCACTGCATGTTTGCCACCATGACAGGAGACAAAATCAATCAATGAGCATGCTCTGTGTTCATACGTTCAACTTTTACTTATTCGGCAATTAAATAAATGTGTGTGTGTGTATATATATATATATATATATATATATATATATATATATATATATATAGCTATATATAGCTATTGCAGTGTATACAAGAACAAAGAACGGCTCTCAGTGAGGCTTCAGTCCCATCAACCTTAGTAAAGATCCGTCCAGAAGAATCGGATCGTTCCTGAATCCACACAATAATTCAGCGCATGAGTGACAACTTTTTTTCATCGCAGATGCAACATGTGTCTCAGTACAGCTAGCTTTGCTAGCATCACGTCCACAGATCTTACCTTTCTTTAAGCTTTCCTTCCAAGTGACGCTAAAAGTTGGACAAAGTCCCACCGTCTGTGAAAGCGAAGCGCTGCTGGTTTTACATGTCGTCATATCTTATGATTTATGCAGCTATTATCGATTAGTTAGACATCTTCTCCCGCTCAGAGGAAACCACTGCGCATGTCTGGAGCTCCGCGTGCTAGTAAAGGGGGAGACTATGGGTGACAACAGACACTAAGTCACGTTATTGCTTGGATTTTACGGCGCCACCTTAAAGTCCCTGAACTTCATATTTTAACGGACAAAAAGAGAGCAGTGCGACTTGGATGTAACGAGTAACGCGACACTTTTGTAGAAATGTAGTGAAGTAGAAAGTACAGATACTTACTGTAAAATGTAGTGGAGTAAAAGTAGAAAGTACCCATTATTAAATCTACTTAAGTAAAGTACAGATACATGAAAATTGTACTTAAGTACAGTAACGAAGTACTTGTACTTCGTTACTTCCCACCACTGGTAATCTGTTTGATATCAACCGAAAAACGAGTATCAGATTATATCGGCCTGCATCTAAAATCTCCGATATAAGCAGTTCACTGCAGGATTCCGGCCCAGTATTTCTATCCAGCAGTACCTGTGTCCTGTAGTAACTAATGAAATGGTCAGTTGTTCTACTAGCTACTGTCATTGACTATTGTTTTCTGTTAGAGTAGAATCACTTAAGCATTTTTTTAATGTTCCACAGTACATAATAAGCAATAAAAGTATGTATGTTTCGTGATAATATTGTTTCCGGTCAATATCAGTATCGGCCAATGCTCAAAGCCGCAGGTACCGTATCGCAAGTTTAAAAACGTTGTATCGGGACTGCTGTGACTTTAACAACCATAAAGGAATAACATCTGTAAAATTTCTCAATCCAAAAAGTTGCTAGAAGAAGCACCGGATGAATCTTGAAATATTTTAGACCCTTTACTGTTTTAAACAGAGATGAGTACTTCGGATAGATTTGTTTTGAGTCTACCAGCCGCTCTGCTGAGAAGCACAAACTTAGCCGCCTCACTAACCGATTTAAAAACAACTCCCTCAGGGAATGGACTGGGATGCGCTTCTCCAGAGGAAAGTCCCGCCTCCCTTCGTCCCGACCATTGTGGGGAAGGAAGACGTCAGCAACTTCGACACGGAGTTCACCGCTGAGCCCCCCGCGCTCACGCCGCCCCGCGAGCGCCGCGCCATTTCTCGGAAGGAGCAGGACTACTTCAAGGATTTTGATTACGTCTCCGACCTCTGCTAGGGCCCGGGGCCACGGAGTGGAGGGGGGGTCATCGGCCCCTGCGGTCAGACTCCGACCGGAGAATGGTGAGGGAAGGGTGACTGGAGAAACGAGGAACGGATCCTTTGTCTTTCTTTGTGTGAGTGTGTGAGGTCGACAGGACAGCTGAACTGAACGTGGACGGACACACACATAACCTCTGGGCTGCTTTCAGAGAGGAGGGAAGCTGTGATAAGAGATTATCCAGATTATGTAAGAGATGGAAAAAAATCCTCTGATGAAGACAGGAAGCTGTTTTTTTCCCCTCCGCTTCAATCTGGACTCGCTTCACACTCTTGTCGTTTCCATCCTCGCCGTTCACCGTGCGTTTCAATGTGAACCGTAACCCTCCGGCCTCAATCAGGCACTGCACTACCTGCAAACCGCCACTTGTGGGCGCCAGAGGACAGAGTAGAAGGAGAAAGTGTTTGGTTTTCATGGCCAAAGAAAACCGCCACAAGTGGACGTTTTAAAGGAGGAGGTTCTGTCTGTGTCTCTGCTTACTCACCCTCCTTCACATTCATTTCTTCCTTCTGTTCTTCGGTACATTACAGATTTTTTTAAAGCATAATCACTCTTCAGAGGTTGTTTTTTTTGTGATAAAATTTGTTTTTCTGTCTGTGTTTCTTATTCCTTTGTCGTTTGCTGGTATACCTTGTAGCAGCCATGGTCCAGTAAAGATGTGAAACCAACAGTGTGATAACTTTTGTCATTTATTGCTTATGTTGATTTTTCTCTTCACCATCTCATGCTGTGTTTTGGATTATATCCATCCAGCCAGTCAGGGTGTTTTTCACACAGTCAGGAACAGTAAATAATTTAAAATAATCATTTTCCAACTCTGGATAGTGATGGGTAAAACTTAGTTGGACGTAAAAAATGCTGAAAATTCTTTGTTTTCTTTATGTGCCAGCGGTTTTTATTGATTTTCGCAGTTTTTGTAAAGCTCTTTTTTCACAGTTTAAGACATTGTACGTAGCAGGAGCTAAACTTCAACTTTAATTTTGCACTATTTTGTGTTGCTCTATTACATAAAATCCCAGTAAATACGTGAAAGTTGAGGTTTGTTTTATAACAAAATGAAAAGGAAGTTTGAGGAGTTTGAATACTTTCGCGAGGTACTCCTGCACAAGATGTACATATTTGTCAGGTCCCACTGACATCAGAAACAATTAACCATGGTAAGCAGTCCTCTGAACTCCCAAATGCTCCAGATGGATTTTGTAGATCTATCAAGAAGGTAAAATGCAATCATGTCCTCGCAGCGGAGGGACCCATCTGTTCCCATTAATGGTTTGCCGAAAAGAACATGGCCGAGTACATTCCTGCGGCTATTAGAAATCGAATTGGGCAAATGCTCTCGCAAGGGATGAGGGGGAGGAATCAACCTGTCGCTCCGCTGCGTTTCCATTGACCATATAATTGGGCGATTTGACATTTCGAAAATACATCCACTTAATGAAAACACGGCAGTATCGAAAAACTTCTAGTTCTTCCATAAAACGATTTTGGCGCTAGGATCCTCGAGGTAGTTTTGTTGTTGTAGTTTTCTTTTTTGTCCGTATCTATATTGGTTTATGCATTGCAAGCACTTTTTCCCACCACACGAGTCATGCAATCAATAATCGGACGTTGGCAGTGGCGCAAACCACGAGGAAGACGACAACAGGAAGTAGACGGAGGTCGATGACGTCATGGCATGTTTTTTTTAATGACTTATCACATGAAGCTTATTCACGTGGGATTTTAATTGCGTTTCTTATTTAATGAAAACAACGCAATCGCGATATTGTTTTTCTTTTTTTCTTTTACATTAGCATAAAATTTTGAAAGTTTTAGTCACATTTGTAATGTCTGTTGTGATATTTATTGAATGTACTCAAGCACATTTGTTAAAACATATTGCAATAAAATCATAGAGCAGCAAGTAACTAAGAGTTTTAAGTAGTCTCATCTACTTGAAATTTCCTCGTTGCTAAAAATGTCAGGTTTTGCATTGGCGTTCATTATATTGAGAAAAGCATTATTTTGTGCGAGTGTCTTTACACACACATTAACCTGAGATGCCATAATACAGCCATTGAGTCATAGAAATTTTTAACCGTTCTTCCAAATTGCATTTGTGAGGTCAGACACCGATGTTGGACGAGCGTGTAGTTTCTAAGGTTGCGCTGGTTTCCAGTCGTGTAGGAACAAGACCGAACCATTCCCAACCTTTTTCCACAAATTAGGCATGAAAGTGATGAAACCATCTTTGTGTGCTTATTGTTTATAATTTTTTGGGAAAGGTTTCTTATTATTTTTGTGACACATTTCACTTATTGATGCTTTAAAAAAAACAACTAATCTGACAGTACGAATGGAAATATTATTTTTACTATTTCCCCCACTGTATTATCAGTAAATTCGATAATATGATTAAATGAAGTTATCGTGTGCAACTTAGAATGTAAATTACAGGTTTTTAAGGAAGTGGCGTTTGTGAGGAAGCCTGTTTTAAAGGAACGTTTTTCAAGAACAGTATTTGTGTTTGTGGTGCTATGAATGCATTGCCATGCAGTTACAGCCATACAATTACCAGAAAAAAATGTGTTTAAAAAGCATTTTTTAAATCATGATCTTTATCATTACCACAATAATACTATTTTTTTTAAAACTTCCACATTGCCCGTCCGTATGCTGGAGCATAAAGATTTCCTTTCACAAACAAAAACTCCTGCTAGCAATTAAAACCAAGAATTTTGGTTTTGTGTAGAGGTTTGACTGAAAGCTGGAATAAAAAAGAAGAGGAAAAAAGGTTGTTGTGTATTATTTACCTAGTTCCATTTTTGTAGATTAATTTCCCAGGAAGCTCGCTGCGTATCGTTCTTCACCTAATTTGAAGGTCACACGATGTTTTAAGATTGCTCAGCCTACTTCATGTCATCAGAACGTTTCTGTATATGTGGTTTATTGATTCTGCGGCTCAAGGTGCTTTACATAATAAAAACACAAAGTTACAAAGCAAACAGTCAACAATTGAAGAAACATTACGTTTTGATGAGTAATATCACCAAAATCATACACAAATTTGTGTACGATTACGTGTGATTGTTTGAAAAGTTCGTTTTCACAGAGCCAGGTTTGTTTGGGGAGCAATTTTTTCCCTTAATAATGAAATCAAGTGGAAACTGCATTTTCTTATTGTCATATAAGAACGTGTGACAACCCCCCTCCCCCCCAAAAAAACATCACAAAAACTCTGCAAGAAAGCAAAACCAAAACTAATCGGCTAAACGTCCATCATTGAGTGAAGATTTCCAGTAAACACACTGGTGTTTACTGGTACCCTGCTTGAGACATTTTATCATTTTGTTCCTGCTTTCTGTGTTTTCCTAAAGCTCCTCCTCCTCTCCTCTTCTCTGCTCCTCCTTCCCGTTGCCATCTGTGTTTGGAGACGTTTCCAAAGCCTTTTATACCTCTCCTTACTATTTCTCTCTCCACCGTGTCACACCATGCCCTGAGCCCTCCCATCGCCCCTTTAAACGCGTCTTTACGTCCAACTCCAAATCTCCCGTCGAGTCGTCTTTTGGTGCAGCTTCCCTCCCCAGCGGAGCCCAGCTGAGACTGGAGGGTGTCTTTTTGCCTAGTTTAGGTTGTGAAGTGTGTGTGTGTGTGTGTGGTTGTGTGTGTGTGTTTAGTAAACAGCTTCAACCAGCCCTTGGAACATCAGTCGGCTTTTTCCTCTGTGCAGCGCCGCAGGTGAGAGTGAGATTTCATCTCGTATTGCCTCTAAACATGACTGAGAACGTTCACTGCAACAATTATAAATAGTTCAGACATGAATGGAAAGAACTTTAATATTAAAGAGGACTATGAATGTTTGTTAAAAGCTATTTAGACTTTGTTTACAGTTGGGCAAAGTTTCGTCAATTTTGCACAACTTTTATCTTAATTTGAGAGCGAAAACATCACTGGATAAGACTGATATTCACATAGAAAAACTGCAAACAATGAAGCAAAAGATTTTTTTCTCTTTCTGCCAAATTAAACAGATTCCATACTAAAAATGCATACAAATAATAGCCTTGAGGAGCTTGATTTTAGTGGCATAAAGTGGCATTTACCAAATATTTTGTAAAAACAAAAAACTGTCTTTTAGCTTACTTTTAAGGAGTTTGATGTTTTCACTATTCATCCATTTTTCAAGTAATCGATGAAAAATTGTGATAATTTCTTTGTAAGATGAAATGTTCAATCAGTCAACTAAACATTTTGATGGTACTATGTGTTTAACAGCTTGCCCTAAGTGAAGCTGACTGCCCTCAATGTAGCGCTGACTACAGATTGACACCAGCAGCTGAATCCACAATGCCATCGCTAACAAAGGTTGGATTTTGGGTTTTCTGCTTTGTTTTCCTCTGGGAAAGACTGAGAGGTGAGAATCACTCCACTCCAAACTATTTCATTGATCCCAAAGGATAAAGTCTCCTGGTTAAACGACTTTAATCAGAGCGTTAGAGACAAATTTAGACAGATTTAGGGCAATCCCTCAGAACAAAGAAATTCTGCTCCCAGAAACTCTTTTGTGTTATTTCTTCTTTTTTATTCAATAGAACTAGGCCTGTCAAAATAACAAATGTTGCAGGACGATAAATTGTCCCAGAAAATATTATCGTTTATTGCGATAAGCAATGATATTGTTGTTTTGAGCCAATTTTCAAATAATATAACGGCAATGGCATAACAATGCGAGAACATAATCTCAAAGATTTTGCGTAGCATCGCAACCGAGAATTTAATATTCATGCTATCGTTACATACTGTTATTATTTGCCCTCTGTTCCTCCGTGGTTCAAGGTGCAGAGGGGCGGTGTTCTCCGGCTGACCCAGCCGGAGCGCAGCATCCTGTTCGGGCTCTGCTGGAGAGGGTTCAGGCGGGCCGGGGCTGCGCCGCCTGGGAGCAGGGGAACAAGGAAACTCATGTCATCGCTTTGCAAAGAGCAACCAACAGCCCTGAGAACATGGTAACTTACAAACTTTTACTTTTTAAAAAAGAAAATGTTTCCTTTAAAAAGACGAAGAATCCTGCATTAACTTTAATAGTGTCTGAATTGAAGTGAGCGCTAATTGTTTGGATATTTCATTAAAGGTAAAGGTAATTTTATTTATGTAGCACATTTTCAGCAACGAGGCAATACAAAGTACAGGAATTAAAAGGAAATACAAACAAAATAATAAGAAAAAGAATCTAATAATGTTGTTCCAAAGTAAATCAACTAGATATTCATATTCAGGGTTGCTAGATAAGTATAAGTATCCTCTGGTCTAATTCCTGTTCTGGTTTGGAAGAATAGGAGTCTAAAAATTAGTTGCTAACATAGTTTTTCTGGATTCTAGGTTCTAATCCCTGTTCTGGGTTGCTAAATAAGTGTAAGTAAGTAAGTAAGTAAAGTAAGTAAGTATCCTCTGGACATCTGGGATGCTAGATATTCTCTGGACTTTCTAAGTATGCTCTAAATTTATAAAAGTAATGAGTTTCTAAGTAATAATAAAAACTAAGTGTTCCTGTTAAGTCCCCTAATCTTATTTTATTGAGTCACAATAAATACTATTTAGTACTATCTTGTAATACAAAGAAAGTGTACACTTTGTAATTTGACTGGAAACCCGTCTTGGTGGAGTTCAGATGTTTTCCGTCTACAGCTTAAAATATTCATGTTAGTTCATCGGTAACTCTAAAACACGACGGTATTTCTCATTTCTACGATGAAAACTGACAAAACGCAACATGACATAGTGATATGTTTCTTCATAGAAAGCAAATAAATATTACTACTTACTGTTTTTGGTAAAGGTTATTGAGTCGTGAAATTAATTAAAACCGCGAGAAACGAACCAGTACGTGGAGAAGGTCGCTAGCTTTCACTGTTAGCTAGTTGGCTAGCAAGTTAGCAAGTTAGCCACTGTCCGTAAGTTGCTAACTTGCTGTCCGTAAGTTAGCCACTAGCTTACTTTAATCTACTAATAAATAAATTAATAATTTTATTTATTAATTTATCAAACAATTAAATTTATATAGAAAGTGGGCTTTAATTTCAAAATAAAAGTGGTAATTATTTTTAGTTTTTTGGAAAATTGCTAGAAATTGTTTGATATACAAACTTTTGTATATTTTTTTCTATTTAGGCTAAGAATAAATTCCACACATTAAATTACTGAGGTTTTTTGTTGTTATTTTTCGGCCATTCGAATCCAATTGGTGGCACTGGGTTTAATTTAGAGGCAGCAAAGTAAAGAGTGCTGAATGACAATGTGTGCCACAATTTGAAAAATGTTAAAACTGTGATTTCCTTTCAACTTTACACCTTTGAGCCACTTTGTAACGGTGCATCACATAAAGTGCTAATAAAATGCAATAAAGTTTGATGACAAATTGTGAAAAATTTGAAGGCGTATAAAAACCTTTTGTAAGGTTCTATAAATAGATCAAATTTTGTCAATCTTTCACACCAGTTTTTTTCTCCTGTCTCCAGGTGTCGGTGTTCCTGAAGCCTCTGAATCCACCCAGCGGCCCTCTCAGGGCCCTCCACCTGGTGCTCAGCTCCATACTTCCAATCAGCTGGTGGCTGGAGGCTGAACTGCTGCCCCCTGACCTCCCAGTAGTACTGGTGCAGGTCAGTCATAAAGCGCAGGGGGGGAAAAAAGGAATATCATGAATATTTCATTTAAAGCTCCATCTTTAAATGACCTGCTAGGTGTCTCCAAACTCCAGCGTCCAGTCACAAACTCTACGCTTGAGCGTTCGAACAGTTCGTTCGCTACCTTTTCGCCTCCACACGCTGCACCGCTGGGCGATGAAGCACCATGGCAACCTGTCCTCCCTGGTCCACACGAAGCAGGGCAATCGAGTTTACATCCACCTGGGAGAAGGTGAGGGAACGAGAAACTACACTGTATATTAAAAAAAAAAGTGTAATGACAACCTTCAAAATGATTGAAGTCAGCACTTTTGAGAATGAATGAGTTGCTATTTTATTCAGGCAGGATGGATTATGATTATGGAGAATTTACATAAGAGTGACTGAGTGAAGTGAGACACTGGATAAAAACTTGTAAGCAAAGGAGTGACTAGCTGCGTTTCCATTGAGCACGTTATTGTGCAATTTGACATTTCGGAAATAAATTTGCTTAATGGAAACACAGCAATTTTGAAAAAACTCTGGTTTTTCAATAAAAAAGTTTTGGTGCTTGGATGAGGTGGGTTTTTTTAAGCTGTATTGAAATTATTTTTTTTCACAAAACTTCAATGGAAACACTTTTTTCAAATCGCACGAGTCATATGTGCAACAACCGGACATTGCTACTGGAGGAAACCACAAAGAAGACAGGAAGTAGTTTGAGCACGCACGTAGCGCGGTGTTATTTTTAATGACGCATAACAAAGTTATTCACCTGCGATTTTAATTGTACAGAAATCGTCGCGATAATGTGGTTTGTGGAGGCGCTGGAGTCATGAGCAGTGGGTCAAAGTTATGTGAAAGTTTATGTTTTGAGGATAAGTTGTTAAATTTCATGTGAGTGCAGTGACTCAGCAGTCATTTCCTCTTTTTGAGAGTTTGTTGAGAAATATTTTGTGAAATTAACTGCTAATTAAAGTAAGGGCGAGTTTAATTGTGTAGCACATTTTAGCAACAAGGCAAAGTGCTTTACATGATAAAAACATAACACACTTACAAAACAAAGTTTGTGAAAATCATCAACAGTATTCACCATTAAATGTACGTCAAGTGTTTTTATAAATGTTCCAGTTATTATGAATCAAAATCAACTGTAAACAAGTGAGTTTTTAGCCTTGATTTAAAGGACGTCGGTGTTTCGGCGGTTTTACAGTTTTCTGGAATTTGTTCCAGATTTATGGAGCGTAAAAATAAAAAATTCTCTCTTGCTTTGACTCCGTGTCACAGATCCGACCCTTCCTGCTGTGTGCCAGCTTCAGTCCTCCTTCCTGTTTCCTAATTACATGACCTCCGACCTGCAGCCGCAAACGGTGAAGGGCTGCAGCTATCCAAGAGAGAGCGAGGCCAGTCCTGAAGTCCATGTGATCAGGCTGCGTTCAGCAGGACCCGGGATCAGTGGGTGGGTCCGGAGTTAAGATCAGACATTGTTCCGTTTAACCCACAAGGAAACAAAACGAAGCATCGTTTTCTCTCAGTTCTCTGCAGGCCGACGTCACGGTCTCTCTGGTGCCCCCGGTGGCCACTTCAGAACCCCACAAGGTTGTTCTGATTCTGAGCAGCTCGGTCCCAGTCAACTGGGTGATTACAGCCACCGGGGTCAGGGGTCACGTCTCTGTTCACGTAAGGCTCAAATCAAATATGATCTAATATAATAGCCAGTTGAGCTGACAGATTTAACATATACAGGAATAAAAATATAATTACAGTTCATACACTGCAAAACCACAGAATCTTACTGTGTAGTTTTGGTCTAGTTTCTAGTGCAAATATCTTAGTACACTTGAAATAGGACAAAACTAACTTACAAGTAACTTTTCAATAAGAAATAGGAGCTTGTTTTAAATCAACAATTCCTTTATATTTGTGAAAAAGTACTAGTTATTATTTCACAAGAACTTTTTCATCAATCTTAAGGAATTATTGACGTAAAAACAATCTCCTTTATGTTGCTGAAAAGTTATTGCAAGCTTGTTTTGTCTTATTTCAAGTGCATTCAGATATTTTGTGTGTATTAAGATACACTAGGAACTATATCAAAACTTCTTGCTAATATCTTGTGTTTTTGCAGTGTACCCGACCACATGTGCGGTTATTGCTTCTAATTTCTTTCATTTCAGTCCTCCAACAGTGTCTCGTTGCCGTTTCAACCAGAGCCCAACGTAACCATGTCCAGCAGGCTCCTATCTGAGCCGCCTGCTGGCTCTGATCCTATGGTTTGGGCCACTGAGAGCGGCTACACCGACGTTAGGTCGTACACTGAGGCTGAGCTGGCCAATCGCTTTGTGATCCAGCTGGCAGAAGGCGGGACAAGTAGGTTCCTTCTGTCTCTTTTGTTATGTGCCGTCCTACTCAGTAAACTAGAAAATACGAATATATGAAGCTTATTTGACAGATGCATGTCCGTAACCTTTGAGAATAACTTTTTGGGGGGTTTTAAACACTCTTTGAGCCCACATTTCTGCATTACAAATGTATTTTATTGAGCGATGTGATATTCTAATCTTAAAATGTTGTGTTTTCACCAGCTGTAAGCAGAAGAACATCATAATTACCAAAAATGTTACCTGAGGAGAGTGATATCTTAGGCCCATTATACAACCCATAAAATACTTGTATATGGAAATGTTGCCCACATTAGGTGTTTCCACTGACCATATAATTGCGCAATTTAACATTTTGAAAATAAGTTCAGTCAATGGAAAGACAGCAATTTAAAAAAAAAACTGGTTTTTTTTAGATTAAAAAAATGGTAGGTTATTTGGCTGTATCAAAATTGGTTCATTTTGCTAAACTGCAATGGAAACACTTTTATCCACATCACACAAGTCACATGATCAACAACCGGATGTTACTACTAATGGAAACCACAAAGAAGAAGATGACAGGAAGTAGTGTGAGGATGATGACGCGCGACAAAGTTTTGCGCTCATTTGTATTGGCTGTTACTTTTATTTACCTGGGTTTTCTTGATCACATTCTCCAGCTTCCAGGTTGTACGGACTGTTTCTTTAAGATCAGATTTATTGTTTGTCAAATTTGAGCTCTTCCTTCTCTGCCTTCCTGTCTTCTTTTTGTTTTCTTCAGACCAGGAGAGATTACCAGTGGTGAACTGCGATGGCGGTCTCCTCAGTGTGACGGTGGACCAACAAAAGCTCAAGGTCTCCAAACATAGAAGTTAATTGTTCTGATGAATGTTTTATTTCACTAAAGATAGGCTGTCTATTGACATCAATATGTTGAGTAATGCAAACAATGGAGGCAGTGTAAACAATCTATTCAGTATACAGTAGGTTTAATAGGCTAAATATCGTCACCCTGATTAGTGATCTGCTTTATTCAACTCAACTCAAACCCTTCCATGCCATGGTCCCCAAAAAAGAGACCCCCCTTTGTAATCCCACAGACAATTCTCCAAATATATAAAGAATCAAGTTTTAGAGTGTTTTTTTAGTCACTATTCTGCTACATTCACTTAGCATAAATGCTAACCTCATGCAGTCTGATTTTAGATGGACATGAGTTCTGTGTCGGAAAACTTTACTATCACATGACATATTACGACTTTATAGCCAAATGATCAAATGTTTCATCACAATCTGCCTTTTTATTCAAAGAAGATATATAATATTTTATATTACCGTATTTTCCGGATTGTAGAGTGCACCTTACTATGAGCCGCATCTACAAAGTTTTTTGAAAAAACTGGAAATGTACATATATAAGCCGCACCGGGCTATTAGCCGCTGGTATCTCTGCCGCTCTCGGTTTTTCCCAATTAATAAATTATCCTTTATCAGCGCTTTCTTCTTTACTTTCTAATTTTGACTTCCAACGATTCACTTCCTGCTAAAGAGCCCCCTGGTGAAGAAAAATCCACAAGAAAGCCGCACCGGGTTCAAAGCGTGGGAAAAGAGTAGCGGCTTATAGTTCGACAAATATGGTAATCACCTCAAAATTTATTTTATTCCCATAGTTTTATGGGGTTTTTTGTGGCAGCGTCCTTGTCAGAAACTTTTCCATTTCCTGCTAGCTAAGCTAGCCTGAAGAGCAAAGCAGCTTTATGAGTTTGTCTGGTAGCCAATCAGAATATGAGCATCAGTATCAACATTTAAGTCAATTACTCTAATTTATATTTTAGATTTTTAATGATTGGATAACTGAAAACAAAAATTATAATGAAAAATTCAAGATTTAAAAAATAAATGGGATTCATTATTTTTGCATTTTCCCCTCCTCTTCCCTCTAACGTTGTGCTCCCCCCACAGCGCCCCCTGGCTGCCCCCGGCCGACTTCAACCTCCACTTTGATCAGAAACATGCAAAAGCTATGACTCATCACCTGGCTTTTTCTAAATCCTATAGAGGTGTAGTAGTGTTAGCAAATAGAAATAATTTTGATAATTCTAACTGACCTAAACGATAAAGTTTTTCTTTGTTTTCTCCATACATTACAAACATTACAAAATGTATGTAAACATTTTGGTTTCAGCTGTAACCGCCTGGCACCAGTTGAAGCGTTTCTACTGGTTCAGATCTGAATTTTGTCCTCTGTGTTTGTAGTTACATGGATTTCCCCTGGTTTGTCTCCTCCAGAGCTTGTCTTTGCCGGCTGTTGCCATAACGCTGCGGGACCAGAGATGCCAGGCCGTGTCGAATGGGAGCCACTTCCTGTTAGCGCTACCGATCATTTTCTGCGGAACTGAGGGGATTCTGCAGGAACAGCCCAGAGGGGTGCTGTACAAAAACACGGTGAGATTTTCTCAGAGTGCGCTCCAAAAAAAAAAAAAGACAACATTCTTTCACGCCCTAAATACAGATTAGGTATTATGTGTTCTCCAGGCACATAGTGCCATTTTATAGCATAAGCAAATAACTATGTTAGCTTCAGTTGTTAGGAAAATGCTACATATATTAGGTATGACTTAAAAGAAATTTTACTTCCTAACTTAACACCTTGAAATTGGGTCTCTGTCTCTTTAAGAAACTCCTGCTCCTTCTGAAACTCCTCCTTCTGAAAGTTATAACTTTCAGAAGGAGAAAGTTATAGGGTTTAAAGGGTTAAAGGGTTTAACGGACGTTAAAGGGTTTAACGTTTAAAACGTTAAACCCTTTAACGTTTTTTTATCAGCATTGCCCTGAGAAGTAGCTTGTTTAATGTTTTCTAACAAGATTAATAACTAGACAATAAATGCCAACCCACTTGCTAAGATCAGAGATTTTGCTGACATCTTATTACTGGTTGAAACTCACTTGTTTGAGTGGAATAGAACTTGAATCCAATGCATTTTTGTTAGTATTGCATATAAGGAATGTGTGTATTACTTATATAGATATATTTATATAAGCTTTACTAAGCCAAAGAAGCACTACATTTTTTTTTTATAGTGGTTTAAGATTGGAGACAAGACATTGGTTGACCAACCTCTAAAGGAGGAAGAAACTTTACGCTTTATATAATTTTACTTTTACCTATTGGGAGCTTCATTGTCAGTTTATCTGAGCAATGATCAGCGGTAGCAGTGACACCAACAGTGTTTTTTATTATTTAACTGGCTTAAAAGCTATTAGACATCTGCTGCTGTGCCCAAAATGTTCTGTCTAATGTGTCGATTGCCCTTTGTGTCGTCGCGTTTGGTTCCGTTGATGAATAAATTAAATAGTGAAACCTTCCTGAAAGTTACCGTAGCTAATCCCCAAACATGAGAGAACTTAAGTTGAATGTTTTTTTGTGTGTTTATTATTTTGATAGTGTGTGTGTGTGTGTTTATTCTGTTTTATGATCAGTTGTTGCTATGGAGAGTCCAGCCGCAGAGCGTCGCTGCACACGAAGAGAACAGGAAGTCCAGACCGTCCTTCAGCGTACATGTGAGTTCTTACAAAAGTTCATTGAAATGTTAAAAAAAATTAAAAAATCAGTTTCAGTTCAATTTATATATATAGCACCAATTCACAACAAATGTCTCTTACATAAATCTAATTGGTCCTGGTTATCAAACAGTGCAGTAGACTCAATTAAGTATTCAAAGTATAAAAAAAGAAAATCAAAGGAAACCCAGCAGACTGCATTGAATCATTTACTTACAACTTTCGCTTTACTGTCTTTCTTTGGGATTTTACATGATATACCGACTCAAACAAACAAATAGTGAGGGATCCATCTGATTGGATGAACATCGTTTGCGAACGTCAGCTTTCATGTCTTTCCACAGACTCTATCCAGCTTTCCTAATTTTACTTGCAGCATGATGCTGCCACCACCGTGTTTTATGGTGGGGGTGGGCTGTTGGTTTTCACGCAGGTGAAAAATTGCCAGAGTGGACTCTGTTTACAGATTAGGTGACTTTAGAAGGAAAATAGTTTCACTAGATTTTGTTTAATGTAGCAGATTACATGGATTGAACATAAATGCACACCACACTTATCAGATCTTAGTTTATAAGAAAAAAAATATATATAAACTAAGTTTATAAGTTACAACGCTGCTGTGCTATAGGTCTTCATCTATCACAACTAATAAGCAAAACTCAACATTTTTTAAAGTGCACCAGTACTTTTACAAGAAGCTGTGTCTCACCTGCTTTTCTTACCTTCCCTTTCAGATAAGCTGCTTTGCCACCAGCCCCTCAAAATCTGCTGCTAATGATGACAACGTGACCCTTCCTCTGATTGGACGGTTCGCGCGGGGGGCACGGCAGGGTCCAGAGTCGGCCCCAGCTCCCCACCGTCTGCCGGTGCCCATACTCACATCGGGGCCCGCTCTGCAGCTGGGGCTCTTCGTCACCGACAGCTACGAGCAGACGTGGACCGGGCCGTGTGTCATCACCGCCGACCACCGCGTCTTTGTCGAGGTCTCTGCTCCAGTCTGACTTTTTTTATTATTTTGTTTTTTTTACATAAACCATATTTCCCGGTGGCTCATTGAACGTCAAGATTTCAGATAAAGAGAACGAATATGTTAATAATCGATTATTCTGACAGTTAATCGATTAATCGTCAGAATTAATTTGCACATTCCGTGGACTTTTTTATTTAACCATTTTTATACAATGTTAGAAATAAATTAAAAGATGCAAAAAAATACTTGAATTTAGATTTTATAAATAGGTAAATAAACATTTAATTGCTTGAAAGGCAATAACAGCATTCCTTTAGTGAGCTCAGATCATCTGCAGCATCTGCAGCTAAAAATAATCCTCCTAACATCAACATGTGAAAATCTCATCTCTTTTGTTTCACTTAAAATCAATACAGTGTAGGGCTGGTCTGGTGATATTATTTTTTTCACTAACTAATTAATAATTGAATAGCAACAGGTGCTTAATTGGAGATTTAATGCAAAATGTGTATATTTTTTGCACAGTTTTGGCTTAATTCCTGCTTTTAGTATGTTGTCCTTTCCTTAACTGTGTACTCCAGTTAACGATAAATCAATTACTAAATATGAGTGGACGATCATTAAAATAGATGATTAGTCACGATTAATCAGATTAATCGTTTCAGCACTAATTCAAATATATTTAAAAAAATTATTTATGATTTGCTTCTAAATTTCTATGCCAGGACAGTTTCTTAATTCGTAGTCTATCTCGCTGCAGATTTCTGCCAACGCCTCCCTCGCAGACGTCGTGCAAGTGGAGTCGTGTTTTGTATCTCCCCAGTCCGACCCTAAGAAATCTCCCTTCTGGACCGTGGTAAGCGACGGCTGCTCCTCGGATCCCTCCGTCAGGCTCGGCGCGAAGGCGGGCGGTGACGAGGACGAAGACGCTTACGCCGAAGAGGAGGAAGACGTCGGACGTGAGGAGGACAGAAACGGCCACAGCGGGAGAAGATTCTCGGCGACAGACAACGGCTTGCCAAACGTGGGCGATTCGGAAAAAGCGCAACTGTTGAGATTTAGCTTTGTCCTGCGGCCCGTGTATAACGAGTCCATGCAGTTCGTCCACTGCAGCCTCCGCCTTTGTCTCTCGGACTCAGCAAGAGAAGAGACCACACAGGAAGCGAGTAGCTGCCAGAGTGGGGTACCGATTCCCTCACTTGTTCCGGGATCATCCAGACATCAGGTAAAAAAAAAACATAGAATAAAGTTCCTTATGGGGGTGGACGACGTGAACAGTTTTATCACAATATTTTAACGGTACTATTGTGATAACGATAAAAGCAACGATAAGAACTATTGACTGCTTTTGCCGTTGTTACGATAATACCTCGAAATATCGTGATAAAACTTTAAGGCTATGTCATCTACCCCTATTTAAACTTTTTTTATATAACCTAATATTTTAGGTCAGGTGTGTGGTGAACTCCTGACTCTGTTCTGTATTCCAATGTCAGTGTGAGATCAGAAACCTCTCCAGGCCCATGGTGGTCACCCGGCCCATTAGCTCGCTGGTAACCAAACTGGAACCGTCGGCTGGTCAAAGAACAAAGAGTCTGAGTCCAGAGAGCAGCAGTGAGTATCGTCTGATAAATACTTTCACTGAACCGCAGTTTAACTTGCCTCGTGCTCTTGTCTGCAGGGTTTGTGTTGCACGAAGGGCTGCTGATGGGAATCGTCTTTGCAGCTTTTCTGGTTGGAGTCAGTTTAATGGGGGGACTGTGGTGCATCCACACATACACAGGTAAATGCAGGAAGTAAGTCTGGTCAGATAATGATACAAACCTGCTGACTGATAGAACATATCACAGTGTCGTAAAAAGAAAACAAGAATCGCCCTTTTGGGAATGTTTCAAATCAGCAAACAAATAAAGAAAAATGATAAATATTAATCGAAATTTCAGGTTTTAAAAGGTGTTTTTTATTAGGAATAAAAAAGTCAACATTAATTTATGAATGAATAATGTGGTGAAAATATGACTTCAGTTGTTATAAAAAAGCTGTATCTGTTAAACATGACTTAAAAGAAATTTCACTTTGCAATTTGACGCCTTGAAATTGGGCCTCTATCTCTTTAAGAAGCTTCTGCTCTTTCTGAAATGCCTTCAGCTCATTACTTCACCAGTTCTCCTCCATTATGCCGTTATAAGCGTTCTTAGGAGCACTGCACTGAGAAATAGCTCCTGTAATGAGCTCAGTAGACAGGAAGTTTCACCAGGTGCTTGCTAATTGCTGCTGGCTAGTCTGGAGGAGCTGAGCGGGTCACGTACAAGGGAGGGGCTTTGGGTAAATAGGCGGTGCTTGGTGAGCCACCCCCAAATGATTGCCACGAAGAGATAAAAAGGATTTCTCAAACATGCACGGATGAATCAAAGCCACACTCCAGGTGTGTTTTTAAACATAGAATAACATTATATCATGATGTAAAACTTAAAAAGTCAATTTTACATAATACCCCCACTTTCATATTTTTGCTTCGAGAGAAACAGATCAGGCAGTTAGAAACATTTCCTTGTGTTTGGTTGTGTAAGTGAAAATTATCCAAAGATATGCGGACGTTTGCCTGAGGCACGATCAGTTTGCAACCACAGAAATGAAACTATGTCACCCTGCATCTCAGCACAGACCGTGCCGTTTTAAGTAAACATGAAAACACTCGACAGCAGGGCAGACGCTGATTTAATCTGTGGCTCAGAGAATGTGTGTGAACACCAGACACAGGTTAGACGCAGCAACACGATGGAAGTTTGAGACGTTAAAGTATGCTTTGGTGAACCGATGGGACTTCCTGCGTCATCATAAAATTATACTGCGTCTTGTTTTTGTTTGTTGTTTTGTTGTTGATGTTTTTTAGGGGGACACCCAGAGTCTTTTAGAAATGCTCACTCAACAAATCAGACTCAAGAGGGCTGCAACAACAGGACTCCACCTTTCCTGTCTGATCAGTCCTCCAGCTCAGTTTAGAGGTAAAACATGACTACAGCATAATCAGAAAACAAAACGCCTGCTGTATTTGTTGTATTTGACATTTAGCATGCAAAACCCTGTGGTCTTGTTAACATGTGAAAAATGTTATCAGAGTATCTAAGGACTGTAATTGCTTCTCAACTTTAGGTTCAAAATGTTTTAAAGTGACATTGCAGTGTGAACACGTTGATTATAAATCTGTTATTATTTGCCATGTGTGTGTACTTATCTTATTGTACCCTTAGAACAAGACCGGCTAACATCTAAGCATTTTATAGTCACAAATTTGAAAAGTACTTTGAAGGCTCTAACCACTGCAAGACGTTTTACTTTTGGTTTTTAACATCCATACTTGTCCCCTTCTGTTTTCCCACAGTAGTCTCCCATGTATCTCAGACATTATATCAGTCACCTCACTCTTAAGTTTTAAGGGACAGACATTTTAGTATATGAGCTAAAGAAATACATTGATATTTGATGAGTACTGTATTTTATGTTTTTATTTTCATTTGTAGTATCAACGTTTGGCTTGGCACAGCTCTTTCATGAAACCTACCAAATGATGCCGACAAAATGCTAATAATAGCTAATCAATTTAGTCAGAACCCAATCTACCACTTGCCCTCTTTTCATATTAAAAACATTAGAGCTGTGGACCAGCTGGGGGGGAAGAGACTGAACCGAAATACAAAGCTGTGCATTTAAAATAAACTGCAGCGGTTAAATGCTTCTGTCAGCTCCAGAAAATTTATCAGCATTAGGCAAAGCACCTGCAGATCTTCGGCTCTGATGTCCCAGATAAGTCTGAACAGTTGCATTCTTTTATCTCCTTCTCAGGATTTCCTCCTGCAAATCTGAGAGTGGAGAACTGGGACAGGGGTTGCAACAGCTTCTGTGCGTTTTTGTGTGTGAGAACACAGCTGCTTTCTTTCTTGCGTGTGCAGAGCCGTTTTTGCGCCTCCATTGAGTGCCGTTTTCATGTGCGCCGAAGAGACAAGAGGCCTCGAAACATGTGAATACAGTAGGTCTCAGTCATGCGCGGCGTTCTGTAAAGTTCTACGGGTTTGATTCAAAGTGAAAAGTCGCCAGTTTGATGGTGTGGAGCACTTGGCACCGAGTCATCTCGGAAGAGGAGCATCTGGATTCGACAGAGGAATAAAAATGTTGCTAGTGACTCAAACAGAGAGCACGCCATCAAAACCTTTGGGTTTGTGTGGTAAAAAAAAAAAAAGGTGCATTAAATGAGCTGAGATGTGTTGGCCCATTGTTTCAACTCCAAGACCCCAACTTCTGTGTATTTGTTTTTTTTAAAAAAGCTAATACTGTGCTTTGTTGAAGTCAAATGCTGTAAGATGTAATGCTGAATGTTACATTATTGTATTTGCTTAAAGCATAAATAAATCACGTTTTGGCCTCTCAGGGGCAGCAGAGCAAAGTTAAGTTTGCAACGTGAAGCCAACATGGAAACACAAGATTTACATTTAGTGATGTTAATTTGTTTTGTTTTGTTTTCTGTATTTTAGACATCCGTACTGATTGGGATTTTCAAAGAAAGGTCCTGTTAAAAGGCTACAAGTAATTACCTCTTATCTGCTCCTGCAGAAAACTAGCATGGCAGCTTCAGTTAGCATAAACGGCTAGAAGATGCTGAAGCTAACAGCTAGTCCCGCTAGCTAGTGACAGTGACCAAAACGTTTTCATACAACATGTCTCTCACGCTTTAAAGTGGTTGTTTTGTATTATTAGAAGATAATTTTTAGTTCAATAATTTGTAACCTTGCAAAATAGAATAATTTGTAGACTTGCAAAATAGACATTTTGCAAGTCTGCATTACTAACACGGGGAACAGATAGGAGGAGGTGCGGCGCTATTAGCTTTAGCCTTTGGGATACGAGAAGAGTTACCAATTGCAGGTAAGACATTGACTGTTTTTAATATTTTAACTAAATCTATGTCACAAATTCTGAATTGTTTCCCCTAAATAATGAATATTGATTTCTATAATGTTTAAGGGTGCATATGCTGACTTTTCCATGCATATTTCTTTTTTTAAACTAAAAACAACTCTTATTGCAATAACATTTGGAAGATGCAGGCTGAAATATTCTTTTACTCTTCGGGATGAAAGTGATAATTTTGTGGTTTCGCATCTTTCCAATTCCATTTTTCAGAGAATATTTTTTCTATTACAAGCCATAGCATTTTATGGATTACGCAACTCTGTCAGAATGGCAAAAGTGAGCTGAAGTAATTTTGTAATTGCGGATTTTCTGATCATAACTGAAAATGCCATCAGCTAGATTCAGAAATATCTCAATTATCATTACAGAATTAGTTCTACTTTAGTATTAAAAACAGATAAGCTAAAATAATGAGCCAAGAGAAGTCACATTAGTCTTTAGTCATGTAAACAAATGTACAAACTGTATATTCATTTAAACATTATACACAGATTGTCAAAGTTATGTACAAACAAAAAAGTTCAGCTTGATGTGCTCAGCTTTGGCTGTACACCTCTCCATAGCCGCACTGTGTCTCATGGTGGCGCTGTAGGTCCACCCTGCGCTGGAAGGTGAGCTGACAGCGGGAGCAGCTGAAAGGCCGGTAGCTGTTGTGCTTTCGGCTGTGGGTGATGAGGTTGGAGCTCTGGCTGAATCCTTTACCGCACACCTTGCACACGTGTGGTTTCTCTCCTGAGCAGGGAGCAGAAACGAGGTGGGCCCGTCATGATTCACGCTCAAGGTTAACAGTAAACCTGCAGTATCTCGTGCGTCTCCCCCTCACCTGTGTGTATGAAGGTGTGTTTCTTCATGTCAGACTTCTGGTGAAACCTCTTGCCGCAGTACTGGCAGGGGTAAGGCCGCGTGTCGGAGTGGATGAGGAGGTGAGTGGACAGGGTGGACGAGCGCTTGAAGACTTTTCCACACACTTTGCAGCCAAAGCTTCGCTCCTGGACACAAAAACGAAGCTTACAATAAGTCCCGGTAGAACCGTGATTAATGTATCTTGACCGGACCGTCACTGGTTCGAGGCCCCGTTAGCCTTTGCCGCAACTCTTCCCTCTCCCTCACAACCCACTTTCCTGTCAGCATACTGTGAAATAAAGCCCACTAGCCAAAAGTCCTTAAAAAAAGAAAGAAAGAAACACTTAAAGAGGTAAAGACCTTTGCTCTGCTGTAGCTGCCAACTGCTTGGAAACCAAAGGGCACATGGGAAATGTCTGCAGCAGCCAGGGTCCTTGATAAAGGGATGGAGAGGGTGTTGTACCCTTGGTCTCGCAGACTCCCTGACATTAGGATATCTGAAAGAGACTGAGGAGAACAAGAAGAATGAGATAAATTCATGTTAGGTAAAAAGTTCAGTGATCTAAAGTTTCCTAGTGGATTCACTAGGATTCACACCTATTTCTTTGCACAGAAATAGGTGAGCTACTACTACAAGAAATCGCTTAAACGATGACATTGAAATTTATTTCGCACCACCTCTGCAATAGATATAAAAATAGCTAGTTTATCTAAAATTTAAAAACCAGGAAAAAACATGAAAAGCATACGATTTTCTCCTTTGTCTTTTAACATTTTTCATTTAGTCAGTGATGGTGTCATGAAATGCGATGTGAGGTGGTGAGGCAGATGCTGAGGACCCAGATTGGAATGAATTAAGGTGAATTTAATGATGAATCCAGAAATGCAAAAGTCCAAAATCCAGGCAGCACAGCAAGAGCGGAAGGTTAAAGCTAATCTGCTGGTAGCAACTGGTGAGACATCTGGACAGCAAGACAAATACGACAGAATCGACAAGGACCCGACAAAGACACAGAAACACAGGTAGACAGGTACACAGAGGGTAATCAGGGAACCAGACACACCTGGGAACAATCAAGGGGTAGACGGGACAACACGGAGACTCAAAAGACACAGAAACCTAAAATAAACACACAGAAAAACTCAACTCACCACAGATTGTTCTTGCATAAATGCCAGACTTCCTTCTGTGTCTGATTTATTTTAGGTATAAAACAAAGAATTCCCTCTGCTCTTTTATTTATCTTTTTTTTTTTAACAGTAACTGTTTAATATATTCTGATTTAAAGAATCTGTAAGCAATCTACAGAAAATGTATAATGTTTCAGAGCAAGCTTGTGTAGTTTGAAGTTTTGGACTTCAAACTAGAGAGATCCAGGTTAATTTGACAAAAAGTCAAATAGCCATTCTGTTCAAAAATGGGGAAGCAGAGAGTCAGATACTAATTTCAGAGCATCGGTGCAAAGTTGTATTTTCACACAGTTTATATAACACAGGGGAGTGCCCACTTCCCACTGACCGGACTTGCAAATGAGCGATAGAAAGCGTGTTTGTTAGAATGTTTGTGCCGCCCTCTGATGAAAGAGCTCCCTTGGTGGTGAGCCATATCTCCCATATATATATAAAAAAGCTACAGGTGTTTATATTTTACACTATGATCATCTTTAAAACAATCAAACCAACTAAATTCTTTTTTTTATGTTAATCATAAAAAGAAATACAAACTTCATTACAAAACAAAAGCCAGTTAAAACACTTATAAAAATACCACTGATAGAGATATTCTTTAAAACTTGACATCATTTTAACATAGTTATTCCTGATAACTTTTCAAATGTTATTGAAACAGATAATTAGAATCTATTCACAAGAACGGGATTTCATATAAAACCTCTGCTGCCAGCCCTCCCTCAATCCTAAAACTGATCCAGGTTGAAAAATTGCATAATTTTTGAATAAATATTTTATAATACAATTGTTTTGTAATGGAATTTTTTTAATACAAAAACAATTACTAATGGTTTTTCTATGAATGTGCAATTTGTCTGAGGAAAGAATAGCAGGATACCATCAGCATGCGGTTTTACTCAGATAGCAAAATAGAGAATAAATAATTTTTTTTAACAGTCTTATTCTTCATTTCTCACCTTTTCACAGAGCGGACAATCCCTGACCGGTGATTTGAGGTCAGTGTGTGACGTGTGGTTGAGCAACAAGAAGACGAGCCTCTCCAGCTCTCTCTCTCGGTCAGATTGTTGTCGGTCAGGCGACCATGGTGCGACTGGCGTGGGACGGTCTTCCTTCTCCACAGGGGCTTCAGTCAGAAAATGAAACAGATTTTTTTAGCCAGTGGGTTCCAAACTTATCACCGTCCAATCAAAATAACAGTGGAAGAGACACAAGACCCGGACTATTGGTTGAGTCTACAAGCATTCCTACAAAATCAAGCAAACATCAGCAGTCGGTATGTTGCTTTTATTTGTCAGTACAGCTTTTTATCTCCTAAAGTTTGCAGCATAAATGTGCTTTACTTTTATCATGTTTGATATTTGGCTAACTTTGCCCTGATTTGCAACGTCAATTGGAGTCTTGACCCCAATTGGTCAGTCGAGACTCCCCAATTACCCAATCTACCTTAGCTTGCTCTTAACACCTAAAGTGTCCTCTAGTACAATTAATATAAAATTTTGCTCTTCATTTGCTAATTATTATCTTGTTATAGAATCAGCTAATTCAAAAAGTATAATTTTTAAGAAATGGGTTCATACCTGAAGGCCAGAGCTTGTCTTTTGGGGTTCTGTAGGAGCAGTTTGCCGGTCCATCAGTCACAGGGTTTCTGATCTCTGGGGAAGGTAAAGTTTGTGGAGCATCTTCAGGAAGCCCAATCCCATCCTTGGCGTTAGTTTCAGCCTGCCGTCTGGAGCAGTGGTCCCTGGGTGGGCTGAGGGGATGCGTCCGTTTGGTCTTGACGAGGAACGAGCGCGGCATGGCGGAGGTAGGTGTCTGAGGGAGTGAAGATGGTGCACTGTAAATCTGCAGGAGTCTTGAGAAGCCAACTCTTTCATGTCACTTTTAGAGCCCCGCACACACTCAGATGTCGCGCACCTGTCTGCTCATCTTCAGTTACAATGCCAAAGTTTGAGGTTTCCTCAACAAACACAGCCTGCCACCTGCATAAAGGTTTTGAGGGCTTTAACTAAGGAAAACCCTGCTCTGCCGGGAGGCAGCTTCGAAACTGATTCCGTCGCTGCTTTTTACATGAACTGTGTAGTTACAGCAAAAAAGCAAACACAGTCCAGTTATTAAAACCTAAAAGTAAGATTATATCATAAAAATGAGGCTGCTACCACTTGTTTTCTAAAGCTTTCCCCTGCATGTGTTAACATCACTGTGTGGTTGTCGATGGGTGGTGAAGTGCTAGAAAGCTTATTTGTAAAAGCCATATCTCAGATTATTAAACTTTATCTTCCAACGTTTTTCTTTCTCTCACTTTTGTAAAAAAAAAAAAAGCCCATGAAATACAATCGCAAAATAATTACACCTTCTAATCTGGTAAATCTGTCATATATTGTTTAGCCGCTGACAATTTTGAAACTTTTAAGGTCAACAGAAGATTGTTGTGGGAATACAAAATAATAATGATTATAATAATAATTGGGACTTAAAACTACCGTGGGCCAATTTGAAATGTGAAAGCCAGCTTGAAATGGTTGACCTTACCTCAGTATTGCGCAGCTGAATGTTGACTGCTTCTTGTGTCCTCATTGCTCTCAACATCCTCATTTCTTTTTCTCACACCCATCAACCGACGACATGTCACAAAGAGATTTGATTTGATTTTGAAAGGCCGGCTGAGGATTGTTTTGCTGGAGGCGAAGGAAGTGAAACCGATTGAGGAGCTCTCGGGAGCTAAAAGAATAAAACGTTCTAAGTGAACACCTCAGAAGCAAGCAAACCCCGTCTATTATTTATCTCTTCTGACACTTTTTCTCAGAGCAGCAGCTTGGTCTTGACTGTAGATACGTTTTGAGCCTACCCCTCAAAAGTGTGATGACTGTAAAACCCAGAAGATTTTTTTTGTTGTTGTTTTAAATGTGGGACCAGTTTCCCCATTGATGGATTCATTGTTGCAATGACTGTTCACCGTGGGTGGACTTACAAACACACCAAGCATTGTTTGGAAAGTCTAAATATCTCATCGTTCTCATGTGAACACGTGAACCTTTACAGCCCGTATAGGTGGGATACCTACAGGGTTGTTCAAACCCAATTTGTGGAAATACCCTTTGTGTTCACCCATCTGGGAGCTTTCTTTGCCACGTGTGACTCATTTTTCACCTTCACCTACCGTCAGGGGTGAAAACGTTCAGCTGACTCTAGCTAGGGATGGGAAACGTGGACCCAGAATTTGTTTGTGCTTTGTTGTGTTCGTTGTCATGACGATGGAAGTGATGACGCAACTCGTTGCAAACTGTAACCTGGTCTGATGGCAGTGAATTCTCCAGGGTTATAATGGCTGTGGGTTTTTACATTATAGTTTATTTTTATTTTGCTGTGACTTTTTAAAATTAGTTTTTAGAGTACTTTTGCTAGTTTTTATCGGTTGTTAAAAATTAATAATGAAGCTTAGTTTCAGTTTATCTGCTAATAGTAACAGTAGTAGTTTTAGCGCTTTCATACATTGGTAAATTTTTAGGTATAAAAAGGTCAAAAGGTTTTTATTGTGATTATGTTTGCATCGATTGGGTGATGAATACTCAATAGAAGATAACATTTTCAAAACAATGTATTTAATTATTGTTGAACAGCAACTTATTCTGGCGTTTTATCGCTATTTTTGCGGACTAGATTAAGTCGAGGCGTATGGCATGACGTAATTTACTGACGTAAACTTCTTGTGTGCGAGGGGAAAAAATCTGTTTGAAAGGCTTATCAATAGATTCATTAACACAAAAATGAAGGAAATTACACCTTTAATTTCAGCATGTTTTAGTCATTTCAGTTTTTCCCCATTAATTATTGATTTTATTTATTTCAGTTAGCAAAAATGATTCCTCAGTTTCAGTTTTTGCGATTTTGTTTGTTTTAATTAGCTGTATTAACTCTGGAACTCACTGGCTATATCAGTGTAAAGTGTAACAAAAAAATAAATAACTGTAAAATATTTTATAATCCATGATTTGTTTCAAGGTTTTATGGAAACGACAGGGGAGGAAAATGTTTACAGAGCAAAAGAAACAGTTTCAATTTTATGTTCAGTTTTAAAATCAGCAAACACCAAGAAGAATCGGAATTTATAGCTATTTAGAATTATTTATTATAATCAAAGTATGTTTTTACAGTATCTGAAATATGATCTCTCAAAGCAAAACTACTTCTAAATGTTTCTCCTTATTCTATGAAACAGAAGAGATGTATGAATAAAAATAACTAATTTAACTTGAGGTTTAAAAGGTTTATCTGGTCAAACTTAGACAAAAGAAAAGAACGGCATGGCGATGCACTAACCGCGCGCCCCGGCTACCACTGTTAATAATTGTGAAATTGGAGCTCAAGTTCAAGAAATGTGCTCAGAACTTTCCATGAGAAAGTCCGGATGATGAAGCTGTGAGTCAGAATTTAAAGTTCCCACAAAGATGTACTAAAATGCAAAAACTCTCAATTAAAATGAAACTATTCTGAAAAACAGAAAAATAATTCAATGAAATAAAACAAAAAGTTCAAGTTAAGGGTTTGGACTGACCTATTTTGGGGGCAACAGGGTAAATCTAACATGTCTAGGTCTATGATTCAAACAAACAACTGAAAAAAAAAAGCTCTTGCTCTCGTCCGTTTAACATCTCTTGAACATTTTTAAATCAAATATTTCCCTAAATGAATATATTCTTTTCTTTTCTTCCGTATTACACAAAAATTGAACCCGGATCTTTTTTCAGAGCCATAATTAAACTCTTTTTCTACTTCTAGAGTTCATACCAGCGAAAGCATTCAATGTCATCTGCATAACAAGAAAGTTCATCATAGCCCAATCAGCCTCTGCACCCATTAAGATTAAAAAAGAGATAAGGCACTCGGCACTTGATCTCAGTTTTGGGGATCTGCAGCATTGCTGACTCATCTTCACAAGAGTCAGAAAAGCAAACCACATTGAAAATAGCTTTATTTAAGACAAGTAATAAATAACTTCCCACCGTCTAATCAGTGTTAGTGGGATTTCCTAATAACAAAAAATCTGCTGCAAAATAAGACAAAGAGTGTATAGCTTTGCTTTTTTCAAACGTAGGCATCGGCTACTCTATGGATCTTCTCCTCATCTGGTGTAACCATAGTAACTCGATCACTCTCGTTTTTGCATGCTTGTGAGAGATGTCTTTCTCTGTTATGTGAAACACTGAATGCGCCACCAATCATTGAAAGTGAAAAATAAACAGTCTTACTTGTAGGTGTCACAAAGTTTTACATGCAGGGGAGCCGTGTTTGAGACGCGCTCTGGTGAGAAATCTGACTTCTACGGACACGTTTCGAACTGCAAACATGGAAATTACAAATTCAGAAAAAAAATGGGCCTTTCAAGCACAAAAAGAAACAAACAACATAAACAATCTTCTAAAAAATATCCAGGTCCTAAACAAGTACGGTAGTTCTGCCTCCCTTTTGGTTCTTGGAAAACGTGGAAATTATGTACAACTTTATTATTACCATCGTAGTGTAGTGGACCTGCATCAGCGCTGCTCTCAGTTGCTGAGTGCTGCATTGTTTCTACCCTTCCTCACCATTTCAACATCTCTGAAACACCAACTTCACACCTTTTGTGTGTGAGGGTGTGTATTCCTCACTCCCACCAAACACTCACACACACACATAATTAAATGGACTGAAAGTCATACAGACACAAGTTCCTATTTTAAGATTAAAATTTTGAGACTCCCTTGTGTAGAGAACAACTCTACAGCTCTTGTTATTAAAGGAAAACTTGTTTTCATTTTTGTGGTATAATTGACAAATGGTCACACTGACTGAAAATCAAGAAAGATGATTGCTGAAATTGTTTTGCTTTAAATCCTCTAGTCTTGATTTTATATGACATGTTGACAGAATTAATTCGTCTCCTACGATTAAAATGTTTTCTCTTTTCGTCAGACGGCCAACACAAAAAAATCGGGCTGTTCTTAGAGACGATGCACCATTAAGGAGGCAAAATGGCCTAATTTAAAGGCGTCCTAAAAAGATCATATTAAAATAATACATATTTTCTTTAGAGCTGTACAGTGTTTCTAGAAAGAAACACTTTTTTTTTTTTTCAATTTGGAAATTTTTTGGCCAGCAAAACGTGTCAACAAAAACGAAAACGGCGAACAGGAATGAGGAAGATCAGACAGAAACATGAATTTAAATTACCATGCCCTTCCTTCTTCCTGTTCTCGGTGACACCCATGCTACATAAGAACGACAGGGACTTTCTTATAAATGATGTAGCACCCTCCCACAGTGTTCTGTAGAGGTGATAAGATGCACGGACATCTTTTCTTTTTTCTTTTTTTCTTCATAATTTTTCTGCTTTTTTGTTGAGCATTGTTGTTTCTCTAGTTCACACAGCAGGGATGTCTGGTTGAGTATGAGGCCTGTGCTAGCAAGAAATACCTCCCTAAACAGGGGATTGACTTCAGGTTTAGCTAACATCACATTGTCTTTCTTAATAACCATTAATATTTCTTGCTTGTATATCATAAAGTGAAACATCATGGATTGTGGAAGTAGTTCTTTTTCAAATATTTGTGTATGTAGTTTAACGCCATGAGGCTAAAACAAGATAACCTAGCTAATGTTATGTCCGGTAGGTTTCAAACAAATTTTTATTACGTTTAAGTTAAAGTCATCAAATAATTATACATAAATTGAAAAATTAATAACTTCTACTGAGTGACTGAATATAACATATTAGAACCTTCTTTGAGTGCTGTTAGCTAGCCGATTAGCTAAGCAATGACCCCTGCTTTGCTAATGGTCTTTTCTTTGCAAATTAGCTAATAAGATAATTAGCTAATTTGATGTCTGACAGGTTTCATAGTAATTTCATTACGTTTAAGCTCCAGTTATCAAATAGTAATACATAAATTGAAAAATTAATAACTTGTACTCAATGAAACAGAGACAGAATATGAAATGTTAGCAGCTTCTTTGAGCATTGCTAGCTAGTAGATTAGCTAAGAAAAGACCACTGGATGATGTCTTTGATTCAAATGCTAGGTTTATGATGTTTGGACACAAATTAGTAAATTATTAATCCATTCATTAATTCATTATGACCAAATATTGGGTAAAAACATTTAATCTAGTTCATTGGGTTAAAGCAAATAGCCCCTTCATTCGTCGTAGGTAAACCTTTTCAGCAATGCCAGTTCTTCACCTCTTCCACAGGATAAAAAAATTAAATGTAAGATGGTTCAATTTACCCTGCATAAAAAATGTTAATATGACCGTGTAGTGTTAAAGAATTTTAAGTGAACACATTTGTTTACTTAAGATAGTGTTAGCATACATGCTACATAGCTAACGCTAGATGTTTAACAGTGAAATTTTGACCTGAAAATCATCATAAAGTCAATATAGACAGGCAACATTCTTGTTGAATTTTCAACTGGAAACTTAAAAAATCCAAAATACTAATATTTTTTAACAATATATTTTTAACAGACTTCACTAAAGCTCTTCCACAGGAAGAAACAAGGCATACACCTTCATATCGTGTGCTTTACATGGACTTGGAAGGCAGATTTTTAGGATTTCCAAATGGAAACACAACAAGAGCACGTGAAATCTGAATTATATTTTGGTAAAGGGCGTCGAGATATGGTTTAGATGATCAGTGCCTGGCCAGCAGGTAACCCTTGACCTTTACACTTGTGCTATCCAGAAGCATTCATGCTTCTAACTAAAACTACCCACAGATAAAGTTCAGAAATAATGCCGTCTTTTTGGGCACACCTCAGCCCGATGCACTCAATGTGTGTTAAGTTCGACAACTGAAGTGTGTTACTTTCTGAGACGTTAGGCTGCTTGTCAGTCTGTGTTGCTCACAAGTCAAAGGTGTCAGAGAAACGATAAGCTCAATATGGAGGGTAAGCATTAGAAAAGCAGTAAAAAGTTGCTGATAGAAACTCCATATCAACAGTTTGCATCACAATCGCATCGTTTCTCTGTGAACGTGACGCTGTTTGTATGCATACAATGGAGAACAACCCTGTCATCTGCCTGTTTTGCAGCAGAGCAGTTAGAAATTCTCACAGGTTTTACCAACTCGACGCTCGAACTAGCTCAACTCGAGTGTCCCAGACCAGAGATCTGACTTAGAAGATAAAAAGATTGCAGTATTAAACCAATCTAGAGTCCAGAACTGGGTTACCAAATGTGTTGCCCAGACCCAATGCAGAATTTGCCTCTCTGTTTGGCTGCTCTTCACTGCTTTTAATCATGTGAGTTTGAGTGACAAAGATTTCCATTTGCTATGAACTAGTTTGGAAAAGATAACTTGTCCTTTCTTATTCACTTCAAGAAAGTACCAATGATTCCACAACTCATAAACTCTAGATAACCCTGTTTTCAATTTCACCCTGTCTCTCAAAGTCACAGATGACGGTGCACATTTCCTGACAACTTAAAAGTGCCACCTTTAAAAGATAGATGCCATCATGACATAAAAATACTGATATGAAACTGGTCCTACGCGTCACAAGTTGCCCTGTTGAAGCTATATAGGTCAACATGGAGGAAAACATTTTCAGATTATTTCATTCGCCCCGAAGACTTTCTGAAGTGTGTGCATGTTCCCCAATAAATTTCAAGTAACAAAGCTTGAATCTGTCCTCAGATTGAATGCTATCTTCAGAGACCACATATGAACTGAAACCAACACTTTTTTTTCCCCCTTTCAGTATGGCTGTATTTTTTGCATGCATCTCATTGCAGTTCTGATCTGAGCAGCGTAGAGTCGCACTGAGCTCCCCTTGATGTGCACAAACACAGGCATGGCAGAGCACTGTGGTTCATGTGGTGGGGGGCTTGGAACCTTCTCCCATGGGTTGTCAGAAAGAGCAGACGAGAGGAGTGGAGCCAAGACGAGCTGGTGGGTTCGGTGGGTTTCTGCCTCTCCTGAGTTTGGGGGGTTCAGGGGCTTCTTGTTACCTTGATGGTGGCGTAAAACTGCCTTTCTAGGAACCTGAAACCTGAGGAGGAGGAGGAAGAAGGAAAGAAAGAAAGAAAGACGTATGAATTTAGTCAGTTTGAGTTTTTTTGTTTTTCCACCATATGGCAAATAAACTTCGTTAAGGGTAAATGCCCACATAGTGGAAAAAACAAAATCTGGATAAAGTTGATTAAAAAGGTTCTTGGTAGCTTGGAGGAGTAAAAGAAAAACAAAAAGGAATGCGGCAAAGTATCTTTCCCTCTTCAGCTTTACAAAGCACAAAGAGTGTTAGCAAAAGTCTCTCTTTTTTTTACAGGAAGAGTAGTGGTCTGCTCACACAATCAGCAATATAAATAAATTGTCTTTGGCAAAAAATATAAGTGAACAATGGATCTAGGAATGACATTACACCCAACTTTCATTAAACCATGATCCATGTCCAAGTAGGATTTGCTGATATGCCTGTAAAGTTGGTGGTACAGTTGGAAAACGCTGTTTACTTTGACAAAATTTGAGAGCTACTATTGTTAAGCATTGTGTGCTTGTTAGGTTTACCAGCATTACAAGATACAATGCAAAATAGTGGAGTAACACAACTGAGAGTAAAAATTTACTTTTTTGCATTGTCATGTTCTGTAAGAAGACGTTCAATGAGACAGTAGTATTGAAAAACAATGTAACTCTTTATGCAAATGTCAGCTTTAGTTACTTCTCAATCATATTGGTCCTGTGGCACTAGCAGCAAATGAATAGAATAGAATAGAAGTACTTTATTCATCCCAGCAGGGAAATTACTTCGCAGTTACAGCATAGAGACAAGACACGATAACAACTACCACTGAGTAGTAGTTGTAGATAAAATAAAAAGAAAATATAAAATGCTATAAATTGTAAAATATAAATGCTGTTAATATAAAAAGCAACTTAAGAGCAGTCCTTGCAAAGATTCAAGAAATGCAGATATGTATATGTAAATATATGTACAGCAGTGTGCCACAGTGCAGTTGTGCAAAATTGGACTGATTAGTGCCGAACAATGATTTAGCTTTTATTGTACAGTGAGATGGCATGTGGCAGGAAGGATTTCCTGTATCTGTCCCTACGATAAGGGAGTGACTGAAATAAATACATACACGTGTACAAAATCATTGGTACGTCTCTGTTAATGACCGACAAGCCCACAATGACCACTGAAAAAAATAATAGTGAATAAAAAATGACTGAAAATTAACCAATAAAAATCAGACGTTGCTTTGTATTTACCATACAAGGCAATGGTCCAACGTGGACCACAGGAAGCCCAGGAGAGAGTTGTCCAAGAGATTAGAAAGACAGCTATAGAAGAGCATGTTCAAGGTAAAAGCTGTAAGGCCATCTCTCAATAACTTAATGTTTTGTTTCACAGCCTCCTGAGGCAATTCCAGCAATCAAGCAATTTCTGAGACCTTCTGCACCTGTCCACATGTATTTTACCCTCTCCTTTCAAACTGCTCAAGTTGTCTCAGGCTTGAAGGGAGACCAGGCTTTCTATCTCTCCCAAATGCCGTGATTGTCTTGAGGTTCCATTGTACCTAACATAGACTCAAGACACCCTACACCAGATGCATCAAAGCAGCCCCAGAATACACACCTTCTCCATGTTTCACAGTAGGGATATTGTTCTTTTCTTGGAATGCTTCATTTTTGCATCTGATATACCTTGCGAGAAAGCTCCAGTTTTCACTCATCTGTCCAAACTACATTCTCCCATAAGCCCTTTAGGTCTTTAATATGCGCTGTGTCAAATTCCAGTCTGCCTTTTTTATTGAGTTGTTTTCTACAGCGGTCTCCTCCTTGATCGTCTCCCATGAAGTTCGCTTTGGCTCAAACGATGACAGATTGTGCGATCTGACACCGATGTACTGTACCTTGATCTTGGAGTTCACCGTTAATTTCTTTTTATGTTGTTCTGGGCTCTTAGATTTTATTGAAGCTAAAATTGATCAAAGATAGGTAAGGTGTAGGTAAGATGACAATTACTTGTTACCTCTCCAGGGATCCACACTTCTAGAAAAATCTTTTAAATCACAGTTGTCTGACTCCATTTCTCAGTGTCCTGCAGCTTCTGAATGTCTCTCAACTTCAGCATGTCTGACTGAGATATTACACTGATTATCATTTGAACTCGTCTACATCCTCAGTTGTGCTGGACAGGGGACACACATGAAAGTTGCAGGGCTCTATGCCTTCAAGGAACGGACTTGGACACCCCTGATTTAAATCTACACTAACTGAAGAGCAAATCATACACATAACTGCAGTCTTCTGAAACAGCTTCTTAGAGAAAACATTTGGTGATGTCACATTGATAATGAGTCATTATCAATGATAGCAGCAAGAAAAACGTCACTTATTGGGTCGGTGGCAGGTCAGACCACATTCTCTGTTCTTTGGTGTTTATCTCAGTAGCTGCTGCGGCTGGTGGCTTGCAGTGGTTTCAGTCATGGGACTTGCAAAACGAAGTGCCGTGCCACTTTCTCACGGCCAGCAGCTTCCACTATGTCCCTCGTTAATCCCCACCCACCTATTCGACACTCATTTCTGTGAAACTGTTCGACTTTCTTCGGCTACGTAAGTCTAAAGAGCAAAGGTTAAGGTCAGTGCGCGGCTTTGTCTTGCTTTGTAGACTAGAGAGAGAGAGAGGAAATCAAGTCTTCAGAACTTCTTGAGATTTGGGGTATCTACACGTGCTTCATGTGGGAACTGAAATACAGCAGAGGGATTAACAAAAAAAAAAAAGAACAGCAGACGCCTTGCTGTGTGTGGCTTCTAACTAACTCTATTTTTATTACAGTCATGGGAACATTGAACTCGACCCACAGTATAGTAATGTATTACAGAGTCATGTACAAAAGTAAAGCCACAACGCTCTCAAGTAGGCCTTTGCCACCCACTGAACAGGAAGCAAATATTTGCTGAGGTATTTTTCTTTATCTGTTGCAGCTTATAGCATCCTCCCACTCTTTTCAATCAATTGCTTTCAGATTGAAAGCATCACAGATTCAGATTCAAACCCAACAGTTGCAATATTTCCATTTTCTTTTCTTTTTTTCTTTTCTCTAAAACACCAAAGTTCGTAAGCAGAAACGACCCCTGTGTTCTCGCATAACCTCAAAAAAAAAAAAAAACTTTTAGCTTCTAGCGATTTTGTAAAGGCACAGAAGGAAAACGGATTAAAAAAAAAAACCAACCGTGGCGACAGCGGTCGCTGTGGTTAAATAAAGCAATGATCATTTCAAAATCACTCAAATTCAGCCAACATATGGGCATCCCCACTCCCACGCATGAAACCAAATGAGAGTTGATTCACCTTGGCGATGCCGGGTTACGGAGAGGTAAGGAGGTGTGAGAACTCTAAATTGACATGGTACACAAGCCAGCTGCTGCCTACATGTGAAATCAAACAACATCAAGCAGAAGTGCAGCTTGCAGAAGTTCCAACCAGATCTAGAACAAGCTTTTTGTGGCTCTGATCAAGGCAGTGGTACCCTTTCTCCCAAAGTGTCATGACAAGTCCAAGATTTGTTCCATCTTACTTTGGAAAACCAATGAGAATGGGTTGTAAATGTAGAATAATAATAAAACTTTAGTTTTTATGATGCCCAGCGATGGACTGGCGACCTGTCCAGGGTGACCCCGCCGCTCGCCCGCTGACAGCTGGAGATAGACACCAGCAACCCTCCCGACCCCAATGGGATATGGGCGTAAGAAAATGGATGGATAGTTTTATGACTAGATAGCATAAACTAAGGCGTAGCAGGCCGAAGCTAGCTCACCCTTAATGTGAGGCACAGTGGTGGAAGGGTGTCGATATGGGATCCCCTTCTAAAGAAATCAGCAAATTCCTCCATCTGAATGATGAAAAATTCTCAACCATATAAGGAAAAAAGTATTTAAAGTATTTAATTACTACAAAATGGAATTCTATGTGTGAAGAATTTAGATTAAAACAGTTCTAGAGAGTTTAAAGCCTCAAACGCTGACTTTTGTAATTTCTGAAGATTTGTGATTGGCTGATACTTACATGTGAAGCCAATCTTATCCACTGATTTTAACTACCTCAGCAAAGGCCTAAAAATCAACTGTTGCCATCTCTGTGACTTTCTTGCTACATTTATCAACATTTCAGACAAAAAATCAGTATTGGCAGAAATCCAAACCGACATGTTACGCTTCTTAAAGATCAGTAATCATCGATCAGCCAGAAAAACTCCAATCGGCGCACGCCTACTTCAAACAACGAGCTTTTGATAAGATTCTGATAACACACTGACTTAAATTGATCATATTCCAGATACAAACCCCAATTTTGATTTTAAGTCAGTTGACACGGTTTCTGAAACCAACAAATATAGGCCAAAACTACCAAAGTACACTGATGTTAGGTAACAAAAATTACATTCACAAGACTGTCCACAGCGGTAAATTAAAATTTGTATCACGATAAGAATTTTATTACGATAAATGATAAAACGATACAGGAAATTTAAGAAGTCAGAATATAATAAAAGGAATGATCAAAATAAAAAAATTTAACTGAAGAGAGCCCATCTAAAAAATAGAATCCACAATGGATGCTGAGTTAACTCTACCAAAAGTCTGCTAGGCATATTTTAAATCTTAAATATAATGAGATAAGATATACATTATTGAGCTCATAATTGGGAAATTATAGGAGGTAATCTTAAATATTTGAAAACTCGAATTGGTAAAAGTTACAAACTGTTTTCTTATACTTCAAGCTTTTCGTGTGAGAGGTCTGCAACAAGTTGGCGATATTTTCTCATGGTGTGGACTTGTGTGAATCCTGTCACATCACACGGCCCCACCCAAAGCATATCTGTCCATGGGTCGTGTGGCTGTGCGAGTGCGTCGCTGCGTTTAGGCATAAGATTGCAAATGAAAAGGTGTCAAGCCACAAGCTCTTTCGCAGCAGAACTTTTTTAAAAAAACAGAGGGTGTTGGTAGGATATGGTCCGCTTCTAATGTTCATCCTGCCACACCAAAGCTCCGCCGTCTAATTTTGTACCCATGTTTCTCTGAAACAAAAACATAATGTTGTTGTTGTTGTTTTCTCAGCAACAAAGCAGCTCAAACGCAAACTACCCAACCGCTTGGTCTGTTGCTCAATCAAACGTCACATAATACCAATAATTAGATTTAATGAAGCAATAGGTGATGTAACCTGCTAACAAGGGTTTAAGTTAAAATACAATGTGTTATAAAGATATAAATTAGGATCTCTTAATATTCGTCTGATTGTAACTAAAAGGCAAAATCCTGAAAAATCACTCAAATATATTTTAAAAACCCATTTATCTGTTCCTTTTCAGTTAATAATACAACACAATATTATGTTTTAGACTTTTAATATAAAGTTGACCTTCATTTTGTGCATTTACATTGATGTTTTTCTGCTATTATTTCAGCAAAATGTTAGCATGCTAAGCTAAAATGGAACATGTAGCTACAGGACAAAGTAGTCATACAGACATAATGAGCAATTTTTTATCAATTACTTTTTACTCAAAAACAAAAACAACAACTAACTTGTTTTAGACTTGTAACTTAAAAACAGTTCTACATATTTTTTTGTTGCATTTTATGACATCTTAGCAGGATCACATGCTAAACTAAGATGGTGATGAAACATGTAACCTCAGTGCAAAATCATGATTGTTCATGACCACACCTCACGAAACTCTTTCAGTAGTTAGTTCTGGTTCATTCTTTTCATATTTGCAAATACAACAACCAAACAAAATGGGTGTTTGGGCCTGTAATATATAAAAAGTTGACTTCTGACATCTTTTTGAACATTTAAATTGTTTGCTTTCTTAGGCTTTTTTGTGTTATATTAATGTTAGTCTACAACATCTTAGAATGCTAAACTAAAATAGCAGTACAATGATATTATAAAACAAAGTCCGTTTTTTTCCACTTGATTAAATAATTAAATAACAATTATGTTTCTGAGTTTGTACTACTTCTTTATTAGGTGCACCTTGCAGGTAGCTTGTGTATTTCTCTGTTTCTTTGTGGCATCAATTCAACAAAATGCTGGTCACATTCCTAAGACATTTTCATTTTAACAACGTATATTATTCATTATTAATTTAGTACAAAAATACCACAGAAATATTCTGCATACTTATAAAAGTAAGAACAGGAGTTTTGATGTTGACTGTTTCTGGCCTGGCTGGGCAATGAGCTAATAGTTAATATGCTAGCTAGGCTCTGTAAGTAAATTAATTTTTTTTATAATTTTTTTTATTACCTGCTGTATTTCATATTAAAACTTCTGTAAACATACTATAAGTGGCTGGAGTAGCTACGTATGTCTGGGCAAATTGCTGGCTCCAGTTAAAATGGGAGAGTTGCTAATTTGATTAATGAAACAAAAATTAAAACAGAAATGAACAAAGTCATATTGCAGAAAAGTTTGCCTGCACACAATAACAAAAATGCTTATTGATTGAAATAATGCAAGCTATGTTTGATTCAGTAAATGGACCTTAATCAAGTTATTGTAAAGGAAGTAAATTCATGTCGACAATCACACACTGTTGAGGGATTTTAACGATGAACGAAGGAGCATTTCAAGAATCTGAAATCACAATATTGCAGTGTTTTCCTGACATTGGTTTAACTCTTCTTAGGATTCGTTCCTTTGTCAGTTCTCAAGTTAAGAACTGGCGCCCTCTGTTTCTCATTTTCTTCCAAACAGACAGGCACAGGAATCAGGAGCATGATGTACTGTCGCTGATACAGCGGCCAACTGAGATGTTGCAGTGTGTAACAGTCAACCCTGTCCGTCACACTTGGGTGTTTTATTTTGAGATTTTCCTCTGTGGTACTGGCGAATGCCACTCCCACTCACATACATGTTCATTTGCAACTTCCCCACCTCTTGTTTTGTAACTCTGTGCTCGTTGCTCAACAATACACACATAGACACACATCTACATACTTGTTCACACAACGCAGATACACAGAACACACACACACACCAGCTGTGTGGCGTAGATCTCATTGTGGCTTATTGTCAGTTTGCATCTCTGCCAAAGATTCGTAGTGGTCTAAAAACAAAAGGAAATGGCATATGATGCAGCACAAGATGTAGTCCTTCAGTAGGAACAGATGTTAATAGTTACATGAACTGAGAAATAGGCCAGTTTTAGATTTATCACTATTTGTGATAAAGCGGCCATTGCAGGAACTGTAACGTTGCCCAAATTAAGGCTGGCAACGTAACGCAGCTTTTTGAGTCTAAACATTGATTTTGGCACCCTCTGCTGGAAAATGAGGGAACTTTGTTTACAACGCCGACCAAAATCAATAAGTAGTAGATTGTGAAAGTGAACGTGGGGGGGGGGGGGAATAACTTATAAAATAACTTCTTTATTTAATTTAATTTAATTTGGAATCAATAAAGTATTTTTGAATTAGAATTTTTGCCAGTTTTGACCCTTAAGTATATAAAAAATATTGATATATATACTTGTTTTTTTACTTCACTTCATGTGTTTATTGTTTTGTTTTGTTTTTAGAAAATAAAATTAAGTATTTTCAATGAGTGGTCTGTCAGCTCTGACCAGTCAAAGGCTGCGTTCACAGAGCAGGAAAATTCCCACATCCAACATTTCCGAACTTTTGTAAGAACGACGCAATTCCAATGTTTTCACCCAAAATACATTTGTGCCACTTCCGTATGTGGTACTAAACCGGATACGCGTATCATTTTCAAAGCGTCTGCGTACTGACCTATCGTGAACGGTCAGTAATGATGTTTATCACTTTGTGTAAAACTTAAGCAATGACGTTTTGCTAAATTAGCAAAGTTTAAGCTAAAGTAGCTAAACATAAGCTAAGTTATGTAAACTAAGCTAACTTAGCTAAACGTCAATTTGAAGTACCAAGTGTTTTTGTCTAGTTTCTAGTGCAAATATCTCAGTACACTTGGAATAAGAAAAAAGTAACTTTTCAGAAAGATATCAGCTAATTTTAAGTTAATAGTTTCTTAAAATTGGTTAAAAAATAAAATAATCAAATAAAATACTTGTTCCATCAGGTTATTTCATTTGTAACGTAGAAAAAATATCTTTGTAAGTGAAATTATCTGCTAAGAATGAGCTTGAGATATTATTAAATGTACTCGGCTGTAAAAGTGGGCAAATACAAATGTTTGTCACACTCCTTGTACCATGTATTATTATTGTCCCGCTTCACAATTAAGAACTACTCTGCATTGGTCTTTCATAAAAGATACCCAAAAATGCATCAAAGTTTGTGGCTTTAATATAACAAGATGTGAAAAGAATATTGTTTTATATATTAACTTTGACAAGGCACTGAATTCAGCAGACATAGGCCACTGTTATAGGGGTCATTTAGAGAGTTTATGATTATTTCTATAAATGCTTGACTTGGACTAGTTTACATGCGTAATCTGCCTGTAATCCAGTTTATTCTTTAAGAACGTTAACTGTTCAGGTCCTCATTTAGTGTACTTCTCCAGGTTAGTTATGTTGCTAGAAACTAATATATTTCTCAGTTTTTGTACGTTAAATAAAATGAGCAAAAAGCATATTTTGCATCATTTTCAGTGTTGGTGAGTGAACATGTAATAGACTTTTAAACCATATTTCTAACAATGCATTAACATAGAACTCCTCGTGGTATTCCCCTGTGTAGTTTGAAAAGAGTTCGAGGCTTTGGTGAAGCGTTCAACAGACCATGAGGTCCTGGGCCTGAACTGGAATTCTCAGCAGCATATTCTCCGTCTCTATGGCAACACTTGAAAAGCCGGCGTGTCGGCCAGCTCAGTAGGAGTTTGTTTTTCACCACAGAACCGGAGCGCTCCGGCCTCAACTCTCTGCAAAGTGCCAGAGGAGGAAAAGCAGTGGAGTTGCTAAAAAGTTTTAAAAAGTTGTGGAGCAAGTTTTCAGCCAGGTAGGACAAAACAAAGTTGATGTTCTCTGACTGTGAGAGTTTAACTAAAGATAGCTGAGTAGTGTTTAGTTTAACCAACAAGTATCTCACAGACATCCTTCAGACTGGACCATGTTCTCCCTGTCGGAACTGGCACCTGTGGATCCGCAGCAGAACACGTGGAAGCTGCTGAAGCCCTGGTGGGAGGTCTTCATGGACTACCTGGTGGTCCTGATGCTGATGACGTCCGTCCTGGCTTGTACTGTGCAGCTGTCCAGAGACAGAGTGGTGTGCATTCCTTCTGAACCGCCTTTCAACGCAAGCGACGGTGTTCATCCACCAGTTGGCAGCGACGCAGTCCTCGCGTCTTCTGAAACCCCTCTGCATGTTCCTCACAGCATCGGCCCGAATCTCCAGTCACCTGCACAGGGACGCCGCACACATTTGGTCTACCAGCAGTACATTTATGTTAGCCAGGTATCGTTATTTACCTTTGGGCTATATATGATTGTAAGGATAAACTGTTGAAGTAATGGGTTGTTTTGGGATGCTACGTTCACTGAGTTACCAACATTAAATGTATTGGATTCCACCTTTCCTGCAAAACCCATAAATGATTGTGGTCTAAACCTTAGTCTAGTAAAAACCCAGCCCCTTTTTCTACGCTTTGCTTTGTCCAGAAGGTCTGACCTCTCAGCTATTGACAAAACAATTGCTTCCTGGAGGTGTGGACTGTGTTGAAGTGTCAATTTTACCCAGTTGCTAACTTTTAGCTAACGTAATGTGCCAGTTCCACATTAGGAGGCTTACTGGAAATTTGCTGCGCTACAAGCAGTCATCCTCCACTGCAAAGAGAGAAGTGCCAAGCCGAACAAGATGGCTATTGATGTTAATTCAATGTTTTGGCCAACATGAATTTAATGGCTTTGTTAACTTCATCCGATGCCATTGCTAAGACTACAAGCAGATCACAATTCTAAAACAGCGTAGAAAATCAATGACATCATTCATAACTTCTCCTGCTGTTCGCTGATCGATTGAAATTCTACCTTAGGAATCCACTTCAATGAGAGAAAGCCCAGATAGAGTACAGAAGGGAGATGAGAATTACACAGAAAGGCAATGGCCAGAAATAATTATTACCTGGAAAGTATTATTAGGCAGCAGGTTTTCTAAAACTGTGGTTAATATGGCATAGCTGTAGCCATTAATTTGCCTCACCTTATGGAAATGTTTTGTCCGTCTAGGTGTGCTACCACGAAGCTTTACCCTTCTGTTCACGCTTCTTCCCCTACATGGCCCTGCTGCAGTCTCTGCTGCTGGCCGCCAGCGGCTCCTTCTGGCTGCACTTCCCTCACACCTCTTCCCGCATAGAACAATTCCTGTCCATTTTGGCAAAATGCTGCGAGTCCCCCTGGACGTCCCAGGCCCTGTCCCAAGCTGCACGCCAGGAAAACATCCGAGATCTGGAGAGACCACCCCGCCACGCCGCCGCGTCCGCAGCTTGGTTTTCGATTGCGCCGGCCCATACGGGCCACTCGAGCACAGACTCTGGCACAGACAGCCCGCTTTTGAAGAAGTCGGCCTACCCACCTTCTCCTTGCCCTTCCACGGTCTCCTCTAATTCCACCATGTCATCTGTGTCCCTCGGCTCTGAGGCGCACTTGTGCTCTTCTGAGCCTCCAGTGAACAGTGAACGCCCCGGGCAGGTATTGAGTCTGGATAAAAGTGATGGAGAACAGGCCAGGGCCCTGTTTGAAAGAGTCAGGAAGTTTCGGTCTCACTGCGAAAGCTCCGCTGTCATTTATAAGGTACAGGAACTACATATCTGTAGTCTGTTGTTTGGAAAACTTTGTAAGTTCTGGCAACCTTCTAGCCAGGTATGTTGCTTTAAAACTGCAGTATGTAACTTCTGTGAAATTTTTTTGTTTGTTTTTTTTACATTTTTGTTAAAACTCTCACCATGTCATGACAGAAAAATCAAACTCCTCTGCCTTCTCTCAGTGCTAACTAGAAATAACCAATCAGAGCCAGGAGGCGGGTCTTAGCGCTATCGCTGCCGTAAATGCTAAAGCTAGTTAAAATGGCCACCAATGACGGGGGATAAAAGGTTTCCCCTTAATGGTAAGTTGTTTTTCTGCCATTAGAACATTTAGCAGCGTGTTCACAAGACAGATGGAGAGCGCTAAGCCCCTCCTCCTGGCTCTGATTGGTGGTTTCTGGTCGGGAGCTGTGCATTTCTTCAGATGGAGAATGTAGCTCAGGGCGGAGTTGAACTTTTCACACACTATCTGTCTCATAATGTCATTACATGGTGGAAGTTTTAACAAATATTCAAAATATATATATATATATATATATTAAATAAAAGTCACATACTGCACCTTTAACCAACATACCAATAAGGATGTATGCTATCAATTTTACATTTGCAAGTCTTGTTTTGTCTTTCCAGGTTTACTTGTCACAGACGATATTTAAGCTGCTGATGGTAACGCTGATCATGAGCTACACCGTCCCATTCCTCGGCTCCCTCTCCTTCAGCCACATCTGTCAGCCTGCAGAGCAAACGCTAGTGGGCTACACAACCTTCGAATGCGTCCACTCGCTCTCATCCCTCCTGCGCAAGCTGCTTGTGACCTACCTAATTCTTCTAGGGATTTATGCGCTTCTTAATTTTTACACCCTCAGCTGGAGTTTTCGCAGGTTAGGACTCGCGTCGATTTTTATTTTATGTTTCTTTGAAGCGAAGTACAGGTAACCTTTTGCACATTACAAAAAGAATATAAAACATGTAGTCACATACCTCTACGTATGTTTATATAAAATTACACAAGAATAAATAATACAAAAAGAAGCAAAAAAAGAGAAGAAAAATGACAAAATAAAATATATGTAGCTGTGTCAAAGAAGTCTCTGACTTTGACACTTTTGGTGCATTTTTAAAGAGAATGCTCAGAATATTAATGTTATTTAATAAAGCATTTCTCTGTGTTACTTAGTTGTTTTTTTAGATGTGTAGTACCTTAAGTCCTATTTTACATTTCTCTTTCCATTTGAAATTTTTTCTTGTTTCATTACTTGTCCGTAGCTGTCTTCGAAAATATTCCTTCCACTCCCTGAAAGACATTCCCGATCTGATGAATGACCTGGCCTTCCTCATCCACATGCTGGAGCAGTACGACCCGCTGCTGGTGCAGCGCCTCTCCGTGTTTCTGTCGCCGGTCAGCGAGAGCCGACTGCTGGAGCAGAGCCTGGAGAGGCACTGGGGAGAAGAGAAGCTCCAGGCTCTGACCAGCGTTGACGCAGAGGGCTGCAGCACCCTGCAGCTCGTCGCCCTGCCTCGCCTCCCTCCGGCTCTGTTCACCCTCAGCCAGCTTCAGGCCCTCAAACTGGAGCTCATCGCTGACGCCAGGTTTACGTCGCAGTTGGCAAACATGACTTCACTCAGGTGAGATGTACAGGAAATCAGCCGCATGTTCTTTACCCTACGGAAGAGAATTGGGACCACTGAAAAAAATCCAAACTTAATTTGGAGATTTTTCTCAGAATTCTGAGAAGAAAGTCAGGATTCATTTTTTTTCTTCTCAGAGTTCTGAGAAAACAGAAAAAACAAAGTTTTGAGAAAAACTAATTCTGAATTCTGACAGAATACTCACATTTAAGTCAAAATTCTGACAAAAACATCAGAAATCTGACAAAAAAAGTCAGAATTTTGAGAGAAAAAAATTCTGTATTCTGACAGACTTCTCTCATTAAAATCAGAATTCTGAGGAAAAACTCCAGAATTCTGACAAGAAAAACTAAAACTTCTGAGATTAAAGTTAGAGTTGTTTTTTTCAGCGGCCCTGATCATCTTCTTTACTGTTCATATTCCCTTGCTTTGATTCCCACACACACACTCACACAGGGAGCTCCACCTTTACCACTGCCCCGCGGCTGCGGATCCCGGTGCGCTCGCGGTCCTCCAGGAACGCCTTGAGATTCTCCACATCACCTTCGCTCAGGCGTCACAGATCCCCAGCTGGGTCCTCTCCCTCCGCAACCTGCATGAGCTCCACCTTTCGGGTCGCTTGGGCAGCGAGGGCGGCGTCGGTCACGGCTGGGCTCTGGGGAGCCTGCGGCAGCTCCGGCACCTCCGGGTTCTGGTGATCCACGGGATGCTGCAGAGGGTTCCGTCAGAGCTGTGCGAGGTGGCAGGAAGCTTGGTGAAGCTGGAGATACACAATGAAGGCGCAAGGTTGCTTGTGCTGACGGGACTCAAGCGAATGGCGGACCTGACAGAACTCTGGCTGCAGGACTGCCAGCTGGACCGCCTGCCCTCGGCCTTGCTCGCGTTGACTCGCCTCCAGACGCTCGACTTGCAGCACAACAACTTGAGAACCCTGGAGGAACTGCTCGGTCTGGTCCACCTGCAGCGTCTTTCTTGCCTCAAACTCGCCTACAATCGTGTGTTGGCGCTGCCGCCCACCGTCGGCGTCCTTCGAGGCTTGGAGCTTTTGGATCTGTCCAACAACCAGTTGAAGAGTCTGCCCCCGGGGCTCTTCACGCTCCACCGGCTTCGTCGGCTGCTGCTAGCTGGCAACCTGATACCTGAGCTGCCCTCTGAGGTCAAGGCGTTGGGGCTGCTGGCAGAACTAGACCTGAGTGGAAACAGGTTAGAGAGCCTAACCTCTGACCTCTTCAGCTGCTCAGAACTCCGCGTCCTAAATGTGTCTCGCAACTCAATCGGTTCACTGCCTGGGGGAATTTCAGCATTGAGCCACCTGTACAGGTTGGATTTGCGCAGCAATAGTCTGGAAGAGCTGCCTGCTGAGCTGGGCTGCTGTTTGGGGCTCTGTGGAGGTGGGCTGCTGGTAGAGAGGTGGCTCTTCCTCTCCTTGCCTCCACACGTCAGGGACTTCCTGAGCCGTTCTTACGCCACCAGCAAGGGATACTTCGAGGATCACTCCAGGCCAGAGTCGGACACTTTCCCGTACCCTCCCGCTCAGTGGAGCTTCTCTGCAGCTCTAGAGTCACAGATATAAGGTTTATAGACGACTGTGTCCCGACACCTAAGCAAAATTTACAGTTTTAATCAGACTTAGTGTACTTCTTTTTAAAGCTGCACTATATAACGTTTATGAAAAATATATAATTTTTTTTACATTTTTCTTAAATCCCAAAAACATTTTTTTTTGCTGTCCCAAAAACAACCAATCAGAGGTCTTAGTGCTGTCAATCAACTTTATGTACCTGCTGCTAAATGTGCTAATGGCAAAGAAACAACTTATCATTACAGGAAAACTGTTTATCCGTCGTCATCGGTGACCATGCTAATTAGCAGATAGAAAATGGGGAGTTGGAAGGGAGTGGGGCCACATGGAAGGTGATTGACAGCTATAAAGAAAACCAATCCTGGCTCTGATTGATTGTTTTCTAGTTAGCAATAGGAGAAGGCAGAGGAGCTACTGTACCTTTAATTACCTGTTTAGCTTAATTTGACATTTTTGACAAGAGCAAAAGACATCTTAGAACGATGCATTAAAATTGTTTTTAAAAAACATGCACGCATTTAAAACTAGTCAATTCTGAAGCTAACCCCAGGATGAAGTTGTCTGCTTTATGTTATATGGATTAATAGCAGCATCAAGGAGATAAAACTGGAGCTACGTGTGTAGGAAACTTTAAAAAAAAAAAAGATAACAATGTGTATTTTTATCATTTCAACTCACTGTCAGTTCACATTAAATATTTTTATTGTCAGCAATGCACAAAAAATATTTACACCCACTGGTCATTTTAATTAGGAAACATCTCAGTTTGGTATATCTATGGAGGACCAAAACTGACATAATAAGAAATAAAAGCATAAATATATATTTAGTCTTTCCTTATCCTTACACGAGTTTCTATCAAGAAATTTATATATTTTCCTTTTCATTTCCCATAAACATGCGTTTCTGTAAAGAAAAGTAATGTTTTGTTTTGTCTTTTCCTTATGCAAGCCCTCCTTCTTTTGTCATTTCCTCCTCTCCTTTTTCTGTTTGTCCTTTTTCTGCTTCTCCGTGTGCATCTTTATGTTAATGAGGAGAGCTGCCTTTTATGTCCACCTCCTACTATTGGCCAATTGAGCTTTGGAACCAACGTCACTGCGTAAGACGTTGTGGGGCGTTTACATCTCGTTCAGTTGCTCGGTGCCATCTTTACAGGCCACAGACCAAAACCAACTTTATCCCGGTGTTTTTATTGTGTTACCGACCGAAGTGAAGTTAGTTTCGAGTTGGATATGAAATATTCCAATATCCGCCGAGCAAGCGGCGTTTAGCTCAAGGTTGAGCCAATTTATGAACGCTAATTTTGGCCAGCCGTTCTCAAGCTTCCTCCTCAAACGCTCGGAGGTTCACTTAGAGACTGTCAACAAATTTCCAAACCAAACACTCCTGTCAAACACATGTTAATAAATGCCTTGCCTTGTGACCAACTGATACAAAAAAGTGGTAATTCATGATTTTACATGAGACACACATTAAAATGTCAAGTCATATTCAATAGTTTAAATAATTTTAATATTAAATAATATATTTTCTTCAAAAGCTTCCATATTGTGTGCCCCATTGACTAAAAATCGGTGCATAATTGTTGTACTAAACTGTATATATGAGGCACATGCATTTTTATTCCATTTTAACTCATTTTTTATTTTTGTTACCTATTTATTTAGTTTAAATGTAGTATTTCTCTTCAATATCTTCTAGGTCATGTGACCTATTGAGTCAAAATCTGTGTGAAATTGCTCTACCAGTCTCTACAGATGAGGTACACTAATTTTTTCCCCCCATTTTAAATGTTTTTATATTTTATTAAAAAAATATGATTAGTGTTTAATAGCTCACATGTCATGTGACCCACTGACAATCAATCAATCAAATTTCATTTGTATAGCACAATTCAGCAGCAAGACGTTTCAAAGTGGTTTACATAATGTTACATAGTCATGTAACATTACATTAAGAACAGATAAATATGTGGATGTGCCAAAACTTTCTGCAGCTGAACAGAAACAAAACTGAAGTTATTATCTTTGGACCTAAAGAGGAACGTTCTAGAGTTATAGATCTAGAGTCAATGCACAGCTTCAGTTATTACAACTAAAACCAGCGATCAGGCCCGAAACCTGGGAGTAGTGATGGACTCTGACCTGAACCTTCAGAGCCACATAAAGACAGTCACAAAGTCGGCCTTCTATCACCTGAAGAACATTAGAGGACTTGTGTTTCAGCGAGATCTAGAGAAACTCATATATGCATTTATCTTTAGTCGCATTGATTACTGCAACAGCATCTTCACAGGTCTGCCTAACAAATCAATCCTCCAGCTGCAGTTGATCCAGAACGCTGCTGCTGGAGTTCTCACTAAAACCAGGAAGATAGAGCACATAAACCCAGGACGGGACGGACGGGTCCTAATGGCAGGCACTTTAGTTAGCCTGGCTCCAGTAGTCCAGTGGCCATTTTCCATCCATCTGCCATGGAGTTTTGGATCTAACAGTGTCATTGTTAGAACTCTGGATCTAACAATGACACTAGTGATTATGTATGTCTGTATTAACAAAAGAGTGGTTTAATTCTCTGGTTTGAGAAGAATAAATTTCATTTTGTGAATACTTTTCGTTACTTTGTTTTTGGTTGCCTTCACTTAGTTACTTCATGACATATCTTAACTGGAACAATAACAAATTGTGCACACACTACAACTGAATTTAGTATTTTGTGCTGTTTTAGTAAATGTACAAATGTAGATGACTAAAGAAGGGACCATTTGATATAAATAATGTTCAAAAATAAAATATATTTGAATGCATAGACTCTCATAGTACATAAGCATTTTAAAAATATGCATACATTTTACTTACTCTTTGCAAGTGATTTTAAGAATTGTTATTCATCTTCACATAAATCAAGATGTGCTTGGTACACTGAGAAAGCCACAAACCTTTCATTGAATGAAGGAGGTGATGTGAATATAAGTTGCCCTTTGAAAGAAAAAAAAAATCTAGATTTGTTTTCCACTTGTCTGCGTATTTTATTCACATTTATTTTTGTTACGAATGCTTTAGTCCTCAACGTTTTAAGTGCTTATATAGAGATTGGTGGATATATATTACCCGAGAATCATGTATTCTATTGCAAGTTACAACCTCCCTAAATTTTAACCAGCATACATAATTTAAGTGTCATTTAAAAATAACATTTATCAACTTTAAAATTAGATAATTTACTTGGTATACAACTTCTTCGATCATTTAATTGTACTTGCCTAAAAGCGTAAACGTGTAATTATAGACCGCCAGTTAATGTCCCTTACGAGCTCCCGTCTACAAAACCCATCGTCGCTCGATCCCGCTTTTTCAGACCGTGAAGAACTGTGGCACACCTTTCCTCCAATTGCTGGCTGCCTTTGAACAAATCCACCAATGAAATAGAGGATTTTACAGTCGTAGGCGGAACTTCCGGTTGCCTGTCCAAACCGACTGAGGCCTCTCCATGCGGTTTTGATCCGGTGGATTTCAGCGCTAACGTCGTACAGGTATGAGCGCCATGTAGAGCTAAATTATTACACTTTCTAGTGTTTACGGGGTTAGTGTATGGTTAAACGTTCACGTTTTAATTGCATGTATTTAGATTTTGTCAGAAGGTAACCCGTGTTAAATTGAAATAGTCGTTAGCTTAACCCGGACGTTGACGCTAGAGCGCTGTAGCTTAGCCTTTTAGCTTAGCATCCCCAACACCTGGTCAATTGTGCTGTTTTTCTTTAAATGTAGCTCCCGTGTTTATCTCTAAATTTAACTTCAAGTAATAAATGTCTCATGTCGAGAGCATATTAGCAGATGTCCATTTTAAACTGTATAACCCGCTAAGTTAACAACGGTTATGCAACACAATAGGTTTTCATTGTGGTTAGCACGCAGAAGCTAACAGTTAAAACGACGCGCTGTCTGACCTATTTGTGTGTTTTTTTCCTTTTTTTTCCTCGCGTGCAGATTTTGTTCGAAGTGCGCTTTTTGCGCAAACTACAACAACTAATGCTGTTGGTCGTAAAAACCAGCTAGTAAACGTCGACTTTGTACCAGTATGTTTTGAATAGCGTGCCGGGCTAAGACAATACAAATGGTTTCACTCAAGGTCTGCTTTGGCATTGAGCGTGGGCGAATTCGGGACCTTTCACGGAACCACAACACGTATTAAACGACGTACTTTATAATGAAAACTTCCATAAGTGATGTTTTGTTTGTGTTTGTGTACCAGGCAAACCATAATCACGTATAATGGCTGAGAACGACGTTGACAACGAGCTGCTCGATTATGAGGAGGATGATGAGCCACAAGGAGCCCCGGAGAGCGCGACCCCCGCGGGGAAGAAGGAGGTGAAGGGGTCTTACGTTTCCATCCACAGCTCCGGCTTCAGGGACTTCCTCTTGAAGCCAGAGCTCCTCCGGGCCATCATAGACTGTGGTTTCGAGCATCCGTCTGAAGGTAAAAGATCACCCAATTGTACAGAGACATTTCATGTTTTTTTTGTTTTTTTAACTATAAAATACTGCAGTGGCAGAATAAAGTCAAACTTCCTCCAGTTATCTTAGTTATTTATTTTTATTTTATTTTTTCCATTTTTGCTTGTTTCTTTTATGAAATTTTGATATGTGTATATCGTGACGGGACCGTATTTATATTTTTTCTTTGATTAATCCTAGTGGAGAATACGGTCTAAATGTCAGAACCTCACATACCCAGGATGATTGCAGAGTTGGCTCCTCTTATTTTTGGAGATTTATTTCTTCCTCGCTGTTTCAGTGAGGGGGGGGGAGGCAGATCTAGTGATTCGTACATTTTACTGCTGGACAGCATAGTAGAAATTACACACCCTAGTGTTTTGTAGGTGTGGAAGTTCTGGCTAAGCTTGTTTGTTTGCACCTGCATTGTCATTCCAGGAACATATTATTCAATGAATATGCTGCCGAAGTATTTTTTTTTCCCTTTGATTCTCGAATTGATTAGTGATTTTTTTTTTAATGTTTCTGTTTTCAGTCCAGCATGAGTGCATCCCCCAGGCCATCCTCGGCATGGACATCCTGTGCCAAGCCAAGTCTGGCATGGGCAAGACGGCCGTGTTCGTCCTGGCCACGTTGCAACAGATCGAGCCCGTTGATGGACAGGTGAGTTCGCTTAGCGGACCGCAGCGGTTTGGGTCGGATTTGGCAAACTGTGAAGAACTCATTATAATTTTGGGCCGCGCAAAGATCACAGATGTCCTCAAAGGGACATTTTTGTTTGTGGAAACAAAAAATGTATAAAACCTATGCCAGCTGCATAACATGAGTACTTAACATTAAATAACATTGATCATCTTTTCATGTTGATTAAAATTGCCAGTATACAAATAAACTCTGCTTTGATTTAATTGATAAAAAGTTATTGAAGCACACAACTGTTTATTGCTCAAGGATTGATTGCAATATTCCAAAATTAAGACAATTGGGACCGATTTATTAGTGCTCCCCTGTAATAGACATAATTATCTCCATAATAATTTAAAACAAACTCAATAATATTGATTTGCTTGATTTTGTTTTTCTCTTTCTACTGAAAACTGGATGATAAAAGTCTTCAGTCTGGTGTTTTAGTCTCAACCAGCTGTTTAGAGACTCCATAAATCCTTTTGTCTGTTGTTTTGTTTGTTTATTTTTTATATTTAAAATGTCTTCCAGTTCTTGTGTTAAATGTACAATAGATTTTAAAGTTTATTGATCTTTGACAATGTATTCTTGCATTATTATGCCATTACTTTACTTGAAAATGGTCTCAAAACAAAAATATTGTCATTTATCACAATAACTTCTGGGGCAATATATCGTGACGGGACCGTATATATTTTTTTTCTTTGATTAATCTATTATCAGAATAATCGATTGATTAATTGATAACTTGAACTTTAAATTAGTCTTTTTCTTAGTCAAAAATGGATGTTTCCAGCTGTTTGGGAAAATAACTCGTACGTCTGCCATCGCCACGGCGTCTCACTCTGTGTCCCCCGACTCCCCACCAGGTCTCTGTGTTAGTCATGTGCCACACACGAGAGCTGGCCTTCCAGATCAGCAAAGAGTACGAGCGCTTCTCCAAGTACATGCCCAACGTGAAGTGCGCCGTGTTCTTCGGCGGCCTGGCCATCAAGAAGGACGAGGACACCCTGAAGAAGAACTGCCCTCACATCGTGGTCGGGACCCCCGGGCGGACCCTGGCTCTGATCCGCAACAAGACCCTGAGTCTGAAGAACGTCAAGCATTTCGTCCTGGACGAGTGCGACAAGATGCTGGAGGCGCTCGGTACGTCTTCCCGTTTGTCGCCGACTGTTCGAAGCTAAAGGCGAGTGTGTTTATGGTTTTCCTCCCTCCCTCTCCCCGCAGACATGAGGCGCGACGTGCAGGACATCTTCAGGATCACCCCCCACGAGAAGCAGGTCATGATGTTCAGCGCTACGCTGAGTAAGGAGATCCGGCCAGTCTGCCGCAAATTCATGCAGGACGTAAGAGAAACTCGTAACTTTTTCGCATGCTGTCAAGTTTGGAGGTTTACTTCAGCCTGTCACAATAACCAGTTTATCCATTAATTGCATGATAAATGAGCGCAATAATTTTCAGATATGTTTTGAAAGGCTATTTTATTTGCATTTTTACTTATGGGTTCAGTTGTTTTTGGCTTTTATTTCCTTTTGATGTAACGTTTTTGGTTAATGTGTTTTATTCCAGATGTTTAGAATAAATAATTACATAATTTTGATGTGAAAATTTTCAACTTTTCAAACTCAGAAATTTCCTTTCTTTTTTTTTTTTTTTTTTTTTTTTAGAAAAAAAGAGATTTATTATGCATTAGTCTCTGAATGTCTGAGATTTTTCTAGCAAATTTAAGACTTTTCAAACTCAGAATTAGCTTTTTTTTTTTTTTTTTTTTTTTAGCAAATCTTTGAAAGGTTTTGGTGGAAACGTACTTGGTCTAGAACTAAACAAAGCAGTGTTGCAATCTGTAATGAATTCTTACGTATAGGATGCAAGAATTACAACACTTACAATGTCATAAATCACCCAAATTAAATGCAGTGCAGCAAACTGCCATGTAAGGAAAGGGAAAATACAAATAAAAGGAGTAAATTCGCTAAAGGCTTCTGTTTTGGTCTTGTTTCATTTTCATTCATGTTTTTCCTGCAGCCGATGGAGGTGTTTGTGGACGACGAGACCAAACTTACGCTGCACGGTCTGCAGCAGTACTACTGTAAACTGAAGGACAGCGAGAAAAACCGCAAGCTCTTTGACCTGCTGGACGTCTTGGAGTTCAACCAGGTAAATCTACGGGCCAGACATTTGACACGATGTCGTCATGGAGCTCCTCAAGTTAAACAGCAAAAAACACTGAAAGATAGCGGAAAGGTTCAGGTTATTTAAAAAAAAATTATTTTTTTTTGCCACCTGTTTCAGAAAGTTAAACTAAACTTAATATAGATTTGTTACAGAAAGCGAAAATATTTCAAGCCTTCTTTTCTTGTAGTTCCGACTATTGCAGGTAATGAAAACCCCTAATTCAGGATATCAGAACTATATTGAAATATTGGAAACTCATTGACATGTAAATGTTTCCTGAGCCTTTAGATTATCTCAGTCTGGATCAGTAGGACGCAGTCAGGAGCAAGATGGCCGACTGGGCAGGCGTCCTTGACACCCTCCACAAGCAGGATATGTGACAAAAGGTCTTTGCTACAAAAGCTGGTTATTCAGAGTGCTGTATATTATCTTGAGCAATATTGTAATTTTCTGAGACTGAATTTTGGGTTTTCATTATGTTGTCCATAAAGGCTTAAAATACTTCACTCTGTTATAAGTCTATACAATTCCGAGTTTCATTTCCAGAAATAAGCGACCCAGAAAATTGGCTCTCTTTCAAAATGTTCAAATTTCCTCTTTAAACCTACCCATGTTTGTAGTCTGGCATCACCCCTCTAAGTTCCAACGCTCTGCCTCTAGGTGGTGATCTTTGTCAAGTCTGTGCAGCGCTGCATCGCTCTGTCTCAGCTGCTGGTGGAGCAGAACTTCCCCGCCATCGCCATCCACAGAGCAATGGTCCAGGAGGAAAGGTGAGACCCTCAGAAAGCTCACCGCTCTGCTCACACACTGATAAACACACAAGCCTGGACCAGCTAAATGTGTTCATGGGAGCAGAAGGCATCTTCATTTAACCCGACTAAGGTTGAAACGAGTAATTGACTTAATCTTGATTGTGTGGTGATTTATCGGGATTAATCATGATTAATCAATTATTGAAATCGTCAACTAGTTTAGTAATCCATTAACCGTTAACTGGAGAATACAAACCCAAGAAATGGCCATCTGCTGAAGGAACAACACAGTAGGAAGGCAGAACTACAAAGAACATGAATATTTTGTATTTAAGATGGAAAAAATCACCTTGTCTGTAAATATGGTCCACACAGAACTCCTCAATTGTTTTAACACCTGGTTCAAATTCTGGTTTTATGTTTGAGATTCGTTTTTTTATCCAATTATTAATCCAAAAGTAGACTGTATTTATTTATTTATTTATTTTTAACTCCAGATGCATCCTTTGTTGCAAATAGAAGTATTCTTTAAAAGAATGCTGTTGCATTTTAGGTAATACAATTTTGTTTTCTTATTTGAAAAAGTAATTTAATTTTTTTTTTTAACATATATTTTGAAATGCTGTTTAAAAAAGGTGCAAGTGGCTAAATGAAAAATCTGCAAAATGTGTCCATTTTTTTTTTTTAATCCGGTTAAATTGTTAAAATAATTAACACAATAATCATTAGTTGCAGGACGGTAACACTTTTGTTCCTGCTCTCCTCGCAGACTCTCTCGCTACCAGCAGTTCAAGGACTTCCAGAGACGGATCTTGGTGGCGACCAACCTGTTTGGCCGAGGGATGGACATCGAGAGGGTGAACATCGTCTTCAACTACGACATGCCCGAAGACTCAGACACCTATTTGCACAGGGTGAGAAACTGGCCTTCCTTCCTCCTCTCTCTTTCTCTCTCGGCCATTTTGAAATATTCCAGGAATTTCTTTTCTGTTTGGATATTAAGGTGTTTTTTTTTGTTTTGTTTATTTAACAATCAGGTCGCCCGTGCCGGTCGGTTCGGAACCAAAGGCCTGGCCATAACCTTCGTGTCGGACGAAACCGACGCCAAGATCCTGAACGACGTGCAGGACCGCTTTGAAGTCAACGTGGCCGAGCTGCCGGATGAGATCGACATCTCCTCTTACAGTAAGTTCCCACCACAGCTCAGCTTAATGGTGTTTACTACTTTTTAGAAGTCTGCAGATGTTTGACGCGTCTCTCCTTTGCCCCCCGCCCAGTCGAGCAGTCCAGATGAGCCCTCACCCCTCCAGACCAACAGAAGTCTCCTCTTCGTGGATCCAGTCTTTTTATTTGGAAGTAGACGTACTTCGTTGTTGATTTGAAAGCTCTGCACGTTTGTTCACAAAAACGTTTATTTTTATTGTCAGTTTATGGGACAGGGGGGTTTTGATTTTAATTTCTTCTATGGTTTCTTTTATTTTTTTGTTTTGCCTCAATTAAAACTTTTTATAAAATGCCATTTTTATCGTTGTGCTCTCTCTCATTAAGACTGTTGTCTCTGCATTGTTTTATTGCGCTGTTGAGGTAAACCTTAATAGACTTGAGGAGTAACTTGGAGCTGTCTTTATTTTTCTCTTTGCTTTTTCCGAAGCCTAGATTTGTATTGTAGGGTTTTATATCTTCACTGCTAAAGGTCAGCGGTCTTTAGATTTGAGTAAATGGACTGATTTGGCTCATGTGGCAGCTCTTTGTACGACTTTCTAATAGAATGCCTTCTATATATTAAGTCAACAAATAGAATCCTAGTGGTGAAATGGCAGATTTTGGCAAAGTTTAGGCACTGTACCCCCCCCTCCCTCCCAAAAAAAACCCTGATTCTCACTATGTATGTCCTAGTATTTTGGTGTGTAAACATAAAAATAAATTGGAACAAACAAATGTGAGAAGTGGCTGCTTGAAACTGACTTGCCATGCTAGCAGCTGGGAATGATCTTGGTAACAAGTGGAGTGATATTCTGGCAGTATTGATATGAAAATATGAGACATTTTTTAATTTCTTTTGTGCAAAACAAATTTCTACTGCTACAATATTGCAGCAGATTTGAGACGTAGTTGGCAAATCGCCACAAAAAGGAACCCATTAAATTTAGGCGCTGTAGTTGAGTGCTCATTGCGTTATGTTTCGTACCTGTTCTTTGAAGTGACAAAAGCATAGCAAACTAATGTTAGCTGGTTAATTATTAAAAGTAAAAAAGAAAAATTAATTGAATAAACCCAAAATATTGATGGCGGTGCAAAGAAAAGTTTAATAAAATTAAGTTTATGGACAAAGCATCGGCTTTGTAAGACTGCTTTATGAGAATCTTCAGCCAGAGGCTTCTTCAGCTTCACTGTAACACAGACGGCTACAGGAGATCCTTTTTACCCACAACCATCAGCAACTACAACTACTAGAATCTTGAATAATATGAATTACAATATTTATTTTTTTATAATTAATGTTTTGAATTGAATTGCTTTCTTTCTGTAGATTTTAAAGGGGCAGTATTTGTTTTCCAGCCACATATAATTTTACAGCACAATCAAGTAACTTCAGTAACTTAAGTTATATATATATATATATATATATATATATATATATATATATATATATATATATATATATATATATATATATATAACTTAAGTTATATATAAGCCGTATATATCAAATATAACTGAAGAAATTTGACTTGTAGTTTGAAGTCTTGAAATTGGGGCGGAAACTTGGAGACGGTGCTACGTCATTCATCCAGGTGCTGTTTAGCACACCTGAATGGTTGCCATGGGAGATTAAAGGATTTCTCAAACGTGTACGAAAGATTCAAGGCGACGCTCCAGGTATGTTTTTGATGAGGAAATGACATAACACGGCATAGAGCTTAAAAAACGTCGATTTTACCTGATACTACCTCCTTAAAGAAGTTACCTTATTAGAAGATAACTTTTCACGTCATGACTTGAAATACTTCTGAACAGTTAAATCTGTATTTTAGGCTAAAAAAAAACACATTTCGACCAACAGTGCAGAACAATAGCTAGGCTAGGCGGTTTAGCTAATGCAGTTTATCTAAACTAAAGTCACGCTTGCTCGCACCATGGCAACAGTAGATAAGTTTCTTACATTTTACGGAAATTATAGCCCCTTTTTTATTTATTCTTTTTAATGAGTTTGACACCTTTTTTTATGTTGACGCTGGTACACCAACCAGAATAGCGTGTGAACGGAATACTGAAATCATGGGCCGTATCGTGCTGTAGCTAGTATTTAACTTAAAATTACAGCTCAGAAAAGGTCCAAAAGGAGAACTAGAATTTCACATGGAGTGAAATATTTCATGCCTTTGGGATGTAAATTGGGTGATTTTGGTTAAGGATAAAAAAAATAAAAAAAAGCCAAGAGTTCATGTCTCAAAAAGAAACATCGTGGAAAAACATTGGAAACATCTGCCAAGGTTGCGTGAGCCTCTAAAAGGATTCTGAGTCAGGGGGAGTAGGACACAGTGATGGGGAAGAGTGCTACAGCCAAACATATTCATAGAAAGTTAAGTGGAAGAAAAAAAGTGTGGTAGAAAAAAAAGGGTGCACCCACAACAGGGATAACTGCAGCCTTGACAGAATTGTCAAGAGAAAATTAATTATATTGCTTCAATGGCTAACAGCTGTGTTTTTATTTAAAACGTCAACACAGTAAGGGTAAAAGTTTCTTTATTTGTAAAAAAATTTTTAAAAAGGTATCACTTCAAAACCAATCGTTGGGTAAACGCTCCTTCCACGATATAAAAAGCAGTATTCCTTTAGTCATTTTTTCTTCGAAATGCTCTCAAATTGGTATGGTGTTCTCATCAGAAACCTGAACCCAGGTTCAGAGTTCAGTGTTTAAACTACACATGAACTAACTCAACAGAATAACGGGCCCTTATACAGCAGGTAGAACTACAAAGTTACAAATTCATCTGTACATAGCTGCTCTACAGTGTCCCTTGGAACTAGTCAAAATGACAAAACCACATCATCTACATGGGCAAGGATTAAAAAAAACAAACTACAACACCTGCAGTGGTACAAGAGAATGACTTGGACATGTCTGCCTAGTATTCACACTTGACACTGAGACACTGTATAAAAGTCGACATAAGGTGCACAAACTAATCCAAGCAATAGTTAAGGGTGATGCTTTTGTTTCCCAGTCGTATATAAATCAAAGAATACACAGTGCCTACCTAGAATCAGTCTCTCTTTGAGAGTCCTTACAGTTCCAAGGCTTTGCACCCAACGGAAAACTTATTTCTGACTCGACTGCGAAGTCAGCAGTTTGAGGGAACAGACACCTCTTTAACATGAAAAGACACGGCTTCTTGTTTTGTTTCAGTCACATTGCGTGCTGCTCAATTACAGGCCAGATTAGGCAGTAGCGCGGTTCCACAAATTGCATGTTTACCTCATCACACACGCAGCTTTTAGATTTTATTTTTATAGCAAAAACCAGAGAGGGGCTGATTTTCCCCTCAAAGATTGTAATTTGCACAGAATTAGGTGGTCGACTGCTCGACGCCAGAATCCCAGGCTTGTTCTTCTGGTGCTTGCTAAATGTCTCAGTTTCTTGTGAAGGCAAAGGCAGGAGATGAGTCCAGCTGTATAAACAACCTTTGACATATTTCCTCGGAGTGTGTACGAATCCTAAACCCATCGGGTTTAGCTTATCTTTTTTTTGCTCTTCTCCTCCTGGCATTCTTGGTCATTGGTCTTTGGATGCTGGTTTCTGACCGCCATGGACCAGTCTGCCTCTCCCGCTTGTGACTGACAGCTGTCCGTGGATTTCAGCCACAGAGAGGCGCCAAGAAAAGTCTCTTATCCCAGTGGCATGCCAAAGTTTCAACATGTCTGTCTCTTGAATAAATATCAAGGAATAAATACCATTGCGAGACAAACTGCAACCTTTTGCAATTGCCATTAAAGTCTTGTCAAGTCTTCCACTAAAGTCCTTGTTTCAGATTTCCTTTCATAACAAACATAAAACCAGTTTTCTATAAGTTAGCAACATCTAGAGTAGCAAGAAATGATGGCCATCCTTAAGGGTTTGTCCCCACGCTTGCTCCTTTCTCCTTGGCTGAAGTGCCACAGTTCATGGAACATTCCGAGAAAGGCAGAAAATTCTCCTCCAGAAAAAAAAATCTCCTCATCTGTGATCATTGCCTGCATCTATTCAATAGCTACACTAGGAACAGCTGCTCTATAAAAAGTATCACTAATTGGTGGCAATTTACGCTTTTATGGAGGAATGCAGGCGAGGCAGGGGCAACAACAACTAGTCCTTGAATTTGTGAACGTCTCCGTAGAGCCAGAGTTGTGGGGGCATCACCGCCTCGTTCAGATGGTTGCACTCATCGCTGCACTTGCAGGACTGGATGAACATGACGGATCTACTGAAAAGGTCCCCGTCGGGGCAGGCGAAGGTCACGCTGGCTGTGCGCGTGCGACGAGGGGAGCAGCAGCGGCCGTCCCTGCACACCCCGCAGTAGTTGGGCCTGTACAAGCGAGTACTCCTGCAGCCAGCGTAGGACAAGCGATGCGGCTCTGGGGCCTTGTGTGTACGTGAGCACTTCCTTCCTTTCTGTGGATTGGGAAAAAGGAGCAAGTTAGACACCTTTCAAAGCAAAAGATTTGTATGACTGAGATTCTATGTCCATGAAGTGAGTTATTTGATATTTAGTGAAGCACAATTCTCCTGACACTGGTACACATTAGAACTTTTCTTTTTGCAAAGAATAAAAAGTAAACCGTATGCCAGTGGGAATAAAGTAACTACTGAACACAAACAAGAAAAGCCAGGATGGATATAAACATGACATTTGTGGCAGTCCAATGCAATGCCAGCCTTCAAAGAATTGTAGCATCAATGCAGTGCTTGACAATAAGTCAGAAACTAGCCAAAGTTATTTAGTAATGACTTTAATATCAAAGCAAAAGTTATAGTATATGGACAGAACTTATTTAGAACTAGTCTGATCATACCGACCACTCAAAACTCTTTTACACTTAAAAAGTTAGACTTCTGGATAGTCATTTGGCTATCCAGAAGTCTAAGCCTGGTAGATTACCAGAATGCTACACTTCCTGATCCAAAGCCACTTTAGGATGTATTCATACCAGCCCTGTCTAATCTGCTTTAATCAAACTCTAGTTCATTGGCTTAGAAAGGTCCGGTTTGTTTGAGGAAGTGTGAATGTGCAATCGACCAAAAAAACGAACTGTGGTCCGCCTAAAAACCGAGGTGTCAGTTTTATTAAAAGTGAATTCTAGGATGGCTTGAATGCATATGTGGATGCCAAGCGGAGGGCATTGTGGGTTAATACAACCAAAACAAACAGTCGTGTCTACAACTAGAGAGATAAGTGGCTAGTGGTCTTTTACCAAAGACAAAAGAGAAATCCTACACCCGCTACTCTGACGCTACTCCATTTTTGTTTACATTTTGCAAAGGAGGAAGTTGTACTCATGTCTTCTTCTGTGGTTTTTGTGTTACTTCCTTTAGTAGTTATTGGTGCAGCACCACCACAGGCAAGGGAGTAAATAGGGATTTGGTTGGTTTGTTTGACACAGTGCAATGTGAAAGAGAATCACAGCAGCTGAAAGTGTAGCAAATGTTGCAGTTTTGGTCCTCAAACAAACTGAGTCTACTGGACTGTCAGGTATGGAATTAGACTAATTTTTGTTGAGAAATGTGATAATCTTGACAGATTGGATTATTTTAAGAGTCCTACCAAAGGAAGCTATCTTTTATTGTTAGTATTTGCACCAGAAAAGGAGATAAAGATTAATATTTGTTTGGAGTTACATCACTCATTAGTCATCACTGCAGACATGAAAAACGAGGTTAAGGCAGTTAACTGCAGAGATGTGCAAAAACAAAATCAAGGTCAGAACAACAGATTATTGCCAAGAGAGATTAGCATGCCAGCAATGGTTAAGGGTTGACACTGGTACACATTAAATCCCACGGCAGCTCGACAAAAGCCCAGAGGGTTCAGTGAAAACAGGTGCGCAGCAGCCCATCAGACTCAGAAGTGGGTTGTTGCTGGAGACGGAATGGTCCGGATAGCGCTGTGTACAAAGCGCAAGAGGGCAACACAGTGGGCGAAACCGCAAGCTCCAAATTACAAGGGCAGCTGTCAGTCAGTTCCAGAGCTCAAGAGATTTCAGAACATTCAACAGATGCAGTTGATATGCATGTGTTTTAGAACAGAGACGTTCTAAAGTTTATATCTTTAGAAACCATTCCATCTTAATAAAAATGAACAACAAAATCATGTGAAATGACTGATGAAAATAAAGTCCAAGGAATCTTTTGTATGGTCTCTCTGTGTGGAGTAATTTTATCCAGGACACTCCTGTTTCCTTGCACCACCTGAAATCAATTTGTCCCTGTAAAATATCCCTAGATTTGGCATGTGCACGTTGCGTGTCCTGTATGTCACTGTGTTGCCCTGTGATAGACTATTAAAGTATCCTCCTATCCTCCTTTCAAGAAGAGACTCCAAATACATTCCTCACCTTCACAGGGATAGACATAGAGCTGCAGGGCCGAATGTTGCACAAGCGTGTCTCCTTGACCAGTTTACACCGGGCATTGTCGTTGGTAACGCGAGAGGAAACCCCCATCCCACAGGTCCGGGAACACTGTGACCAGGAGGTGGTCTGAACCACACATTGACCTCCCGTTTTACTCCAGACTAGAAAAAATGGAAGAGAAGACAAGTGAATACAATTGAACAATGGGTACTGTGACATTTTGACACAGAAAGAGCGGTGGGATCAGCAACAAATTATAGTGTGACGAAAGTGGCCATCAAGAGAAGTAGGGGAAAGCAGAAATTCGTGGTTGAAAGGTACAGTAGCCTTATTCATGGAACAGGCAACACTGACACATACAGAAGGTGATTACAGAGAGGGGAGAGCTGCGTGACAGAGGTATGTGCTGTGTGAGAGGGGGAGAGCACCTCTGGTGTGCAAGGGGCCAGTGGAAAACAACCCTCACATAAACACTAACACACTAGCACAGACGCAGCGTTAAAGGCCCACATTGAGGCAGTCTGTGCGTCAAGAGGCAAAAATGGCTAAAAACATAAACATGATGCAGGACTGAGTAGTGGAAGCAGACGCCACTCTGAGGTGATGGTGTGATGCAATGTCTTACCTGTCAGGTCCTTATTTCCATATGGTTTGTCCCATTTGCGGCCCACTTCTAAGAGTTCATTGCCCAAGATGCCTTTCTCCTTTTTGGGTTTGTAAGGATACAGCTTCCGGTAAGGTTTTGCATAAGGTTTGGAGAATGGATAGATTGAGTAGGGGATGAAGGGGTATGGTAGGTGAGCAGGAGGTGGGGGTCGGCGGTGTGCCGGGGGCACAACAGTGGTTCCCTTATGGCAGTCGATGTTGAGACAGCACTGGCCTGGCACCTTCACTAGCTTGGGGGCCGGACAGGAAGGAGAAGCCAGGGGCACATGGCTGGGGCAAAGGGACATGCAGCCTACGGCTCCGTCAATGCAGGTACACTGGTGCTTGCACCCTGCATGGAAGTTTTCGCCGTTTTGATAAATTCGGCCATTGTATTCGCAGGAGCGACCATCTGCATTTGCTGAAAAGAGACAAGAAGACAGATAAGCTTGTAAATTGACAGAACTACTGCTACTGCCACTGCCAATGAAGACCCATTGCCCAAATCTAGGTGAACCACACACTGATTGTCCTATATGTAGAACCTTTGTGCTGTTGCACATTATTCCTGTATTACTGCCATGTACTCTGGCTTCCTCTCACTGTCCTAAAGACATTCATATTAAGTAATTCACCAGCTCTTATATTACTCTAGCAACTCTGCCTGTTTCATCCCTGCGTTATCCTGAACGGGATTGAACATGCACCTCCAGAGGTTGATAAGAAGATGTTGCCTTTTAAACAATGTTTATTTGTGGCAGAGAAGTCTATGGTGAAAGGGTGATGACGTCCACTGATGTCTAAATATGGATGAAAGTATGTTGGAAGGGATAAAATAGCCCAAGCAAGTTTGATTTTCAACCGGTATGTTTTAGCTAAATTTGGAAGGGACCTATAAGTCCTAATTTTAACATTTTATATGCTCAATAAATGGCAACCAGACCTGAATAGACATAAAATATATACATTCGGACATCTACTGTTAAGAGGGTATAGACAATGGATTGATACTTGTTATAATCTTTTATCTTTTAAGGACAGGCCTGTCCGATATGTCATACCAGACTAACTGCAATGCTCAGTTAGAAAACTCGCTCTGATTTGCTGATGAAGGGAATCCATAACAGGCAAACCAAGTAAAAAAACCAAGCAAATTTTCATCACTGAGGAGCATTTGTACTGCTGCCTACTTTGACACAGGAGAGTTATGTCCTGTTCAAGAAATTATTGCACTTTCCAGCCTGTGATTAGACAAAGCCTTTGCCTCTTTTATAGAGGAATTTTCTGCAACATCAAGAGCCAAAGCAGGGAGGGTGTTTTGCCACAGCTGTTTCTCGACATTGGGTTGAATAAACCTCTGACCGGGATGAAATACCTTGTATGCAGTCCTGCCCTTTCTCTCCTATATCATAATACAACACTTTTATTCAGTACTTTAAGATAAACACTAGTTTCCCTAAAAGAGTAAGAAACAGCAGTTTGTGTTTTTATCAGTTTTGTTTTCATAGAACAATACGGGTTTTGTTGAACCTGTATGAACCCCCACATTTAGACCCATCCATCATCCAATCAGCTCAGTCCATCGGCATCCCTTTTGCTGCTTAAAACTGCAAGTTTCTGACTGCTGTATTTCTTGGCCTTCCTTTTTCAGACTTTTATTTGTAAAAAATAAAATAAAATCTTGAAAACCACATGTCCTTTTTCTTTCACGTTACAATTATGCACTACTTTCACATAAAATCCCAATAAAATACACTGAGGTTTGCGGTTGTACCATGAGAAAATGTAAAATACTTGAAAGGAGTCTGAATGTAGGCACACGAGAAGCAGATTGAAAGACACGTTTCCAAATTCATGAAGCGAGCCCTATTCTTAGACCAGAAAGCTGTTTAGGCTTGTTTATAATGTCCTGGCATGTAACCCCCCTCAGTGGGACTCCCCATAAACACCCCAGATAGAATAACCCCCTCCCCATATCCCCAGTAAACACACATATATAGATACCAGTGTGTGCATGCTTGTTTGTGTGTTTCATGGGGGTGTTTGTGTACACACTGAAGTACTTGTATAAATCCCAGAGTTGGCAAGGTTTCAGTCGCAGCTCATGAAGGGCCTCTGTTTTTTTGAAACATGGCACAGTCTTCAAACCTCGAGACCCTATCAAAGAGAGACCCCAGCCCGCCTGGATCGAGAGTCAGATTTTCCTCCCTGAAGTTACACATTGCCTCAGTCAACCCCTACTTATGTCAAAATCTAGGCCCAAAAAAGCTTTCCAAACGCCTTCCTGCCGCCTCGGTGGTATACGTACGTACCCCTGCAAATGCCGTGGGTGCGACCCACATCGTTGCCGTAGTTGCAATCCAGTCCTTTATGGTGGTCGCACGGCTGTCCCTCGTGGCAGTCTTGGTTGAGTTGCGCTGCGCACACCTTGCAGCAGCCGCAACCGTCGGGGACCAAACTGATCCCAGGGGGGCACGACGGGGGCACCGCGGGGCACTCGCACACTACCGGACAGTCAGCAGTCACCTGCAAGAGGGAGAAACGCGTTTCATTTCACATATAGTGATGGACCAACGAGACCACAGGAGAAAAAGACTTGACTCATGTTACTCAGATCACAGAAATTCCTGAGAGTGTGTGTGGCTTAAACACAGGCATGAATAGTCAGCACTGTCGCGAGCCCCACAGGGGTATCTGTAACCCTCTGTCGCCTTCCGCTTGGCATTCACTCAGCCTGTGGGGATGAAAGGGATGATCTCCGACTCCCACCCCTCCACCTCACCGCTCTTTCATTTTTGTGTTTCCAAACCTCACTGTGTACATACACAGAAGAAAAAAAAACACACATGCACAAGCCACACAAACAACTTCCAGTTAGTGTTGCAGTTCCAGGGGAGGCTGTCAGTCAAGATCAGCCAGAGGGACACTTTCACACAGGGCAGACAACTCTTAGTGTGAATTGTACACTGATTTTAGTGTAAAATTGACGTGAAAAATTTTCCGACTTAATAAACGCAAATAGTCCTGTTGTACAGCAACAGGACTTTAACTTCAGGTTTATTTTTTATCTCTGCTGGTAAAACTGTTGGATAGTATTTCTCTAGTATAATTGCAGATATACAGTAGGATTGAAGCCAGTGTGCAAATCGTTTAATTTATTTATTTTTTTCAAATTGTATGAACCTTCACACAGATCCAGAGCTGACTTCACATAAAAACAAACTAGACCTGCTTAGGGCCTTCGAACCAGCAGGGGGCCCCCAAGAGTTCTGGAATTTTAGTCACAGGGTTTTCTTCTCATACTTTTCTCGCATCTTCTTTTCTTTTTTTACTCTTTTCAAACTGTACATTTCTAAGATTCATATTTTTAAGAAAATATCTAAACTATTTGAATGGCCCATAATTTTTAACACATTAAAGAAGATCTTCATGATGTAGCAGTGCTGGTGCAGGGTGGTATTTTCACAGGTGTATGCAGACAAATTATAAACACCAAATGTGATATAGAGAAAATGCTGACTAGAAACAATTATTCCATCATTTTGTTATGGCGCCCCTTCTAGTGGCGCCCATATGGGTTGCATAAAGTGCATATCCACTCTTGTGCCTGAGTAGCAGTTGTGTTTACAGTTACAATTTAAGGCAATAAATAAAGTCATTGTCGTTGCATTTTTTTGCATAGTGTAACTCAAATTTCCTAAATTAAACTTACTCCCTTCTTCCCGACTCGACTAATTTTATTGAAATGTTGAACACGCAAGCTGCAAAACTAAACAAATACTCATCTCTGCAGTTATTGCGCACTGTTATATTTTGGAAATACCCAAAACTTTCATCTACTGTTGCTTTTAATAAATAATCTTAAGTGGCTCATCTAATTGCCGTATATTAAACTAACTAATGTTAAATTGACTTTACACAAATGATGAGATGATTTTAATGTTGCTTTGGTGACAAGTGGATGGTGGGCTAATTGTAAATTGGCCCCCAAAAATCAAAGCCGTAGCTTATTTGGAAACAGACTGCCACCATGTATAGTGCTTTTTAGCTAATTTGAGCAGTTGCAGTTTCACTGTCGCATCACAGGGGCAAGGGTTGAGGTGGGGGCGATAACGAGCTGAGTTATACACTGGAAAACAAGGAAGAAAAGGAAAAGGGGAAAATGAGATTCCACAACTAGCATAACAAGACCGATTTTTCTAGAGAGATCTCTGGACACTGTATCAATTAAAAACAAGCGTCCGTTATCATTTTTCTTCTTCTCTTTACGATCTGACCCACCATTTTAGTTACCTGCGGTTTGGTTCCACTGCCGTTTATATGGGAGTTCAATAGTTGCTTTTCAGAGCCACTAACTTCACAAAAATCTTAGTAGGCAGGAACAGACGACAACATTTATATCCCACACCTTCGAGGTGGTGCGGGACTGTGAGGTATGAATTGGGTCCGAGGCCCTAACAAAGTTTGGGCCGGCCCTGCACAGATACCATGACGAGTAAAGCTTTGATGCAAGCAGCAAAGTTTTATTAGGTCATTCAAAATGAGATGGTTGAAATAAAGAAAACACACATCTGGAAAAGGTGGTTACACTACAAAAACACAGAATCTTACTAACTAGTTTTTGGCCAAAGTTCTAGTGCAAACATGGGGAAAATGTCTTGTTACAAGTTAAATAATCTGCGAGTGGAACTAGTAGTTTTTCATCAATGTTAATGAATTATTAACTCCAAACAAGCTCCTGTTTCTTGCTGAAAAGCTTGTAAATGAGTTTTGTCTTATTGCAAGTGTACTAAGATATTTGCAACAGAAATTAGACCAGAAATACTTAGCAAGATTTAATGGTTTTGATAGGGATAATCTGATGGGCTATACAAGCCTGACTTTTTCCTGTCTGTGATAAGGTTAAACTTGGGGGTAAAAAAAAATCCCCTCAAACTTAGATTTTGACTAGCTAAGAAAAGTCGTTCATAGACCTCCAGAATTTTGCAGCGCTACAGTGATGCAAAAGTAAATAAACCATATATTTTGCTAACTTTTTTGTTGTTGTTTGTTTGCCGTAACTTGCTGACTGTAACGAGCCACCTGGAAGCTGAGGCAGGAGACAGCAGCTTTTCCTACCGCAGACACGTCCTTAGCACCGAGGGTCTCCACCACGCAATACAGCAACAGAAATAAAGACAAAAAAAAAACTAATCTACGACTACTCACCACCGCGACTATCCCCACTCCCAACGCGGCAAACAGCAGCTGTATCCCCATGCTGTCAGTCAGGTGATGCTCACAGACGACAAGTTGATCTTAAAAACACTTTACGTCACAAAGATTTAATCCCACATCCAGCTTCTGCCCGCATCGATAAAATCCAAATTCCAGATTCATCCTCAGGTATCCTCCATCACTCGTGGGTTTTGGTGTGTTTTTACGTTCCGAGTCTTGTTTTTATATTGTCCCCGTGCTTTCCCCGGGTAACCACGCCCACTCGGTTCCTTTAACCAATCAGCACGCGGCGGTTCTCCTTAAAAGGTAAAAGGAGCGGAGCCCGCGAAGGCTTCGGCTCCGAAAGCGGGGTGTTCTGTCTGAGGGGGCGGGAGGGGCGTGGCCAGCCATGAATGCAGTCATTCATAAAAACTCGGAATTACTACATTCCAAAGCAGGCCTCGGCTTTGGGGGCGTCCGTTTATTTATGTGCGAGCGAGAATAATATTTTTGATGCTTTAAAGTCCTTTTTTTTCCCCCAAAGACTTACCTCTGTCCGGCTGCTGCTGCTTTGTGAAAAGTAAAATAAATATGCTCAGCTGCTGGTCCATGCCACATTAATGCTGGAGGGGGACGTGAAAAACAGCGAGGAATTTCCCCTCAGTCCACTTTATAAAAATGCTTCTAGACACGAATGAGACGTGGAAAACAAAAACACGACAAGGAAGACAGAGTGTTCCCGGGAGGGAGACAAATTCCATGATTTTATGATTTTATCATAGAGATGTTGAGAATGATTATAATAATAATAATATCCAGAGCCCGTTTATGGCTGCGGCAGCTTCACAAAAAAAAAAAAAAAATCTATTTATAAGACGAATTTTCACCAAAAAACACACACTGCACCTGACCTATGCTTAAAGCACTCATAGGCACACTCTGAAACTGTGTGTGTGAGCATTTAAAGGGACAGCTCTAAATGTTTAAAGTTTAGTTAAAATGTCATAAGTTGCTCTTATCTAATCTATGATGGATTATCTCTTTGCATAATTTAGTACAAATCTTGACTAAACTGTCCAAGCTATCGTAAAACAACTCCGGTTTCAGAAACATTTTATTTATTTTTTTAATTTCAGTTAAAAGCAACTGGATGATAGACAAGAAAAGCATTACAAGCTTTGAACACATCATCATCACGAGCAAATTTCCGTGAATCAGAAGGAAAATTATGCTTTTTTTTTTGGTTGTTTTACTTTTTCTTTTTTGCACAAATAAAATCTGAAAAGTGTGGATTGCATTTGTATTCAACCCACCCAAGTCAATACTTTGAAGAAGAATCGCCACTACAGCTGTAAGTCTTTTGGGAAGACTTACTGCTTCCCAACAAACTTTTAGCCCCCCCTGTCTTTTTACAAAACGGCTCACCAGCCTGGTAACGAAATCCCACTTCAGAGATTCTGAACCGCCCCTTTAAAGTACATCCTCTGCCTTTAGGGTGATCCCTTCATCCCTGCCATAAGTACAAAGATTGCATGATCTGACATCTTTCAGTAAAGAGGAATTTGAGGTGTGCTAAACTGATGTTTATCCAAATTGGGAAACCAAACTGAGGGAAGTCTGCTGTCGTCTGTGCCGCCGCCAGGGAGTTTATTATCTTCCATGAGCCTTTAAAAACGACCCTGCAAGCCAACAAATCAGTCATGTGGGACCACATGTTCATGTTGCACAGATGCCAGAAGCAGTTTGACCAATCTGCAATCTGATGGATTATTACGCCAGGTACAACAACCAACTACAGAGTAATTCAAAGTGTCTTGTGGTGAGTTTTGTACAGGAGATAACACAATTTTTAGATACAGTAAATTTCAGGCTCTTATATGTTAGGATATAATAGAATGGGTTCCAAAGTGATTGAAATATGACCTCGTGTTTACAAAAACAGACAACAGATTCCATCATTTCATAATTTACTAAACAACAGTACAGGTAATTATTACAAGATACTCACGTCTTGTGCCTCCAAGACAAACCCGGATTACCCCCCAAATCTCCCATTGCCCACTATAATGACTGCAAAAATCGTGCTGATAAACTATGTTTGGGTTTTTCCAAACATGGTGCTAGGAATTATAGCCAAACATGTCTACATTGTTTTATTTGTGCAAGAAAATGTGTTCCAGAAGTCTTGTAGGTTGCCGTAGAGGTGACTTTGCAAACCTATGTTTTGTAGAGGTTTTGTTCCTATGCATGTTTGGTTTGTTATCATTTATCATAATAACAGAGGCATGTAGAGTCTGACAAGGCAAATGGCATCGTGACATGGTGTGATTTTATACCGAATTTACGGGGAGTTTATGAAAAGATCGGCTGCTGTCTTGCATGTTTTCCATTCATGGATGTTGTTTTTCATTGTACAATAGCAAACTTCAACTCAACTGATGGGCATCAAAAATTGTTTGTCTAAAGTCATTGCTTTTTTTTTATTATATTCTTACATCTAAACAAGATTGTACTCAATTGTTTGCCAATCCATTTGTGGGCTAAATGAATTGAATTTATGAAGCACTTTGCTGGACATGTTGACCTCAACATCTCATGTTTTTTTCTTCTCATTAAACGCCTGATCATCTGAGGATGGAAGTTCAGTGTAACTGATAAGTAAAAAGAAAACGGGTGAGGTTCCCTTCTGTGGAAGCAACTTAAAGAATGTCCTGTAATCAGCGCATCTTCCTTAGTGTAGACAGAGCACATGCATGTTGTAGCATGAGATTAAGAACCAATATTACAGGGCATGGTTGTGAAATTTGAGTAGTACTTGTGTACATTTCTAGACCCGGCACAAATATGCGGTGTATATATTTCAAGCCTAATTTGCTATTTTTTGACATTTAGAAAAGCCTCAATTAGCTAGTTATCAAATAGGATTTTGCTACACCTTGAGAAATGAAAGGAGGAGATGATGGAGCATGAATTATTAAACCCACTTATCTTCATACACCACTGAAATGCCAAGAAAATTTGATGCTACTACTACTAATAATAATAATAATAATAATATTTAATGTTTGGGATGTTAAAGTTTATCTCTTTGGTGTGGTTAGTGTGACTAACAGGAGGACAGCCTGACCTATAATCTGATTAAAACAGTTTATAAATACTTGATCATTTGGGGAATCTCATAAAGAGTATAATAAAGCAAATTTTGCTTTAATCCTCTGACCGACAGGAGTTCAACAAATATGGAAACAGAAGAAAGCGAGACGGTGATGCCATGGCAACAGTAACAGTAACTGATGGGGACTGAATGTTTTACACCCTTCTTCCCGATGTATTTGCACGTTACAAACAAGACCCATCGTACGTGACATACAGTAATTGAAACCCGATGTTTACATACCTCAAATAAAAAATGCACATACACGTGCTTTTCTCGCTGCCTGAAGTTAAATTAGACCAAAATTTTCTTGTTTTACATTTGTTAGAAATATTTCTATTTGCTAAAGGCAAAAAAACTTAGCGAGAATGTTTGAAAGATGTTTCTTTTTTTATAACTCCTTTATTTCAAAAGTTTACATTCACTTGGTGAGAACCAGGAATAACTGTATTTTAATCTGTATGACATGGGTCAGGTAAACTTCACACAATTATCTTAATTTCTCCTCATTTCAACCAAAGTAAAACCAATTACTAGATATATCTGTGGCAAGAAAATTGTGTATTCGCAGTTTAGTTCATTAGGAATTTATTCCCATACACATTATTTAATCTCTATTGACCTGATTTTAGCTCTCAGTTGACTCACTGACAGCTCACATCATAAGTACCAATTAAGTTTTCATAGAGGACAATTAACGTCTATATTTTTTAAATCTAAAGATTTAGAGTTCACAGAATAAAAGTTCGGTTCTCATGCCGAAAACCTGAACAAATGTACTCGGTAACCAATCATCACTCCGCAGTACGTGCATATTTCCAGAAACCTCCTACAAGGTAAGTAAGACGCAGGAAAGAAGCAAACATTTCATCATAAGTCTTCTCAGACACAGAGGCCTACACAGAGAGCAAACGTATGCATCCATCAAACAGCCAAGGTTGACTCAACCGATCCGTCTCTCTCTCCGTCAGTGGCATGGAGGTGATGCAACAGCACCTTCCTGCAAACAAAGCAAACGTGTGATAAATACGGGCCTCCCAAAGGGACAGATTGTTTTTCACGACTTTCATTTCCATTGACTCATAAAACAACACGCCGATTTGGCTTTGGTTGTCTGGACCCTCGACGTCACGGACCAACATGCAGAATTTCCAGCAAACAGTAAAGAGGCGGTATTCATACTCTTCTCTTGGAAATAACAGACGCCACCTCTTGCCCTGAACTTTGACCTGTATATCCAGAGCTGACGGCTCACTACGGCTAAAGTGACACACATCTGCTTTAAGATCCCATTGGGAACCCATTTGGAGCTAAATCAGAGCCATGAAGTTGATAAAAAAATATAATAATAATAATAATAGTAATAATAATAATAATAATAATAATGGAAACTAAATATATATATATATATTTCAGTTAAGACTGGAACATAGTCTAATCTTTTGAAAATCTTCTTGAAAACATTTTAAACTGAAAACAATAATTTTGATTCTTAAAAATCGAAAAAAAAAAAGAAAAAAAAAAAGATCTAACATGATTTTTAAACTGAACCTGAAAAAAAAAAGATTTGAAACACAAAAGAATTTTTGGATGCTGAAAAAAATTTTTGAAACTGAAACATTTGTGTCAATTTTATGTCTTTTTTTTCCCCCCCATTTGAAATCTTTATTCAGTTTAATTTTTTTCAGTTAATTTTGTTTTTCACTTTCAAACATTTTTTCAGTTTCAAATCTTTTTTCTTTTTACAATGAACAAATTTTCTTTCCTTTTGACCAAACTTTATGGCCCCTGTTTATCTCTACAAGCCCACCCGGTCCTATAGGGGCGGCTTAGAAAAGCGGCAGGCTGCAGCAGGAGGGGAAAACCAAACTTTTAGAAACAAGCCACTGGAGATAAACTACGAGACAGAGCGAGGGGTGTGACCGGTGGGGAAGACCAGAGCTGCAATAGACATAAAAATACCATTCACAATGCTGAAAGCGCCGCGTCGCGTTTCAAGTCAGCTCCTGTTGTCGGGGCAGTTTAACAAGAAGCCTTGTGTATCTGTGAGAAAGGAAGAAAAAAAAACTCTGTTTATACTGAGAAAGGAGCGGAAGACAGGTGTGGACTGTTTGTTTAGGGGAGCCTCGGCCAAACCTGTTGCAACACTCCTCCGACTCTTTACGAGCTCCACATAAGCAGTGCAGACTACCACACACACACACACACACACCCCCCCACACGCGCACACACACACACACCCACACACACACACACACACGCACGCACGCCCACACACACACACACACACTCAGAAGGTGTATTTACTGCAGCTTATGCTGTACTGCTCAGGTTATAACTGATGTGGCTGACCCGATTAATGCGGGAAGATTTATGCCATTTGTGAAAATCCAAGTGCTTAAGACAGGCTTAGGTTTTGACATCCGTGATAAAGGTGCAGAGCAGTGCATGCATGAGATAACTCCTTTTCCGTAACAAGGATTTACTCGTGTGTGCAAAGAGAGGTGTGCAAATGTTTGAGGCAAACACACATTTTTTTTTTTTATCTTTAGCATCTAATGACTTAGACATTCCTGCGATTTTAATGGGGTTTTTTTTTTTTTTAACGCTACGTGGTTAAATAGAATCAAGCCTTTGTTGTACACTTTGGATTATGTGTGTTGATTGATATGGCAATATTACCAGTAATAGTATTTATAACGAGACAACACATTTGTATTATTATGTCATATTGAGCAATGAAATCTGTCCCGATGAGTTTGGTTTTTCAGATTTAAAGCACCTTTTGAAAATCAAAACCGTTATGCAGGTTTTAAACATGCTTTTCCAATAAGCCCAACGTTTCTGTTTTTAAAAATGGTTTTGTTTTTTTAATTGGTCTGGTGTAGTATTTTAACTTTAACTGATTCCTTAACTGTTAGCTAAAAATCATCAGAACTGTTTTTTTCCACAGTTATTTCCTCTGTATGTTTGACCACATAAAGGCTTTCAAGCATCCGCAAGCCCGGATTTTAGCAAGGGCTTACCCCGGGGCCCCGGCGCTTCGGGGGCCCCAAAGATGCTTTGTATTTTTGTGAATGAATAAGGTCAGAATGTCTTAATTTTATCACTGGCTAAGAGGATTTTGGCGGTGTTGTTGGAAAAAATGTCTGATTTGTTCTGGCAAACGTCCATCATGAATGCTTGATTATTATTGGCCCAGATTGGACGCTTCTTACGCTGTGGGGCGGAGCATCAGGGAGGGATTTCTAAAGATGGCGGACAGCAGAATGAATGACAGCGGAGCGCAGGAACGAAAGAAAAAGAAGAGCGCGACCGCGAGGTGATGAAGAAAGTATCCAAGCTAACAGGGTTTTTAAAAAACTCATATTGGACATGGCACAGAACCATCGTCCTTCTCCGCTTCTCAAGACGTTAGCCTTGCTAACAGCGGTTCTATGGTCCGCCAGAACCTGGATCTCGGACTGATCCGGTTCCCGCCCAGAGGCGACCAGGTGCAGCGATGACCGCGGATAATCCGTACAGAACTGATCCTGCGCTTTGGGTAAAAACTGATGAGTTCGTGTGAGTTTACTGGGCTTGAGCAAGAAGCAGGGAATATGGGTGTTAATTTTTCAAAGCATTTGGAACATCTTTACAAACATTAGAAACGATTCTTCTCCAGATCGCGTTTTGAAAACCAGCTCGCACGCGGTGAGTACGTCCAAAGACACGGCGAGTTCTCCTCCATCCACCGCGGCCGGGTTTTGTATTTTAAACGAGGCTAAAAGTCAGTGAAGCTTTGAAACGGGTTTCCGTGAGTGGAAAAAAACAACAGAAAGATTCAAAGAGAAAGAAAACGGCTAAAGTCACAGAAAAGTAATGCGACTGCTCTGCTCGCTCGCGCTCAATGTGAAGTTAAAGAAGCGGAACTAGCTTTAGCTTCCAGCTAGCAGCAGCGGGAGGAAATGTCCTAATATGGCGAAGGGCCGACTGTACAAATTAGCATGTGCGTCCTGCCCTGCCCTGACACGCAGCTAAATCCAGTCATCACCGAATAAAAATTTTGACCAGGTTTGGCTCTCAGAGGGGAAATAACCTGACTGAACTTGGTAAGGAAATAAACCTGATAATTAGTTGATAAAAATTGAAAGATAGAGGGAGACAGATAAAGATAGAAATGAAGAAGGATAAATAAATATTGTACATAGAGGATGGAGAGAGAACATTGTCAAATTTTTCTTCCTTAGGAAAGCTCCGTTGAGTAGACATACTCAAGATGTTCAAGTATTTCTTCAATAACTATTTCGTTTGTAGTAATGATCTTCACATTCATTAAAGGTGCACCGGTAGCAATTTCACAGATCTTTAAAAATCTGACTTGCTGAAATTCTTTTGTGCTTGTGTATGTATGCAAAATATATAAAAGTTGGCAATCATGGAGTGACTGTTGTAAACCTTGAATGGAGAGATGACCTGGTGGTTGGGATTGTCCATCAGCCTCTCTCATGGTGGACAGTGGCTGATTTTTGTGACCTTGTAGGTAAATAAGGTTTGTGGATAGGATCGGTTCCACAAGTAAGTCACAGCCAAGCGCCGACCACCCAAAGGGAAGGAATATATATATATATGCCCTCACCGTGGCTAAAGCCCAAGGGCCCACACCCTCCTAAGTCTGGCCCTGAGCATCCATCTGTGTAATTATTATATGTAAAGTGTTTCACTAAGTGAAGAAGTTTCTGAAAGAAATTGACTTTTCAACCCTCCTGCGGTTTTTGCATGACTCTCGGGAGGACAGCGGAGAGACGGGGGTTGTTCCGTAAAACCGTTAGTTCCTCAAACCATGCAAAAAATCTTGTAAGCGCACGGAGGGTCAATTATGTTCTAATTTATTGAATAAGTTGGTCCAATTTTAAGGTATGTTAATTTACAAGTATGAATGCCACTGGTGTTCTGACGTTTAGTTTTGAACATTTTGGTTGCCTTTTCTCTGGTTTATAAGAATAATTAACTGGTTTTCATTTAACTGTTTCTTTTGTTCTTGTGGCTTACCAAGTCAATTGACATTTGGCACCTAATTATGCAAACACAATTTAGAAGATGAGCCAACATTTTGTCTTACAAACAAACCAATAACACTCGGTTTGTGCTTTGACTTTTTCTAAGCTCTTTAGTCGCTGTCCAGAAGAAACCACATTTTAGTGTTCTCAATCAGCTCTAGACCGTTTGTATGCCTCCAACTTCTGATTTTGTTTAATCCTATTGTTCTCAAGGATCAACTGCACATAAAGGCAACGTTCCCAATATAGAGCAGAAAAAAGAAGTGGAAAAAAAACAAAACATGTTAGAGTAAAGTTAAAGGATTGCCAGTAAGAAATAACGAAAGAAGGGGGAATTTAAGTCCAAATGTATTTTTAGACCAAAATCCGTAGCTCACCGGTTCACTTCCCAAGCACTATGAGACGTGGATTGGAAAAGAGATGAGGAGAGGGAGGCAGTCAAATGCTCTGAAAAAGTATTTGGCCCCTTACAGATTTCTTCTATTTCAGAACAAACTCTAAAATCAGACATAGAGATATGCAGAGTAAATACAAAATGTAGATTTTGTCTGATGATTTTATTTGTTAGTCATAAAAAGGGAAAGAAGCAGTTAAAACCCTACATGAAAAAGTAATCGCCCCCTAAACCGAATGACTAGTTGCACCCTCAGACGTTTACGATATCACTGTGAGGTTTTTTTACATCTCTGTAAAAAAAAAAAAAAAAAAGGCATGTCATTCCAGGTTTGAAGCAGCAAAGCAGTACTAGACCACCACCATGATTATGATGTTCTTCATCTGCAACGTTGTGTCAGGTTTTTGCCATTTGTATTGGGACACACAACTTCCAATGAGGACTTTTGTCTCATCTGTTCAGATAATATTTTCCCAAATATTCTTGGGGATCATCAAGATTTTTTTATTATTTTAAGTAAATGTGAAATGGGCCTTTGTTTTGGCTCAGCTACTGTCTTGAACATTGACCTTAATTAAAGCCAGTGAGGCCTGCAGGACTTTAGATGTTCTGGGTACTTTTGTGGCCTCTGGGATGAGTAGTCGTGTGCTCTTGTGCACGAGTTGGTGCGGTTCGATATGTTATTTTGTCTGTTTCTACTGAAAAAGTAGAAACATTCCTGGGCTGCCTTCAGTTGTAGATCCATCTATATGGTAGGATTAGGGTTAAGCTACTGTTGTTGCCCAACATCGTCCATTGATTGGAGAACAATAAAACCTAGGGCAGCAGCGTCTACCATCCATTAGATTGCCACCTTCAGCGTGTCAAAGTGTGCTTGAATAGGAATATGACTGATTCCATTGTAAGGCATTTTCAAGTGTACAGAAAAGCGCTACATGAGTCTGATGTCATAAGTGGCTTCTTCATTGTTCGGCTCTTACAGTAATCAGTTTGGGGTGTGGCTAGTGAAATTGAGCAAAGACATCTGGTAAATCACAGCTAATCCAGATTTAAAAGCGGGGTAATTACTGTCCAGGCTGATTTGGGTGTTTATTTTCCCGTCTTAAATTAAATAATTCCACGAAAACTGTCTGATTCTTTGTCTGGTATTGAAACTTGTTTAATTATCTGAAAATATTACATGGAGGGAAGCAAAGCAGTCTGTGCGGCGACAAATACTTTTCACACACCCAAACCCATCACACACTTGTCAGGTGTGTAATCATTCCACACACAAACACACACATCCATGAGGAGCCTGTCCGCCAAACACATGTGCTGTATTTTGTGCTCTCCAAACCACACTCCCATCTGGATCTACATCTGCATATCCATCTTCTTGTAAACACAACATATCACTCTGGGATTTTGAGATGTTTTTGCCAAAAAGCGTTGGTGAAAAATGAGAAATTCGTGTTGGTACGGATTGTTTATCCCCCTCCTCCCCCAAACCAGTGTGCGCATGAATTTGACCTAACCGGCTGAAATGAAGATTTGGAGTGTATAAGGAACAGACAGAATAAGCAAATTACAGACTGGTGATGATTTCCCAGAAAGAAAAAGAGAAACCGAAGCGTTTTTAAACGAGGCACAGCGGGAAGAGAACTTGTGAGACAAACGTAGATGCAGACAATCATTATGAGGAATAATCTTTTTAATGCAGTCGCTTTAACAGCAGGATTTATGTTTTACCTGCAGGCTGGTATTATCAACTAAAGACGTGGTGGTAGATTGGGGTTGTGAGCCAGGACAAAGACAAACATTCAAAGTCACAAGGGAGTGCTCATTATAAATCAAGCACACACACCTTCCCATTCAACCAAGAAACATGTCAGCAATACGAGAGCAGAGCCAAGAAATGAGATTGATCATCTATAGCCGCTGGAGGCATACTGATATACCAACACAAGGTAGTGTGTGATTGTGAAATGGAAAGAAAATGACACGTGGTTTTAAAATTCTTAAAATAGTTGGACAGCACTGAACATACAGACTGAGCTACAACGGAATGGTTTAAATCAATGATAATTTATGTTGAAGCGACTCAGATGAAGTCCAGACCTAAATCCAGCCGAGAATCTGTCAGCGTCTGAAAACTGATCTTGACAGACGATATCCATCCAATCTGACGAAGATGGAGTTATTTAGTAAAGGCAAATCGACCAAATGTGAAACCCTAATCATAGGCTAGCCTCAAATATTGCGTCAATAACAGTGATTGTTTTCTTACAATTTTCTTCTTCTGTATCCAAACCAAATGAAATGGAGGCAAATATCTAGTGTCTCATTTCCACTGAGCTGTAAGGCATAAGTCAGTGCGGTTTGGTGTGCTCTTTTATGGTCTGGAGTATTCAGAAGAGGGTTTCCGCTGCCAGTTGGACTATCACCAGACGGGCAGGCCTAAACCTAAATGGCTAGTGTTGCATCATAGTAGTGCAGGGGTGGGCAATCCTGGTCATCGAGGGCCGGTATCCTGCAACTCTTGGATGTCTCCCTGTTCCAACACACTTGAATCCAATAGCTGAATCACCTCCTAAGTGCAATCAAGTTCTTCAGAGTCCTGCTAATGACCTCATTATTTTACTCAGGTGTGTTGAAGTAGAGATACATCTAAAAGTTGCAGGAGACAGGCCCTCGAGGCCTAGAGTTGCCCACTCCTGTAGAAGTGGGACGACAAACGTGACTCAATGTTAGGTTTTGTGATTGTCACAAGCAGTGACCACACTCAAGGGACTGTGTTGTGTGGTGCTAGTAGCTGCACCCTGACCCTAACTGTACCATACCGTTGGACCTACAACTGAAGGGAGCCCAAGAATGGTGGGCTGCATGGGTCACTTTTACAACGGAAAAAGAGGAACTAGCTTACAGAACACACCGACCCATGCCATGTCATTCAGTGAAAATGAGGCACAGTAGTCTAGGGTGAAATGCAGTCCAGTTCCAGATAAAGCTCCGATTGTCAATTTCTCATTGACTGCACATGTATGGAAACAATAGAAGACCTATTCAGAACAAAACTGATAAGATATGTGTTTTTAAAATCTGGTCTTTGTGTGATTCCCTTGTTAATGGGAATATGGCCCGTATCAAAAACTACTACTGCTTACCGTGAAATATCAAGGTTCACCACCATTTTTAGACTTTTATCAGTCAAAAAATTTTTCCTTTCATTTTATACATGCATTATTTGTGTTGTTGAATAAATTAAATACTTTAAAGTCTGTAGCTGTAGCATCATACAATGTGTCTATATTTTTACAAGACTTTTTCAAGACACTGTAGGCCTTTAGGATGGGGTAAAGGGAAACCAGGTCACCTACAGAAGTTTGTCAATGGGCATGCATCTTAGTGATGGTGCCCAATAACCAATCAAGCCAGGGTGGCTCACTCCCCATCTGGATCCCCCGTAAGCCCGCTACCTCTCCCTCGCCTCACCTCCAAGGTGTCACAGAGAGCAGCCTTGTTCCAGGGCACGCTCTTCCTTTCCATTGGGAACCCTCAAAAATCCCAGATATCCCTGCAATTTCCGGTGCAATGTTTATTTGGCAGAGAGGAAGGGGGGTTGTGCGAGAAAAAAGGCCCCAGTCACAAACAGTCTGAGAGTAAACATGTGCTGGGGGGATTTGTGCGGTAAGAAGGACTGAGGCCCATGTGTTCTAGTCCTGACACACAGATCCCACCTCAGCAGGGACACACAGCGGTTCTCTGTACAAGCCACAACCGCCACAGTTTGATCAAGATCCATCAGTAGAGACCTATACTCTGCTCTGTGGATGGCATCCTCTGCTGGAGAAGCAGGCAAACTACATGAGAAAAGCACACTCAAGGAAACAAGCGCTGAAAATTAACCTGGGACAATGGGCAAAGAGATGGATAAATGGACTGGAGCTTGTCTGCAGAAATATGAGCGTTGCTCTGGTCTAGAGTGCACCAAAAAGTAAAGCCCTTGATTCATCATTTTATTTATGTTCCAATCCTCAACGTTGGTCATGAGAGATAGATGAGGACTGAAAGAGAGAGATCCCAGATACAGGTGGCATCTCCACATTTAATGGAGTCAGTTGAGGTGGTTGGGACATCATGAAGTCTGTTACCAATTCTTGAAGGAGGAACTAGGAGGAACCTCTGAATTGGAACTAGAAATCACCAGGGAACTATTTATCTTTTCTGAACTTGGAATGTTAACCCGGAGAGAATCCAGTATCACATAAATGTGAGTCAGTAGATGTGTGGATTCATGAGAGAATAAAATGTGCCTCAGTAGTTTTTCCTTGGTTCTCTCCACTTTTTCTTCAATGAAAATGGGCACAGCTGCGGTACAGGTAGAGCATGGAAAGGGGCGTCAGGATAGGAAGAGGGAGGGGGGAGTTTTCGGAAATCAGGAGAGGTACTTGTAGGTGGGGCTCCACCTGGTTAATGGGGGGCAGGAAGTGAGGCCATCGGTCCCTCCTAGTACCTGTCGCTCTTTCTGGGTCTCCTTGGGTCATTGTTGCGCTGCATCTGGCCACTGATGGCTGCTGAAGGGTGTGAGAAGATGGAGTTCCTTGCATTGCCGTCTACAATCCCAAGACTTTGTTGAAAGGCACAGTGTTTGGCAATGTCTTCCTTCACATCGGGCATGGGAGCTACATATTTCTGTCTACCTGCCGACCCTGCCCGGTATCTCTTCTTTTTCCCTCTTTGCTGTTCCTCTTTGACAGCAGGATTCTCTGACAACTGAAACAAAGTCAACAGTCGGGCTTGCCTTCCTGTGTTTTTTCCGTTGGTTGTCGCAGATACACTCAGACGTGAAGGAAGCTTTCCATCCTGCTGCTTGACTTGGGTTTGAGAACATTTTGACACCACAGAGCATATGTCTGACCTGAATGCACTCTGAAAATCAGAGGTCTCTTCAGGTTTTATCGCGTCCTCTGAAAATACATCAACACAACTTTAATGAGATCTCCTCTGTCTGACCAAGGTTTTTCACTTTTAAATCTGTAAAAGTGCATGTATCCGAAGGTTCTGCGTGGTGCCTATTTGCAGGAAGCACAGTTCTGGATCTGTTGAGACTGTAACGGAGTCGCCGGTGTGGGGGGAGGCTGGCCCAGAGCCCAGAGAGTCCGATGCTACGAAACAGCGGTGGAGGTCTCAGGGGGAAAGGAGGTCTTAAATCTCCAAATCTGTTCTCTGTGCTGTTATCCATCTTGAATTCGACATCCATTAGTGCCAAACATCCAAATCCTTGGATGTTTAGTTTTCTTAGACCAATGACAATGTCTCTAAAGAACTCAAAGTTATTTCATCATCTGGTCCTTACCAGTTTATCTTTTAATAATCCGGTCTCTGGTAGCTGTTATGTGTTCCTCTCTGCTCAGAGACAGATTCAGAGTGTGTCTGAGCAGGACTGTTTCTCCCTTTGCTTTGGATGACACCACTCTAACAACCAAACAACCCTCCCACTGCTTCTCTCTTTCATTCTGTTTGTTTTCTGGACATGAAAGTTCTCCGTGCCATTCCACCTCAATGAATAATGAATCAGCAGTATAGAACAGCACAGATGAATCTACATATTTCCCAAGACACTTTCACCTAGGGTTTGACTTTTGAGCAAACCCCAATGTTACTTTACTCTACTTTTAATATGAAACTTATTTATGTTATTTCTTATTTAATCATATATCTACATAGCGTTGCAATTGTCGTGAAGCACTTTGGTTAGCTGAAGTTGTTGTGAATGCGCTATATAGATAACCTTTGACTTGTCTATATTCTTTTATGTGAAACCTGAAATTGTCAGAATTTTACTATTACAAATTAAATTTAGCGAAAATGTTAGAAATTTCTTACTTAATATCTAATCGGTATCTTTTAGATCTAAGAAAAAGAAGGATCTGATCATAATAAAGTTAGTTACAACTATCCAGTTGAGGTAAAATTTTGAATTTCGATGCCCAGTTGTCCCTGTAGGGTCACACACACACACACAGACACACACACACACACACACACACACGCCCACCGACACACACACACACACACACACACACACACACACACATACAGAGAGATGGATAAATAGGCTTTGTTTTTTCTTTTTCATTTATGCACATTTATTAATAATTCTTTTTCTTATTCATCAAACTAGGTTGTTTTATTCGATAGTATGCAATATTGTTATAGTACAGCAGGACATAAAGTCAAAATGAGGGAATAATATTCCTTCGCGAGATCCTCTAATAGTGTACTGCTCAACTTGTCCAGACGATGGCGCTGCTCACGGAGCAGAGGCCGCGAAAGAGGAGTAAAAAAGCTCCGCTGCCCCTTTTTCATCTGCGGCACCAGAACGGAAGCACTTCATTGGTCCGCGAGGCCAGGCTCAGCGGTTACCAAACAGCAAGGTAAGCCTGTGAAGGCGTGAAGTGTCCTTTCTGTTCGGGACTGCTCCGTGGGACATTTTGGACAGGACTGTCTTAAGTGTTTGTTTTCGGGGGGGACTGTATCTTGTTTCCGGCTGAACGAGAGGAGACGTTCAGCCGGTGTGGTGAGGAGGACGAAGGGCAAAGTCACACGTAACGTGGATTAATGGAGGAGAGAGCAGCCGGTAGATTTATAACGAGAGCAAAAGCAGAAACTCGGACAAAGTTCCTGTGAAAGGATTTGCTGTTACCGAGGAAGAGGAGGTTGTTCAGATATTAAACGTACGGGGTGGTTTAGCTTAGTTTTATGACAGATCGACATGGCCGTGAGTGAAGAAAACAAACCGTGGCAATTAATTTAAACACTTATCAAGATTTCTACTTTTTGTTTTAGAAATAAATCTCTTTCAACATATAGAAAATCCGTCATGTGTTGCATGTTTTGTCAGTATTGTTTTCGTAAACGATGCTTAAAATTTGAAGTGTGTAGGATTTATTATTGTTCGCGGTCAATCAGTTGGACAGTTGAGGACAGAAATCTTCACTTTCCCGTTTTGTTGTATGGGGTACTAAATGTGCCAAAAACACCTGAACAAATGAAAGTAGGGATTTGGTTTCTGACATTCCCTGTTACACACAAATGTTCAGGTCATGCAATTTTACTACCTAAAGAAATAGCAGTGGAAATCTATTAAGAGTTGCTTTTTTTTTTTAGCCTTGATTAGCTTTGCTGAGTCTTTTCCAGACTCCCTAGTGGGGTCGGGAGGGCTGCTGGTGCCTATCTCCAGCTAATGTTCCGGGCGAGAGGAGGGGTACACCCTGGACAGGTTGCCAGTCTGTCACAGGCTTGGGACGTCTGTATGTAATAAAAAATAAATAAATAAGAAAAAGCGAATACAGTAATTGCTAAATTGCTTGTAAAAATCTATGGATTTGATTAATCAATATTAATGTGGTAAACTCCCAGCCCAAAAAAAGATTTAAATTATGCATTGATCATTAAAGCTTACCAAAGCAAAAACTAAAATGGTTTTATAGTTTACACACTAACTAATAAGCTATTAATAAATAGCTACTAGTTAATTCATTAGTAGAGCTATCTGCTCCGGTATAGCCTACAATCGGCTGCTAACTTGCTAATTCTAGTTTGTAAACAGTTTGCATCAATTATATTTGGAAAGTGTTTCTTTAATTGAGACCATAACTCTTGGAGATATTTACAATTGAATTTTTTTAATTTGTAGAAAAGTGCATTAACCCTCTTTAAACCAGTTAATCAGCAGTGTCAGCTAAAGTTTGGGAAGGCGCATAATTTTATTCACAGTATCAGCTTCTCATGTATCTCAGTTGAAGTACCTTTAAACTGTGTGACAGAAATCAGGTTGGTTCTGCAATAGTAACATTTTAGGACCTCGAGGTACCTCCATACCAGTAACGTAGCCATGTCTACCCAACTAAGGAAAACGTAAAGAGGAACTTCTTGATTTGGACTATGTAACTCTGCAGCCTTTTTTAAAATGAAAGCCAAATAAACCAAAGCAATACTTAGAATATGCTCTGCATGTGGAAAACAGTGTTTTCACAACTTTATGTACAATTAAACAAAAAATCCACCTTTTTTGCTGATTTCTTTTAGGAATGAGTTCAGATAGCTTCGTAATCTTTTCTGTGAAATCGGATAAAACATGTCGCTATGTTTGCTATGTATGTCTTTCCTAAGCTTTAATCTCTTCATCTGCCACCGCAGACATATGGAGAGTGAAGAATGCCAAATTACAATAAATAGTCGTTTTTTTTAAAAACTGAAAATACAAGAATATTTTATTAAATATAGATGGAATTATATGTGCCTCAATAAAATGTATTGATTTTAATTTGAAAACGGGATTATTAATTATTTCGTGATTTAAGTTATTTGATGTTACTGTGCAGAAGTACATTATGAATTCATTTGAACCGTCAACTTCACCCATCAAACTCAGTGGGCGGGACTGGAGCAAGACCCTGGCATCTGATTGGCTGCTTCAGACAGCAACTCAAGACAGTTTGCTGCAAGTTTGCTATGAATTTGGGTCAATATTTTCATTGGAACTGTGTAAATAGCGTCAGTAAATTGTTGTAATTTATTTACTACTAATTCTGAGTGACCAACTCCAGACTCTATATCTGTAGTTTGGTCTGAAATATCTTTAATAAGTTCACAAGAGAGCTTTCTGTGGAGGAAGCTGCCGTAGACTTCAGCCAAAATTCTGAGCTCTGCCCACTAGCTAGCACTGGCTAACGCTTTCTCATGCCCTCCTTAGAGATATTTCAAACTAGGTGAATAGAAGCTGCCATGATCCCGCCCACTGAGTTTGATTAGTGAAGTTAACAAATTAAGTTAATTCATAATGTGCTTTGGCACAAGAGGATAAAATGATTTATCAAATCATTAAATAATTATATGGCGTTTTTAAACTGAAATCAACACATAATTAATTCAATGTTTAATAAGTTATTTCTGTATTTTTTCCCCCCCAATTTAAATGTTTTTTTTTTGATGCATTATTTAAGGTATTAATTTATTGTAATTTGGCACCTTTTGCTCTTCATACAGACTAACTCTTTTGGGGAATTCTTGTTGAACCTTATTTGTTCGTCACACATAAATTACAAAAAGCTGGAGGCCAATCCAGCACTTGCAGGACTCGTACAGCGTTGACTCGGCAACCGCAGCCGATTCTGTCCTTTATTAATAATAAACACGCATCCTCTGCTTTTTCTGTTTTAGATGGCACACCGGTTCCTAGCACGCAGAATCTGGACGCTCTCCATGACAGACGTCCGCTGCCTCCCGTCGTCCGCCGTCGCCTCGTCTTCGTTTTCCACCTCCCTTCATCCTGTCTCAAGCCGAGCGTCCTTCCTTGCCCCGTCTCGAACGCTCGCCGCTTCTCACGCCGTCCGCCGGGCGGTCTCCTTTAACGTTCAGGACAACGAGGACTTCACAGAGAGGGTCATCAACAGCGACCTGCCCGTGTTGGTCGACTTTCACGCACAGTGAGTGCTGCATCACCTGTCCAGGTTTCCTTAAAGAGGTCAGACTGAACTAGACCTGTGCAAATCGAGCTTAGGTCGCATTAGGAAGCCGAGTAGCAAACTGTAAATCCGCTGACTCTGGCTAAGTGTGAGCTGACCACCGAATAGGCAAGGAGAAGAACGGAAACGACCCAAAATAAATTCGTAAATTAATTTAATCTACATTGCAGTTGTGTTCTAAAAGCATGAATTTATCTAACATTCTGTTATTAGTAATTTTAGCAAGTCTTGTAATAAACTACACAAGTGTTCAGAGTAGATAAATGTAGAGATCCAATATTTTGCACCTTGAAGATTTCTCATGACGAGGGATCTTTTCAGGGAGAGACGGTTACAACTATGAGTCGTATCTTTAATTTCTAACGGGAACTTTAGAGCAATCCATCTCTGTTTTATCCTTCGTTGTAAGGGCCCAGGACTGTTTCATGGATCATTTTTACGTGTCACGTTTTGAGGTTGTGCTAAATTTATCAAATGGAAAGGCTCCTGGTTCCCATAGCAATTATTCCAGACACATTTTAAGCTTAAGGAAATCCCCTCGAGGGGTGAAGTCCTTTTCCTTTTTTCACAAATGTTTGTGTCTGAATTCCCTTTGTTCAACAGAGCATCTATAAAGACAACGCAAGTCAATTATTTTCAATACTCTCCTGCTGAAAATGTTCAGTGACACCCACAAAATTCACTGACCTCCTCGGACATTGGCTTCAGAGCTCTTGAAAACTTTCTCCACAGCACTAATTTGCCGATGTGTGGTTGGGCGTTTGGGTTAAACTTTGCCTGACATTCGCCTTCCTACACAATTTTGCTACATCCTCGTTTCCCTTCAGTGCTCCATCTGGGATTTGTCCCATTAAGCTGGATTTCTCCGAATGAATTTCATCCAGGCCAATCAGCGAACTGGAGACGCTGAGAACAGTGATGTCGAGTTTCTGCAGCGTTTTTCAGTTGTGGTCTGCCTAGGGTTGTAGTTTGGCAAAGACATTAGAGGAAGTGAACAAAGCCATGCAGTACGTGTTGGCTACACCTTCAAATCTCGAACAATTAAAGTTCTCTCTTTGCAGTGCGGGGCGATTGTTTACAGCGCACGTAATTTCCACTAAACTTCATAAACTTCTTTCACACATTACAACGTCACAGCCAAACGTTCGCTATTGGGTAAAGTCGGATCTAATCGTTTAAAACTTCAACAGAGTCCACGCCTCTAGCAAGCAATTGTTTCTCAATAGCAGAGGGTCGAGACCCTTTGGACAAAACGAAGTGTAGAACAAGGTCGGTTGAACCCCACCTGTCCAGTACGAGTCCAACTGGCGGTGGAAACACTCTCTTGAATACACCGGACCATAAAATAGTGTCCTGACCCAACACGAAAAGGCAGGAGTTGCTCCCTTCTACTTTTCACAACACTTTGCTTGATGACGGCAGAAACTACTTGAGTTCTTGGTTCTGAGATGATCAGTGTTGTACATCATCATCTGTACTGGAGTCTTTAAGCAAATTGAGTCGCTAGCTCAGTTTCCATTGACATTCAACTGTGTAAATTAGAATTACGGAAATAAATTTGCTTGATGGAAACATGCCAAAATTGAAAAAAGTTTTTGCGCCAGAATTAGGTGGTTTATGGCTGTATTGAAATTGGTGTATTTCACAAAACTGCCATTGAAACACTTTTTTAGCATCACACGAGTCTTGTAATCAACAACCAGATGCCACTAGTGGCGGAAATGACGAAGAGAACGACAGGAAGATGTAGGAGGGGGACGTTGCAGCATGTTTTTTTTAATGACTCATTGCACGAACAAAGTGGAATATCGACAAAGTCTTGCACACATTTGTAACGGGTACTCACAGTGGTTGTTTTTAGGTGGTGTGGTCCCTGTAAGATCCTCGGGCCGAGGTTGGAGAAGGCCGTTGCAAAACAGAAAGGCCGCGTTGCCATGGCAAAAGTTGACATCGACGATCACACAGACTTGGCTATTGAGTACGGGGTGAGTACTCTGTTAAACCAAACGCGTTACTGCTTGAGAGACTTAAGGGTTGATTCAGCTTGAGGTGTCTCTGTCCCTGTCCAGGTGTCTGCTGTTCCTACGGTCATCGCCATGAGGGGAGGAGACGTCGTCGACCGCTTTGTGGGGATCAAAGATGATGATCAGCTGGACTCATTTGTCTGCAAAGTCATTGGACAATAAACCGGCAGTCCCCCCACCGAGCTGTACACCACCATTATGGTGCTGTTACCTAAGATTATGGCATGTCAGGCAGGCGGTACCGCAGTCCCACTTGGCCAACTCTTTAACGCTCACACTCATCTCTAGACAGTCTGCTTCAGATTGTTGCTTCGATCTTTTTCTCTGGTTTTTCTTTTCTTTTCTTGGTCCAGTGATGGGTGTTTGCATTTTATGACGGAGTATTAGCTCCATACTAAGGGGAAAAAAATTAAATATGAGAATAGTCATACAATTACAAGAGAATAAAGTCATATTTCAAGAATAAAGCAAAAATAAAGTTGTAACATAGTCATTTTCGTAGTAATCCTAATATGAGAATAAAGTCAAAATATTACGACTATTCTTGTAATTTAGTGACTTTATTCTCATAATACTATGACTTTATTCTCTTAATGTTACAACTCTATTGTCATAATTTTATATTTTTGCTAATTTAGCATGGCTCTAATTCTCCGTCGTGGCTTTTCAACGTTTTAGCTCATTTTGTTTTGCAGTCTCTGAAAAATGTGATGGCTCCATGAATCTATTCTAATAGAAATGCCCAGCTGTTCTGTCACTGTTGGAAAAGATGTCTGTAGAAGAACTCGTTCATATCCACACGAGGTACGAACGTTTATAGTTTTAGCGGTGGAGGAGTTTTGATTGTAAGAAGATAATGAATACGTGACATTGTTACCTGTAATTCCTGTTTTTGTCCACAAGAGGGTGGTGTTTCTCTAACATCTTCCAGGTACACCATTGGTCATTTTACACCGTGATGCCTCTTAATGTGAGAAGAGAAGATGGATGTGTGTGTGAGAAAGAGTGTGTGTGGGTGTACTTCTGTGTCCTGACTGTGAACCTGAAGGCAAGCAGGAATTGCAAACATGAGCTTAGTTTTAGTTTATTACTAAAATGGACTCTATGTACAAACACATGACCAAGTGAAGTAATAAAGGAGTCAAGATGTTCTATATTTGAAGAAGGTGGATTTATTATGCCTATAGCAGCATGAATAAATGATATCTTCTCCCTACTCCAGAGCCCAAAGTGTTCATGACCCTGAACGTTTTCCCATTTGTTCCACACCATAAACAGGATATTTTATTGTGATTTTACGTGGCAGAACCAGTGGTGGCCAGACCGGACAAAATTTCAGGCCAGCGCAACAAAAAGAAAAAATTATATAATTATTAGGGCTGTCGATGTTAACGCATGTGATTAATCTGAAAATTTTAACACGGTAATATTACATATGCAGATAAACCACCTAATTGTTATATTTATATTTAAAGCTACGCTAAATTAATTCCTTTAAAAAAAAAAAAAAAACTTGGAAAACTGAAATTCTTCAGACATATTTAGTTCGAGACGATAAAACATTTTCATTTTGAAAACCTGCATACAGTGGCGGTTTTAGATATGTGAGGGCGGCATCAGAATGATGAAAGAATGATGGGAATTTTGTCTCCAGGAACTAGAAAATGAATTACATCTCATCTGTCAGTTGTCCCCTGAACACATTTGCTGTGACTTTTATGCATGCACAGTGGAGTAACTTTCCCTTCGCTGCTGTTGAGCTATGGGAGAATACATCACCTGCTTTCTGCTGCTGCTGCTGCTGCAAAAACAAAAGCAAAAAAAAAAATTGGATAATTGCTTGCATTTTTATTGGCTGGAGAGTGGCAGAAGGAGGGGACACCATTCCTCCAAGAACCACAACTGTGTGCATATTTATATTACAAGCTTACAATATTAGGCATAGCGATTAATCGTGATTAATTTGATAAAATTTTATCATTGATTGAGAGCACTAATAATTATCCCTATTTTTAAATTACTTTATTGTGTTAAACAGTTACATCTTCACTGAAGAAAATGACTCTGTGCCCATCTATGACATAAACATAATTTTTTTAAGAGGGGGCCACGATCCCCACTGGCCCCCTTCTTGAGGTCGCCACTAGACCAACACAGAGTAGTTTCTGATTGGGCAATGGAAGGTAAATGACGGCTGAGTTTAATTGCAAATGACATTGTGAAAAGCGTTGCAGTGGGAAAGTATTCAGTCCCTACAGAGTCAGAGTTTCAAGTCCTTTGTGGCAGAGAGAAGTTTCACAGTGATGATCCCAATCATCTTATCTCTGCTGAAACCAGATCAGAAATGCTTTGGCACCCCAGCATTTATAGTAGAGCATAAAGAAGGAGTTTTAATAGCTGTTTTTTTTTTTTGTTTAAGACTATTTTAAAACTCAAGCAGCTTCGTGCAGATTTATTACTCACTACACCCCCTCGTCTCCTCCGCTCTACCTTTCAGCAGGTTTTATAACCTCTAAATGCTTATTCTGAGCAGTGGAAGAGTCTTCCCACTTTTCCAGCTCCTGTGCAGTTGATTTTTTTTTTTTCCTCCTACAAATCCTTTCTGCATTCATTCCTCCTTGTAAAAATATGGGGCCCCAGCTTGCTTGGCTCCAGGTAGAACTGTACCCAACCTCTTTGAGGTCTGTTTAATCTGTCAGGGGGTCTTTACGGGTGGGTGGAAGTGGGGATTTGAGGTGCCTTTCTACAAAAGGCACTGCCAAAAAAAAAAAAAAGACAATTTTTACTTTATATACCTCAAAAGCCCTTAAACATCTTTTTTTATGTCAAATTGAGAAAAAGTGCATTGTGGTACCTTTGTTCATGCCAGTTTCATTAGTTAGTTGTTGTTTTTTTTGTTTTCTTTTTAAAGGATTTTGTTTGACCAGAATTCAAAAGCAATGCCTGCTTTTCATTGGTTAATTTTCAGCAATTTTTAAAATTTATTATTGATTTTTGTCAGTGTTGAGTAGTTTTAGTGATTATTGTGAACTTTCTGGCCGCTAACAAAACAGTTGTTGACAGGTCAACTTTATAGGCTGGAAACCTTTTCTGTTTTCACCCTCGACTTTCAAGAGTTTTACAATCCAGACTGTTGGCCGGCCATGTTGCTGACCACTTAATCTTTATTCATCCTAAAAAGCTACTTTGTAATTGCTAAACCCATATTGGATGTATTTTGCCTGACAGCGACCAGTCGCTGTGAAAATGTGCCGGTTTACATTGTTATGTTCCGTCGCCGCCGCTCATCGTTGCGTCTTGCTTCCATCCAATCATCTACGATCTACGTCTGCTTCTCTTCAGCCTGCTGGAGCCTTGGGTTATTTTCTTTACACTGCAAAAACGCACAATCTTGCCAAGTATTTTTGGACTAGTTTCTAGTGTGAATATCCTAGTATTATCTTATTTCAAGTGTACTAACTTACAAGTAACTTTTCAAGTGAAATAATCTGCCAGTGGAACCAGCGCTTTTTCAGCAATCTTAAGGAATTAGTTACTTTAAACAAGCTCCTATATCTTGCTGAAAAGCAAATAGTAAGTTAGTTTTGTCATATTTCAAGTTTACTAAGATATTTGCACTAAAAAGTAGACCAAAAGTACTTGGTGGGATTTTGTGCTTTTCGCAGCACAGATATCATAGCTGGATTACTTTCTGGATCACATTTCTTCAGCTGATTTCTTACAGTTTGCTCGTTTCTGCTCGTCTCATCTTGCGTTGTTTTCATTTCGTACCATATCACTTCAGAACGCGCTTTTTGCCACACCTCGTGCTGATGCACCTTCCCGAGGCCTCCGTCTTGTTTTGTGGGCCTGTTTCCTGTCAGTCAGCCAGCTACAGCGGCTCGTTAAAAACAATGGCGTGCTTCCATGTTTCAACCACAGAGTCATTTGTAGAATTTGATTTGTGTTGGAATTTGTTAACACAGGCGTAGAACAGGTTGATTTAATAACAACTTTTCCTCAAGATTGAGTGATTTACAATTTCCCCCCATTCTCTCTTTCTAAGCTATTTGCACTAGAAACTTGGCTAAACTGAATCCTCTTTCTTACGCGGTGTATTAAAAATCTGGTTGTCTTTTACACACCAATTAGTCCACATTTTTAAACTGTAATGTTTTATTTATTATTAAAAATGTCCTTCTTTGAACCCATTGAGTTGTCACATTTCTATTGTGCTTTTTTTTCTGCAGAAATATAGAAATTCAAAATGCACAACTGTTTATTAAGTCACAGATTGCCTCCTCGTTTGGTAGTGTGACGCTTCTCATTAGCAAACCTTTCTCAGGAACTCTCCAGCTTTCAGATTGCTGATGTAGTCCGCCTCCGCTCTGTTATCCGTGTGTCTGAACATGTTTTTTTTTGTTGTTGTTGCTGCTCCGGCCGCCATAAAAGCTCTCATCGCCGTTCCTGAAACGCCCACGCGCCACCCTCCACTTAACTAAATATCATGCCTCTAAATTACTGTTTTTATGTCATCCCTCCAACAGCACTGGCCTCTTACTCACTCCTCTACGGGTCCCCACTCCTACGTGGAACTGAATATATATATTTTTTATTTTGATGTATTTATTTTACACGGTCTAAGAGCTACAGCAACAACAACAAAAAAGGCCTGCTTCTGTTCAGCCTTTCGTTTTTAGTTTCACCCTCTGACCTCAGGGTGAAACTAAGTGTCTATTTCTTTCTCCAGCGCAAATGGGTTTGATTTTTGCTTTGTTTAAAAGTTGCCATGGCTGCGGATGATAAAAAAGATACATTGGTGTTTTATCTGCGCATACTGTGAATAATTAACCTGGTAATAACGGGACGACACAGGAGTTTTGGAGAGCGACTTTCAGCCAATGAGAACAGAAACTAAATGTTTTGCTGAGAATTTGCCCGCCGCCTTGCTAAAGTATTTATGCTTTTTCCCCATTTTGTCCCATTTTCCCAATGTAGCGCACAGCTGTAGAAGCGAAAGGAAAAGTAAACGAGGCATTCAGCTGATAAAAATCTGAAAAGTGTGGCATGTGTTGGTGTTTCACCCCCCTTTTTACTCTAAAACCCTTCAAGTCAATTGTAACAAATTACCAGGGAGAAAGTTGTGGGCAGGTTTCTTTTAAGGTTAGATTAGGTTGACACGTGACATGGTGGTGGCAGCATCATTCTGCGGGGGATGTGCTGCTTCTCTCCGACATAGAAGGTCAGAGTTCATGGGAATACATATGATTGTTGTGAATGAATGATGGGAAAGGCTTGTTTCAACTAACAATTATTTTAATAAACAATTAATCTGTTGATTATTAATGGGATAAAAAAAAATGGTACATTCCACAGGTTTTTTTTATTTAAGCACTTAAATCTTTTTCATAGCAAAATGTGCAAATACATCATTAAATTCCTTTTTTAAACAAAAGTCATGTTATTGCTTAGAATGCAATAATGTGGCATTCCTTTAGTGAATCTGAACTAAAATTTAAAACTATGCCACTTGAGTTTTGGCTTACACTTATTTACAGACAAAGGTGTTTATCTTAAATGCTAAATGTGTATATTTTGTTACTGCTCTGACCAAATTGCCTTTTTGAGCCTGCACACTCTAGTTAACGATTATTTCAGTAACCAATTAATCACGATTAATTGTTTCAGTCATGTAGCTGCAACCATTATTATCGTCTAATTTGCCTTTCCCCATTCAGCGCCGGACTCTCACAAAATTAACTCCTTATTAACACCTACGTTTCTCTCCATCAGTTGTTGGACCGATTCCTCAGTCAGACTTTTCTGATGTGACTGATCTTCCATTGCTTAGTGTGTCGAGGTTTTCATCATATCAAGGTCCTGAATGATTTTCGACCACGCCCAGTAAGACATTAGAAACGGGAAGTGACGCAAAACTGGGACAGGGATTCTTTCCAGCAAAAATACTCAGACATTTGGACATTAATCTGATATTTTCTAGGGGGGGGGGGGGGGAAAATCGGAAACGTCTGAGTTTTAAAAAGTCGAACATTTTCGACTCTTGGAGATTTTCTGAGCGACAAAAGTTGAAAATGTTCGACTTTTGAAACTCAAACGTCGCGTTTCTAGCACATTTTCGTCTCTTCAAACTCAGAAACTCTAGAAAATCCTCGAGATTAATCTAAAAAAAAAAAAACTTAAAAAAAACTGCTTTTCTTTTTTTGCGAAAATTTGCTCTCTTTTTTCTCCATCGACAGTGTCCCTAACACGCCGTGGTAGAAGCGAGGTCATGTGAGGCCGCAGTGGACGGCTGTGGCAGCAAACCAGTCGCAATTTCATCATCACCTTTCCTCTCACGACTTTCTAGGCAGAAGAGAAAAAAAATTCCCAGCCCAATCCAGCCATGTCATTACCGAGCCCGCAGTAGACGGGATCATGAGCCGCTGACTGCGTGGATTAGATCATCGCAAAAACAAAACTAAAATAAAAAACCGGGGAGGTATTCAGGCACAGCTGTGTCCAAAGACAAAGCAATGGGGGGGAAATTCCACCGGCATTACATAAGCAGGTGCGACTGAAGCTGCTGGCCCACATTTACAAAACTACTGAGAGATAAAAGACATTCCTGCGTCGCTTTCAGATGTCTGGACTTCTGCGTGCAGTCACTTTTTTTTTAAACTTTTTTTTGTGAATCATTCACCCAATCAGAGCGTATTCTGACATGACCCGAGTGAAGGCCTCAACCCGGAAGCTCAGGAATCCATCCGACACTCATCCACTCTCAAGACGGAGGAGAGAGGGGTGACTGACTGACTGACTGACTGACTGCGGCGATGACGACAGCTACCAAAGGTTCATCAGTCCCTCACTTCTTCCGCCAAAAACAATAGACCACACCTCCACCCTCTCTCTCTCTCTCCTACCCAACCACTCTTGTGACCATATAAGGGAAAAAAAGAGAGACAAGGGGAAGCCGGCGGCTCTCGCTTTGCTGCCGCTGAGCAAAACTCAGAGTTGCCAGAATTCTTCCGTCTCAGTTTTTTTTGTTTGCCTGCTTTTTCTCAGAGGCAATGTTTACTGTATGTTTGTTTGAAATGATATCGCTTTTGTCAGTGGGCCAAAAATGCTTTAAGTAAGAGAGTTGGGGGGGGGGGGACTTATGTGTGTGTGTGTGGTGTGTGTGTGTGTGTGTGTGAACTAGACTAAATCTGTAGCAGCAGTCAGATCTGGAAGGGCCTCAGACGGTTCTGTGTTGACAGTAAATACGGAGACATATTTGTAGTTTAAACGCAGGCTGCCCTCCTCGCTGTCGGGTTTACCTGACCCAAAAGGGCTGCAGAGATTCTTCATGCGACCTGAAGTTTTTGTCACATTTACAAACCCAGACTTTGGAATGACTGGAATTTTTATTTTTTATTAATTTAAAAAAAAAAGATGGATTGTTTTGAAGTAAAAATCTGAAAAGTGCGGCACCTCCGTCACTGCCCGTTCCCCAGAGTCGGCACCTTTCACTTCCGGTCTTTGGGGTTTGCTTCAGCTAGGGCTGATAACCGATACTTGCTTACTTACTTAGCCGAAAACATCTTTTGGAAAGAAAGAGGTGGGGGATTTTTTTTGCAACACATACATGAGGATGATGGTTGAGGAGGAATCTTTGCAAAAGAAGAGACGAGCTGTGTTGCGTTTTTCCTTTACCCCACATTCCTCCAGCTCTGTGAGTCAACATGCGTCTTATCAATACTTCCTGTGTGCTGATTAGTGAGGAGAGGACGGAGAAGTGAGGGGCAGGATGAGACCAAAGGACACGAGGCCGCGTAAACATCCACCCACTCAGACATTACAGCATTATCTCACCAGCTGCTCATAAATAATCCTAGTACTCTGGCTGCACACAAACTCACGCTCTCGCCTCAAGGCTGTGCGGACGACAAAAAAAAGAAAGACGCGTAAATGTTCTTAGAAGTCTAGTCTTACTCAGAAATAATGACGGCTCAGAGGAACTTTTCAGGTAAAGAGACCCGGGCCAAGCCACTCCTTCCCAGATTCGATGGGAATCTGGGCTCTGTCCAGGTTTCGGCCCGGACTCCCTCCCAAACGAGTCGCGCGTGGATTTTCACACACATGAATTTTCACACACACGAATTCACGAAAGTAATTAAGTGGGTGAGAAGAGGACTGTGGTGGTGGGGGATGTGAGGGAATCGAGGTGGTTCAGAGCGGCACTCCACCACCGTGCGGTCTCTGAATGGGCTCCTTTCTTGCAGAGTGAATGATATAATGGCTTTGAGCTGAAACACACCCTGAATTACAGACACACCCTGCTGCTATTACAACCAACCTAGCGAGGAGGAAGGAGGGCGCGAGGGAGGGAGGCATTGAGGTCAGAGGTGTCCATATTTGGTCATTCATGCCTGCCTTTTTTTTCTTTTTCCTTTTTTTTTTTTTTACTGCAAGGTCTCCGTTCATTCCCCCTTCTCTGTTTGTTTTTTGGCACTTTTACACCGATGCAAAGGAAATTTCCTGATTTTTTTGTTCTCGTGTACTTTGCACACCCCCTCTCCCCCCACCCCCCCGTGAGCATCTGGTCTCGCTCAAGAAAACACACAACCTCTGACCTCTGAGCTGACATTTTAGCTACTTCCCCGTCCGTTCTATAGGGGAGGGAGAAAGTGATTGAATTTTCCAGGCAGGCACGCCGGGTAGCCACCGTTTTCTGCCACGCCGCTGAACGTATAGGGAAGCCAACGGAAACATTCCTGTGACGTCGGCAGGCAGCGAGCAAACATAACACACCGAGCTGAAAATGTGATTTTAGGTTTGCCACCGGGCACCGGCCATGTCCCGCTGCGATGTCGGGGGAGCAAAACGGGGGAAGAACAGTTTTGCTTTTTTGTTTGTTTGTGAGGTGCAGGGAATGATGTGTCGTTTATGCAAAGGCTTCCTGCAGTGTTTGCATCAGGTCTTGTTATTCCCGTCTCTTATCAACTGCAGTGCAGCGGGAAGACAAAACAAACTACAAGTCGAGTTTTTTTTTTTTCTTAGCAGAACCACCTCATTCCTCTAAATCACTGGTTCTCAAAGATTAACATAAACACTGTCAACTCAAGCAATAAATCCCAAGATTTCCAGGCATTTAAAAAATAGTAATATATCAGAAAGATGACTGTCAGTTTGGTATGTTTTGAATGACAAAAAAATATTTTTTCTCCCCCCACCCCTAATTTGGAGTTCCAGGTTTGAAAGGAAGGAAAGATGTTTCTCATTACTGCTGCTCTTAATATCCAATATGGCTGCTGCGTTTCTAAAACATAGCAATAGTTGCAGTGGTAAGGGATTCATTTCCATGGTGTGTTTTGCAAAAGCTATTTTTGAAATTTAGTGTCTTCATTTGCAAAATGTACTGTTATTAGGTAGCACTGGTATCGGTTCACTTTGTCATCAAGTAGTTTAATAAAGCAAGTTAGCACATCCTGTTTGGTTCCCAACTTGTAACTGGGACAGAAGTCTGGATATTATGAGATGTTAACTGAAGTTATCAAGTAATTCACTTACCTGTGAGAGAAACATACTCACATCACAGTGAGTTTTTGGAACAATGAAGAAATCTCTGGAGCGGTTGTAGGCTAACAGGTAACTTTGTTGCAGGCCACAGCACAGCTGTTAGTCTGCAGCAGCTACACTAACAGATTCTGTTTTAGCTAATTTTAGCTACGACTTAGCTAACATTGTAAATGTAACAATTTGTGAGATACAATGCTAACATGCAGGATATTAACCTCTGTAGAATGTTTTAAGTTAATTGACCTCAAAACCTGTATTAAATGAGTCCAGGTTAAAATGGTAGCCATATTACTTTAGGTTTTTATACAACTTTTGGCTCCTATTGCTAACAGGAGACAACAGTAGAAGGTTTTACAGCACCTGCTTTTTTTAAAAACTGAATTACAATAGTGTTTATTGGATTGGAAAGGTCAAAAGGTCAACAGTGGTTTTCTTCCATTAGGAACGTCATTTATGCCAATGGCTTTAATGACTATGTCCATTCATCAAGTCTAAAAGTTCAACATAAGAAATGATGTATGAAGTTTGCTTAAAAGGTCGAAAGTGTTACAAATATACAGTGTAATCCAAAATTTAACCTAATATGCTCACGCTGGTATGCTAGTGGACTGTAGTATAGCTAGAACTGCTTACTAATATTAGCTAACATGCTACTAGCTTGTGACACACTGCTCCATTGTACGGGTCATTGTCTGTTCCGGACATTAGTGTGTCGTCTTTCAAAATGATGAACTTCAAAATTCTTCTTGTAGCATTCATGCTGCTTTTAAGAAAAACAATTTTCATTATCATCACAAAAGCTGCATAAACCTTTAACCTCAACTATTTACATTACCTTGCTAATGCCTCCCTGCTGCCTGTGATAGGAGAATTGGCTCTGAGCCTTTATTTCCTCTCTCAGTAAGAATCAGCCGCGTGAAAACAGGTTCATTTAGTGCCGCCCCATTCTGCAGAGGTATTACGCTTACGTCCATCATTTCCCAGCCACGGCCTTCCCCCCAACACAAAACTCCTCCTTTTACTACTCATTTGAAGCATGTCCTAGTTAGAACTTGATTTTACTGATAAAAGCGTGTTATCTGGCACTGCCTTCACTCTTAAAGTATATTGTATTTTTTTCCCCCTTAGCTTTCCAGCGATGAAGGCGAAAACAAACGTCAAGTGTGATTTGGCAGTTGAAGTGTTTTCCTTTGCTTCATTTAATTAGATCATCACCTGCAGCGGTTCCCATGAGTAGCAAGCATGTCTGGTCACGAAGGCTGGTTCACCTGTTTCACAGACTGGAGCAAATCATCTAACATTACAACGCAGCATAACGTGTGAGCAACGTTCTTGTGTCAAATGTAACTTTTTAAGAGAAATATCAAGAATAGCTGATTTGCACAAAGCTGAACGTATTGCAATTTGTGCAAAATGGAAAAGGCTTAAAGGTTCTCGATGCTCCTTAAAATGTTCTATATTTTCTCACATTGCAACCACAAACTGCAATTTATTTTATTGTGATTTTTCAACAATAAGTAGAGCCTCAATGTGAAAGAAAAGGAAGCGCTTTTACAACTTTTTTTGCACACAAAAATCTCAGCTAAGCTCACCATGCACAGGGTGAAACAAGGTGATGTGGGATCTTTATACTTTTTGAAAACTAGGAACCCCTTAGCTGCCACTTTTACAGCTATATGCTACGTTGTGTGTTGATTTATCACATAAAATGTTTAAAATACACATTGAAGTAATTTTAATATGAAAGAATGAAAAAGTTAAAAAGATGTGAATACTTTCACATTGTACTGCAAGCTTTAGCCACATGCTAAAGTGTAGAGTTTTAGCTAATCATCAAACAATTTGCTGTGTTTTTTCTGGGTTATTTTTTCCCCCAAGAGTGCAGCTATGAATTGTTTCTATTAAATATTTTCATTCCTTTGGTAGAAACAGGTTGCAAAAGGGTTAGGTGATTTGATTTTACCACTAAGACACATTTGCAGAAGTAGTGGTGAATCTCAACGAGCGCAACACTTCTCAGAGCCTACTTTCCTCTCTTTCTGACCTCTGACCTCTTTCAACAACTTAGAAAACAAATGCGTTCTATGAATGAGAAGGTGCAAATATGACCTTCATTCAAGCAGACAATTTGGGCATCATATAAACACATACCAGGGTAAGGGGGAGGGTGTGAATACAAATGCACAATGCGCTTTCTATTTATTTATTTGTAAAACATTTTGAAATTCATATCTTACTCTTCTTCTACTTCACAATTATGTTCTACTTCCTGTTAATCTGTCCCGAATCTTGTCACTGAATACTTCATGTTGAATTATTCAAACTTTTTTGGGCAGATTTGGACCACAAAAGTACCAAACAGCTGGTTTCAAAGCACACTGTGTTCAAACTAAAGCACGCTGACACATAAGGGGAGACCCTCCGATAACATAGCTCATCCTGAAAGTGACTGGTACTTATATGGTCATAAAAATCCTAAGCATGCACATACCAGGCTCATTAAACGAGGGGTTTATCGGTATCCCCTCTCCGCCCTCTTCTCTCAACTCTTTTCAAGTAAATTTTTCTCTGTGGCGTTTGGATCCGCCTATCCGCTGTCAATCATTTTTTTCGATCCCGCCTTACTCGGAACCCGATTGGCTGAAAGCACTGGGGATTATCAGACAGCTTCAGCCATTGGTTGGCGGAACTCTACGTGAACAGTTGGTCCCGCCTCTTCGTGGACCGCACCCCGGCTCAAGTGAAATTAGGCGAACCAGTAAGCAGACGGCAGAAGAGGGAGGAGGAAGCGAAGAAAGAAAGAAAAAAAAAAGCGATAGAAACGGTGAGTGAAGTTTAGGGAGGAAGCGAGCGCTGTAGTTTAGTCTGAACTCTCTGCTGTCGACAGGAAAAAGAAGTTTTGACTCCGGCGACGCTGACTGAGCCCTGCGGTTGTTGATAGCCATCTTCTGAAAGGCGAACAGCAACCAAAAACCAGGTAAGCTCACCTCTTTTTAGTCGCTCGTGCTTAGCTAGGTGCTGTTTTATAACTCATTCAGTAGGTTGGTTAGGGCAGCAAGTGCAGTGAACCAGGAAGCTCGGTTCGCTAGTTGACCGCTGCAACTTCAGCAACCGAGCTGGGTGGAGCGGCACCTCCTTCTGAGATTTAGCGGTGGTTTTCTTCCGCTTAGCAACTCTAACGCGTTTAACGGTTGTTTTAAAATAACGAGCGCGTGCGAATGCGCTACATTTCGGGAACGTAGGCCGTCAAACTCAGCCGCAGCAGAGGCAGCTGGTGAGAGGCTAAACTGCAGAGCGGAGGCAGGAAGTGATTTATTTGAAAGAATTGTTTGGAAAACACGACGAAGAGTTTAAACTCGGGTGGACGTGAAATAATGGGGTTTTCTTTTTAAAACCTCCAGCTCGGTAACGGACAATTGCTTAGCTTGTGGTTGAAGTTTTGGAAGAGTAGCGGTCAGAGACAGACACGGTGTGTGGCTGGTAACATGTCTGACTGGCAGCATGGCGTCACCGTTTTACCGGCGGACTTAAAAAAAAACAACCGGAGTTGTTCTTTGCCGCCTTAACTTCAGACAGCACCACCTATATATTGGACCACTCTGATTTATAAACGTCGCATGCACCTTTTTTTTAATTTTTATAAATCTTTAGGCATATTCCTGAAATTATACTGAGTAAAACGTCTGTAAACTTTCATCTGGTTGGGAAAATGGAGTGGATACATTTCCGTTATATACGATTTAATTGTCGCTTTTAATATTAGCTGTATCAATAAAGTGTCCAGAGGTTCTGTGACAACCCCCCCCCCCCCCCCCCCCCCACGTGGGTTAATTTGAAAGGACAGCAAAATATCCTTCAAATCACACCAAAAACATAGTTGCAACTAATTAATGAGAATCAATCAATCAAATTTTATTTGTATAGCACATTTCAGCAGCAAGGCATTTCAAAGTGCTTTACATCATAACAAACACAGAATCACAATGCAATATAGAATCAATCATTAAAGAACAGTTATTAGTTAAAGAACAGAGAACAGTTATAGTCTTTAAATATCTGACTTTCTTAAATGATGTATGCACTTATTTTAAAAGATATTTTCATCAATCTTTTTGGGAACTTTTTCAATTCTTTGCAGTTATTCAGTGGCTGGTATAAATCAAAATAATTTTTTACCGTCCTATTTAAGAAACAGTATCACAAAATACCATCAGTTTATAGTGTTAATACAAAAAGATGTACCTAAATGTCTATTTTTTAAATTCAGAATGAGAGCTACAATTGTTTCAGCTGCAGCAAAAAGCATTCTCCCACACTAGGTATTGTGGTTCTGACATCAATATATAGACTTATGATTAGAAAATACTCATTAAACTAGTAGCAGATTTCAAATGAATATGTTTACTGTGCTGATTTGTCCATCTGATCTTTATAGAGTAATGCCAGAAGTCTGTAACGGTTTATTGTAACAAGGTAATGCAATGTTTGCTCATTTATCAGTCACATTGTCTGCTCAGGTGTCAGACCTGCTGCACCTGCTGCTTGTAGCTCGCCAGCTGAAGTTTTGAAACAGTGTTAAAGTAATGGGTGACGATGGGAATCTGCCTGTTTCACAACTGGGAATAAATCCAAATAACTTGACTCAAAGTCTTGGAAGCATGGGAGAAGTGTAGCGTGGCCTTGTGTCAACCTGCTAACTGCTAGTGCAGCAAACAAGTAGAGGAGGGGCGGCACTACCTTAATATAAAGCCTCGTCAGTCTGGAACTTTATCTAGTCTCTAATTAGAAGACGGAGTTTGACACAAACTCTCTTTCCATTGACAATAAAATTGTGCAAATTGCATTATGAAAATACATTTACTTAATGGAAACGCGGCGATTTTGCAAAAACTCAGCTTTTTACAAAACGTTTTTGCTCTGGGATGCGGTGGTTTTTCAGCTGTATGGAAATTGGTGTAATTTGTAAAACAGCAATGGAAACACGTCTCATTATACCAGTTTCTATTCATTAGCAACTCGTGCTAATTTGTAGCCACTGGCCTCCTCGGACGGTGCGCGGCTAGCTCCACCAGAGCTCTCGCATCATTGCAAAGTCCGTCAAGACTTTGTGATTTGAACGTGTTTAATCCTTCGCTCTCCTGTAAAATCGTTGAATACAATTTCTCCAAAACGCTGAATAAATACGTAGCTGCTCCCAAGTTTAAGAAGCTTGTCGCCTCTCTAAGGTGCTAGCGCTGTGGCTGAAATATGAATATATGTCATGTTTACTTACATTCGACTTACTGCGTTAACAAACGTATTCCTGTGTTGTTTTTAATTGCATCTCTTGTTTAACGGAAACACCGCAATTGTTGCGAAATTGTTTCTTTTTGACAACGACAGAATATCCCAAAAGGTTTTGGACTGGAAACGCAGCTAACACGACGAAAAAGTTTCAAATCCACTTCCTCTTGTTTGGTGTAGAAACGTTTGTTCAAAGGCAAAAGCAAGTGGGAATAAAGCAATCCAGTTTTGTCAATTTGAGAAGCACTTATAGATGATGAATGCAGTCATTTTTTTAAACCAGCTTTGATGAGCTCTATGTTTAAGGAAAATAATGAAAAGCCTTGACCAAAGAGATCTTGACGGGCGCTCCATCAAGGCGAGTATGTTTTATCTTCGTGCCCCAATGACAAAGGGCTGTTAGCATATATCTTGGTTAGTCCTTAGTTTCAGAGCCTTTAATTGCAGTCTGGCTCAGCAAACCTTTTCATTCTGCTGGAATAAAGAAAGATCCAGATCCCGGGATATTAAGCCGTCATCCCTCTGGAGTCTGTGAGGTGTCACGTTCTCATCAGGTCTCGTCACGTTAACGTCAACTCAATGGGTAGGCTTTGTCAGTGGCATTAGTGTTTAGATGGCATCTCATTGTTTGCACTGTGGCAGGCAAACACTCTGCGGTATGCATGCACTCCTTAATCGTTTGGAGAGTTGCAAACAGGGAGGCTTAGTGTCTGAACCAGAAGCAAAACGATCCACAAGCATCGCAATAAATCCTACCGATTATTAAAGCAGTTTATTGCAGCCTACATGCATCCCTTTGGATGTGGTCAGGTACTCATCGGGAGTCTTTGTGGTTCAGTTTGTAATCGGAGCCATATTTGTTGGATCAGCTGTTTTCTGCCAAGAAGCAATAAAATGCTTTACTTTACTGTCTAAATATGGTTCCACCAGCTTAAAGTTTCAAGTTCTTCTCTTCTCTCAGGATAATGTTCCTTAAAAAGTCACGCTGGGTGACACTGAGCGTGTCATATCCTGTTATTGCATTATAGTCATCTTGTTAAATCAACTCCTTATAACGTATTGTGAAACTCTCTCTCCGTCTCTCTGTCTTTCTCTTTTGGGGCGGGTTCTGTTCTTATAGCCAGTTTTGGTGCTGTTCTGGAGCCCCCTGCAGAGATTATTGCATTCCATCATTCATGTGTCAGCAAAGTCCACACACAAGCCCCCCCCCCTCCCGAAGAGTTTGTACCGTGGGCTAGACGAAATTAAATGCAGACGACTTGCACTGCGAGCTGAAGCTGTTCAGTGCTGTTGGAAGGTTTCAGTCTGAGCGCATCGGAGGATGTCGGGTGGTACTCGTCTGCAGCAGGATGTCTATTTGTTTACTTTTTTTTCTTTAGGTTCTGAAACTATGAAAGCTTTGAAAGGCTTTCCTTTAAAGGCCTTTGTTGACTTACTGGATCTTGCTTTATTGCAAATGTATAACAGAAGTATGTCTGGCTTTTATGAAAAACAAAATCTAGCTGCAAGAGGGGATGACACTCAAAAATACTTAACTTTAGTATTTTTTAAAACTATGAGCTCTTTAGTTTACCATATGAACTTCAGTTTCTCACTTCTCAAGCACATCTATATGTTGTAACTGTTTGCTGCCAGTTTGGGGAAGTCTTGAGAATGTGGAAAAGAGGTGGTGAGAGAAATCGCCTGCATGGTTTTGTTGTTCTTTGTTTTTGAGGTTGACTGGTCCAAAAATTCTGGACACAGAAATTAAATATTTGCCAAATGGTGAAGAAACAAAAGAGTTGTTACAATAACGAATTTTGCTTGATGATATATTGTCCCAGAAGTTATTGCGATAAGCGATAATATTGTTTTGAGACCAATTTCATGTAGTAACTCCATAATAATGCAGCAGTAACTGTATAATGCAAGAACACGTTCTCAAAGATCGATAAACTTTAAATTCTAGTGAACATTTAACACTGGAAGGGAAAGAAACTGTAAATATCTCAAATAAATGAACAAAGTTGATGCATTAAACTGAGTGTGACGGGGTGCGCATCAATTGTGTTGTCCCTGCACTTGCCCGTTGGCTTCACACACCATTATTTCCAAATTATGCCTGCTTTTGCATCTCCAAATTTTTTCTCACACAAAAACACGTTAGGCCGCTAGTGCACTGCCCTAGAGCCCCTATCAATGTGCTTAGCAAGTTTTCTGGGGGAAACCCTGGATCAGGAAATGTTCGTAGTCTAGAAATCTCATAGTTAAAGTTAGAAATAGGAAATGCATTGAAAAATGATGTTCATCTTTGTGGTTTATGTTCTGTTCCCTTTTTTCTCTGCTGTGAAACAAACAAATCAGACTTATTGCTATTTTGCTGTAGAATTAGCAGTAGCTTCTTTGACCCAGAAGGTTTCAACCTATTTGTTTAGTTTAGGAAAAGTTTTAAACAACGGCATGCAAGTCTTTCAGATTGACACTGCAACCATTTGCTAACCCTAAGTGTCGATGCACATTTGAACCACCACTTCACAGACTTTTGACTTCTTCTCTCACTTTACGGCTCACAGCCCCTCCTCCTTTTTCCTCCGCTCAACCTTATTGTCACCACCCAGACCTTCCAGACCTTTCCTCCATCCTCTTCCTCACAGCAGCACCTGAAAAGCCTCATTAGCGTCGGACAATGCCAGGAAATGACTCCGGCTCAAACAATGTAAAGAAAAGGCTTGAGGCACAGAACAGGCTTTGACCAAACCCTTCAACTATATATCCTTTGTGCTTTTCACCTCTGCGGTCATGGTGTGTTGCTTGATTAGACATCACCGTCCTTCAATCTGTGGTGTGCCAGTTTAAAGATTGACTTCTTGATAAGGGACCTCGATAAACCCTCGTATTTTACCCTCCAAAAAAGTGCTTTAAAAAAATAAAAGCTTTTTGACAGAAAGCGCCCAGGTTATTGTACGTGTTGTGAAACAGAGTTTTGTGTGGATGTGAGCAGCATACCTGTGTGAAAATGCAATGTGGTTAATGCTTTAAAGATTGCGGAAGACATGCATGACACGCATTTTAGACTCTGAACTTTGTACCACGCTGTGTGATTGTTTCATCTTCCTGCTGCTGTCGGTCATTTATCTACCACATACATCTAAATCATGCTGCATGGCAGATGTCCTCATTTTCAATAGACATATGGTTGTTTGAGGATGTAGCGTGGATGGTTAGCTCGTGACTCACAACAGATAAGTGATAAGGTAGAGAGACCACAAACGGGAACTACATTTTTTAAAAAATCACTGGGCTGAAGTGGAGAAGACAGCCTAGAGATGAAGTGAGTAGTAAAGAATTATGAGGTATAAAGAAGAAGAGAGCAGTACTAGTAATAAATCATTTATCCTTTGGAACTATTGGACGCAAAGCAGCATTCCTTTTAGGAGAAATACTGCTGACAAACTGGAACGTTGATTGAAGAAATCATTCACTGTCTGCCCAAAGGTTTGTATTTATCTCTTTAAAAAAAAGGGCTGGTGATCTTCCCTATCGGTTATTGTCAAATAAACAGCAAGCTGTGGATTCAGCGTTGCAATGAGATAAGTTCTCATATGATGGACGAGGAATTTGTTCTTTGGCCTTTTTTTTTTCTCTTCTTTTTTTTTTTTTTAAACGACAACCCGTGTTCCCGATTATCTTTGCTCTTTGACATTTAGCCAAAGCTTACAGGAACTCTACGTTTCGGCGTCCACCGGCTAAATGTACCTGAAATCTTCCAGAGTTTCAACCCTCCAAAAAAGTTTACACTGGTCCATCGATGGAAGAAGCACCCTGTGATTTGAGACTTCAAAAATATGGCGGTGGTGTTACTGAACGAAATGGATTGAAGAAAGAGTTGGGTTTAAATTAGACACAGTTAAAATCAGCTGTTTTATTAGTCAATACATTTGCTAGGGATAGCACATGGTATTGGAGTTTTGGTCGATATTCGATATGTCGATATAATAAAACTCATTTGGCTGATAACCGATACCAATACCGATATTTTTTCCTATACCTACTTATTGAAACTATATGGCTTTCTCTACTGTGGAGTTAAAATAAGCATTAAAATATGCATTATCTTTGTCAATTTAGCCTGCTACCAAATGCTGAAAATGATGGAACACTTTCAACCTACATTATGTTTAATGTCAAATTTATTCATGACATTTGCTCTCTCTAAGACGATGACAACACTCAAACAGGCAATTTTATTTTTTTTTTTTTAAACCCCTCCAGGGGGTATTTTGTGGGCTCTAGTGTCCCTTATATGACAGTAGACTGATAGGAAACGGGGAAGGAGAGGGGGGAAGACATGCGGCAAATATCGTCGGGTCCGGGAGTCGAACCCGTGACGGCCGTGTCGAGGACTCAAGGCCTCCAAATATGGGTCGCGCTAACCACTACGCCACCACTGCACGCCCCAACAGTGCAAATTTGACATGCTCTGCTGCAGGCATCATAAAATAACGCCTTTTATATCGGTGAACTATTTTGACAGAATGTCCAACATTAAATTTTACAGCTAATATCGGCCGATATCGATGCATGCCGAAAATATCGATGCATGCCGAAAATATCGATGCATCCCTCATTTTTGCTCATGTATCCTACTCCGCTTCTGGTTTCAGCTCATTAGTAAAGCTGTTTACCTTATTTACATGGCTGGGTGTGGCTTTAGCTTCCACATCACATTGTACTTTTAGTGACTGGATAATCTTTCTAAACAACTGCAGGACTGAAGGCTTTCCTCCTTTCAAAGCAACGTCTTTTAAAACTCGCTCGGATATGTGTGGCCGGCCTAATTGAAACCGAGTTGTGAAAGTGGCGTTTAAATTTAAAAATAAACAAACACGGTTTAATTTAATCTAACTGTAATTAATCATCTGGCAGCCATTGGTTTAGCCGATGTGGGTCTATTTTTAGCCAGTAAAGTCTTTAATTGAGATCAAAATCTCTCCTTTTAAGAGGAATGTACTGCTTTGTAACGCAAAATTACTTTAACAGCAGCTATTCTTTGCTGCCAAGGTTTTTTTTTTAAAAGAAGGCCCAACATGTTACCCTACCTAAACAAAGTTCCCCAGATGGCAAAATAGCTTTCTCAACTTGTAATTTCCTCTTTCCTCCCCTCTCCTCCGTTCGTCCCACCCTTCCATCTCCAAGATGAGCTTGGGTGAAGCAGCAGGAGGAGGAGGAGGGATCTGTTGTCTTCCCGTTAAAAACCGACTGCTTCATCACTGGGGACGACCAGAGAGCAGGGCCCTGAATCTGCAGAAATAGACATGTGTATGTGCTGAAAAGGCTCATGTAAACAGTTCAAATCAAACTGTCCGGAGTGTCAACAGCACTAAACAAGAACCGCAGGATGAGGATGTCATCCAAGGATAAGCAGGGCTGGACAGCGCTGTGATGGGATGCAGTTGGTGGGGAGTGAAGAGTTATTGACCCTGTGCTTTGATTGATGATGCTCACAATAGAGCAGTAAATGCAGCACAGCTGGTTTATAGATTCCCCCCTCACGCACACACACCCCGACAGCTGGAGGAGGAGAGCCTGTTTGTACTTGATCAGACTCTGTGTGAGGTTGTCTTGACTTTAAAAAAAAAAAAAAAAATATATTGTTATTAGCTATGTTGGCTCAAGGAAATGAAGTGAGGCAGAATGAGAGTTCAGTGATTGGATGGTCTGGGTTTTATAAGGTTGGCTTTCTTTCCTAAACGAGGCCACACTGCAAAAACACCAAATCCTCCCCAAGTATTTTTGGTCTAGTTTGTAGTGCAAATATTTTGGTACACTTGAATTAAGACAAAGCTAAATTAAAAGTAACTTTTCATCCAGAAGTAGGAGCTTGTTGTAAGTCAATAAATCCTTAATATTAATGGAAAGGTACTAGTTCAACGGCAGATTATTACACTAAGCTGAGACATTTTTCCCATGTTGTAAGTGAAATAATCTGCCTTTGAACTAGTAGTTTTTCATTAATATTAAGGAATTTACTTGAAACAAACTAATTTCTTTCTGGAAAGTTACATGTAAGTTACTTTCGTCTTATTTCAAGTGTGTTAAGAAATTTGCACAGAAACTAAACCAAAAATACTTGATAAGATTTGTTGTTGTTTGCAGAGTAGTTTGGCCCTCTTCTTTCCCCTCGTTCCTAAATGTTTTCCTCCATGTTCAGGCTGCTGTATCACTTTGTAACAACAGTCTAGTCTCTGGAGTCCTTCTTCCTCTCTTTTTTTTTTTTTACCCCTCCAGGGGGTCTTTTGTGGGCTCTAGTGTCCCTTATATGACAGTGGGCTGACAGGAAACGGGGAAGGAGAGGGGGGAAGACATGCGGCAAATATCGTCGGGTCCGGGAGTCGAACCCGCGACGGTCGCGTCGAGGACTCAAGGCCTCCAAATATGAGTCGCGCTAACCACTACGCCACCGTGGCACGCCCTTCTTCCTCTCTTTTGTGTTACTTCATGGTTCCTCTTTTTTGTGAAGGTTCCCTTTTATTGTGGATTTTTCAGGCTGAACAATATCGCTGCAATGTTAAATTGTGCTATTGTTGAATACTTCTTTTATTTTCCATTGTCACATTGTTCCCACTACAGGATTTTTAGCATCTTACACACTAGAATGCTTTAGGACTGCATCAAATCTATTAATTATTAGGGATCTAGTGAGTTTGATTGCTCTCCTTTAATTTTATTTATTGTGACGTCAACATCCAGAGCTTCAGGAGACGGCTGAGTTTTTAAACTGGCTGGAGCAGTTTCTTTGTCCCTCCTCTACTTTCTATATAGAACAGCGCTTGGAGAACTAAAATAACCGATGGAGTCATTTTTAGTCCCCAGTCCTCTGGAGAAACGGTTTGTGTGTCGAAGTCATTTTCTGTGTCAAGCACTCGAGTCTAACTATACCAGACATCATCATTCGAGGGCCGAAATGCAGCAAATATTTAAAATAAATGTGGAATTAAATAAATAAAATGTACAAAATTTTAAACATTTTATACAGTCTGAGACAAAAAATGTTTGTCTCATAGGTTTAGTAGAAAAATAAATCTATTTATTTAAATCTGTAAATTTATTCAGATATTTCATTGTTGCTTTGCTGCAGAGCACCGTGAAACAGTCAACTCTGATCGTCAAATAGGGTTAATAAGAACATTGAGATATAAATTAATCAATGTGTTTATTTCCCTTTTATTTAAATATTAATACATTTATATTTTCTTTTCCCCCCTATTTTTTGGCATGTCAATTTTCCTGATGATCTAATTTCAGGAGTCTGCAAGCCGTACTGTCCAAAGAACCATCGTTCCCCTTAGTCCAGAAAAAAAACACTTGCGTAGCTTGTTAAACTTTAACTGACCTTTTGGGGAAAAAAAAGACAACTTATTACATTTTATGAGGAAATTTATTTTAAAGAACAATTATACTTTCAATTTTTACTTTTAAATAGAGAAAAAAAATTGGTTGGGGTCCTGATATTTGTGGAAAATTATGCAAAAATTTAAAAAACGCATTATATCCAACATTGCGAAAAAACAATGGATCAATCTATGATCAGTACTTTGTGTCGTTTAATGAAATTATTTCATAAAAATTAAAAGAAAACAGGTAAAAGCCAGATTTGTTTGGTTTTTGATATGTCATTGACATTCATTGCTTTGCATTCGTATGTCGGTAAAGGATCTCTGCAGCTTTGCAGAACTATTATTTCACTGAGGCATTAGGGGTAAAAACGCTGGTGGATAGGAACAAGGGCCGAACAAAGACCAGAGGAAGCGTCAGAAAATATGTCTGAGGAAGATGTAAGACGAGGAGGAGGAGGATGGAAGACAGAAATTTGTGGAATGCCTTTGCTGGTTGGTCCTCCCTGATAAAGGGTTAGCATGGGAGGAATGTGACCCTGAGAAGATTGGATAAACAGTGTGGAAGGAGGGGAGAGGGAGTTGTGATGGAGAGGAGGAAGCTCGTCGCCAGCGGAGAGGAAAAAAACACGGTTGGTTCACCCCACGTTCTGTTGGACAACCAGGGATGAGTTGGTAGAGGAAGTCAGCAGTGAAGGTTATCATCTGCTGTTCAGCCTGCAGACCAGGGAGTCATGAGAAAAATCAGTCGTGTGCTGGAGCACATTAAACGGCAAACCCTCTAATTTCTGGAACAGCACATGAAGTTTGGGACTATCCCGAGGGAACTGGGCAGCCTTTTAAATCGAGGCGCATCAGTCAGGACTTCAGAATTGTATCCAGAGTTTGGTTTTATTTCTAAAGCTTTGAACAACTGAAGGCAATTTTTGTTGTCAAATTCAGATTTCTCTTTAAAAATTGCAATATTGTAGTTGTATTATTTATACAGCAGAGTTGCCAAGTGGTGGAGGAAGCAGTCAATGTAAAACAATTTGTCCTTTTTTCCCCCTCCCCATTTAGAAAAAAATATTACTATTAACCAGTCGTAGGGGACTTCAAATTGATATTTTGCAGTACTACTGTGATAACAGTAAAGGTGATGATAAAAACAATTTCTTACTTTTTTTATGCAACTATGTGACCATAACTGTAATTATAGTCCCACAAACAAATAATGTTTGTGAAAAACATTCCCCTTTATAATGTGCGTCTTTAGAACACCAGTCATGTAAAAAAAAAAAGTGTGATTTCTATCACCAAACTGCACATGGTAACTATATTTTCAAATATTTATTGATGCTTTTGTTGAACAGTGGAGAAAACGGTAAAATTATCACAATAAAGACATTTTGGGCAGATTTAAATATCATTAGCTGGAATTTATTGTGACAATGAATCAAAATTCTTTAATTTATCACAATAAATAACAATATGACAAATGCCTGCCCCTAACCAGTCATTTAAGTCTTGTTGCCTCTGGCCTCTTATATTAGCAGCTTGTTCATTCAGAACAGAAGTCTCCATGATTGAGTTCAGATCCTTATCTTAACACTGAAGTTTCCAAAAATCTGCACTCCTAAATCCAGCATTCTTCCTGTTAGCTGCTAAAAATCTGGCTCTCCTTCTCGGTATGAATAAACTGTAGTAACAGTAAAGCTTCCTTTAAAAGAGCTTAAGCTTGGTTTCCCCAGAAAGCGGGAAGGCGGATGACATCATTGGCATTTATTTTCCACCAACTTGGGGTTTCTGTAGTTAGATTTTTACTAAAATAAAATCTTTAAAAACAGAAAATTTGATTAGTCTGTTAAAGCCCTACCACAATCTTTTGGTGGTTAGATATTAGTGTACACAAAGTAATAATAATAATAAAAAAAGCAATATAATCAGATTTCAGATAGTCTGCCAAGTAAGGGCAGCTTAATCTGAATGTGATTTCTTCTACAAACCTTTGACTAATCTCATGTGTTAAAAAAAACAACATAATTGGTCATACTAGGAGTAGTGTGTATAATTCTGTAATACTTCATTCCTGACCCTTTCTTGTTGTTTATTATTTCATTTCAGCTTTAAGAAACCCCAGCTTGTTGGGGTTTAGTGTCTTTCTTCCTGTCGGGTATATGAACTCAGATCATCCATTTCCCACAGGGCAACTCACTTTGTAAAAGTCAGTTAAAGCATTCAAGCTTAACCTGACCTCTGCTGTGATTTTCTTTCTGATTGCTCTTTTGGAAACTGCTGAGCATAAGACGGCTCTGTGTCCTATCAGATGAGGGGAAAAATGTCCGGCATCAACAGCCGTGGTGTCGCTGCGAAAATGGTGTCATGGTCCTGCAGTTTTGGAATGATAATTGGACCGATAAAGCCCGGGGCTGTGCTGTCAGTCACAGTGGCCCACGCTGGGTTAATTCACCGCAGTGCTGCAGCTTCATTTTGACTTTAATGGCTTTCTCACACTTTCTCCTTCCTGGTTCTGGTTCTACCGGTTGAGTCACTTTCTGTAGTATGAGGATATTTCACCGCTGTGTCAACAAGATGTTTACGAGCACAAAGCTGTGTGCAAAAATTTTCATGAGTAACTGAGAAATATAGTGTTGCACTTAGACATGTACGTATGCAAATAAGAAATCAGTATAAACTACTTTTTTGGGATTTGTTCAGAATTTGTGACGTTGAAGCTTCCCCCTCTTACCTCAGTTTTCTTATGTTGCAGGAGGAGTTTCATTCTCTTAATCGGTCTCATAATATTGAACTTATTCTGAACATAAAAGTTGAATGCTTGTTTCAAAACCGGTTTCCAGTTCGTATTGGGTCTTTTCCCTATTCAGACTTTGGTTTACAAAATACTCAGAAAGCTATTTCTTTGTTCCTGTTACGGTAGTCCTTTGAGGTCAAAAGAGCATTGGAGACAAGATAATGATGTATTTTTAGCATGTGCTCTGCTAGACTCAAAAAAATTCTTTCACTAAAGTGATTACATTTTGAATAGCAATGATGGTTTTAAGATTCAACAAACATGATTTGTGACCAAATTTAGAGGTTAAAGTGCTTACAAATTGAAGTAATGCAAATAGTCAGATATGCATGAGGTCACGTTAGCAACTCAGCTCCTCCGTCTCAACTCATTCAGCTTCTTCAGACTAGCCAGCAGCAATTAGCGAACATCTGGTAGAACTGCGGATCAGCTGAGCTTATTGCAGAGCTACTTTTCAATGCAACGCTGTTAAAAACGTAGTTAAAGGGTTAATAGAGGAGCCATGTTGTAATGACTTCCTGAAGGTGGAGTTTCAGAAAGAGCAGGAGTTTTTAAAGAGACAAAGGCCCAGTTTCAAGGTGTTAAATTACAAAGTCAAATTTCTTTTAAATCATATTTAATATATATATACAGCATTTTTACAACAACTGTTTACATAGGTACTTGCTATAAAGTGGCACTATGTGGCTTCAGTGTCCCATAATGTTTTAAAATGGCCAGATTGTTGGTGGAATTTTTTTCAGATGCACAAAATCTTTACAGTTTTGAGTCAAAATTAAATTATTGAAGACATTCAGCATTGAACTTATACAACTTCATGTCTTTATTTTTTTTGCTTTTATTATCCTTATTACACTGAATCTGTGTCAGAGCTTCCCGTTCTAACTGTTCCCTCTCTCTTCCCACCAAAACAGCCACCATGTCAGACGCGGACAAGTTTCTGTATGTAGACCGCAATCTGGTCAACAACCCGCTGGCGCAGGCCGACTGGGCCACCAAGAAGCTGGTATGGGTCCCCTCGGAGCGCCTGGGCTTCGAGGCCGGCTCCATCAAGGAGGAGCGCGGCGACGAGTGCACGGTGGAGCTGGCGGACTCCGGGAAAAAGATCAAGGTGAACAAGGACGACATCCAGAAGATGAACCCGCCCAAGTTCAGCAAGGTGGAGGACATGGCCGAGCTCACCTGCCTCAACGAAGCGTCCGTTCTGCACAACCTGAAGGAGAGATACTACTCTGGCCTCATCTATGTGAGTATGACTCCTTGGAGCAACGTTGTACATATTTATATGCTTAATGGCATGTGCTAAAGCAGCAAATGTTTTTACTTCCTGCTGCCCGAGATCCTCTGGCTTTTGTGAAACATCTCCAGTCTTTTTTGATCTCGGTCCAATCTAATTATCTTCTCGTTAAGCCATCCATGGCTCAAGATGTTCCATTGTGTGTAAGCTGCAAACGGAAAGAAAATGTGCAATCTGTTAACATTCCCCTGTAGTGAATTGCTCCATCTTCGTCTTGAAACTATCCTGCAGTACTGTAATGTTTGCTGCGTTCTCTCTGTTTGGGATCGAATCATGTAAACAGGAAGCTGTAGAGAACAATGTGCTCCAGAGTACAAGAGATTTAAAAAAAAAAAAAAAAAAAAGAGTGAGAAAGAACGGCACCAGTCCAGGCTTTTCAAAAAAGGGGGATGGAATGTAAACCATGTTGTAATGTTGATTAATTTCCCCTGTAATTAATGTTATTTACCCTCATTTTTCTGTCCTGGGAGTGATTTTGTCCCTTTGACACACAGTTGTGCCCCAGTCATATCAACAAAGAGCATTTTCCCCTTCCCTCTTCCTCCACAGATCCATTCTATGGATGGTTTCATAGCTCCACACTCAAAATGGAGACTCTCTCAGGGGAAACGGAGTGTACTGTAGATGAAGATGTTCAAATTATCTAAATGCAAAAAGCGAGTTCCCTGATCAGCCATGCAATACATGAACACTCCTCAGTTTAAACTTGTAGCTGGGTGGAGCGCCGATTACATAACTTGGTCATACAAATCAGAGTTCATGTGAAAATTTCAGCGATGAGGTAATAAAGTATGGGGCAATGTTATTACACAAGTTAACAAAGCTGCAAGCAAAGTGTGATTCTGCAGTTTAACTGCCCTCACGGCAAGGAGGGGATTTGTTCCCAGTATGTCAAACCATTCTGGTACTTTTCCTCTAAATGATGTTTAGTAACTATTCATGTTTCATTAATTTTCCCTTTTTTAGAAGGGCATTGTTATGTAAAATCGACTTTTTTAAGCTTTACATCATGCTGTAATGTTATTCCCTCATCGAAAACATACCTGGAGTGTTTCCTTAATTCTCTCATGCATGTTTGAGAAATACTTTAATCTCCCATGGCAACCATTCAGAACTGTAAAACCCCTGAGTGGACCTAGCTCCGCCTTCAAGGACAAAGGTCCTTCTCTGAGCTGCAGTTTCCAAGCTTCTCCCTCACAGAGCAGCCCTCCCTAAAGACTCCTACAGACTAGCCAGCAGCTATTAGCAAACACCTGGAAATGCACATATGCTGAGCTCATTATATGATCTACTTTTCAGTGCAATGCCAGTGTTGCCAAAGGGTTAATGGAGTAGCCATGTTGTGATGACTTCCTGGAGGCGAAGTTTCAGAAAGGGCAGGAGTTTTTAGAGAGACAGAGACCCAATTTCAAGCTATTAAATTACAAAGTCAAATTTCTTTCAAGTCATATTTGATATCTATAGCATTTTTATAACAACTGAAGGCAACATAATTTCTTGAATATGCTATAAAATACTGCCTTTTTAACAGGAATTATTTTCATGTCTTGTTTTGGTATTGCAGAGTAATTATATACAGGTGTTATATAATTATTATTATTAATGCAAATCTCAAACTCAAATGCTAGTGGAAAATTATAGAATATTGCGTTCTTACATTTATTTTCTTACTATCACTTTAGCTTTGCAGAATATCTCGTAAATATACTACTGCAGTATTGTCAGCTTTATAATATGACATATTAAAATAACACTTTTAACTGTATAAGAAGTACAAAAAGAGAAGTAGAATAACTTACTATCTTATTATATGTTTTGGTGTCCTTTAGGGTGATCTGATCTGATATTGATTTTGTTAATTGGTCAGCCAAAAAACAATTATCAATTTATATTGACCTGCATAGAAACACTGCTCTCCAGCAATTAGTCTGCCCCCAGAATTTCTATCCAGCAGCCTTTGCATCCCACACTCAAACCTATTGATTAATAATAAGTGGGTTGGTTGTTTTCATACCAAATGTTTTCTGAGAGTAATATAACTTGATTAAGCCTTTTCTAACATTCCACACTGGAAAAATAAATAATAAAATTATGTATGATTCATTCTGTTATTGTATCAGGTCAATATCAGTATCGACCGATACTCAAAGCTGCGATATCTGTATCGTATCAGAAGTGGAAAAGCTGTATTGAGACTCCTCTAGTGGCATTATACACAACATACAATCTTCCTAATACCTTTCTACAATCTGTTAACTAATCTTTAAAAAAAAACAAAAAAACCCCACAGTCTATGTATTGATTATTTGAAGGCAATGTTTTCTAAATTGTCTCACATCTGTCCTGCAGACATACTCCGGTCTCTTCTGCGTGGTGATCAACCCCTACAAGAACCTGCCCATCTACTCCGAGGAAATTGTGGAGATGTACAAGGGCAAGAAGAGACATGAAATGCCCCCCCACATCTACGCCATAACCGACACGGCGTACAGGAGCATGATGCAGGGTGAGCGGCTGCACCCGTCGCCTCGTACCTGCGGGCCATTTTCCTCTCCATTAGTCTGTCACAAACGCAGTGGATTTAAATATTCTGCTGCAAGCAGATTTCTCATTTCAGTTAACTGTTTTCCTCCTTTTACCACAGTGTATAATCAGTGACTGTTTAGCAGCCTGGCTCCACTCCGAAGGCCAGAGTTGGGATTTCCTGTAGAGGGTGTTTCTTAAATCCACCTCCTGTATGGCTTTCCTTTTTTCCCCAGAACTCCCTTGTATGCAGTGCAAACCACATTAGCTAATCCTGTTTCCCACTAGTGTAATTTTTTCTTTTTTTGTCCCCCCTCCACACATTGTACTCCAGACCACATTTCAGGAGGCGATACAATAATTAGGCAGTTAGAAGCGTTTCAGTCACAGGAAGCCGGATATTGATTTCCTGTCTGCGGTTGGTGTATTTCCTGTTGCATAGGCGTAAACTTGTACACACTGTGTTGATAAAATGCTCATGAAGGGTCTGTGCAGAGTTGACAATATCCATATTTTTGACCTTTTATTTTTTATTTTTTGCAGATCGGGAAGACCAGTCTATTCTTTGCACGTAAGTAACCAAGTTTCAATCATGCTCGTCTCAGTAGCTCACATCCTTTTATTTTCTTATCTGATTGCATTTTTTATTTTTATTTTTCTTGCTTGCATGTCATCTCCAGAGGCGAGTCTGGTGCTGGTAAGACGGAGAACACCAAGAAGGTTATCCAGTATCTTGCTCATGTTGCTTCCTCCCACAAGACAAAGAAAGATCAGGTCAGTCCCGCCTGTTGTCATACAGCCTCCACCTTTTTACAAATGCATTTAATCCAAAAGTATCGTTTAATTTTGTTTTTCCTGTTGTGCTGCATACTGATCTGTATCTGTGCGATTTGTGTGGACAGTAAACGATTGTTTTCTTCAGTAAGAAAACCCGACAGTGATCTGCTCTAAAGGAACCACCTTTTTTTTTCTAGATGTAAAAACTGACTTTATCTGATGTTTTGCTGAGTGTTATTGAACCAGAAAGGTGTGCAAAGTCAGGCAGCCCTGGCTTTTGTCAGGCAAAGCAGGAGAACCTGTTCTTCTGCTTGTCAGCCACATGTAATGCAGCACAGAGGACCCCAGAGGGGCTTTAAAGAAACCACACCTTTCATCCCTTTTTGAGGTTGTTTTTCTTTTTTTCATCCCCCATCAACAGGGTTCATACCTGTCACATGTGAGTTTATCCTTCCTCCTCCACCTGCTTCTGTCACCATGTTCTTTTTTTTCCCTATCCTTTCTCTTCCCCCACTCCTTCTCTTCCCACTCGCTCACTGAAGCCTGCTCTGTTTTGGGAGTCACTTTGTATGGAGGGCAGAGGTGACATGTCTTGCCAGCCATTAGGAAGTCGGGAGGAAGTTTGTTTGCAGCTCGTTGGCAGCCGTACATGTTCCCGTGAAAAGTTCAACCAGACAATAGTAGTGGAAGGCGGGGGAGAGGGGGGGTCTGTATAGATGGGGAAAAAAATCCACCAAATTTTTCGTTTTTGGTTAAAAAACATTTTTTTTATTTGTCTGGTTGAATTTTTCATTGAAGCGCAATTTTATTGTGCAAAAAATCGTGAATTGCTTCCTTGTTTTTGCTTTGTTTTACAAGAAGGCTATAAATTTATTAAGATTTTTACATTTTACACAGTGACTTGCAAATGTTTTTGTTGAAATTTTTTTTGTCAGACCAACAAAATGTTGCATGTATTGGCCAATGGAAAGTAAAATTATGCATGGATTTAAAAAAAAAAAAAAGTAAGTGATAAAGTAGAGAGAATCTGCAGTTAAATTGTTTTTGGCTCCCTTTGATTTTTATTTATTTGTTTTTTCAGTTCAGTCAAAAATCAAATAACTTCTTTATAGCACTGCAACAATTTCAACAACTTGACTGAATAGGTACATGCAGAAGCACAAGGCTAACATTTATATTGTCAAATTAAACTAAATTTCATACACTTCTTATATTTAGATCATTAAATAAAAACACAAAAGGAAAGAAAACAGATGCATCACAATTTTAATGTTTTTAGCATATTTGATTTACTCTCATTACCTAAATATAAAGCAACCAGCCGGTTTTAGCGGCTACCTGGTTAGCCAACACTGAACTACACCCCGATCACAGCATGCACATGGTGACCCATGGTAGTGGCAGTATCATGCTCTTTAGTACGGACCAGGAAGCTGGGTAGATTAGAGATGACGGACTGTATAAATGATATGCAGTAATCATGTTCAATAATACTTCAAAATAATTTGAGATTGGTGCTTCCATGGAACCAACAGGGACAAAGATGGTTCAAACAACAAAAGTAAAAATCCCAACTATTACCCCAGTTTTTGGAGTTTGCAAGTGCAATCAGTTCATTTTATTGAAATGAATAGTTTTAATAATAGTTTTTTTTTGTCTTTCTTGATGGTAAATCATACAGTCACTCATCCAGTTGGATAATCAACCTAAGCACATAGGCATAGATGCAATTCAGTGCTTTATAATGGCCTACTCAAAGTCCAGTAAATCCATCTGAGCGTCTGGGCGAAGACTTTACTGTAGTCATATTTATCAGATAAGCAGGGGCTGAATACATGTTTTCCACACTTTTCATATTTTTATTTCTACAAAAAAAGCTGAAAATTCTGCATAATTTTCCTTCCTCTTCCAAATATGCTTTACATTCTCTGTCAACTGATATTCTAATAAAACATATTAAACTTTGAGACAGCAACCTGACAGAATGTTTAAAAAAAAAAAAAAAAAAGAATATTAATAATAATTTAAAAAACAAATTAAAACCTTTTGCAAGGCACTGTGTATTGTTGAGTATGTGTTTACGCTTCAACACGAATCATTTTGAACTCGAGTCATGCTTGTTTTGGACATTTTCTGTGTGTTTGTGTGTTTTTAACCGTTCACCAAGGGTTTCTTAAAGCCTTAAATTAAATAAGGAAGGACTGAAAAGTTCCCTTTACTGAGGCTTCACTGGACTGTTCTTCTCTGTATCAGGTGCTGGGTTTGTTGACGGTCTCTGGGTCTGGGTTGTTGTTGTTGGGGCACTAATGCGTCATGTGTTGGGTTTTATGCTTGGGTGGAAAATGTGCGTTGCTGCTGCTGGTCTGTTTATTTAAATGTTGTTGTTTTTTCTCCTTTCTCAAATGTAAATTGCATATGGTCAATCAACAAATATTAATATTCCCGAATATTTGATTTTAGAATAAAATCAAAATCGGCTAAATGATTTTAGACCAAATCTCAGTCTTTGTTTACCATTCTACCAGTAGAATGGTAAACAAAGACTTTGGATGACAAATATTTTTGCTAAAATTGTCATCATGATGTGACTGAGTATAAGGGCCACGTTAAGAAAATTAAAAATAGGATAAAATTATGAGGGGAAAAAGTCATATTATTGTAAGAAAAAAGTCAAAAATAATATGCCGGTAATATTATGACTTTATTCTTACATTATTACAACTTTATTCTTGTATGACTTTATTCTCATAATACGACTATTGTTGTAATACCACAACTTTATACTTGGATTTGAATAACTTTTAATTTTTTTTTTATTTTTAATTTTTTCTTAGTATGGTCCAATTATTCCGTCGTATTATGAAGTATGAATTTTAACTTTTTTTTAAAAGAACATTCTCTGCAAATCTGTTACCTTTCACCAGGGGGAGCTGGAGAAGCAGCTACTGCAGGCTAATCCCATCCTGGAAGCCTTTGGAAATGCCAAAACAGTCAAAAACGACAACTCTTCCAGATTTGTATGAATTATTGCAAAGTTAAGATTTCTAATAAATTTTTAGTTTCACATTTTGGTTTAAAATTATTTATTTTTTCTCCTTGTAGGGAAAATTCATTAGAATCAACTTTGATGTCAACGGCTACATCGTTGGTGCCAATATTGAAACCTGTATCCTGATTACTGTAGTTTTCCTTCCTCCCTCATTTGAATGATTTAGGAATTGAACGGTTAAGCTGCTAAATTAGTTGTTGTCAAAACCTTTCCTTGACAAACTGACCCCAAGACTTGCTGGAGAAATCCCGTGCCATTCGCCAGGCCAAAGATGAGAGGACGTTTCACATTTTCTACTACATGCTCACAGGAGCAGGAGACAAGCTACGAAGTAAGCTGCTGCTTGGATATTTAGCGGAAGGTTTACTATTTGTTGCGTTCTTATAAAGTCACTTGGTGTGAAAATCAAATATTTCCATTTTGCCGTTGACCACAGATGAGCTTCTCCTTGAAAACTACAACAACTACCGATTCCTTTCCAACGGAAACGTCACGATCCCGGGACAGCAGGACAAGGATCTGTTCACAGAAACCATGGAGGCCTTTAGGATCATGGGGATTCCAGAGGATGAGCAGATCGGTAAGGAAACAACCTCTAGCATTAGTATTTACTTCCCAGGTCTGGAAAACCTCTGAATATCTTGACCATTCCTGGTCCCAATTTCTAGATTTATAACCACATTTCTGCCTGATGGTCTATCCTGTCTTGTGTCCAGCTTTCAATTCGGCTTTTCGTTTTATGTGACTGGTATTTGGGTGTCGAGTTCCCATTTAAAGCATTTTTAAAAGGAATTTCTTTCTTCTTAAAAACAGTAGTTTTCCTCTAAATGTTAAAGTTCTTTAAAATTACAAAGGGGAAAAAACACTTTTTAGTACCTTGTAAAACCAATGTTCTGTTGAACCACAGTAGTCTGTTTTATAGTAGCTATAAAACAATGTAAATGTTTTTAGTGAGAATGCGAACACCAGCGTTCTGGATCGGTTTGACATAAACTTAATGTATTTCTGCTCATTTTCTTGTTTTTGCGTAGGCATGTTGAAGGTGGTGGCCGCAGTGCTGCAGCTCGGAAACATGAGCTTCAAGAAGGAACGGCACACAGACCAAGCCTCAATGCCTGACAATACAGGTAAAGATCAACCTCATCTCCGCACATTGAAGTCTCTTCCCCCCCAATCAGCTGTGATAATGTTGTTTCTCTGCACCAGCTGCCCAGAAAGTGTGCCACCTCATGGGCATGAACGTGACGGACTTCACCAGGGCCATCCTGTCCCCCAGAATCAAAGTGGGCCGAGACTACGTCCAGAAGGCTCAGACTCAGGAGCAGGCGGAGTTTGCTGTGGAGGCCCTGGCCAAGGCTACCTATGAGCGGATGTTCCGCTGGCTGGTCATGAGAATCAACAAAGCGCTGGACAAGACAAAGAGACAGGGAGCCTCCTTCATCGGCATCCTGGACATCGCCGGCTTTGAGATCTTCGAGGTGAAAAACGAACCATCCTGGACGACGTTGGCGTCCACACACATGACGATCGGTGGGTTCTGAGCGGTGTCCTCTTCTCTTTGCAGCTGAACTCCTTCGAGCAGCTGTGCATCAACTACACCAACGAGAAGCTGCAGCAGCTCTTCAACCACACCATGTTCATCCTGGAGCAGGAGGAATACCAGAGGGAGGGCATCGAGTGGAGCTTCATCGACTTCGGCTTGGACCTGCAGCCTTGCATCGACCTCATCGAGAAACCTGTTAGTTCCTCTGCTCTTTAAATATTTTAGTACGAGAAGATTTTGCACCAATATGTTGTCCAACATTCTCTCTTTTTCTTCTGCCTCCAGGCCAGTCCTCCTGGTATCCTGGCTTTGCTGGATGAAGAGTGCTGGTTTCCCAAGGCGACAGACAAGAGCTTTGTGGAGAAGGTGGTCCAGGAGCAGGGCACACACCCCAAGTTCCACAAGCCCAAGAAACTGAAGGACGAAGCAGATTTCTGCATCATTCACTACGCTGGCAAGGTAGACCTGCACACTCTACATTCTCCTTTATACCATGTTGACACAGCTGCGTTTTGGTTACAAATGTAAAACACACTTGTCAAACAAAATGGCGGCTCTGGGCCTGCTGACATCACTTTGAACTATGGAAACCAAAGTTTTCCAAAAATGAAACCTTCAAAAACCAAAATTTCAGCTTTGCCCAAAGCCATAAACCATGCTTGAGATTTCCTGACGATGCGTTTCCTGTCAGGTGGATTACAAAGCAGATGAGTGGCTGATGAAGAACATGGACCCCCTGAACGATAACGTCGCCACGCTCCTCAACCAGTCCACCGACAAGTTTGTGTCTGAGCTCTGGAGGGACGGTGAGTTTAGGCAGACATGGCTTCAGTAGGGTCAGGAGTTTTCTCTAAACTGTTCAGAGTTCTCACTTCTTTTACTGTCCGGTTCTTGGCCTCTGTCTTTACCTTTTTGTCAAACCCTCGCTGGTCGTTTGTCCGTTTCTTCCTTCGTTTGGCCCCGTTCTCGTCTGTCATCTTTTGTTGTTTTTTTTTTCTGTCGGCTCTCAGAGGTACAGCATTGTCAGAGAGCTTATTTTTACCAACGTTTTCCTATTCTGCACTCTGATTCAGGTGAAACGGTTTCTTTCTTACTATTTTCCCCATGCTGTTTGTCTCGTGTCTCAATTATTATTAGCCATAAAGAAAATTTTAAAAAACAGCTATTTTTTTTATTCATCCCAAACTGAAAATGTGAACTACTGGCCTTAAAAAAAACAACTCTATGTAATAATCTCTGGGTCGTTGTTACTCTTTCATTGGACTCTCCTTTTCTCCCTCTGTGTGATAGCGTTGTGTGGGGACCCCTGGTGTTGGTCTTGGGTACTGCAACAGTGCAGCGATGGGTATATACTGCATGGGTTTGATTTTGTCACCACCTTTGGCACACATACACATTCAAATCTGCCATCGCACATAGTTTTCACTCCGATAAACAAACTGTCATCGTTTACAGTTGACAGATCTTTTTAAGTCACTGCATTAAATATATTGATTCAGTTTTTTTGTTTGTTTTTTTTGCCATGGTGTGTTATCCTTCTGGCTTCACTGGCTTCTGTGACTGGCCTGATGTCCTTCTTTTGCATTTACTCGCTGTTTGTGTGGTGTTCTAGTGGTTCTGGTTCTGTAAACCACCTCCTGTGGTCCGGTGTGTGTCTTCTTGAGACAACCTGAGACAACGGTCGTCTTCATTATTCCATGTGACGTGCATTTTGCCTTGAGTTTGCCTGGTTAGACATTCAAACCACCTGAAACTCATTTGAGGTCAAACATAAAGCATGTTTTACTTTTTGTTTTCTTCTTTTTTTTCCTCCACGGTGTTTTCCTTTCCAGTGGATCGCATCGTGGGCCTGGACAAAGTGTCCGGCATGTCCGAGATGCCCGGCGCCTTTAAGACCCGTAAAGGCATGTTCCGCACCGTGGGCCAGCTCTACAAGGAGCAGCTGTCCAAACTCATGGCCACACTGAGGAACACCAACCCCAACTTTGTTCGCTGCATCATTCCCAACCATGAGAAAAAGGTATGTGTGAATTATGATAACATTAGTAAGAATAGGTTTTTTTTTTCTAAATCTTTTAATTATACATATCCTTTTCAAAAAGTTCGTCACATGTCCACTCAGGTAAACAACATGCATTTAGACTTTGGAATATGTATACGACAGGTCAACAATGCTACATATGTTGGGTAAAAGATTTTTTAACATAATTATTGTGCTGTAGTTTGTTTTGTATTTACTAGAGATGCACCGATCCACTTTTTTCACTTGCGAAAGCAATGCCGATATCTGAGGTTTAGTATTGGCCGATACCAATCTGCTATAGAAAATCAGTGCTGAATTGACTAAAAAGTTGTTTGTTTGTTTTTTAAACACATGAATAAATGTACTGAATGACACATTTATTTGATAACTCTCCACCAGTACAGCACATTTAAATACACAAATAGCTTCACAAGCTTGGTCAAACATGCAAAAACAACACAAGTTCAATTTGTTTAGTCTGTGCAATTAGGAATAGAACAGCCAATGTAAAATAAATAATAAAGAAACTGACAAAAACAATATGTTGACTATCTTGGTCAAACATGTTGAAATAAACTGCAACAAATCTTCCTTCCAATGATTCAGAAAGTGCGACAAGAAATTTTAAATATAATGTAAAATAAATAATAAAGCATGCTGCCGCTCGGAGCACAGTTTTCTTCAATGGGAAAATTAAAAGAATAAAAAAAAATATTTTTTTTTAAAGAGTTTTTTGAAAATAAGTTGTGAACATTCAATAAGAAATTAAAAAGTAAGTGTATGAGCCAAACATGCAGATTGACCAGCATGGTTCCGTCTTTCTAGGCTGGAAAGCTGGACCCCCACCTGGTTCTGGACCAGCTCAGGTGTAACGGAGTGCTGGAGGGGATCCGTATCTGTAGGCAGGGATTCCCCAACCGCATCGTTTTCCAGGAGTTCAGACAGAGGTAAGGCAGCAGAATCCACTGCTTATTTATTATTGTTTTAGCAGATGAGGAGCGTATAAAGATGAATAAATGTTCTTTTTCTCAGGTATGAAATCCTAACTCCAAACGCCATCCCCAAGGGCTTCATGGACGGGAAGCAGGCCTGCGTCCTCATGGTGGGATTCCTGCAGACGTAGATTTACAAACCCCATTTTCCTCTGCGATCCAACTTAGCGATTGTTTTCTTGTTTTTAATATCAGATCCAGTCTCTGGAGCTGGATGCTAACCTGTACCGCATTGGCCAGAGCAAAGTGTTCTTCAGGGCCGGAGTCCTGGCTCACCTGGAGGAGGAGAGGGACATGAAGATCACTGACATCATCATCAGTTTCCAGGCCTGGTGCCGAGGCTACGTGGCCCGCAAGTAAGACGAGAGCCGCTTTATTCATTCCTAAACCAGTTTATATGGAGTCAAATATTTTTAATGAATCAGAGCCTCAGTATGACGCTGCCACCTCCGTGCTCAGCAGGTAGAAAAGCAGTGTAATGTTTGGTAGTATTGATTCAGAAGCGTCATCTCTAAACATCCTGAACCACATTCCTGTACTGAGAGGTAACAAATTCGGTAAGATTAATCGATTATTGGAATAACCATCAATTCATTTAGTAATCAATTAATCGTTGACTGAACTATACAGGCTGTAAAAATTTGAACAAACTTAATTATAGCAATTATAGCAAGTCAGAATCTTTACTAAAAACTAAAGTTTCTCTAAGAATGATAGTTTTAGACTATCTGAGTTAAGTTTTTGTACAGAAGTTGTTTAACTTCCAGAGCATGGAATTAAATCCGGGAGCGGTTTGTTGTTTTAACAAAGCTTGTCGATCTAACAAGACGAGTTTTATATCTCGTTTTAACACGTTTGTTTTAACGAGATAGAAAACTACGCTCCTCTGACAGGTTGCAGCTTGTTAAAAAGTCATAAGGCGGCTAACTAACGACTCTCCTCCTCCTTATCCCGTTTCCTCTAAACACTTAAAAATCCCAAGTTGTGTTGCTGGTTTACTGTTACGACCTTTCTTGTTTAAAAGACAAAAATATTTTGGTCTTGATGAACCGTTAATCTCGTAACAAGATTTTTAAAATGGCGTCATTTTAAAATTTGTTAAAGGTTTGTGTGTTTCACCCTGAAAAACAAACGCATTATTAAAAGCATAAAAATTTGACTTTTTCCAATAGCACTTCTGAATTTGTGATTGTGGGGATTACTGATGATTTGTTGTAGCGTGTGAATGTTTCTGATGGTCGACGTTTTGCTTGCAGGGCTTTTGCAAAGCGACAGCAGCAGCTGACGGCCATGAAGGTGATTCAGAGGAACTGTGCTGCTTATCTTAAACTGAGGAACTGGCAGTGGTGGCGACTCTTTACCAAGGTAACCCTAAAAAAACAACGTCCTATTGATTAAACTTTGGTATCTTCTTTTCTCACTCTTCCAGATTTAAACATTTCCTTTTCCCCTCTTAGGTGAAGCCTCTGCTTCAAGTCAGCCGGCAGGAGGAGGAGATGCAGGCCAAGGATGAAGAGCTGCATAAGGTGAAGGAGAGGCACCTGCAAGCTGAGCAGCAGCTCCAGGAGATGGAGGAAAAACATCAACAGGTATCACTTTTGAGAAAGAACGACGCTTCACGCAACTGCTTACGGTTGAATAAAGGCTAACCACAAAATCGTCTGTTGCCGTTTACCAGCTGAATGCCGAGAAGATGGCCCTGCAGGAGCAGCTGCAGGCCGAGACGGAGCTCTGCGCCGAGGCAGAGGAGATGAGAGCCCGCCTGGCCGCCAAGAAGCAGGAGCTGGAGGAGATCCTCCACGACCTGGAGGCGCGCGTGGAGGAGGAGGAGGAGCGCGCGTCGCACCTGGCTACCGAGAAGAAGAAGATGCAGCAAAATATCTCCGTAAGAAAACACCGACGGTTTTGATAAGCGGTTCTTCAGGCTGTGATCTGCCTCATCAAACATCCTGTCATGGATGTGCCAACAGGACCTGGAGCAGCAGCTGGATGAAGAGGAGGCAGCCAGGCAAAAGCTGCAGCTGGAGAAGGTCACTGTGGAGGCAAAGATGAAGAAGATCGAAGAGGAAGTCATGGTTCTAGACGATCAGAACAACAAACTGCTCAAGGTTTGGATTCTGGCATATTTTCTCCTTATAACCAAGTCCAGTGGAGCTGATTTGGAGGTCATCAGCATGTAACTATTGCTGTCTGAAGAAATGTGTTGCACCCAACCACAAATAACCAATAAGAGCCAGGAGGCAGGTCTTAGCACTGTTGATCAATCTCTTGTACCTGCTACTAAATGTGCTAATGGCAGAGACACGACTTACCAGAAAAACGTATATCCGTTGTCATTAGGGAATTCACAACTAATATGAAACCAGTGCTGGCTGTCTTTTTGTCGCGTCACAATTTTATTTACTTTTTTTTTCCCCCCTCATCCAGGAGAAAAAGTTGATGGAAGAGAGAATCTCTGAATTCACTACCAACCTAGCAGAGGAGGAGGAAAAATCCAAGAGTTTACAGAAACTGAAGACAAAACACGAGGCCATGATCACAGACCTGGAAGGTAGGAAGAAACATTTAGGATGCAGGGTGCTTGAAATCCTTGAAAAGGCTTGAATTTGAATGAGCTCTGCTTGATTTCTGTATAAATTCCTTAAAAGTGCTCGACATTCAAACTTCACAGCTTTGTAATTAAGTGCAATCGATTAATTGAAAGCCTAAATAGGGAAAACATTTTACGATTGAGACCAGATATTTTTATAACCTAATAATGAGACATTATTTTTTTCTTATCTGAAGTTAAATCAGACTAAACTTTTCTTCTTTTTTGTCAGTTAGAATCACCAAAATAATTATTTTGAAACCTAAAGTTTAGTTATATTTTAGTTCACTTTGTACCTGCTGTAGAATGTTGAATAGTATCATAAGACATTGTTAGTGATGATGACGTATAACCCTGAACTTTTTGGTTCATTTAGTTCAAGCATGAGAATTGCTTCTGAAAGCTCAGAAATAAAATTTGGGCAATTAAAAAAACAATCCAGATTTTCCAAAATTTTTATTTAAAAAAACAGAAAATTGTGTTAATTAATAACATGGCTTTATCGCACAGTCCTAGTCCAAGCTGGTATTATTTCTACCACCTCTCTCTAATCAATAATCGATCACCTTGTGTTCAGATCGGCTGCGTCGGGAGGAGAAGGCGCGTCAGGAGCTGGAGAAGAACAGACGCAAGCTGGAGGGCGACTTCACCGAGACACACGACCAGATCGCCGAGCTCCAGGCTCAGATCGCCGAGCTGCGCGCCCAGCTGGCCAAGAAGGAGGAGGAGCTCCAGGCCGCCCTGGCCAGGTCCGCTTGAGCTCAGAATGTTGCCTCTGCGCAAAACTCACCAACTTGTTGCCTTACTTCACTAAACTTTGCTATGAATGTCCTCTGTTAAGAATCGAGGAGGAGGCCGCGCAGAAAAACATGGCTCAGAAGAAAATCAGAGAGCTGGAGGCTCAGCTTTCCGAACTGCAAGAGGACCTGGAGCTGGAGAAGCAGGCCCGCGTGAAGGCCGAGAAACACCGCAGGGACCTGGGGGAGGAGCTGGAGGCCCTGAAGACGGAGCTGGAGGACACCCTGGACTCTACAGCGGCTATGCAGGAGCTCAGGTAGGAAGACTGGTTCAGTTCCCATTCACTTTATGGTGGAGAAGGTAAATTTGCTTAATGGGAACATGCCAATTTATAAATGACTCACATTTTTCAATGAAGTAGGAGGATCATCTCTCTGCATGTGTAATTGTGGTTCTTATTTAATGGAAATGCTGCAATTGCAATTTTTTTCGACATTAGCGGAATATCAATTAAGTTTTGTAAACTTTGGCAATGGAAATGCTGCTTGTAGCTCTTAATACTTTGACCAAACTGACAAAGAATTGAGCAATGTTTAAACTAATGAAAATAAATTCAGCTTCAGCCTTTTCTACTTGGAATTTGTAGTTGCAATGGAAAAAATGGGTCATGCTTTCTCAGTAAAAACCTGCCAAAATAAGCAATAAATTAATTAATTGCATGATAAATTATAGTCATCAACAAACATTGGCCTTTAATATTTTTTTTAAAATGCTGCAAACATTTGACATCTACTACAAAGCACTTGGCTGGGATTTTGTAAAACAAAAAGTTCAAACTGACACGTTTGCTTGTTTTCCCCTTCAAAGGTTGAATGATCATTTTCTGAAACATAATTTTGGCTCCAGGTTTTATAATCCATTTTAATTATTGTTGTTTTTTTTAAATGTTCTTTAGAAATTAGCATTTTATGTCTTTGAAAGGGCTCATTTGCATTAATATGCCATGATTATAATTATATCAGTTGAAAATGGTCTCAAACTGACGATATTATCATTTATCGCAATAATTTCGGAGACAATTCATCGTCCAGTAATATTTCTTATCGCGACACGGCCTGTTTCCAGGTGACTGAGTTAGTGGTACTTCAATAAAAGGCTCTTGGTGGCCTGAAGGTCGCTGACCTCTTCTGGTTTTGTGAAAGCTAAGCGTCTCTTGAAAGTGTTGATTTTCTCAAAAGCCCGCTCTCCTCTGCCGGTGCTCCTACAGGACCAAACGTGAGACGGAGGTGACTCACCTGAAGAAGAGCCTGGAGGAAGACGCCCGAGTCCACGAGCATCAGCTGGCTGAGATGAGGCAGAAGCACAGCCAGGCCTTCGACGAGCTCAACGAACAACTGGAGCAGGCGAAGAGGGTACACTCTCCATGCTACTACCTTCTGTTCTTTCTTTCTCCACTTGTATCTTAACAACAACCACTGACTTTCTGTTTTCCCCCGCAGAACAAAGTGTCGATGGAGAAGGCCAAACAAGCCTTGGAGTCTGAGAAGAACGAGCTGACCATCGAGCTGCAGACGCTGATGCAGGGCAAGACCGACTCCGAGCACCGCAGGAAGAAGGCCGAAGGAATGGCACAGGAGCTGCAGGCCAAATACTCTGAGGCCGAGCGCCAGAGGGTGGAGCTGTCTGAGAAACTGGCTAAAGTGCAGGTATGTTTCTGGATCCACCGCTTTCCAAATCATTAACCCTGATATCCATCAAATACGGCGTACGATCACTGACACAAGGTAAAACTCACTTCGACAATCTACTAAAGCTTGTCCTCTCTTTTCATCTCTCCACAGGCTGAGCTGGATAATGTTAGCGGCATGCTGAGCGAGGCTGAGGGGAAATCCATAAAGGCCACTAAAGACTTCTCAGCTGTGGAATCCCAGATGCAGGACGTCCAGGTACAACATGGCAGAACCAAACGTAGCTGTAGACAGAGCTGACCCAACATCTCAGAAAGAAACTACAGCTGTTAAAAGTACTGTAGTAAGATGATATCTGCAAACTGTCTCCTCCAGTACCTACAAATAGATGTGGCCTTATTTAACACGCGTTTATAGGCCTATCGCAATAAATCAAATAATTGCAGGATAAATTGAAACGCTTTAATAATTTCCATTTGCATCATTTATCGTTTTTCTCTTTGTATAATAAACTGGATGACAAAAGTCTTCAGTCTGGTGCTCTGGTCTCAATTAGCCTCTTTTTTTTAAGGATAATTTTATTTAGAGACTTCATAATCCATTTTATTTGTTTTGTTAATTTGGATATTTAAAAGGTCTTCCAGTTCAAGAATTAAATGTTCATTTAAAGTTTGTTAATCTTTGAGAATTTGTTCTTGCATCATCATGCCATCATAATTATATTACTTGAAAATGGCCTCAAAACAACAATATTATTGTTTATTGCAATAACTTCTGGGACAATTTATCATCCAGCTAAATTTATTGTCACAGGCCTACATGTTGAAACATTATAGAAATAATACTGATGAAAAGAAAATAAATAAAATAAATGCATATTATTTTGTAACTTAAAAATTGTTTCTAATTTTTTTATTATTATTATTATTTTGGAAGGACCATCATTCTTTAAAGTTCAACTTTGTACTTCGACACAATAAGCATTCCATATTGACTGTCTGAAAGGCTTACAGACTTCATGTCGCTATCTCTGAGCGTGGAATTTTATTTTCTATTTCCTACACATTTCTAAATGGACAACTCAGCAATTCCTCTAGATTTTCATCAGAACAAATAATTGTCTGCATATAATGCCAACTTTGTATCTTCTCAAACCTTAGAAATATCATTTATGTTTAATAAACAGACCAGGTACTCGCCTGTGGGGGACACAGCAAGCAATGCTGAGCACTATTTTCTTTACCTCCACTTTGCCAGATGCTTTATAAGTAAATTCTAAAAGCTTACACTTTACATACTTCATCATGCAGCTGTTAAGTCAAAGTTTCTGTCTTGCTGTGCCACAGGAACTCCTCCAAGAAGAGACGCGTCAGAAGCTCTCCCTCAACACTCGTCTGCGGCAGCTGGAGGACGAACAGAACAACCTGAAAGAGCAGCTGGAGGAAGAGGAGGAAGCCAAGAGGAATGTGGAGAGGCAGCTTCAGTCGGTGCAGACTCAGGTGAGACGCACCAGTCAGCTGGTGGAGCAAACTTTCTAGTGACAATTTCATTCAAGTGTTTCAACACCAGTGTACCGGTTTGCACCAATAACAAACGAGCAACGCCTCTCCACAGCTTGCTGACATGAGGAAGAAGGTGGAGCAGGACGCTGGCTCTCTGGAGTCCGCCGAGGAGGGGAAGAAGAGACTGCAGAGGGACCTGGAGAGCACCAACCAGCGGCTGGAGGAGAAATGCGCCGCGTTCGACAAGCTGGACAAAACAAAGACGCGTCTGCAGCAGGAGCTGGACGACCTGCTGGTGGACCAGGACCACCTCCGGCAGATTGTGTCCAATCTGGAGAAGAAACAGAAGAAGTTTGACCAGGTCAACGAGAGACGCCGAAGCAGGAAGCGCCGGGGTTTCTGTTGAAGATCGAAGCCGTAACCGTTGGCTTTCTGTCGTTCCCAGATGCTTGCAGAGGAGAAGAATATCTCGGCGCGCTATGCGGAGGAGCGAGACCGAGCCGAAGCCGAGGCGCGCGAGAAAGAAACCCGCGCTCTGGCTCTGACCCGAGAACTGGAATCTCTGATGGACATCAAGGAGGAGCTGGACCGCAACAACAAGCTGCTGCGCACTGAAATGGAGGATCTGGTTTCGTCTAAGGATGACGTGGGCAAGAACGTAAGTTTAAAAAAAAAAAATTTTCACTGGCTAAGTTCTCTTTCTTGCAAAATCCAGCCTTAACTCTCCATTTCCCCGTGCTCTACAGGTCCACGAGCTGGAGAAGTCCAAGCGTGCCATGGAGCAGCAGCTGGAGGAGATGAGGACTCAGCTGGAAGAGCTGGAAGACGAGCTGCAGGCCACGGAGGACGCCAAGCTGCGCCTGGAGGTCAACATGCAGGCCATGAAAGCCCAGTACGAGAGAGACCTGGCAGGGCGCGACGAGATGGGAGAGGAGAAGAAGAGAGCTCTGGTCAAACAGGTCCGTCTGTCCATCCCTGGGTCGCTGACAGAAATACAGCCCGGCTGATGTGTTTCTACCTCTCAACTTTTCATGTTTGGTCACAATATAAGAGCAAACTTCACTGGGTTTGACTGAGATTCTCTCTGATTTGACTAATCGATATAATTTTCAACTTTTTTACTACAAATAAAAAATCTAAAGGTGTGTATTTGGTATGATGTAGAATTAGGGCCAGGCAAAGAATTAATTTTTTTCCATTTTAAGAATAAAGTCTTAATGTCATAAAATTGAAGTTGAACGACGTCAAAATAATACGAGCATGAAGTTAATTAGCCATGCCGTGAAAACCAAGGTAACGCAGCAGACTGGTCAAAAAAACTGGGTTGTAACGTGACCAGATATGAAAACTACTTTTGGTCGTTAATCGTGGTTATAGGCAAGCGGCTTCACATTTCTTGTGGCTAACATCAATGGGCGTGACCCCCGTAGGTGCGTGAGATGGAGATGGAGCTGGAAGACGAGAGGAAGCAGCGCTCTGCCGCCGTGGCGGCGCGCAAAAAGCTGGAGCTGGACCTGAAGGAGCTGGAGGCCGCCATTGACACGGCCAACAAGAACCGTGACGAGGCCCTGAAGCAGCTCAAGAAGCTTCAAGTGAGCTCAGCTACTAAACCCTAAAGCTATTAAACATGTCTTCCCAGGATCTCAGTTTGAACTTTTTCTTTTTCTTGTAATCCTCAGGCTCAGATGAAGGATCTGCTCCGAGAGCTGGAGGACACTCGCATGTCCAGAGACGAGATCCTGGCCCAGAGCAAGGAGACGGAGAAGAAGCTGAAGGCCATGGAGGCCGACATGATCCAGATGCAGGAGGTTGGTGAAAACACCAGGCGTCCGCCTCGCCACCTACCACCTGCTGATTACTGATGTGTTTTTTTAATTCATCCACCATCAGGAGCTGGCAGGAGCAGAGCGAGTGAAGCGACAGGCCATCCAGGAGAGAGACGAGCTGCAGGACGAAATCAACAACCAGGCCGCCAAGAAGTACGACTTCTGTCAAAACGAGCTCGACTTTTCTTCATAATCTGCGTTTCTGAACCTCTGATCCGTTTCCCCTTAGCGCTCAGGCTGCGGAGGAGAGGAGGCGGCTGGAGGCTCGCATCACCCAGCTGGAGGAGGAGCTGGAGGAGGAGCAGTGCAACACGGAGCTGACCAACGACCGGCTGAAGAAGGCCATGCTGCAGGTCCGTTTGCGCTTTAACAGTCGCCTTTCTCCCAGACCGGACCAGTACAATCCCAACCGGTTTGTCTCCTCTTTAGACCGACCAGATCAACGTGGAGCTGACCGCAGAGCGCAGCACCTCCCAGCGGCTGGAGGGCGCACGCAGCCAGCTGGAGCGCCAGAACAAGGAGCTGAAGCTGAAGCTGCAGGAGCTCGAGGGAACCGTCAAGTCCAAGTACAAGGCCAACATGGCCGCCCTGGAGGCCAAGATCGCCCAGTTGGAGGAGCAGCTGGACATCGAAACCAGGTGTGGAAACGTAGCTGATCTGAACAAAAAAGGCAACTACGACGGCGTAAATTTCCTCCAAAAAAAAACTCTAGAAAGATTTTCTAGAAAAAAACTGAAATGTCTGAGTTTGAAAAGTTTAAAATTCGCTGGAATTAAATCAAAAAATTTGGAGATGAATCTCAATTTTCTAGAAAAAATGTCGGTTTGAAAAGTCAAAAATATTTAAAATAATTTCCTGGGGGGGGGGGTTTCTAGAAAATTTCTAAGATTAATTAAAAATTTTCTGACTTCTGCCTAGCAAATATTAAACTTTTCAAACGCTGAATTTTCTTAAATAAAAACAATTTCAAAATGTATACTGTGGGAAAGTAGACATGTAATGCGATATGCAGTTTACTCAGGACTAGGAATTGTGATTCCCTAAGGAGCCGACTCAAACCAATTTTTTTTTGCACTTCTACTAATGACGTGCTTTTCCTCAGGGAGAGGCAGACTGCCACCAAACTGGTGAGACGCACCGAGAAGAAGCTGAAGGAAGTCATCCTGCAGGTGGATGACGAGAGGCGCACTGCAGAGCAGCACAAGGACCAGGTCCGACTTCCACTTTCTCTGAAACACATATAACTGTTAATCAAAACGTTAGTTTAGCCTCCCTTTAACTAGACCGCAGGCATAATAGAGGGACTTTGCACCAATGTCAAATAAATGCTTTTGTTCATCCAGCCTCATCAGAGTTCATTTCTCTTTTCCAGACGGACAAGTTGAACTCTCGCATGAAGCAGCTGAAGCGCCAACTGGAGGAGGCTGAGGAGGAGGCCCAGAGGGCCAACGCCAACCGAAGGAAACTCCAGAGGGAGCTGGAGGACGCCACGGAGTCTGCAGACGCCATGAACCGCGAGGTGTCCTCCCTCAAGAGCAAGCTGAGGTAGGAAGACCACGACGACGCACAACTCCTTCAACAGCAGCATCATGTCACAAAACAAGAGATGACTGATGCAGGTTCTACCTTCGATGTCACTCATTTTCATTCTGGGCCGTATGTAGATCATGAATGTTCTTAAAAGGCTGGTTGTGCTAGAATCTATTGATAAAACTCTTTAAGCTGTTAACATTTTAATGAATAGCTCTCTCCATTTGGTAAATAGTTAAAATTAAATATTAAAAGTTTTCACATTGATCAGTCCCTCCAGGATCGATTTTTTTTTTTCTCGTTTTGTGCAAATTTTGAAATATTTTAAAATTATTTTTCAAAATTTGCACTAATTGTGTCAAACTTGTATTTATTTATTTATTATTCTCCATGCTTTCATGGAGAATAGCAGCAGTGTTGAAAAAGAAACACTGCCGGGCGTGCTGTGGTGGCGGAGGGGTTAGTGCGACCCACATTCAGAGGCAACGTAGCCTCGACGCGGCTGTCGCGGGTTCGACTCCCGGACCCGACGACGTTTACCGCATGTCTTCCCCCCTCTCCTTCCCCCTTTCCTGTCAGCCTACTTTGAAAAAGGGACACTAGAGCCCACAAAAAGACCCCTTGCGGGGCAAAAAAAAAAATAAAAAAAAAAAAAAAAAGAAAAAGAAACACTGCCACCTGCAGGTGGGAGTTGGCGTCACTGAAGACCAATGTTTTTTTACTATATTTGAGGAAAATTTGCAATAAACTCACAGCTATTCAGTAGAGCAAAAGAATGCAGTAATCTGTTGATTTTGAATGGATTTCATGAGGGCCGCATAAAAAGCTGCAGATTTGGCCCCCGACCCTTGACTTTGACACACGTTCCTTTTTTAAAGAACTGATTAGCTTTTCCTAACTTTAACTTTCTGTTCCAGGCGTGGCGACTTGCCCTTCAGCGTAACTCGCCGCACTGTCCCTCGCGTGGAAAACGTGGAGAGCGACGAGGAAAGCGAGCCCAAGGCCGAAGCCCCGGAGCCCCAAGCTTGAAGGGCCCCATCCTCCGGCCCCATCGCCACTCGATTCCTCCACGCTGAATCCTAACCAGAAAGAGCAGCAAAATACTGTAAAGAAGAAAAAAAATCATGTCCAGAGTAAAGGCAGGGATTCTGCTCAGTCCAAGTTCAGTCCTGCGACTGTCCGATCTATCCGAACAGCATCAAACTATGCATCCATAACAGCTACACGCCAGTAAATGTAGACAATCGCTATTCCAACACACTCTCACAATTTTTTTTTTTTTTTCAATTTCTGTCATCACTTCCTTTTTCATTCTCTGGGAAAAGTAACTATTTTTATAAGGAAAATTTAGACTTGTAATAGACCTGATTTAGGATTTATTTTTCTAATAGAGGGGAAAATAAATGAAGCAAATAAAATGGAAGGGGACCAAAGTAATATCAAGTAGAAGTTTCTATTATGCAGACATTTTCTTTTTGTTTCGTTTAAAATAATGGCTAAGAATGGAAAATGCTTCAAGTGTATTACGCTCATTTGTCCCTCTTCTTCGAGGTTCTTAAAGATTTATGCAATATCCTGAAATGTACTCGACATGCTTAGCTGTGATTAGCGCTCATTTCGATGTTTTGGCCGAGAATATTTTGTACGTGAAGTCGATCGGAGACGTCCTGAAGGTGTTTAATTGGTGCGCTGAAATTTTCTTAATTTTGCACTGAGACAGAAGAAAAGTTAACCTAAATGACGTACCACTGCGTTTGTGGAGTTCCAACGAAACGGCAAAGATGCAGCTTTGAAGTCTATGAATGACCGTGCACACACACACACACACTGCCAACACACACTATAAAAAGCCTTAAATGCAACTGACACCTACTTGGCAGGGTTCACGGCTGTTTGTTTTTGCTTTCTGGACGTACATTGATTGTCGTTTTTCTCGCTATCAGCGTTTTTCGTATGTTCAGGGTGAAGTATAAATAGTAGGGTAGCTTTTTTTTTCGTTTGTTTTTTTTGATTCGCAGCACACACTGTATTCTTAAGGCACAGCTTGCTAAGAGAGATGAACCAAAGGCAGATTTAAGAGGGAAAGAGATTCTTTGATACTCTGCAGCTTGGCAACAGCGTGGTATAGACATGAGATTGTGTTTGCATGAGATCTGGTGGAGATATCGCGACCTGAAGCCCCTCACAGGCTGTGCCCAGGGTCACCTTTTGGCTCACACTGCTGGAAAGTGAGAGGATTGTGTTACTTCCAAAATGACGACTCGTAATTCGAAAGATTGCAGATTTCGTACCTACTAAACAAAGGCGATCCAAAAGAAAAAAAAGGATTAAAAAAAAAAAAAGTGCACCAGTTATTTTGTAACGTTTATCACTGCAACTCTGGCATGGATGTCATGTGGTCAATTATGATATTGCAAATAAAGATGCTTTCTAAACTGCCATCTCGTCCTGTTTTTGTACATTTTTCACATTTTTGTACTTTCATTTGGGTTTCTACTACTTTTGAAAAAAAAAAAGCCCATGTGCTTACAAAAGAAGCACCTAACCATTTTTTGGCAAAGTTATTTTTTATTTTTTAATCTAGAAAATGAGCAAATTCAAAAATCGCTGTATGCTCTGTACAATGGCTGCTGGAAAAGACGACTGTTTTCTTGTCGACTTACTATCAGACACCACTTGATGCATTCTTTTGGTTGTGCAGGAGACCCCACTTCTGCTTTTCAAAGAGGTGCGGTTGTATAATTGTGCGAGTGTAAACGTTGAGTTGGGGTCGTGGACAGCAGCAGCTTAAAGTGCCAAAACTCAGTAAAATGGCTCAAAACATCCAGACCTGACCAGACTAAAGTCTCATTTACCAAGAATGATTTGGTTCAGGAAATGCAATGAACATGTTTTGTTGACCCTGAAGAACTGTCCCAAAGTGTTTAAGGACGCATAACGGGTCACCTTTATAAATCTGTTTTTTATTTATTTATGTTTTTCAAGCAGCCTCCGGGAAACCGGTCAGATTTCAAGAAAGATGCATGCAGCTAAATGCAGGACAACACTAGAAGGAAATCTTTTGAATGCAGCAAAGGACAACTTTAAACTAATGTAGCCAAATCCAAATTGTTTAGATTACAATATTCTCTGTGAGAATGATCCAGGCCATAAGCAAATTTAAAAATCTATGGTAACATGTAAATTAATAAGAAAGCTCCTCTGTCCAGTTTGACTGAATTTGGAGACACAAATACAGATGGGCAACCATTTCAGCCTATGTATGTAACGTTGCTAAAGAGCAGAAAGGACAGCCATGACTATAATGAAAAGTGTTTCCACAATATTAACTAAAAAAAGTAACAAAAATGTTCTAATTTGTTTTCATTCTGTTACTATTGTGCGCTACATTCTGCTGGTCTATCGGATCAAGTTGTGAAATTATTTAGTGGTTGAGATGTGAAGAAGTTCAGGGTTCATGAGTACTTTAGCGGTGTTCTCACCAGCAGAGGGCAGTAATGGTCTGTAATAAAAGCTGAGGTGGGAATAAACGGGTCGGAACCGGCTGGACGGCAGAAACTGCTCAGCTGGTTCATACTGGGCCGTGACACTCCACACATCTCTGTCTAAAAGCTGTTTCTCCTTTAAGTCTTGTATGAGTTTCCTAGTCAGTCACACAAGGGAAAAAAATAATATTTTAATAGATTAGGGAAGTCATTCCCTGACCAGGAAATTTAAAATAATTATTGGTTGAAATTTTTTAAAGCCAGTCCGATAAAGTATTTTTAACCTGCTTGAAGAAAGATGTTTGCTTAATTTGACGTCAGAAGCCGTGTCCTTTCCCTTGCTACTATGTCTCTTAATTATTGTGAAATTTCCCACGTAACACGGAAGTGTTTGTTTTGGACCCAATCACATCCCAACATCCTTGGAGATGGGCGGGGCCTACTTACAACCGCACGCGCCGTCTCAGCACGGCTTCTTCTCCAAACCGGCGCCGGCTGGTTTTCGGTCAGGAAGCAAGGAGCAGATAAAAGGTCAGCGTTTGGTTGCAGCGAGGGGATTTCACTTCTGCCTCTGTCCAGGATATGGTAGTGGACGCATTTATTTTTGCTGGTACTGTAGTCTGCCAGGGTTGTTTTTCTGTCCTGGAGCCCAAAGTGTGAGAAAACTCCACTGTGGAGGAGCTTTAGTAACCACAGACTCATCACTGCTTAAGATTTTCCTTCACGGTGATTTTCAGGTGTTGTTTTTATTTTTTATTTTCTCTCTCTTGAATTAAAAAAGGACCAACAACAAAAAATAGCTCTAACGTGAATAATGTAAATTTCCAGATATTTCAGACAAAAAATTAAGGCAAGAAAATTGACTGTATTTTTTTTTAATTTTTTATACGAGTAGAAACTAGTTATGGAGACTTTAGCCATTATTTTCTATAAGAGACAAAACATTATGCTGACATGCACTGACGTTGTACATTTATTATAACTGTTTGCTTCCTTCAGATCGTCTATTTAAGGCAAACAGTGCCACAATTTAATAAATAATAAATGTAAACCTGAATAATACCAAATTTTGAAATCACTGATGAAAGTGTTAAACACATGTAATTACTTTAGCACATTTATTTAGCCACAGCCATTATATCGAATAATTTCAGGACGGAGAAATATAAATGCAACACTTTATTTAATTATATTTTAGCAAATTAACATGCTTCTAAAATTAAGATAATATAATTTTGATTGTTTTCAAATTAATTTGTTTTTAAACTCTGCATTTGTTACTTTATTGACAAATTTCCACAAATATTGAAACATTTGCATGTGTTTTCAACTGCAACATATGGAATCCCAATCATGGAAATAATGTTTGCAATATTGCAATTGAAAATGACTGCTTGTACGGTATGTGGTGGCCTGTTGTAATCCAAGAGGTATACAAGCTCATTCTGTGTGCCAATGATGGAATATTAAATGGACTTTAATATATATTTTTTAAAATTATGATAAAAGAAAATGTTTTCCCGCCTTGGTTATTTCAGGTGATATAAATGATCTCACACATAAATATTTATTTGTTGAATTGTGGTCGACAGAAAGCTTTTAGCTGTGACCTGGATTCTTGCTAATGGGTATCATGATGATCTTTGAGTTGGTTAATAAATGGCAGTGTGTTGGGGTGGGTCACAAATGGGAAACACGGCGTTGGTCAGATGACCTCCATGTATATAAACCGCTGCACGTGTCCCGATTCATCCACTGTAGGGAAACCCTCCCAGCTGTAACTTCTCCCCTCTGAAGAGCTCTGGAAAGTGAGTGGACGACAGAAAATTACCTCCAGCATTATGGAACTGTCACTGGTGAGTTTCCCATCACAACCGGCACTATTAAGGTTTTCCACTTCTTCATCTATCGCATGAAGCGTTTCTCAAATTTTCTCAGAAAGCGAAGAATACGTTTTCTTCTTCTACGTTGTAAACCCTTTCCTCTTCCCTGCCCGTGATCCGCCAGGCTCACCCGGCCGTCAAAGCCTTCGTGTGTGGCTCCTTCAGTGGGACCTGCTCCACCCTGCTCTTCCAGCCTCTGGACCTGGTCAAGACCCGCCTGCAGACCTCGCAGAGTGGCATGCAGCCGGGGTGAGTTGATCAATTTTATTGATTTCCAATAGCTTTACCTCATCTCAAGCGTTTTCCTGCTTATCTGATTGTTCCGTTTCTTTCTTCTTCTTTTTTTTTCTTTCCCTCAGGTCGAGTCGGGTCGGAATGACGTCGGTGCTCCTCGGTGTGGTGCGGACGGAGCGGCTGCTGGGGCTGTGGAAGGGCTCTTCTCCGGTCGGTCTGCTGGAAACGCTTCACCACGTTGAGCGCTGAGTCACACGGAGGGGAGATGACATCTAAAGGTGCTTTCTTCTTCCTCCTCCTGCTCCAGTCGTTCGTCCGGACCATCCCAGGAGTGGGAATCTACTTCAGCTCCTATCACTCCCTGAAGCAGCACTTCTTCCAGGACAGCAGGCCGGGAGCGGCGCAGGCCGTGATGCTGGGAGGCGGGGCCCGGACCGTGGCGGGGGTTGTGATGCTGCCGATCACCGTCATCAAGACGCGATTCGAGGTGGGGAGTGTTTACCGGCTGTCGCTATTATTACTATTGGTGCACCGATCGCAGTTTTCGATTTTGTCTGGGGGTTTTTTTGTCTGAAATGTTGCTAAATATAAACATGATTTCACATGTAAGATCTCAACCCCCAGCTCCCGACGGAGGGCAAATAGCTGCTAGCTGACAATGTCTGTCATTGGCTTTTGCTGTTAAGTTGGCAACATAAAGCGCTAAGTCTTGTATGTACGTGATACATCTGAAAGAAATAGGGATGTAGTGCTTTTCTACTAATTGTCAACACTATGACAACTAGAAAACGAGGTCAGTTGGAAGTTTTAATTTGAAAAATTTCCAACTGTCGAGCAGCTAAGCTAGCTTGACTGTGACAATCCTAACATGTAGACGTGCTGTGGGATTCGGTGTGGAATTCGATTTGTAACGCGGCCTGCTTGTGTCTGTGCTCCAGTGCGGCAGGTACAGCTACGTGAGCGTGAGCGGCGCGCTGCGCAGCGTGTGTCGGAGCGAAGGCCCCGCCGCTCTGTTCTCCGGCCTCATGGCCACCCTGCTCAGGGACGTTCCTTTCTCTGGGATCTACGTCATGTTCTACAGCCAGACCAAGGCCTCGCTGCCGCAAGGTGAGGAAATCAATACACACATTTACTTTAGCTGTAACAGATCTCTGTTCTGATCCAACTAATTCTGCATTTTGTTCCCCTGAAGAGGTCAGTTTGTCTCCTTCGGCTCCTGTGGCTAACTTCAGCTGTGGGGTTCTGGCCGGTGTTCTGGCCTCTCTGGTCACGCAGCCAGCCGACGTCGTAAAGACGCACGTCCAGGTGAACCCCCAGCTGAGGACGACGGAGGCCGTCAGACACATCTACACGGTAACTACCTTTACAGATGCACCGATCCGATTAACATCTGCATTGTTCCTGATATAAAAAAAAAAAAATCTAGATTGGATATGGGTGACATTATAGTCCTTTAAATTGATTTGGTAGGGAGAATATACGCAAACATTTCTGTAGAAGCGGCAGGATCAGCCAAAAGGCTGTTTTTCATCTGTTGTCTCTGGACAATGACTAATTTATCTGGCTAAAAGCAAATAAAGATTATATAAAACAAGGTGAGAAATGACTTAGCTACATAAATGTATTAATAGATACAATCATTACTAACAGTAAATAACGGTGATGGACTGATCCGATATCTGTATCTGTATTACTTTTTACATGTTTCACCAAAATGGCCAACCTACTCTTTCTGACAATTTCAGTTTATCTTTTATTTTAAATTTGATTTTAAATTTCACTTTTACAAAGTAAGGCTGTGTTTTTTTTTTCACATGGTTGACCAAGCTTGTCAAGCTGTCGGTGTATTTAAGTACGCTGCACTGGTGCAGAGTTATCAGATAAATATGTAATCCAGTATATTTATGTCTGTGTTTAAAAAAAAAAAAAAAAAAGAAACATTTAAAGCCAATTCAGCACTATTTTTCTGTACGCTAAACCTCAGATATCGGCGTTGGTATCGGAAGTGAAAAAAGTGGACCGGTGCGTCCCGAAGTCCCAATACAGACGCCATTTTCTGATCGTTCTTCTTGTCTTCTCCCACAAGGCTCACGGCCTCCAAGGCTTCTTCAGGGGAGCCGTTCCTCGGTGTCTGAGGAGGACCATGATGGCCGCCATGGCCTGGACTGTGTACGAGCAGATGATGGCGCACGTCGGACTCAAGTCCTGAAGGGAACAGCGATCAAAAGCTTGTGTCTAAAAGGGGAAAACGAAGATGAAGTTGGGAGTGACAAGTACGAAGAGGGCGGCCTCAGACTCGGGACGGACGCGCTCGTCACGCTTCCATGTTGGAATTTTAAGGCTGATGTTGAGGAATCAGAACTTGGAAATGGTGGGGGAAAAAAACATCTGTGCTGGAGAAGGAGCCACGGGAATTATTAGTAAAATATGTTTACTGTTATTATTAACACTTTAACTCAAAGGTTAGATTTGACGTAAAAATGAATGCCGAATTCAAAATATTTGACTTTGAACACAAAATTTCTGTCAAACTCGCCTGGTTTGTAGAATATAAAGAAGTAGGAGGAGAAACGAGACTTGGAAATCAATTCACAAACTAAATGTGAGGAATATAGAAATGAGTCGGCTTTACGTTAACGCCATGAACTCGTTTTGGGAATGTCTGGCTTTCAGATAAAGTCGCGATGATCTAACCGATTCTGTCTGATCGTTTCGTTTGTTTTATAAAAATAAATTATTTGCTTTCTCTATTTGTGTCTCGATTTGCTGTTTTGTCACGTCATGTTCCACACACACACACACACACACACACACACACACAAAAAAAAGATCACTGCTTTGAAAAATGTACGAGTCAAAACTGTAATCAAACATCTTCACCTGGAAGTCTTTGCTTGCAGCTTTGAACATCTTGAAATGAAATAAAATTCATAAAACGTCCAGGCTTCTTTGCAAAATAGCTCCGGCTCCTTCAGAGAGGATGGAGAATTATTCATTTCTAAGCCTCAGCTAATTTCTGCCTTTTATTAAGCTCCACCCACTTAAACCAGGTTTAATTAAAAAATTAAGAAAAAAAGAGTTTTTTTCTAGAGTTTCCATGGGTATGGTTACTTTTTGCAAGTCACTCTATGGTTGGACTTAACATCCCAATAAAAATAATTATGCAAGTTTGCAGACAGAATCAACTTATGGCCTTCCTTTTTAATAATAAATGAGAATATAAAACAATAAAGTTCTAAGAAAGACACCTTTACTAGCCTGGTTGTGTTATCGTATCAGCAGCACATGCAAAGGCCTGCAAGAACATGAGGGCTAACAACGACTTATCTCAGCACCGGTACAGATAAGCTGGACAGGGTGTGTGTGTGTGTGCGTGTGTGTGTGTGTAGTGACATGACATCAAATAGTGAAAAAGAACATGGGGTTGTAGCAGACTGGGGCTGACGTAAGAAACACCACTCATCAGGATAACACAAATAGAACAGTCTTTAAAGCTGTAGATTTTCTTTCTTTTTCTTTTTTTTAAATAAAGCTGAAATCGAAATCTTGGGTTCATAGGTCATCCAACAGTGTCGTCATTAGGCATTAGGAAGTTTTGGATCAATACAACTCTTCTCTGTCAGACGTAATTCAAAGATTCGTGGCTTAAATATGAGTTGTAAACATCAGTGGGTTTTTCTTTTAAGGCCCAATGATTTTAACTCTGTAGCTAGAAGGGGCGTCCATCTTGAATCTGAAGTAAATAAACGTTGTCCTTGGCATTTAGTCAAACCTTGTTTTGGTACCAGTTAGTCTGTTTACGTGCGCTTCGTCACCACGGGATTACAATAATCCGGTCAACTTTCTGCTAGCATGTCAAGTTCCAATAAATAATTTCTCAACACACGATGCCCTTGTGTACATATTATGATCCCTTTGCCTGGAACATTTTATCTCTGGCAAATACAGTTACAACACAGGTCAGTCTTTCACCGAGGAGTCAGCGTCTCAGCATTGTCTTAATATGGTCTTTCCATCTCCATTGTCTTAATATGGGATATTCATCCGACCCGCGGTTCTACCTCTGGTTACCCCTGCTGCTGTCGCTGCAGCGTATTGAACAGGCCCCACCTAGCGGCCAAAGGAGTGTAGTGCATTTCTGCTATTGACTGCTGCCATAGACATAGACATATAGCGGTAAGACGTCGCATTACGTGAACTTTGCCGCCATATTGTGAGTGACTTTTATTTTTTACATATTTTTTCAACTGAAACTTTATAAGTATAAGACTGTTCAGTTCCAAAGATTTCAGGTCAAAACTGCCTGACTGTGAACTCTAAGCTACTAGCAGAACAAGTTTATTCTTTTTGGAATTGTTCATATTTACTATTAATTGAAATGATTAAAATATACCACCTGAATCTAATGTTTCTGTGATGTTTACCAGTGGTATTTATTTTCATTGCACTTAACTGTTTCAGATCGTACAAAAAATGGCGATTTTTTTTTTAACCCACTTGTGGTTAAAAGCTATCCAATGAAGTAAGCTGTAAATAATCAAATAAATTAATTAATAAAATAAAGTTAAAATAATGGTCTAAATTAACAAAGCTAGACAGAAATCACCAATAAGAAAAATACTTGAATTGCCATTAATTTTTCCAAGGTACGTAAAAAAAACCTCTCTTCAAAAATAAAACGTTTATTCAAAGTTTCCAAACATAACTTGCCAAGGTAAACTTGTCACTCCTAAAAGTCTTATATCTATGATAAAAAACGGACCAATCACGTACCTGGAAATTGAGTATAAAATCTACGTCATTTCCTCCCAGCGCCCTCTTTTTCACCGTGTGCTCAGATTTCCATACGGCGTTGTTTCGTGGTGAGTTTTAGACGGCCTCACTTCATCAATACAGCGATAAAAAATAAGACCAGTGACAGAAACGAGCGCTGGGTTGTTTTAAAATGATGCGACGAGACCACTTTGATGCCACTTAGGTGCGATACCAAACTATTTATCTCCACGTTCGCAAAAATGCTAACGCCTTAAGCTAATTCGCTAGCCCCGGACACGCGTTCATGTAGCAGCTTTGCTTCTTTTACTCTACGGGACTTCCTCTTTGCAGCCCAATATGTTGCCATAGAGAATAGTTCCAATTTTCTTGAACTAAAAAAAGTTAGTTACTGAATGGGAAACCTCCGTTTAGCTAACAGTTTAGTCTCGCTATACTGTAATTTCCTGTGTTCGCAGACCAGTAGTTTGATGTTACCGGTTGACCCACCTGAAATATATATAGTTACAGTACTATAATAAAGATATTCTTACAATGCTAAAATATTGAATGCAATACAATGTCAGAGTGAGTTCACAAATTGGAGGATAAATCTGAATGAAATTGGACTACATACTAGCAAAAGTTGGATATTAAATTATCGAAATTGTAAAATTATTACTAATTACTACCTAAATAGCTTTGAACAACTTCTCGCTGGCTAATTTGAGTGTCGAGTAATTTCCTCAGACTTACAAGCTACTATAAGTTAAAGTGGGTCGATATGAAGTTGGTCATGTGAATAAGTTGGCCACTAAGCAACCAAGACTACAAAATTACATTAAAAGTAAAGAAGCAATTTTACATTTGATTGTGTAATTTGTGGCGGGACCCTAAACGCTCCGTCTTTCTCCCCGCAGCTCTCCCACTGAACTCGTAACGCAGGGAAAGTGGTCACGATGTCCGGAAGTCTGGATGTCCTTCAGATGAAGGAGGAGGATGTGCTGAAGTTCCTGGCTGCAGGGACCCACCTGGGAGGCATGAACCTCGACTTCCAGATGGAGCAGTACGTCTACAAGAGGAAAAGCGACGGTACGCGCTAGAAGCGATCAGCCACGCGACGACGTGGTTGGCGTTGCCTCAAACGCCGTCCAGATTCACAGTTTTATTTGTTTTTCTCTCAGGTATTTATATCATTAACCTGAAGAAGACCTGGGAGAAGCTGCTGCTGGCGGCCAGGGCCATTGTTGCCATTGAGAACCCGGCGGATGTGTGCGTCATCTCCTCCAGGAACACTGGCCAGGTAAAAAAAACGAACCCAACAAAACAAAACGCGTGAGTTTTAGAGTGAATGCACACTGTTAAAGCCGGGCGCTGATGTGAGTGTTCTGGTGTCGGAAGTGTGCGAAAGTAAAGCGGATCGGGGGGTTTTCGCTAACGCCAGGAGGACGGCTGTCCGATGACTGGGGTTTGAAAACACCCTGAGCCACAGTTCATTGTGTCAATATACAAGGTTAGAGATGAAATTTGATTATAAAGGCTGAAAGGTAATGGGGGGAAATGATGTATGGAAACATGAAAATCCAGTTATTTTTTAATTTATTTTTTTTGTGTGTGTGTTTTAGTGCCAGTCTGAATATATCTTTATTTCTTTTTTCTTGTTTGGAATTATTTGTGGTCCAGAAAAGTCGTAAGAACATTAACATTTTCTCCCGACTCTTATCTGTAAATGTTTTGGTATTATTCGGTATCTCACCCTGCCGTTTGACTCCGTTGCCAAGCCGACGCAGAAGTCGTGTTTCCTGAAGCGTTGTTGCGTTTCCTGTGCAGAGGGCCGTGCTGAAGTTCGCCTCGGCCACCGGAGCCACCACCTTCCACGGACGCTTCACTCCCGGCACGTTCACCAATCAGATCCAGGCGGCCTTCAGGGAGCCCCGCCTCCTGATCGTGACGGACCCTCGCGCCGACCATCAGCCGCTGACCGAAGCGTCCTACGTCAACATCCCCACCATCGCCCTGTGCAACACCGACTCCCCACTGAGATACGTGGACATCGCCATCCCCTGCAACAACAAGGTGAGGGGCGGAGCTTAGAGAAGTGTTATTGGTTAGACTTCAGACGTTTTACACCCGCGCACAATTTATTCTTTTGTTTTCGTGAAGTCCCGTTGCAGAGTGCGTCTGTAGGCTGTGTGACGTTTTAATGACTTTCTCTCTACATTTCAGGGTCACCACTCTGTGGGTCTGATGTGGTGGATGCTGGCCAGGGAGGTTCTGCGGATGAGGGGAACCATCTCCAGGGAACACCCATGGGAGGTCATGCCCGATCTGTACTTCTACAGAGACCCTGAGGAGGTAGGAGGAGCGCGGCGCCTCGCCTCGCCACGATCACTTAGCTGTCTGGACGTTGCGGAGCTAAGCCACGTTCTGATTTGAAACCCGTTTCAGATCGAGAAGGAGGAGCAGGCCGCAGCCGAGAAGGCGGTGGTGAAGGAGGAGTTCCAGGGCGAATGGACCGCCCCGCAGGCCGAGTTCACCCAGCCTGAGGTGACCGACTGGTCCGAGGGCGTCGCCGTTCCCTCTGTGCCCATCCAGCAGTTCCCTGCAGGTAGCCTGCTTTTAAAACGAGTTCTGATCAGGCCTGCAACTAACTTCTTTTTTATTATTCAATTATCCTGACAATCAGATAAAAAAACGTCTACATATTTTGTAGATTTTTTATTTATAAGCAGTTTTCATACAGTATTAGAAATAACTTAATAGATGCAAATAAACAATTCGATAATGTTTTAAAAGTATTTGTTTAGCCTAAATTGTAGCATCTGCAGCTAAAAGAATCCTAACATCAACATGTGTAAAGCTCGGCTTCTTCTGCCTGACTTGTGATCAGAACTGTAGGGCTGATCTGGTAATTCATTTTTAGATTTACTAATTAATAATTGAATAGGATCTGTACAATTGAATGGACAATTACTAAAATGTGTTTACGATTATTTCAGTAGTCGATAAATCTCAACGAGTCGTTTCAGTCCTAGTTCTGATTCTTTGATTCTTCTTCTGTTGTTTAAAACCGGTTGTGTCGTTACAGCTGCTGCTCCCGTCAAGACCGGAGAGACCTTCGCTGGTGAGTTCAGAGATTTCTCCTCTACATGCCGATCAGTGGTTCCTGCTGCTCTCTGACCTCTGTTTGACCTCTGTTTGACCTCTGTCCCCCAGCGGCCGAAGACTGGAGCACCCAGCCTGCCACAGACGACTGGTCCACCGCTCCCACCGCTCAGGCTTCTGACTGGGGCGGCACCACCTCTGACTGGTCTTAAACCAGCAAACACAGCAACAATAAATGTGTTACACTTTGACTCGCATGTTTTTGTTTTTTGTTCTCTAAAACCTGCTAAGTTTGCAGCCAAACCCAGTTTATCCCTGTTAATATCTAGAGAAGCCCAGCTGTTCGCATAAAGACATTGAGTTGGTAGAATTTGTCCTGATCTGGACTTGGCAGAAAAACCTGGAGTGTAAATCAGTTACATGGTGAATCGTGTGACCTTGTTCCTGCTTGGTCAGCTGAATGTTCCATCCAGGTATCCATAGTTTGAAAAAAGTGCAAACTAGTCCCAGCAGATACAGTGAATGTCTAGTAATCTTGAAATTGAGCCCCTTGGTGATTGAACATTGTACCCAGAATATTGTACCACTGAAGGAGCAACAAAGCGCCTCGTAAATTATTATTGAAGAGCAAAAAAAAAAAAGTTGGCCCATGTGGTAAAAGGTTTACACCTCTGGTGTCAACTAGGTTCTGTTCTAGGTCTACCAAGTTCCACCAGACATGTTTAATCTTCACAGCACATTCAGACTGAGCACATCACTCAGTGAAAATAAAATACAGTGGAATAATTATACATTTCATTAATAAAATAGACGATCCTATCCATAATTTTTACACATGTATTTAAATATATCTCCTTTTAATTTCAGCGACTTAATACATTTAAGAACTAATGATGTATTTCTTTATTAAATGACACTAAAGTGATTAGTCAGATTTTAGGATCAGACACAGCTTAAAATAATTAACGAACAATAAGCGTTTTTTTTTTTTTAACATTTATTCTATATGTAATAATTTGGATGTTTTAAAAGTAATTTAATCAATAATTATACACACAATTAAGTAATTGCTTTATTGGACAGTAACCTTTTGACCCACTATATCGCTGGTGCATCTGTCAGTCCTGTGTGTTTGTATAATACAATTATTATTGTTGAACGTTTTGGTAAATAAACATTTATTTCATTTTACAGTTAATACTTATGAGGTTCATACAAAACTAGAGAAGTATATTTCATCAGAGTGTTATCCCAGGTAGAGCTCCTCCATGCGGCTCACGGAAGGCTCCCAAACATTGCGCCTGCGCAGAACAATCATCTCCGCCACATTCGCGCTTATCTGTCAGGTGGGCGTGTTCCGGTGCCGCCATTGGCCAATGGCGGTTCCCCTTCCTCTTTCTTTTCATACGCCCTGCCTCTGAATAATGATAATAACGACCAAGATGGCTACTTCAAAATCTTCTCTGTTGTAGCTAAACACCAGTTCCATGGAAATACTCCAAATTGTGATTTCTTTATGTTTAAGACCCTCGTAGGCGTCGGGGCAGAGCCACGGATAATACTACATGGATTACAGCGAGTTGAGAGGGGAATAAAGTCGCTGTGTTGCCCCGGAGCACTCATTCCGAAGAAGCTAACTAGCTAGCAGCGCTCGTCGAGACTCCCCGGTTGAGCTCTCCCAGCAGCTGCCGCTCTCCCCCCTCCCCACTTCCCCGGTTGGCGTGCCCGCTCGCCGGAGCGCAGAGCGCCAAATGGCAGAGCCGAGGAAAGTACCGTTCGTCACCATCTCCTCCTTCAGCGCTCCGCCGCCGCCGCCGCAGCAGCAGCAGCAGACCCCGGAGTCCAACAAGAAGCGCCGCCGCGAGGACGAGGCCGCCGACATCACTTTGGGGAAAGATGGAGGTGGAGGTGCAGCTGCGGTCGGGTCGGGAGGTTCCGGAGGAGCTCTGTTCGGCAGCGCCACGGGAGGAGGCGACGCCGACGGCGGGGAGACGAAGCCCACCGTCCGCCTCAGCCTGACGCTGAGCGAGCCGAACGAGAAGGGCTCCTCCGAGTTCAACTACGGCGAGCTGGTCCAGTCAACTCCTTCTCAGGTTAGACACCAACAAACGTGACTCCATTATGGCAACAGGGACGTTTCTACAGTGAGGCTTCCTTCCGCTGTGCTCTCTACTCCGCTGTTGTTTTAAATAGCGTTTATCTGCTTAATAGGGCGGAAAACGGCAAACAACTGTATTTATGCCGGGTAATAAGTTTCAGGAAAGCAACAAAAAAAAAAAATTAAAAACGTTCATATATTCACAGAGGAGCAGAAAAACAAAGCGCGGTGAGACTGAACAGTTTGAAGAAACGTCACTTTGAGTCTTTTAAAATAGCTTGACATTATTAGTCATTTTGTTTACTCAGAAGAAAAATTTGCCTTTTTTTCCCTTTTCTTCAAAAGCCTCCAAAGACAGGTCCTGCGTGTTTGGAGGTAATGTTGCAGGACGTGCTCAGACCCGGATGGCCCGTCTTGTGGCCGCTGTCATGTTGAAATGTGCAGCTTGTTTACCGGGGGGTTTCTGATAACATGTCAGCTCCTTCCGCACTTCTAACAAGGAATAATAACGCTGTTTATATTCATCAGCTCTCCAAATGTTGCTTTTTTTTGTCACTATTGCGCCGTTGAATCACTGATGGACTAATTTCTACGAGCTTTTATTTGGATTTTTAACATATTTCCACAACTACAAACTATAAATTTTGAGATTTTAGAGCGTGACGATGTGGTGCACTGCTGTGGATTGAAAAGGAGAACATTACATTTTAATATCAGACTAAATGACCCCAAACAGTTGCCTTCAGAAGTCGCCTGGCGTCTCAAAATGGGAGAAGAGCTGTGGGAACGGAGTCAGAATGTGTTGGCAGCATCATGCTATGGGGCTCTTTTCTAAAGCGAGGACAGGAATCCAGTTAGTGTTGGTTTTTTATGAACATGGATGGAAGAAAGCCAGTTTTAGGTTTAAAAAAAAGAGTCTGGACTGGCGTTCCAGCAGGTTCAGAAAGGTGACGTCTGCTTCTATGTCTATATAAAAACTTTGAACATAGAAGTCATATTAAAGCTTTGTGTGTGAAGTTCAATTCAGTTAAATAAAACGTCATCAATCCCAAACAGAAATGAAATGTCGTAACTCGTTTCATGTGGGTTGTTTGTGGATGGGGACGCCGTCTCCAGCAGCAGTCAGTTCTGCAGCGAATCTGAAGAAGCCTCTGACTGAAGACTGCTGCACGACGGCTTCGTGACGGCCAGGTGTCTCTTTTGCTTTTCAGACGCTAACCAGTTGTAAAAAACAAACAAACAATGAGACATTGTTGCCACGGTTACGCATCATTCCGACTGTCCTGAAGTATGAAAAAAGGAAGAGCAAAACCTTTCCAGCTGCGCAGCATCCAGAACCAGGTCCAAACGCGGCAAAAGCAAACAACACGATGAAGGAAAGTCTGGAAAAAGAACCAATCAGATTCTGACGTAGCAGAGCTCCATGCTGCGTTTCTAGTTTCAGCGTGTTTTCCTGATACCCAGGAGCCACATTTAGTCAAAACTGAGACGGATCCAAGTGTTTCAAATCTTATGAGATCTGCAAGTATTTATTTGTATCTTTTTATATTTATAATGTTTTTAAAAACCAAACCGAACGCTCGTCTGTTTTCCTCTCCGTCAGGTAAAACCGGCAATTCCCACGGTCCCTAAAGGCCTCGCCCCGCCGCTCGATCCCAGCGACCCGTTTGCTGATGACGAGAAGGAGAGGAGGGAGGTAGAGGAGCTGGCCAGGAAGTTTGAGAGCAAATATGTAAGCAGATTCACCTCGAGATGTGTGTGTGGGGGTGTGTGTGTGTGTGTGTGTGTGGACAGAAATTAGCACTGAACTAGTGGACACTACAGTGAGCTCAATTAGTTTAATTGGTCATAAGTAAATGCAAAGTTTGATCAGTTGATTATTTTTTGCTTTCTGTGTCCTCATAATGCATGTCAGCGAAGTGAACAGGAAGGCTTAGTGTTCTGATATCAGTCATCAAATTTCATAAATAAATAAAAATGTTGCTGTATTTAAGTTTAACCGTTCCAATAAACCAGAAGTGACTCGTTTCTCTTCTAATATGACTTCATGCTTGTTTTATTTTTCTCTTGTTCCTCATTTCCTTTTCTTTCCTTATTTTCATTCCTCCTTTCTTCCGTTCTGCATTTTCTTCTTTTTCCTCATTTCTTTTCTCTATATTTCGTGAAGGTTTTTCAAAATGTTTTCACCCAACATATATGAAAAGAATGTGATAATTGGACCGATTCTCTGTAAACTGCTCCGATAATTTAGCACCACTGCACCTGATGTTATCTAATAGTTACAGACAATAAAGCAACTTAAAAATCTGTCTGCATGGCAAAATGTTTTATTTTTATTGTGAGATTTATAGTTGTGTTTTTTTTAATGCTTTTCCGATCCACCTGCTTGTGTTCGTAGGGAGGCAACACAAAGAAGAAGAAAAAAGACAGGATGCAGGATCTGATCGACATCGGCTACGGCTACGATGAAACCGATCCCTTTATAGACAACTCAGAGGCCGTGAGTTTTCTTAATTGGCTCAAATCTGCTAAATGTAAATATTACACTGTTAATAAAAAAGGCACTCTTCTTTGTTCAAACTAACTGATATTTACTGGATTTTAAAAGGAGTTGAACTGAACCTGGATTGTGACATTTTTCTCCCCCGTCGGCTTCAGTACGACGAGCTGGTGCCGGCCTCCCTCACCACTAAGCATGGAGGCTTCTACATCAACACGGGGACGCTGCAGTTCAGGGCCGCGTCCGACTCCGAAGGGGAAAACGCCGACGATCACCGATTCAAGGTCGGCCTCCTTTCCTCCGCAACGTTTGCGTCCAAAAGGCCCGACGCCGCAGCCAACTGCAAACCCAGTCTCTGTCTGTTACAGAAGATGAAGGACGGCGAAGAGCGGGCGATTAAAAAGCGACGGAAAAAACAAGATGGCGGCATCCTGGAGGACAAGAAGCCCAGAAAAAACAAAGTGCCAAAGACTGGGTGAGCTTCTGCAGCGCCGCAAAAATATTACCAAGAATTTTTCATCTGATTTCTTATTGGACAGGATGTGACCAGGGCTTCCCCCAGTGTTTTATAAGACAAATTGAAGAATGTGATGCGAAATAAACTAGGGCTGGACAATATGGCTGAAAAACTTAACATGATATAAGCGTTTCATATCAGTCGATATTGATAAGTATTGATTAGGTTTTTGTTTTAAATCTCTCAAATACAGCCAAACTGGTGGCGACACTTCCTGTTTTATCCACAGTTTTTACGCTGCGCTGTTATTTTTTGTTTCTAAGCAGTTATGAGGCCCAGTGGGGAAACCCGACCCTTTTAAATTGTTGCCATTTCTGACTCCGTGTTGTTTCTGCTGGCAGCGTCTCGCCTCTGAACGTTCACCGGCCCGAGAAGAAGAAGAGGAAGAAGCTGATGAAGGACTCCCTGCACCTGGCCAACATGCTGCGCCGCTTCACCAGGGAGAAGGAGGAGATGCGCAAGAAGAACCTGGCGACCGGCGCCGCCGCTCTGCCGCGCCCCAACGCCAAAGTGCCCGGCGCCATCAGCGTGGTCGTCGGTGCCCACCCGAAGGCCAGCGGCGGCGGAAACGACTGCAACATCACGGACCTGACCGACGACCAGGCCGTCATGTCGCTGCTGGGCTCCGCCAACAACGACATCCTGCAGGACATGATGGGCGACCTGGACTTCGGCCTGCTGGACTCGCCGCAGCCCGGCAGCCCTTCACAGGGGGAGAACGGCTCCTTCGGGGCGGGGCAGAAAACGGGGCGGGCGCTGCCGGGCAGCGTGATGACCCCGCCTCCTCCGCTGCCCTGCGGACTGCCGGGCCCGCTGGCGAAGCGCATCGAAGACTTGAGAGTGGTACGGAGCCGATCAGAACACACACCCACACACACCCACACACACACACACACACACACACACGTCGTTCTCACCGTAACTTCTGTGTTGTACAGATGTCTGACAGAGAACTAGGGCCAGGCTAAGGGGAAAAAAAAAAGAATAAACTTCTGAGAATTAATCAAATTACCAGAATAAAGTCACATGAGAATGAAGTAATAAAATTACAAGAATAAAATTGTAATAAATAAACAGTAATAAAGGCATAAAATTACCAGAAGGAAATTGTAGTAGAAATATGAGAGTAAAGTTATAAAATTACAACTTTATTCTTGTAATATTACGACTTCTGGTAATATGATTTTACTCTGTTAATTTCACAATTTTGTTCTGGTAATATATATATATAAATAATTTATTTTTTTTTATTACATTTTTTTTCTTCTTATCCTGGCCCTGATACTGTATCACAGATTTCACATTTTTAAGCTCCTTTGTAAATATGTGTAAAAAGCTTAAAACAAATACCAGAAACATAATCAGGTGAAATGTACCAACCTCTTCAAAGGGTTTGAAAACTTGGAAGTTTGTGTCATAATTTGAAGCAGTTTTTTTCTGACCTCTCCACCAGGCGTCCCGTCAGTTCGATGAGGAAGGCCGGAAGAAGTTCTTCACGCTGGACATGAACAACATCCTTCTGGAGTTAGTAGCTTTCAGTCCGTCAGTGTTTTGTTTTTAAGCAAAAGTGGAGAGCGAGTGTATCGCCAACCGTCGTGTGTTTGTGTGTGTGTGTTTGTGTGTGTTTGTTTATGTGTACGTCAGCATTGAGTTGCAGGTTCAGGAGCAGCCTGCAGAGGTGCGTTCAGCTGTCTACTCTCACCTGGAGGCCTTTGTGCCCTGCAACAAGGAGGCTCTGCTCAAACGCCTTAAGAAGCTCAGCCTCAACGTTCAGGTGAGATTGCACGGAAATGAAACTTTTTTTTTTTTTGCGTGCGTGTGTGTGTTTTACTTACAGTAGCAAGAGGTGGCTGTGTGTGTACGCCTTTAATACGTCTGGATATGCATGTGTAGCCGCTTGCCGTGTGCCCCGTTACCATGGCTATATTTAGCCCCAGTCTGCTGGCCTGGATATGTCCCATGTGACTTCTGACATCTCTAATCCCTTGTTGCCCAGGACGACCGCCTTCGAACGCCCCTCCTGAAGCTGAAGCTGGCCGTGTGCAGCGTGATGCCGGAGCAGATCGCTCGCTACAACATGGACTGCATCGCCAAAGTGGCAAAGTAACAAATCAGTCCTGCTTAAAAAAAAAAAAAAAAAAAAAGATGAATAAAAAAAAAAAACATTTCAAGGATGTTCGGTTGCCATAGCGCAGATGTTGCTTGTCGTCACAGGCAGCAGTCGGAGGAAGGAGACAAAAATGGGTCTGAAGACGACGACGAGGAGAAGCCTGGGAAGAGGGTGATGGGGCCTCGGAAAAAGTTTATCTGGGACGACAAACTCAGGTCGGAATTTAAAAGCATCGACGTCCGCTAAACATTTTCAGATCTTATCACGTTGTACACAAACTTCAAGAACCACAGCCATAAGAAATCAGTGAAAGTTGAAGTTCCTTTTTGTGTTTAGAGAGTCGTTGGTCTGCGTCGTTGTTTGTAGGTCGTTGCTGTGTAACCTGGTGCAGGTGAAGCTGGGCTTCTACGAGCTGGAGGGAAAAAACTGTCTGTCTGTAGAAGATTACCTCAAAGCCTTCATGGAGTCGGAGGTGAAGCCTCTGTGGCCCAAGGGCTGGATGCAGGCCAGGTGAGCGAGGGAAGCAGAGAAACCTGTCAGGGTCACATCCTGCACAACCAGACTTGGAATCGACGGATTCATTGTTCTGCTGTTTTAATCTCTATTTGTAGGATGCTGTTCAAAGAAAGCACCATGGTCCACGGTCATCTAACTGGCTTCACGTAAGATGTTTTTTTTTTTTAGTTGTCTTATTCACCGAAAGCTTCATTTTTAGCTTTCGCTGAAAGCTAAAAAAAAAAACTTTTTAAAACATTTTTTATTGGTTTGCCTTTAGAGCGAAGAAAAAGATGGTCCCAACTCCGAAAGCCAAGCCAAAGGTAAGTCAGAAGTACTTTGTAAATCAAAAATTCGTCTCTTTTCTGGACTTTGCTTCATTTGAGCTTCTCAGCTTTTTATCACATCCACAAACTTCAACATATTTTACTGGGATTTTGTGTAATAGTACATTTTGGCTTCTTTCATAAACATATGCTTTGTAAAGATACATTAAAAAAGTTTTGTTTTTTTCTTTTAAGATTTTAGAGCCAATTGAATATTTTGCATATTTCTGAAAAACACCTCACACCTTTTATAAAAATAAATACAGAACACAACACAGTTTGATCTAAACCAGTGGTCCCCAACCTTTTTAGTCGCGCGGACCGGTCAGCCCTTCGCAATTTTGCTGCGGACCGGGTGTTGGGGAGGGGGTGGGGGGTGCACGTCGTAAGTATCGAGTCCGGCAGTTAAGTTCCAAAAAGAACCCCCGAAATCCGCAAAGTAGGAACCTTTATTTTTTTACAATTATTATACAATGAAATATTCTATAATACATTGAAACCAAAGAACAAAACCTCTTTACAGGCCCAAACATTTGTTTAACAAATAAAAGTACTGTATGAACTTTTTTTTTTTTAACAAATAACTACTGTACTGTAAAATAATAATTTTAATATGAACTGAAGGCGGATTCCCGTGCCCAAATTGCGGAGATCAGCGCCGCCCCACCTCGACCTGAGTTATTGGATTAGAAAGGGAGAAAATAAAAAATTATTATGAAAAAACAAAAAAAAAACAAAGTACAGTAGGACAAATAGTGAGTCACGTGTATTTCACTGCTCTTCTGACTGAGCCGCTGCATCCTGACTCCGCTCTGTAGCGGGGTTTTTTTTTCTTCTAAAGCCCGCGGTGCAGGTGTGTTTTTTCGAGAGAAGAACAGAGTTATCTGTAGTTGTTGTCTCTCTTTTTGACCGTGAAAGGTGAACCGTGAAATAACGAGGGTTCACTGTACTCCGATGTTGTTTTGTTACTCATTCTGCTGCAAATTGGCTCAATTTTGACGCGCAAGACGTAACCGGTAAAATCCGGTTTAGGATTTTCATAATAAAAGATCCAGAAGTAGTTCATTATTTCTTGCGCGGCCCGGTACCGGTCCGCGGCCCGGTGGTTGGGGACCACTGATCTAAACGACCCAAAAGGAATGAAAACAAAACATGAGTTGCTCTATTCTAAATATTTCACATTTGTTTTGTTCAGTATCATTTAGTCATGTGTGGCTCTCAATGTTGTCCAGACTACGAATAACCTTTGGATTTTGAATTTTAAAAACTTGCAGAAATCCAAAATGGGTAACTTAACAATAATTTTATTTTACATTGTACAAGTACATTGAAGTTTGTTAGTTTTGTTAATATCACCACAATTAAGCGAAGAAGTTTTTAAAAGGGTGTAATTTGTTATTTCAGGAAGTAACGTGGGTTCAGCGCCCCGCCCCTTCTGCTGGCGTCACGCCGTCCCCCGCCACTCAGGTTGCCAAGCGACCCCTCCCGTCACCGCCGGGGACCATATGCCTGGATTCCCTCGACGAAGCTCCTTCCCTGGATTCCATCTCTCAGGCGCTCGCCATCCTCGGCAACGCTGCTAAAGGTTTGGCCCAGGGGGACACGCCGCCTTCCCCGGAAAGGCCCAAGACCTCCGCCAACCCCGCCGGCCTCCACGCCTCGCCTCTCCTCCAGCTGCAGAAGAAGACCTCCGTCAGTACTCCCAGCTCCAGCACACCTCACTACATCACTACCTCTTCATCGCTCTCCACCTCCCTGTCCCGGCCCGCCCCCAACACGCCGTCTCCTCTGACCCCGGTGAGGGTGGAGGCGGCGGGGGTCGTCAAGGGCACGCCACAGCCAAACAGACACACTGTTTTGAACACTCAGAGACCTTTAAGCGTGGGCGTGACGAAAGCAAACATGCCCGTCTCGGTTTCCTCACCAAAACCACGCCCTCCGCCAACCGCCTCTCCACTGGTGGCCCCGGGACCAAAGACGGGGGTCTCCATTCCCCCGTCGGGCCTCCTTAAGGGCAGCAATAATAAAGTCACCGGTGGAGACACAATCATCATCACTTCGACTCAGTCTCGGCCGCACACCCTCACGTCCCCCTCACTCGTCATCAACAAAACCTTCCAGGCTTCCCGTCTGTCACAGACGCCCCAGAACAAGCCGCCCTCCTCCCTCCCACAAACCCCATCCGGAGTCCAACCTCAGCCGCAGTCCAACTTCATCACCCCCATGCACGCCACCCTCACCAAGTCCGCCCACAGCAGCATCCCACCCATCGTCAAGCTCACCCCCCGAATGCCCAACCCCACCATCTCCCCCGCCTCCACCTCCAGCATCCCCACCTCAGCCTCCATTTCTCAGAGTCCTCGATCTCAGGCAGCCCCCTCGATACACCAGTACACTCCCAAAACCCCGGCGAGCTTCCGGCCGCCGTTCTCAGGTGCTTCAGGAGGAGTGGCCAAGTCGGGTCAAGGCAGCTACACTCCTTCCAGCAGCCAAAAGACCCCCGGCGTTATTAACGCCACCAACACCAGCCTTATAAACACCTCATCTATTAGCAAGCATTCAGGAAGCAGTGCCTCCCCCGCAGCAGCAGCAGCGGCCTCCATGACCCAGGGCCAGCGTCAGCGGACTGTGGGCGGGACACCTCAGGGGGTCAAGCCGGTCGTCTCCGTTCCATTATCATCGGTCTCGTCTCAGCTACCGCAGGTTTGTGTTCTGGTTTAAAAACTCGTCTAAAGGGCTCGAAACACGAGAGGCGACGTTGTTTCCCTCCCCGCCCATTTCCTACGGAACTTGAGATGAGTCACCAGTCACTTGTCCTCCTCCAGCTAAGGCACTGCCGAAATCCATGGAAAGTTCAAGCTGGTAGACATGGCTGTGGGCTAGCGAAAGTTGAAAAATGTTCAATTGTCACGATCGCGCCAGAGTGGCTAAAAACTTTCACCTTTTGCTGCCATGTGGGTTGAACCCAACACACGAGACACAACGTTGCTCCCTCTCAACCACTTTTCATATGGAACTTGTGCGATGAAGCCACAGTCGCTTGCCCTCGTCTGTGTTTGTACATATTTTTGTGCCCTAATAGAAGCCACAAACAACTATTTTATGCAGTTGATGTATTTTGTGTTAATTACGTGACATTTTCACTGGTATTCAAAGTGTAAACGTCACATATTTTACTTGTATACGCCTCAAAGTTGCGTCAGAGCAAGGTGAAATGCTCATGACCCAGCAGGCTTTCCGTAGGCTTGCTTTGAACCCATGAAGTTGAACATTTTTCAACGTTCATGTGTCACATCACGAGCTGGCATGTGTACCAGCTCGAAACTTCTCACGCGCAATTTTGCCGGTTGATTAGTTGGAGTAGGATTGTCATGAATTTTGTGTAGGATTGTGCAAGTTTCATAGGAACTGGAAACTTCTCGTGCGTCGAGCCCTTTACCTACCATCATGAGTTTCAATGGGTCAGAGGTCCGGGTCATTCAAGAAATGTTTACCCAACCGTGTGCAAGTTTTACCCTCACTCCAATCCGTGTTTCTCTAACTCAGGGGTGGGCAACTCCAGGCCTCGAGGGCCGGTCTCCTGCAACTTTTAGATGTGTCTCTACTTCAACACACCTGAGTCAAATAATGAGGTCATTAGCAGGACTCTGGAGAACCTGACTGCACTTAGGAGGTGATTCAGCTGTTGGATTCAAGTGTGTTGGACCAGGGAGACATCTAAGAGTTGCAGGACACCGGCCCTCCAGGACCAGGATTGCCCACCCCTGCTCTAACTGAACACCTTCCCGGCTGTTTTTCCGTCCAGGTCTCCACGACAGGAAGTGGCGGTCTGCTCGGCTCGGCCTCCTCCCTCCCCCTGGGGTTCGGGATGCTGGGGGGCCTGGTGCCCGTGTCCCTGCCCTTCCACTTGTCCCCCATGCTGAACCTGTCCCAGCTGGGCACAGGAGGCTCCAATACGGCGACCAGTAGCTCGGCGGCCAGTAACAGCGCAGCGTTCTCTACCTTGACCCAGAGTGAGTGTCGCACACTAAGAAAATCCATGAAAAATACCAGGTTTTGTTCTCCTGTTTGTGGGACAGTAAGTGTGCTGCTCTGCTGTCGTCTCAGGTCTCCTGTAGGCCCCGTTTAATTGTTGTACGTTGGCATCATTTGTTGGATCACCATATTGTTTGTCTGAATGTAATTAATGTTTGACTATATTTCATTTTGTTCATCTCCCACATCTTCTCCTGTCCTCCTTCCTGCTTCTTCCCTAATGTCTGGCTGTTGCATCCCTTCTCTTCCTCCCTCCTCTCTTCCATCTCTCCTGTTTGTGTCGGCATCTGTTCCTCCCCCTCCTCGTCGCCCTGTCCTGTCTCCTCAGATCTGTATAAGAGTCTCCAGTCAGGGTCTCAGGTTGCTCTGCCTCCTCACTTGCAGCTCGCTTTCTCAGGTAAAATCGGACCCTTCCTGTGCCTCGACGCCTGCTCCATCTCTTCTGCTCAGCCTTTTCCGTTTTAGTGTGTGGTGTCGTTCGTTTCGGGCTGTCTGGTTCTGTTCTGATCCGTCGGTGGCAGCATGTCTTGGTGGAATTATTTTCGCTGTCATCCCCTTCACTTCATCGCATTTATTGGTACAACTTGTAAAGATGTGGAAAGTTAAACTCATCTTGTACTCCAGTAGCAAATCTACAACTGAAAAAAACCCATCCAACCTTCATCTCTTTTCATCTTTTCTTTTCTTCCTCGTGTTCTTTCTGTCACTTCCTCACTTTATTTTCTTGTCTTCCGTTGATTATCCTTTTCATTTTATTTCCCTTCTTTCTTTCTGTACCTCACTGTCTTACCTTCTTTATATTTTCTGTCCTACATTGATTCTTTCTGAAGTTTCTTTCCTTTTTTCCTGTCCTTTTTAATTTTCCCTCCTGTCTCAATTTCCTTCCCTCCCGTTTGTCAGCTTCTGGTTCCTACAAGACCCCAAAACTGGCATTGAGGCTTAAAAAAAACCTAGAAAATTCTTGCATTTAAAAATTGAGCGAGAACCTTGTCATCATTGGAGCTCAACAGAATGATCCAAAAATACTAATTTAGCTCAGAACTGGTTTACCAGTTTACGAAATCCACCGTCCTCCACGTTTCACCTAAGTAGAAAATCTGTGGAGTGACCCGAAGGGAAAAGAGAACCCAAGATTAATATATTAATATCAGCACTTACAAACATGCTTAAGTTAAAGGTTTCTTCTTTTTTTTGTGTGTATCTACTATGTTACAGTAATGTCATTTAACTGTAAGTGTTATCCACATCTTTACCGGGAATGCTACCAAATTTCTTTATTTGCATCACATCCAACTCTTCTTCTTCACGTTTTCTACTTTTTCTTCTTCTTCAGACGTCAGTCAGAGCCAAGGAGGCGACACTAAGAGGAAGACTCTATGATCCGCCTCGATTTTTTGCGCCTGTCAAAATCCCATCGGTGCCACCAATAACGAGAAGAAATCTGGAACAGATCATGCTTAACAAGGGCGTGGGATCCAGTGGGCTTCACCTCATGAAATCGGCTCATAGCGCCGCGGTCGAATAACTTCTTTTTAAAATAAAAAAAACAAACTATTTTATAGCTTCTTTGTAGAGAAGGCGAATAGTTTGTCAATGTTTACATAATAGACCTATATCACTGTGGACAGGGAGAGGTAATGAATGGACAGCGACGAGTGTAGCTGTGTGTGCATGAAGGTCTGGCGCTGCTGCCGGACCGGACTGTGTGCCTTTCTGGATGTCTCCCACTCTGATGCATGATCAGTTTGTCTACTTGGTGCTGTTTTTTAAAGGAAAAAAAGAAAAGAAGCATAATGTAATTATCACTGAAACCTGTAAGAAATGTAAACTGCAAAAATGAATTTGAGCTTTTTTTAAAGAGATGTACATGTTTTCAAATGTACTTGAATTCTTCGATACGTTTGTTTCTGTATAGTACATAAGCCTACTTTAATTAAAATCTTTGATCCTTAACGTGATGCTATCGTTAAATACTTCAGCTTATTAGCTGTTCAGTAACTCTTATGAGCTGTCATGGTGCATTTAAGTACACCTTGTAAATGTAAATAAAAAAAAAAAAGTCTATTTAAATGCTCTTGACAGTTCTTAAAAATAGTAAAAGTTTTTGCTCCTAAACTTAATGTATATTCTTGTGTATTTTTACAGTAAAAGTATGAAAAGCCAGCGTTCCTACAGTTGAGCACTGAAGATGTTGATTTAAGATGGCAGCAACAAAACAAGCTCCAAAAACAAATGTTGGTTTATAAATGATTTAAAGTATTTTAGAGTAGTCGAGACAAACCAGTAATAACTTAATTTTTTTTTAGTACTACTATACAAAAGCTGCTGCAAATGTGGATAATATGTTTATCCACATATTAGGAACTGACAGCCACAAAACTTCCTACAAATCTTCACATGGCATTAAGTATTTTAAGCAGTTAAATGTTTTAATCTTAATACAAAAATCAAATGTTTGAAATATCTATGGAAAAGTCTGGAATTTTGAAACCCAAATAAGATGTTTTTACAGAAACTCGACGAAAATTGGTTAAAAACGGGAATGAGGACATTGATCTGTCGATGTAAAAATACCCAACAGTGACACAAAACAATTGAGATTGGATTTAATTCAAACCACTGGTAGGCTATGTAATCTGTTTAAGTTATACATGGATTAACACAAATATGACATCGAAGGCATGAAAAACGACGCCGAGATCCGTCAACACCTTTTGACACCAGAAACCAAATGAGACAAAAATAACAAAAACAAAAGAAAAAAGACTTGAGCCAGCCTAAGCAAGTTTGTTTTTTTTTTCTTTAACGACAGCGAAGGTGACTTCAACTGGCAGTAAGACGAGGTCACTAAAGGTCGTCTCCCCTGGAGCTCCTCCTGGGTGGGTTTCTCTCCTAAAAGCGTCGTCGTCGCTTCGCCTATTTGACCAGCGGTCTGGTTTTATCGTCGTCGCTGCACTGGTGGGCTTTGTACTTTTTCACCTCAGCCATGTACTTTGACCAAGCATCGCTCTTTCCTGCCTCAGCCTGTGTGGAGAAAGCATGAGGGTTACTGAGGGTATAATGCAAAACAAAAAAATACAAAATAGTAACTAAAAAACCAACAAAACAGACTCGCCAATTTTGACTTTAGAAAAAAAAGAAAGATCTTTTTGCTATTAAATGTGAAATGCCTGTCTGACGTTCAATAAACTCAAAAATACTAATAATCCGCTGATGGTTTTATAAAGGGGAAAATGTGAGGGTTTTAAGGTTCAATGCTTGGGAAAAAAACCTGAAAAATGAGCAAAACAAAACTTTTCAACAACTGCTACTGAAATTATATCACAATCTACCACAAATGTTGGTCTATAAATGATTTAAAGTATTTTAGAATAGTCGAGACAAACTAAATGAAGACAAACCAGTAATAACTTAAATTTTTTTTAGTACTACTATACAAAAGCTGCTGCATTTTCTATCTCCATTATCCTTAGATTAAGCCTCAGAAAAAACAAGATATCGTGTAAGGAAAGCCATGTGGCAGCTGCCATACTTACTTCTGCGTCCTGTTTCTGCTTCTTCGCAACCATTCCGGTCTTAAGGAACACACCGCCCCGGCGCTTCCCCACCTGGGTGAGGGGATAGAAGACTGACACCGTTACAGGGGTCCTTGCAGGTGGATTGCCAATGAAGGAAACTACACCAGAGCAGAGGGACTAGATTTAGCCTCCTGCTGCACCACCAGTGAAGAGCAACCCTAACCTTTACTCAGCTAGCAGTTTGAATATTGATACTGGTGTCTAATTATACAAAAAATAAATATATATATATTTTTAAAAACTACAATTATAAATCACAAGATTTCACTCAATCCCGGTATTTCATCTTGGGTGAGCTGAACTACTGCTATCTCGTCTTACAACTGCTGAACCCCTTACAAAGCTGGTCACAGGGAGGGCCTTCTTTTCCACTGAGGTCTGTCCTTGCTCGGTGGCTCTCGCCTCTCCACCTGTTTGCTGCGCCTCCTTTTTCCTCTGCTCCTCCTCCATCTTCTTCTTAAAAATCTCCATGAAGCTGCCGTCGTTGGCGAACGCGTTGGCCACCCCCGACGCCGCGGGGCTGCTGGAGGGAGACGCCGGGCTGGAGCCCCCGCTGCTGCTCCCGCCGCTGGTCTTGTGTTTGCCGTGCGCTCGCTTTGGATCCATGTCTCTTTCTCACACACACAGTCCGACGACTCAAAGCGAGCGGCTTTTACTGCTCTTTGTTTTTAAGCTAAATGTTTAAAAGGCGGCTTGCTAACGACTAGTTGGACCCAGGAAAGGAGGAAAAATAATAGGAGTATACCGATTCGATTACTGAAAAATAAGCACAAATGTCCCAAGTGAAACAGAAAACGTCCGTCTTGTGGTCCACAAATGTTATAATTCGAGAAAAAAAAAACAAAAGCAGACGCAGGCTAGCCTGCTAGCGCGGCTAACATCCGTTTCTTGTAAGGCCTCTCGGTGAGAAACAAACTATCTTCCGCCGTCAACTTCCCTCCCGGAGGTGTCAACACATTAAATGTAGCCTTCAACGTGAAAGACGCTTCAAATACCGACAAGAATAACGAGCAACTTCAAAGCTTTATCGTCGCTAACTTCGGCCACCCATCACCGTCGGTCGGCCATGTTTATTATTTTTTCCACCCCAACGGCGTTGTGTCTCTAGCGCCTCCTACTGTGTCGGTGTTACAAAGCATTCTATGGCCATTCGACAATACGACTCCAGGGGGCGCTGTTCAGACGCTGGGGTGAAATACAGACTATTAAGAAAAGTGAAAAAACTTAGCAAAAACATTTGACTAAGAATGTTTTTGTGGCTTTCTTTATCCCCCTATACATGACAAAAAAAACATATTCAGCTCCTCCAGCACTTGTTGAAATTAAATAACGTTCCTTTTTATTTTTGATATAAATTTCTGAGAATAACTATATTCACCCTGCAGATAAAGGTGTGTGGTACAGCTACACATCCCAAATGCAGTGACTTGACACAGCTGGTAAGGATATTTAAAAAGCTTTTAAAAATAAAATACTTTATTTAGAGTAGCATAATCTCAAAAAAACAATGGAAATATCCAACCTTTAATCTGAGTTTACTTATTCTGCACGTCTGTACATATCAAATTCAAAAAGATGTACAATGTCTTATGCTTATTTCATCACCTCTGTGGAAATCTACTTGATTTTTGCTTTCAGTTCATGTAAGAAGTTATGAGCAGCAATAAACGCAATAAAGTAATATTCAGTAAGAACAAAAATCACATGAGTCCTTGTGACTAGAAGTCCAGTGGAGGAAGGTACAGCTTCAGCGGACGCAGGATTTGTCAAGCTAAAGATTTATTTAAATCCAGGATTCAGTGCTACAGAGAGCAGAGTTGTTGCTTTGTGTTATTGATCATTATGATCTTTGGTGACTCCACATGGAGACGTTCAGCTGTGTGTGAACTGGTGTGATCGATAAACAATGCCCTCCCACAGTTCACTGGGCTGTTTTGACACTTGCACAAAGGATGTGAGAAGTTTTGATTATTCATCTTGACCTTTAAGATTGTGACTGAATTATCACAACGTTCCTAGAGAAGAGCCCAAGCTTTGGAAAAGTCAAACATTTACACATTTTGTTACATAACAAAATCCTGGTTTTAATCTTTTTTTTTTTTTTTTTAACCTAAATCCTGGAAAGCGTTGGGTATCATTTTTTCAGACCACCAATTTAATAGTTTAAAGTTTGTAAAACTTTATTTTTTTCTCACTGTAGATTACAACTTCTAGTCTTTTGAAACCTCTACCACTTTTGCTCAAATCCCTCAGCATGATTCTGCCACCACCTGACTTGCGTGGCCCTCGGGCTTCATCGATGCCGTTTCTTCAGATATCCTCCAACAAAACTGAAAAGATAATTATTATTTTTAATATTTAGAAGTGTTAAGTACAATGCTGTATTCGGGCCATTGTAGACGGAAACCCCCCCCCCCCCCCCCGCCCCCGAAGTGTACAAGAGTACATTTCCACCTAAAAACTCAGAATATTTGAGATTAATCTCTGCAATTTTCCAAAATTTATATATTTTTTGGAAATATCTGAGATCCAAAAGTGGAAAGTTTGCAAAAAAAAAAACAACAAAAAAAAACATTTTTATAGGAATCTATTCAATTTTCTAGAAAATGTTTTGGAAATTAAGTTTCAGAAATCAAAAGTTTTTGATTGTTTGAAATTTCCAAGTTTCTTCTAGAATATTTCTGAGATGAATCAGTTTTTTCCCCCCCACAGGTTTCCTTCCCCCTCTTCAAGGGGTATTATTACTTTTAAAGGCCTGATGTCGTTTTCATGTACAGAAGTTTCTAGATGAACCTAAAAGAGTGAATGTAGAGAAACCAAACAGATGTGATTTTCCTGTTCGGATCCAGTTTATTTGATGTGCAGCAGTAGAACAGAACTACGGCTCTTTAACGTGCCTTAGATCCCCGTCACAGCACCACGTCATCTACCAGACCACAGTATGAAAACACAGCCAAGCCCCTTCCCACCATGCTACCATAAATAAAACAAAAGCAATGAACGCAGAAAAACGTGCACAGCAACATGATTGTGGCCTGAAGAGAAAACGGCACAAAGCGTCAACGGGGGTCAAACAAGTTGCAAGATCGCAGTTCTGATATGGGATGAGCAAAAAAATAAATAAAAAAAGAAAATACGTAGATAAAAAAAAAAAAGAAAAGTCAGGGTAAAGGTAAAGAAAAGGCAGATTTAGTGTTTGATCATGCCTTTTATCTGCTGCTCGCTTCCTGTCAGAAAACGGCACAGATTCTGGCGTTGCGTCAAAGTTTCCTTCCATGAGGCGTCAGCAGCACAAAATGGCCGAACATCAGTAGTTTGATCATCCAGCTTTAAACTGGGATTAACACGACTCCAGCAGCGGGAAGCGGTGAGCGCCGTTAGGCTCCACCCACAACCACATACCCTGTTTCAACCTTTAGTGTGATGATAAAAAAAAAAAAAAAAAAAAACAATATTGAGAAAAATAAAAAACATAAATCTAAACTTCGATGCATAAAACAGAGAAGAGGTTGATCATCTTCATCGCCGGTCTGCTCCACAAAGGAAACAGTTTTGATCCTATACAAGGCACTAAACTCGTCCAGCTTTCTAACAAAAGTGCTCCAGTGTAAAGAGTTCTAAGAAGTTTGCACTTCAGAAAAACATTCAAGTGAACACTAAACATTTCCCAACCACCCCCGACGACCGGGTTCCCTCCAGTGTTTACATTTTAGACGAAGACGGGAGAGAACTCATCAAAAACAGTGTAGTGATTTTATACTTTACGCCTTCTTTAACCGGAAATTTCCTACTAATACCCTTCTCCAGCACATTAAAATGATCTAAACTTGTACCGTTTTACCTAACATTAAATAATAATAATAATAAAAAAGATTAAAACACAAGACTGAGTTGAAGAGGCTACAGAAGAAACAAAAAGAGTCACCTGGAAAGGTGACAAAGCCTGCTGGAGGCTAATTACAGAAAAACACAATACTCTCATGTGGCTGTGAGCCAGCAGGGGGCAGCAGCAACACAAGAGACGGAGGGAAATATGTGCAGCTGTGCAGCGGTCCAAGTGAAGGCATCAAGGTAGAGGTGGACCCCGCCGTCTGGTCCCGTCTCATCTGGGCTGGAGGCGGACCAGGCCGCGCCGGGCGTTGGTGGACTGTCTCTGCTGGGCCAGGAAGGACATGGCCTGGTTTCCGGGTCCCAGCCGCTCGCCGGACACCTGCTGGTGCAACGCCATGCCCTGCGGAGGAAACGGCGCGAGTTAAGCGAGACGCGGAGCTGGGAAAACGAGGCGTCGCTCCTGGTACCGACCATGTTGTACCAGGCGCTGATGATGAGCTTCTCCTCCTGGCTGTGTCTGGCTCGGCTCCGTTCGTAGTCGTGCTGGAGGAGAGACGAACGCGCCCGGCGCTTTTTAGTGACACTTTGGGGGAAAAAACGAGCGGAGGTCGCCGGCCGACGCTCTTCACGCGGCTCACCTCCAGATGCTGGAGTTTATTTTCCTTCTCGGTCAGCTGGTTTCTCAGAGACTGGACGTCGGGAGTCGGAGCCGGCTGCTTGGGATCCAGAGTCTTGATCACCTGCACACAGAAAACATCCTCCTGGTGACGCCTTTCTATCGCCCCGGAAACGCTTCATCACGCTGAACATGCGTCCTAACTGTCGAAAATAAAATCTGAAAAGTGTGGTGTGCGTCTGTAACCAAGTCTGTAGGTTTTAGATCCTTCTGCTGCTTCATTTCGAATAGATTTTAGGTGTGTGCTTTGGTTAAGTCATTCAAAAACATGAATATTACTTGACATAAAACAGTTGCATTCACAGATTAGCATTTCTACAGCATAATGGTGCCAGAACATGTTGCAGTTTGAAGCTTAACTTTGGTCAGAAAAGAAAAAAAAACACCCAGAAAAACCATGGATTCCTCCACTTCAAAATGACACATTTCAACGTGATGATTTATCACATTAATTTTGTGGTGGCGACATAAAAAAATTAGGTAAAGTTTAACAGATAGAAGTGCTTTTGAAAGCTTCACTGCTGTTACATCTCATGTTTCAGCCACTGAGAGACCTGAATAAGACTCCAGCTCTACGGTATGTTCGGGGTCTAACATCGAACATAAATCAGAGAATAATTAGCCGAAAAACCTACAGCAACTAGAAGTTAAAGGGATCCACAACTAGTTGAACATGTTGGCCACAATATGTTGAAATATTCTCATTTACTTAGAAGTTGTTAACATAAAAACTAGCGGCGCACCGATTGCTGTTTTCTGACCGATCACTGATTACCAATCTTTAAAAAGCCTGACCTATCGATTCCGATTTTGGCCGGTACCAATTTTTTTGTCGCTAAATGCAGCAAGAAAGTTGCTGAGTTGGTAACTATTGTTAACTGCAAACATGACCTGGTGTCTGAGTTTGTCAGTCAAAGGTCTGTCACTGCAGAGCAGAAGAGGAGAGTGTTTCATTTTTAGACCTTTGCTGAGGTGATAAGATTGTTTTTATATAAAAGTATTGGTCCATCACCAATCTCCCAAAATTAAGAAAATCGGCGCCAATAAATCGGTGCACCCACAGCAAAACCTCACAGTAACTTAAAAAATTGTACACCGTGGATATATTTTTCACCTGCAGGGGCCGCCATTTTTTTCACAATGCCTGCCAGACTGAGGATGTGGTTACACCAAAAGTTTGATTAATCTTAAATAAAAAGTATTGGTATTTACTTTGTGTAGGAGCAATACCAAAACTCATTTTTGTTTCTTCAACAAAGACGGCTTTGGCTTCACCTCCAGTCTGTGTAATACGTAAAATCAGTCTCTCCTCATCTTCGCTTTCCTGTGTCGTTGCTGAACTGGCGTTCAAACTGAAAGGGTTGAACGCCGCTCAAAGCGCAAAAAATACTTTTCTGATGGAGCTAGCGCTGTAGCACCTAGCATACGTCCGCCACCGTATACATTTTTAAAATAAATCTGTAGTAAATGTTCCTCAAATAAAGTCTGAATGTTACAACTGATTGCGGGTCCCTTTAAGAGGACAGCTTTGTTTTGTAAATATCTAGCAGATTTCTTCTCATTTGAAGCTATAAAATGACGGAAGGCTTTTACAGCTGCCGTCATTTTAATGGCTTATTTAAGCCATGTTGATGAGGGGAGTGTGTTCCCTCGACGAGGACTGACCGTTCTGGCTTTCTCCATGTAGCGTTTGTATCTCTGCTCCATCTGTTTCATGTCCTCGTCCTTCTTCCGAAGGATCTCCTGGAGTTCATCTATCTTCTTGGCCACTGAAAAAAACGGGCGCGTTCAGAACTCCACAGCATGAACCAATAAGCCGGGAGAGTAAGGGGGGGGAGGGAAACAAAAAAAAAAACGGGTCTTACTGTTGCTGTCCGCTTTGGGCTCAAGGTCGTCGATGACCTCCCGTTTCTTCCGGAGGTCAGAGTGAGCTTCGTTCAGCTTCTCCCTGAAACAAATGAGTCACTTTAGACGAATCCCATCGGTGGTAAACCGGCGCCAAGCAACAGCGGCGGTGAATGACTTACAAATGCTCCTCCAGCTTTTTCTTCAACAAAGATGACTTTGGTTCAATAAGAGGAGGAGAAAAAACAAAACGTTAACGTAAGATTCACGCTACGTGAAGGATGAAAACCTGAAACGTGTAAGCAGCGAAAGTCAAGCTGTTGCAGAATGAAATCATGGGCCTCTTGGACGGACGACGGGCCGTACTTACGATGGCCTGATTTTGGCAGATGTAGGATGGGGGGAAGAGGGGAGAGAGACAAACAGAGAGGGGCAGGCGTTAGCGCTGAATCACCACAGCAAACATGGGTTAAAGTCCCACACAACAGGTCCCACAAGGAGAGCAAACACTGCAGTCCTCCAAGGCCAAGTGGTCTTTCTAGCTAATCTCTCAGTGAGCCGTGTAAAAAGGATTCTTTTTCTTTTTCTGTTTTCAGAAATGATAAATTGATTATCCTTTTTATAAAGAGTCAGCATTCCATCGGCCTGATTGTGGACAGTATGCTGAGTAACGGCGAACGGCAACAGAGCAGGAGAGGCAGATTATTCCACTCACGTCCTCGTGTTTGCTGTCCTGCTGCTGGAGCGCTTTCTGGAGCTCCTCCACCTGAGAACGCAGCTCCGAGATCTGCTGCTGGTTCAACCTTGGCAGGGAGGAAGGAAGATTTTAATGTGGATTTTAAGAAAAAGTATTCTAAGTCTGAAATGACTACCAACTCTACGACGCCGTCATCTTGTTTAAGGACCATGATTTTATTTGTTGACTGATTCGTGTTAGCAGCAGAGGCAGTGGAGCGCATTGCTAACTAAAACGTTAGTTGAGCTAACCTTACAGAAGTAATCAAAAAATAGCTCTGCTAAAACACCTACATGGTATTTAGCTAAAGAGCTACTGTACATTAACAGTATTTAGTGGAAGCTAAAGCACTTTTTCCACAGCTGTTAGCAAAAGCTAATGGTTCTGCTAAAGACGGAAAAGTGAACGGGTTATAGCGCTTTCACACTGAGCTAAAGTGCTACATTAACACAGTATTAAAAGGAGCTAATGCTAAAGCACCAAACAACATGGTATTTAGAAGAAGCTAATGCTAAAGCAGTAAATCAACAAGGTATTAAGAAGCTAATGCTAAAGCACTACATCAATGTGGTATTAAGAAGCTAATGCTAAAGCACTACATCAATGTGGTATTTAGAAGAAGCTAATGCTAGAGCACTACATCAATGTGGTATTAAGAAGCTAATGCTAAAGCCCTACATCAACGTGGTATTAAGAAGAAGCTAATGCTAAAGCACTACATCAACGTGGTATTAAGAAGCTAATGCTAAAGCCCTACATCAACGTGGTATTAAGAAGCTAATGCTAAAGCACTACATCAATGTATTAAGAAGCTAATGCTAAAGCCCTACATCAACAAGGTATTCAGCAGTTTATTACTTGTTTTCTACTGTCTGTTTTATTTCCTTCCTGTATCTTTCTTGTTTGAAATAAAGTTGAGAAGACACAGAACTGTCGTCCCAGAAAAAATATTGCTAAAAAACTGAAAATATTTAAGCTAAATGTTTAGATTAAACCCGTTTCCCTCCAACAGTTCAATGAGTGAACTTTCAAAAATAAACTGTATAGGATTCTTTTGACAATGTAATAGTCCTTTTCAGAACTGAGCATTTCATATATGTCACTATCCTCTTTTGAAAAAAGATCCTTAGATTATCTTTGTTTAAATTATCTAGTAATTCCACTGTGGGTTAAAGATGTTTCAAGTGGAACTTTGTGCATCTGCTGTGAGCACCTGTCGTCCATTCAACGCTCCGCTCTACTGAGCATGCTCACTCCACTCCTCTCCTCCTGTTACTGTTGCCGGGGATGCTTCCCACACCCTCAGCCTGGTGTTGCATTGGACACACACACACAAACAGTCCACCCACATGTCCACATGCCCAAAGGCATGTAAACACACACACACACACACACACACACACGCCTGCACGTAAACACACACGCCGTAGGGACAATCTGGCTTTCTGCTGCCTGTCCTCCAGCCCAGCCCACACAGCTCCGCTCCACACGCAGTCCAGAGGGCGAGTTGACATTTAGGCAGATATCACTCCTTCCCTCAGCCAAATCAACAGTTTAATACCCGGGAACGCACAATATGGTGGCCCCCGGGGGGGAGGGAATGCTTATCCAACTATGCTGAGCGAAAAAAAAAAAAAAGTTAAACCATTTAATGAATTCATGAACAAACTCCCACCTGTTCTGGGTTTCCAGGGTGTTCTTGCTGCGCTGCGCCTCTTCCAGCTCGGCCTGGACCTCCACTAGTTTCTGTCTGTAGGCCTCCTCCTGAGCACACAGCATCTTGTTCTCGCTCTGCAGACGGACGACCGTTTCCCTGTCGAAGGCAGAAAATGGGGAACAACAGAAAGGCAGGATGAGGGGAAGGAACGGGAGACAGACCGGGGAACAGTGGGACAGACTGAGGAGGCTCTTATGTGATGCCGTGTGTTACCGATCCACTGGCCAGCTGAGCGTTCAGCTTCCAAAAATAAAACGCCACAATGAACACAGCCCCAGCGTAAGCTCTGGTTCAGATGGATAGATGGACCTACTTTAGCTCAGTGGGCATGATCTCTGCAGCAAGGTTCCCCACCGTCACATCACCGTCAGACAAGTCTCCTACAGAGAGAAAGAAAGATAAATGAATTGTTTTACGAAACGCCATCGTGTTTCAATGCGTTACCAATCAATAAATAAAAGTATTCGGGATGATTTTCCCACCTGTTCCGCTCAGGCAGCCCTGCTGGACCTGCGCGCACCGCAGCTCGTCGTTAGCTTCCCGAAGCGAGTCTCTTTCTGAAATGAGACGCTGCAGAAGAGAAAAGGTCGTTGGAAACACGCTGTCCAGAATATTCCAAGTCCTGATTTGATAAACTTTGTTTTATTATTCATGTTTTGTTATGTTACATCACCAAACAATGCATTTTACACAAAGGATGCACGATAAATCTTCAATGTTGGCACTGGCTGATTTTTTTAACATCTGCATATCGGTCTGATAACTAAAACTAAAACAAACTAAACAGCAGATACTTTATTATTTACGTCTTTGTCGTTTGTTTTGGAGGGGAGCATTTGTTGACCTTGACGGATATTTATATAAAAGTAGTACAAATTGTCGTCCATGATAGCAGTATTAATATCTGGGCCTGTTGCAATAAGCAATAAATCAATTAATCGTGTGATAAATTGAAACAAGCTCAATAATTTCTATTTGCATGATTTATCATTTTCCTTTTTTCTCTCTGTCTACAAAAACTGTCCTCAGTCTGGTGCTTTGATCTCAACTAGTCCTAACTAGACATAGTTCATTTTATCCGTTTTGTTTATTTTGGATATTTAAAATGTCTTCCAGTTCCAAAGGTGAATGTTCACTAGAATTTAAAGATTATTAATCTTTGAGCATTAGTTTGTTTTTGCATGATATTACTTGAAGTTGGTGTCAAAACAGCAATATTATCGTTCATTGCAATAATGTGCTGGATAATTTATCGTACTGCTAAATTTGCTGCTGTTACAAACCCATTAATATTGGATATTCATTTTCATAAAACAACACATCAATCTTTATGTGACACGGATCGTTGTCAGATCTGAGACTTTTCTAGAAGCGACAGATCAGGTGGGAGTCTGCAGCACAATATCTGCCTGGCGACAGCCTCAGCAGCAGAGAAGTGCTGATCCACACAACATTTCCCAAATGTGCCGGCGAGGAGCAACAACTCACTTCTTTCTCCTTCAGCAGTGCGTCATACTTGTCATAAAGATTCTTGTACTCAAACTGCCACTTCTCAGCCTTCATGGCCTCCGCTGTGTGCCTGGTGTGAAGCTCATGAGCCTGGAAAAAGATAAATAAATAAACACACACGCACAGAAAAAAAAAAAAAAAAAAAATCAGAAAGCACACAGTCTGCGAGAAGCGCTCCAGGAAAACAGCAAATCTCTCCAAACACATGCAGCAGCCAGACTCAGTTTATCATCGCTCAGATGGCGAACAGATGAAGCGGCGACGCGGCGTGCCTGTCTCTTGTAGGTGTCCAGCTGACCGCGGACGGCGTTGGCCCGCCGCAGCTCCTCCTCCAGCTCGCAGGTGCGCTGCATGTACACGGTGTTGCGCTCCTCCAGGAGGCGCACCTGTCTGCGCAGATCGCCCAGATCCTCCAGCTTCCTCTTGTAGGTCTCCACCAGCGCTTCGAGCTGGTTCACCCGGTCAGACGAGTGTCTGAGGGGGCAGCAGAGGGACGGAGGGTGTGGGTAGCGGCTAATCATGCTTGGGGAAAGTCATTTATCGCTGAACATGAATAACAAACGCCTTCAATTAAGAAAGGTGGTGTCAGCTTTGTGTCCTGATCTGTGTCACCTTAATATATTTAGCTGGACGATAAATTGTCTCAGAAGTTATTGCGATAAACAATAATATTGTTGTATTTAATACTTTTTGTTTTAAATCAAGGCTATCATTTGATAATAACTGGAACATTGATCGATATATTCAAAGTGTATTTGCCTGATGATAGTATTTGACAAAATGTCATTTTTATTTTTCGTTTCTTCATTGATGACTGTATCATGTTGCTATGATGTGATGCACTTTGAAGTTGTCGCTGAAATGTGCTATACATAAAAAAAAAAACTCGACTTCATTGTGTCACGTGCTGCACTGCTACTCTAAAGCACATGTACAGTTACGCTGATCACCATTCCAGCTCATTTCGATAGTAGAGAACCACTAAAGCGTTCGGCCACCTGAGGATGTCCATCTCGTCTTTAAGCGCCTGGGCTTCGTGCGCCAGACTCGTCAGCTCCTCGTTCCTCTGCTGCAGGTCGGCCACCTCGCGCTCCAGCAGGTCTGCACGAACGCGCAGGTCGTCTCTGCTGTTCTCCAGCCTGAGACGCACGGCGGTTCATGTGGGTGAGAAACAAACGCGGCCGAGGTGACTCGAGAAGACACTCGAGTCTAGCACCAAAACGTCTCACATGTGGGTATAGAAGCTGCTAGGTATCACAGTGATCTTTTCGGCGTTGGCCAACCTGTAGTTCTCCTCCTGCAGCTGCTCCATCTGACTCTGCAGCAGCAGCAGCTTCTTGCCCGTGATGGCGGTGGTCGCGGCATCCAGAGAGTCGCTGCAGCAAAGCCTCTCCCTCAGGGAGCGGACCTCCGCCTGGAGCGACGACCTCTCCTCCACGCCCAGCGACAGCTGCCGGAGGGCAGAGAGACTTGATGCAAAACATTGCAAACACACATCGAGTAATTTAGGGGGGGTGGAGGTGATTCGACTAGAGATACACTGACCAGATATAAATATCTGCATCGGTCACAATATTGAAAAAAAATTTCTAGATTGGTGACACTGTGCCCGACCCATAAGGGGAGATCTATTCAGTTTAATTCTATGTTTCTCTGAGCGACGTCGTGCTTTATTATTTATTTTACGTTACATTTAGAACTCCTTATTGTACTTTCTGAACCTTTTCAAAGAAGGTTTGTTGCAGTTTAATTTTACATGTTTGATCAAGGCACTCCACCTTTTCTTTTTCTCGATTTCAGCTTATATTACACTGGCTGTTCTACTCCTAATTGCACCGACTGAACAAATTAAAGTTTGACCAAGCTTGTGATGCCATTTGTATATACACAAGTGTGCAGATTTATCACATAAATATGTAATTCAGTACATTTGGTCGGTGTTAAAAAAAAAAAACAACTAACAAAAAAAAAAACTTCAGATATCTGTATTGATACAGGAAGAGAAAAAAAAAAGTGGATCGGTGCATCCCTGGTTTTAACTACATAAAAGACAATGCAAGTAAAGAACAAAAATCCTCAAGGCAAAAATATTCCCAAGTGTGTGAAAGTGAAGAAATTTGTTCATTTTCAAGCAGATTTATTTAGAGCAAACCTATGAGATAACACAAAAGAAACTCACCATGCTTTAGTTCAAAGAAGGTCTTTAAAACACGAGCTTCTCTGTCACTTCACATGCTCTGTCGTCACTGCTGCTCAGTCAGCTGATGTTCAATATTCCCTCACAGTGCTCCACTTATCCCCTACCCCGACGGTTTAAACCAGATCCTCATGCTAAGATTAGATACGACAAGAATGCTTATACTGGAACTGCTGCTGTATTTTTTTTAAGTTGAAAACAACTCCAACAATTTGGATCTTTTAACCATCAAAAAAAAAACAAGCGGAAACTTTTCAAACGGGACGCGTTTTCCAGGCAGCATAAGCTGCATAAGACCGCGCTGAACTTTTTAGGACAGATTGTGTGTTTGCAGCGCCGGGCCAGTAACAGCAAATAGCTCCTAAAACAACACCGCTGACTAATTCCCAATGTGTGGGCCGAGCAAGTAAACAAACAGGTGGGCCGAGAGCAAGCACAAATTATTGTTGGCTACAGATCCATCCCAAGGCAATGTGTCAGTTTTATCTAGATGTTATGCAACTGCTGACAAGAAAGTGTGTAAAAGGGGGAAGAGGGAGAAAAAAAAGTCACAAATAAGCAGAAAGAAAGATGATATCCTGCAGGGTAACCAATAGAAGCTAAAGTGAAAATAGTTCTGATAATCTCTGGCAGAGCAGCATGTCGGCGCAGAGAAGAGCTTTGTAAAAAAAAACTGATTCTGACTTTATTAAAGATGAAAATGTTGGCTATAAAGCAACGTGAACTCCGTTTAGCCGACTGACCTGACGCTCAAGGTCTCTGCAGCGCTGCGTCAGGTCCTCCTTCTCGCCTGCTTCCTCGCTCAGAAAGTAATACTTCCTGGACTGAAAGAGTGCAGAGAAGAGACGTCACATCAGGGAATCAGAGGAGAGACCGGCGCGTCACAACAGCAACGCGAGCGCTCACAGTTTCACACATTACTACAAACTTCCCTGCATTGAGAGCGGAACACAATGAATGTAACTGTGAAGTTTAATCATTTGAAAAGCTCGTCTTCAACTGCAGCTTAAAAATGATTTAAATATTTTTTTTACCGCATCCAGCGCAGGTGCTCAATGCAAACTGAGAGATTCTATTTGTAGTCAGATTAAAACTATTACAGACGTTATTTTCTTACAATAGAAAATGTAAAGTACAACAAAAAGTATTTGTGTTTTTATAACCGAAGTTTAACAATGCTTAGAACCAGAGACTTTTACTGAGAAGCCCTAAATAATAAAGCCAAATCAGCCTTTACTGAATTTAGTAAGTTTGGCAGAATATGGCACTAAGTCTGTCACGATAACAAATTTTGCTGGACGAAAAATTGTCTCAGAACTTACTACGCTAAACAATATTGTTGTTTTGATACCGTTTTGACTTATACAATAGTAATAATGCCATAAAAATGGCATTCTCAATTATCAATAAACTTTAAATTCTAATTAACATTTAAAAAATGGAACTGGAAGACATTTTAAATATCTAAAAATAAATGAAGAACAGAAACAGCAAATAAAGTGAATTATGAAGACTCTGTAAACAAAATGATCTTTTAAAAAGGGATAGTCGGGACCAAAACACCAGACTGAAGATTTTTATCATCCAGTTTTTGGTAAAAAGAGAAAAAAAGAGAAAAACGCTAAATCATACAAATGAAAATGATTGAGTTTCTTTTAATTTCTCATGCGATTAATTGATTTATTGTTTATTGTGACAGGCCAATATAGCACACTGCAAAAACACTAAATGCTACAAAAGTATTTGTTGCATTTGTCTAAGTTTACTTGAACAAAGGCAAAACTAAAGTACTAACAACATTTCAACTAAATATTTCTGGATATTGATTAAAAAGTACTAGTTTCACTGGCAGTTTTTGATCTTGTAAAAGACAAAAATGTCTCAATTTAAGTGAAAATAATCTAGAGGAACTAGTACTTTATTAAAACTATATTAAGGAATTATTGACTTAAATCAAGCTCCTACGTATATCTTTGTGAAATGTTAAATGTAGGTTAGTTGTGTCGTATTTCACGTATACTGAGATATTTGCACCGACTAGACAAAAGAAATCTTGGTAATATTTTGTGTTTTGAAAGAAAAAGGCACAAATTTTGTTCTATTTCCTGAAAATAAATTTGTTCAGTCGAACAAAAAACAAAAGAAATTGAAAACTAGATGCCTGTTTTTAAATACAGAAAACGTACAACATCTCTTTTTAAGTTTTGGATGTACAATGAACAACATCCATTTTGTATATAAAGAAAAAAACTAAATCTGACTATTTAAGCATTGTTCTTTTTTATTTCCTCACCCCTTTCACCTCACAAACATAAATACAGACGATCCTCTGGTTCATAATTTTCCTGTACTGACTTTGTGATATTTACCTGGTAGTCAAAGTCTCCATATGTCTCTGGACTTCCTGGTTCAGATGACGGTTCCTTCGCCAAAAGCTGAAACCAAGCAGCAGGAAATGAGCTCAAGTGACAGATAAAAACTGACAAGAACCGCACTGGCAGACGCAGGTTTGCTCAGATTTATTAATATCTTTCATTTGAAGGCAATCTTCCTAAGCTCAATATTAATCAACTCCTACAGCGTTGGCCCTCAAAAGCATCAAATCTATTCTTAGAACTGCACAAAGCAGGATTTGGGGGGAATTATTTCAGTCTAAATGTTTATGCGTATGAATTACACCCATGACTAACATCTGGATTAAAAGAAAAAACAAATAAAAAAAAAACAAAAAGAGAGAGCAAGGAGAGGGTAAGTCGGGGTGCTCACTCACCTCCTGAATGGCTGTCATCACAACATGCTGGACAGATTCCTCAAGTGTCATAATCTGCTGGATTTGCTCTGTTTGGGAGATGATGACAACAAAAGCTGTCGATGTGCAGCCAGATGCAGATTAACGCAAATAAACTTTCCTAAAATGAAACCAGCTCAGGTTCATTAAACCGACGGTTCAAACTTTAGTGTTTTAAAGTTTATTCTGGGAAATGGGGAAAAAGCGTCATTCATGTGTTTGAGTTAAAATAATCTCGTGGATCATTTCTCACAGGTTGATGCGTGGATTTCATTTGTTTACTTTTTTTTTTTACCTTGTTTCTTTTCGCAGCTGACGGCGCAGCCCAACACGAGCTGCAGCAGCTTGCCCAGCTCCGTCACGTCTCCCAGCTCGCCTATGAGGTTCACATCTGGTAAATGCTCGTCGGACACCTGCTGACTGAGCACCTGGCCATGACACGGGAATGTCAAAGGTCACATGTCCAAACACAGCCACGAACCAAACAGAACTAGAGAAGTAAGGGCGCAGCTCAAAGAATCAGAACATTGTCAAAACGTTTTATTTTTTTTTGTTGCTGCAGTATTTCAATTTGAAAACATGGCTCACAGCTAAAGATAATGATAAAGATGTTGTCTATATCAAAGTCAAACAAATTTGACTTTATAATTTAAGCCTTGAAATTGGGCTTCTGTCCCTTTAAGAAACTCCACCTTCAGTAAGACATCACAACATGGCTCCTCTATTAACCCTAACCACGGTTTTACCAATGTTGCACTGAGAAGCAGCTCCTATAACGAGCTCAGCAGACGTGCAGCTCCACCAGGTGTTTGCTAATTGCTGCTGACTAGTCTGAAGGAGCTGAGCGGGGCTCAGTGAGGCAGAAGCTTGGAAAATGAAGCTCCAAGGAGGTCGGGCTAGGTCCACCAAAGCGTTTTGCACAGCTAAATGGTTGCCATGGAGATTAAAGGATTCCTCAAACATGCATGAAAGAATCAAAGCAACACTCCAAGTATGTTTTTGATGAGGGAATAAGAATATAACATGTAAAGCTCAAAAAAGTCAGTTTCACATAACACTACTGCCCCTTTAAAGAGTGAATAAACAAACTAATGTGTGATTTTAATTGTGTTTGTAATTTAACGAAAGCACCACAATTGCAAAATTGTGATTTCTTTTTCAATATTAGCGGAATATCGACAAAGTTTTGAGCACATTTGTAATGCAGCTACTGTGCTGGACTGGCCAGCAAACCTTCCGAAACCTTTTAATGTACAGAAGATGAGAAACAACAAAGCCAAAAAATAACCAAAAATAAACATTTCAAGTATCAATTTGTCTGGAATGATTATAAACAATATGAGCTTCCTGCTTTGAATTAAATCACTGAACTAGATTAACTTTTGACGATACTCTGACTCAGTGAGAGGAACCGATAAAAAACAAACAGCCTTACATCATGGTAATACTCCAGCATGCTTTTCAGGACCTTCTTCAAGTTGCTGACCTAGAAAAACAGAAACAAGAGTTGGCACTGTGATTTTTTTTTTTTTAGTTCTAGTGAAAGACAACAAAAACAAAAGGGATGTTCTGCTGCTCTTCAAACGTTACTTTAAGGCGCCAGTTGGCCTCGCTCTCCTCCTTGATCCTGCCAAGCCACGTCTCATTAAACCAAGAGGGGTCTCTGTTAATGAGAACGCAGAGCTGCAGTCACAATACATCTCTCTGGACATCACAATCCACAGGAAGCAGCAGCAGTAACACAGCCTTTGTTCTTTTAAACACAGTAGCATTCGAGTAAAGATGCTCATTAAAGTTACATGACATGGGAATAATGAGAAGGGGAGGAAAAAAGTCAAAGTGTCCTGAAGTGGAACAACAGGTTTGATGTTAGGACATTTTTAAGCAAGCTGCTCAGACACGGACCAAAAAAAACAACCAAATAACTTTTTCCTACAAGCCGAGGTCTTGATTCAAATGCACACGTGAACGGAAAGAGAAACGGGGAACAATCCAAAAGCAGGAAGTGGCCTATAATGCAGGGCATTCTGGGTAAGTACAACCAAAACAAACGCAATATTCTAATTCTAGCAGGAGAAATGTCACGTTGTCTTTTACCAACAACAAAAGATTAATCCTACAATGACTAAAATATGACGCCACTACATTTTGGTTTACATTTCGTGAAGAAGGAATTTGTGCTCAGTGTCTTCTTCAGAGAGTTATGTGTCACATCCTTGAGCGGGTCCTGGTGCGGCGCCACCGCAGGTGAGGAGGGGAACAGGTTTTTTCAAAAGGTTCTGGCTCGTTTGACACAATGCAGTGTGAAAGAGAACCACACCAGCTGAAAATGTAACAAATGTTGCAACTTTGGTTCCCAATTGAAGCGAGTCTACCAGACTATCAGGTGTGAAAACACCCTTAATGACTTTGCCGTTAAAATGAGACAAAAAAATTAGTAACAATCAGTATCAGCCAAAATCGAAATCAGGCTTTTAAAAAGATCAGAACCATTTTTTTTTACCGAGGCTTGAATAATTATACAAGTGTAAATATATGTAAAAGACATTCTATCCAACACTGGGTCAATATTATATGTACATGTTTCAAATATACACGTGATAATCATTAACAAGATTCTGATAAAGTTCTGATCGGATATTTGACCTTTTATGAGAAATGGTAGACCTAATTTAGAATGGTTGGTTTTCTGGTTTTGGTCCAAACTAACTAAAGTTTATCCTGTAAATCTTCAGGGAAGCTGAATATGTGAACTCCTGATTGTATCCAAGTTTGAATCATCTAGCTTTTTATTTGAGCGGAAGTTGAAGAATTCAGAGACAGTCGTCCATTTATACTGATAAAGAGAGGATGTAAACTTCTCAGCAGAACTGTAAATTAGTTTTTTTTTAAAACATTTGATTTAAGTCCTTCCTCTGCACGAATCAGAAGAGCAGAAAGTCTATAAGTACGCAATGCTTACATTCTGTAGAGTACGTGAGCAATGGCCACTCCACTCGTTAGATCGTCCTTGTTGTCACATGACGGGACCTGAAATGTCTGCAACTGAGAATAAAAACATAAAAATGTTAACATGAGTCGTTTTATATAAACTTAACCATACAGCTGCACACCAGCTGATTTGAAATTACTACCAAGTCATTTGGTTCCTACAAAATATGAACCAAATCAAACTGTATATTTTGTTTCAAATACACAGTTTGAAACAAAATTCAGCCAGAAATCACCAGAAAAAAAATAAGTATTTTAATCTTTGGGCACATTTGATTTCTTTATAACAAAAAGAAAGAAACAAAAAACAGATCAGTTTACAAAAGCACAAAGATGTATGAAACTCAAATCCCCAAATACTCAAACGTATTTCTCTTTAAAGCTTAAATATATCTAATTTTATATTAGAACTTCAGTCTGCAACAGAGGTCCAACAAAACAGTAGTTCTTAATGAAAGTGACACCAGTCACTTTGAGTCATTCAGTGACTGGTTTGTGACCTGCAGCCCAGTGATAATGCAGACAGATCTCACTCAAAGTGACTGGTTTGAGTAAATGAATCTCATCTCACAATGAGATTCATTTAAGATGAATCTTTTACATTCATCTTAAATAAAAGATTTTAAAACAATTATGATGGACTGCAGACTTGCTCAGTGCGTCACCTTACCCCACTTGTTTGGAAGAACCAAACAAGTGGATTTTCCCTGAGCTTCAAAGGAAAGTTAGCATGTTGGAGGCTTACGCCAAGCCGTTTGGGTTTGTTTGTTTAGCAGCTACTGTAACTTTGCTTTGGTAAGCAGACCACCAAGTCCATATTGCTCAACTTGTTTACAGCTTGTTAGCTTGACTGAAGAGCAGCTAACACCGTTTCCAAGAACTAGTTACTGCTTGTATGTTGTCACAGAGAGTAAAACAGAACGTCCCGTTTTACCTCAGGAATTTATTTACGTGAATTTTCAGAACACCTGCCGTCACCTGTTAGCCCCGGGGCAGGTTAGCCTCGCTCGGAAACCTCGCTAACTTCAGACTTACCCAGGTCAACAGCGAGTCGCACAGCTTTGCTTTATCCAGACTCATGCTGCCGAGTGGCGTGAAGCGACAGACCGACTGGACCTTCGCCGGTTCTGTTGCTCAGGAGTTTGTTTCTCCGGTCCTGACTCCTTCCACGTCAGGCCTCCGAGCGCTGCCTCCCGTCCGCTTCGCGTTTCACTCCCTCCCTCTGTTATCCACGCGAGCTTCCGTATGACGACCGTTACCATGGAAACGGCTTGTGCTACGGGGTCAGCGTGTCTGGTCACAGTGAATGGTGGTAATTTGAGAGCAATGGCGTCGGTTCAGTCAGGTTTGAACGCACTAGAAAAGAGGTGGATTTAAACGTTATCATGTCTTATTTTTACCTGCGTATTTAAGCGAGATTTTGTTAATTGAAATATATAGAGGAAAAAATTAACTAATGAAAAAAAAGAAAAATAAATAGGAGCTTTCAGGAAGACTTTTCGGGTTTACTCTAGTTTAAAAAGGTATTCATACCCCTGAACCTTTCTACATTTTGTCTTAATTTACAACCAGAGGTCGGTAGTAATTCATTACATTTACTCAATTACAATTACGTTAGTAAAAGTAGTTTTACTGTACTGCACATTTTATTTTTACTTGAGTAATATTGTGATGAAGTAGCCTATCGCAACTCTTGAGTAAAATTACTGGCTACTTTACCAAATAAAATTTAATACACGTCTATAGTAATACTATCCACTACAGTAAATGGCTGAAGAGAGAGGAGATGCAGTAATTATAAAAGACTGGAAAAAAAACAATCACATTTATATTCAGTCAGCAAAAACGAAATTTCAAGAAAATCTGGATGAGATGGGCTGTATATTAAAATACAAAAACGTACTCTTCATTTTCAGATACCATTTCAAGTACTTATTGCCAAATCCAAAGTGTTTAATTCTTTTCATGTTTTTTTATTTCCCTTAAAGCACCACTGGATGGCTCTAGTCGACAGTGGGTCTATACAGCTGCGTGTTGCACGACTGCTATCTATCCGTCTGTCTGTGAAGAGTTTTTAAAAATTTTTTTAAACCAAACATGACATTTTCGATTCCCCAGTTGGCCGTTTAGCTGCATCTGTTTTCTTGTCCCTGCTGGAGAAATGATCCCCGCAGCATGATGCCACCACCGCCTGTCCTGTGAGTTCCTCGGTCTTCATGATGCTGTTTGAGGCTGGATTCACAATGAGGTTTAATAACACTCTGGTGAAGGCTACATGCTAATTAGCCACTCTTATGTCATTGTGGGATTATCACAATTAGGACTCTAAATACACATCTAACACACAATTATGTGTGTTTTTTTTTTGGAAAAACAAATAAAAAAAGGAAACCATGCATCATTTTCCGTCCACGTCACTCTCTTCTGCTACATTGTGTGGGTCTATTCCAGAAAGTTCTGATGAAATACGTATTAAAGCTTGTGTCTTTTGCAAGGGCCGTGTGTTATAGATAAACGATGTCTTGGTTTGCTTTAAGTATTATTAAAATGTTTTCATTTTGAAATTCCTGACTGTTTCACAACACTTTGTGATTTCCAGCACGGCAGATTTTTCACAGGTTTCTGTCAGAATCCTCCCCTCCCGTAATACCAACATGTCGTTCCACACGTACACCCTTTCCACTCCGGTCTCTGTATCTCACGGTTCACTCCTGCCTCCTTCCTGCAGTCTTAATTTCCTGTCACAAATCAAACTGCAGTAGCTAATCGCGTTGAAACTCTGCCCACTTCTTTCCTGTTTGCTTTGCCAAACCCAAAAACCGCAAGTTTGCGCCGAGTCCACCGTGTGTTGTGAACACCTGTGCGAGGTGAACACCTGTGCGAGGTGAACTGTCGACCTCGCTTCCTGTCCTTCGCCATCCAGACCGGTCGGGTCAGTTTGTGGCCTCAGATCTGGCTTCACCATATTTGTGTGGCTGGAGTTCCTGTTTTTCCAGAAGGTTCTGTAACCCGAGGAATGCAAACGTTTACCCGATGTCTTTCACCGGATCCTGTTGCAGTATTTTCAGTCTGTCTCTCTAGGTTTTGTGCACTGAAAGCGCCCCCAAATTCTTTGAATTGGTTTTATTGTTCGTACATGTTTGATTATTTTCAGCCAATGGCATGTTTCATCCTGAGTCTCACACACACACACACACACACACACACACACACGAAAGTGGGGTCCAGAAAGAGCAGTTTCAAAAGAGTGATGGTTCTCAAGTTGGAGCACCCTGAAGGAAGTGAGGTTCATGATTCCAGGTGGGGGTGGAGGGGTGCAGTGGAGAACTTAGTCACCATCTAAGGAGTAGGTCAAGGCTGACTAAGTCTTAAGTGGCGGGAGGTGTGGGAGGGGCACCGGCAAGGCAGAGGCTCACTATTTTTGGCCGGCTACCCCTTCCTCCGGTCTAATTCCTCTTTTCACCCGTTCTCTCTTTCCTTATTCTCCAGATGCGTTTCCTTCCTGAAAGTCGAAAAGCTGCACTTCTCCTCTTTTCCAACCCCTCTCTGACGCACTTGCTTCCCTCTGGGGGGGGGGGGGGGGGGGGGGGACCAGAAGGGTGGAGGTAGCAGGGCCAGCAGCTAAGATTGAGCAATTATTTCTTATTTCGAAGTTTGCGGTTTTGTAGAGGGGGGGGGGAATGAGGATGGTTCCGCTTTTCTTCTTCTTCTAAAAAAAAAAAAAAATTCTTTAAGAGCAAGTTGCAAAGAATCCACGTTTTTCACATCATAATAATGACATCTAAGCCACTTGTTTAAGAGATAAACAAATATCTCTCAGTGTGTAGAATGAGGGTGAGTGATATGAGCTTAAAGTTTTACTACGATATTTTGTGATACTGTCGTGATAACGGTAAATATGACAATAAGAAGTATTTATTGCTTTTTTTTTTAGATTACTGTATTTGAGACTACATGGCACGACAACCACAGTCTGGCAAACACAAGTACTAGTCTTGAATAACATAAAGAAGTGTGATTTTTATCACTATTCTGTTCACAGTATCTGTATTTTATCACATTTTCAAATTCATTGATATTTATTGATGATTATTGAATAAACATCAGAGAAAATAGTGAAAATAATCTCGACAGTGCAGGTAGTTTTGGGGGGGATTTAAACAGCACTAATAGGAATTTATCGTGACAATAACAAATCCAAATTTTTATCATGATAAGAAATGCATCGCGATACGATAACTGGTATCGTATCAACGTTCTCCTAGCAGGATGTTTTTACATTCGTCTGCTGAGTAGAAACAACAGCCTCTAAATGTAAAAAACGTGATTTTTGTCTCTGCTAATCAATTTCTCTGAGGATTTTAACCGTACGTTATGGATCAATATCCTGCTAACTGACGCCAGCAGTGACCCGTTCTCAGTTTACCGGTAGAGGAAAATCTCACAATACCCTGCACTTTGTCAAATTTCCATCAACCTTTGGGATGGAAATGCTGGCGGCGTCACAGATCCTCCACCGTGCTTAAAATTGGAGCTTTTCAAAATATTCATATTTAGTTTCACATCAAACCCACGTGGAGCAACGGCTACCTTAAAGTTCAGCCTCATTAGTCTCATCTGACCAAAGAACCTGATTACAGTCCAAGGAACATTTAGTAACCCCTGTTTTTTTCCTCTTCTGTGTTTGTGTGGCTCTTGTGGCTTTAATTGCTCAATAACATGACAGGAAATTGAAGTGTTGCAGCAAAAAACCTTGGACTTGAAGTCAAACCTATGATGACTGTGTTGTGGAAAACGATCTTGCCCACTAAGCCTCTGGCGCTTCGGAAACTCCACATATTTACACTTGTGTTGATGAGACAGAAAAAAGTTTTTGGCATCACCCAGAAATAGTTGGTTGCCATTTATAAAGTGTCTAATGGTTGTTGAGGGGACTTTGGTGATTCGTGAAGTCCACTCTTTTCTAGTACAAATGCATGGGTTTCCAGAGAGAGCCTTCATACTGCAAGGCAACAGTAGCTGTGTTTCCGCTGATCATATATTTGCAATATTTGACATTTTGAAAATACATTTGCTTAATGGAAACACTCCAATTCCAAACATTTTAAATTTTGTACGCTAGATTTAAGTGCTTTTTTTTTTTTGGCTGTGTTGAAATTGGTTTATTTTACGAAATTGCAACGGAAACACTTTTTTATTCACATCACACGAGTCACATGATCAATAACCAGACTTTGCACATGTGATTTTAGTTGCTTTTCTTATTTAATGGAAATTGTGTGAGGGTTTTTTGTTGTTGTTTTTTTTACATTAGCAGAATAGCGACAAAGAAACAAAGCTAGCTCTGCACCATGCAGACCCTCAGTTGGCTTGCAGAAAATGTCTAATCTATTAATAAAGTCTGACTGACCTATCTGACTATTTTGTTGACATTCCCTTTAGCGCAGCTCCATCTAATGGATGCATAACGTAACCCCAGCCTCTACTGTAGCGTCTATTCTATGCGCCTTATAATGCGGTGCGCCTGATATATGAAAAAAGTTTTAAAATAGGCCATTCATTGAAGGTGCACCTTATAATGTGGAAAATACGGTACTGTTAGTATAAATAAAAGCTAACAATCGGATTGAGTTTCTGATTTAGTGCTATAAATCAGAAGACAAAACTAAAACTTTTTATAAATTAAATGCTAACAATAAACAGTCGCAAATATTAGGAGCTGAGATACTTAATGGTTTTAATTGTGATTAATCAATTATTGAAGTGATTGTCAACTAATTTAGTAACTGATTAATCATTAACTGGAGTATACATACTCAGAAAAGTTATTTGATAAAAGAACAACATCCTCAGAACAGTACTCAAGGCAAAATGTACAAAAATATATAAATTTTGCATTTGAGATAAGAAAAACTGTCTGTAAATACGATCTGCGCAAAACTCATCAAGTGGCAGTTTTAGCTTCACCTGGTCCAAATTCAGTCAAAAAAATAATCTCACACTAAAACACATTTTCAACTCTACACCTCATTAACGTTAAGTCAAGCACAAAGGACACAACTTTTCAAATGTTGATGTTAGAGATAATTTTAAGCTGCAGATTCATCCTTTGCTACTGCTGATCAAGCATGATATTTAGGAAATAAAATTAATATTTTCTTATTTAAAAAGGATTTGAATGTCTTCCTTATTTGTATATTTCAGTGTATTTCTGATTGCATAAAAAAGTCTTAAATAAAAAAAATATTTTTTAAGATAGTAATCAGAATTATAACTAATATAACCCTTAGTTGAGCATGAAAGTTTAAGTTCAGGAGTCACAGAGACTTCAGACTCTGTGACGTCAGGAGTCACAGAAGTTTTCAGCCTCTGTGACTCCTGACGTCAGAAGTTTTCAGTCTCTGTGACTCCTGACGTAAGAAGTTTTCAGCCTCTGTGACTCCTGACGTCGGAAGTTTTCAGCCTCTGTGACTCCTGACGTCGGAAGTTTTCAGCCTCTGTGACTCCTGACGTCGGAAGTTTTCAGCCTCTGTGACTCCTGACGTCACAGAAGTTTTCAGCCTCTGTGACGTCAGGAGGCACAGAAGTTTTCAGCCTCTGTGACTCCTGACGTCACAGAAGTTTTCAGCCTCTGTGACTCCTGACGTCACGAGTCCTCAGCCTCTGTGACTCCTGACGTCACAGAAGATTTCAGCCTCTGTGACTCCTGACGTAAGAAGTTTTCAGCCTCTGTGACTCCTGACGTCGGAAGTTTTCAGCCTCTGTGACTCCTGACGTCACAGAAGTTTTCAGCCTCTGTGACGTCAGGAGGCACAGAAGTTTTCAGCCTCTGTGACTCCTGACGTCACAGAAGTTTTCAGCCTCTGTGACTCCTGACGTCACGAGTCCTCAGCCTCTGTGACTCCTGACGTCACAGAAGATTTCAGCCTCTGTGACTCCTGACGTAAGAAGTTTTCAGCCTCTGTGACTGCTGACATCACAGACATTTTCAGCCTCTGTGACGTCAGGAGGCACAGAAGTTTTCAGCCTCTGTGACTCCTGACGTCACGAGTCCTCAGCCTCTGTGACTCCTGACGTCACAGAAGTTTTCAGCCTCTGTGAGGTCAGGAGGCACAGAAGTTTTCAGCCTCTGTGACTCCTGACGTCACGAGTCCTCAGCCTCTGTGACTCCTGACGTCACAGATGTTTTCAGCCTCTGTGACTCCTGACGTCACAGAAGTTTTCAGCCTCTGTGACTCCTGACGTCGGAAGTCCTCAGCCTCTGTGACTCCTGACGTCACAGACGTTTTCAGCCTCTGTGACTCCTGACGTCAGAAGTTTTCAGCCTCTGTGACTCCTGACGTCACAGAAGTTTTCAGCCTCTGTGACTGCTGACATCACAGACATTTTCAGCCTCTGTGACGTCAGGAGGCACAGAAGTTTTCAGCCTCTGTGACTCCTGACGTCACGAGTCCTCAGTGTCTGTGACTCCTGACGTCACAGAAGTTTTCAACCTCTGTGACTCCTGACGTCACAGAAGTTTCAGCCTCTGAGTCCTGACTTCAGAAGTCTTCACCCTCTGTGACTCCTGACGTCACAGAAGTTTTCAGCCTCTGTGAGTCCTGACTTCAGAAGTCTTCACCCTCTGTGACTCCTGACGTCACTGAAATTTTCAGCCTCTGTGACTCCTGACGTCACAGAAGTTTTCAGCCTCTGTGACTCCTGACGTCACAGAAGTTTTCAGCCTCTGTGACTCCTGACGTCGGAAGTTTTCAGTCTCTGTGACTCCTGACGTCACAGAAGTTTTCACCCTCTGTGACTCCTGACGTCACAGAAGTTTTCAGCCTCTGTGACTCCTGACGTCGGAAGTTTTCAGTCTCTGTGACTCCTGACGTCAAAGAAGTTTTCACCCTCTGTGACTCCTGACGTCACAGAAGTTTTCAGCCTCTGTGACTCCTGACGTCAGAAGTTTTCAGCCTCTGTGACTCCTGACGTCATAGAAGTTTTCAGCCTCTGTGACTCCTGACGTCAGAAGTTTTCAGCCTCTGTGACTCCTGACGTCACAGAAATTTTCAGCCTATGTGACTCCTGACGTCAGAAGTTTTCAGCCTCTGTGACCCCTGACATCACAGAAGTTTTCAGCCTCTGTGATTCCTGACGTCACAGAAGTTTTCTGCCTCTGTGACTCCTGACGTCACAGAAGTTTTCACCCTCTGTGACTCCTGACGTCACAGACATTTTCAGCCTCTGTGACTCCTGACGTCGGAAGTCCTCAGCCTCTGTGACTCCTGACGTCACAGAAGTTTTCAGCCTCTGTGACTCCTGACGTCAGAAGTTTTCAGCCTCTGTGACTCCTGACGTCGCAGAAGTTTTCAGCCTATGTGACTCCTGACGTCAGAAGTTTTCAGCCTCTGTGACTCCTGACGTCGGAAGTTTTCAGCCTCTGTGACTCCTGACGTCACAGAAGTTTTCAGCCTCTGTGAGTCCTGACTTCAGAAGTCTTCACCCTCTGTGACTCCTGACGTCACAGAAGTTTTCAGCTTCTGTGACTCCTGACGTAAGAAGTTTTCAGCCTCTGTGACTCCTGACATCACAGACATTTTCAGCCTCTGTGACTCCTGACGTCACAGAAGTTTTCAGCCTCTGTGACTCCTGACGTCACAGAAGTTTTCTGCCTCTGTGACTCCTGACGTCACAGAAGTTTTCAGCCTCTGTGACTCCTGACGTCAGAAGTTTTCAGCCTGTGTGACTCCTGACGTCGGAAGTTTTCAGCCTCTGTGACTCCTGACGTCGGAAGTTTTCAGCCTCTGTGACTCCTGACGTCACAGAAGTTTTCTGCCTATGTGACTCCTGACGTCAGAAGTTTTCAGCCTCTGTGACTGCTGACATCACAGACATTTTCAGCCTCTGTGACGTCAGGAGGCACAGAAGTTTTCAGCCTCTGTGACTCCTGACGTCGGAAGTTTTCAGCCTCTGTGACTCCTGACGTCACGAGTCCTCAGCCTCTGTGACTCCTGACGTCACAGAAGTTTTCAGCCTCTGTGACTCCTGACATCAGAAGTTTTCAGCCTCTGTGACTCCTGACGTCACAGAAGTTTTCAGCCTCTGTGACTCCTGACGTCACAGAAGTTTTCAGCCTATGTGACTCCTGACATCAGAAGTTTTCAGCCTCTGTGACTGCTGACATCACAGACATTTTCAGCCTCTGTGACATCAGGACGCACAGAAGTTTTCAGCCTCTGTGACTCCTGGCGTCACGAGTCCTCAGCGTCTGTGACTCCTGACGTCACAGAAGTTTTCAACCTCTGTGACTCCTGACGTCACAGACGTTTTCAGCCTCTGTGAGTCCTGACTTCAGAAGTCTTCACCCTCTGTGACTCCTGACGTCACAGAAGTTTTCAGCGTCTGTGAGTCCTGACTTCAGAAGTCTTCACCCTCTGTGACTCCTGACGTCACAGAAGTTTTCAGCCTCTGTGACTCCTGACGTCACAGACGTTTTCAGTCTCTGTGACTCCTGACGTCACAGAAGTCTTCACCCTCTGTGACTCCTGACGTCACAGAAGTCTTCACCCTCTGTGACTCCTGACGTCACAGACGTTTTCAGCGTCTGTGAGTCCTGACTTCAGAAGTCTTCACCCTCTGTGACTCCTGACGTCACTGAAGTTTTCAGCCTCAGTGACTCCTGACGTCACAGAAGTTTTCAGCCTCTGTGACTCCTGACGTCAGACGTTTTCAGCCTCTGTGACTCCTGACGTCGGAAGTTTTCAGTCTCTGTGACTCCTGACGTCACAGAAGTTTTCACCCTCTGTGAGTCCTGACTTCAGAAGTCTTCACCCTCTGTGACTCCTGACGTCACAGAAGTTTTCAGCCTCTGTGACTCCTGACGTCACGAGTCCTCAGCCTCTGTGACTCCTGACGTCACAGAAGTTTTCAGCCTCTGTGACTCCTGACGTCACAGAAGTTTTCAGCCTCTGTGACTCCTGACGTCACAGAAGTTTTCAGCCTCTGTGACTCCTGACGTCACAGACATTTTCAGCCTCTGTGACTCCTGACGTCGGAAGTTTTCAGCCTCTGTGACTCCTGACGTCACAGAAGTTTTCAGCCCCTGTGACTCCTGACGTCAGACGTTCTCAGCCTCTGTGACTCCTGACGTCAGAAGTTTTCAGTCTCTGTGACTCCTGACGTCAGAAGTTTTCAGTCTCTGTGACTCCTGACGTAAGAAGTTTTCAGCCTCTGTGACTCCTGACATCACAGACATTTTCAGCCTCTGTGACTCCTGACGTCACAGAAGTTTTCAGCCTCTGTGACTCCTGACGTCACAGAAGTTTTCTGCCTCTGTGACTCCTGACGTCACAGAAGTTTTCAGCCTCTGTGACTCCTGACGTCAGAAGTTTTCAGCCTGTGTGACTCCTGACGTCGGAAGTTTTCAGCCTCTGTGACTCCTGACGTCGGAAGTTTTCAGCCTCTGTGACTCCTGACGTCACAGAAGTTTTCTGCCTATGTGACTCCTGACGTCAGAAGTTTTCAGCCTCTGTGACTGCTGACATCACAGACATTTTCAGCCTCTGTGACGTCAGGAGGCACAGAAGTTTTCAGCCTCTGTGACTCCTGACGTCGGAAGTTTTCAGCCTCTGTGACTCCTGACGTCACGAGTCCTCAGCCTCTGTGACTCCTGACGTCACAGAAGTTTTCAGCCTCTGTGACTCCTGACGTCACAGAAGTTTTCAGCCTCTGTGACTCCTGACATCAGAAGTTTTCAGCCTCTGTGACTCCTGACGTCACAGAAGTTTTCAGCCTCTGTGACTCCTGACGTCACAGAAGTTTTCAGCCTATGTGACTCCTGACATCAGAAGTTTTCAGCCTCTGTGACTGCTGACATCACAGACATTTTCAGCCTCTGTGACATCAGGACGCACAGAAGTTTTCAGCCTCTGTGACTCCTGGCGTCACGAGTCCTCAGCGTCTGTGACTCCTGACGTCACAGAAGTTTTCAACCTCTGTGACTCCTGACGTCACAGACGTTTTCAGCCTCTGTGAGTCCTGACTTCAGAAGTCTTCACCCTCTGTGACTCCTGACGTCACAGAAGTTTTCAGCGTCTGTGAGTCCTGACTTCAGAAGTCTTCACCCTCTGTGACTCCTGACGTCACAGAAGTTTTCAGCCTCTGTGACTCCTGACGTCACAGACGTTTTCAGTCTCTGTGACTCCTGACGTCACAGAAGTCTTCACCCTCTGTGACTCCTGACGTCACAGAAGTCTTCACCCTCTGTGACTCCTGACGTCACAGACGTTTTCAGCGTCTGTGAGTCCTGACTTCAGAAGTCTTCACCCTCTGTGACTCCTGACGTCACTGAAGTTTTCAGCCTCAGTGACTCCTGACGTCACAGAAGTTTTCAGCCTCTGTGACTCCTGACGTCAGACGTTTTCAGCCTCTGTGACTCCTGACGTCGGAAGTTTTCAGTCTCTGTGACTCCTGACGTCACAGAAGTTTTCACCCTCTGTGAGTCCTGACTTCAGAAGTCTTCACCCTCTGTGACTCCTGACGTCACAGAAGTTTTCAGCCTCTGTGACTCCTGACGTCACGAGTCCTCAGCCTCTGTGACTCCTGACGTCACAGAAGTTTTCAGCCTCTGTGACTCCTGACGTCACAGAAGTTTTCAGCCTCTGTGACTCCTGACGTCACAGAAGTTTTCAGCCTCTGTGACTCCTGACGTCACAGACATTTTCAGCCTCTGTGACTCCTGACGTCGGAAGTTTTCAGCCTCTGTGACTCCTGACGTCACAGAAGTTTTCAGCCCCTGTGACTCCTGACGTCAGACGTTCTCAGCCTCTGTGACTCCTGACGTCAGAAGTTTTCAGTCTCTGTGACTCCTGACGTCGGAAGTTTTCAGCCTCTGTTACTCCTGACGTCACAGAAGTTTTCAGCCTCTGTTACTCCTGACGTCGGACGTTTTCAGCCTCTGTGACTCCTGACGTCAGAAGTTTTCAGCCTCTGTGACTCCTGACGTCGGAAGTTTTCAGTCTCTGTGACTCCTGACGTCACAGAAGTTTTCAGCCTCTGTGACTCCTGACGTCACAGATGTTTTCAGCCTCTGTGACTCCTGACGTCGGAAGTTTTCAGTCTCTGTGACTCCTGACGTCACAGAAGTTTTCACCCTCTGTGACTCCTGACGTCAGAAGTTTTCAGCCTCTGTGACTCCTGACGTAAGAAGTTTTCAGCCTCTGTGACTGCTGACATCACAGACGTTTTCAGCCTCAGTGACGTCAGGAGGCACAGAAGTTTTCAGCCTCTGTGACTCCTGACGTCGGAAGTCCTCAGCCTCTGTGACTCCTGACGCCATAAGTTTTCAGCCTCTGTGACTCCTGACGTCAGAAGTTTTCAGCCTCTGTGACTCCTGACGTCAGAAGTTTTCAGCCTCTGTAACTCCTGACGTCACAGAAGTTTTCAGCCTCTGTGACTCCTGACGTCAGACGTTTTCAGCGTCTGTGACTCCTGACGTCGGAAGTCCTCAGCCCCTGTGACTCCTGATGTCACAGAAGTTTTCAGCCCCTGTGACTCCTGACGTCAGAAGTTTTCAGCCTCTGTGACTCCTGACGTCGGAAGTCCTCAGCCTCTGTGACTCCTGACGTCACAGAAGTTTTCAGCCTCTGTGACTCCTGACGTCGGAAGTTGGCAGCCTCTGTGACTCCCGACGTCAGATGTCTTCACCCTCTGTCACTCCTGACGTCACAGAAGTTTTCAGCCTCTGTGACTCCTGACGTCGGAAGTCTTCAGCCTCTGTGACTCCTGACGTCAGACCTTTTCACCCTCTGTGACTCCTGACGTCGGAAGTTTTCAGCCTCTGTGACTCCTGACGTCGGAAGTCTTCAGTAGTGTCAGCGGTCTCAGTGTTCTCCCAACCGCCATAAAAAGAAGTGCTCAGTGTTCCGACTGTCATGAAAAGATCAGATAGAGGTCGAATTACGTAAAAAAAAAAAAAAAGAAATCTGAATTGGGTCACTTCAGGCTGCAGTGTGAATGCAGCTTGATATGTATTCATTAATATCAGAGTAATATCAGTCTGTTCCTATCCTTAGTTCATGTTTTACATGGGAGAAATGATGAGATGTGGTTAGCCGCCAAGACTACGTCTATTCGTGTTTGGCACCACAAACAACGTGTGACTCAATTTCAGCTGACAGATTGAGATTGAAAATAATGAAAAATTTACACAAAAATCAAAAATGGGTTTCTGTCAAAAAAAAGGGCTATTACCGTATTTTCCGCACTATAAGGCGCACCTAAAAACCTTCAAAATTCTCAAACGCCGACAGTGCGCCTTATAATCCGGTGCGCCTTATATATGGACCAATATTGAGCCACAACAGGTCTCGCAACTACGGTAAGCAGCCGCCGACTTCATTTCCCCCCGTAGAAGAAGAAGCGCGCAGTGCACACTGGGTTTTGTGTAAAGACCCCAAATGGCTCCTATTAAGAGACACGCTTACGACGCAGAGTTTAAGCTCAAGGCGATCAGTCAATCAGAAGAACACGGGAATAGAGCAGCAGCGAGAGAATTTAACATGAATGATTCAATGGTGCGGAAGTGGATATATATTGTGATTGCACTAACGTTTGATTTACCGTAACAGTATCAGACTGTTTTTTACGTGTTTATTGAATCGAGGAAAAGTTCCCCTCCACTATATGTTATACCTTGCTGTTGTTAAAAGATAAACTGTGTCACGAAAATACCACGTCACTGACTTTACCTCGGGGAAAATAATAAAACAGATGTTTATTCATTTTGGGAATGAATGGAGTTTTCAGAACGCTGGTTTGTAATCTATTAATAAAGTTTGACTGACCTATCTGACTGTTTTGTTGACATTCCCTTTAGTGCAGCTCCATCTAATGGATGCATAACGTAACCCCAGCCTCTACTGTAGCGTCTATTCTATGCGCCTTATAATGCGGTGCGCCTTATATATGAAAAAAGTTTTAAAAATAGGCCATTCATTGAAGGTGCGCCTTATAATGTGGTGCGCCTTATAGTGCGGAAAATACGGTACCTTAAAACAGAAGATTCCCATAAATTTTCCATTATTTTCTTTGTTCAATGTGCGAACAAACACTTAAGTTACTGTATTTGGAAAATTTCACTTTAAAGTTTGTTCAGTTGTGTATCCAGAAGCACCTGTTTGCGAACTTCAAAAACAGTTTTAAATATAATCAAAACTCTTGAAGGCTTTTTAAGATACGTCTTATACTAAAAGCATTATTAGAGTAGCGGATCACACGACCCCTAACGTGTTTTTGCAGATCCTTACGGCCTGATTGGGCTCCTCAGCTCAGCCTTAGACCATTGTTAAGCATGGCTGATCCCAGGCACTTGGAGCTGGAATGTGTTGGCATGCAATTTGTTTCCCCTTCAGCTTTCCCAGGTGTCACTGGGGGGAAAAAAAAAAAAAAAAAAGGAAAAATAACAAACCCACAGAACAGAGATGGACAGACCGCAAAACTAAGCAAGGGCACGCAGCTGGAGGTGAGAAACACCCAGCAGTCTGACTCTAGAGCTCCTTTTCCAGACATGAGGTCACGCCTGCAACTACGCTCTGTTTGAACATGCAAAACAAGACGCAAAAAAAGAAAAAAAACATGAGAGATTTATGACCGTTCCTGCTTTATCAGCTGGGTTCCTCCTCCCACTCAAACCAAAGATTTATATCTCCAGTGACAACCGTGCCTCTTGCTAACCTGGCAGGGAGTGTACGTTTAATAATCCGCGCATGCAAACAGCAACTTGGCTGTTAATCCACTAACAGGGTGTTTACTTTGTAAAAAAAAATAAAATAAAAAAATACAGTTCTGGAGTCTCACTCGCGTTAGACATGACTGCGTACATTAGAGTAGGAATGTGCGACCAGGTAGCTGCTTTGTGACTCCCAGTTGTTGTGTCTGCGCCTCTAGAGCTACAGCATGAGCAACGCCTAATAACCTAGAAACCCACAAGAGGCCAGGAGGAGGAGAGATCAGCTGTGTTGTGTCAGCAAACACCACGCGTTAACAGTTTGTAAAAAAAAAATTTAAAAAACCAGTGTGTTCTCACTCTCGGTTTCAGTTTACCTCCTCTGTTGGTGTTATTGATAAACCCCTCTCTCGGTATCGCTTTCTGTTTCAGGACCTCGCCCCTCCAACTCACCAAAACAGGCAGCACATGGCCAGCAAGAGTGAGTCACAGCAGACGGGTGACAAGTGCTTCTTTTCAGGGAGAGTCCTTGTGATAGGGCAAATCCCCTGCAGTGTATCAGGTGTACAAGTCCTCTGGGGAACGCGAGGCTTGGTTCCAACGCCAGCAAACCGGTAAAAAGACGATGCCCTGTAAGACATTAGAGGTTCTGGAGATTCAAAAATAGGCACAGCAGATAAAAGAGGCTGATAGAATTTCATTGGTAAAAATGGAGAACCAGTTTACTTCGTTTTTATGTGGGTACATTTTACCTGCTTGCCTCAGCACAGTCTTGTGGTTCCAGAACTTTCTTTTTGGACACCATCTTGGAAAAAAGTTAAAGAGTTTTGGACAGGCAGTGGGATGGCCAAAATCTTCAATAGGAACTCCGCTAACCTTTCCTTTGCGCGACGTTACCAGCTTGATTTTCGTTGGGGTAGCAACTTTCATGCCAAGGCACACTGTGTAGACGTCGTGCGTATCTGTCTCCAGTTGAAATAATCCCTGAGCTTTGCAGTGATATGGGAGTGAGCCATAGCTGACTGGCACGCCGAACATCTTTCTTCTTTTCTCAAGGTCACAGTAGGAATCGCAAGAAAATGGCCTTTCATCTTGTTATCCATTACCAATCAGTGATCTGATGCGTGCTCAATTGTAGACTTGGATAAATAATTGTTGCAATAGGTTAGCCATGCTAATGCTAAACCAGTTAGTTCGTTTTTTGACTCTCAACTGAAGTTAGCTTTGCTAACCTACTGCCATGGCAGGTTAGCCTGGCAGTGGATTAGCTATACTAAACTCAAATGGGAGTTACGTTAGCCAGGCTAACTTCAATTGGGAGTTACGTTAGCCAGGCTAACCTACTGCAAGCAAAACAAGCACAGAAAACTCTTAGAGAACAACAACGCTCAGCTCCAATCAAACAGTTTACATGCATCTAATGCGCTAGTTTAGCGCAGATGCTAAACTAGCTTAAGCTATATTTCAAATCTTTCGACAGTTCATTTTTGTAGATAAATTAATTTCCAGTACATTTCTAGTATATTCGAATAGCTGAATATACCCGGATTCATCCACTCGACATTCCTCAATAGATTAAAACCTTATGTCAGAAACTTTACCCTTAAAATATACATTTACAGTCCGTTGTTTTGTTTTCATGGCAGAATTTTAGCAAGCACTCGTGGCTAGGAAATGACTTGATAACAGTTTTTCCAGAAAGGTTCTTAAAGCACAGCATTTGTCTGCACTTTTTTTTCTCCCCTAAATTGATTGACTTAAATTGCTGGAGCTGTCAAGACATTTAGAGGCAAACAACTTGTCATGGATGTGTCACCAGGAGATGAATTAAAGAAGCCACAAATTTCAGAGTGTTTATCCTTTAAGGAGATGCTTTTAACTTTCACAGCGGCTATGTGAAAACACTTACAGCGGCATAAAATTAACCGGTTTTTCTTTGTTGTTGTTTTTGTTTTGTTTTTCTTCTTTCACTCCCTCTGCCCCCCCGACAAAGTCCTGGGTGGCCTCTGATGATGTATGGAGGATTGTGGATGTTGTGGAGTGGGGGCTGATTCAGCAGGATAAGTGTAGTCAGATTAAATAAGGAGGCTGGGGAGAACAGTTGTTAGCTAAGCTTGTGTTAGAGCAGCTACCTGCTACTCATGTTTGTTCATTAAAAGATTATAATAATTCACAGATGCAGCTTGACATCATGCTTTGTACCAAGATTTTTTTTAACAACTTTATTCATAATGTAATTAGTTTTTGTAATCGTCTCAATTCTGCTTGTTGTTTACTGTAATAAAATGGAGCTATATGACCAATACATGTTGTCTACCAGCATGACTCCCCTTTGCTTGATCTAGTTTATGATTTGTTCTCATCCCCCCCTGGATATCTAAACATTTCTTTCAGCATTTAACTCCATAATTTATAAAACCAAAAGTAAAGGGACAAATTGTCGCTTGAAATATAGGCATGAATGGGCAAATCCACCGTCGGCCTTAAGCCGTGCAGTAAACACACCTGCAGGTACAAGGCTGCCGTGTCTTTGTTTTTGATTATCTCCATAGCAACTTTTCCTAATCTAGCCGAATGGCCTAATATCTCTGTCCAGACAACAAAATGATGAGTCTGTGGGAAAACTCTACTCCTTGATGCTGTGGTGAAGGTTTGACTAGACCTTTACAAACCAAAAAGCCATTTCAGCCCTCAGGGGAAAAAAAGATAAATATCTACAGGAAGCTTGCTGTCATTATATTTCTATTTCTACAGTGGATGGATACATTTGGGATGTTGATATTTGTGTAAAATGAAATAATAATGATCTGAAAAAAGCTAAACTTTCCACTTTAATCTAAACATCTGTTGATTCCTTATCATTTTTTTTAAGCTAAAGTTATTACAAACCTTGGACTACGCTGATAAAACTGACTGAGAGTTTCAGTCAACTCCTTGAAACCATCAGTCAAAGAGTTGGTCGCCATGGTGACGGAACGTGAGCAGGAGAAGAGACTTTGCAGACCACGAAGGTTTGAGTCCCACTTGCTTGTCAAACTTTAACTGCAAGCTGCCATTTTCACTCAGGAACAAACCACAAACATGCCAGCAACGTGGCTACTGTTTACAGAGTTAGCATGTCTCAAGATTACACCTATTAAAAAAAGAAAAAGAAAACAAAACATGGATGGGTGGGAAAAAAAACCCAAAACTAAAACAAACAAGTTTTCTGTAAAATCTGATAGCTGCTGTTTGTGGTACTGCTGAGAATTAAACACAGGACCAAATATAGTATTTTGCGCAAGAAAATAAATAATAATAATTTTAAAAAAACAATGTGAAAAGCAAACGGCATTTGCTTCTCACTTTTGCATGTGACTCCTCGCTTAGAGACACTTTGATGCGTGCAAAGTGCGTGTTTGTTTATCTTACGGCCACAAAGGGAGCTGATCGGATCGCTGTCATCACGTACATGTTAGACAACACCTGCTGATATAAACTCTTAAAGAGAGGCTAAAAGGCTCTCGAACACAGTGTCACTTAGTGGTTATGAATCCAATAATTACCGCTGAGGGCTAATAACAGGTTGGAGGAGCACGTTTAAGCCCGCTCCGCCCAGCACATGTTCGCAAACGCACCTCACACACACACGCACACACACGCACACACCCACTGTCAGCACGAACAATAGCCGAGCACAGCCAGTCAGGTGGATATATAACCTCCACCTTGTGTGCTTGTTTTTTTTCTTTCTTTCTTTTTTTTTAAATTGAGTGCACACACAGGCCCACGCTCTGCTTTCGGTATGCTACAGTATGTCCTGTATGCACGCTGTGCAGAACACGGTGGCCTGGTCCTGCAGGTTAACAGGCAGGACTGAAAAATGACAGGGTGTGGGACTTTTTTTTTTTTTTTTTTTTTGCAAGACCGGGCCTGCAGGAGGTTCTGTTTTCCCTGCAAAGTCGGCAGTCAAAGCTAGAAACGAAGAGAGATGCGGTTCCCGCGTTGTGTGCGTGTCAAATTTGCGTAAACTTAACTGTCAGAGCGGTTGAAACCAAATGTTCACATGTAAAATGAGATGTCACCTTTATTATTGTCCACTTTTCCTCTTCTATGTCGCTAAGATTGACCAAAACTACTTCTATCTGTTCTAATTATTCTGCCATTTGCTAAACGTGAAAGTAATAAAAGAAATGTTTTGTTCTAGCTTCAGACCCAGCAGTTTACACACACACTAAGTACACACACTAAAAGTGTAAGTCATTAGACAGCCCGGATGATGATGTCATGGTTTTGCAAGCTTCTAAAAAGATTTATTTACAAAGTCAGAGTTCACTACACACAAACGTGGATCTATTTGAAGACGGTATACCTCAAACTATTTTGCGCAGCATCATGGGAAAAGAAATCAGGTGCAGTTCATCTTTGGGTCCGATCTCCAAATGCTGGTCCAAAAGCAAAGAGTTAGCAACCGTAGACAAACTCCTGAAAAGCCATTCAGCAAGGAAGAAGCCATCACTCCAAAAGCGACATAAGCTGTAGTTTCAAAGCTTCAGTCTTACATAGCAGCCCTTCCCCACTCAGCTCCTTCAGACTAGCCAGCAGCAATTAGCGAACTCCTGGTGGAACTGAGCCATCTGCTGAGCTCGTTATAAGCTATTAGCTATAAGCTATTCTCAGTGCAAGGCTGGTAAAACGTTGAAGGTTTAATAGAAGACCCATGTTGTGACGACTTCCTGAAGGCGGAGTTTCAGAAAGAGCAGGAGCTTCTTAAAGAGACAGAGGCCCAATTTCAAGGTTTTAAGTTACTTTTAAGTCATATTTGACATTTACTACATTTTTGTAACAGCTAAAGGTAACAGTTATTTGATTGTGCTACGAAATGTCAATATGTTGCTGAAAAACACATAATACCGCCCCTTTAAGTGCAGGAGGGTTTGGTCCACTTCATAAAATCGATGGCATCATAAGAAAAGAAGATTATGTGAAAATATTAAAGAAGTATCTGAAATCATCAGTCAGGAAGTTAATTCTTGGACAAACTCAGCTAAATGTCTTGGAGTGGCCGTCAAAAAGCCCTGATCTCAGTCTCTCATTGAAAGTTAGTTGCCAGACCTGAAAAGGTGTGTGAGCAAACTCAGCTCCACCGGTTCTGTCAGAAGGAATGAGGCAAAAGTCCAGCATGTCGTGAGAATCTTACGGGTTTTTTTTTTTTTTTTTTACAGTCCAGGTATCTGGAATCAGGAAAAGTTCCCACTGCCTTTAGCGCTGCAGTGACATTCCCAACAGCTTCTTATGGAAGCTGTTCTCACTCCTCCTTAGCCCGGAGGAGTGAGAAACGCTCCAGTCAGCGTCGCGGCACCGCATTGCCTATTCCTTCTAGCTGTAAAGCCACAAATCTTGACCGTTTGATGGGTGTGTGAGTCCAGGTCCTTTCTAGGCAACATGTGCCAAGAAATGTGAACCACACCTTCAGCCTTGCACAACTTTCCCCATCCTCTCAGCGCAAACACAGCCGAGCGTTTCGGTCTCGGCGCTCTGCTGCCAGCCCGCTTTTTAATTGGCGCCCATCCCTAACGGCCTTAATTACACAGCCGGGCTTCTGAGGGCGCACAGTGGGCTGTCAACAAGCGAAGCCCTGACCCTTTATGCCGAGCGACAGTTTGCTTGACTCAGCATCACGCGGGCAGTGTTTACTGGACCTGTCCGCCGCAATCAACACTCCTACATCTGGCCTTGCAGTGAGCGGCTTGCTGTGAGCCGTTATCGCAGCACAGAGGGGAGAGCGGGCCGGCTGATGGGAAACAGAGAACGAAGGGAGGCTTTTGTCTGTCCTCATCCACATCAGAATGTGTTCATTTAGACCAACTCAGCAGAAATTTCACAGAGACACACAAAGTACTTAAAAACAAAGTATTTATAACTCTTGAATTTTCCCCAACTAGAGACGCAGTGATCCAATATAATACCTGTATCTGGGATTTTTTTTTTTTAAATTCCAGATCGGGTATTGGTAAGGGCAGATCTATTCAACCTTATTCTATGCTTTGCGCTCTGAGCGACGTGATTCTTTATCTATTTGACATGTATAATTTCTAATTTCACTTTCCGAATCATTTGAAAGAAGGTTTGTTTTTACATATTTCACCAAAAAGGTTTTTTTTTTAAAAATTATTATTTATTTTACATTGGCTGTTCTAATCCTAATTGCACTGACAGAACAACTTAAAGTTGTTTTTACATATTTGACCGAGCTTGTGAAACTATTGGTGTATTTAAATGTGCTGCACTGATGCAGTGTTAAATATTTGCATTTCAGTACATTTATGTCGGCGTTGAACTTTTTAAGTGAATTCAGCGCTGCTTCTCCGTATCGGATCGGTATCAGCCGATACTAAACCTCAGACATCTGTATTGATATCAGAAGTGAAAAAAAGTGGATCGGCGCATCAGCGAGTTTGAAAAGTCAAAAATCTTCAACTATTTAAGCTCAGCAATTGTTTAGAAATGTTAAGAAAAAAATTTGCAAAAACATTTCTGCAAATAATATCAAAATTTCTAGCAAACATTTTGTCTAGTAAATTTTTGACTTTTCAAACGCAGAAATTTTTTAGCTTTTTGGCAGAAAGTTCTTCCTTCTTTTACTCCATCTACAATGGCCCTCATACTCCGTAGTAATAACTGGATGTTGCCACAGGTGCCAACCACAAAGAAGAAAACAGGAAGTAGTCCTGAGTGAGGCATGTTTCTTATAACTTAGTGAGAACAAACTTAATTACGAGTGATCTTAATTACACTTCTTATTTAATGGAAATATGTTTTTACATACACATCAGCAAAACACTGACAAAATTTTGCGCCTCTTTGTAATAGAAACTGAAGTTATTCCCTCTTTTATTTATAAATCTAAAATATTCGTAGGCGTAAATTCAAATATTTTAAGTGCTTGTATTAGAGACACATTTTAATGACAAAAAAATAAGCAGTAAGGAAATATTTAAACGTGGATATGCGACATCGCATTTAGCATGGAATAAAAGTGACCTCCTAATTGGGACGCCTGTATCTCACTCCTAATTTGCACAATCAGCACAAAGTTTGAGAGAAGCCCCTGAGTTGAAGCTGATCCCTTCAGACAAGCCCTCAAAGAAAGTGAGGTGGATGCGGGCGCAGCAACTGCCTCCAAACAGCCAAACACAGACACAGACGGGCCGATGACTTCAGTGGGAGAAAGCTGCTGACCCCACAGGATGTCTCACTTCTTCCACATCCATCGTCCAGGGTGAACTTGAACTTCAGCGTCTCTGATCTGTGCAGCCAGGAGAAGTTCTCCGAGAAGTCCTCTGAAGTGTCGACGCTATCGCTAGGTAAACACAGTACAAAAAAAAGAAGAAAAATAAAAGGTATGCGCTTGTCGCACGTTTGCCTCTACAAAGAGCGACAGCTGTTGTGGTTTTGGGAGATAATTACAGGAGAGGGAATAAAAGGTTGCGTTCGAGAGGCGCTTGAAAACGGCGCTGTCATGGAGGATTAGAGCCTTGTTGAAGCGGTGACTCCTGTGACCTTTCAACTCCTTCTGCGCGGGGTCGGCACGGATTCGCTCCCAGCAAAAGTGCTGAAAAGCAGGACGGTCTCACCCGCGATCTCAGCTGCAGAGTTTGTCTGCAGGTTGAGTCGGCTGTCGTCCTGGTTCGACCTGGCTTTGATGTACAACATACCAAGTTTTTAACTGGAGTCCAAATTTTTACACGTTAAAATGGTCTTCAGTGCAAATCCAAACTAAATTTCAGTTTGTATATGCGTCAGTATGCGAGACGCACAGCATGGTTTCATACCTAGAAGTAAGGACAGCCGGTCTGAAGAACGAAAAACAAGCGACATCAGACGGACAGATGCCCGAGGCTGCAGCCATCATGGGAGGCGCTGCCCTTTGACTAGATGCAAAAAAAGAGCATTAGGAAAGTGGGATGAAATCTAATATCAACGCCTTGGCACAAACAGCAACAAACACACAACCAGTGTTGGGTAAGTTACTTTAAAAATGTAATCCGTTACAGTTACAAGTTACCTTGTTTAAAATGTAACTGTAGTGTAACTTTTTCGATTACTTTTAAAAAGTAATGTAACTAATTACTTTTGATTACTTTCTGATTACTTTGAGGTTTTAATGAGTATTGACCCATGTTCAACATTTAATTTTTGAGAACTGAGTGGGAACCTTAAAAGAGCACTAAGCTGAGAGGGAATTGCTGACAGGCAATCACAGGAGGTCCACAAGAAGAGATGCCAGCACCAGGCATGTAAGATTTTCTCAGACTCCTCTCATCGGGCCATACTCTTTTCTGCTCCTCCCCCAGGCTCTACCATTTACGCAGTTTGCAGACTAACACAAGCAGGTTCAGAAACCACTTCTTTCCTACAGCGGTCACCTTATTGAACTCTTCCCAAAGACCAGTCTTTCCTTCCCCTCTATCCATACCTTACTGTACCATCCCAACATTTGTACAGTGTTCCTCTTCAATTCGCACCTGTATAGCCCTATCTACAGTGGCTCTGCACATACATGCATTTCCCTAGGGGTAATTTATTTATTCTGCTGCACATATCTATCAACCATCTTTCCTTACCCTAGCTGTGAATAACTGCATTTTATCTCTAAATACTGCATGCTGTACAATCTGCACACGTCGCACTTGATTAGATGCCAAACTGCATTTCATTACTTCATACATGTGCAATGACAATGAAGTGCTCTAGTTTAGTAATAAATAAGCAAAGTAAGACTTTTACATCACATTTTATTTTTCTTGATTTTTTTCTTTGCACACCCTTGCTTGTAAAATTAAACACGGCACAATACAGTGCATCAAGAATTAAGATGGACGATGGGTCCCGAGTATCAGATGGACTAAACGTGCCTTTCAGAAGAACGCCTGGATGCTTCCTCTGAAAAGAGAGAAAAAAAGATAGAAGAAAAATATACTATGATTAATAATTATATGTTCAAAGTAGCATTAATTGGGGCCTGCCCATAGCAATACATAAGGAGAGTAGTGACTGACTGACTTGCGAAGCAAGTGATAAAATTCCACAAGCTAATGACTACTATTTAGCTAAGCTTAGCATTGATGCTAATTTTTAGCATCAGAACGCTGGGTCCAAACCGACGGGCACACTTTGGCAGGCCCCAGTTAAATTTCTTCAGGAATTTTCTAGTTTACTTTATGTTCATCATGAAAACCATAACACTAGCACATTGCATACAATGTCTCATGGGAAAGAATAGATTCCAACGTTTGTCATGCATCAACACCAAACAGTCAAATATTCGTAAAACAATACGCTTCGTCTATCAGTGAGTTGCACTTACCTCTAAATGTTTCCTCAGGTTTGACATAGATTGCTTCGACGTGGACAAGTTCTTGATAGCCGGCAAACACTTCTTGCACTGCACGGTTAAATTTGAGCCATTTTCACATATGTAAATGAAATGCTCCTTATATTTCCAGTGCTGGAAGGCTGTCATTTTTGATGCGCTGCTTGAGCTGAAATGGAACCGTCCGCTCGCTTGCTGTTCCTCCAGGAGGCTCCGCCAGCACAGGATGGAACATCAGTGGCATTGCGGCTGGCAAATATGATAGAGACAAGGAGCCGTAGCGGGAAACAGCGATATAGGGCGCAAAGCAATAAAAATATCATTACATATTTCGCAAAGGTTTTTGTTCATATTTTTTTTTTAAATGTAACTAAATTTGTAATTCTTAATATTTTCGGAAGTAACTGTAACTGAATTACATATTTTCTCATTGTAACTGTAACGAATTACAGTTACTCTTTTTTTGTAATTAAATTACGTAACGTCGTTACATGTAATCCGTTACTACCCAACACTGCACACAACACAGTAACAACATTGTACATGTCGGATGGGGCTTCCACGCCGCCCAAGTTAGTGGTGATGCTGGCGCGAAACATCTAACCTAGGTTGCCGTACCGGTAACCAGGTAGCTGGATGACGCTGCTAACTGTCAGCTAGTATCCTAACAACTAGGATTCACCAACTTTGTTTGGCAAAGCACAGACAGTTGCCTCGCACGCAAAATTATTTGATTTGAATGCGGGACGTTTTGGTCCTGTTCCCACGTAACGGATCGCAGAGCTCACCATCGGACGTGAAAGCCAATCAGAAGACACTTTTTGGGTTTACCTCTGAGTCAGAACCTGAGTCTTTCCAGGCTCAATTATTATATTAATGAGCAACGAAAAGAAAAAAAAAAACACATCAAATTTAATTAAGCTAACATTAACCACCCGAGCCGATTTATTAGTGTGACTCAACATTGTTTGTGTAAGTTTAAATATCGAGTTGGAAGTTAGACGTTGTTGCCGCACTGCTATAATTTTCAGCCCACATGTTTTTACCCCTTGTAATTTCTCTCTATTTTGGTGGATCTTTGGATTTTGAGAAGTTACTATAAACTATTGACATGATTTTTTTGTTTTTCAGTTTTATTTAACAAAATCAGACTTCCGTTACAAATTCCGGGAACGCATAATGGGTTACTCTCTAATTATGCAACACAACTAACTAACTAACCCAACTATTTTTGGCACCTCTTGAATTCCATACATAATGTTACTACAACCACAAGCAGCACTTGTGTCACTATCGCCACGCTTGCAATTAAAAACCGGTCCCAGTGTTGCTTCTGTCTGTCTTTAAAATGTTGCTGAAAGTGAATTACTGTGCACAGTTATGCTACGTATGCCCACATAACGTTTGTGTGATGCTTTACACAAACCTCTGCAATACTGTTGGAACATAGCACATTTTTACCACCTTCAATTTCTTTGCTGCCTTCAGAGGATGGCAGCAAAAAAAAAGCAGGTAAACAATCCGGTAAAAACGGAGGAGGACATATTGGCAAACGGCCAGGGATCCACAGCAGGCAGGTTTGCTTTCGAGGCACGGTTGCACTGTGACCCACTTTGTGTTTGGTGTGAGGTATTTCCAAAGCTCAGGTCGCTTGGCTCAAGTCCAAGTGAAGTATAACAGTCAAGCCCAAAGTTTTTTGTGATTTTAATCACATGGAGTCTAAAGTCATCACATCTGCGTCTCGGGTTTTTACTCGACTCCATGTCAAACGAATCAAGTGGAACCACAGCACAAGTTATGTGTAGTGTTGGTTACTTTGTGTTGGCCTGTAAGATAAATTCCATGTAAAATACACTGAAGTTGGTGGTTGCAACAACATGTGAAAAAGTTAGACATTCTGCAAGTTGCTGTAAAACTTTAATCATTAAATTTCTTTTGATATTTCAGTATTATGTACTTTTTAGCCACATAGTGCCATTTTTTTGCGTAATCAAGTAACTATGTTACCTTAAATTGTTATAAAAATGTTATTTATGTATCAAATATGACTTAATAGAAATTTGACTTCTTAATTTCAAGCCTTGAAATTGGGCCTCTGTCTCCTTAAGAAGCTCCTGCTCTTTCTGAAACTCCGCCTTCAGGAAGTCATCACAACATGGCTCCTCTATTAACCCTTTAACGATTTTACCAGCGTTGCTCTGAGAAGCAGCTCGTATAACGAGCTCAGCTGATGTTCAGGTCCACCAGGTGTTTGCTAATTGCTGCTGGCTAGTCTGAAGGAGCCGAGTCAGGGACAGCAGGGCTGCTCTGGGAGGCGGGGCTAGGTCCAACCAGGCGTTCTGCACAGCTGAATGGTTGCCACGGGAGATTAGGGGATTTCTCAAACACGCATGAAAGAGCCAAAACAACACTCCAGGTATGCTTTTGATGAGGGAATAACATTATTCATAGCTCAAAAAAAGGTCAATTTTACATAATATTCATCTGTTGCACAAGCAATTTCCCATTAATTTACACCCTCTCCCCCTTTTTCCCTCCTCTTTCCCCACCAAGGCTTACAGACGTCCAACTGTCTGACTGATATAATTAGTCCCGTTCGGCAGCTCGGCCCCTGTGGAGGAAGATGAAACGATCCCTGAGACAAACATTAACCCTGGCCCTGACCCTGCAGCCTGTCAAGAAGATGAACGTCTACGACAGGGGTGGAGTGGGAGAGGATGGGGGTTAGGGGGTAAAAACAACAACACAGCATTCAATTTCCAGTAAGCCAGGAAGGTGGAGGAGGGAGGGGGGATTTTGGGAAGTTTGGTGACTCATCACTTTTTCTTTTCTACCAGCTCTCGGCATCAAACGCCGGAGCTGGAATACCTCCACGGCGGATCTCAACGACCCCCTTTGACACGGCCCTGCAGCAGGGGTCACAGCTGTCTGCGCCGGCTGTGACCCCGACATGCCACCGGGAGACGCGTCGCTTCGAAACCTGAGCAGATAAGAAGACGGTAAAAGAACAAACAAAAAAAACAAAAAAAAACAACAAACAAAACAACCACAAAAAAAAAAGAAGCATGCAACGACTTGAACCCCCGCCTGCTCACTCACGCCCTTCGCCACTCAGGTTCGTTCTTGCAGGTGTGACTGTTTTGTTTTTTGCGGGTCGAACTGGGAGTGAGTCAGTGGATGCATGCGCGAGGAGTTCAGAACTCACCCGCTGCGTCTCGTGCCACAATAACATGCTGACGAACGCCTCGTAAAGTGATGACGCGGCTCGAATGCAGGAGCTTTTACAGCAGTTTTCTGGGGGGAGCGAGCGACCCATAATGGAAAGTGCTTAAATTCTCATTGAGCAGACCACAGGCTGTACAGTTTGACTTTTATTTCTCCTATTTTTGTGCCAGCTTCTTTCAGTGTGACCGTATTACACTCTGCTGCACTGACTGACTTGTGGTCAGGTACTTTCCCCAGCAGCCCCTCTCCACCCCCACACAGACCTCCTATTAGGGGCCTCTGGGAGCTTTTTCTCCCCGCTGCTTCATCTGTCCCTCTCAAACACACACTCAGGATATTTATCACTCTTTAATGACAGACTCCACAAAGGGGTGATGTCACCAACCGCGGCATAACAAGGTCCAACAACGGGGCAGCCAGTCCCACACTTCTCCCAGCTGTACCGCAGCGAACCGCAAGCGATTGATGGGCCTCGGCCTCACTGGGCCCCTCTGTGCCAGCGTGGATATTTGGCACACGGGGCCTTAATGCCGCTGGTGACTAACACTGAGTAATCAAAACAGTCGTAGAAACTTAGCTGCTTTCACAATGATGCTCGCTGCCGTTGAAATGGCCCTCAGCACCCGCCATCGGCAGCAGCTGCAGGATGTAATCTGTGTGTGTTGTGTCAGAGCTGGGGGACCAATCAAAACGCAGCAGATGTTCAGGACAGAAAGGCAGCGCTTTGTCACACGTTAAGTTTCACTTGTTCAATTCAATCCAAATGTAATCAAAGACAGCACATTACATGTCATCACCTTCCTAAAATAATGGCATGTATCATACTTTATTTTGCCAAAAATGATTTTGGTAAAAAGAAGAAAAAAAAGATTATTTTAGGAAGGTGACGATATTAAAAGCAACCGTTGTTGTGTCCTTAGTTGGACCTTTTTTAAAAGATAGCGAAATTAAAAATAATGATTCCCTCCCCCCCCCCCCCACACACACACACACATATGTAGGCCTGTCACAATAACAAATTTTGCTGGACGATAATTTATTGCGATAAACGATATTATTGATGTTTTCAGACCATTTTCAAGTAACATAATGGTAATGGCATAAAAATACAAGAACACATTCTCAAAGATAAATAAACTTTACATTCTATTGAACGTTTAACACTGGAAGACATTTTAACTATCCAAAATAAATAAACAAAACCACAAGAAATGGCGAAAAAAATTAAACATGAAGACTCGAAGCAAAATTGTCCTCCAAGAGAAGGGACTAGTTGAGCCCAAAGCACCAGACTGAAGACTTTTGTCGTCCAGTTTTATGTAGAAAGAAAGAGAATCGAGAAAAACAATAAATCGCGCGAATGGAAATGATTGAGTTTGTTTTAATTCACCTGGGAATTAAAGATCTGTTACCATTTTTATTGCTAATAATATGAGGACCTATGAGAAGGAACATATGCTTGTTGACCTGCAGTGTTTGTCGGTCAGCAGTCTAACTGAAGTCCCAGTTTCAGTTGGTCACCGGACTGATAAATAAAGAAGTGAGGGTTGAAATGCAACTAAAAATACACTCTTTATTATTATTGACACACTGACTTACTGACTGCGGTAACACAGAAATATAGGGTTTTGCATCATCAGCATAAAAATGCAGTACTAAGATAATTTATCACTTCATAATCTGAGCTAGTGGGAGCATACAGATACTGAATAAACAGTAAACCAAGAATGGAGCCTTGATGAACCCCGCGTTTAAGTGCAGTTTAGTTAGATCAGCATTTGCCATATTGTGATGACTAAATCTGGCACTACAAGATTTAGTTACGATCCTGCTGACTGCTCATCACGCAGGACGAGACTCAACTTCAAGCTATCACTTTATTGTTTTGTGTGTGTTGGGGGTGAAGGGTGTATTTATTCACACAAATTGCTCCAAATAGCAATCTTTCCATTCAGAAGGGTAAACTTACATTCATTTTCAAGAAAATTACTCAAATTAAACAGTAAATCGAGCATGACGCCCTGATAAACCCATTTAATCTTTGCTTGCTTACATCTGTACTTTCCATATCTTGACACTCAAATCTTATCTACAAGATTTCGTTACGACCCGCTGACTACTTATATCCAGATATTTTTTTTTGTTTTGCGGTTGTGGGGGCTGTGTTTATTCACACAAATACCTCCAAATATGGCGCAATTTATCATCCTGAAGGTTAAATTCACATTCATTTTAGCGTAAAAATACTCTAATAGAGTTCCGTATACCACAAAGCTAATTCATCCAGTAAGCCAGAATCGGGTGGAAAACCATAAATCCAGTCCCAACAGCAAACATTCTTCCAGTAAACGTAAACAGCTCCGGTTCCTCTGAATGTTTGCCGTCTGCGCATAAACACACATATTTCACTAATACGCTCATCAAAAGCCTCCCGTTTGAAACTCCCCGAGCAGGCCCCGATGAAAAACAGCGTCTATGCCGCTGCTCCAAAACCTCGGTTCGGTTGTTTTGATTTCAAACGGGCGCCTCGCGAGTTGACTCACTGGGGCCCGCCGGATTTCCACTTCCGCTTTGGCCCGCTCATCTGAGAATGACCGGCGGACGAGGACGGAGATGGAGCGAGTGGCAGCGGGCGCAGGGGGAGGAGAGAGGGGAGGTTGGAGGAAAAAAGGAGCAAATGACGGGAGGAAGAGATGTGGAGAGATCTGGAAGCCATTAAAGAAAAAGGCTGGCAGCTGCAGCCTCGAGTGGCTGATTCAGAGGATTTGAGAAAGGAGGAAAACGAGAAGGAGGGCTAAGCCACATGATTGCTGTAATGATTTTAATATCTCTGCATGTGAAGGTCATTATAGATTCTTGTGATTTACCAGCAGGGAAGGAGAAGTGTGTAAAAAAACACAACTTTTTACTAAAGACCTTCTTCCTCACAACAACTTCTAAGACTGCCTGCGTTTCCTCCGGGGAGTTGTAACGTCTTATCTGCTTCATCATCCATGAGCCCCCAATCAGCTATCTTATTTTATTACTTCCTTCCTGTCTGGATGGTGTTGCGAAACCACACAAACCTACACACACACACCCACCACCCCCCATAAGAAGACATTGAGACACAATGCTAATATTAACCTACAGATATCGTCATAGCATTCTGATCTCAAATGAGGTTAGAAAACCTCACGCTGTGCTGCTGAAAACATTTTCTGCCTTCAAGTTTCCCCTCTTTGAATAAAGATAGATTTTGTAATTACAAATCATGCTTTCATTTAGCAATGTAAAAACAAAACAACTGTTGATTTTATTGCTTAAAAACTAATTCGCAGAATTTAGCTGTAATAAAAAAACCAAAACAGCGTGTACTGTCCGAGATGAAGAACGATCCCATTGGAAAATTGGCAAGTAATACACCAAAAAACTGCAGAACAACTCTAGTGGCTTTTATTTGGAAGTGCTAAGACAGGAAAGTAGGAAAGTAGGTAAAGAGAGAGAGGGAAGACATACAGGCATAATTTTGACGTAATGCGGCCTGTATCTGATCTTTTCATGACAGTCTGAACAGCACAGGCCGGATTCTTTTCGAATGCGACCCATATCCGATACGCATCCGATTCGAATGCGACTGAACGTTCAGGTCGCATTCCTCCGAACCGATACTGGATGAATCTCACGATTCTGCGCCCTGATGCGCCAGCGGGAAGAAAAACAACAACTCTGACGGACTGTAATGAGGATGAAGTTGTTAATAAGCTGCTCCGGTCGAACAACAAGTTCAAACGTGTAAGCTATGCTCCACCGTTAGCATCCATGTTTACTTCCGCAAACACCGAGCGCTTCTTCTCTTTATGGCGGTTGGCAGAACGCTGGCACTATTGCGCCTTCTACTGCGCATGCGGGACAAGTTCAGGTCGCATATGTGTGGCAGTGTAAACAGCCCCGGCAAAAAAAAAAAAAAAAATCCAATTTGACAAAAAAAAATCGGAATTGGGTCACTTCAGGCTGCAGTGTGAATGCAGCCTAAGGTCGCCTTATGAGGGTTTGCTTAACCCCTGCGCCACCACGGCAACCCTGACACTTCCTTTAAATCAAGGCTAAATCCCCGCCTGTTTAGAGTCACTATTGATTAGAAGTAGCTGGAACATTGATCAATATTTGATGTATTGGTGAGTTTGATGCTGAAATATGAGAAAATGTAATGTTTTGGTTTTTTTTTTTGCTCGTTTCATAATCGGGTGACTGCATGATGTTTTTAAAATGTAAAGCACTTTGAACTGCTTTAATAATGGAAAGCGCTATACAAATAAACATGACTTAATTTTTTAAAAATGATCTGCATTTGCATGTATATCAACAGTCACCGCAATAGAAAAAAGGAATCTGATTTAGATAAACCTCTCAGATCCCACGAATTAACACTGATTAGTCAAAATCAGTGATTTAATTTAGCATAAATCTGAAAAATTAAGATTAAGTCTTTTATTACAGTCTTGCTCAAATCTCTGGCGCTTCCTTGTGAGTCAGGTGTTAAGATTATTGCCTGGAAAAGACGGTATATATTCTCCACGGAAAGCGATTCTGTGTTATTCCAACTCGGCTGCATCCTGTTGACACAGAGCCTGGAAGTTCAAGACAGGGACAAAACTCAGGTTTCTTTTTTTTTTATGTGACTCATCGCAGCGAATCACGTAGCAGCACCTCACGACTCATCAGCGACTCAAATCCATGTTCTCACAGATGTAGTACAAAATGTGTGTGTGTCATCAATAAGAGTGTTTGCATGATCATTGTTTACATACATTGTTTTGCAATAAAGGCATAGAAATGTTTATGTTGACTTTGTGTTAAAAGTTTTCACTTTTATTTTCGCTCAATGAAATCGCGGCAGTTTTGGAAAGAAAAAAAAATAAAAATCTCTCTTGTCAGTAAAAAGTTTTAGTCAAGAACCGGATGTTTTCCGCTGACGCAAACCACGAAGAAGAAGACGGGAAGAGTTAGGAGGAGGACGGCACGGCTTGTTTTTTAATAACTTATTGCGTGAACACAACTTATTCACGTCTGATTTTAAATGTGTTTCTTATTCAATGGAAACACATTAATTTAAAAAAAAAAAATTTTTTTACATTAAATAAATTATAAAGGGTTAGGGTAATTTAAAAAAAAAAAACCCTCTAATTTTGTGATACAAAGTTTTTGCACCAGGATGAGGTGATTTTTTTCCCCCATATTGAAATTGATGTATTTCTCAAAACCGCAATAGACAAAACTTTTTTTTTGCACCACATGACCAACATCATCAACAAAAACGGATGCTACCACCGGCGCAAACCACGAAGAAGACGACGACAGACAGTGGTAGGAGGATGATGGCACGGCGTGTTTTTTTAATGATTTACTGTGTGAACAAAACTTATTCTCCTATGACTTTAATTGTGTTTCTTATTTTAACGGAAACGCTGCAATTTCGAAACTGCATTGTTTTTTGTGTGTAAATATGGACAAAGTTTTGCGCACATTTGTAAAGGAAACGTGGCTAGTGACTGCAAAAAAAAAAAAAAGTTAAAAATACAGAAAACTATAAATCACGCAGTGACTTTCTCTTACTCAGGGCAGCTACATAATTCACATCCATCCTCAGACGACTGTATTACACAAGCTTGGTAAACCACTTCATTTGCGGAGGGTTTTTCCCTTCGACTCTATCTAGATGTGATGTATGCTCTCTGCTGTTCCACCTTCTGCCTGGCTGGCTTTCATTTCCTTTCACTAGCTGTACTCCTGTCTCCCCCTGACTCCTCTGGTGGTCCGGCGTTATCACAGCGGTGGCCTGACAGCTGTGTGGTCTTTCTGGGTCAATTATGAACAACACAGACACTGACTTTGGTCAGCAAGCGCTGGGAAAAAAGAGAGAGGAGTTTTCTTTCTTCCGGCGTGAGACGCGACGGTCTGTTGGCCAAGACAAACTCGAATGCTCGAAAGGCCACACACGGCTCACAGCTACAGCGCTGATAGGTCTGCAACATGTTGGAGTGATAAACAACAACTCATTATTTACAATATTGTCACCTTCTGAAAATAATGTCCTTTTTCTTTTTTTTTGTTGACAAAAGTCATTTTAGAAAAATAAGAATCATCCATTTTTATTGCCAGGAAAGAGAAGAAGAAACAAAAAAATTTCACTTTTGGCAAAATTTCTTTTTTGACTTGTCAGTAAATTAAAATACCGTAACATACTCATATTAATATGTCAGCTATTCAATTCAGTAATCGAAACTGCTTCACACAGTCATCACACACAAAAAAGACAAATACTTAAATCACCTCTTTGTCATGTCGTCTCATCTATTCCAAATTAACTTTCTCAGAACTTTCGACTAAACAACAGAAACTGAAATGTTTTGCTGCGGCCTGTAAAATCAAAAGGTCTTTGCTAACGAAGCCGGCTGTTCGCAGACCGCTGTACTCAGTGGAAAGTTCAGTGGAGAGAAAAAAGCAAGAAGAAGACACCGAAGCAGCACAATCATTGTGCCACTTCAGCCGCGGCGTCAAACTCGTCTTCATCATCGAGACCATCAAAGTTTTAGTTGCGGCAGAAAATCCAGATAAAACGACTCTTGTTATGGCTTCCTTTGTGTTCGATTTGTACTTCTTAAGGTACTAAGATCTTTTCGCACTGATGTCATTTGGCCCAAAACCAATAAAAACTGATTTGATTTGAGCGACAAAGGAATATTTAAGCACACGGTTGCTCATTTGAAATTCTACTTCTGTCGTCAAATCGTGGTCTTGATCAAATCTCTCTCTTCGAGAGAACAGGAAGTGAGTTAGACAAACATCCTGGCGTCGGTTGAATTTTGAGGAAAGCAGAACAGTTAAACAGCTAAACGCTGGAACCCAAAAGGTGCAGCGTGAGTCACAACTTTCACATCGGTCTGAAAGGCAATTAGTCTGCTTAATCACAGTCGCTTCCGAACCACTTATTAAACTTTTCAGAGCGAGATGCAGATATGTGAACCTCTGCCTCTCCTCCTTAATGTGAAACGGAGGCATACTCTGTTCACTCAAGTGAGTTGAGTAAAGCCTGTAAAGATCGACGAGGGAGCCGGCGATCGTCACAGGAACCGGGAACAACACTGAGACATCCTCGTAAAAAAAAAAGGGGTCTGTAACGGGAAATTAGATATTGACAAATTTGACATTTCATAAATTCGCAAATGAATTCAGAAGGCAAGAAGCCAGAAGGTTGCCGGTTCAAAAGTCTCCGGCTGCGGTCGTCCTTCTGGTGGGTTTGTTCCAACAGTGGCAACGACACGAGCATTTGGACCAACTGGTGACTCCGACCAGCTCATATTCACGGGTTTGTGACAATGGACAGCACACCGTATAGCTGGAATGTGTCCAGGAAAAGGAAGTAAAAATCCTCAGTTTCCTCGGGTGAACATTTTTAGAAAATTCCCATTTGCAGCAGCCCAGACGTTTGGGACACGTCTCTACAAGCTCTGAATGTCTAGAGTTGGACATTTTAGCCAAAATTTGTCTTGGTAAGGTAGCCGGAGCTGGGCAAGCTTGGCTGGAGGATGTCTGTGAGCAGCTCTTCCTGGGATTCTCAACTGGATATAGATCTGAACTTTGACTAGACCATTCCAACACATGGATATGCTCTCAACTAGACAATTTCTCTGCTGGGAAGTGAATTGACGTTCCAGTCTTATGCGTTTTGCTGTTGCTAACGGGTTTTGTGTGCTGCAGTTCAGTTTTGGTTTCATTGGAGCAGAACACCTTCTTCCACATGTTTACATTATCCCAACATGGCTTGTGGTAAATTTTAAGATTTACTTTGTTGTGCTTCTGTACGATGACAATAAAGGCCGATTCTGATTCCTGTTCTGATTCTCTCGTTGTCCGATCTCTCATTTTCTTTTAGGTAGGTATTCACGGGGGGCTTCTCTTTTTCAAACGTTTTATCTTATTCCAAATTGCACTGAATCGATTTCTTTCCTCAAAAGTCTACACACACAAACGCCCCGTTCTGAAAATGTGGAGAAAAGTTTTCGAGGAGTTATTAGAAAACTAAGAAACCACATTTACTGAGGTATTCACAGCCGTTGCCATGAAGCTCTAAATTGTGCTGTTTCAGTTGATTTGATTGCTTTGTAAAAATACACGCCTGCCTACGCAAGGTCACGCAGCTGACAGTGCAGGTCAGAGGTCAAACACCAAATATGAAATCATAGGAATTGTCCAATTAATACATTTACAGGCTAACTCTGCATTAGACTCCACAGCTTCCTCCCTGACCTGTCTGCTCCTTGGTCTTCATGATGATTAAATTTAGGGGTATTGAACTGATAAAGGGGGCTAATAAATTTGCATCCCACACTTTTCAGATGCTTCTTTTCAAAACATCTGAAAAAGCCGGTATTTCCGAATTGTGCCCTACTTTATGTCCATCAGTCGGACAAATCCCAGTAAATTTACACCGTAGTTGTTTGCGTGACAACATGTGAAAAATTTCAAAGAGTATGAATACTTTTGCAAGGCTCTGTAGGTGTGTGTGTGTGTGTGGGGTGTGTGGGTGTGTGTGTGGGTGCCTGTGCGTGGCACAACAATGGAGCTGTTGGCTAACACTGGATGAGGCAACACTCACTCCTTCATCTTGAACCACAATGTTTTCACGTCTCCAAATGGTTGAGCAATTTTATTATAAACAGCAATATAAGAAATTCTGCAAAGCTGGTCGCTACACGTTCCACAGGCTGTGCAGGTGGATTTGCATAAAGTTTTTTTTTTTTTTTGTTGGCATAAACTGAAACCAGCTACTGACAAACTGACATGTGTAGGCGGCTGGAATAAACAGGGAAAAAACAACAAAAAAAACTCAAACTAGAGACTCATGCCGTGATTTTTTTTGGTTTTTGTAAAAAAAAATATGTATATAGAAAAACACAACAGAAAAAAAAGAGGGAAACTGGTTGCGCAGCAGTTTCCCCACACTCATCACTTCATAATGTGGTTTTAAGAAAACCTAAATGTGTAAAACAAAAGGAGAAATGAAAATGCTCACTTTGAAACCACAAAGTCCTCAACGGCACTGTTTGTTCATACTGGGATTTGTTTTTAAGAAAGTTATTTTTATGTTCAGGGCTGTCAAACTCCAGTCCTCGAGGGCCACAGTCCTGCAGTTTTTAGATGTGCCGCAGGTACAAAACACTGGAATGAAATGGCTTAATGACCTCCTCCTTGTGTAGATCAGTTCTCTAGAGCCTTAATGACCTAATTATTCTGTTCAGGTGTGGTGCAGCAGAGGCTCATCTAAAAGTTGCAGGACAGCGGCCCTTGAGGACTGGAGTTTGAGACCCCTATTCTAAAGGTTCGGCCAAATTGATTTGGAAATCAAATCCCACAACAGCGGTCAGTGAAAACACGAACAGCTCCTCTCACTAGTGAAGCAAAAGTTTTAATACTTCTGAAACTTTTTCACATTTTGTCACAATAGAACCGCAAACTTGTTTTGTTGAGGTTTCATGTGACAAACCAGCCCAAAAAAAAAGCGCTGATTTTTGACAAAAAAAAAAAAAAATTGTGGCAAATACTAAAAAAAAAATCTGGCATGTAGTCAATAGGTCCATTCCACAGTGGGACACGGTGGTGGCAGCATCATGCTATGAGGAGAGGGAAGCTGATATATTTGGCTCTAATGGAATCCCATACCTAAACCTTGAACTAAACAGGTTAGAGGCTGCGTTAGACCTTAAACTGGGGGGAAGGTTCACCTCCTAGCAAAACATTGAGCAAAGTTTCTTTTTAAAAACATAAGGAAATTATCTTTAACATAAAAAAAAAGAAAATTGCATAACAACTATTGAAAAGGGCATAAAAACAGGACGCAGTTAGTGCCAGGAAGCCCATGACGTGAAACAAAACCGAAAAGCGGCGAACAGAAAGTTGCTCATGCGAAGCGCAGTCCCTAATGTCAGTGCAGTTATTTTTAATGTCAATTTGTGATTCACGATCGGTAACGATGCTCAAGCTTTGTCTATCTAATTGAGCCCGACTGGCAGGAGCTCAAAGATTTCCTGCCTGACGGCTGAGTGGGCCGGCCGCACAAATAGAACCGCTGACATTTGGATGCTGTTTATATCTGCAGAGAGTCACAGAAGTCATTCTTGTTTACATCCATACTTAAAGAGACAGAGAGGGAGAGAGAGAGTATTTAGGAAAGTCATGAAAACCCCGTTGTAAATAACTGCTCTGATACTCAGAGGAAAAGTTTGTTTTTTTAAATTTCAGAGTTTTTTTTGGGTGGAAAAATGTCCAATACTAGTTTAAAAATGTGACATCTGTCTCTCTCTGAACTTCTCTTGATACTGACGTCGAGAGCCCAAAACAGAGAGACATCACTTCCCTTTGGCGCCTATTATTAGCACACTTGGTCACGGATGTTGCCAAAAATAGCCAGCGCTGCGGTCAGATCCACTCGTGACCTTTGCGGCGTTTGTGGAAAACATGCTGAGATTACGATGCGCTTTCCTCATCGGTCCGCACCTACGCTTTCCAGAGACAAAAAAAAAAAAGACAAATGATGTTTGAATGATTTTTTAAAATTTTTATTTTGACCAAAATAATCTGAAAAAATTCCGGTGAGACATCGGCGACTCTCAATCCCGCCTTAAAAACATCAAAAACTCACCGACGCCTGCGACTTTACGTACACTCTTTGTTTGGCTGGTGTCGCCTCTCTTGATCATCTGATGGAGAAGCACGTACTAGTTTTTTTTTTTTTTCTTTTCTTGTATTTCTCTTTCCCTGATAAGTCACACAGAGCAGAAGCTCTGCTGAGATCACAGCTTACATCGGTTGTGGTTTGCAGGATGATTGAGCAACGTTGCTCATTGACGTACGCAGCTGTAAAATCTAATGAGTCGGCTCGTAAAAAAAAAACTCCCGGTGTATGTGACAAGAAGGGCGACTCCTTGAAAAGGAAAAATGTACGAGCCAGTGAGAGTAATTCATACAAAACCGAGGGAAATATTTTTTAAAGTCTTTCACATGTGTGATTGAGAGTAGACGGAGAAGAAAAAGTTGTTTTTTTTCTTTGTCGATTTTCAGATTCTTTTGGTGTTTTTGCTTCCTTGCCTTAAATGAATCAGCTCAAACTAATTTTTAAGGGTAATTTCTTTTCTAATATAATTAAGCTATACACCCAATCTGGTTTTTTCATCTGTTTTTTTTTTTTTTCTCAGACGTGAGACAAAGGTCAACAGGCCGGGAGTGAAACTCGAGGACTGAGGCCTCCGTATGCAGGTCGCACGTTTTACCGCTGCGCCACGGCCGCGCCCAGCCTGGCACTGTTTGTTTTAAAGTAATTCCTACCTCGTTAAGTTCAATTTCACTCGCCACACCTAGGCCTGGTTACTACCAGACCTGTAGGATCAAGAAATCCATTAAATAAAACCAGTTTAACAACATGAAATAGGCTAAAAGGTCTTGAAAAGTCAACACACCGTGCCCCGGTCTAAAGAAACTCAAGAACAGACGTGAAACAAAGTGACCGGGAAAAGGTTTTAAAGGAGAAACATGGTGTTTTTTCCAGGCACGTAGTGCCATTTTATGGCACAATCAAGTAACTATGTTAATCTGAGTTCTAAGAATGCTTCACATATCAAATAAGCACATTAAATCTTTTTCGGAAAAGCCAAAAACGACCTCAAGCAAACTTTTTTTTGAGGAAGTTATTTCAAATTTAGCTGTTTCCATCAACCGTTCCGAATGCGACACATCAAACTGAACGTTGATGGAAACAAGACTATTGGTGAAGCTTCTGGAAGTAAAGGGAAAAGAAAATCACTCAAAAAACACAAAGTACATCCGGAGCACCTTAACTTAACTCGGTTAAGATCGGTGTTCATGATTCTACAAAGAGCCTGGGTAAAAACGGCAACATTGATCTCCATCTCCATCTGTGACCTCAGACATTATGCCTTAAGTTCAAGGTTGAGGTGTTGAAATTATGTGATGTGTTTTATCTTCTTTTGAAGAATAACTTCTAGAAAAGTGATGAGGGGATGAGAAAAATAGGGGAAATGTGCCAAAAAAGAAGGAAGATCAGCTGATATATATGTGTCAAGGTCTGAGCCAAACCAGGGCAACGTAGAGAGCAACTTATGAGGAACTCTGCCAATAGAATAATAATAATAATAATAAAAAAAGATTCACTCTGACACAGAAAGTAGGAGAGCAACGGCTCGCCAAAGGCTGCGCTGCAGAGCCTTTTTTATCTCTTGACTGTTTACCTTGCACTGTTAAAAACTCTTCCGAGGTTTACCCTCCAAACACTGACGTCTTCTCCCAGCTGGCTTTGGCAGACTTTAGCTGCTGTCTTTTTCTCCCTGTAGCACTGCTAGTAGTTTGACATCTTTGATCAAACTCCCATCAGTTACAGAATCTTTTTGGTTTTCAGTAAACATTAAGAGAGCCTTTGGGTTCTTTATGATCACGACTAAATTTAAGTGAGGCATGCAGTGTTGTAGTTTTTGTTCAAGGCTATTTCTCGACCTCCCGATAAGTAGTGGATGTGCCTTTGGAGTAATTTTGGTATAGGCTGGCAACTCCTAGTACGTTTCACCACTGTTTTATGTTTTCTCTATTTGTGGGTCGTGGTTCTTTGGATTCCCAAAGCCTTAGGCTATGTGTACACAAGACCGCTGTTTGGAAACTGACAGTGTTGAAAGTTTTACACTTAGACAGGACAACCGAGATACCTTGAATCTGCTGTAGTTGTCATGCCAGGCCACTGTATGGCGCTGTGAAATTAGCATGTCGTCCAAACGCGCACTCAGTTTTGACCCTTGGCTTCCTCTACCTTTAGTAAACAGAGACACATATCTGATTAACCAAGCCCTCATGTAACACATATATTCCTCATCAGAAGTTGTGTTAAACTTAACAGGCTAAAGCTAGGGGCTGCAACTTTTATAATAACAACAATAAAAGGTTTTTACATATTTGTTAAAAGTGAATATGAGGCAGATCATTTGTGAAAAGATCGAGCTCCTTCACCTCCTCCCAGTGCTAATACTGTTGAGGAATGAACCGCTCCCAGTCCAAAACAACCAATCAGAGCACAGAGTACTGTCTGAGCACTGTCAATCATGCTGGTGTACACGCAGCTAAATGTGCCCATGGCAGGGAAACAACTTACTGTTCCAGGAAAACCTTTTTATTCACCATCATTTGTGGCCATTTGTAGCTAGCTCTGTTGTGGCAGGGAGCAAAGAAGCAGGCATGAGAGTGATTGACAACACTTAGATCCTCCTCCTGGCTCTGATTGGTTGTTTCTGACCAAGCTGTGTATTTTCGTACTTAGCACTGGGAGAAGGTAAAGGAGCTCATTTATTCCACAGATCTATCTTATTCTGTACTGTCACAATGTAGCGACAGTTTTAAATATGTAAAAGAAGGGGCGTGCTGTGGTGGCGCAGGGGGTTAGCACGCCCCACGTTTGGAGGCCTTAGTCCTCGACGCGGACGTCGCGGGTTCGACTCCCGGTCCCGACGACCTTTGCCGCATGTCTTCCCCCCTCTCCTCACCCTCCTTCCTGTCTGCCTACTGTCGCAAAAAAAATACGAGCCACTAGCGCCGCAAAAACTCTTCGGAGAAAAAAATGGAAGAAAAAAAAAATATGTAAAAGAAAAATAATTTTTTTTAATAAAAGTTACACACAGCACAATGCTACCCACCATTGTTCGTCTTGTCTTCTGATGGTTCATGTCTAAAACATTGGCTGCATGCTTTTCACACCTGCGGAGTGCTTCGCACCTCGGCCGGGGGTGTTACCGAAGAGTTTCACTCTGAGACCGGGTTTCAAGAAGTGTCGGTGTGAGAGACTCCCATCACTGGAGACATGTAAATGCGCGGCCGGACCGCAACAAAAACGCTTCAGCTTCCCTGAAAACCGTCTTCCTGTAACCGGGGCCCTAAGACCGTTTCCGGATGCCAATCGCTTTGTTTTCTATGTCTACTTGAATTTCTTTAAATTGGGGCATGAGGTGTTTCAGCCCATGTTGTTTTGAGACACATTCAATTGAATTGGTTTCTTACGTTTCAATAGACATTTTCTCTTAACAAATCAAGACATCATTTGAAAAACATGAAAGTGTAAAAAAACAGAAGAAATTTAGGAGGGGAGCAAATCCTTTTTCACAGAACTGTTCCTTTTTTTCCTTTTACCTGTGAAAGCATTCTGAAAACCCAACATGCTTTTCCACTTTAGCTCGTGATGTTTGTCGTTTAAAGATGACAAAATGTAAAAGGCAAAGATGATGTTGGTTATTATGAAAAGCATACGCTTTGTGATAATTCCACATAACGAGTTAAGCAAAGGAATTCTCATAAGCTGCTGGTTTTATTTCCAATGTTTTACAAATAGAAATTCCGATCTTCAGGCATAAATCCAGAGATTATGCTTTTTTGTTGCTGTTGTTGTTGTCAACGCCATGTTTTGCCAAGAAAATATGTTGATGTGTGAGATGACTCAGGATATTTGATCCATTCTTGTGCAGAACTCTGAACTTGGAGAATTGCAGCTGCCTCTGCTGAGGGCGCAGTGAAAGTGTTGGTGCACTCGGCATCTTAACCCCCTGGGGGGGGGGGAACTGCTCCTTTCTGGGATTTTCCTGTTAATCTGTTGTGAAAGCTTCAGAGAGTCCGTTGAGACAATGGAGCGTGAAAAGGAACGAGCAAATGATGAACTGCTGTTTGGTGGTGGGGGGACGGAGATTCACAAAATCAGGAAAGGGCAATCTGCCAAGTGGAAATTTTGGGAGCTTTGTCCCCCGTTTGCTGGAACAAAAATTGTATCTGCTTCAGGGTTAAAACACAAATACATCTGATGAAAAAACTATATTACGAAGCCGTTCAGTTGGCCATACTTCTATATATTGGGTTAACATGATCAGCCAGTTTGGCATTTCTCTCTTTGCATTGGAGGGAGGTTTTTTACAGCGCAGGCAATGTTCTGTAAGCTACTTAGCTTCGAATTAGTGCATTACAATTGCAAACATTAGCGATTGGGTCCATGCCTCCAGGAAGCAATCGTTTCTCAAGAGCCCAGACCCTCTGGACGAAGCAAAGTGTTGTACAAGGGGCTGGTTTTTACGAGGCTAGTCTAGAGCGATTTTGACGCTCGATATTGTCTGTTTGGCTTCAAACTTAACTCTGTTTTAAACTTCTCTACACCTTCGTCCTTGACTTTGGTGTGTTCTTTGGTCTTGATGGTGAGACAGAAGCTTGGAAAGTTGGAAACTGCAGCTCAGAGGAGGAGTTACGTCCCAAAGGCGGTGCTGGGTCCACTCAGGCGTTATGGACAGCTGAATGGTTGCCACGGGAGATTAAACGATTTCTCAAACAAAGCAACACTCCAGGTATGTTTTTGATGAGGGAACAACATTGTAACACGATGTAAAGCTCAAAAAAGTCGATTTTACATAATACCGCCGCTTTAAAATACATTGTATTTGGTTGTAATGTAGCAAAAACGTGAAAAAATGTAACGGCTGTGAAGTCTTTTTGCAAGGCGCTGCCTGTGGGGCTGGATTTGTGTGCAAGCCGAAGCCTGGGAAGCTTTAAAACTCATGCCATTCGATGGATTCCTGTTTGTTTTCTGGGCACCAGATCAAAGTCAGGTGGACTTAAAATTACTTCTGAGGGGCTTGCATTGTGTGCGTGTGTCACTGCTGAGCAAAGACCCCAGAAGGAGAGAACGAGTCCTTTAAAGCCCATCCAAAAGCCAGACTTTCCACTTTGTAACTCCATTTCACAGGTGAAAGCCCTGGCGGTTCCCATTAAAACTAATTCCTCGCTGAGCCGCCGCCGTCTCCGTGAATGTTAATGTAACCGTTTCGCAGCTCGTGCTGTTAATTCGTGTGGATAAGTGATCCAAATCCCCCGTCCTGGCTGTGTGGGGGGGGCAGGGGGGGGACGAGAAGGGGCCCCCGCGGAGGCAAAGCTATTCTCAGTGACAGAATCGGATTATGTGACAATCCATATGCAATCACTCTATGCCAAGGGACAAGACAGACGCGGAGAAGAGATGGCAGAGTGGATACAGAGCGACGCGCGATGAGAAGGAGGCGTGGGGGCGAGCGACGAGAGGAGGGGGCGGCGGGAGAGAGAAATAGCAGGGTTGCCAGGACGCCAAAGCTTGTCTGTCATTCTGTGCGTCAGTCGGCCTATTCCCAGGCTTTAGACGCAGGTAGCCTACAGTATTTGCGCAAATTGGAGTATTTATATATTTTCACACACACACATACAAAGGGACACGTTTCCTAATTCAGCCTGCTAGAAAATGGAAATGCCCCGCTTTATTCCTCTGTCACCGTCTAATTAGATTCCACCACCACGCCGTTGCTTTCCTCTTTTCTTACCTCGCTCACACTTTGCTGCTGTGTAGCACCGTAGACCTTCTGGCTGTTTCCCTGGCAACAGCTGCTTCCTGTTTGTCTGTCTTTGTTGCTATGGAGGAAGGGCTGGGGAGTAGAGAGGGGAGGTCGGTGAGAACGGGCAGCTTGCTAACGACATTAAAAGTGGGCCGTGAAGTGGACTCTCGTCGTAAACGTTTTCTCGGAACAGTAGCCGCACGCCAGCCTTCAGCTCCAGATAAATGTTGTTTTCCTTCCTTTCTGAAGAACAATTAACACATTCATGTTGGAGGCTGTTGTACACAGACGTTTATTTCTTAGCTTTCTGTTTACCCAAGGTAACGTCCTCTTCTCTGAGTAATAACGCAGCTCATTTTTTTCTTAGCTTTATTGTGTTCCTTATTACTGTTTAAGAACCCAAAGTGGAAATCCACTCGGCAATGGGCCATTATGTCCTTTATTTCTGTTCTGACCCACTACATAGAGGACAAAGTCATCCAAGTGAATGATGAGAAAGTAGAAATCTAGAGTGGTTACTTTGGGTTTTCTTAGGAAGCAAGCTTCCTTGAAACTCCATCACAAGGACTTCGGGTGCGTTCCCATCAGCCCTGTTCAGTCCACTTTAATCAAACTAGTCTGGTTTGCTTTGAGATGTGTGAATGCGCAATCAAACTCTGATGTATCAAAAAAGCTTAAAGATTAAAGTGAACTTTGGTGCAGTTCGAATGCTTTTTGTGAATGCCAAGAGGGCTGGAAACAGCTCCAAAAGCAGGAAGTGGTCCATAGCGCGGGGCATTCTGGGTAAATACAACTAAAACAAACCTGCAAGTTTAGCGCTAGCAAGAGAAATGGCTTGTGGTTTTTAATAACGACAACAGAGAAATCCTACAACCGCCTCTCAATTTTCCTTTGTGAAGTTGGAAGTTGTGCAAGTTTTCTTCTGAGGTTTTCATGTTGTTTCCTTCAGTAGTTCTTGGTGCAGCGCCCCCACAGGTGAGTGGGTGAACAGGTTTTTCAAAGGGTTTGGCTCCTTTGACAGTGTAGTGTGAAAGTGAACTGCAGCAGCCGAAAATGTAACAAATGTTCCAATTTTGGTCCAATCAAACAGAGTCTATTGGACATTTTGCTATGTTACAATTACAATCTTCAATGTATTTCAGTGTAAGTTTATAAATCATCACAAGGAGGCAATTTTGTAGTCGGTTTGATTTAAGTTTGGACTTTGCACAAGCCATTCTAACATATTCTTCCATCGTAGTTGTGACTGTATGTTTAGGGTCATTGTACCGCCGCAATCTCAAGTAACTTATAGGTTTGTAATTCACTTCAATTCAGTTTATGTATACAGACCCATTCAACAAATTTTAATATTACTGAAAAGCCCATTTATTTTAGGAACTTTATCATTAAGTGAGGTGCATTTAATGATAAATGGAATGGTGTAATGGAATAATTACACACAGAGGGATGATTTGATATTTGAAAGCCTTTGGTTTTGTTCATTGTGGTGGTTTTCCACATACAGCTAATGGAAACACGACATTTAAAATGAGAATATTACATCAAACCAGCAACAAAAAAAATCTATCTTTAAAAAACAAAAATGGTAGCATAATGAAGCTTCCTCAGAACATTCTACAGCTGTATTTATACACCTAAGCTGTGTTTACAACTTAGGTGTCATCTTTCCTAATTGGTTTAAATTTTACTTTAGCAGAAGTAGGTGGGTCTAATACAATAGTAAGTCCGTAAATTGTAACACGACAAACGGAAAAGGTTTAAGAACTTTTCCAAGGTGTTGCATATCTCATAGCAACGTAGTGGATGTTAATATTTGTTTCCAAAGAGACTACAGAGTAAAAGGTTGCAACATCATGAACACTCATTTTCTAGACTCTTCCCTGCTGTAATTGTTGTTTTTCTTCATTTCGGAGTCTGACCTGGGAATTATATCACACCCAGCTTAATTGCCTTCCAGCAGCAAGCCAGAAAACCACTGGCAATTGTTAGTTATGCTAACTAAGATTAGCGACGCAAGCTAGCAATCAATTTCTCTGCGTTCCATCACTACAGCGACACTATGTGTGAGCTGAAATGCAAATTGGCAGCAACAGGTTCACTGCCATCTTGCAGCGGCAGCCATCTTGGATTTAAAGGACCTGGGATTCTGACTTCAGAGGAACCACTTTTATGATTCTGGGAAAAATGTCAGTTTTCTCAGAGCATATCTATAACTTAGCCACTTCATTACCACTCTGTCACATTTGTTCTAATTACTTTGGTTAAATCTATAGAAATATCAAAAATAAAAGCTGCTTGACTGACACAAAATAGTATTTTACTACAAGCTGTATTATTTCTAAGTGCATTTTTCCTGCTTCCTACAGAGATAACTTTCTGATATTGAACTTGTGCAGACGATTTACAACCTCACAGCTATTTTCGTGCTGAACTTTCCCACTTTTCTCGTTTTCAGAGCGAGGACTGGCTGCAACAGACGAGTCAAAAAAAGGTGGTCCATTGAAAAACTTTAAATGAACCTGCAGAATCATCCAGATTATTTAGAAAACGTAATAACTATAGTCCACAAACCAGACCAGGAATTTACCAGCTGCTCCGGATCGGATGATTCTGGTTCTAGGAAAAGTTGTTTGGGAATGGAAACACTGCTATGAATTGTAAGTAACACAAAGCTCAGAGAATGCAATGAAAATGTTAAACTTAAGTATTTTAAAGTAAGTGCACAGCTTTATTTGTACATCTAGACCAGACATGGAAGCTATTCAGCCTTCGGTGTAGAAAAATAACTCCTTTAGAGCAGCGGTGTCCAAAGTGTGGCCTGGGGACTTTTTGATTCCCTTTGGATAATTTTATGTGGCCCCTGCGACTGCAGTTCAAGAATTAAAAGAATTAGGCCTTCCAGTGAGCACTTTTGTCAGTTTTCAACATAAGGCAGTTGGAATGACAAAAAAAAAAAAAATAATCACAACACAATTATTTGGAAATAAATAAAAAATAAAGAAAGCAATAAGGCCTCGGAGTACTTTCAACTGCAAGATTCTGGCCCATGTTGCAAAAATGTGTGGACACTGCTTCTTTACAGAGACTTTTAAAAAAAAACACTGGAATGTGTTAGATCAAAGCATAGCATAGTGTCAGAATGGCCTAGTCAAAGTCGGAACCTAAAATCCCAAATGAAACACCCAGAGGTTTGGGGTTGTAGCATCAACCTGAAAACAGCGCTGACACTGTGCAGCTGAACTCTGCCGGCTGAGAATAAATGCTTCATTCGGCAAACCAAAAAAAGAAAAAGTCGTTGCAACATCTGCTTCACATGATGCATTCAATTTCTCGCCAAGAAAAGCATCTGTGTCATCACTCTGGCCTCTGAGAAAGGGCACGTCCACATTAGCAGGCGGAGTAGTGTTTTCCACTCTGTTCTGTCATCCTCACTTGTCAGTTTTCTTTTTCTTCTTCTTCATCTGTTTTTTTTTTTCCCGCACGAGTGAAGCTGGGAGTCATTAGCCACAAATGAAAGCTTTGAAGTAAGTGGCTCTTTGTGCCACGATGACACCTGGCATATCTGTTTGAGCATACCAGACATACCAAAAAATGAGGCGTTTCTCGCACTCGCTCTTTGAGAAGTGTCTCGAGGTATTTGTCTTTTTTTTATTTAAGAGCTCTTTGTGTTGTTTCGATGCGTTTGGTGGGAGGAGAGGATGCGAGAAACAAATCATTTTCTGGTACCACACACGCGGTAAATCGAGAACTCGGGGTAAGTATCAGAGTCCTCTGGAAGATAAAAGAGGAAACGGAGCAGGAAGAGAGAGGAAACACGGCGCAACTTCAAAGCTGGAGAAGAATTTCTTTAAACATTGTTCTCCAAAGACCACATCAAACATCAGGGGGCTGAAGGGAGCGAACACACACACACACACACGCCCACACACACGCGCGCACACATGCAGGCTCACATCCATGTGTGTACGCATCCACATGGCGTAAAGTTGCAGGGATGCAGAAAGGCGGCGGAGAAGAAATAGATGCTGTCAGCTCTGATAAGGAGGTTATTGCGTGTGGGGGTGTGTGTGTGCGTGTGTTTCTTGTTCTGGGAAGCCTCTTCGGCGCAGTGGCTGCCAGAGAGACGATCAGAGGGTGGCCCCCGCAGCCCACACACACGCTCACGCACTCTCACCCCGCCGCCGCCGCTGCTGCATAAGGGCTCCTTTTTTTTACCCCCCTGCACACGGATAAAATGTGCGTGCACGCCAAAAGAAAAAAAAAGGAAAGATAAAGAAAAAAGCAAATCCCAGCAAAAAAACCAAACAAACAAAAAAACCCAACACCTTCATTGTGTGTAAAAATCAAGAGTTGGATATCGATTGTTTTAAACACCGCGTTTACGGCCCCCGAACCGCGCTATTCCGGGGGCCCTATATGCGGTCCCGCCCACGCACAACCAGGACGAACGCAGACTCAACCGGAGCGGCTCACCGATGCACCAACAGCAGCGGGCGGCTTTGACATTCCTCGTGGAGAACCCTCTGGTGTCGCGACGCCGTCACCTCTGACTGAATGGTGTTGTTGTCAGAGAAAACGCATGACCCCGCGGCTGTTTTTCACTCAATCTGCCCGTGGAGTTCAGGCATCCCCCCAGTAACAATGAGGCCGTTTGGAGAGAAGGGGGGGGGAATAACGCTGTTGATTTAAATGGGAAGCTATGTCAAACATTCCAATCTGAGGTCGGCGTGCCATCCTTTATTTCCATAACGTCTTTCCTATTTATCCTTCGCTCGGGCACTTTGACGGAAGAATTACTGCTTCCTTCCTGTCCGGCTGTGGCGCATTAGGCCGCAGCGTCCCTGTAGTTATTCCTGCCCATCTGTGTGTTTTGCTTTTGTGTTGGATTCTTCCTGATTTCTTGTAGCGATTGAAGGGTCTCTTAAGTTATTTATTCCAATCTACAGGTGTGGAAAGCAATCTTTGAAGACAACAGCATCACGTGTCAGCCTTATTGGGTTTCAGCCATGTGTGAAGAAATTTACTTTAAAAGAGGCTGTGTTTTGTGTCTACAAGGCACACTGTACCATTTTACATCATAACCAAGTAACTGTGTTAACTTCAGTTGTTATGACTTAAAAGAAATATCATTTTGGAGCGACTGTGGCTCTTTGGTAGAGTAGTCGTCTTGCGATCGGAAGGTTGTAGGTTCGATTCCAGCTTCCTCCTGTGACATGTCGATGTGCCTCTGGGCAAGGCACTTAACCCCAAATTGCCTGCCGATCTGCGTATCGGTGTTATAAATGTGTGCGTGTTTGTGAGTGTGACTGGGTGAATATGACTCTAGTGTAAAGCGCTTTGAGTGGTCAAAAATGACTGGAAAAGCGATATATAAGTTCAGTCCATTTACCATTTTTCCTAATTTAAGGCCTCAAAATTGGGTCTCTGTCTCTTTAAGAAGCTCCACCTTCAGGAAGTCATCAAAACATGGCTCCTCTATTAACTCTTTCACAGTGTTCTTGCCAGCGTTGCTCTGAGAAGTAACTCACGTAATGGCCTCAGCAGATGCGCAGTTCCATCAGGTGTTTGCTAATTGCTGCTGGCTAGTCTGAAGGAGCTGACTAGGGGGAAAACTTGGAAATTGCAGCTCAGAGGAGGAGCTTCGTCTTTGAGGGCGGAGCTAGGTCCACCCACGTGTTTTTCACAGCTGAATGGTTGCCATGGGAAATTAAAGGATTTGTCAAACATTCATGAAGGAGTCAAAGCGACACTCCAGGTATGTTTTTGATGAGGGAATAACATTATGACACGAGTTAAAGCTAAAACAAGTCAATTTTACGTAATACTGGCCCTTTATTGATTAAGTAGGCTATAAACTTCACCTTTAAATTAGCAAAAGAACAGTAAGCAGATATTTACATGAATGATGAGGTACTAGTTAGCCAACATCCCAGGGGAGAGATCGCTACAGACAAATCAGTAAGACTGAAAATGACCTGTATTGCTGGATCTATGACAGTCAATTACATACGTTGAAGTTTTTTTCTGTTTTCACCAACCTTCAATAATGTTCTTACAGGATGCTGAGATTTGTTTTTCAACAATGAAAAAAAAAACTAATTTTTTTTTATATAATAATTGGTGCCGTGGGAGTTGGAGCTCCCGTCTGACGACGTCTTCAAGATTGATATGTGGCTGGTAAGGCAAGGCAACAATAACCTTATCTTATAAAATCAATAAGCAATCACAACCATCTAACAATAGCATGCAACCTGGCGTTGATGGACGGGCTGCATACAGCAGCAAAATTACTCTTTAACCGCCTAACGACGAGGTCGAGACAAATGCTTCAGCGGCTTCAAGTGACCGAAAGATCTTGACGTAAACAGTTCAGGAGAGTCAGAGAAATCTGTCTTTGTTTCTATTAGGAAGGAGATGTCTGTTGCTTCTTATGAATTGTAGCATAACCCCAAATCAAACCAACATAGAGGTCAATATTGTTTGTCAGAGTTGTAGAAGCCAATGTTCTTCGAGTGCAACACACAAAAGTACTTTGAAACAAAAAAAAGTACAAAGCATCCTGTGGTAGGATGTGGTATTAAAAGATTGGTGTGAAACTATCAGAAGTGCTCAGGTGGTAGATGGCAAAGGGCTTCAATGAACAGCAGTGTAGAAATATTCAGCTTACGTTTGATCAGTCAACAAGTAATTTAGATTGTAAATTCAGAATTATTAAAATAGGTGAAATAGCTTTTAAGTTTAGCAACCAGAGGAAACTCTCGCGGATGCTAACGTTAGCAGGTTTCACCAATTTGTTTTGAATTACAGCTAACTAAATATGGTTCTGATTAGAACAGCAAAATAACTCTTAATATAAGCAATAGCTAACCTCTAATTCATGGATTAGGTGTTGATCTTAAAGTTTTAGCAGACAAAGAACCCAATGGGGCGTTGACGATGATACACTCAGTGTTTCTTCTGCTCGTTTATTTCCCAGCATTGCTGATTCTAATGACAAAACTAGCCTATCCAAGTTCCACTATCTGTTCAGTCTCGCTGACCGTCTACCTAACAATTCTCACAATTCCATCAAATCAGTTGTCATCTGTCACCCTGTCACTAGTTAACATCTTCCCACATAAACCCTTTAAATGCAGGTCAGCCAAATCAGACGTCAGCCAATGGAGACTGAAACAAAGAAAAGATCTACTTCTTTTCTTTACTCCAAAAAACAAGAGCCTTCCACGTTAACGTTAAAAACATCCACCTTCATCTTCAAGGCTTATCTTAAATTTAGTTTTCCAGACATTGGGGAAGTTTCCCTTTCATGAGAAATGTTACAGTGTTTTAACAGTCCAGCATCTTGTACAATTAGTTCTCATTACACTCCTGTTGTCAATGTTCGGCCCAAAAGATGTAGGGTGTTTTCACACCTGATAGTCCGGTAGACTCAGTTCCATTGGGGACCAAAATTGCAACATTTATTCCATTTTCAGCTGGTGCGGTTCGCTTTCACACTGCACTGTGACAACAGAACCAAATCCCATGAAAAAACAGTCCACCTAATAACCAAGAACTACTGAAGAAAAACAACAAGAAAACCGCAGAAGAAGACATGAGTGCAACTTTCTCCTTTGCAAAATGTATGTGACTAGCGGTTGTAGAATTTCTCTTTTGTCTCTGGTAAAAGACTACAAACCTCTTGCTAGCGCCGTTTTGGTTGGATTTACCCAGAATGTGGATGCAAGTGGACCGGAGATCGCTCCAAAAGGAGGAAGTGGCATCCACATATGCAATCGAACCGCAGTAGAGTTCACGTCAATCGAACCGAAACCTAGATTTGTGTTTGGTCAGCATCAGAATTTGCACTGCGCATTCACGTCCCACGAATATGGAAAAGAAATGGAGAAAGTCGGGGTGTAAAGGGAAAGAATGAGGTGAATGAAGAGGAGAGAAAAGGAGCATGGAGAGAACACAAGTCAACATCCTAGAAGTCTGAAAAGAAAGATAAACTACAGCAACAAACAATATGCATATAAAATAGCTATTATAAAAAGCACTGAACAATACATGATACAGGTTAGACTGGCAACTGCAGCCTAATGTTGAGTGTATATGAAAAAACACCTGAATATATAACATTACATAATTCTTTATCTTGCAAAATCAATGATCAAGATGGGATCTAGACTTGAGAGCTGATTCTGGGCTCTGCGGTATAACAAGACTTTTTCCTGGGACTTCAGAGGAAATACATGAGTTACTGCAACTTCAAGCAAAGTATTTAATCTATTACTACACTAATATAATTTACACTAACCATGTTTTTTTTTTTGTCCAGTCAGGGTAAAATCAACTGGATACGTTTTAGAAAGAAAAAGTGAACTCTTAACTGCCGGTACAGAAAATAAACGGTCTTCTTCCTACAGACGACACACCCTCACACAACACCTATTAGGATGTGATGAACCGTTTCATGTTCATCATCAGCTGTGTCTGACAACAAGGTCTGGAAACTTCAAGGCTATCTCTTGACAAAATCACAATTTACGTTTGTCGCCTAGCATGTGTGTCTTCCAGTGAAAAATGGCAAGAGGCAGGCATCAAAACACACACACACACACACTCACCACCACCACCGGATGTGATCAGAGTTTAAACATCCTCTCTGCCCCCTCCACATCCTGTGTGAAAACCTTACTATCGCAGAAGCACAGGATGTCACGTCTGCGATGAAGGACTGCGGGTTGAGTGTGGGACAACGCAGGCAGCCGAGCCAAATAAGAAGTTCTGCTAATATTCCTGTCAAGGTTATTAGCATTTAATGCAACGTTGTATTTTCAATCCAAACAATTAGGGAGCTGTGAACTGGCCTTGCATGCGTTACTGCTTGACTTTTACCGGGTCGAGCAAGCGTGCTAACGTACAGTATGTGTCCGTGGTTTGGTCTGAAGCTGCAGATGATTGGCCTCGGGCCGTTGCTCTGCTCTGTGATCTTTATTAATTGATACACACATGTGGGCAGATGGCCAATGCGTGCTTGTGAAAGAAGGGGCGGGCAGAGAGATGAAGGAAGAAAGAGAAAGAGTTTTTGGTTTATGCAGAGAAGCAGCACCTGCTGGCTGCATGTGGCTTTTTTTTTTTTTTTAAAGGCCTGGTTTAAGGGTCGGCAGTCACGCACGCATCGGGCCGACGCGCTGCCCCCGCTGTGAGCGTGCACGGTTCAAAGCACATGGCGCCTCTGATCAAGGCCATCGGTGAGTAGGTTTGTCACATCCGTGGGATGGACCAGAGATACAAAGGCCTGACTGCTGGTTCGGAGAGGGGAAGCACAGGTGCGTGTTGTAAAGATGTTTAACTATGCCAGACATGTGGGAAGGGGGAAAAAAAAGAAGAGGAAGCACCAAAAAGAAGTAGTGTGGGATTCAAATATGTCTATACACAAAAATCCCTTTCTAAAATAGGAATGGAAATAATAAGTTTGCATGTTCAGAGGTTGTAGTCTTCAGTCCTTGTCTAGTATTAAGGTTTCCAACTCATCAGGTCAGAGCAAATCACTTCTTATATCTGCTAAAGAATGACCAGAGTGTTTCTTTAAGATTCAGTTCTGGTATTCATGTAGATTTTCCAAGTACTTCCTTTGCAGCATGTTAGAATGTCTCAAACTTCATTGGTTATCAGCAATGGAAAGCTGTCCTTGTTGGGACCCCATTCCATAAAGCTGACACCAACATGGATCATTGTTATTAGTTTCTACTGTACATTCAGTGTTTTAGTTTCTTTAAACTAAATTTATTAAATTTTACTGGTCTTTTTGTGTTTTTTCAAACAATTGCTGTGTTTCCATGAAATAGGAAACAGGATTAAAATCACACGTCCATAGAAACGCAGCTACTACTGATGGAAAGCCATAAAAAGTCCATTTGCAGGAGCGACAGCAAACACATGGAAGAAGAAGGTACATTTTCAGAAGAGCCGAAAATTTACCTTTGTGGCCTGCGGATAGAAGACAAACCCCACAACATGTGAAAGATCATCAGTCATCTAAAAATGATGAGAATGACCCAACTGGGAGACTGCAAAGACATGGGAATCCACCTTAACTAGCAAGATCAAGCAAAGAGATCAAGAAGCATGAATACTCTTGCAAGGAATTGTAGACGCAAAAGTATAACCGTCCTTTTGAGAAACCGTCAACGCTGAGCTGATGTACCGGTTATCGGATGTTTGTGGCTGAATCAAGACAAAACGACAACTGATTACGCTGATGACGTTCTGGTTTTCTCCAAAAACACGGGACACGTTTTCCTCGTTTGTCTCCTGGAGGGCCGCCGCATTTCAAGCGGACGAATGAAGACGCTCTGAACCAGTCATTCAAACCGCATCGTCGTTTCAGGACGTCAGTGGGACGGGAGTGAAGCTCTCGCTATTAGTCACAGCAGAAGAGAAAGCTGATAGTGCCTGAAAGATGCTGCCTATAGACTGAGATGGAGGAAACAATTGTCCACTGGTAGCTAAACTGAGAGTGTAAAGGACCCTAACGGGATTAAAGAAGTTGGGGGCATCAGACAAAAACGGAGAAATAAAAAGAGAACAGCAGATTTCCTCGGATCAAATCAATGTTAGCAGAGGCGAAGAGCGAAGCAGCAGTACATATAACCAGCAGCGTTCCTGTGTGTGTGCGTGTGTGTGTGTGTGTGTGTGTGTACTCCGTGTGAGGAGAGCGCTGGGGGGAGACCACCTACACTCCCACCTGCTCTGCCTTTTTAGAGGGGCCTCTTCAATCACAAGGCCGGGGTCGTTATGGATGCGAGCCTCTCGCCGCCAGGCATCGTTTGGCTATTTCTGTCCTCGCGCTTTACAGTAAAACGCAGAGCAAAGCCCCATTAGGACCAGGACCTGTGCTTCAAAACGCAAGAAACATCAGACTCTTCCCTTTTTCTCATGTGGAAAAAAAAAAAGAAGAAAGGAGGGAAAGAAAAAAAAACCGGTTGCAGTGAACAAGGCTCCACTGACGACTAAGTGCCGCTCTCGTTCGCAGCGGCAGAAGATGACACGCTTCTAGATCTGATAAAAAAAAAAAGTAAAAAAATTCGCCATAACAAACTTTTCTTTGTTTTGGACGTAGATGTGATAATAAATGACTCTGTTCTCAGGCTGACACTGTGATGGGGAATGACAAAGCAGTGAACTGTTTGACAGGCACTGTGAAGATGACTAAGCCCAGGCTTTCAGAGTCACAAATGAAAGAAGGGAAGATGGAGTTTTTCTTGACATGAGGGTAAACTATCAAAGACTCCAAATGCTGCAGATGTGTGTGTGTGTGGTTTTTTTGTCTTTTTTGGTTGATGTTTTTCCTGCGTTGTGGTGGGTGTGTACCACTAGTTCTTTGGAAGTTGAATGCGTTTAGTGTTACTTGGGTTCGTTTGTGTTGCAAATCTTGACAAACAGAGAATTTTAAAAGAAAATCAGATAAGAGGAGTGACACCGGACTCGTGCCATGAATGTGTTGCAAGTCGCCCTGCAGCAACGAGGAAACATGCCATGTTGCATCTTGTTTGTTTAATCCCTCAAAAAAAATTTCCCTGTGATGCAAAGACCACATAGTTCAATTAATTTCATTGGGATTTTGTGTCGTAAATAGGCCTGTCGTAACGTTAAGGCGCGCGATCACATAATGAGGATTAATCGAACTGTCTATTTCGACCTGAAAGGTGAAAGTTTTCCGCAACAGCATGGAGAGCAACTAAAGTTTAACATTTTTCAACTTTGCGTTGCGTTGCCAGTCCACTTGTCAAGCAACTGTCGCCTCATTGCACAAGATCCATAGATGAATGGAGAGAGGTATTTCTAAATTAACGTTCAAAGTTAAATGACTTCCTTTAAGCCTTCCTGAATATAAAAACCTGGAAAACTGAGAATCTTCAGACATGTTTGGTTTGAGACAATAACACATTTTCTCAAACATTTTATGAGAACTTGCATAGATTGGCGGTTTTTGATTTGGGCTATAGATATGGGCAGTTGCCCAGGGCAGCATCAAAAATAGGTGTAGCGGCCAAGAACTAGAAAATAAAATATGTTTTATCTGTCACTTATCCCCTGAACAAGTTCACAACTTAATTGCTATTGAGAGCAGAGAGACTACATTATCGGCTTTCTGCTAAAACATTATAGCCAGATAATTGTTTGCATTTAAATTGGCTGAAGTATGTCAGGAGGAGGAGCTTGTCGATTCCTGCAAGAACCACAACTGCGTTCACATTTATATTTCAAGCTTACAAAGTTAGGCATAGTGATTAATCGTGATTAATCACAGCACTACAGTCTGTTTGATCTGATTAAAACGTTTAATCGATTGACAGCCCCATGTATAAATCAACACAAAGCAGTGATGGATTATCAAATTTCATTGCATGCTCTACAAATATGGCTTACATCTCATGATACGGGGAAAGTCATAACAAGTCCCGTTTGCAGATTAGTTCAAGGCATGTAGGGGAAACACCAGATCAAAGTTGAGCATTTGTCTGCGTTACTGCAAAACACTATGAAAACAATCCTGTACACCATCCTGAAAACACCATCCCTATGATGTAACATGGAGGTGGGAGCATCATGTAAGGAGCTAAAGATTAGGGTGATTTACTTGGCTGATCTACTCAGCGGTGGCATGAAAGCTAATTGAATTTTCAGGTGAGTTTTGGAAGAAAACAGAGCAAAGTAGGTAAAATAATTCTGACCTTGTGATTTTTCCGTTTTCTTGTCACACTTCAGCACGTCACCTGAGCCGACTTTGTGGACTCTTTGTTCTTTTCACAGCAATACAAGCACAAACAGTTTTCATCAGGGTCACTTCCATGGAAATATTAAACGTTTTGAGTGATTTCATTAGGGTGGCTAATGATGCTGACCTTACATTCCTGTGGGTGAAACGATCCCCAGTAGACGGGATATGATGATCCATAACATGGTACATTTCAGCGGATTCAGGTTTGTTGAGGTCCGAGTCTCCAAAGACAAGATGACTTCCTAGGAATCTACCGCTGTTGGATAATCCAGCACTTCCTGTTTCCTGTTTGTTGTGCCGGTCGCTCACTTTCCTGTCTGACCAGAAAGCCAATCCCAAGTAGAAATTATCAACCGTCTCAGACATTTTCATATTTGTTAACACAACTCATACAACCTCTCTTGGGTTGTGTTCTGGGTTCCAACTCATTCATAAGTCATTAAACTTATTCCCAAAGATAAACCATTAAAGAAAAATGGTAGAGACATGAAAAAAATGATTACAGCCTGATTGCTTTAGTTCCAAAAGAATGTTTTCTACCAATTATTGAAAAGTTTAGAAAAGATTTCTAACATACCTTGTTTTGCTAAAACCTAAGAACAGGTTATTTTTTGAAACATCGACACTCCTTTTTAAATAGTTTTACTATGTTTTGAGAGATGCCTTGCTCATTTTCCTATGAGAAGCAAACGTCATAGATGAATGAAATGTTTAAAACAGCCAGCATACAAATAATTTTGAACTTAAGAAAACCTGCTAGAGGTGTGTGATATTGCATATTTCGATATCAATCCGATGCATGGCCTGTATCGCTGATACTGATACTTTTTATTAAAGTTTGAATGTGAAACTGATGCTATTAGGTATTTTTGTGATTTATCGTTTGTATTATTTTGGACCAATTTTATCTACAAAATACTTTAATAACATATTGACAAAATTTTTTTTGCATATTTAACAAAGTGTGAAATATTATCATGAGAATAAATCAGAACAAAAAGAATTGAGGTAGAGTTGAGAAACTACAATACAAACAGAATTTCATGATGGAATCTGAAAGTAAAGAGTGTAGATCAACTTGATCTTATGATACTATCAATCAGTATTGATACCGATGTTATTGATAGTATTGATATTTCGTCCACCTCTAAAAATTTCTTCCAAATTACATGAGATTGGATGAACTTTGACCAGTGACGTGCGGTGAGGTTCATAGCCGGTGAGGCACTGATTAATCAAAATCAGATTTACAAATATAGACCCCCTGCATGTTATTGTTTAATTTTGCGCATGCGGACAAAGCTGGAGGGCAAAAAGACAATACATACATGTCATCCATAGCCGCGCTGCCGCCGTAGGATAATTCCGTTAACTCAATGAAACTTGGACATGTAGATATTAATTTCGTGCTGTGCTCCACGGCAAAGAGAAAGACCATTAAAGTGCAACTCAAAACCACTTCTTTCTGCATCAGCACAGCCACGCGCAGACTCGTTGCCATTAGCAACTGACAACAATGCCACCAAAAAAACACTGAAATATTTCCCACACAAAGAGCAAAACATTCAGTCTGTTGCAGTCGTATGGTTTTAGGATTAGTGTTTATTAATAAGCGATTGATGCGGTAAGAGGAGAAAACTAAATATATCGCTGCACTTGATTCTACTGTATTTCTAGCTCGCTGTTTCTGTCTCTTACTCTGCAGTTGTGGAGTCACAATGTCTGGGATCATGAGCGCCCCCTGCCATGAGGCAGGAGAACTGCCTGCCTCACCTCGAATCTGTTCTCTCCCGTTTCTGATCGCTACTCGGCACACGAATCACGTTACACACACTTGATGACAAAAAACACTGTACATTATATACATAAGCTAAATTAGGAAAAATAAGTTTATATATTAAATGTTTTTTAGCCATTTTATTGGCGACGTACAGACAGGAGGAGCATGCTCTCATAGAATGGCAGCCAGTGCAGTTAGAGAGGTTGATCAATCCCAGGTGAGGCTCAACTCGCTGCTGCCTCACCTGCTGCGCTTCCGAGGATTTGAATGGGAAAATGCAAAAATTCAGCGATTTTGAAGAAAAAATAATCAAAATTGGTTAAGCTAAATGAAAAATAGGTACTTTATAGTACAAACTACAGGGTGAAAATAGCAATATAAATAATTTTATTAAATATTATTTTTCCATGATGACAGGTGAGGGCCTCCCCTGACCGCACATCACTGACTCTGACCCAAGAATTGCAGATACAATGGAATGGTTTAGATCAAAGCATTTTAACCTGCTGCATTGGCCCAGTCAAAGTTTAGGCCTAAATCTGTGCTAAGATTTGAAACAAAGGATTTTCACAGATGTTTTTCATCTGACTGAGGCTAACTGATCTTGCAGAGGTTAAATTGACAAAATATGCCATTTATAAATGTGCAAAGCTGGCAGCGAAATACCGCCAAAGTACTTTCAGTTGTTTTCACATTGAAAGGTTGTTAAAGTAAAGAGTCTTCCCTGCTTTGTGTCGGCCGCTCACATTAAATCCTAATGAAATTCAGTGAAATCTGCGGTTGTGAGGCAACAAGGTTGCAAAGCACCATCAACATCCCATTGCGCTTTCGCATGGCTTAAACACTGGGATTAGCTGATCCTTGTTTTTCTAGCCTATTTCTGTCTTTTCTAATATTCAAAGAGTGAATTCCTCATCACTTTCTCAACTCCAGAAATCCCAGGCACCTTAGCTGCTCGGGATACAAGTAAACAACTGCAGCCAAGCAAACAATTACACCATAATTTGTGACCCTACAAGGCTCTTAATTGACCCCAGACGGAGTCTATTTTTGGTGCAGGGCTTCCTAAAAGCAGCAGCAGCTCAGCGTAAAGTGCATTAAAAGCGAGGTAATTAGTGTGCAGAGTAGACCGCAAACGGCTAATTGCGCTGCTCGTGCTCGCCTCCACCTATCGCAACCTCCAGACTGCTCCTAATAACACCCACCTCCACACGCGGCGTGGGGCTCGTGTCCGAACACGGAGCTCCAAAACAGTAATTGTCAGCCGGGAAGAGGGGGGGAAGAGACACAAAAACAAGTCTGGTAGCTAGCATAGGAGCCCAAACGGTTCGGACTGCTCACGAGGCGCTGCGCCAGCCGAAGCACATTTACATACGTGAGTAAGCGCGTGACTTGACTGCGCGAGAGCGTGTACGTGGGTGAAGTTCGTGGGAGCTTGTAGAGGTGTTTGTGAAGCTTCTGTGTGTTTCTACTTCTTTTTATTTTTTTTTTATTTTTATGTGTATTTTTATTTTTTTCTACAGGCACTGATTCACTGCAGGGCAGCCATGTCCAGGCCTGACTAGGACGTGCCGGATCCCGTGCGTTAGGAATGGAGGCTCGGTTACGGGATCACGCAAAGGCTCCCTGAGGCTTAGCAGGAGTTGCCGACGCAGACAAAGTCAGAGAATCTGCGGTCTCTGAGGTCGACAGTAAAAGCTGCATGTGAGAGTTTGTCCCCAGAAACTGCTGGTGCTGCAGCTTTTCTCTGAACCGTCACCCATCTGTAAGGAGTTTTTTTTTTTTTGTTTTTTTTTTTAAATCTCAGCATGAGTGAGACACAAACTCAAACATCGGAGGGCCTCTACAATAACCTTTCTGTTGTATATTTCAAGTGTGCCTGGGTTTCACTTCCAATAATCATGTTCACACCTCACAGGCGTTACCACACCAGCATATATGTAAATATTTAACACAATATGTTAAATATTTTAATATCACTATATTTTGCTATATTTATTGCAACAACAATAACTATAATAATTTGAATGTGCTGTACAGCTATGAACTGTATGTCAATGTTTAATTAGTAGAAGTGCCACAAACTCAGTTACTACCCTACAAACCTTAAAAAAGGCGACTTCTGTCCATCGTTACTTTAAATAGTCCAATTCTGCTACAGGATGCAATAAATGCTTTTAATTTTTTCTAATGAATAGTCTTGTGTTACAACAATGGGAAAGTAATGGTACAAATTACAGTCCTAACCGTATTGTTGTTTTATGGGGTTTGTAACGATTGACGGTTAGAGTTTAACCGTAGATAAAACGTGATAACAAAAATTTCCAATCACAATGATCACCTCTATGTCTAAGTGTGGAACATTTAAAAAAAAAAAAAGTCACATCATGCATGTCCAAACTCGGAAATCATTAGGAGCCAGTAGGATCCAAAACAAAACCAGAGTGCGAAAATAAAACTGAAAAAATAAAAACGCCACAAAAAAATAAAACTGCACATAAAAGTACAAACGTCTATATTAAAAAAACATGGGAGAACATGTTCCCAATGTAACCATCACATAAAAAGAGTGTCACAGTGCTTATAGTATCAAGTATTAAAAGCCAATTTCACTGGCAAAGTTGTACGTTTTTAGAAAATCGGATTAAAATTAACCCAAAGCTTGTCCATTGAAATTCGTACTTTTACGAGGTGTTGATCTGAAGACCTCAGTCTCATACAAAATGTGACAATTTTTGAGAAATAACATGGGGCAAGACCGTTTATGGCATTCAAAACCAGCATTCGGACATTAAACTGAATTCTGGAAGCCTGTGGAGAGATAAAAGCCCCGGGATGATGCGGACGTGTCTGTCAAAACAACAGCTGCAGAGTTTCCAACTAGCTGAAGGAAAGCAAAAGAGATCTGGCACTGCCACAATCAGATCTTAAACTGTTGTTACAGCGACTGATAAAACACTTTAGCCAGGAGACGAAGCTGGGAGAAACTTAATCTGACAACAGAATCAATCTGTTTGTTAAAATTAAAGTAGATGTCAGATGAACTTCAGTATTTTCACTTTCTGCCTTAAAGCTCAGACCAAACAGCCTAAATCTGATGACATCACACCATAAAGTAAATGCTTGTATTTCCAGAAGACATGGTGTTCGTAGTATCACGCTTTGGGGATGAATCACTCATGATGGGAGGTAGTTTCCTGGCCCACATGAAGAATGTGGGCCGGGTGATAAAAGCAACAAGTATATTTACAATATTCACAGAAATGTTTTACTGATGAAGTTCTTGTTTAATTTTCAGCGAGTGGATACCAGAATGTCCGAAGGAGGAGAAGTTATTTGGGGATTGAGGATGAATAGTGAAACAGAAACTGATCTCGACACAGGGAGACCACTAACTGTGGTTTGAGGCACTGTGACGCAATTTGAGGAGTAGGTCGGGTTCTGATGTGGAGCCGGGGGAACGTGGATTGGGTTCCAGAGGTGGTTTGAGGTGAATAGGGTTAGAGTGAGATCAGGCAGCCTGGTGCGGAGGGAAGTTTGTTTAGTTGAGAGATGGGTCTAGACCTGGGAGCCGAAATGGGCTTTAGTCAAAGTACGTAAAGATGAAACTTCCATAAAAATTACAAGTAGTTTTCAACAGGAAACTCAAGAGAACTAGAGTCTACCAGTCATTAATCATCCAGTGGACAGTGGAGATCCACAGTTCAAAACTGTTCAGTTTCAACAGGTGTAATCCTGAAGTAAACCTGTTAAAGGGTGCAAAATTAGCCTCCTCATTTCTTCAGCATAATATGACCAATGGCAGCGCTATATATCGCAAATATATAGTCATCGCAATATCAGTGGGTGCAGTATTCATATTGTTTGGATGGCACTATCTGTTGGCTAGTAGATTTCATTTGTTACTAATATGCACTTTTCATGCTTTGATAATATCTAGCCAGTTGGACAGAGTCTCGCAGCACAACACAAATGACGTACCCCAGGATGCAAAAGGCCACAACGCAATGGAAGTTCTTATGACAAAGAGAGTAAAGAAACAGACATATATTTTGCGACTGATACTGTTTAATCCGCTTCAGTCGAACTCCAGTTTGTTTGTCTAGAAAGTCCAGTTTGTTGGGGGAGGTGTGAACACGTAATCAAATTCTGATGCAGACCATAAAAGTGAACTCTGGTCGGCCTAAAAACCTAGATCTCAGTTTGGTTGAAGTGAACTCTGACAGGGTTTGAATGCGTATGTGAACGCTAAGATCACCAGAGATTGCTGGTTTGCTGGATTGCTGCTCCAAAAGCAGCAATCAAAATACAGCACAGGGCATTCTGGGTAAATACAAGCAAAACAAAAGTGTGAGTTTAGTTTTAGCTGAAGAAATGGCTTGTTGTCTTTTACAAAGACAAAAGTGAAATCCTTCAACTGCTAAAATCTGATGCTACTCCATTTTTATTTACATTTTGTGAAGAAGCCAAGACGGAAGATGGGCTCATGTCTTCTTCTGAGGTTTTAGTGTCTTTCCCTTGAGTGGTCCTTGGTGCAGCGCCACCACAGGCGAGGAGGGGAACAGGTTTTTCAAATTGTTTGGATTGTTTGACCCTGCAGTGCGAAAGTGAACCATACCAGCTGAAAATGTAACAAATGTTGCAGCTTTGGTCCCTAATCAAAACCAGTCTACTGGACTATCAGCTGTGAAAACAACCTTAAACTCAGGCCGGCCGTTCTTTAAATAAATGGAAGCTTCAGTCGGGACTTATTTATACACAGTCTTGCGTCTGACTTTGGCTTTGTGTCCAGCAATGCTCCTTGTCCCCGCCTCTATCCCCACAGAAGGGATTCCCTGGTCTGACTTTGGCGCAGCTATGACGACTTGGTGTCTGGATCCTAAACATTTCCTCTGTTTTTATTTGGTTTCAGACAATGGAGTGACACCAGGAAGCGGAGCAGACACCCAGGATGAGACTCAACACAGACTAGAAACAAACGCTGACAGGCGAATGTGGAAAGCAAGCATGATTATTCCCACACAGACTTTTTTTTTATGATAAAAATGACAGCAGCTGTTTTCCAGTATGCTGGCACTTAAATGAAACTTAAGTAAAAGAGGATTCCTGCTTGGGTTGATGATTTATATACAACAAAATCGAAACAGATTACGAGCTCTTCGGAGGCCGCCCTGGCTGTACTCCGGGGACGCTATTTTTTTTTTTTTACTTTTTGTTTTGTTTTGAGAAAAAGCCAAAAATGTTTGGACCATGTGGCAGATGAAGAGGCAAAAGCAAACACGCACTTCTGAGCCGGGCGGCTGCGGCTGTCTGACTGAGCCAAACCGCAGCTGAGGAGACCCACTCGAAGAAACGATCTGATGCAGTTTGGCAAGAAGGCGAGCGCATCGAGTTCAAAATGCGCCGGAGTCTTTGTTGGGAGAGGAGGATTTCGAGCAGCGCCACTTCAAGACTCTAAAAAGAAAATGTCAGCGGTCCTAAATCTCCAGAGACACATAGATGCACCCTCAACCCCGCATTTCTCTTACAGTAAAAGTCTTCCTGCGCTACAGGCGCTCTGACTTCTAACATCATTAAGAACTCATTTTACTGTCATTACCATGGTTGTAAACTATCTGCTATAAACTAAAGAAGAGGCAAAATAGGGGGGCAGAACAATGCAAAAGTATCAAAAATGGCGTTGACCTCTGAGCCCAGAATCAATGGGTCCTACTTTTGATTGACTAGAAGCCATCCAGATTGCCCCAAAGTCAGGAACATGACTCAGAAGTCCTGCAGGCTGCTTCAGATTCACCGAACCAATAGTAAGGGGAAGGAGCTGGTCGAGGAAATCTCAGATTCCACTCGCATGTTTTGGTGAAACATGCGAGTGGATGAGGCCCGTAAGGTTTTAACATCCCTCAGGTTGGGAGGCTGCGTATCATTTTCAGTCAATGTTTAGTTATGAGTTTGAGAAGAACCCTCGCTGCTTGCCTGAGATGTTGCCTTGCTAATAGCGCAGGTTTGACTGCCAGGATTCATCCGAATCTCTGTTGAGACATCTGGCAAAGACGGAAGAGTTCAGACGTTTCAGCGAGATATGGCAAACAGAACAGGTTTGGAGCTTTTTCGGAGTTGCTGTGCCTCAGGCCCGGGCGTGGGTGCAATCATTTTCCTTCCAACTATTTCCACGTGTGCCATCGGCTTCATCTCTTTTCATCCTCCTTTGCCTGTGGAGTAATTCTTACAGGCATCCAGTCACATTTACAGTGCCTCTGCCTCGGCACAGTTTTTGCTTTGTTATCGCACTCAAATGTTCCAGGTCTTAAAGGAACAAAGGGCCAGAAGTCATCATAGTTTTCAAATAATGACTTCATTTGTGAAGGAATAATAGCTGTCCATGCCCACACCTAGTCCTGTCTGAAAATATAATTGCTGTCCTTGTTGAATCTCATTTTTTGGCTCAATTACACTGTCCACACCCAGGCCTGATTACTTACCAAAACTGTAGAATGAAGAAACCACTTCAACAAAACCTGAATGTTTTGTTGAACCGCTTGAATGTTTTGAACCTGAACCGCTGAATGTTTTACCAATTAAAGTATGTTCTACCATTAGAAAGAGCTCCACCTATCTCGCCTTAACCTCCTGCGGTGTTAGCATGACTGCAGATGTTATGGCCGGACAGTGGAGGGGTGTCACGTCAGACCGTCAGTTCCCGAAACCACACACACACACAAAAAAACTCAGAAAAGCGCACACGGGGTCAGTGCAATCCCCTCCCCTTGGACCGCACATGGAATAAAAAGCTTGTGGGCCCAACTCTTCAGACTGCGGGAGGGGTTCAAAGGGCAACTCAAAGCGTGGTTGGTAAGTAATCATCATTGAACCTTAGCTACCTTTTTTAGAAACTTTGTGTTTCAGTTACTATATTCACGACAGATGTAGGTTTTATTTATTTCTACTGTATTTCTTGTTTTTATTCTCGAAATGGTATTAATGTCATTTTCTAGCTTGCGTTTGTTTAATGGCACTACAGATGGAAATTAACATTTCGCTAAATCCAGTCTTTTTACGACAACATTGTACGTTCATTTATATGCACTGTCCTGTTCAAATAAACCCACTTAAATAGAATCAGACCGACACCGTGACTAAGGCTAAAATACCTCAAAATAAGGAAAAGCGACAGTCACCCACATTTATCGGACTGGAAAAGGTAACGTCATTTCAAAGACTTTGTGACTCCAACAAACGACAGTGACAGCCATTATCCACAACTGGAGGAAACGCGAAACAGCTGAGAACCTTCTCAGGAGGCTACAAAATAGCTCCAGGAGCACATCGGTGACTCAACCAGGAGGCCGTAAAGGAAGCCGGAACAACATCTAAAGTACTGCTGGCCTCACTTGCTCTAGTTTAGATCAGTGTTCATGATTCAACAATTGGAAAGAGAGACTGAGCAAACATGGCATCAATGGGGAAAGTGGCAGGGCAAAACAACACTGATGACCCAAAAGAACCCAAAGGCCGTCCGTCCACCAAAAATACAAAGACATGGTAAGACATGGTGGTAGTAGAGTGATGGCTTGGGGTACATGGTGGGCTATGATACAAATGCATGCCGTATTATACAAGAAAATGTGAAAAATATTAATGTTTCTCCTTTTTACTTCACAATCATGCACTGCTATGCGTCTATTTGACAAAATTCCCAAAAAGAACAACATTGAGGTTTGTGGTTGCAACACGGCAACGCATCAGAGACATCAAAGGGTAAAAACACATCAAGGCACTGTAATGTCAGACTGAGGAAATGCACTCTCCTTCCTCTTACCTTCTACCTACTACTGTTAAACACAACTATGACACTTGTGCTAAAGCAGAATGCAAACATTCGAGCACTTCCAAAGATGGCACACGTACATCTTGGTATGTTCTGTTCACAGTCGGGGGGGGGGGCGTTTTAGGAAAGCTCCTCCAACCGTGTCCCAGCTTTTAACAGCGTCCTCTACGCAGCCACCTCAAACACCAAACATAAATTGACGCAGAAGATGAACGAAGACAGCGTTTCCTGGAAGGTGCTTACTCATTCTGCAGAGTGGCTACAAAAAGACAATTAACAAGAAAACAACCGGAGTGGAAAAAGTTGAGATCTCATCTGAGTGCAGAGTTTTGTTTTTTACATGAAGAATCCCTCTCTGTCTGTTGGAAATGGGTTTCCAAGTCCAGGTTTTCCCAAACATAAAATCTGTGCTGTCAGATGAAAGATTAGGAGCAGTTAAATCCCGGCATGTCGTCAAATGCTAAAAATAAACATCAGAAGCTGAAGTTTTATCTCAACTCTACATTGTCTGACTGAATGGCAAACGTTTGTAGCTAGACGTCAAATTATATACAAGTCCTCAAAAACGAGCTTTTATTTTGATATTCCACTTCCCCTTATTGGCAAGCTAATTTGCATATTAGATAACTATTTAGCTACACACTAAATATTTAACTAGCAACTTAAATAGTCAGCAAGCTACATATTTAGTTTTGAAATCAAATATCTAGTCTGAAACTAAATATTTAGTTTGTAAAATAAATATTGAATTTAGAGTTTAGTTAGTTTGTCAACTAAGTGTTTAGTTTTAAAGCCAATTATTTAGCTCAGTAAGTATTTAGTTTGTAGACTGAATGGCTTCCTAACTGCGTACTTATAAACTAAATATTGAGTTTATAATCTAAATATTTAGTATTTAAATATTTAGTTTATGAATTAACTATTTAGTTATGAACTTTGACATTTATGAACGAATGATTAACATGGTGAAAATATGACTGAAAAATGAACTTCCACATTTTTTTCCTCTGTGATTGGCTAAATAAACGAAAAGTATTAATGTTCATTTTTTTACTGTGTAACTTTGCAAACGGCATCACATATATTCCAAATGATATTGGAACGTGACATTTGAAAAATGAACATTTCCAAACTTCACTCTTTCCTTCTTTTCAGTCTTTTGTCAACTTTAGGACTGAACTTTGGAGCATTGTAACACTAAGATTAGGAGTGCGTACGTAGAATTTTATGGATATATTACAGTATTATTGTGATAGCAATAAAAATTGTGGTGTTAAAAAAACACAATTTATTGCTTCTTTTTTAGGTATTGTGTGGCTGTGACCGCGTGGCACAGCATTCATGGCGCCACAACCACAAATATTGTTCCTGAGAAACATTCCCATTTCACAAACAGGCCTCTGCAGGACTCCACCTACTTAAAGAAACGTGATTTATGACATTAAACTTCACATGGTAACTGCATGTAATCATATTTTTTATTTTACTGATACTTTTCGATGCTTTTGTGAAACAGTGGACAAAAATTGTAAAAAAAAAAACACAAAACATTTCCGATAATACAGTCAGTTGCTTTTTTTTTTTTTTAAATTGATATCAATTAAAATCTATCGAGACGATAAATCAAAATTCTTATCAAATAAGGTTTTTTCACGATAAACAATACGTCAAATAGCCACAGCTAACTGAAATATGCTTTGATCCAAACAGTCTTGAGGTTTCAAGTCTTTTGACCGGCTTCCTCTTAAGAAAAGCGTCCCCACAGCATGATGGTGCCACCACCATGTAACGGAGTTCATGGGTGATAAGAGCACATTTCCAGAACAATATTACGTCTTTTTAATGTGCATAAAACTAGCCAGACACTATGGAGTAGTGCAGGGATGGGCAACTCCAGGCCTCGAGGGCCGGTCTCCTGCAACTTTTAGATGTGTCTCTACTTCAACACACCTGAGTCAAATAATGAGGTCATTAGCAGGACTCTGGAGAACTTGACTGCACGTAGGAGGTGATTCAGCTGTTGGATTCAAGTGTGTTGGACCAGGGAGACATCTAAGAGTTGCAGGACACCGGCCCTCGAGGACCAGGATTGCCCACCCCTGGTGTAGTGAGACGCTAAAATGCAGATCAGCTCCGGCATTGTGGGATCGACATGGCGGAGAGGAGGAAAACATCAACATACCATCATGTGCTGTTGACGAGGGAGATGATGGTGATGATTTCACGATGATGTATCGTCTATTAATAGACCTTGCAACGAAGTGACCACAGTCACAAAGGAGAACAGCAACGCCACGGATGAGAGGCCCCATTATGTCCAAACCAAGGAGTCAGCCGCTGTGTCAGGAGGGCACGTCGCAAACAAACCGCATCTGATCGACGGGGCCGCGCGCGCCCACCAGCTCCCGCCGTGCTACCCCCCCCACCCCGACCCGGTTCTGCTGAGTGGGCGTAACATGGAGTTGTGAAGGTCAGGGGGAAAGACTCCAAGGCTTCAGGCTTTGACCTCTGGTTTGCTACACACACATACGCGTACACACACACACACACCACGCGCGCACACAGTACAGTTTCCAAGCTGCTCTGAGTCACAGATGGAGCCGTCGCAGGAAGCAGAAAAGGGCAGTTAGTTGTGGAAAGGCAGGCGACAAGTAGGCCGTAAGCCCTCTGCTCTGGCAAAAAGAGAGCTGTGCAGAGGTGGAGAGGAACAATGAGACGGTTGAGAGGAGGAGGTGAGGAGAGCAAACACAGCAGCTCACTGTAAAAACCGCTTGGTTAAAACAGAGGGAATGCAGGGGATTCCAACCAGAGCACCGCCATTCTGTAGGTTTATTTTTAGAGTTATAAAAATAATAACCATATATCATCTGTACAGTTCTTTCTTTTTTCCACTCACTTATAATAAATGTCACCTGCTGTAATACTGGAGTCCCTCCAGCAGGGCCGGCCCAAACCTTTTTGGGGCCCTAAGCAGATTTTCTTACCAACAGGTCAACGTCAGATGCTTCATCACTACTGGGCTGCTCTAAACAAGTAATTACAAAAACAAAAACAACAACAAAAAAACAGTGCAAGGCTGTCTTATAATAGTTTGGATCTACAATCATTGATGGATGAAAATTTGATCCATACAATACATTTTTTAATCCATTTGTTTTCTGATGAAATTAAAAAACAAAACAAACAGACAATACATTTATTTTAAAATGTTACTTTAAAATAAAAATCAATTATTGTGACCCTCTGAGTGCTTTCAATTTCATAATGTTGGCCTTCGTGGAATAAAGGTGTGGACACCCTGTTTTAGAAGTATTGTTGTGGAAGAGATGAATGCATATTCGCGCCGCATTTGTCAATTTTCTTGCTTTTAAAAGGGCTTGAAAACCATGTGTGGAAATCACTTTTCTCCACTTTGCAAATTATGCAACTGATTCCCCTAAAATCCTGATGAGACACACAAATGTCTAAAGTAAAATGTAAAAAGGTTCAGGGACGGTGCATGTGTTAGTTAAAGAAAAACACGTGTAGGAGAAAATAGACCGCATTTTCCACAGTAGTTTATTTTTCTTATCTTCTCCCTTCATGCAGATGTTCAATCTGTGGTTAAAAAAAAAAACATCCATGAATATACTCCACCCTCGGTTACATATGCGCTTGTTCACGCACACACACCCAAACACACACACCCACACACACATGGACATTTCCTAATCTTACGGTAAACAGCTTCCTTCCACCCTGAGGCTTTGCCTTTCACAATCTCACCCAGGGATCCAAAACAGGTAACGCTCGGGTTTTGGCACCGATCCATCTGATCCTGACTGTTAAAACTCCACGTTTTGCCAAGCAGCTCCTTCCATAACAAAAAAAAACAACAAACAACAAACAAACAAACAAAAAAAACATTTAAAAGGCAAGACTATGTCCTACAGCAGGTTTTATACCTCCTTTAAAAAAAAAAAAAAAAGCAGAAGTCAGACAAAGGAATTTCTGAACTGGAGAGGAGAGAACAACTAAATCTAAACAGACTAAACAGAGACATGACTAACCGAGATGTGACTAAGGCGGCGGACAGTTCTAGATGTTTTTTTTATGCACATATTATAACTTGATAAGTGATGTGCTGAACTCGTACGTCACAAATCTACCCTAACTCCATTGTATTCATAATTTCTAAAAAGGCGGATTAATAGAGATAAATCCAGGGGAAAACACAATACCACATATTAATCAAGCTAGCCCCCTCTTCCCTATCTTTGTTTTTCACCAGCATTGGGCCGGGGTGGGCACGGTGCCACCTCACGAGTGTTCCCGTAAACACTCCCCCCAGCCGGGGACCGTGAGCGGTTGTTCAGAGCCAAAATGTCAGTGGGACTGTGGCGAACCTCCAACCGCAGCTCAGAGCAAAGCCCCGGACCGGAGCCGCTCCGCGCCGCGCATCAGAGCCACGGCAGCTGCACACAGAATGGAGTTTTTATAGGGGCGAGGAGGCTCAATGCTGCCAGGAACTGTTGTTTTTCCTCTGTTTATCTGCACTCCCATGGATACTGACAAAAAAAAGAGGAAAAAAAGCATGGAATCATAGTAGCCCGTCGGTGTGGCGGAGAATTCCCTGAGATAAGGGCGTTAGGAGATATGGGACCTTGGAAATGTCCAGCAAGAGAATAAGAAGAAGCGACTGACTTAAGGTACAATCCCCCCTCTGATCACATCTGGTGGTGTAGTCATTTCTGATTAAAGTCAAATCATTAAGTACAAACTGCTTACTATGTTACTCCAATCAGGATTCCCACTGGTCCTTGAAGTCCTTGAACATCTGGGAATTTGAAAAACTAAGTTCAATTCCCTGCAAGGTTTTTGAAAAAAAAAACCAACAAAAAAACCCCGTCCATTTTCTTTCATTGATTCTGACCCAACAAATTCTACGCCATTCAGGAGAAACGCGGCAAATGTGGGGGAAAGGATACAGGGAGAGAATGTACCGTCAAACCGTCAGTTCCCGAAACCACACAAACATTGCAACCTTGTAAAAGCGCACGCGGGGTCACTGTGATCCTGCTGGACTTCGCACAGAGTGATGGGGTCCAAATGACCCACAGGAGGGTTAATCAAATTTGTATTTATTAATAACATATTCACCGGTAGCATTAGGTAAACGTGGCCATGGATGGTCTTTGAATTTTAGGAAATTTGTCCAGGGAAGTCCTTGAAAGGTCCTTGAATTTAACATGAACCAAAGGCTGGGATCCTTGTCCAATTTGAATTTGAATGTTCAAGTCTGGCCTCAAATTCTTAAATGAATTTATTTGTGGGCTTTGACTAGCCCATTATAACACATGAATATGGGACATAGTGCTATAATAAAGTTACGTGTTCAGTTATCAAATGTTTTCCATACAGGGTGAAAAGTCCTGTTTTTGTTTCATCTGACCAGAGCGTCACCTTCCACACATTTCCTTTAAAAATACCGAAGCCTCCCCACATCGGGATTTAGCCACCTCCGTGTTTCACCATGGCGACAGTGATATGCCGTTTTACTTTTCTGCCACAAAATTACATTTTCATTAGAGGTGTGCAATATAATATATTTTGGTTTCCGATACCAAGTAAATAGAGGACCAGTATCACAGATACCAATACAGATACCAATGTGCTCAAGTTCAATAAATCATCAAACCTCTGACCTCTAGGCTGTTGAAACTTAGCACAGAATTTGGACAAAGTTTAGAGGTATGCACAAAATATTGTATTCTATTATATTGAAACAAAATCTTGGTTTGAAGTAGTAAAATTTCAAAATGGAATCGGAGTCTAAAGTATCAATCTTAGCACAACAGTGTCTTTCCGATATTGATTACCAACTTGGTATCGATATTTTGGATCAACCTTCCCACCTCTAATGTTGATGTCTTTGTGACCAGATGACCTTCTTTTAGTTACATACATCTTGGTGTCTCAGTCTGGATACGGGACTTTTTAAGACTTCCCTTTAATAACAACTTCCTTATTGCCACACTCCAATAAAGCCCAGATTTATGATGCACACGAATAATACTTGACCTCTGAGCACATGCCTCTACCTGAGCAGTGGATTTCTGCAGCTCCTCCATAGTTACCCCTAACCTAACAGCACTTTAATCCCCCAGTGAACTTTCTCCCTGACTCGCCTTCTGTGTCCGTTAGCCTTCATGGCGCTGTTTGTTATGTGAAGTTCTCTCAGTTTGACTTAGAAAGAAATTGATCTTGCCGGATTTTATGTTGGGTTATCAGAATAAAAGGAGGCTAAATGCAGACGCACACCACGGATTTTCTGATTTTAATTCGCAAAAAACGTCCCAATCACGCGCGGCTCGGTGTCGGTCAGTCTCGTGGACTCGGCCTGTTCTGGCATATGGGGTCACTGCGGCGGAGGCAGCCTGCGTGGGCGTCGGAAAAAGTACAAACAAAAGACAAAGGTGCCCTTCTTGAAAGAAGGAGAAAATGAAAAAAGAAAAAAAAAAACCCAGACAGGTGCACAAGAGAGGAATCGTGTTTCCTTTCCCCGCGCTCCTACGAGCTCTCGACCTTTATCGCCACAGAACATCAGGTCTTTGTTGTGAGACTGGCGTTAAGGATCAAAGGGGGGGAAATTAGATGAACATGAATCTCGGGTTTTTAGATAACTGATGGTGTTTGGCTCGAGTCAGATGAAATTTCCTGCCTTTCCTGTCCCCTCATCAAAGTGGCACGCCGAGCGGGCGGCGTGCCCAACGTCGGCAGCACCTCACCAACCTGTCAGGAGGCAAGCAAGGAGGCGTCTTGTAACAGACCACAGGTATTCTGTCGGCTCTAAGTAGAACTTCAGAATCTGTTTCATTCAAGTTTAAATAAGTTTTAATATATATGTATCTCTCATTCCAAGACACTCTGTCTCCTAAATCTACTGACTTGAAGCCAATTTGCTCCCCTTTCCTGGGGGGGAAAAGTCCCTAGCTTCCCACCAGCATGGATTGAGTTTACACAGGAGAAGGAATGCTGCTGGAAGGACGCCTGAAGGGGCGTGGCTTTTTGGTAGCCCTTCTGGAGGAACAACTCGTCACCATGCCCATATAAGAGCATACCCATATAAGGCTCAACCAACTTCCTCTATACGAGTGCTCGCAACGAACAGTCGAACGTCTCAATATTTACAGCATATTTTTACGTCCAACAGGCAAAAAAAAAAAAAAAAAAGAACAACGGAGGAGCATATTTCATAATGCCCCGATCGGATATGGAAAGAAACAGCGATTTCCTCTGTAGTTTGACAATAAACAAATGAATCAAAGAGCAGAGCGAGGGAGAGACATTTTTTTGATTTAATAACCTCACAGCCTCGGTTATCTAACGGGCATTTTATGTAGGCCGCACGGACGCAGGAGGCGGTGTGTGGACGGACTGCGTCGGGTTATTTCTCTGTTGCCATCCCTCCTTGGTGCGCCGCTCTCTTGCCTACAGGCTTGTTTACAGGCGCCTCTTCCCGGCATTGGCGTCACCCGACGACGCAGTGACGTGGCGACGGAGGGAGCAGCCAATGAGAGCGCTCCGTGAACCGTGCGTTTTGCGTATATATATAAGGAGCGACACTGACCGGGACCGAACACACCTCACCACAGGAGCAGGCAGGAGTGAGGAGAACTTGACGGGATTGTGTACACAGCAGAAACTGAGAAAAAGAAAAGAAAAAAAACAACTTTTACCTGCTGACACTGAGCTGAAGAGAGATTTGTTGGACCTTAGCTTTCTCTCTCTCTCTCTTTTTTATGATCCTGTTTTCATTTTCGGACAGTTTTGGGGACATTTGAGAGATACAACCCGAGCTGCTGATTATTGTTCATTATAACAGAGATTGATTTTTTTTCTAGAAGCAGCCGGTAAGCTTCCACCTTTTTTTTTTGTTTGTTTTGTTTTTTCATCCTTAACGACTTTATGTCAACAAAGATGGAACAGCCTTTTTATCATGACGACTCGTTTCTGTCGGCTTACGGCCACTCAGATGCAGCCATGCACGACTACAAGGTGCTAAAGCAGAATATGAATTTGAACTTGACAGAGCCCTATCGCAACCTGAAGTCTCAGCTGAGGGCCGAGGCGGACCCGTACCAGGGGGGGCAGCCGGACGTCGGGTCCCTGAAGCTCGCCTCCCCGGAGCTGGAGCGGCTCATCATCCAGAACAGCAACGGGGTGATCACCAGTCCCACGCCGGGACAGTATTTCTACAACCGGGGCATCACCGACGAGCAGGAGGGCTTCGCGGAGGGCTTCGTGAAGGCGCTGGACGAGCTCCACAAGATGAACCAGATGCCCCCTCCGAACGTCTCCATCGGAGCCGGCGGGGTTACGACGTGTTCGGCGGCGGCCTCTAGCGTCTTCGGCTCCGCGCTGCAGCCCGAGGCTCCCATCTACACGACGCTGAACGCGTACTGTCCGAACGCGAGCACGCTCTCTTCCGCCTCCAGCTACCCCACCGCCACCATCAGCTACCTGCCGCCTCACCACCAGCAGCAGCAGCAGCAGCAACAGCAGCAGCAGCAGCAGAGCCACACACATACCTCGGCGCCCGCGGGACACCTCTTCCAGCACGCGCACCTGGGCTCCGGCATGCACCCGCAGCGGCTGGTCGCCCTCAAAGAGGAGCCCCAGACCGTGCCGGACCTGCTCAGCAGCGACGGCTCGCCGCCGATGTCCCCCATCGACCTGGACACCCAGGAACGCATCAAGGCGGAACGCAAGCGGCTGCGGAACCGACTCGCCGCCACCAAGTGCAGGCGGCGCAAACTGGAGCGCATCGCCCGGCTGGAGGAGAAGGTCAAGGTTCTGAAGAGCGACAACGCCGGGCTGTCCAGCACGGCGTCAGTGCTGCGGGACCAGGTGGCCCAGCTCAAACAGAAGGTCCTGACGCACGTGAGCAGCGGCTGTCAGCTGATGCTCACCAGCAAACTCGAGGCGTTTTAGGGGCCACGAACTCACACACGGACTGCTAAATGACTGAAAAGTAATAAACACTGGAGGCACGTTCCGCGACGTGCGGCACTGGACGGCACGGCCAGCCGCACGGAGCCGACTGCAGACCGCTCTGATCCGGACTGATTTGAAATGGTACTTTCGGATGCTGGTCACCGCTCATAGGACCGTTCAACACTTCAGCATCCAGGCCGAGCAACACGGCGGGCGCTGGTCCACATTAAGTCGGGTTTACTAATGGTAGAAAATGGGAATGATTATTGTACTACTTTGTAGTTTTTTTTTGTTTGTTTTGTTTTGTTTTGTTTGCAATGCTGCATTTATTCTTTGTAAGTTATTTTTGTTTGCCCGGTTGATCCAGGCAAACTTTTGTCCAATGTTTACATTGTCTTTTTATATATATATATTATTTGTGACGTGTATTTAAGTAAATTGTCTTTTGAAATGAAAGAAAACGACTTGAGTGGTCTTTTATTTTTTAACTTTTTTTTTTTTTTTTACATATTGCTTAATCAATGGGAAAATGAGAGGGATTTTTTCCCCCCCTATTGCTCTATAACCCTAACAGTTATTTGTCTATCCCTCCCAGTGTGCACTTATACAACCCGAATTCTGGTTTCCGTGTTTTTACGTACAGCACGTACCGTGCCTTTCCGAATTACGCGCGGGGCATGTCCAAATATGGGCATGTTGGTGTCTATTTCGTCACAAGGGAGGATTTCTGGGAACCCCCGCCCAGGTAACACAAACCGGTTTCACCCGAGTCCCGCCTTGTACCGAATAGATAAAAACTCCAGCAGGGCGGCGGAGTTTCCTCCTCATTGTGCAACAGTTACAGGGAACTGCCGCGCCAGGGCTGGGCAAAGTGCAGCTTCTTATCAGGTGTTCTGATAAAACAAACTGTGAAGAGTTTAGAAATAACATTTCAAGACGAAAAATCTAAAGTGCTTAAGAATAGATAAATAAACAATCAATAAGAAGCAAATTTAGAAAATATTGTAAAACAAAAGTTAATCTATGTCTGGTTTAGTTTCAGAATGAAATGATTGGCATCTATTTATTTTATTTTTTTTCGGGGGGGGGGGGTGATTGCATTTCATTACATTGGAACCAGCATAAATTACAGGTTTGACAGCCAGAAGATAAATTACTTTAAAAAGTGTACTTGTTAAACTAAATTAGTGACACAATGAAAGATCATGTGATCTGGATCATGTTGAAAAGGAGAGAAGATTCTAATTAGGAGACGAAAAGTGAAATGGGAAGTTAACTTTAGGGGTATGATATGCTAGACATTAAAAATAATTGAAGTTTATATCAAGAATATTAGGTTGTAAACAATGGTCAATGGGCATTTATTATTATATTGCTGCATTTCAATTGGATTTTTACTGGAGATATTGGCTCAGTTACGATGATGTCTCTCGTCATTGTTGCGGCGTACAGTTGAGAACGGAAAGGCTGAATCGTTTATATTCTGTTATATATTATGAATTAGTGTTACAGTGTTACATAACCCCATGAGACCTGATCTCAGATAAGCGGAAGACAGCGGATGGATTATAGTCGTGCCATAAGTGACTGGCGGTTTCTGTGTCGGAGTCGGAATGTAAGTGTACAACTTTCACTAATGGCAAAAAAATCAAACATGCTAACAGAATAGCCTTGCTAACCACGAGGGCCGCGGTTGGCAACGGACAACACATCTTAGCATTTGGTAGTCCGGGTTATCGTGTCCCCTCAGTTTTACGCTAGCATTAGCACTGTTGCTAAATTAGTCAAATGTGACTGTAGCGTTAAATTCTGGCTCGAGCAACAAAACTTTCTCAGGGTTTTTTTTACGCGTCACCTCTGTTTGACGCTAGCATCAGCATTGTTGTGAAACTCGTAAAAAGGTGGATCTGAGGTTAAATTCTTGCTCCAACACAAAAAACTTTCTCAACCTCAAGTCTTGCAGCACAGCTTCAACTCAGCTGATGCACTCATTTGTAATATAAACAAATCCACCCTGTAGCTACCTGTACCAAATTCTTCAGCTTAATTCCCATGACAGAAAGTCTTATAAAAATAAAGTAGCTGATGGTCGGATTTAACTAAAGCATGAGACTATCTTTATAAACTAAAATGCTTGTTTAGAATATAAACTATTTTAATGACTCATATTTAAAATTCCTTTTTGTAGTGCATCGGTGAAAAGAGTTTAGTCTCGGATGTCAGACAAACCAAATCCCAACTAGGCCAACCAAAAGTCTAAAGATTTAAAGACATACTTAATCTGTCTGTGTAATTGTGTTTTTTTAGGTTTTTTTTTTTTACTCCAGGGGAAGTGACAGTGGCCTCAGGAATGTCGGGGGCGTCGCACGCGCTTTGGCACGGGAGTGGGCGCGAGTGGGCGTTGGGTGAGTGAGGGAGAGAGCGAAAGGTTTGCGCTGCCAAGCCGTGGGATTCCAGTGGGACGCATCACTGCCCAAATATGTCCGAAACCAGAAGGGTCAAAACAGGAACAGGAAACAGTAAAAAATAAATAAAATAAAATAAAATGAAGGAAGATTAACATGGAACATTTTGTTCAGGGTCACCACGCAGTTTTGGACAAACGAGGTCGACAGTGAGACGCGGTTATATATTAGACATTACACAGGAGGATGAAAGTAGTTAAATAAAATTGTTCAGCTTGGAATCAAAAAATAATTTCTTTTTGTTCTTCGTTACTCATGCAAACTTACACCCAAACTTGTCTGATGATACAAACAGTGAGGTGTTACAACTGAACAACGATCCAGAAAGAACAGAAAACTGATTACAAGGTGGAAACACACTGTAGAAACAGAAACTACTCAAGTTGCCAGAAGTCCATAAACAACTAGTTTTGTGCAGCTATCACTGTTGTTCTCTGGTATAATTCTGGGTGGATACTGGCAGAGATTATTTAACTTGGTTGTTTTCTTGGCACTGACCTCCCTTTTGAGAATAGTGCATACGTCTTCAACGGGATTACACGCAGAGCCAGCCTAGAAATTTGGAACGTTTTGATGCGTTAATTATCAGTTAATGTACGTTGAAACATTTGTACCCGAGTTTTAGTCATATAAGGTGAATTAGGGGTGAAGTTAAAGCATTTAGAAGTAGTCCGCTCCTATCAAATTAGCACCAAAACAGCCTCCCAGCATGATGTTGACATCGCCATGTTTAACAAACAAATCTATGTTTCTAGGTTTGAAGGCCTCACCTTGACTTCCCCAAACATTCTCATTGTAATTGTGGCAAAAATGGGTCAACTGTGTCTGACCGTTAATGTGTCTGACACTTTCAAAACGGCTCAAAGCCAATTCAAGGAGAAGCAAGTTAAGAAGCAGAACCTGCTCTGCACTGAACCCCCCCAAAAAACACAAATTCTCACCAAGTATTTTGATATATTTTCCAGTGCAAATACCTTAGTACATTTGAAATAACATCAAACTAACTCACAAGTAACTTTTCAGCAACAAATTGGTTTGTTTTGAGTCAATAATTCCATAATATTGGGAGATTATTTCACTTACAACATGAGGAAAATGTATTAAGATATTTGAACTGGATAAAAAAAAAAATACTTGGTAAGATTGTGGTTTTACAGTGTACCCACCCCCTTCACCAGCTTTCTGAGTGTTTTGTGTCATTATCTAATTCTAATACCAAATAAGTTTCTGTGTACTTTCACAAAACAGACCCTTAGCATGATGTGGCCGCTACCATGTTTAGCAGTTATAGTTGTTTTTGTTGTTTGTTTGTTTTTTACATGGGTTAAGCTTCACATTTGCTCTTTCCACTCATTCTTCACGTCACTGTGACAAAAAAAGATCAGCTTTGCCTTGGAAAAAGATCAGTTCAAACTTAGAACTGTATTGTGATATTGTGGTACAGTGATAACGATACAAATTGTGATTAGAAAACAACAATTTATTGCTAGTTTTTTTTAAAAAAGTTACTGTATGACTGTGACTGTATGGCACAGCACTTATAGCATCACAAATACATATTCTGTTATTGAAAAACTTTTTCTTCAAGGCTTCTTCAAGATTCCACTTACTTAAACAAATCGTGATTTGTATCACTGCTTTACACACGACGGCTTCATTCAACCGCATTTCCAAATCTTCCTATTTTGATGGTCAAGAGAGCATTTCCGATTATACCGACAGCTTTCAGCGATAAATCAGAAATTCTGATCATGAGACGTTTTTCACGATAAATGATAATCGGCACGATAAACGCCCAGCCCCAGTTCAAAACTCGCTATTAACAGGCTCCAGATTCACGCCGGCGATGAATGCAACCCACAGGCTGTCAAAAGAACACGTCTAGTTAAAGGTTAGCCGCTACATTTTGTGACCACTGACCCAGAGGAGCCACGCAGAAAGCGGGGCCCCCCTGCAGGAAAGGCTCAGGGGGGGATTCCTGTCCTGACGCTCAAATAAACAAGCCAACCGATCCGGGCTGCGACAAACTCTCAGAAACCACTTCAAAGCGCTCTGTGAGGGAAGGCTGCGGTTTTGTCGTTGCGCGCTCTCACCTCAAGGTGTTTTGGAGAAGAAGACTTGAAGCCCTTTCTGTGCATTTAAATATGCTAAATATAGTGCGATTTCCATCAATAACAACTCCTGTTATTTTCTGCCATGGACGTGGAAACAGAACTTGCACCCACGCAAGGTTTCCTTATTCTGCCTTTTTTTATGGTAAAAAAATTAAAAAAGGAAGTTTTTTTTTTTTTTTTTTTTTACATATAAAGGGGATCTACATCATCTGAGCTGATCTCTCTCTCTGTGTGTATTCAGCAGTTTCAAAAGGCGCCGACATCCCCGTTGAAAAGAGTGGCGTGACTTTTACATATCACTGCAGCACATTTAAAAAAAAACAAAAAAACAAAACAAAAAAAGTAGAAGAAGGAGGGGAAGAAAAAAAAAACACAGATCTCGGTTTACGCACAGAGCAGTGCCTACATAACACAATGCGCACAAGAAAGCCAATATAAGCCATGCTGGCTCTCCACACGCCTCGGCCCACAGCCCACGCTGAGTGTCTGTGGGAACATCTGTGATGTGAACGGTGACGTATGAAGAGCTCTGGGTGGGTTTGACTTTCCTCTACTCGAGCCCCCTCTCCCTCCCACAGCCACTTGTTCCCTACCCTCTGTTGTCTTCTCGAGAACTATGAATATTCCTCCCACCTTGCAGCGGCCATCTGAGCTTCTTTGAATCACCATTCGGGGTGGTTAATGTGACGGGTGTTTTTTTTTTTTTGTTATTTTTATTTATTTAAATTATTATTATTCGGAAAGGGGTGACGATTGGGTTTGGTGGGTTCGTAGTTGCAGGGTGAATTGAAGCGGTCGTGAAAAGAATCATTAGAATCCCGTAAATGTCCGATTGTTCACTTGAAGCTTTGAGGTCGTGTGTTTTTCACACATGAATATGACATATAGAATAACCTCCATGACCTACAGTAAGAGGCGCCTCTCTCATGAAAATATTTAGGCCTTTATAAGCCACAGACTTAAGGCCCAACAGTTTTTATCACATGAAGAAAAGCTGTGAATGTTCGTGGAACGTGATGTGAGCGATACCATCTAAACAACTGTTGTTGAAATGTCCTTGCATCCTAATATATATATTAGCTTAGCTGGAACATGTAAGTATATTTACGTTGAACTCTCAGAGAAGTTTGAAGTGACGTTTAAAAGCTTCAGGAGACGTTTGAGTGGAAAAACACTGCCATCTAGTGGAGACTTTATAGAAGCGCATGTAAAAATACAGTGCCTCGTACAAGCGTTCATGTTTTGTCATCGTAGCAGGTTTTATTTTATTGTTAGGGGATTAAGCTAAGACCAAAGGAAAATCTCAGAATTGTGAAAAGGAAGGAAAGTGATTCATGGTCCAATCCAGTTATAGTTTACTCTGGACAGCCAATCACAATGCAGCACAGAGACACATCAACCACATCAATTCACGCACCTGCGAAGTGGGAACTCAGATGGCCGTGACGTCAGACCCGAGGTAACAGCGACGTCGGAATTTCAACATGGCGACATGAACATTGTTCTTTATTTTTTTCGCCCCGCCTCTAGTGTCCCTTTTTCAAAGTAGGCTGACAGGAAAGGGGGAAGGAGAGGGGGGGGGAAGACATGCGGTAAACGTCGTCGGGTCCGGGAGTCGAACCCGCGACAGCCGCGACAGCCTGAATGTGGGTCGCGCTAACCCCTCCGCCACCACGGCACGCCCTAATTAGTGTAGTTTAGAGTGGAAGGCGCTAAATATGACGTTGATTTTAGACGCACTTTGTGTGTCTGGTAAAATCCATGTTGCCGCCATATCGTGTTGATGGGAGGAGCGGCCATAAACTCTCTACTCTGTGGACAGTGACCTTTTTATTGTCACTCCTGTTTAATTTTTATGATGGCGGATAATTAGATGGTTTGGCATCCTCATGCCAATCTGACAGGAAAAGCTGTCAGGCATTTCCTGTCAGCTTCAGGTCGGATCTTAGGTGCACCGTAATGGAGAGAGACTGTTCTGTTTTACTAGATCAGTCCAGTTTAGTTCATAACTGATTTTAAGTGGCGAGTAAAATTTTAGTCTTTCTCGTCAGATCTTGGACTTTTCTTTTCATTATGGGAAAAAGTACGAATGCATATTAGTTCTATTGTAAATAGAAAACAGAGTAAATTTCCACCAAAAAACTGGGAAACTTTCAGATTCATTTATCATATATATACACACGTTGACACGTTTCCACTATGAAACGTGGAAACGTGTCAAAACACTCAAATTTTCGACTTTTGTGGGAAAGTCAATTTCCCGAAAGTCGAAAATTTCCCGAATGGTTTTTCTAGAAAATTATCTGTGATTTTCTAGAAATAATTTACTTTCTCTGAAATAATTGAGAATATTCTTTTTGTTCTTGAGTTTTGTTCTTTCAAGCAAACGTTTGACTTTTCAAACTCAAAAATATATATTTCTTGAAAATTTCTGAGATATTTTTGACAGAACTTTACTCCTCTCTTTTCAATCTACAATCGCCCTAATTCTAATATGCCGCTGTAGGAAAAGAGCCTTCTAAACTCAAATAAACCATCTAATGTCACTTTTCTGTTGGGAGGCCTCTTCCATCCTTCGTTTATAACATCAAAGCTCTCTGGTGGCGTCTTATTAAAGCTCTCAGTTTGTTCTCAGACAGGCCCAGCATAAAATGACTCCTAAATTAAATATTGATGTCAGTCAGACAATGATTTTCATGCAGCGCCTTGAAAAAAACATTAATTGCCAGTATAGACTTCATACACTTTAGCTCAAAGCACATAAACAAGCTTTTATCCGAGTCATCTGGTCGTAGCTCTGGCTATTTTTAGTGTTGTCGTCCTGCTGGAAGGTCAATCTCTCTGCCATATTTGTGTTTTGCAGCCAACATCTGACAGTTTTTTCTCTCTCTGGGTTTTTATTTAACTCCAATTGGCTTCCATGTCCCTACTGAGGAAAATCTCTCCTGCAGCACGATGCTGCCACCACCACGTTTCACCCTGGAGACGGCGATGCACATAGAATGAAACCTTTCAGCCAATTGCCCCCTCTGCTGGGAACGCTTGGGAACTGCAAGTCGAACTAAAACCGTCAGAAACGTTCTGCAAAATAAACGAATAAATAAATAAAATAAAATGTCAACGGATATCCTGTCACCAGTGTTTGAAATATTAAATTGCCACTGTTTTTTTAGGTTATTATTGTCACCACTAATGCAATTTGTTAATTTTTTCCACATTTTTATATATTTCTAATGTCTATTTGCTTCTCTGTTATTAAATACATGTAGATCTCAGTGGGGTTTTATATGATTATATAAAGGTTTAGTAATAATTTATAATAAAAAATAGTAACATTATGACATAGTACAGTTCATATAAAGCTCTTATGCTTCATATATTTTTTATACATATTCAAAAAATAAACAATAATATTATAATAATAATAAAAAAAGGCATTTTTCAGACTAAAGAGGGTATCTGGACATATTTGATAACCTAACCCTATAAACTTCTCCACAACTTTCTCTCTGTGTTTTGTTGCCTTCATTGTGCCGTTTGTTTGTTCTCTAATAAGTGTAGTTTATTTGTATTCAGCGCCAAAGCAGTTCAAAGTGCTTTACAAAATAATAATAAAAAAATCATACAGTCACGAAACAAGCAGTAAACATGACATTTTGTCAAAAGTCATCATCAAATTTGTCAAGCGGATATACAGTACATCAGATATGTTGATCAATTTTAGTTACTGCTAGTCAAAGGCAACTCTAAACAGTTTGGTTTTAGCCTTGATTTAAAGAAACTCGCTAATTGCGTTTCCACTACAAATGTGCGCAAAACTTCGTCAGTATTCTGCTAATGTAAAAAAAAAAAAAAAAAAAAATTTCATAATTGCAGGGTTTTCATTAAATAAGAAACGAAATTAGAATCACGTGAATAATTTTGACCAGGTGCAATAAGTCATTAAAAAACATGCTTCCTGTCTTCTTCTTCTTCTTCGTGGTTCGACATCCGGTTGTGGATCACGTGACTTGATGAAACATAATTCTGACTGAAGTAATAAAAAACTAAAATGAACTAACACAGAATCCCTAAACATAAACAGTGATGGCATAGTTACTTTGAAAAAGTAACTTTAATCGGATTACTGATTACTCCTTGAAAAAGTAACTCAGTTAGATTACTGACTACTTGATTTGGAAAGTAACTAAAGTAACTTTTTTAGTTACTTTCAGCAGCTGCTAACAAGCAACGCTGTGAAAATTACATTGATCTTTGCCAATACTTAATTGTAAGCTATTTTATGATGGTAACATCAACAATGTGGCTCCACTAATAAAGTTGAACTGAAGGGGAGATTTTTTAATGGTTACAGTACGAAAAAAAACGTTAGTAATTTGTGCATGTTTTTGTGTGTCCACTATTGTCTGGAAAACTCTAAGAAGGATTTTAACCCCCCCAGCCTCCAGGCTGCGTTACGGCCCTGTGTTTGGTGTCAGAGCGCAGAGCTCCTCCTGCGGCTCCGCAACTCAGATGGCTGCACAGATTTGTGACACTTATCTTAATATTAATAATCATAATGGCGTTAAGTTGCACAACTTTACGGACTCGTTCATTCGTGGCTGTTTTCACGTTTATTGCGCTGTTCAGATTAGTCTCGATGTTTCCAATGTTCTGGATAGCTCAACGTAATTCACAGGTAATATATTAACTTGACATTAACAAAGGCACAGCGGGACGGATCATCCGGAAAATGATGGACAGGGAGAGCCTGACTAAAACTAACTGGAGGTCAGACACATTCTGGTGTTTATGTCTGCTTATTACCAAGCCCAAATGAGCAACTTCACGTTCAAAAACGAGCCCAAAAAGCGCAAACCGCCACTCATTAAATTTGCGAGCAACTTTAAAAAAAAAAAAAAACAACAAAAAACCCACAGCCGCTTATAATAATTGGACTTGGCGACAGAAACTGAAAATAGTTCCTGTTTTTCTACCAACAAAATGCGCATCTCCCTCTTCTCTCCATTGTTTACGTTTCTGTCGCTGCTGATACTGTCGCATAGAAACGGCGATCACTTGACAAGACGCGTAGAGGAAATAAAATTAAATTCCAAAAGAAAATAGTAATGCAAAATGATTTTGATAAGTATAGTCTGTCTACTGGATATAAAATAGCAACGTGTTAGATTACTCGTTACTGAAAAAAGTGGTCCGACTGACGTCACTGAACATAAGACAAATAGAAAAAAATTGAGCACAAATAAAAAAATGATCAAAAACCGCAAATCATTAAAAAAAAATAACTCAAGCAAACTATCCACTACTTTGTGTTGGTCTGTCATAAAAATCCCATGAAACATTAAAGTTTGTGTCGTGAAAATGTCAAATTCTAAAAACTTTATGAGTTATGAATGCTGCGTTATGCCAACTGCATTGCTCAATGGAGATTTCCTTTCATTCGAGAGACAAAAAGAGAGTCAGAAGAGCTCTCACGAAGGTCAGATTTGAAATTTACAGAAGCAAATTACAAAGCTTATCTCAATTATTGAGTTTGTTGCAGAATATTGGCCTTGCAGACTCCGGAGCGATGCTGAAAGAAAACCACAAAGATAAGCCAGTCTCATCTGTCGCCATGATGCAAGCTCGTCTTCTTTTGTGAGGCGCTGATACGGTCAAAGCTTTTGGCTCAAAACTGTGAGATAATATGAAACCGACCTTTATTATGACCCCGTCTGTTCCATTTTACAATTTACAATGGTGACTTTCATAGAGGAGATGCTAATAACTAGCATAATCAAGAATCAGCTCAACACTTATAGCTGAGAAACACACACACACACACACATTTTTATTTTCACAAGGACTTTGACTTCTAATAATTTTTCATCAATTTCTATGGACTAACTATTACCACAACACACCTAACCCTAGCTAGCTAAACAGCTGAAATAACCCTAGCTAGCTAAACAGCTGAAATAACCCTAGCTAGCTAAAAAGATGAAATAATCCTAGCTAGCTAAAAAGATGAAATAATCCTAGCTAGCTAAAACACTGAAATGACCCTAGCTAGCTAAAAAGATGAAATGACCCTAGCTAGCTAAAAACTGAAATGACCCTAGCTAGCTAAAAAGATGAAATAATCCTAGCTAGCTAAAAAGATGAAATAATCCTAGCTAGCTAAACAGCTGAAATAACCCTAGCTAGCTAAAAAGATGAAATAATCCTAGCTAGCTAAACAGCTGAAATAACCCTAGCTAGCTAAAAAGATGAAATAATCCTAGCTAGCTAAAAAGATGAAATAATCCTAGCTAGCTAAAACACTGAAATGACCCTAGCTAGCTAAAAAGATGAAATGACCCTAGCTAGCTAAAAACTGAAATGACCCTAGCTAGCTAAAAACTGAAATGACCCTAGCTAGCTGAACAGTATAACACTAATGATAACCCCAGCTCCAGACATTTGGGAATGACCAACCAGAAGCAGCAAATGTCAGAGCTTTACCCAGGGACCGGTGCCTGGAACCTGGGTGAACATTGTTAAAATCCCTTTATAGACTGATTATTGACGATTATTTCAATAATCAATTCATTACAATTAATTTGATTAATCATCAGCCCTTGTGACTTCCATAGGAAATTGGAAAAAAACAGCATAATAACTAGGAGCACTGAATAAAAATGGGCAGTAAAAAAAACAACAATTGTAAATAGTTTGTGCTCTCTCAAATAAAATTCCAAGGAAATGCATGAAAGCTTGTGTTTCCAAAATAGCAAAATGTGTAAAATCAAGATACTTTCAGGACAAAACCGGACAATGTAAGAGTACAGTGAGCAGGTAGTGAACTGTAAATAAGCATTTGGATTCCTCCCCCAAAGCGGTGCATGTGAAAGCACAGTGAGTGGCAGCTGTCTGGGTGGGAGGGTAAACACACTTGTCATGATGTGTTTGTAAATTAGCATCTGACGGTAGTGAGAAAACATTGCTAAAACAAGAAACTGTAAAAAGAGGTTGAGGACATGCTGCAGGACACATCACACATTACAGGAGTGGAGGAGGAAACAAATTTCATGAAACAATTCTTCAGCTATGTCCCGACAACGACAAATTAATATGGTGACGAGCTAGCAGAAGAAATCTGATGTCATGGATGGGTCTTCTAAAGATGTGAATTTTCCCAAACAATCCCAAACAGCATTGCTTGGGTGAGATAACTGAAAACTCCTTGGATAATTCAAGTGAAGCCAGATTTGCAGAGTACGTGTCACTTAGCCTCTTGGCTAATCCTCGGCTAATAACACATTCCTCGTTCTCCCTGGGAACGTTCAGCGGTTGCAGATGTCTTGGTAGGTTTGGATGAGATATGCCTTACTGTTTCCCCCAGTAGCTGCAATGCCATTAGCCTTAACATTGCGCAGCTTGACATTTCAAAAATAAATTACTTAATGGGAAACACGGCAATTTTGAAAAAACTCAAAAAGGTTTGGTGCTGGATGAGGTGGTTTTTCCAGCTCTTTCAAAATTAGTGTATTTCGCCAAACTGCAAATGGAAACACTTCTTTCGCATCACACAAGTCACGTGTTCGACAACCGGATGTTACTACTGACGGAAATGATGAAGAAGACAGGAAGTAGATGGAGGATCATGACGCGTAAACAAACTTATTCACATGTGACTTCAATTTAGTTTCTTTTTTAATGGAAACACCACAATTGCAAAATATGTTTTTCTTCAATTTTAGGAGAACGTCAACTGATTTGCACTCATTTGTAATGGGGTCGACAAATGACGAGGCCGGTGTTACGCTTACAATGGCCGTCTTTATTGAGGACGTAAACAGAAAAACACAAAAACACCAATTTCAACAAGCTCACCGTACGCCAGACCAACCAGATTTATTATTTTTTTTACAAAACATTTACATCTAACAGTACGTTACTCGACACGCAATTAGAAAAGAAAGACTCGCAAAACATCAGTGATGAAACTACCAGCGCTGGCTCTGCGTGGCGTGAATGCCGCTTCAGCGTATTTCTCCTGCTAAATATTCCTCATCTCTCCGGTACGAAGCGCATCCCAACTATCTGCCCACGATCAGGCCGGAAGAAATAGAAACAAAACAAAACATTACATTCATAATAATGACCGCACTAAGTGTCTCTACTACTTAATGACGAGCAGACTGCACAGAACAGAATCACAACAGGAAGAAGTGAGTAATGAACAGCCTAAAGTCAGCTAGATGTCTGGAAACAGAAGAACGGAGATTCATAGGCTGGAAAATGATGTTTTTAATATTTCTATAGGGGAAATGACCCGATGTAGAAGGACGACACTTTGGATCCCTACAGATGTTGTGATGCTGTCGGTTTCTACCACATGCAGAACATGGCTGGTTGCCCAACAACCTCTTGATAACATCAAAGCATTTACAGTATTTTGAGGTTTGCCTTTAATACTTACAGGTATCTATGGTGGCTTCTCCAGGTCATTGTAGATATATATATATATAAAAAAAAGACCAAATTTGCGAGACACACTCAAATTTTTAGATCTCAGAAATTTTATAGAAGAAGCATGAACATTTTCTGAGCTCAAAAAGTCAAAAATTTGCAAGAAAAAAAATAGGAAATGTTCATATTAAGCTCAGAAGTTATCTGGAGAAAACGTGGAAATTTCGGCGCTTGAAAAGTAAAACATTTGCGGGAAAAAAATCCAATATTTTGAGAAGAATCTCAAGTTCTGGAAAAAAAAATTGGATATTACTGGACTCAAAAAGTCAAACATTTTGGACTTGTGAAAAAAGTTTTCAACTTTGCCAACTCAGAGAAAAACTTTTTTCTAGAATATGTGAAATTAACCTAAATATTTCTAGGAAAAAATTTCCCACACAAATTTCAAACTTTTGGTGCTCAGAAATTTCCATGTTTTTTTCTAGAAAGCTTTGAGCTTAATCTAAAAATTTCAGAGTTTTTATCTCGCAAATTTACTTCTTGTTTTCCTGGATCTACAGTGGCCCTAACCCGCTGCTGTAAATATGTACGCCCATGCGGTCATTTTTTATTTTTAGTAGAACAAAGTTACACCTTTATTTTCACAGTTTAGCATTACGCATCGGAAACTAGTGACGCATCTTTACCGAACAGGATCTACAAACCGCTCCCGCTCCCCTCCACATCGTCGATCTCCACCGAGCGTTTCCGCAGGACGGAGTTCGCCCTCCGGCCGCTCTTGGCCGGCGCCGGCATCTTGGCCCGGCAGGGGGCCCGGTACTGCGGCAGGCCGGCCTTGGTGGTGTCCAGCTCCTCCGGGTCGTCCTGCTGGGCCCGCAGCGCTGCGATCACGTCCTTGTCCGAGGGACTGAGGGTGAGGCAGCCGCAGGGCCGGCCCTCCGCCCCGTTCTCTCCGGCCTCCTGCTGGTCGTCCTCCACCGTCATGAAGGCGTCGCCCCACAGGCTCTCGCAGAGATCCCTGCCGTGCTGATACATCTGCAGCCACGCAAACCAGAGACGGTTTCAACCCTCAGTGAGACTAGCAAACATAAATGCTTTCAATTGATCAGTCATACCGAGTTAAAACGTTACTTCCTTCAGCTTCCACTTAAGCTAGTCTTTTCTAATACAATTTTTTTTAATTAAAAATGATCACAATTTTGCTTGATTATCAAAGAAACTGGAGAATAGCTAAAATATGTCAATTGTGAATTTGCCCGTACATGTTTCTTTTTTTTATTGCTGCTTTATTTGTTGAACCCAAATCGACATTTAAAGCATGTTTCGATCCAACATATTTTTTTTATATTTCCCTCCAGATTCCAAACCACAAATTACATCACTCAGTCGCTCCAGTTTTCCAGGAATCCACAATTTCAGAAATCAAGTAAAAAAAAACTAAACAAAAAAAAAAAAACAATTGCAAGCATTTCTTCTGCGTTACTTATTAGCTGTCAGTTTATTGCAATTTTTTTTTTTGCAAAAAATGGAGACCGTTAACTCCGACCTGCAGGTGGCAGTGTTTCTTCTTCCAAACTGCTGCCTCCGCCTTACTGTTTAGGTCAAGTTATATGCAAATAGCAAAAATCAAGACGTTTAAGTTCCTTAAAGAATTAAAATGTTTTGTTTTTTTCATATGTCTGCTTATTGGTTCCTGTCTCATCTGTAGGTTTTGTAAAGGGTTTAATGAGGAAAAAATATCACAAAACTCCTTGCATATACGTATTTCTAACATAGATTGATTTTATGATGTTTTATCAATGTGCAGCACAAATAAACGTGAGTTTACTTGAGTCCACAAAGTGAAGGTTTTGGATTGATCTAGTCAAAGTCTGAACTAAAATGTAATTTTTAAAAATTTTATTTATTCTTAATTTCAATTGAGAATTCGTGCCATAATAAAGCTAGAATGTTTGTTTTCTTTTTATCAATAATGAATTCAAACAAATCTCGTTACACTTATTAAATAAATTAGAAGAAAATTTGTTTGACCAACCCAGTAAACTGGATCAGACCAAGAAAATTGAAAGATAATGTTGACAGAGTTTGTTTGTTTGTTTACTTGCATCAATATGCAGTAAAAGCTTCACAATCAAAGACAACTGTAGAATAATATTTCCATATTTTTTTCAGTTTAAGCTCATTGAAATTATCTTTGATACCGTACGGCTCACCAACATGGCTGAAAAGGTGGGGATCGCCATAGCAACCAATAACTTAGCATTTTCTTAGCCTCTGGGTCCTACATTACTCAGCAAGTTGTTCTTTTTTTTCCAATCAATTAATCTTTAAACAAGTTTCCCATTATTTTTACTGACAAAGCTTTGCTGTGTTTTAGGCAGAATCTGAATTTTGATGCTCTTAAACTTTCGCCTCTGTATAACTCTGAGTATGAACCATATATGCATCACTGTGGGCTGAGCTTCTGTGCATCTTTAGCCTGTAAATCAGATTTTAAATCAAAGGGCTCTTCCTCGTCCCCGTTTAAATAAATGCAAGGAATTACAAATTGTGACGCGGAGGCCGCGCACAAATCTCATGACGGCTTTAATCCAATCTGCGCCGAGTTTTTCCCTTCAAACTGCGTTGCCGTGGACAACAATAATGTAATTTGTGGTGTAGGTCTTGCATGCAAATAAAATCTTTGCTCTCTGGCTACATAAAGGAGGATCAGTGGAACGCGGCGTAAAACTTAATTAAAACAGCCTTTGAGTCTCTGTTTGTGGGTCGTGTAGGTGGGCGGGACATCAGAATCAGTCAAAGCAAAGATCTACTTATGAGTTTTTGTATTTGGATGGGATGCTAAATGATATATTAAGACATGTTTTATGGAACAATCAATCTGTTAGCTTCAGTTGTTATAAAAATGCCAGACATACCAAACATAATTTGGTTTCAAAATGTAACACCTTGAAATTGGGCCTCTGTCTCTTTAAGAAGCTCCTGCTCTTTCTGAAACTCCGCCTTCAAGAAGTTATCACAACATGGCTCCTCTATTAACCCTTAAACAACCTTTTTTACTAGTGTTTAACTGAGAATTAGCTTGTCTAATGAGGTCAGCACATGTTTGCTAGTGGCTGATGGCTAGTCTGAAGGAGCTGAATGGGGGAGTCCCAGTAATTTATTAATAATGAATAAATTATTAATTTAATAATTTATTACATTCTGTTCTGTCTCACAGAACAGAAAACGTTCTGTTCTGTGAGACAGAAGCTTAGTTTGGAAACTAGGTCGAGCTAGCTCGCTAGCTAAGGCCACCCAGATGTTTTGCACAGCTCAATGGTTGCCATGGAGATTAAAGGATTTCTCAAACATGCCTGAAAGAATCAAGGCAACACCCCAGGAATGTTTTGACGAGGGAATAACTTTATAATACAATATAAAGCTAAATAAAAACAATATTTACGAGATCCTGCCACTTTAAAAGTGTAGTGTAGTGGAAAAAAGACGGATGGTTTTCTACTTTTTTCACAGCAGCCATTTTGTATTTCCAACAAAACCTTCGAAAGACGAATTGTCGTGACCGCTCGTCCTTGTAGGAGCCGGATCAGACAGTCTGAGCTGATACTCCTGCCGGAAACAAGAGCGACGGGTTGGATTTGAGCAGCAGCACCGCCTGCGCCGCCGTGAGCTGTAGGAATGAAAATATTCGGAACGGCCGCAATTTTTTCCTGTGTTCGTCTAACTTTTTTTTTTTAGCTTCTTTGGCGCCAGGAATAAACTGACGCCTGTTTGTTTCGCTCCTCCAGCCCTGCCAGCTGCGTGCCGAGTCCGTCCGTCCGTCCTCCCGCTGCCCCTCGGGCCTGCTTGAGCTTTACCCCGCTGCAGAAAACATCCAGCGAAATAATTGATTTTGCCCTTTCCGCTGCGGCTCCGGCCTTCAGAACACTTTGCCTCTGCCAGGTGTTTTCTCTCTCAGGCGGCTTTGCTCGACCCCTGCTGCTTTTCCTCTCCTTGTCTACAACACCAACCTTGAGAGCCAATCTGAATAAAGCACTTAAAAAAAAAACGTTAAAAAAAACTTCAGGTTTAGTATAGCAGCATCTAATGGGCCCCAGAGAGCAGATTAACAGCTCTAAGCTGGTTCAGAATGATTAAAACTCCAACTGACAATCATTTAATCATCTTTAATGAAGGCATGTTTGCAAAATCACAATCTAGGTTGTTTTTTTGGTTTTTTTTTAGAATATATTAAAAGTATCCAGAACCTCTTGGACATTTTAACTTTTTCCACATTAAAATGACAATCTTCACTCCGTCTGACTAGAAATTTGTGTAATACAGAACAACACAATCATGTTATAATTTAACAAATTCAATAAATTTTTCCCAGACAGAAATTAAATGTTGTTGCATCTCATACCAATATCAGTAGCACTAGATATTATTTCTAATGGCCTATATATGTTGAGATCTCAAAAAGCTACAAAAAAAGAAAAGAAATTGAAGCAATTACAAAGAATAAAGAAAAATAAAATCTACTTCCACCAATAAAATGAAATGGACAGACATCAAAATTAACCAACACAGATAAAGTTGAGCAAACTGGAGAAAATAAATTATTATTGTATCACACACTAAACAAAAAGAAATACAGAAAATTTGGAAGCTCAATTCCACTGGGTTACCCATGGACTTTTATATTTTAGCCAATCGCTAAAGTTTAGCTGTGACATGTGTAATGCGCCAGCTCAACGCTATGAAGCTTACCCGAAATTGCCTGCGCTGTAAACAAACACCCTCCATTGTGAAGAGAAAAGTCTCGAGCCGAACAAGATGGCTGTTGATGTTAATTCAATATTTTTAAACATGGCCAACATGGACGATTCACTTCCTACTGCTGCCATTGCTAAAACTATAGACTACAGTTCTGAAACAGCGCAGAAAATCGACGTTCTCCTTCTGTTTGGCTGAAATTCCACCAGAGAAATCCGTGGGAGAATGAAGTGAAGGGAAACAAGTATAGAGCTAGATTGCATAGGAAGGCAATGGCGAGGCTAGAAGTTCACAACGGAGAGCACTAGCCTTCACTCTGGTCACTTCCTGTTTTCTTCAGAACACCGTGTGTGTGAATGGAGCTGTAGAAATAAACATGCCTTTTCTATAACCAATCATTAGGATGCCAAGTCATCCCCCAGTTAATCATTTCCTGCTTCTTCCAATAATTTATAGCATTTCCTCACAATGACTTGATTGGAAAAAAAGAAAAAGATGTGATATGTTTACCGAGTTTGAAGGACAAAAAGGACGATGGGTGTGTCTCTTAACTACATATGCTCTCTGCCTGACGCTTTGGTCTTATCACATCGACCCAATAATACCCACGGGAGCACAGACGCTAACACACACACACACACACACACACACACACACACATTTCAGTCCTCCCCCGGGCGGCCATGGTTTGCTGCCAAACTTAATTCGGTACAAGCCCAAGTAGCTCTAGACGACATGCTGGGATTGAATAAGCCAGATAGAGATTTTTCCTGCGGCGCCATGCGCCGTCCTTCCCTTCCTTATCTCACTTAATTCTAGCCTTCACATCGTGAAACCACACACACTACGCCAAGACGGGAAACGTAGAAAGAAGAAAAAGTCCTGCCTTAGACTTTCTTTTAACAGAGTTAAAGAAAATATATTTGGAAAATCACTTTAGCCTGGAGAGTACCTGAGATATGAGAGATTTAGCACAGATCTAACAAAACCTGTTAATATGGTGCACAGGCCCGTCACAGTAACAAGTTTAGCTTTTACGATAAATTGTCCCAGAAGTTATTGCGATAAACGATAATATTGTTTTTTCAAGTAATAAAGTTCATGGCTTAAGAATGCAACAGAGATGAATAAACCTTAAAAATTAATTAACATTTAACACTGGGAACTGGAAGACATTTTAAATATCCAAAATAAATAAACAAAACAACCAATAAAATGAATTACGACGCTCTGAAGTGTTTTGCTAACTGCTGTTAGCGATATGAGCTAATAGCAGTGTATTTCTGTGTTGTATGCATTTTAAAACTCCAGTGACTTGAACACAGACAAATGATTTCCACCATGCAAGTGTGACTAATTTAGTCAAACAAATTTAAATAATTTAAATCAAACAAAATGATTTATTAGGGCAGCCATCCATGCGTTCCCTCCAGCGGCCATGTTGAATTTTGATGTTGCCGTTGGCGACAAACTCTAACTTGGTATTTTGTCATCAGGAAGTGTTCCAGATTACTTCTTTTCCAAGTTCAAACTCAATACTTTTGCCTTACGAACACAAATGAACTGCATCGTCTTTCCCAGGTTTGTGGTAAACAGCGAACGGGCTTTTGTTCCCGACACAAACTTCTTCTTGCCACTTTTCCATAAAGCTCAGATTAATGAAGCACAAAGCCAATAGCTGGAACATTGACAGATTCTCCTCACCTGAGCTGCTGTTTCATTAGTCTCTTAGTTTCCTCCTGAGATTATTTCCCTCCCTGCCTGACCTGTGGGTTCAGGCAGACGGCTCAGTAGAGTTGCATTTGTGCAAGAAGTTCAAGGAGAATAAATTAGTAGTTTTGTATTCAACAGAAATATGTTGTTTTTGCCATCCTAGCCTCTCTCCTACATAATAAGAAGCACTAAATCTAAGAGAAGACCTTGGCAGGCAAATGATGTAACCAAAATCTACAAAAACAGGAGTGAGACAGAGAACGCCAGAGGTGATTTTATTTTCCTGTTGAAGGTGAATTAACTTGACGCTACGCGGACTGACACCTTCCACAGTCTGAGCTCTCACACCCCGCTTTTTACCTACGCATATTTGGCATTCACTCATACATTCACCCGCGTCACGCGGCGACACGGCGTGGATGTGCACAGAGCCAGCCTCCAGCGAAAATCAGCCGTACCCCCTCCTAAAAACAAGAACCGGCGCTCTTGCTTTTAACGTTCCCTCCCAAAAGAAAAAAGATGCAAATCAAAAAAATAGTCTGTCAAATTCCCTGACTGCTTTCACTTTTTTCTAATTGCATTCGTCTGTTTCAGAGCGGCTTAAATTTCCTGCAGCCTATTTGCGGCGTTAAGCGTTGCCCTACATGAAGACGGGCCAAGGCGGAGCGCACAAAGCCCCGGAATTATGCAGGCGGTACACCCACAGAAAACACACACAGAGAGATCTTCCATCCGCATTCTCCCTCTTACTACACTCGGCAATTTCTGCTTATCATCTAATAACCAGCAAGCTGCCTTATTAGATCTGCGGTCTGTGGGTGTGCGCTCGCTCGTTTGTGCGCGAGAGAGGATGGAGGCGATAAGGAGGGGAGGCGGAGAGACAGACAGGTCGTGGCTGGGCTGCGATGGTGTGTGAGAGTTCAGTTAGCTGCAGGCCTCCACCGGCCCTCCGCGTGTTTTTTAATCACCCAGCTGGCCCCTGCCCAGCGGAGCGGGGCCAGACTCATGCTCCAAAGCCAGCCCTGCTCTCACACCGTCTACCTGCACATTCTGTCGGAGACTTTCAGCTGACGGACTCAGCTAGATAAATACTGATGCAAAAAAATAAATAAATAATAGCTGGATAGACTCCAATTTATTTTTATTTTACAGTGCTTTTTAAAAAAAAAAATATTTCTTGGAACCACAAGCTTAAAAATTTGCCAGAAGAAAGCCGCTGCTTCCATTTGCTTTCTGGTCAGAATAAAGCAAAACGGAGCTTTTTGGCCTAAAAAAAGCTTACCACCACAAAAACACTAAATCTTACCAAGTTTTTTTTTGTGTGTGTCTATTTTCCAGTGTAAATATTTTATAAGACTTATAAACTAACTTACAAATACATTTTCAGCTAAATATGGGTTTTTGTTTTAAGTCAGTGATTCCTTAATAAGCTCCATAGCCCCCAGCACCGGGGACAGATTTCAACTTTTTTCTGCACCTCCACTTGGTTAAACATACGTATTTGGTATCCATGGAAACATCAGACACTTAGAAGCTGATAATAAGCGTTTGAGCATTTCAGTTGACCAGAAAGTATTTGAGTTTATGCTGCTGAACAGATGCAAATGACCACCAGGAAATACATTGTATGGAACTCTGACAGTGCCAAGAAAGTGTATATTTTGGTGCTTTATTTTTATTTTTTCATTGAAATGTGTATATATTTGTTCTATTTTTATGTTTTTTTAGACCGGATTTGCACCCCCAAAATTATAAAAAGGTGCTAGTTCCAATGGCCGATTTTTTTCACTTATGGCAAGACATTTTCCCCATGTTATAAGTGAAAGATATTTGCACTAGAAACTAGTCAAAAAAAAAAACTTGGTAAGATTTTGTGTCTTTTATAGCGCATGAGGATGAACATGCTATCCATACTGTGAAATTCAGTGGTGGCATCATTATGCTGTGGAGATGGAAAGATCTATGGAGCTATATGCAAGGCAAACACATAGCCTAATAATAATAGGAACAGTGGCTGTTTCTATGGTGTGTCTTTTAGACTGTGATACGGTAATACAGCAAATGTCTTTTAAGGATATTAATTAAATAAATTAGTGTTTATTTTTGTGGAAAATAAGAAGTAAAAAACAGAAATGGTGACGAATGTGCAAGGATTGTGTTTACCTGCTGATACTGAACACAGGTCCCAGTGCAGTTCTGGCCCCGGGGGTCCCTGGCCCAGTTGCGAGCACACGTCATGTCCATCCTACAGGCATCGAACCTGGAGACACATAAAAGACGAATCAGAAACGGCAAAAATCTATCCGCTTATTATTTCTAAAACAGCCTGATTTTTAAAACTAAAAGGTCTATTTTTTTTTCTGTTTTTACATGAGACAAGATCAAGAGGTTGTTCAGCTAAAATTAGCATCAGGACTCAAAATAAAGCTTGCAGCTTCCCTGGAGCTCACAATTTGGCATGCTGCTGTGCGTTTTGTTTTTGTAGCATGCGTGGTAGCATGTAAAGAAACACTGGTAGATCAGAATCCTGCTTCTGTGAGCAAATCCTTGTAAAATCCTGAATAACATTGCAGTATAACAACAACAACATATTTGCTTTTTTTTTAATGGCCATCATCCTAATCTGGCTGAGCCACCACGAAACTTTAAATATTATTCCCAGTAAAAGATGACTTTCATCTTAAGTTCAGGCTTAACTTAGCTAGCATTTCCATCCAGGAATGTCGATGCAGTTAAAACTATCTTTAAACATTTTACTGTTTAAAACGTGTAAACCGTTTTAATATCCTACAGTTTTAGCAGTACAGATTTGGCCAAAGAGAGTTTGGCTCATTTTTCTCAGAACCAGATTAGCCAGTTCTAGTTTCTGTGCTATCAAGCTTCCGTCGGTCAATTTCAGCACATTTCATGATCATTTTTTTCTTTACAGAAACACATATTTGTGACACCTAAGCCTTTTCGTTTATATTAATTTCACCATTACTATCTATGTTAGAGCTTGTGAGTGCCTAGCTTAAACACTGCAAGTTAGCAAAACATAAGCTGTGTCCCAGTTGGGAAATTAGCTAAAAGTAGAACCTGGGATGTTCAATATTCACATTTGTGTGTGTGGGTGTGTGTGTGTGTGGGGGGCGGGGGGGGGGGTGTAACATCACACCACATTATTCTCAAGAAATTATTCTCACGTTTCCGAAGCAGCCAATCCAGCAGAGCTGTTCATTTTCGTTGCCACAGATTGGCTGTACCTACTAGAGCTAAGATAAGGAAGACTCTAGACGTTAGCTTCTGCAGCTAATGTCTAGAGTTGGTTTACTCTGTGCGTATTATTGCATAATAAGGCATATTTGGTGTTTGAACTGTTTTTTAGAAAAGGTATCAAGTATTCTCAGTGGTCTCAAGTATTTGAGAATTGTAGATATTTGTAATTATATCTAAAAACAACCGTTCACAAATAAGTAAAACTAGGGAGTCCACTGCACACATAAACAAACTGTCTTTGTTTATGGTCCTCGAAAGACATTGTTGTGTTAAGGAACTTAGTTCATATTAGACAGGGAGTTTATTTACAGGACAACATTAGCCTTTTACCTGCTAATAGTTAATGCAAGCTAGTGCTAGCTTGGTTCAACATTCAGATTCTAACTAAATAATTAGTCAAAGTCAACACATACAGGCTATGTTTACCCTGTGTTTTGAGCTAAACATGAAGTTGGCTATTTACAGCCAACTGCTGGTTAATCCGACACTTTTAACATATTATAAGGGTGTTTTTATTTGTTATCTGGTAATTAATAACAAAATTCAACTAAAAGTCGAAATAACTCATTTAAACCCAAATACTTTGTGTTTAGAAGTCAATTTTTTTTCCATCCCACTTGATATTTGTCTTAATGTATTACATTAGCCACTTCAACCTGTTTTAGAGGTTTAAATGCCAACCCATTACCCCTTATCTAACCTTGTTGTGTTAACCAACCAAAACCTGGATGGCTCTATGTCTGACACAGTACCGAATTAGCAAATTGTTTTGTCTTTAGCATAGCAGTTTTTAAGAATGCAGAGAATGGATTTGATGCACATTTTGTGCTCGATCCGCTGTTGGACTGTGGATCTGTCCCTTCAAATAATCTGCACAAACAGGGTATTGTTTCCTCTCATCTTGGTCCTGGCAACAGAAGCGGACATATTTTCCATAATCTCAGACTGTTTATTCAGATGCCGTCTGTCAGAGTAAATTCCCAAAGCATGAAAGCAGATTAAACTTTTAAATTCAGTGGGGAAGTTTTGACATGTATTATTTCTTTACAAACTCTCAAATCATCTTTCTGTGTTTGCATTAGTCGTTTTCCAACATTTAGAGGATTATCTCTGGGGGGGTTTTGTCCACAAATCTCCAGATTTGTTAATGTCCTCTGAACCCCAAAATTTTGAGAAATAATTTTTAAAAAAGCAGTTTTATTTATAGGGCACTTTGCCTTGGGGTTGAGCACTGTTTGTTTTTTTTAATAAAACTGTATCTTCTCTCCCCCAGAGTCTGACATGTGAGCAGGAACAGCTACCGAGTTGTGTTCAGGCAGCCTCACCAGTCACGGCAGAAGCTGTGGCAGAGCGGCACCGCCTGGATGTACGAGCGGCGGTGAGGATGAGGCCAGCGGGAGGCGTCAGGGGAGCAGCGGTAAAAACACGACACGCGCTTCAGATAGCCCTCGCACCTGCGGAGACAGATGGAAACAGTTTTCTACCAGCGTGAGGAGCCGTCAGACGCAGGCCGCAAACTCTTACCGACCCGCAATGTCACTGGGAAGGGAAAGACAGCGAGGGTAAGTGTGAGCATGTGACTCGTACTGTGCAGGTGTGAAAAGTAATGATATTCTTAATGAAAACTTTCAAAAGTATTCACCATCTTGAAGTTTTTCCCCACATCTTGACGTGTCACAACCAGGAATTTCAACGTGCGTTGCTGGGCTTGGTGTGCAGTACTTTGTCTTGACCTGCCACTAGCTGCGTTTTCATTATTAATGTGCGCAAAAATGTTGTCGATGTTCCGTTAATGTCGAAAAAGCTCCCCACAATTTCACAATTGCAATGTTTCCATCATATAAGAAATGCTATTAAAATCTCAAGAATAAGTTTGTTCACACAGTAAGTCATTAAAAAACATGTTGCACCATCATCTTCCTCACTTCCTGTCGTCTCCTTCTTCGTGGTTTGCACCAATTGCAACATCCGGTTCCTGACCATGTGACTTGTGTGACACCAAAAACGCTTTTGCAGTTTTGTGAAATAAACCAATTTTAATATGGCCACAAAATTTAAAAAAAAACACCACATCAAGCTTTTTATTCAATTTTTCAAAATTGCTGCATGTACATTAAGCAAATTTTTTTTTCGAAATGTCAAATTACAACGGCCGATGGAAATGCAGCTGCATGCAGTTGAATTTGGTGGGTCGTAATCTGACCTAATGTGGAAATGGTCAAGGGCTTTGAATACTTTTGTGAATCAACTTTATTTTGTACAGCACATTTCAGCAACAATTCAGTTTAAAGCAAATTGCATCATAAGATGGGCTGCACAGTGGAGCAGTTGGTAGCACTGTTGCCTCGCAGCAAGAAGGTCCTGGGTTTGATTCCCAGCCCGGGGTCTTTCTGCATGGAGTTTGCATGTTCTCCCTGTGCATGCGTGGGTTCTCTCTGGGTTCTCCAGCTTCCTCCCACAGTCCAAAAACATGACTGTTCTAATGGATCAGTCATTAGAAAATGGATGGATGGATGTAAAGGGGCGTGGCCAAAGGGATGTCGATGGCTTCCCTTAAAGCCTGATTGGCCACCTAACCTGGCCACACCCACCAATGTCAGTTTGTGAATATCATATTTTACATAACTTGGCACTCAAAGTCTAAGTTTAAGTTTATTTTTAAAAAAACAAAAAACGTCATAATTAACATTTAACATGCGATTATAGCTTTAACCTCATGAGGCTAATTTTCATCTCTCGTCCCATTGGCAGGTTCATGTCTGTGATGTTTATTTATAATTAAATAGTTTTTGCAATATGTAGTCTTATACTAATAATTTCACTTTAATAAGTTGATAAGTTGAACAGAGTCAGCGTAACGGCGCTAAAAATAGAGTAATATACAGTTAAGCTATGCTAAGCTAAACAGTCTAATGTGTGACTAGATCCATGTTTGGTTAAAATTTTAGTTCATTGTAATTTAAGACTGAGGTCCATTTAGTTGAAATTACAATTTACCGTCTGTACCTCTACCTGAAAACAAAAAAAAATGTAGACACGCCCCTGTGTGTGTGTCTCACAATTCTAATATGAGAAGAAGAAACAATTAAAACGGGATGTTATTAGAAAGCAAGAACAGATGGGACTTACTCTGAGCTCAGAGGACCACATTTGTCCCAGGGTTCATTCTTATTGCTGTCAGAAGGAACATAGGCAATATCCTGGATGTCTTCCTCCGTGCAGCAGCTGTCTGCAGCAGCAAGGATGAAATAAACACCAAACCACTGTTGTCATTTCTGCCTGCTCACAGATACGATTGTGGAACCTTACGGAGCGCGTGCACTCACTGTCGGCGTAAAGCCCGCACTCGGACAGGCGTGGCTCCGCGCCGGGCGTGGCCTTGTGCTTGCCATCCTGGAGGCAGACGCCCTCCGAGCGCGCCCGGCCGACTGCCGTCAGGTATATGCATATCAGCAGCAGCGGGGGGGAAGTCACGCCCATCTCTGCCGATCTGGAGGAGGAATGGGAAGGAGTTTCGGCAGACAACGCGCCCTACCGTCAAAACACAGCAGGCACAATGTCAAGATCGCTGCCTAAAACAGACAAGCACACAGAAGTGAATAAAGCTTACTTTAGAAGTGTGAGAGCCAGTCTCTCTTTGTCACTTTTTTTTTTTTTTTACATTTATGGTTAGCTACCCAGGGCGTATTTCAGTGATGGAGCGGTAGCACCATTCCATTAAAAACAAAAAGAAAGGGCAAATTCCTTTTGCTGAATCCAAACCAAATTTTTTTTTACCTATTTTCATCTCCAGTCCACTTATGTTGTGGACAGTTTTTACTGCTGTTAGAATATATAGCTGTGATTTTGACCAGACTTGTGATTTGTGCTCAGCTAAAAGATTATTTTTACTGCTTTTGAAGGAATTTGGACTCAATCTAAAACCCATCTCCACTGAACGGAGATTATTCCACACTTTTTGATTATTTTTTGCCTTTTGTTTGTGAAAACACAAAAATATGAACATTTTTATGCTGCTTTGGAATCAAGGCAACCTCAGGTAAGGATAACCATCAGGATATATGGACTGGAACAGAAAGTCAAGAGCTGAGTAGAGATTATTCAAAACAGTTTTTTCTTCTGAAAACAAAAAAAAAACGACAAAAATAAAAACTACATATTTATTTTCGAGATCAAACAGGGGATAAATCAATTTGAATTGCCATGTCATGCAGATATGGGAATCATGTAAATAATAAATAACATATTTTTGAACAATTATTTTAAAATAATTTCAACATTTATTTTGTGATTAAAAGTAACATTAAACTATAAAATAATTTCAGTTGTTACACCGGTTCATTAATCTGCATAGCAACTCAACTTCTTATCAATAGTACTGATTTATTCAGAGTTCGCCCTGCCTACTAACTTTGATACTTAAGAATTAAATTGAATCAAATGCCTTCCTGCAGCCTATACCTACTGCAATAATGACATGTGCTTTTCGTAACAAATTTTATGATCAACCTGTTTAAGTAATTATAGACATTAATCAGACTGCTTACAGTTTTAATTTAACTATTTATATCTTTATTGAATTGTGGCACGTCTGGACTTCCATAGGCAGGGACGGTTATTGAGTAAGAAGAGCCAACCAGATGACCCAAACGTGGTGGAACTGATTAGTTGGCTCTGGGGCACTGAGCTGAGGTGGATGACAAGCACAGTGGTTTAGTCTGACCAGGTACTGACCGGTGTGCAGACTAACCTACATAGCAGCACGACTTAAACAAATCTGTTTGACCGAAATAAACTCCAGACGCGATCCTTGTTGTTACACCTAGGGCACATCTGAATCAGTATTTCTGATTGGAAAACAGCGACTTAAACAGCTAAGACACCTAAAATGTTATAATTACAAATGATGTGAATGTAAATGTTTTCAACAGCAAAAATTGAATATGTTGCAAAATTCGTTTTTGGAGTGTAGTGATGCTGACCCAAAGAATGACGGAGAGATGAACCCATAACTGTTGGGATTTGCCAGAAACGGAACTAAAACATAAAAAGTGAGTCTGAATGGACAAACTGGGGCTAAAACAGGAGATTTTCAAGTTAAGGTGATTTCTTAAAAAAAAAACACAAAAAAAAAACTTACCAACTTAAACATCACAAAGTGCTTTTAATTTCCGAGTTTGTGACCCGACGACCTTTAAACAGGCATATTTTTTTTCACCTTTATACCGGTTTATTTTTTTCGGATGCATTTTTTAGTCGATTAGCTTCGACACCCTTCGGCGTCACTCGTCAATGAAAACCAACCGAATCACGTGGAAATAACCGGATCCACCGCTTCTTTACTCACCCGTTCGCCGGGTTTAAAAAGAAAAAAGAAAAAAAAACGTCGCTCCCTCCGATGTGGCTCGGTTCTGATCCCCGCCCCGATGCTGTGGCTCCAGCGGCTGCAGGCTGCGCGGTGCTCGGCTCTCCTCCCGCTCCGCGTCCCTCTCCGTGCGGTGGCTGTGATCTCCTCTGCTCCGGGGAGCCACTGCTCGCCACTTTGTCACCGGTTTAGATGGGAAAACATGCCAGCCTCCTACCAGGCAGCTCACCCCCACCTCCCTCCTCCATCTGTCACACGCTGGGATGTCCTGTCTGTCCCTCCCTCTTTCTTTCTCTCCTGCACGCAAGCGCTCACACATGCACAGAGAAGGACCGGGGCTCTGTCCTTGTTAATCTCCCAATAGGATGTTTTCCAAATCCTCCTTGTTGACAGCTTTCCTTCCACCCGTCCAAGGACTGCTGGAAAAACACACACCCAGAAGATTTGATTTAAAACTGATGCTTTGCCCTTCAGTCCCAGAGGCTGACAAACAGGTGCTGAGTCACACCTGTCCGGGCACCCGGCTCAGTTGAGGTCAGGACATTTCCCGCAGATGACAGGGTCAGAGGAGGTTGCAGGATGAGATTTAATACTGGATGATATGCTGAGGGCAGAGAACAAAGCTCTCTGCGGAACAAAGCTCGGGAAGCTGCTGCACTTTGCAAAAAAAAAACATTCCCCTTCACCCAACACAGAGGTCATTTTTCTGTTCCCCGATATGCAAAATAAAAAGCAGATGAAGTTCTTACAGGGCATTAATATGTTGTTTTGCAGACACGCCGAGGTGCATGAGCTGAACTGTTACGTAAACATGTGAGCAGGTTTACCCTGTGTGTGTTGTTGTTGCTCCTCTCTTGTAATCTCACATCCTCTTGGACCTGTTGTGCCAGCCTAATCCCTGGCTGGGTTCATCTCTTTCTCTCTGGCTCCAGAATGCTCCTAAGGCTTTTGGCCTGAATGGCAGATAGGGACTGTCTTGTGGCCTAGATACGATGCCTTGCACTCATACTCCTTAAACTGTTTAACAGAACAACGAAGAAGCTTCAGCGTTTATATTCTGCTCCCATAACCCTAATATTCCTAATAAAATACAATGCGATACTTTCTGCGATTTAATCTTAGCATAAATGTCTTGTTAGAGGAACAACCATCACAATCCTAAGCTTCAAACATCCTACAAAGCACTGTTCAGTCAGTCATCTGAAAATAGAAAGGGTATGACGCAACTTCAAACCATTCACATGTTACTTTGCTTTTTCATGTCAGTACTGCTCAGATCGTAGAATCCTCCGAACGTCTAATAAAAAATAAATCTTTGACAGAATGGAATATGAGACACCAAAGAGTGGCTTGTAGTTATTTTTTATATTTCAATTAGCATACGTACTCTTTGACTTTGATCAAAGTTTGTTCTTTATTATGCTATGTAAATCCCCTTGTCCATTGTCAAGTAATGTCTGGTTTGGTTCTGGTCAAGTTGGGTTTGTCTCCATTGACAGCGTGTTCCTCACTATGAGGGCATGAATATGGGCAGGAACCTGGTTGGGAATGTGGGAATATGTACGGGCCATGAGTGTGCAGCAGCTGCGGTCAATGTTCCAATGACGTCATTGCGCGTACCTTTGGGTGACCAGTTTCTCTGAAGTCTTTAGGTATATTTCTTTGTCGGGGTTGCCCCCTAAGGTTGACGCCGTACCCTTCCACCACAATTGATAAAAAGCTTTGGACCTCAAAGTTTGACCATGGAATTATTGATATGCAGCTTGCCATCTTGCCAACTATTACGGTCTCATAGCCTATTGAAAACGGTGGTTGAGATGTTGTTGTTTGAGGAGTTTGCAAGTATTGTCTTTGCCCATCCAAATCCAAGGTCCAAACAAATTAAGTCTGTTGTCAATCAAGTCACTTGCGCACAATGCTTGACCTTTCTTGTACCACCTTGGAGTGGTTCCAAAAAGCAGGGGGAAATCTGGCCAGAGCTGAGTTGGGAAGAACAGACTAAAGCCACACCAGAGCAAAAGGGGCTTCAAAAGCATAACATTGATGTTGACATGGTAGTTCTGGAGGAGCTGAAGAGACCCAACTCTAAGGAGGAAGAGTGTGTTGATAAGACTACTGTCAGTTGTACACTCCACAAACCCGGCATTTATAGAAGAGGTGTAAGGAAAAGTGTATTATCAAGAGAAAGCTGTGAAAAGACCAACTGATGAGACCAAAACAGAACTTAATGGTTTCTATGCAAGAAGTGTTGTATTGGCAGAAAACTAACATAGCATAACCTTAGCACAACCAGATACTCATGGAGACAGAAAGGGCTCCCATGGCCCCTGTGATCCAGCAGACTGTTTTGTAACTGTCCAGGGTCATCACCACTGAGCACTTTATTTCTGGGGGTGAGAGCGGTGGAGCGAGAGGCATGCAGACAAACAGCTCTTCATCTGGTAATTAGAGACAAAATAACAATATCTTTGTGCGGGAGCTATTCAGGGAAGTGAGAGAGAGAGAAAGAGAAAGAGAGAGAGGACAAAGCAGGCCAACAGAGATCTCTGTGTGTACCCTCTTTCTCATTTAACCAGATTGGGGCACTGCCTGTGTTTAGACCCTGCATAAGCCCTCAGTTGCCATGTAGCCTCACTCGTCCTTTCTGAATGACTGATTCCCCTGTTTGGTATTTTCTTTGATCCACTGACCTATTTCTCCAAAATGGCAAAACTCTTTAGTGGAAACCAAAGTCAAAGAAAGAAGGAATTCTCTGCGGATCCTTGTTTTGTATTTTTGTTAGTTTTTCTTGTAGATCTAGTGAATGACTCAACATTTATCATAAATATTTGATCCTCCTGGAAACATTTAATTGATTCTTGTTGAAAAAACTTTACTTGGCGAGTGCGAGTAAGGCTATCCTCGTTGGATGTCACTGGGTTTACACACCTCTCAGAATCCCACTCCTGTGTACCAAACACTTCTAAACCCTTTAGGTTTCTTAGCTGCCACTTCAGTTCACCTTTCTACGTTGATTTCTGTAGGATTGAGATCTGGAGACCGACCGGGATGTTCCTTCATCTCAGGGTATCCTCTTCTCAAGCCACTCCTTCGTTGCCTTGGCAGGATGCTTTCCTGTAATTGGGGTATTGGATGAGCTGGGTGATGACAATCCAGCTGTTGTCCTCTGGAAGAAAGAAGAAGGTTCTAATCACTAATTTTACAATACATCACCCCATCCATTAGTCCCTTACTGTACTAAAGTCAGTCTGTATCCTTAGGAGAATAGTGGCCCCCAAACCATGTTTGTTTGTTGAAACTGTCAAGAGTTTTAACCAAGTAGAAAGTCATGCAAATGTCATAATTGAAAGCATTTGAAAGGTCTGAGCAGCAACACTGAAATCTCTGTACAGACAGAAGGAACCTGACAATCTGTGATAGAGGATAAGGGTGAAGAAAGTTGTACAGTCACTGAACAAGAAGCCAAAACCCAAGAAGAGACTTCAGATGAAAAAGATTTTGTATCTAATATGGAATCCAGCAGAAAAAGCGTGGTTTGGGGTGACAACTGGCGCCAGCATTGACGGCTTTCACTTGGTACTTTGAAGAAGAATTTGTGTATAGAGCAGAGGAGTGGTTCAAGACAGGAACGTTGGGGAACTCCTTGGAGGTTGGGCATAGCAGAGGAGAAGAAGTAGAAGGAACCAACTCATGTGCCTAGAAAGTGAAGCTGTAAGTAGATCATTTGTGACTTCAACAAAAACAGCCTTGAAGCCCCTCTTACCCATTTGCTCTGTTTTTGCCGTTTTGGTCACATTTGCAATGTTTCACATGGTACCGATGTTCAGACAAAGATCATCTAATTAAAAACCAAAATGCATTTCATTTATTAAAGGAAGAAAGTTGTCCAAGCAAACCTGGCCTTGTGTGGAAAAGTAATACCAGCCCTGGTTAAACCATGTATTAACTGTGACTAACCAACGTTTCTGGTTTAATTTCACCGGAGAAGAATAAATTCTGCTCTCTGTAAGAAAACCCTGCAGGATAATGCCTGGCCATGAGTTCACAAACTAAAGGTTTTAGGGTGGCCAAATTAAACTCCTGACTTGAATCCATGTGATTACTCTGGCATGTCCTGAAACGGTACATGTTCGAAAAGGTACGGAAACAATATCGTAATGAAGACTGTTGACGATAAGAATCAGTTATTATATTTAGTGGGCAATTTCTTTTTCCATAGGATCACATAGGTATAAAAAAAAAGTGACTTTTGCATTTACTCGTGTCATCTTTATTAAAATTTATCTGATAGCCTGAAAAATTATAATTCAGCAATGAACCAAAAACAGAAGCAATCTGTAATGCAAGAAATTCTTTTTCACAATACCGTACTCCTGTCACAAATTATAAAATGGCCATTTTTATCACTATAGAGAAGTTACTCTGTTATAGTTAACTGTTGGTTTGTTTTGCTGTGTTGAACTCTTTATGTAATGCTGCTGCTATGAGGTTAGTGTAAAGTAGATTTAGGACTGGTCAGACGTAGCGCTGCTGAACACACCTCAGTTTGGGTGAGACACCTTTACTAAAATCTCACCCATTATGCATTTAGTTCATCTCCTGGGATTTTCGGATTAGCCAGGGCGTTAAACATAACATCCGAAGGTCGAGGAGACTTGAAAACATGCTTCCTTGACGCTACACATACTTAACACCGGATGCTCCTTAAGCTGTTTAAAAGCTTCCCGCTCATTTGGAAAATTACCCTGAACTTTACTCGCCATCGGGGAGTAAAGTTCATATGCCTTGAAAGACCTGAACCACTAACGACCTCAGGCCACAAGCAGCTTCATCAGGACAAACAACACATTTGCGATTTGTCAAAATAAAAGGATTTCATGACAAAAGTGTGTGTCATATGTGTTTTTAATGTATTATATCACACTCAGGGAGAAATAGCAACTAAAGGTGCCACATATGTGTATAGAGGGTCTGTTTTCTGGCAAAAACCTAACTTCCGTGACCTTTTCTGTCGGATTTCTTGCAAAGCGAGTGACTATAAATAAAGCACAGTGCTTCATTCCAGAGTGAATTTTTTTATTATTATCTACACATCATTTTTTTTTATCTACCTCAAGCAAACTCAGACAATGCATTCACCAAAAAAATGTTCAAGTCAATGTAAAACAGATGGGTAATTTGTTTGGATGGTTATTTTGGTCGTAGGACTTGTTGCATCTTCTCATGGGTTTTGCTCGATGATGCCCATGTTGCCGAAGCAGAAGCTGAACCAATACAGGCACAGCCTCCTTTGGGGCGGCAGCAGATTGAGACAGGAAGAGGTCCAACACCGCCACCGCATGGCCTTATGGCGAAACTGCTTCCATTTTACTGTCCATTCATGAACTTCCATTGTGGAGTGTAAAGTCAGTTGAAACTGTCACCTCCTCTTGGCAGTGTAGAGGTGAAGTTTGATGGGTTGAGTCGGTGGAAGTGGGGTGAACCATTTCGGCAGTAAAGGCAGTGTCCAGGTCCTTTTGACTCTAGCTGCCGTTTGGTCTCATTCTTCTGTCCTGGATGTTTTTCCCCAAATTCATGGTCATGGTGGCAACGGCGTAAGTGGATAAAATCATGATGGTGCTCCCCACGAACTGAGACGAGGCTCCCCGCTTTGGCACGAACCTCCAGTGAGTGGACGCTGATGGCCTCTGGGCGTCCGTCACCTCCACCGTCTGAGAGACCGGCTCCATGGCTGCTGCTCCGACAGGCGGCCGCTGAAAACAACAACTCCAAGATGGATCCAAATGTCTTTGCTTCTCTCTTTTTTGTCAGGATGACGGACAGTGTTCTTCTTGCTGCAGCTCGGTGCACCTGCTTCTCTTCCCCCCCTCACAAAAACGCGCTTCTTTATCTAGTCGGCCTTGTTTGCACACGTCAAATCCTCAGACTCAGCTTGACGCCGGCGTGCGTCAGCGGCAGCTGTGGGAGGTCGACAGGATAAACTAGGTCTCCTGTCCCCGGTGCAAACTGTTCAGACAGGACTCGTTAATAGAACAAACCAAAGTCATTGAGTCTCCTTAATTGTGCTTGGGGATCGATGTCGGCTCAGGCAGATCATTTAACCTGTGAGGAGCAGGATTAAGTCTCTAGTTCCAGTCAGACATTTACATGCACTCTTATCACGGGCATGATGATGATAATTTGAGGCTTTTATCTATTTGTTTGGACTCTTTTTTTCCCCCTCAAGGTACAATAAGTTAACATACAATGATTTTGAAGATCTGTGTGCACAACTCATTTGCTCATATTTAGTTAAACGCTCCTTTTAAAGTCGTTGAGAAACACCCAAGATTTGAAGCCATTTGCTCCTGGTATAATTCAACCCTAATATTTGTCCACTCTCAAAACTGGTTGATTTGGTAGTCGATTAATTTTTTTAAAGGATTGAGGTACTCCAGAAGCTTCCCCACACCTCCAACCCCGAAAATACCTGCACCCCAAACCCGTACATGAGTGGTGGTGTGACGTACTGAGTGAAGCATGGGGAAGGGAGGACTGCAGGGGGTAAAATGCTCTCCTCCCTGTGGGGTAGATACGTAACTCAGTCACCAAGGGGAGGAGGTCTTGGCACATCCACCCTGGGGCCAATGGCACCTGTGTCATCAAGTTCCATGGAACCCAGAGACAATCACCAAACCCCAAAAATTGAACAGAACTGGGACCAACACCTCAAACACCTGAAAGCCCAACCCTAACCTCAACACCAAGCATTTGCCTAGGACAGACAAATGCAAAGATCTGGTCAAAGATGACCCTTCATTGTGTCAAACGAAAGGTCAACAATGAATCAAACCTTACAAATAGTGTGCTCCAAATATATACAAGCCTAAAAACTTTGTACACATTTAAAACTATTTCATTTGATGTCAGAAGATCTGGGGCTGTTCCCAACGTAAATCCTTTCAAGACAACATGTTTTATCTTGACAGTCATCTCTTTTATATCCAGGTTAGTATCCTATTATCTGACCTCATTTTCCCTTCTAACATCAGCAGCCAGAAAACGAGACACAGAGTCACGATCCAACCTATTTTGTGACAATAAGGATGGGGAAAAGAGGCACAAACAAGAAACAGATCTCACCGCTCGAGCATGTGTTGGTGCACCTTTGGGAAGATGTACGACTTGACAGACGCCCAGACAGATTCATTTCGGCGTGGCGGCGGCGTTAGACGGATGGCTGAGGAGAATCCCATCAAACAGCTCTGTTTGTTCCATAACTCTGCTGCAGAGATGACACCTGCAGAGAGGAAGCGGATCAATAGGCGAGACAAATCAAGCTGCTCCTTTCACTTTGTCAGCAGCGCTTCTGTCCTCAGATCTGCCTGAAGCATCAAATCGCACCATAATTCATCCTCCATTTTATTCCAGTCATACACACAATACTATATTAACAAAAGCTGCTTGTGTACTCGCTACTCAAGTCAGTCTCCTTTATACAAATAACGCTATTTATAGAGTAACAAGTTTACATAAGATCAGGTAGTGTAAGGAACATGTGTCCAAATATGTCTTGCCGAAGCTTTTTGTGACTCAAGACGTCAAACTGTATCAGTCTGTCGCGATTCCACAATCACAAAAATTCACGCAAAAACAATCCCCAGCATTTCTTCCGAGCTACTGAATAGCTGTGAGTTGATTGCAAATTTTCTGCAAAAACGGTCAAAACATTTCATTTGAGCAATGCCAACTCCCACCTGCAGGTGGCAGTATTTCTTAGTTTTTCGACACAGCTGCTTCAGACTTATTTAATGTTGAGTTATAATCCGTGATTGATGTGGCGAGTGACGTCATACATCTGCGCATATGTCGCATTCACGACAGTCATAATGTTAATATGGCCCAGAATGAAAACCACTTTATCCCTTCTGATCTACGGCAGAAACAGCAAGCTGCTTTAAAAAGTACTGAACACAGAAAACCTGTTGCTCCTTATCCTGTAACCAGCATATCTCACAACAAAAATGTACCAAAAATGTACTAATACAGAATTTTCCAACACTGTCAACACACTAGGTGAAATAACTGGATTTTTCTGCAGGGGAAGCAAAACACAGCGGCGGCTGCATCATGTTGTGGGGATGTTTTTCCCTCAGCAGAGACATAGACTCTGGTCAGAGTTGATGAGAAGACGGAGGAATACCAATCAAATAAATTGAGGCTTGTGGTGCCAACAGAAAAATGGAAAGAAAAAAAGAATCAAATATCTTTGCGAGCAAGAATATACGATCGCATCTGTGACTTTTCGCGTCAGGCTGAGCAGAAAGCAGCAGATTTGCGTTTTCTGCTTTTTGGATCCAGCCAGGTTCTGTTTTGGAACCGTTTGCGTCACCGCAATTAGATTACCTGGGCACTCTGACAGGTACGTCTTTATCTCCACATGTCTAAAGGGGGAAAAGCTAATGTTAGCACAGTCTGCCTTAAAGCTGCACCCAATTACAAGTTGACCTAAGATTTGGAAGCTGCACCGACTTAAACAAAAAAAAACAAAAAACGTCTTAGATATTTACTCAGTCCTGTTCTCATTCGTGTCGTTAAACTTTTTAAATTTTGCTTTAGTTCAGAGTATTGATCAATATTAAAACAGAGTGATGACATCACGAGAGGGAAGAACACAATGTGGAAATATTGACGACATGAACCAGGAAGACGTGTCACGATAAATTGTTCCAGTAATTTAAATAATATTGTTGTTTTGAGACCATTTTCAAGTAAAGCAATGACATGAGAATGTAAGTTCGCCCTCTCAAACGCCAATAAATATTCATTTTGTACAGAACACTTCGCACGGGAACTGGAAGACATCTTAAATATCCAAAATAAACATTTAAATGAAGCAAAAACAACAGGAACCATAAACAAAATGGTTTATGATGACTAAGTAAAAAAAAAAAAAATTGACCACAAAAAAATATTAATCATTAGAAGAGAAACTATTGGGCTCATTTCTATTTATCGTGCAATTCATTGATTACCTGCTTATTGTGACAGGCTTAGCAGGAAGCCTGTCACAATAAGCAGGCTTGAAGCTAGAAACAAGAAGAAGCTAATGCCTTGTTGCCTTTTCATAGTGAAGAGTTAAATAGAGAAATTACATCTCAGGTGCAAATTATTCTTCCAGATGGACAATAACCCTAAACTTACAGCCAAAATGGCTTAAGATCAACATATTTAAAAAAAGACCTGAACAGGTGTGTGCGTGTGTGTGTGTGTGTGTGTGTGTGTGTGTGTGAATAAACCTGGCTCAGTTACACACCTGTTCTGTCTGGAGGAATGGGCCAAAATTCCAGAAAATTCCAGTGAAAACAAAACTCAAACTGTTAAACCAAAGTCACACAGTTTCAAAAGGCAATTCTCCCAAATACTGAGAAAAAAAGATATGTCAACATCTGAAATGAAGAGATTATAAACAGATCTAAAAAAGATGAACCTGACCTGACCTATGACGTCACTCAACTCTGTTTGTTTGAGGCATTGCCTTGAAATTAAGCCACAGCTGTGCCTCAGATTAACTTAATTAACCCAATTCGCAAATCTTTTAAAGGCACCGTAGCCCTAGTGTATTTAAAGTTTCTAATTTGAAAGAAGTAATAAAAATTTTTCACTCCGTAGCATTACTTTTGCTTTTTTGGGAAAAAGTATAAACTTTTTCTCAGTCATTTTCGAACACGCACAGTAGCTAAAATGACTGATTCTTGTTTTGCAAAACATTGCTTTCTTGTGTACGTGTTTAAACGCATGCTTGTATATGTATTATTGGTTGTTTTTTTTGTTAGAGACAACTATCATAGCGGGTATTTTCACTTGTCTGAATATTAAAAACTACACGTCGGTCCACTTTTAATCGATGCTCTTAGCGCAAACACTCCCGTACCTTCCATTCAGCGCATGTCTTTCCTTTAATTGGTCCGTGTGAGTTTCGTCTGATCCTCTCGCAGAGTAAATTTGTCATGGACAGCGCGCGCGCGCGCCGGTGTAAGCTTAGTGACGTCCCGCTGGGAAACGCCGCCGGGCCGCCAGCAGGTGAGGCGACCGGCGGCTCGCAAGGAAACACTGCAGCCAACAGGATTACACGCGATACCTGCTGCTCCTGTCTGCTACTCTGAGAGGTGACGTCAGTCCGTGGGTGCGTGGAACTAAAAGCAAGGTTTGGGAAGACACGAATGTGGGCTTTAAACGTAAAGGAGCATTACAAGAAGAAGCTAATGCCTTGTTGCCTTTTCATACTGAAGAGTTAAACAGAGAAATTACATCTCGTTTTCCATTTTAACCGACCGGAAACAGACAAAGGCGGAGTTAGCTCAATACCTAACGTCCTGGCTTTAAAGCTGTAGTACGTAAGTTTTATTTAAAAAATTAATTCGTTGACACTGTCACTATGTTCTGACAGTATAGCTTAATCTGAAAAAAAAAATCGAGCTCCTCTGCTTTCTCCCAGTGTGAACTAAAAACAACCAATCAGAGCCAGGAGGCGGGTCTTCCCGCTGTTAATCACTCTCTGTGTGGCCAGGCTAGTTGGCCACCAATGACTGTATTTGAACAATTTTCATATAATAGTAAGTCATACTAGGACTTGGTGTTTTTGTTAAGTCAGATTCAATTTCTAAACAGTTCCAGTTATTTCTGGACCAAAACCTTCCGGGGTCACAACAAGTGACCCCACGCAGATAACAAGAGAATAGTTTCACCAAAAGGAAATGATCTAGGCCTGTGGTGTGAAAACTTTTTGCACAAAACTGGCAAATTTAAACTACTGACAGGTCACAAAATGTAATAAATTAAAAATGCAACAATTAGTTTCTTCTTTGTTTTTTGTCTCTTTATGTTTTACTTGCTCTACAATAAACAAAATGTTGATGAAATCTGTACATCAATACAGATCCAAAACGTAAAAAGGGGCTTCGGATTCTAGCCTTATTGAAAGGAAAGGTAGACAATTTCCAATTTTCTTGGGCCATCGATTGTTTTCTGCTTTGCTGGCCAAATTTTTACCATTCTTGGCGTGCGGCTAGGGGCCGAACAAAATCATGTCGAGGGCCACAAATGGTCCACAGGCCACACATTGGAGACCCCTAATCCAGGTAGAATGAACAAATAAATCTGACAAAGCTTTATAAAGTCACTAGAGAACGACTGAGGACAAAATATATACAAGCATCATGAGACAGATAGGAGAATTTCTACAAGGTGAAAAGATAAAGTTGTGTCATGTCAAAGTGTTACAGGCAGATAAATGGGCACCTAAAGATGTCTGAGAATTAAACCAACAGGGGTTTCAGCAGGCACATCATTTTAAACATACAGGTTTTTCATGCTTTCCATTGAACTCCACAGCATGAATGTCATGTTAAATATTTATAGTAATACATGTATGGAAGTAAATATGTGCCATCAGAATTTGAATAAAAAATGCCTATGAAATTTGAATATTGTATATTAGTGCTAACTTTTTCAGTGTTAAAATAAATTCAGAATATATTTTTAACATGAAAAAATTTCAGTGTCATTATTTGTACATGAAAAAAATTCAGTGTCATTATTTGTACATGGTTGCAATTTTCATGTATTAAAAAAATTCACATTCCTATTTCAAAGTGATCAAATTTTCAATATACATATTTTTCACAGTTTAAATTTTCAGTGTTAAAAAATTCAGCATATAAAATAATTCAACTTTTCAAAATTCAAATGCAATATTTTCAGTGTCCTCCAATTCAACTTGCTCAAATTCGCTGTCTCAAATTCAACGTCTAAAAATTCGCTGTAAAAGTGGCGAGGTGACTTCAGGTCACAGACATTAGCAATGGATGTCAGATTCCAGGCTCCCAGCTAATCACGTGACACGACCGTCATATTGAAGAAATACCAGCGTCACCCAGGCTGAAATATTTTATATGAGATTATGGCGGTTCATCATAGGATATGTGAACAAAATGAAAATGTTGTATTATTCTGGACTCCTGCTCATGTAGGTAATATGGGGAATGAAAGAGCGGACAGGCTGGCTAAGGAGACAATTAAAAAAGATGATATTGATATGCAAATAAAGTTATCTAAATCTGAAGGCAAAAGTATAATTTGGAAAGAAAGCAAGAAAATATGGGAAGCTAGGTGGGTAAATGAAATAAATGGAAGACATTTATTTAGAATACAAAATACAATCTGGGCTTTCAGTGAGGGCATTATACACCACCATGTCAGATGATGACTTAGACCAATGTGTGAGAGAGACATTAGATCCAGGCAGCCTCACTCTGGGTACCGAATGGTAAAGGCCCTTCTGCAAGCCAGAGGACTGAGGAGCTACAATCGAAAGCCAACTTCAGCTTCGATCCAGAATCAGTTAGGATCGCCGCCACAGCTAGAGGATCGGACTGACGTTTCCGTCTGTGCAGTCCGGTTCTGTTTAGGATCCTGCTCAGAGTGTGCCTGCTATTATTGGTTTCAACCACAGTGCAAAGCAGCATCAGGATCTCCGTGTTTTAGGCTAAACATGAAGGGAAACTCGACCAAGTCCTGTTAGCCACTGTACTAGCCTGGCATAATATCGCCACTTCCTGGACATAAAATTATCATGTTTATACAAGATGCGTATCATGTTTTAACAAGATAACTATCACGTTTTAATAAGATACGTATGACGTTATAACGTGATAGCGCTCGATTTTTTTCCCCTGGATTAAATAGCAATAAGCTTCTGTACCAGTTTCAAAATTCACCATTTATGAAATGTAAAGCAAAATGCTGATCATGTTACCACAAAGGTGAATTTTAGTGTCTTTATGGTAGACATGTTTAAGAACTAAAATGTTCTAAATTTGTAATTTGATTGTTTTTTCTTTCCTCAAAAGGAACCTAGTAGGTACATTTGTACATTGTTCTAGGACTTTACATTTCTTGCATTATAAGAATCAGAAAAAAGTTTTGTTTGTCTTATGTCATTTATTTTCTAATACTTCAAGCATATATGAACTCATCTAAGCACATTCAATAAAATTTTGCATAAAAACCTATTTCAGTTTCATATTTAAAACTGCCTGTATAAACAGTACAGACTCAGAGAAATGAAATACCTACTCTGACCATTGTGTCATTCTAGTTCCTCTAGTAAGCACTAATATACAACATTCAAATTTCAGAGGCATTTTTTATTCAAATTCTGATGGCACATATTTATTTCCATAAATATGCATGAGAAGATAAAGGCCAGCCACAGTCCCAGAGCTCCCTCGTCGCCTCCAGGTGGTCCCAGAGCTCCCTCGTCGCCTCCAGGTGGTCCCAGAGCTCCCTCGTCGCCTCCAGGTGGTCCCAGAGCTCCCTCGTCGCCTCCAGGTGGTCCCAGGGCTCCCGCGACGCCTCCAGGTGGTCCCAGGGCTCCCTCGTCGCCTCCAGGTGGTCCCAGAGCTCCCTCGTCGCCTCCAGGTGGTTCCAGGGCTCCCTCGTCGCCTCCAGGTGGTCCCAGGGCTCCCTCGTCGCCTCCAGGTGGTCCCAGGTCTCCCTCGTCGCCTCCAGGTGGTCCCAGGGCTCCCTCGTCGCCTCCAGGTGGTCCCAGGTCTCCCTCGTCGCCTCCAGGTGGTCCCAGGGCTCCCTCGTCGCCTCCAGGTGGTCCCAGGGCTCCCTCGTCGCCTCCAGGTTGTCCCAGGGCTCCCTCGACGCCTCCAGGTGGTCCCAGGGCTCCCTCGTCGCCTCCAGGTGGTCCCAGGGCTCCCTCGTCGCCTCCAGGTGGTCTGGCCCCTGTGCCGACATTGTCCGCCGGATCCAGGGATCTCCAGGGATTCGGCTCCTGCGCCAACGAAGTTGCCCCCTTAGTGGATGGATGGATAGTTTTGGCCCCACTTGGAGAACATTCAATCCCCATGAAGACAGAAGAGCCCAGGCTGGGTTCCCGAAGCTGCGGCAGCGGCTTGACGCCCCCTACACCTTCTGGGCTAATTTACCCACCGACCTGCAGCTGAACCACAAACACCTTCCTGAGCAGATGGATTGCCACAGCAAGGGGCAGTCATGTGGCAATCCACAGCAAGATGACCCAGGCAAACATTTCAGAAAATAAAAGAAATGTTTCAATCACACCTTAGCAGAATTCAGAGACCAATGAACTAAACAGTCGTGATTTTAGACTGTGGCAGGAAGCCGGAGTACCCGGAGAGAAACCTGCAAACAGGAAACTACTTTTTGATATTTGCTAAAAGTAGTTTTGGCCAAAACTACTTTAAGCAAAAGAGAGGGAAGAAGACATGGGGCAAAGGTCAACTAGACAAGCCAAATAAATCAACAATCATTTTTTTTGGACTCTGGGAGGAAGCCGGAGAGAACCGGAGAAACTGCAAACCCCATGAAGACAGAAGATCCCAGGCAGGAATTCAGACCCAGGCAAACGGTTTAGTCAAGGAAAAGAAAAGAAATGTTTTAATCACACCTGAGCACAATTTAGAGGCCAATTAACTAAACAGTCTTAATTTCAGACTGTGGCAGGAAGCCGGAGCACCCGGAGAGAAACCTGCAAACAGGAAACCTGTCAAATCTTTTTACCTTTAAATCCCATAATTTGATTTAACTGAACACATCAGGACACATGTTCAGTCAGATTTCTCCAGCCTCGAAATGGTCAATAAGGATTTGTTCTGGGATTCTTTCATCTTCTGAATTTGTTAGTTTTAGCTCCTCTCCAAAAGTTCCTTGATCAAGAGGAGGGGCTGGAGAAACCGTAACGTCAGGTGTGACTTCATTTCTTACCTTTTCCCACAGACATCCGTTGGTTGTTCCTTGAACATGAAACGCTTTTCCAAAAGCAGTTGCTCCCGTCATCCTGCGAGACCTGGGACACACTTTTGTCCGCTATCGTCGCCATACCCGACGTCGCCATGCATGAAAGGTCCCGATGAAGCGGGAGCGTGGAGGGAAAAGGCGCCTCCTTCTGGCACCGAGAAGAGCATCAGAAATGCTCCTTCGGGCCGTGCTCCATCGGGCCTTTGCTTTGGCCTTCCATCTGCTCAGCAAGGTGTTTCTGGGGTCCCTCAGCTGCAGGTCAGTGGGTAAATTAGCCCAGAAGTTGTAGGGGACGTCAAACTGCTGCCGCAGCTTTGGGAACCTTTCAAAGATCAAGTTGATGATAAAAATCTTGATCCCTACAGAAACACCTATGACAAAACCCAGCAGCCGGAATGGAAACATGCATGAGAAGATAAACACCAGCCAAAGTCCCACGTAGAACCTAACAGTGAGCTCTGGCCGGGCCCACATGCAGAGGTTTTTTATCTTCTCAAGCATGTCAGCCATGTTTCCAAAAAGCTTCTGGGTTTTCTGAGCAGTTTTGGCAATCCAGTGGAACATCTGAACCATATTTAGGTTCTCTTGTAGATGTTCCACTGGCTCACCCATGTCGGGTATGATGCTCCACTCGATCCTCCAGCCTTTGGAAATTAAATAATTTACAGAAAGCTGGAGAATCATGAAGAGCACGACGAAGGAAACGGTCCAGCCAAGCCACACTGTGCACATGTAGAGGAAGAAAAAACAGGCAGTCATGTGCACAGAGTGCCAGCTGGACAAAGCAGACAGGTTTCTAAAAAAGTGTTCCACAGGTCTCATGTCTTTTTCAAAGCGTCTCATGTTGTGGGTCATCTTAATGGGGTTTAATCCGTCCTCGCTCTCCTCATTCGCTCCCTGGTGGAAATGGAAATGATCCAAAAAGCCTCTGAAACGATCACTGATCTTCATGTTGGCTTCTGGTCTCTGAAAACTGTTTGGGCTCAATGTTGGAGCGCAACACATTAAGTCTTTAGAACTTCTTTGATCTATTGTGATGTACATGATGTCATCTATGACCTCATCAGTGAGCTCACTGGACTTCTGGGGCAAGGTCTTGCTTCTGATCGTTGCTATGGAAACGATCAGAACAGTTCTGAATAGTCAAGCTGAAATAATGACTAAATACTTAAATATGAAGTAATATTTTTTATTTAACATGAAGACATTAACAGTAGATTTCTACATGATTGAATTTTTGCGTTTGTGGTTTTCCGTACCTGCTGTGGTATGAGTGGTTGTGTATTCCAACCCTGACTGGTTTCGATGGAGCGCGGCGGCGTGGCGAAGTGACCTGTAACGCTATTGCCATATGTTTGGCTCTAGATTCCACATGTTTCGACTGAACTGCACCAAACTTGGCAAGAGTGATCCTGATTGGACGCCTGGTGATCCTATATCGTCATAGTCTGACGTCTAAGCCCCGCCCCATCAGAACAGGAAGTGCCTTTTTTTTCTTGGAAAGCGTTATCTCTGGCTCTCTTGACCTAATCAAGATGATTTTGTGTTGAATGACAGATAACAATTGGGCTCACTTGCTTTAAAGTGCTAAGAGTTTTCAATGGAGGGCGTGGCCATGGCGACGCAGCGAAGTGACAGGTCACGCCGCTGCCATATGTTTGGCTCTAAATTCCACAGTTTCAAGCTGAGTTGCACCAAACTTACTGGGATGGATCCTTATCCAGCCCCAGACAGGAATCCATAAGAATCCTTGGTGGGCGTGGCCTAATTTATCTACAGCGCCCCCTAGAAGTTTTTAAAAAATCAGCCCCAAGTCATGCTTCAACCCAGACTCATGAAACTTGGTACACATGTGTATCTGGTCAGGACCTACAAAAAAAGTCGCCATGGTCCAAACTCAACAGGAAGACGGCCATTTTGGATCAAAGCCGCCATTTCCTCTTTTTTATAGACGTCGCATCTGATCGAAGTCGTTATCAGCTTTTGAGATACGGACTTCAGAATCACTCAGCATAACCTTGAGGCACTGAAGGTCAAACAGTTATCACAGGATTTTTCATGTGGGCGTGGCTTAGTGTCAAAGTCTGACTGTTTGCCATAAAACATCAAGGTGCAATAACTTGATGTTATTGCATCAAGTTATTTGATGTTACAAAGTCAGAACTGCATCAGACTTTCTATGTGTCATTATAGACCAGCCCTCATCACATTCACATGGTTACCTGATGACATAACCTGCGCCCCTCCCACTTCCAACAGGAAGTCACTATCTGGTCTATCAAACCCTACAGGAAGTTCTTGCTAATCTTTCACTACTAAACAGGAAGTGACAATAACTCATCTCCCGGATGTCAGATATCAGCCATCACATTTTTACACATGTGCTCCTTTACCCAATAACAACACTTCTGATAAGCAACTATCGACGCACAGTCGACAATAAACGTTTTGATTCATATTCAATTGCCCTGATTAAATTATTTTTTTCCTGTGCCAGCACCACCTGTAATAAAAATGTGCAGTTATTAAGGATTTATTCCATTAAGCTTGGCTAAACAATACTGCCTGATTTGATAAAAAAAAACAAAAAAAAACAGAGAACTGTTTTTCATCCAAAGATCTAATCAATGCAAGGCTTTCAATTCTTCTAATTTATTTTTCTCAAATAATGAAACGTCTTTACACTGCAGACTTAAATCAGGTATTTGTTCCTGATCACTGTTTTCTATTTGTCTTCCTTCTTGTAATACCACACACTCCAAGCGTTCCAGTTCAACCTCAGAACACCATTCAGCCCATCGTCTTCCAGCATTACATCACCAGTAACATTGTCCACAGATTCCAACTCAAACTCACTCCTACTTAAATCTACGACAGACTTTACTGAAGGTTTTGTTCCATCAACAAATCCAAACAAACCAGTTCTGTAAAACTCACCAAAGGCTGCACAACTTGAAGACTTGAGTTCACTATCAAAGCGATAAGGTAGAAATAACTGCATTATGCTTTGGTAAAACTTTTCTGGCTCTTTTGTTTCAGAGAAACGCGCATATCGAACAGCTGCTGGTTTTGTCCAAATTATTTTTGCAATAAACCCAAAGTCATTATTCAACTTTATTGCATTTCTACATTTCTCATTTTTTGTCAAAACGCTATAATCTGAAGCAAACTTAACCAGGCACCTATTATTAAACACATTATCATTCGGCCTATTCTTATAGCGGTCGACTATCTCAGTCATCCACATGTCTTTTGGGGTAAGATCCTGTGATCTAGCTTTTGTCTCAAAACAGAAATGGGAAAACTCATTTTCACAATATTATCACCAGTTGGAATAAAAATAACGCTCCGAGAACACTCCTTTAAATGCATGTTGGTGAGTCTATACACTGCTTCCTGAGCACAAACATCACGGTTATGCAAATAGACTCTACCAAATCTCTTTAAAGCTTCTTTAGCACAAACATTTCCTTCTTTGGCTGCTTCTCTTTCTGTCCATTTCCTAGAAGAAAACCAATTTCACGTTAAATCTTTGACATGTAAGATACAATATAAACACAACATGCATATGCATCAACACAATATTGGATATCAATATTTGCATTCCAAGCTTTTAACAGCGGTCTACTATATGGATGAATCCAGATTTCTTTAATTTGCCTTTTCAACACCATTCCTACTAAATCGTTTATATGCTGATTCAAATACATCTTGATTCATGCACAAGCCTTCAAACATTTCTTCCACGGTACTATATGGACAGTTCTCACCCTAACCCTCCTTGTTTTGTGGTCAATATTATTTCACCATTTTATTAATGTGGGTTGCCAGTTTGGATCAGGCTTCCTATGAAGCTATAAGAATGATAGAAAACATGCTAACAAAAAGCCTCAGACCTGCAGCTCACAGGCGGTTCTAGACACAGGCTAACAGAAGTGGCTCTTTGGCTCAAATATATATTAAATTATGAAATATTGCCCTGTTTTTTGTTTCATTCTTTTTTAATTGCCCTGAGGGCAACAATTTATTCACATATATGTACAATTATTATTATTGATACTTTAATTAAAAATGAGTTATACAAGTTTATGTCAGGGAGCAGGGGGGGCGATGACATGTTCGCATACACCTCGGAAAGTATGTATGTAGTTGCGCCCCCTGCTGGCAGTTCCTCTAAAGGTCGGACCTCTTAATGCGCATGCTCTGCTCGCTGTCAGATCATTATTTAGTTTGCAAAATAAATGTACTTATCAAGGTTTTTCAGAATTGTTTTTACACAGACTTTAAAAATGTTGCAGTCCACTGTACCGCAGATAAAATAAATAAATTCATGGAGCGTCTGTTAAAAACATGTGAAAGCGGTTGAGTTAGTCTTCTCAATCACTCTTCGTGCCCAACTGGTTTTTCTTCGCTTGTCTCTTTGAGCTCGCGGTTCACCATCCACTTCCTGTATTTGGCCCTGGTCTTCTTGTAGCCGAACCTGGCGATGTCCACCATGAACACCCAGGCCAGCAGATACATGACCACGCCGCCAAGCTTCATTATCAGCAAAGTCCTGGGCGAAGTGAGCTCGCAATAAAACATGACGGTCCCCAGGCCGACGCGCACCGCGGCGAACAGCAGGATGAAGAGCAGGTCCACGGCGTCGCCCAGCAGGCTGTCGTAGAGTCCCAGCTGGCGGAGGAACCAGCGGCTCTGCAGCAGCGGGTTGGTGATCTCGCTGCCGAAGATCACCCCGCAGGTCTCACAGCCCGACACGCCCATCAGCAGCGCCAGGAGGATGCCCACGATGCTGGCGGCGTGATGCGCCAGCATGACTGGGCCCTCGCTCCGGTAGCACACGCACCAACCCAGGTCAAAGAAGAAGTAGCCGAGGCAGACTGCCAGGGCAAATATCTGGAGGTCAGTGTTTTCTGTACCTGCAGAGAAGATAAAAAAATGAAATCTTAATCCTATAAGAATGTAACTATTGGACCAATAACAGCCGTCTTCAAATCATTTTTTGAGATCTACAGGTTTAGTGTGATACTTTTAACCCCTTATTCTTTGCAAAGCTAAACCCACCGAACCTGTTTTTGTGTCCATGCTCAGCATGTCTTCAGACTCAACAGCAGCAGAATGGTTTCTGGTCTTTTTTCAACTTCTGGTAATCAGACTTCCAAAATTATCTCAGTCATTCTTAATAAAAACCACTTAATATTTGGTTTAAACATAGAGAACCATCGTACATTGGCTTTGGATTTATTGTTCTGAGTAACAATGCGCCATGTTTGCCTTCGAACTGAACCATCGCATCACAGTTTCTGTGTTTTGCTGCTGACCTGCATGTGTGAAGGGCCAGGGACCGTCAACAAACACAACGTATGCCGTCAGCAGCACTATGATGACGCCATATGGGTCAAGGTGACCAGGCGGCAGTTCCACTCGGGCCCTCGGTGAGAGAAGGTGGAGCAGAACAACAGGTAGAGGCACAGCCAGCCAATCAGGCTGCAGATCACCTCCAATGCAGGCATGGCAGTCTAGATGAACGTAAGACTGGACATGGACAAAGATATAATAGTGTTGGCATGTTTTGATGTCATATAGTTAATGAAAAGATGATCAATTTCATCTAGAATATAGACTACAATATAGCTATTTTTCTTTGGAAATTTAAAATATATATTTAGGCTTTCAAAATGCTCCAATCTAATTGGTCAGTTGTGACCTCATCAGATTCTCAGGCCTTGTACACACCCACCTGAATAAAAAAAAACATTTTAAAAGCTAATATAATACACACAGAATCTGTTTCGGAACGGTTGTCATCCACGCTAACACACACAAATGTACAATGGCGTATTAAGGCCATTGTAGATAGAAAGAAAATCCACAGAGAAAATTCCTGCCAAAACTCTGAAATGTTATAGAAAAAAAACAAGCAAATTTCTGAGTTTCAAAAGTCAAAAACTTTCAACTTTTGAAAGTCCAAAAGTTCAAAACTTTTGAGTCAGAAATGTTTGTGTTTTTTCTGAGATTATTCTCAAAATTTGAATTATTTCTAGCAAATCTTCAACTTTTCAAACTCAGATTTCCACATTTTTTTCTTTTTTAATATAGACACGTACATAAGAACCCATTTGGAATTGTGTGCCTTTGGTAAGGCACCGACCCACCAGTGGGTCCAAGAGTTCGTTACCTCAGAGCTTTTTCAGCAAATGTTTTTCCATCTCTTCTTTACCACATCAGCTCTTTTTCAGAAAAGCCAAAAGCCACTTCAAGTGAGCGGAAAACGTTTTTGCAAAATTAAGGGAGTTATTTCAAATTTTGCTGTTTCCATCAACCGTTTCTAATGCGGTTCGTTAAAATGCGCGTAAACAAATGTTCATGGAAACGCAGTGACAGCATCATGCTGTGGGAGTGGGAGGAGGGGAGCTGCTCTGTTTTAAGAACAGGGAAGCTGGTCAGAGTTGATGGGACAGTCCTGAAGAAAACACAGAGCTACAGTGAAATTTTAAAGCGTAATCATGTGTTAAGATGGTCTAGTGACTAGACTTTTTGATCCTTGCCTGGAAGATACATCATGAATAAATCCAAGAAAAGGAAACATTCTGAAGATGGCAGAACATTTAATGCTACGTGGACAGATCATTTTGCTTTCACCGCTGATGAAACTGGTTCACCAGTCTGCTTAATATGTGGTGACAGACTGGCAAACAGCAAGAAGTCAAATGTTGAAAGACATTTCAAGAGCAAACACTCTGTCTTTGCTAAAAAAAAAATATCCCGAGGGAGAGGAGAGAAAAAAGGCCGTTTCGGAGCTGATGCGAAAGGCTGAAGCGTACGGAGCCCCTTAAGGGACATGGGGGATTTTTTTTCTTTTGCGTTCCCTCGCAATACTGTACTGTTATGTTATGCAGTACAGTATGCAATAATAATAAACAAGTTTTCACTGAGGCTCTGTAAGAGCCATATGAATGAAATAAGTCATTATTGATATGACAGGAGCAGGAGGCTTTGACACTTAGTGTGTCGACGTGGGAGTGACGTCACCAGGTATGAATGGGAAGGATACTGGCTTTGTGTGAGCGGGGCGGTCAGTCCTGGCAAAGTTTGGAGCCTGATCATCAAAATGGAATAAATCGATAATTGTGACAGAACAAAGAAAAGGTTTGGAGTTGATTGATACACGGACAGATGAGATTCCCCGAGTTAACCCAGTGCGGCCCTTTACCATCATTAGTTTGTCGTGTTTTTAATAATAAAAACTTGTTAATAGTAAAAACTGTTTGGTGCAAAACACTGATTGAAAATCAATTTATTTTTTATTGCATGTTTATGTCTGTTAAGGCTAAGATGGAGCGGCACTGAAAGCAGCTCTTTAAACCATTCAGACTAGAACACAACAGAGACACAATCAAAACTGTCAGGTGATTTATTACCCGCGATAATAACTCAGAAATAGTCCAAATTATAATGTGTTTTTATTTCTTTCCTACTTACGGAAGGTTTCTGTTTATATCGTAGGTTTGTGGTGCCTTTCTATCCTAAAGAAAGATATAAAACTTCAGATATTTCACAAAAAGATACTAACATTCACGGAAAAACCTCACATAACCTTATATTAAAGCAGAAAGTACGGCGCCCACCGTAAGAAAGGCTAGTAGGATTCAATTATGCTGCATAACTGACCAGTACAGTATTGCGAGGGAACGCAAAAGTATTGCGAGGGAACGCAAAAGAAAACAATTCGCCATGTCCCCTAGAGGCCTCCGTAGAAGCGAGCAGGAGTCACTTCAAGAAGTGGATTAAGACGCAAATTTCACTACATGTGCCAGTTTCGTGGCTACTCAGGAAATAATCAAGCATGGTAAGCCATTTACAGATGGAGATTATCTACAAATATAAATACATAACTATATATTGTTAAGTGAGATAGTCTTTTTTTTTAATTCAGGAGGACAGGTGACCCCACACACGCGATGGGACACAGAAGCAGACTGCGCATTTTTTGGTTTGCTTGGTTCGTTCAGTGCCGGTGGATAATATTTGGATAAGTTTTGATTTTTATCTCCTGAATAAGAGGAGGACAGGTAACTGCATTCTGTTTCTATGTTTCCTTCAGTGCAGGTTGGGTAAGTTTCGATTTTTATTTCTTAAACACAAAGACCCAAATAGACAGAGGGTGTTTTGTTTGAAATTGAGCATCAACAAAGTGTAAAATGCGTTTTGTTACATGCAGAAATAAAATGTTGTGTTCTCTGCAGCAGTTCGTTGATTTCATAAACGCAACATAGTATCGATTTTTGTACATAGCATATAGGTTTTATATATATGACGTCAAAATGGGTTGTGGCTCCAAGTGCTTTCTTTTCATTGGGAGGCGGTCCCAAATGGCTCTTTGAATAGAAAAGGTTGCCGACCCCTGACTTAGACCAATGTGTGAGAGAGACATTAAATCCAGGCAGCCTCACTCTGGGTACCGAATGGTAAAGGCCCTTCTGCAAGCCAGAGGACTGAGGAGCTACAATCGAAAGCCAACTTCAGCTTCGATCCAGAATCAGTTAGGATCGCTGCCACAGCTAGAGGATCAGACTGACGTTTCCGTCTGTGCAGTCCCGTTCTGTTTAGGATCCTGCTCAGAGTGTGCCTGCTATTATTGGTTTCAACCACAGTGCAAAGCAGCATCAGGATCTCCGTGTTTTAGGCTAAACATGAAGGGAAACTCGACCAAGTCCTGTTAGCCACTGTACTAGCCTGGCATAATATCGCCACTTCCTGGACATAAAATTATCATGTTTATACAAGATGCGTATCATGTTTTAACAAGATAACTATCACGTTTTAATAAGATACGTATGACGTTATAACGTGATAGGGCTCGATTTTTTTCCCCTGGATTAAATAGCAATAAGCTTCTGTACCAGTTTCAAAATTCACCATTTATGAAATGTAAAGCAAAATGCTGATCATGTTACCACAAAGGTGAATTTTAGTGTCTTTATGGTAGACATGTTTAAGAACTAAAATGTTCTAAATTTGTAATTTGATTGTTTTTTCTTTACTCAAAAGGAACCTAGTAGGTACATTTGTACATTGTTCTAGGACTTTACATTTCTTGCATTATAAGAATCAGAAAAAAGTTTTGTTTGTCTTATGTCATTTATTTTCTAATACTTCAAGCATATATGAACTCATCTAAGTACATTCAATAAAATTTTGCATAAAAACCATTTCAGTTTCATATTTAAAACTGCCTGTATAAACAGTACAGACTCAGAGAAATGAAATACCTACTCTGAACATTGTGTCATTCTAGTTCCTCTAGTTTTGAATTTGACAAAACTAGAGGAACTAGAGTAATACAACGTTACTCTAATGAGTAATACATATGATTACTATGTATCATATGTATTACATACATTCATATGTATTGAATTCATATTCAATGAATATGAATTCAATACATTCATATGTATTGAATCACTTGTTCAATACATATGATTATATGTAATCATCTGACAAATTCAGAAAATTGAATTGATTCTACATTTCAACAAAACGTTCATTTGAACAAAGCTGCTTCACAAACAAAGAACTGCTACAGCTTAAATGTAGATTTTTTTTTTTTTTTTTTTTTACAGGTCGATCATTCAAAGCAAGCCAAAGCCAGTTTGCGTAGAGGAAATGCAACTCACCACTGAAAGATTTGTAACTCCTGCAGTAGCAAGTGGCAGCTGTTGGGTAGTTTCCATGAACAATCTCCACAGACAGACTCGACGGCAGATTTTCCCATCCGGTCCAGAATCTCATCATTTCTTTCAGTTCAGGTGGTGTGGCTGTGGAAGAGAACAAAGCCACAATCACATTTTCAATTCTAATTTACCATACGTCCGCAACTTATGGATAACTTAGTATGTTTTGTAAGACTAAAGTAACTGGAAACATTCAAGACAGTTTTACTTTTTATTAAAATCCACATCAGTTCTAGAGCCACATGTTGAGATAGAGCTAGACTACACAGAGAGAACACACAAACATGCATGCAATTCAACTGTTTGAATTTTGAGCTAAGATTAAAACTGGATTGTGAGTTATCACAGCCCCTCCTTGAAGCACACAAGGCAGCAGCCATATTAGCTTAGTACATTAGCGGTAGCATCTCCTGAAAAATTACACTTTACTAAGACTGCCTGTCTCAGTCTCACCTAAGACAACAATCAAACAACCCAGAAAGTCGCCACCCATCAGTTCTCTTTCAAGATTCTAGACTTGGCGCAAGTGGTATTTCTTTTTGAAATAAAACGGGGTAAATTGGGTGTGGGGCAGCGGGGAGGGGCTGGGGGGGCTAGGAGGTAGCTAGAGGTAATATGCTAGCACTACATGGTGTAAGATTAACAACGGCCCAAAACCGTGTTTTAAATCAAGCTTTAAGATAATGTATCAAACTTCATGCGCAAAATAAAATATACTACAGAAATATGAAAGCATTACGCCTCCATGGTCGCCAGCCTGGGTGACGCTGGTATTTCTTCAATATGACGGTTGCGTCACGTGATTAGCTGGGTCCTGGAATCTGACATCCATTGCTAATGTCTGTGACCTGAAGTCACCTCGCCACTTTTACAGCGAATTTTTAGACGCTGAATTTGAGACAGCGAATTTGAGCAAGTTGAATAGACCCTTTTCACAGTGACGTCAGACAATGGCCGCCATAACTCAAAACTGGGTATCTTTACTTCCGGTGTGATTTTGCCTTGGGAACCAAGCTGAAAACTTCCCGCATTCTCATAATCTTAAGGATATAATAAAAGGTAAGTTTAATAATAACAGCATTTAAGTGTTAGATAGCTGTTACTAATCATTGTAAATTCACCATTCTCTATCTGTGTATAAAATAAACAGCCTCCGATCGGAGAGTAAACCACCTAGCAGCAGCTTTAGCCACATTTAGGAAAAATATACTCTCTGTCAGCGCTGTAACGTTTAGAGGTTCACTTTCTGTGTTTTATAAAACAGTGTTTACGTGCTAGATAACCGTTATAAGTCATTGTCAATTTACCATTCTCCAACTGTATTCAAAGGAACCAGCCTCTGATCATGAGTAAACCAGCTAGCAGCAGCTTTAGCCACAGTTAGGAAACATATACACCGCCGCCTGTCAGCGCTGTAACGTTAGAGGTTCACTCTCTGTATTTTATAAAACGGTGTTTACGTGTTAGATAACCGTTATCAGTCATTGTCAATTTACCATTCTCCAACTGTATTCAAAGGAACCAGCTTCCGATCATGAGTAAACCAGCTAGCAGCAGCTTTAGCCACAGTTAGGAAACATATACACCGCCGCCTGTCAGTGATGTAACGTTTAGAGGTTCATTTACCGGTGAATCATTATTTTTTATAAGTTTAGAAAAAACAAGACAAAAGCCACAAATAACAGTTGGGCTTGACGATATTTCTGTTTTTCCAGCAACAAAATGCGCATCTCCATGCACTGTTCATGTTTCTGTCACTGCTAACTGTCACAGAGTCTCTCCCAAAGACGCAAAGAAGGAATAAAAATAAATACACAAGAAAATATTAATGTGCAATGATTTGGATAAATAACTTTAATCTGATTACTGGATTTGAAATACGAACTCGTTAGATTATTCGTTACCGAAAAAGTGGTCCGATTAAAGGCATTACAAAGCAGCGGCGGCACCGGACATCTCTGCTTATAACAAACAAATCCCTATTTTATGGGATGAGTGGCAACTCCAGTCTATAATTTAATAATCTGATCAAGATTAGAGCCTAAAACGTTATAGTTCAAAAACAGTAAAAAGTTCTGGTTAAGGAACAGTTATGTCACGTAGTTAGCTAGCTAACAAAATTCACTAATGCTAAGCTAACGGTTACGCAAAACAAAAATACCTACCTTCATAGTCAAACAGGTATTGTTCGGTGAAGAATTTGTAGCCTTTGTCTAATTTAGATTTTTTTGTCAGAGAGAACTGGTTTGCAAATCGTGATATATCTTCAAATCTTATTTTAGGCAAATGTTTTAGAGACTGTGTAAACTCCATGCTCCGGTGATCTGTCTGATCAACATATGCTGTCAGATTTATACATCTCTCTCTCTCTCTCTCTCTCTCTCTCTCTCTCTCTCTCTCTCTCTCTCTCTCTCTCTCTCTCTCTCTCTATATATATATATAGTTACGGCCCGGCTCAGATGGCCGCAACAAAAGTAGGGAGGACACGGCAAACCCAACGGTTTTAACCTCTTGCGAGGCATTTATTAAAAAACACAAGGTGTCAGCGCCGCCTCTGAGTCCGGATCGTCTGCTTCTGTTGTCAGCCGGCCACACACACCAATTGATGGAACGGCGCTCCTTATATACCATCCAGGTCTGGGAGGCACCTCCCACAATCAAGGACCTAATGGAAAAGCAGCCTGCACTATACAGCACACACATACAACAGCACCGCAGGGCCGTCACACCCCCGCCCATAAAAAAGCAGGTTCCTATATGGAACCCTGCGCCAACCTAAATTCACCACAAGTGCAAGGCAAGCCCAGTCACCATTAACATGTTGCTTTTTCCCACATATTATACTTAGCCAAGTTGATGTTAAATGTACAGGTTCTTTCCTCAGTTCACTCTCCAGACCAGCAACTGGTGCACTCAGAAGCTCTTTTAAGGAACAAAGAAAGGGAACAGGAAGTAAAACAGGCACAAAAAAAACAAACATGCTACAAAAGTGGGGCGCGCGATAACGCATCGGCCATGACATTGTCTTTTCCTTTAATGTAATGAATATCCAGATTGTAGGACTGCAGGAACAATGACCAGCGAATCAAACGCTGATTTGGACATTTCAGTGATGACAGGAACGTCAGCGGATTATGATCGGCCTGCCAATACCCAGGTCATCAGTCTGTGTAAGGACAGCTCCAGCACCCACGTGACTGGCGTCCACGTAGAGCTGGAAAGGATGTCTAAGACGTGGTGCAGCCAATACAGGAGCAGCACAGAGGAGCCTTTTCACCTGCTCAAAAGCCTGTTGACAAATGGTAGACCACTCAAACTTTACGTCCTTGCGCAGCAAATTTGTCAGCGGCACCACCACAGATGAGAAGTTCCGACAAAAACATCTGTAATATCCCACCAGCCCAAGAAAACGCATTAGCTCCTTCTTTGAAGCAGGAACAGGAAACTGCTCTACCGCCTGAACCTTTGCTGCAACAGGGCGGACCTCACCTTGGCCAACCACACGACCTAAATAGGTAACAGTCGCCCTTCCAAACTCGCATTTGGCCAAGTTAACCGTTAACCTTGCCCCCGCCAAACGAGTGAAAAGCTCCCGGATGCGCTCCACGTGCTCTTCCCACGTGTTGGAATACACCACCACGTCGTCCAAGTAAACCGCACAACCAGTCATGTCACCAACCACTCTGTTCATTAGCCTTTGAAACGTCGCCGGCGCATTTCTCAGACCAAACGGCATTACAGTATAAGAATACAAGCCTGTAGGTGTAACAAACGCCGACACTTCACGTGCACGCTTTGTCAATGGCACCTGCCAGTAACCTTTAAAAAGATCAAATTTACTGACAAAGTTAGCAGAACCCACCTGGTCGACACAATCATCCATTCTCGGTAACGGGAAACAATCTGGTTTTGTAACAGCGTTAAGCTTGCGAAAATCCGAGCAGAAACGCGGAGTGTTATCAGACTTGGGAACCAGAATACAAGGTGATGCCCAACTGGACATACTCGGTTCTGCAATCCCATTACGAAGCATGTAATCCACTTCAGCATCCAAGCGTTCGCGCTTCTCCAGATTCACCCTGTAAAATCGTTGCTTTATGGGTTTAGAGTCTCCCACATCCACATCGTGTTCAATCAAATGTGTACGACCAGGCGTGTCCGAAAATAGGCATGGAAATTCTCTTATCAGCTCTGCTAACTGCATAGCATGACCTGCAGGTAAGTGAGCCAACAACGTGTCCAATTTACTCAAAGTTTCAGAGTTTTCAAGACGCCCATGAATCAGGGAGCTGTCCAACCCATCCATGTCACCGTCATCCCCCACAGGTGACAGAGCGCTGTCCGTGGTGCTGAAAGTCTCGCTCCTCCCAGCAAGGTTGTCTACGGCACACGCAGGCGTGGCAACATTACTCTCTGGCTGAAATAAATCAACATCACGAGCATAATACGGTTTTAATATGTTGACATGACACAACTGGGTTTTCATTCTCCGCTCTGGCATAGATAGCAGATAGTTCTGATCGGAAACCCGCTCCAGAACTGTATACGGACCAGTGAACTTCGCCCGAAACGGAGAAGTCACGACTGGACACAAAGCCAACACTTGATCGCCCGGCAGAAATATGCGCGCCTCAGCACGCCGATCGAACAAGCTTTTCATTTTCTTCTGCGCCACAGTCAATTTCTCCTTAACGAGTTCCCGTGCCAAATATAAGCGTCTTCTGAAACCATTAACATAATCCACCAGGTTTTTCGGTGGAGCAGGCTCTGTCAGCCCGTCCGCCACCACAGCCAACGGACCCTTCACGGTGTGCGCAAAAACCAGTTCATTCGGGCTAAACCCGGTGCTTTCCTGGGTTACCTCCCTGGCGGCCAGCATTAGCCAAGGCAAACCTTCCTCCCAGTCACCCGCCAGTTCTGTACAGTAAGCGCGCAGGAGAGACTTCAGAGACTGGTGGAAGCGCTCTAAGGCCCCCTGACTTTCTGGGTGATACGCTGTCGCTTTACTATGTCGCACCCGTAGCTGTTTCAGAACCTGACTGAACAAATGAGATGAAAAATTAGTTCCTTGGTCAGACTGTATTACTTTAGGGATGCCAAACACCAAAAAGAACTGAGTGAGTGCACGTACAACTGACTTAGCAGTAATTGTACGTAACGGATAAGCTGCTGGATAACGTGTAGTTTGACACATCACAGTGAGCAGATATGATGACCCAGCCTTTGAGCGGGGTAACGGGCCCACGCAGTCGATCATCAAATGCTCAAATGGTTCAGAGGTGGCAATAATGGGGCTTAAAGGAAACGGTTTCAAAACCTGATTAGGCTTGGCAATGAGCTGACAGACATGACACATTTTAATATAAGACGAAACGTCCTTTTTAAGACGCGGCCAGAAAAAATGTCTCAGAACCCGGTCATACGTTTTGCGCACACCAGAATGGCCAGCCTCGTCATGAGCAACTTTTAACACTGCGGAGCGGAGTTTACTGGGAACCACTACCTGAAACACCGGCTCACCCACAATGGCAGCATGTGGTGACCATTTCCTCACCAACAACGCGTCCTGCAGGAAGTATCCACATGCACAGTCCGTTATTTCACTCAGCGGGCGCACCTGATCGAAAAGAGTCTTCAAAGAAACATCAGCTTGCTGCTCCGCCGTGAACGCACTGCAAGACAGAGACACAGGAAAACTGGACAAAGGCAAATTAATTTTAGTCGCACATTTCTCCTCTTTCCCGCTCCGCGCGCGCGCCATGGCCCGAGTAACTGCGCATGCGGTAAATACATCTGAGAATTCCCTGTGATTCTCATCAACCTGAGAAATGACTCGCTCAACTGGCTCCGTCGTAACCAGGCCATCCCACGGCACAGTGTCCGCCCACAAACGCGTTCCAGCTAAACCGTTACCCAAAATCACAGAGACTCCATCAATTGGCAAAGCAGGGCGCACAGCTAATTGTGCGACACCAGTAAATAGTTCGCACTCGAGAGACACTTCATGTAATGGAACAAACATTACGTTTAATCCCATTCCCCGAATCGGAACACAGGCACCTGTCTCAGACTCTGCCGAGAACGGCAACACGTCAGCTCTAATGAAAGAATCAAACGCCCCAGTGTCTCTCAGAATCTTAACTTGAACCCTTTCCCCGCCGTTTGGCAGTAACACAAACCCCTCACGAATGAAAGGCAGATACGAGTCACCTACTTCAGAAGAGCGAGCGCTCCTGGTGGTCATTGAAGGACTCCGCACCGGCGCAGCCAAGCCAACTCCTTCAGGAGCAGTGTGAAACTTTTTCGTTTCAATCTTGAGCTGATGACAATTCGCTTTAATGTGTCCACGTCTGTGACAGTAGTGACAAACCCGACTATCTTGGACCGGACTTTTAAACTGTCTCGCCTCAATTTGCGTAGCGACACCAACCCGATCAATGCGGTTCACGTTCCGCCCAAAAAATGGGTTGAAACCCACATGATCTGAAAAATCCTTATGAGTCAGCACGTAATCGTCTGCCAACACTGCAGCCTCTGACACATTCTTAACTTTCTGCTCATTTACGTAAGTTGCGATGTTTTCCGGTAAGCCATTTTTAAATTCCTCCAACAAAATCAGGTCGCGGAGCTGATCAAAGTTCCTAACGTCCTGTGCAGCGCACCACCGATCAAATAAGGCTGTTTTAATACGGCCAAATTCAGTGTAACTTTGAATGGCGGCTTTCTTACAGTGGCGAAAGTTTTGTCTATATGCCTCAGGCACGAGTTCATAGGCTTTCTCCACTGCACTCTTCACTTTATTATAATTTAAACTGTCACCAGCTGACAGCGAAGCATAGGCTTCCTGCGCTTTACCAGTAAAAACGCACTGCAAAAGCAGCGGCCAAACCTCCTGAGGCCACTTCAGTGTCTTTGCCACACGTTCAAACAAGACGAAATATTTATCCACATCCAACTCCGTAAACGGTGGAATCAAGCGAATGCATTTGTTTACGTCAAACTCTGCCCGCGCAGAACTACCATCCTGATCAACAGAAACGCGCGCAGACTCGCGTTTCGCAGCAGCCTCCAATTCCAATCTGCGCATCTCCACTTGATGGTGCAGCTCTCTCTCACGGAGCTCCAAACGACGCATTTCCAACTCCAACTCCATTTTACGTACCTCAGCGTTAGACGCCCCAACTTCACCCAAGGTGGTTGGTTCGGGAGGTGGCAAAATGTGTTGCTCAACCAACGCGGCATACAGTCGCCTTTCAATAACCTCCTTTTTCTCCTGCTTAACCAGAGGTACTTCAAACTGAGCAGCAATAGCTATGAGATCATTTTTAGTAGCCACACTAAACTTCTCCAAAGAAGGCTCAGCTACAAAATCGTCCAGATCAAACTCCATTCTTAAGCAAAACTGTAATCGCACACCACAGGAAGAGAAAAAACAAGCGAAACTGCAAATACAGTGAAAAGTGAAAGTAAATGGAAACCAGTGCACAACGGGCCCAAAGTAATTATGTCCCCACTATACTTAACCTGCCTGCCACGACTCACCTGCCTAACTAATTCCTGGCACTTCACGTGGATCGGCGGCGGGTTTATTAAGCACTAACCCAGTAAGAAATTAATCTCACGGAATGCCCCCGAGATCACTGCTTGCACAGTGAACGCTAACCGCAAACCCCCACGACACTACCAACAGAAGAAACAGGTGAAGTCTAAAGCGACAGCACCTCTTAGCCTAGCAGGAGACACAATCACTAGAACAGAACCAACATTGATGCACAAGCCCCAAAACATTCCACTCACCTGCATACCAGACCAATCCACCAAACAGGCCACAGCTGCCCACAACAAACAAACCGGTTAAGAAAGCCGCGGCCCACCTACAACGATGATGTCACCGCGTACTCCTACAAATAGGAAAAAGATCAATGAAACACGTCATGCACTCAAACCAACAAATTTCCAAACGGTAGAAATTTAAGTTTTGACGAGCCCCCATTTGTTACGGCCCGACTCAGATGGCCGCAACAAAAGTAGGGAGGACACGGCAAACCCAACGGTTTTAACCTCTTGCGAGGCATTTATTAAAAAACACAAGGTGTCAGCGCCGCCTCTGAGTCCGGATCGTCTGCTTCTGTTGTCAGCCGGCCACACACACCAATTGATGGAACGGCGCTCCTTATATACCATCCAGGTCTGGGAGGCACCTCCCACAATCAAGGACCTAATGGAAAAGCAGCCTGCACTATACAGCACACACATACAACAGCACCGCAGGGCCGTCACATATATATATATATATATATATATATATATATATATATATATATATATATATATATATATATATATATATGACATATATATATATATGAAATAGACAACTTTATCATTACTTACTATGTACACCGGAACTAAGGATACACAGCTTCGAGCCAAAACGGAAGTTGTGTGACGTCATGTGAAAAGGGTCTATTGGAGGACAGTGAAAATATTGCATTTGAATTTTGAAAAGTCGAATTTTTTTATATGCTGAATTTTTTTAACACTGAAAATTTAAACTGTGAAAAATATGTATATTGAAAATTTGATCACTTTGAAATAGGAATGTGAATTTTTTTAATACATGAAAATTGCAACCATGTACAAATAATGACACTGAATTTTTTTTTCATGTACAAATAATAACACTGCAATTTTTTCATGTTAAAAATATATTCTGAATTTATTTTAACACTGAAAAAGTTAGCACTAATATACAACATTCAAATTTCAGAGGCATTTTTTATTCAAATTCTGATGGCACATATTTACTTCCATATACATGGTCCATGTACCATTCAATCCATTGTTTCCTAAATGAGAATAATAAAAAAAAACTTTCTTATTTATTGTCAACAATATATCAATGTTTTTATGCATTATTGACTTTATCTTCACTATCCTCAAACATTTAATCACTTTCCTAAAGTAATGGCATAAGTCATTTTTTACCTTTTACCTTTACCTGATTTAGGGGGAAAAAAAGAAGATTATATATACAGTAAAGACCAAACGTTTGGACACACCTTTCTAATTCAATGGGTTTTCTTTATTTTTATGACTATAAGGCAGGAAATCCCACTTATTAACCTGACAGGGCAGGTTGGCCTATGAAGTGAAAACCATTTCAGGTGACTACCTCTTGAAGCTCATCAAGAAAATGCAGAGTGTGTCAAAGCAGTAATCACAGCAAAAGGTTGCTACTTTGAAGAAACTAGAATATAAGGGGTATTTTCTGTTGTTTTACACTTTTTTGTTTAGTGCATATTTCCACATGTGTTATTCATAGTTTTGATGCCTTCAGTGTGAATCTACAATGTCAATAGTCATGAAAATAAAGGAAACTCATTGAATTAAAAGGTGTGTCCAAACGTTTGGTCTGTACTGTATACACACACACACACATATATATATATAATGAATATACTACATATATATATACACTATGTGTATATATATATACATAGTATACGTATATATACATATATATTTATATATATACTATGTATATATAGAGATAACATATATATTATCTATATATACACTATATATATATATATATATATATATATATATATATATATATATATATATATATAAAAATTCCCTTCTCACCCACCGCGGGTGGTTCTTATCCTCTGAGCTCGGGTCCTCTACCAGAGGCCTGGGAGCTTGAGGGTTCTGCGCAGTATCTTGGCTGTGCCAAGGACTGCACATTTCTGGACTGAGATGTCTGATGTTGTTCCTGGGATCTGTTGTAGCCATTAGTCCAGTTTGGGGGTGACTGCCCCGAGGGCCCCGATGACCACAGGCACCACTGTGGTCTTCACCTTCCAGGCCTTCTCCAGTTCCTCCCTGAGGCCCTGGTATTTCTCTAGTTTCTCGTGGTCCTTTTTCCTGATGTTGCAGTCGCTTGGTATTGCTACATCTACCACAACGGCTTTCCTCTGTTGTTTATCCGCTACGACAATGTCTGGTTGGTTCGCCATTACCATTTTGTCTGACTGGATCTGGAAGTCCCACAGGATCTTAGCTCTGGCGTTCTCCGTCACCTTTGGGGGTGTTTCCCACTTTGATCTCGGGGTTTCCAGTCCATATTCTGCACAGATGTTTCTGTACACTATGCCTGCAACACTATGCCAATATATATATATATATATATATATATATATATATATATATATATATATATATATATATATATTGCAGTCGCTGCAAACGTCAACCTTTGGATATGGTTGACGTTTGCTAGCGTCCCCTCGAACCGATCTCTTTTCCTTTGACTGGTCTTTTAATGTCGATATATATATATATATATATATGTATATATATATATATATATATATATACATATATATATATACATATACTATGTGTATATATACATAGAATATGTATATATTTATAAAGATCACCACCCCTTTCTTGCAAAAAGATGATCTAGGTAAATATATAAATAAATAAAAATAAATTGGTGGCAAAAGAAAAATCACAGAGGTAATTATTTTTGTAGGGTGGATATTTGTAAAGACCACGTTTGATTTGGATTTTTTTTAAAATAAGTTTTATAAAACTTATATCTTTGATGCGAAGATAAAGTCAAAAACATACAAAACACTGATGCATTACATTTTTAATCTCACGTGAAAATGAATACAAGACTTTTTATTATTATTATTATTTTCTGTTTTTATTATAGATATTTGTTTAAAAAAGACAATTTAAGTAATATGGCGTAATTTGCTTCTGTGCTGCACTACCTGATCTTACCACCAGAGGTCAGAGTGAGTTTTATCTTAAGATGGAGTACAATGCGGAAAACATGGAGTGGGACGTTCCTGGTGTGTACTTAAGTAACAGCCGCAGGAAAAAACAGAGCAAACAAGACTAATGAGGTATAAACTAAACCCAACCCCCCCCCCCCCCCCCCCCCCACACACACACACACACCCCCACACACGCCCACACACACACACACACATTGGTTCAGTGTGTTCTTACTGCAAAACGTCAGACAAGCTGTTCGCTCCTGCACTGACTCATCCACTTAGTGGAAGTCTTTAGGCATAAATGTCTGTGTGCAACTACTGAGGAAGTACATCTAGTCAATGTAGCGCATCTTCAGAGATTAAAAGCCTCTACATAAAGTATCGATATGTATTTATGACGGGAATTATAACTCAGAACGTCAAATGAAGGAATAAATAAATGTTAGATGGGTTAATAAAAAATATAAAGGCCATTTAAAGTAATTTTTCTCCAAAGATTTAACAGTGTCACATCTAAATAAATGCACCACAAAGAAAAACATATTTGCCCTCTTACAGAATTATGTGCTTTTGCTATTTTGACACACTTTTTATTTATTTATTTATTGTTAATCCTTTATTTCTACAGGAAACTCTCTGGAGACGCTTTGTCTCATTTAAAGAGACCTGCTAAAACAACAAATAACATAAAATAAATAAACTGACTTGAGCAGCAAGAAACGGTTAGATTTGTTTAAAAAAAATGCTTGGGCCAGAAAACAGGTTTTGTTCTTTGGTTTCAATGTATAGCATTTAATTATGCTGTAAAATAATTGTAAAACATAAAGGTACATATTTCACGGATTCCGCCTATCACGGGTTCTTTTCGGAACGCAACCCCCGCGAAAAACGAGGGTTCACTGTATTCATATTATTATTACTAAGAATAATAATTATTATTAGAAACAAGTTCAAAATGTTTTTTCCATTATCCATATCTAATGTGCACAAAATCTTTTTGTACTGTGGGAGGAAGCCGGAGTACCCGGAGAGAACCCAGTCATGCACATGGAGAAGATGCAAACCTGCCGTACTAAAGATCAGGAGGAGCGTGACAGATGGGACAGGCTGGGAATCAACATAAGGGGCAACAAAGCTTTTTAAGGTAACGTCTCCGTTGACTTTCGCTCATTGCAGCGAGACGTCTTCTTTCTTCGTTGCAAACATCGCAACCTGGTAAAATTGGTTGTCTTGGGACCTTGGGATATGGTTGACGTTTGCTAGCGTCCCCTCGGACCGATGTCTTTTCCTTTGTTAGGTCTTTTAATGTTGATTCAGGAGAAGTTTGGGTTTTCTGCTCAACCGTCTCCTTTCCAGAGCAAACGTTCGCAGGCGGAGACTTTTGCTCTGAAGAGCAAACAGCTGAGTTTTTGGACTCAACTGTTTGCTCTTCAGAGAGACTGGAAGAATCTCTGTCTTCTACTGAGGTCTCCTCTGAAACCTCACTGCAAACGTCTGATGCGTTTTCTCTGGCCAGAGAACGCAGGGAATCCTTCTCCGGTTTCCCAGATGGAGGACTCAAAAGACATTCCTCAAACATGTCGTACTCGGAGACGGTGCGCTCATCCTGATGGTTCACGTTTTTCTCCCGGCAACCTTCTCCAGCCGGAGAAGGTTTGCAAAGATAAGCGTCAAACTCATCATACTCCGTGCTCTCGTCCTTGTAGTCAGAGGTTTCAAATTTGACACCTGGCAGCAGTTGGTTAACAACTTTTTTAACTCCAGTTGTAATAAAATATCCAGCGGCAAACGTCAGTGGGAAAAAAAAAGTGACTAACACTTCTTCCATTTTAAAATCGTAGTAAAACACAGAGAGACCAAGAGCTGCTCGTAAAATACCTGATGTTTTGAGATGGAAGCATTTATAACCCCAGATGTTCTTTGATCTATGACATAGATCTATGTCATTGAAGATGTCATAGCAACAATGACCTCACTGTAGTTCTGGGGGAATGTCTGGCTTCTGATCATTGCTATGGAAACGGTCAGGTCAGTTCTGCACGACTCAAACTATTAACCCTTTGCAACTGCGTCACTTAATCATTCGAGGCGAATGATTAATCATGACGGACGTTGGAAGTGTATATTTCAGGAGGCTGGGGATTAAAACAGGGATTTTAATTGTTAAATATTAAGTTTAGATTGACAATGGTATATTAAAACCATCAATTTAAGTAGGTTTGTCATCATTCTGTCAGGCTTAAAATTTTGAATCGTGACTTAAAAATATCTTAAAAGTAAAATTAAATGTAACTTACAGGCATTTGCTGCTGCTGCTGCTGTTGTAAAATGTGACAAGAAATGTTGCCTGCTTGGAGAAGAGCTACAAAGAAATAATTTTGGTTTAATAATTTTATAACTCTGTTAGTACAGAGGAGGGCTGAGTTGGCAGTTGAAAAACTACAATGATGGAGGAACTCTGAGTTACTACAGAAGGAGGCTGAATGTTTGGGCATTATATAACTGATTTAACCCAACCACTGTTACACATGGGATTAGTTTGGCCCTTTGAAATGAAGCTTACTGAAAATTTCAAAATAAAAGCCTTAATATTCCTCTCAGGCTGGTGCGCTGCCTAGCGCAGCAAGGCAATGCATTAGCATTAGCACAAATATTAGCATTTCACTTCCTTCCACTATGATCCTTTTCCCTAACATAAGCATTTTAGCTATTTCTTATACATTAGCTATGTTCAGTACACTCAATGGAGGAAGTGAATGCAAGACAACATGCTAGTGATACCCACATGCTACTCAGCATTCATGCTAACATTAGCATTTTGACTCATTTTAGCTTATGCATTAATTTTAACATACTGAATGTTGCAGGTCCATGTTAGTCAACATTCTTGTGGTTCTCCACATGCTGCTTTGTAATTTTTTAGCTAAGCTTAGCATTGATGCTAATTTTTAGCATCAGAACGCTGGGTCCCAAGCGACCGGCACACTTTGGCAGGCCCCGGTTAAATTTCTTCAGGAATTTTCTAGTTCTACTATATTCTGTACTTCCACGGTGACAATCTTCATATTTAGCATGGTTTTTTTTTTACCCCTCAATTCACTTACAAAATGCATCTTTCGAATCAAAATCCACATATTTAAAATCAAAAGGATGGATGAAAGTTTTCAGAGTAACAGGTTTGCAACTTTTCAGTCCTAAAAGGTATTTTTGTCTTCAGTCCAGCTAAATAACACGGGAGCTGCAAATATTACCTGACTTAAAAAATATAAAAATAAAAAAAAGTTTTGATTAATACCTACTACATTAAATCTGTTGTTAATTTTAAAAAAAAAACAGTATTTATTCCGAATTCCAGATTTTTAAATACAGAGAAATATGAAACTTTTTCTGACAGATGATGGCAACATTTTCTTAATATCAATATTTGCTTGTTGTTTCCATCCAAGTAAAAGAAGATCAAAATAAAAATTAATTGTGCTTTTAGTGTCATTGTTTTGTATAAGTGAAACAATGACACTTAAAAAAACTGAAAAAGAAAAAAAACCCTGCATTTTCTTTTCTTTTAAAAAAAAAAAAACTTTAGCTGTCTACCAGTTCTAGTGAAAGTTTGTACGAACCATGTCCGGCTCTGGAGCCCGCAGGTCACAGAATACTGATCTAGAGAGTGGAATAGGGTAGTGTTTTTCAAACTGAGGGCCGTGGCCCTCAGGGTTGCCGCCGGGGACGATAGGAGGGCCTGAGGAAGTTGGAGGGCAGATGAGAAAAAACTAATTAAGCTAATAAATGTTTTAATGTTTTTATCATCAAATATTCAATTCAACCATTATTATAAAATATAAGTCAAAATAGTTGATTGAGATGTTATTTGCTCACCAAGTTAGCATCGCTAGCGAGAGACGGAAAGGTTCTTGACAAGAAAAACACCGAAGGAAGCATCCAGCAGCTCTGCTGTGAGGGAAACTAAGGCAAAATAAATCCCTAAGAATTCATGGGAAATTAAAATCAGAAGGTAAGACACCACATTTATGTTAAACAAATGTAATAATTCATGAACAATGAACAAAAGCAAGAAAGAAACTCTAGAAGTTGATGTTTCTTTACATATTTTGTCTGTGAGTTCACAAAGGGCGACCCAGTCTAGAAACCAATCCTGATTGGGAATAAAGTATAGAAACAGAAATATTATCCCCTATTTTATTTTCTTATCCCCTTCTGACCCAGATCTCAAAACAATGTACATAATATTCCAGACTTTTCCAGACGGTACAGGAAACCTGGAGGTCAGCAGGCTCCGCTCTCCTGTTAGGTATCCCGCGGCTCAGGCAGCGTTCGCAGAAGTGACAGAATCAGAAAGACAGCGAGGCTTTGTGTGGACGAGAGGAGCCTGACGGTGCGAGGGGAGAGTTTTGTCTGCTGGTCAGGGTTTACACAGCGAGCAAGCGGCAGAACAAACCACTGCCATCAGCACTAAGACGGCCCGGCCCTCTGACAGCCGGCCAAACGGTTCCACAGCCACATTTAATCCCGCTAAAACACAGCCTGCTTACTGGGGCTGTTTTCCCCCCGGAGTCAGTCTGGGCAACTTACTGACGCAGCAGCTCAGGGGAAAAGGATTTCTTTTCTCTTTTGTTTTCACAGTTGTTGTTTTTTCTTCGTACAAAAATTCTGGAATTTTTTTTTTTTTTTACTATTAAAAGTACAAAAGTGTACAGAAGCCATGGTTGGATGGCTCTGCAGAATTTTTTTCCGATGTCTTTCTCGAGATAGAGAGTCAATTTCCAGGTTGTCTTGAGATGTCGAGTTAATTTCCCATTTTCTCCAGATGACTAGGCGGTTTCCGCATGTTTTTCTCGAGATTACAAGAAGATTGGTGTGAGCTGAACATGATTCTAACTCGTCATCTCGAGAAAATCATCGGGAAAAGTACGTGCGGAAAACTGGAACTTAACTCGTTATCTCGAGAAGACCGGCGTGAAAAAGGATATGCGGAAACCGTCCGTTCTCGGCTTCCATAAAACATCACCTAGTCACGGTGAAAAGGAAGTAAGCTCCCTCTGATTATGGAATATGATCTGATTTTTAGTCAGTTCTTCATCAGATGGAACCAAAGTTAAAAAGCTGTTGGTGTAAAAACTCAATACACCCTGTGATTTAACAGCTTTACCCATAAGAGCAGTAACTTCATAGACTGACAGTTAGTTAGCTAGTCGGCTTCCTAGCTAGCTAAAGTCAGACAGACAGATAGCTAGTTAGCTAGTTGGCTTCCTAGCTAGCTAGAGTCAGACAGACAGATAGCTAGTTAGCTAGTTGGCTTCTTAGCTAGCTAGAGTCAGACAAATAGATAGCTAGTTAGCTAGTCGGCTTCTTAGCTAGCTAGAGTCAGACAGATATATAGCTAGTTAGCTAGTTGGCTTCTTAGCTAGCTAGAGTCAGACAGATATATAGCTAGTTAGCTAGTTGGCTTCTTAGCTAGCTAGAGTCAGACAGATATATAGCTAGTTAGCTAGTTGGCTTCTTAGCTAGCTAGAGTCAGACAGCTAGATAGCTAGTTAGCTAGTCGGCTTCTTAGCTAGCTAGAGTCAGACAGACAGATAGCTAGTTAGCTAGTCGGCTTCCTAGCTAGCTGAATAGCCAGTCAGAAAGCTAGCGATCTGTTCCTTCTACTTCCTATAGTATAGATTGTCTTATTATCCATAATATATTTTTTATCAGAAAAGCAGACACTACCACAACAAAAAAGCAAAGCATAAATCATCTTGCTGTTTGCTCACACCTCAACAACAACAACAGCTTTTCCTGCCTCTTCCCCTCAGATGGGTCAGCGTGGGCTGGTTCCACATTCTTGGACGCTCCCCTGAAGATCTCCTTCTGCGTCTGGCGCTGATGAGGTCATCGCTGCGTGGGCGGCCTGAGCCATATGCTGCCTCAAAACTGTGTGAAAGTCCTAATCTCCAGCAAGGACCACTCAACTATGTTTTACTTTTTCTCGAGTAAACATGAAGCAGTGCTGCAGGTTTTGGACTTGTGACCAGTTAGTTTGGTATATTTAAGCTGAATCCCTTGTTCTCTGTTTTTCACTGCATCTATCAGATCACATGTAAAGGAGGTGTTGATCCTTTTGCTAGGATCGATTCTTTAGTCTCCATTTTTGTTTTTCGACAAATGAAGGAGCTGGTGACCTTTGCTGCCCTGCCATGGTAACGCGCCGCTGTCTGTGGTGCTGAATTTGAGACCAGGTCGTTTCATCCACAGTTTTCTTTTTCTTTTTTCATCTCTCTCTGTTGATTTTACGAAAACCAATCGGCATCTCTGATCTCTGATCTGACAAATGCATGCCCCCTGCAGCGTTGTGACAATTGCGTGGGACCTGGGCTGGGTGTTCACCACATTCACAGAAGTAGAACCCCACCAACACACACACACACACACACACACAGAGAGAGAGAGAGAGAGAGAGAGAGAGAGAGAGAGAGAGAGAGAGAGAGAGAGAGAGAGAGAGACCTCCACTCGGGAACAGGAGGAGGGGCGGTAGGGGAATCCCAGGGAAGATTAGAAATATCGCGTTATTGCTTTTCGCTTCTGTCACTCCATCCGCTTCCCGGTAAGTTAACATAAAAAAAACCAAACAAACAAAAAAACTATGAATGAATGAACGAAAGAAAGCAAAGAGGGAAGTGGGTGCGTGTTTTGCGGGAGGAGGCGCTCAATGTTTACGGCAGCGGAAGAAGCAGATCTGCGGCGGAGGAGCTCAGTGAGGATGAGCGGCGCGGCTCCTGTACCCGGTACCACGCACCCCTGATGAGGAACAACGGCGTTTGTGGACGCGTCGCTCTTTGTGTGCAGATGCGGAAACGCGCCGACACATTTTTGGCTCTAACAAAAGACGACGAAGAAGAAGAAGAAGGACAAAAGAAACGGACCGGATGAACTTTGATTCGGACCAGCCCGCATGAGGCCTCTCTGGCGCCCAGCTGGACAGCGCCGAAGCCCCGCAGAAGTCCAGGATGCTCCCGGGATCCATGAGCGCGTAGAGGGCAAGCATGTCTGACCGCAGAGAGGCGCAGACCGCCACCACGCTGAAAGGAGTTGCGCCGTTTGTTGTGAGGATAGATTATAATTATTTCTTATTTCATTTTCTATGAGAAAGAGGAAAAAACAGAGCGAATGGCAACGCTTGACAAGCGCGTGCGTCCGCGGATTTCCTCTACGTGACCCCGGTCTCACTCAGAGTGCCGCTGTGTGTGTGTGGGTGTGTGTGTGTGTGTGTTTGTTTTTGTGGTGGACAGTTCGGATGCATTCGCCCTGCCTGCTCAAAGAGACATATCGGTTCAGGGTCAAAGGATTGATTTAGCGAGGCGAGGGGAAGCCCTGCATGCCCGCCTCGTTACGCCATGGATGACTCGGGGATAATCAGGCGCCGCAGGCTGCAGGTGAGCCGACCGCAGCAGGCTGGAGTTCTGCCTGATGGATGGAAAAGCTCTCTCTCTCTCTTTCTCTCTTCTTATTCTAAGTTTTGGTTTGTCAAATTTAAGTGTACAGTTTTCTGGCCAGTCATTTACCTTTAAAAAAAAACCCATGAAAAACATAATTTATTTATTTATATTTCTTTGCTTGAAATGTCCATTTCTTAAGGTGTTTTCACACCTGATAGTCCGGTAGACTCAGTTCGATTTGGGGAGCAACATTTTTCATACTGCACTGTGTGAAATGATCAGAGCTAGTCAAAAACAAACCAAAAAAAACTGTTCCCCTCCACGCCTGTGGTGGCGCTACACCATGAACCACTTAACGAAACTACATGAAAAACCTTAAAAGAAGAAGAGCGCGACTTCCTTCTTCTCAAAATGTAAACAACAATGAAGCGGCATCAGATTTTAGAGGTGGTTTCTCCCTCCAGTGCGAGGGCTAGCACGTTTGTTTTGGTTGTATTCACCCAGAATGCCCTGCGCCGCAGTCCGTTTCCTGCTGGTGGATGGGTCCATTTTCACAGTAGAGAAGTGGCTAGTTTTTTTAATTGAATTTAATTTTTTAGACCCTTGCAAAGGTAGGTAGGATCGGTTTCGCATGCAAGTATCAGCTGATCGCCAATCTCCCAAGATTAAGGGAACTGTAGCAGATTTATCGGTGCGCCTATAACACACCCTCTTCACGAACCAGAAGACTGCGATCCGGATCCTATCAAATCATGATTCTGCCACCACCATGTTTCACAGTGCGGATAACCAGTTAGATTTCTGCCACACTGAAGAAAAGCAATGTGATTCTGCATGATTCTGCCATTACCATGTGTTTCATCAGAAGAAACTAAGATTGGCCTTTTTTGGAAACACATACGCCTAGTAGGTTTGGCATTAAACAGGATTATGAAAATGCACTCTATGCCCAGTCGAGCCTTTTAGAGGTTTGTTTCTTTACACTTTTTTATAGGGGCAGTGTTGTGTAAAATTGACTTTTTTTTAGCTTTACAACATGTTATAATGTTATTCCCTCATCACAAACATTCCTGGAGTGTTTCTTTTGTTCTTTCTTGCATGTTTAAGAACTCCTTTAATCTCCATGGCAACTATTCAGTTATGCAAAACGCCTGGTTGGACCTAGCCCCGCCTTCGAGGACAAAGCTCCTCCTCAGAGCTGAAGTTTCCAAGCTTCCGTCTCACAGAGCAGCCCTCCCCCACTCAGCTCCTTCAGACTAGCCAGCAGCAATTAGCAAACACCTGATGGAACTGCGCATCAGCTGAGCTCATTATAGGAGCCACTTCTGGGTGAAACTCTGGTAAAAACAAAACGTGGTTAAAGGGTTAATAGAGGAGCCATGTTGTGATGACTTCCTGAAGGCGGAGATTCAGAAATAGTAGGTTTTAAAGAGACAGAGGCCCAATTTCAAAGTGCTGAATTACAAAGTAAAATTTTCTTTTAACACATTTCTTGATATATACAGCATTTTTATAACAAGTGAAGTCAACATAGTTACTTGATTATGCTATAAAATGATGATAGTATCTGGCTGGAAATCATATAATAAAGCCCCTTTAATATGTCAGGAGATCTTCAATGAAAATTTAGTGGTCTACTAGCAAACTAAAATAGGTTCTCTATGGTTTTTCAACAGGATAACAATAAAAGAAACAAAGTCATGTTAATGGTGAAGTGCTTCATCAGACACAAATTCAAACTTCTTTCATGGCTATTTGACCTAAACTAAATCCGGCTGAAATCCTTGGGGTCAATTTGCAAACTGACTTATGACTGAGTTTGCAGAAATGTTTTGTTATTTTATTTTCAGATTAAAACAAGCTGATTATAAAACCACAAAGAAAACAAAGCTCTTCAAAAGAAGGCTTCCTTATACCTTTCTCTCCCCCCCAGACTCTCTGCTTAAGCCTATTGCCACAACGTGACCCGATTCCACTCCAAGACAGGAAGTTTCTGCGTGCCGTAATTCAGGTCACACACATTTAATGTTCTGATGCGTGCGGCTTTGCTCTCGCTCACCTAACGTCGGGGTTTAGCCTTCCCCGTCAACCCCCAACCCCACTCGGCACCGTCTGCTGCACTAGATCCACGTGGGACGGATGGGCACCGATGCGTGTCGATATGATGCGTCCAAACGACTGCGCTCATCTACTCCGAGGCAACCAGGGGTCACGACCCCGCCCTCGCCTTCTCCCTCGGCCCCTCCCTCCGCCACGTTGCGGTTCAGTCAAGTGAACTGAGCAGAGATGAGCAGGGGGCCTGCGGGCCATGTGTGTGGTTTGCGCGCAGCTCCCTCCCGCTGCGACGCATTTCATTTCCAAAACTGCGCGCTGGCGGCTTGTTTTGCTGAAACGGAGGATCATGACTCTGCAGTCAGAATTTTTGTCCGCCGTTAGCCGTTAGCCCACCAGTGCAAACACATATTCTCCATTACAACCATGGCGGCCATTTTGAAAAGCGTCCACCGTCAAAAGGAAACACAAGATCAAGGAATCATGATGCGCTGCGACTCGACACCGAACACATTCACCTAAATTCCCGGTTTCAGCGCGAAAATTGACTCGCCGTGACAACAAACATGGTGGCCATCTTGAAAAACGTCCCCACCATCTTGAAAAGCAACTTTAGCTGATATTATTCGATTCTCTGCTTTCACTACGCACTTTGCTACAACCTCGACTGAAATTGATCTTCCCAGGACATTATGTGATAAACATGAAGAGGCTGCACTGTTTTGTTTTTTTTCAAAACAACTCACGCTCAGATCGGTTAGAGAGTAGCTGTTAAAAAACAAGTCTTTTCAAAGATTCTCAATTTAACGTAGGTCTGAACTTGAACTGTTTCATTCGGACACGTGAATATTCTTGTATGGAAACATTTACCTGTATGTAAGTTTAAAGAGTATGGATGCTTTCTGTGTAAGAATAAGTGTTACGGTATAAAAGCATGCAGGCATTTTACGTCTACACACACATTTCATGTTCACATGTCATCTTTATGGCTGTGTGTGTATGAAATGGTTTGATGACAACTGATTGGATTTGCATGCTCTGTTAAGCTGCCATGTCAGTCCCTTGGGCCTCACTCTCTCTCACCAACACTCCCCCGCCCACGCACTCCCCCACCCACACACACACACACACACACACACACCCCTTCTTTCAGCACCATATGGTGACACACCCCTCTTCTCTGCGGCTGAGGTCAGAGGTCACAACCATGAGGCTTTTTCTCTGACATGACTTACATAACAAGAGCGTGGTCTTTGTGCCACCTAATAACACGCAGACAAGAACGCATACGTCTTTATTTTTCAAGGAAGTGGTCCAATTGATATCAGATCTTTAAAGAAAACATTAAAGCTTAGATTGTGATTGCATAAACCATATCAACCGTATTCCAGAAAGTTGCTTGCTAAAATCGGGCGACGTTTTTACGTGGAGCACTGACTGAAGCTTGTGAAGAGAAGACGTCCGGTTGGGTGTGTAAGTCAGTGCGCTTCAGTGACACAAACTTCAATCATAATTTCAGAATTATGATTTTTTTTTTTCCCAGCCATTGTTTACATCCTGCTTCCGGCGCAGAATCACGTTGCATTTCGCAGCGACGTAAAAGTCGGATTAAGTGCGACATGACCGTTCCGACTGCAGACGCTTGGAAAACTATCGGACACGTTTCTGATTTATCACCGCATGTGGAAGCGGCACGAATCGGATGTTTTATTTCATTTTTTTCTTTAAGATGGTGAAAAGATCGGAACCGGTCTGTTCAGACTGCCGTGAAAAAAGTCCGATTTGGGCTTCATTTGCCTGCGGGTGCGAAGGAACGATTCACATTTGCTCCCAATCTGTTTCTCAGACGAATCCTGGCTGCTTCTCATGTCGGTTAAAGTTGTGCTGCCCGTATGATGAGAGCCGCAAAGGTTTTATTGGGTTATCGTAGAACACAAAGAGCGCACAAGTCATCTTCCCCATGCGTACTCTCCGATTGATCGTTGTTTGTCTCCCGGCCAGCTCTCCACTGTCTGACAAAATGAACGGCCTCGCCGTCCTGAGTGAGCAGAGCACTTTATATTCATGCTGCTTAGCTAATCTTATTTTCTCATAACCTGGCTTCTCTTTCCTTTCCTTTTCCTCGTCTCATTTCTTCAGTCCAGAGTCGTAAGAGGTTTTTATGGCTGTAGCTTACGACCGCTTTTACTGGCTGCATCTAATGTTTGTCCCTGACTGGCCCATACTTCATCTCTAAGCACACCTTAAATCCCGTCACATTCTCACTTGCTAGTAAATTGGCAAGTGAACCGTTCAAATGTAAATCCCTAGGTGATGAGCAATGTGCTCAAACTTACAGCTTAACCCTTTGAAATTGTTCCCATTTTGATGTAACAACATTTCAGTATTTTACTTGGATTTTGTGTCATAAAGTGGAAAGAGAAGGACACATGCCTTTCAACAAACCTCCCAGCGTTAATACTTTTACAGAACTGCCTTTATTTGATCATTTGCTGTTACGGCTGTACTTACAGTTCCAACAAATCAGTGGTGGGCACCGCTAGTAAGAAAGTTAGCTGTGCTAAAGCCACAGAGCTAATACAAAGCTATACAAACAAGGTATTTAGCTGAAGCTAATGCTGAAGCGCTAAATTCAACCATATTTATAATCGCCAAAACTCCAACACAGATGTAGAACTTGATTAAAGTGAAATTTTAGAAAACAGACAGGTAAATTAGAGCCTTGGGATTTATCTGGAAGCTAAGTGAGCTAAATGTTTTCAAAGTTAGGCAAAATGCTAAAGCCCTAAATGAAAAATTAGCTCCACTATTGGAAGTGTTTCCATCACCGAGACGAAAGCATTCCTGCTCAACACCAGCTGTGTTCCAATTACAGATGTGCTCAAAACTTTGTCAACATTGCGCTGATGTAAAAAACGACATACAATTATGAAATTGTGAAATAAGAAACATGATTAAAATCATCCATGAATTAGTTTGTTCATGTTGTATGTCATTAAAAAAAACATACCACGCCATCTTCCTCCAACCACTTCCTGTCGTCGTCTCCTTCTTCGTAGACTGCACCAGCGGTAACATCCGATTGTTGATCTTGTGATGGCAAAAAAGACAAAAAACCAGAGCTTTTTAGACATTTTTGTGCTTCCTGATTTAATTTTGAAATGTCAAATTGCACATTATTATGGTGAATGGAAACACAGCTGGTGACCAATACCTTCAGCTAAAATGCAGTGACGCTAAAAACACCAAAAACAAAACCTCTGAGTGGGGTAGCTACTGTTTCACGACTTCGTACGTTAACGTTTGTGCGAATAGTGTCTCAAATAAGTGTAGCACCGTTAGTAATTATGAACTTTCTGCCCTAATATTGGTTTGTACATGGAAATACTTTTGCATCAGGCTCAGATACTCAGCTCTACTTAAGAGTGTATGAACACTGATGTTTCCCTTTATTCGTTCAATCCCGGGAACACGTGCTCACATGCTAACCCTGTCGGACCGACAGCCTGGAGCTAAAGGGATCAGACTATCATTTCTTAGCTCAAATCTCAGCTTTCTGGTCCCCCGAGGATCCAGCTAACCCTGGATCTACCGCGAGCTGTGGCTCAACTTAAAAAAACATGGTCAGGAATCAGAAGGTGCTTTGTGTAAACAACCGACCTACATCAACGGAGAGATTCATTAGCATTTAGTCTCAGCTGTGCTGATCCCTCGGCGTCCCACATCTGCTTTTAGTCTGCCGTTTTTCCAAGCTGCATCTGTGAACGCAGCGGCGTGGGGAAGGCAGCCGTGCAGTGAGCAATGAGCACGCTATTCCGTCAAGATAATTAAACCGCAGGAGAATCTGCTTTGAGCCACGGCCTTCAGAATATTTGGTCAGACCCACATATGAGGAAAGAAGCTTTTTTTTTTGTTCCAGTCGGTTTATATTGAATTTTTATCCTCCCTTTATTGAAATAGTGAGACTTTGAGCAGCAGCAGCTGTGGGAGTATTGCAAACTGTGACTTTTTTATTTGTTTGTTTTTTATTCAGGATGAAATCACTGTGGGACTTTATTAAGAAGAGAGGTTATCTAAACCAACCTGGCCCTCTGTCAAAAAGTTACTACACCCCCCAACCTAACAACTGGTTGTGTGCAACAACTTCTGCCACAAGCATTTGAAATCAGTGACGAAAAGATTTGTTAAATTATTGCAAAAAAAAATATTTTTTTTCACTTTTTCTTGAAACTTTTTTTTTGTAATTCAGCCCCAATGTCACAGCATGTCAATTGGTGAAACGTTACCATGTTGCGATGACTTCCTGAAGGCGGAGTTTCAGAAGGAGCTGGAGCTTCTTAAAGAGACAGACGCCCAATTTCAAGGCATCAAATTTCTTTTCAGTCAGATTTGGATATATGTAGGGGTTTTTTTTTAATAGCAACTGGAGGTAACAGTAGTTGTGCTATAAAATGGAAAGTACATAACACTGCCCCTTTAAACGAACCAAGCGCATGTTTAATTCTAACAAATTCAGGTCATTGTTGGTTATCTTTGATTGATATTGAAATTTAATTATATGAAACATTTCAGTTTGAAAAAACAAAAACAAAGCAAAAACAGAAGAGATCTGTAAAGGAAAAAAAATGCTTTTTCCCCAACGCTCCGAACTCGTAAATGTTGTCAACATGGAAGCCGGGACAATTTAAAGGACGGCTTCGGTTCATTTTAGCGAGTTAATTACGTCCATTTTAAACTGAGCAGGTCTGCTGCGAGGAGGTAGAGATGGAAACATTTTGTTTGCCCTTTGCTACGCGCTCCACCGGGGTTAATGTATTAACATGTGGCTGTAACACACTCAGAGCTCATTTCCTAGCTGTAAAAAAATTGAGACATGGTTACCTGAAACTGAGATGACAATCATTTGGTTACTGCTTACTCAACATCTATAAAAAAAAATAAATAAATTTATAAAAAAGATCCGATCAGGTCAAAAATGCTATCAGATCTCAATAATATTTTACATGGAAACCAAGCATAGATTTGTTTTTGTTGCACATTTGGTATCTGTTTTGATAACTTACTGCAGCCCTGACCTTTTTATCTGTTATTTGCGTCGCTGGTTTGACCGTCTGAAGGTAAACCGTGTGCCGTTGCTCCGGGACGTCAACACTTTGAATTTTAATGAGTTTTTAACCTTCTCTTCCACCACTTAATCTACTCCGTTGTTAAGTATTCAATGGGAGGACTGGAGTGGCATTTGGGGACGCCACCAACAGAATTATTGTCCATTGTCTTCTGATGGTTTTGCTGCTGAAGGGGCAACATGCAAATATGCAAACAAGTATTAATTTTGTAGCGTAACCTTTTGCGGGGAGCTGAGGTCAATGTGGTGGTGTAATCTACTGAGTGATGCCTCCCAGAAAAACAGCAAGATTTTAATTTTTAACTTATTGTCAGGATGAATTCAATGTCTTGCTATCTATATAATCTATACATACATTTGTAATTATCTTCATAAAGATCCTGTTGATTTTGGGCCTCTAAATGTATTTGAACTGTTTTGGGGGGGTTTTCTAGGGTGAAATGATCACACAACAATGAAAACCAGTGATTTTTTTTAGAGCAAAAAGTTAAAGGAAAATTTTGATTATTTATTTTTTTTAATTTGCAAGTTCAACATTGAAAACATTTTATTCTGAAGTTTGAAGCACAACTTTTCAAAGGGGATGAAGTTAGCGCCACTCCATTAGCTTCGTGTTAGCATGCCGTACGCAGTCCAGAACCAGCTGTCATGCGTTCCCTTTTAACATGTTTCGACTGTTTGAGCCAAACCGGCGCCCTCTAGAGGTCAGGGTGACTGGAAACAACAAAATCTATCAAGGTTCAAGACCGTTAGGGTGCTGGAACAGTATCATTAGATACTGAAAAACAAAGAAGCCTCTGTTCCAAAAATAAAATCTGCAGCTACCAAAATGCCGTTTGGAGAAATATTAATGCTTTGATGAGACAAAGATTCGGCTGCAGATTTTGGCCTCAGTGACAGGAAGAATGTTTGTAGGATCCGACCTTAGGCTTTGAAAACCAAAGAACACACTTCTAATTGTAAGATATGGCGGTGGCAGCATCATGTTGAGGATCAAAACGGCTGCAGTGGTGAAAACAGAGAATTGTTTCCAAATTCTAGAATTTCTCCTTACATGAAAAGCTCGATGGGCTTCCAGGCGGACAGTGACCCGAAACGCAGACGCCGAAACAAAAAACAGTTCCTTCAGTTAAGAAACTGACTTTTTAGTGTTTTGGACTGAATAAATGAAGGCTCATTAAATCCCTGTGAAAGGAAATAAAAATATAAATGAACTTCGCCATTTCTGATCATAAGTACAGTCAAATCTCCAGTTAGTTAAGCCAGTAGCTTGTTGACACAAAACGTGTGGTTTCTTTGCAACTTAAGACACTTTTTTCCCCCCCCAAATTGTTACCTTCCTAAAATAATAAGTCACTTTTTCTTTTTCTTTTTTTAAAGTGACTTATTGTTTTAGGAAGATGATGAAATATTAGTGGGGATGTATGAACATATTTGAGCCTTTATGCCTAATTTTGTGAGTAAACCTCAAATCTCTATAACTAAATCTACTCTCTTTTTAATAATAATAATAATAATATGGGTGTAATAATAATAATAACAAAATCTAACCAGCACTCGGTGTAATGCCAACTCTGCTTTGACACAGTTTTCACTCCAGTTGAAGCGTTAAAACTGGCTTCTCTTAATGCATCTCGCTCTTGTAAGTCATCTTCTCCTTGGCTTTGACAGCCCAGGGCCAATTAGCCAGATCAATGCAGGACAAAGTGAAGAGGGATCAATGAGTTGAATATTTACTCGACCTTGTGAAGGGAAAGCTCTGTCCTAGTTAACCCTGCAGGCACGCAGCTGAACGTCAGGGTTGATTTGGACTTCTGACCCGGAGGCGAGGAGAAGGAAAGGGCGAGCTGGAGTAAGGCAACGTGTGAAGTATTTGAGCTTTTCCTCCCCTCGTCTTGCTAAAAAAACTAAAACTTCTATGTATTTTTATTTGAATTTTCGGTGATAGATTTTACAAATTCAAAAATCCGTGTTGAGCCACATTTTCCCTGATACCCATAAATAAAATCCAGTAGAAAACGTGACGGTGGCAAGGAAGCCGAGTTCAGATTGGGCCTAAAAACAAACAGAAATCCAAACCGATCCTGTACACATTGTGTGAACTCTATTTAAAAGCCTGAACCCGAAGTAAACCAGACATATTATTTTAAACTGCTGTTGCCTTAGTAGTTTAACTTTCCCCACGTTTAGCTTTGGATTAACGTCTTCCAGCTCCATTTTGTCGCTTGTTGTACCCGCAGGGTGAGTCAAGTACAGATCTTCTGGGATGAGTGACTGATAGGAGCGGCGCCGTGTCCGCAGGACATGTTTGTTACATTCTGAAGAACTTCTTTGTTTCTTGTTTTCTTTCTTTCTGTCTTTGTTTTTCTCTGTCTTTGTGATTCTGTCCGTCTTTCTCTCTATTGCGCGTTCTCGTGTAGTTTTCTCTGTGCTATACGTATGGTAAGGCTGATTGAAAGGAGAAGATGGACGGAGCCTGCTAAAGCCTGGGGTGGAGGTTCAATCTCCAGCAGAATAGCGGCCCTTTACATCCAGCCAGAGCTACACGGGGCTTGTTTACATCAAACACGTTCTGTGTTAGAACTACAAACGCACCCAAGTTGCTGATGAAAATACCAACCACACTTTTCAGATTTACTTTTTTTTTTTTTTTTAAATGTTGGCGATGGTGTATCCTTCACCTTCCACGTCACAGTCATACGCCTCTTTCAGCTGGTCCCGCTCCCCGCCGCCGTCCTCCCGGTGCTCTGAGTGTTCAGAGCTCGGCGCTGTCAGGAACCAAAACACGCAAATCTGCGTTCCCACACAAAATGTGTCACCGTCACGCGAGTGTTGAAGTAATCAGGACGAGCTGCCAGAGTCGCTCTGGGTGATTAAGGGTCACTGTGAAGCGATTCCCATCGGTCCGCGAGGAGCAGACCAATCACCATTTGACATCGACGGCACAGCAGGTCTTTTGGTTTCTGAAGCGCTGCGGCGGAGGAAGGCTTAGGGGACCGAGGATAGAGTTACACACAGGAAGGGCTCGATTTGAATGTGTTATTTATTTTTTTTATTGTGCCGTATTTAATTCATGTGTTCAACCACAATTAGAGGAGGCTGTTGCAAAAGCACGGAAGAGAGCAAAAATAAACAATCAAAACCATTTAAAAATAAAAATAAAATCTGCACTTTTTTTTTTTTTTTTTACATCTATATGTATTTCTTCTTTTCTTTCAGAAATAAAATTACAGTCACGCGCGATACGTCATTTAAAAAAATCATGATGACAGACGTAAACAGTTACACATATTCATAACTCGGCCAAAAACGGATTTTGCCAAATAAATCTGTTTCGATTCGGCCGAGAAAAAAAAAAATGCACCTCATCCTGGTGCAAAAACCGCCTATCAAATGACGTGTTTTCTTTTTTCTTTTTTTTCTTCAAAATTGCAAATTTGTTCAATAAGGCAAATTTATTTCCCTAATTTCCATTTGAGCAGATTTATGGTTAATGTAAGAAAAGCAGCTGGTGTTATTGTGCTTTACAATAATAATAATAATAATAATAATAATAATAATAATAATAAAAGAAGATGAAGAAACAAATTCCATCTAATGATATAGACAGCATCAAAGTTACATAACACATCCCTACTGGCTTTAAGAGATTTACAGGAGCGGCAAATGCAAATGAGGCGGATTAGCAGAGCTTGCCAACAACCGATGACGTCATCCAGTAAACGCTGCATTCGTCTTTAAATGTTCACATGAATTCACTTTGGGGAGTTTTTTCCGCACCTGATCTCTCTCTTTTTTTTTTACTCTCCTCCTTCTCTTTGTTGCTGCCAGCAGGACCTGCCGCTGCCGCTGCCGCGCAAGAACAGCAGGTGAGTGTTTTCCCTTTGTTTACTTCCTTTCCCGCTCGCCGCCTCGACTCTTCCCGCCTCTCCTTTCGTGAAACGAGCAGTAAAGCAGCACGCGGACCTGGCGTGTCAGTGTGAGCCTAGCACGCGGTCGGAGGGCTTGTGTGAGAGAGCCGAGGAAGAGGAGGGTGTGGAGGAAGAGCAGCTGGAGTGTGTGAGACTCTGATTACGACCGGCGACAATCTGTGGATTCTGTCCATGGTGCTGAAAATAATTCATACCCACTGCTTATTGGTTATTAATCCATCACTTTCATTCCCCCCCCCCCCTCCCCCCCCCCATACACACACACACACACACCTACTTTTCCGCACATTTTATTGTTCTGCTTCTCCTTTCTGGGTGTTTTCACTCTAAACATGAACAATAATAGCAGGGGTTATGTTTAAGAATAAACACGAAGGAGTCAAAGGGAAGTTTTTGGACTTAAAAACGCAGCATCGTGCATCTGAACCGGTTTTGCCTGGTTAAAACAGGCATCCCGCAGTTTAGACGCTTTCTTTGTTAAAATGACTTTGTGGAAAACTTTGAAAAAAGGCTTCGTAAAGAAACTGAGAACTGCGGATCAAAACGTGAATTCTTGAGACGAGGTGTCAACTGTTTAAACGTTTCGGTTTGTTTTGATGACACGTTTTGGAGTAGAACACATGGAAAAATGAGTTTTGATAGTGAAATGTGTAGCTGTGTCTGTCAGCGAGACCAAGAATGAGGCGTAAAGACAATCGATTAGCTTAACTTATGATTCTCTTGTTGTTCTACTCTAAACAGAGGTTTTGAGTAGATAATATTCTACAAGTAAGCTTTTAATTGTTCTGTTTTTGTATAATACAGGTTTCTTTTTCATAGAGCATGAAGGCCTGGAAAGGGTGTTATCTTTCTCTAAACCCTTGGAGACTGTTCTGCCACCTTCCCACATTTAAAGCTGCAGCATGTAATTTTTTATAAAATATGCATTTTTTTACATATTTGTTAAAACTGTCACTATGTCGTGACACTATAAAATGAGTCAGATAATCTGCAAAAAGATCGATCTCCTCCACCTCCTCCATGAGGTGCCGTCGCCGTCTGAAACAAATGCACTAATGGTGGAGAAACAACTTGCTGTTCCACAAAAACTGTTTGTCCGCGACCATGCTAACTAGCCTTAGTATTCATGGCAGGCTCAAGCTGCATTGTAGCACAGAGTAAGGCAGGAGGGATAAGCGGGCATGATGGACAGCGCTAAGACCCGCCTCCTGGCTCTGATTGGTTGTTTGCAGTTAGCACTGCAGAGCAACTGGATTTTTTTTTGGACAGATTATCTGTGTCATACTGTAGTCTCATGACGTCGTGGCAGATTAAATATATGTGAAAAATATTTTTTTAATATAAAAGTTACATACTGCAGCTTTAAGGCTTTTAGGCTTTCTCATACTTTATCCGAAGTGTCAAATTCGGCTCTTGTTGACCTAGCCACATGACAAAATTGTATCGTCTTGCTCACAGGGAGGATTTCTCCCATTGACTTGGATTGTCTCCTGTAGTTTCTCCCCTGGACCAATCAGCAAACAGAAGGAAAAGTTGTGAACGACGATTTCAATTCTCTGCATTGTTTTAGAACTGTAGCCTGCCTGTAGTTTTAGCAATGACAACCGTAGGAAGTGAGCGAAGACATTCAGTCTGAATTGGCAACGTTTCCAAATATTGGATCAACATTAACAGCCACCTCATTCGGCTCTGCACTTCTCTCTTAGCATTGGAGGATGGTTGTCTAGAGCTCAGACAATTTCCAGCTTCTTAGCATCGAGCTAGTAATGCATTTCATGCGTCACGGGCAGATGCTAGCAACTGGGGACAATTTAAAACCTCAACAGAGTCCACGCCTCCAGGAAGCAATCGTTTCTCAGACCCTCCGGACGAAGCAAACGGTGTAGGACAAGGCCTCGTTTTTACAAGCCTCCAAAGATCGTCAAACAGCTGAGAACTCATGGATGGAAATTGCAAAGTCACTGTCCATGAAGGAATCTGCCTCCCAAACATAAACCTGCCAGAACAAATGTGGTTGGGCTTTTTTTTCTTCTCTTTTTAAAGTGCTTTGAAATAAAATGCAAGAAAATGGACAAAAGCAACGTAAGCAAAATTTGAACCAAGTCATCTTTAAATGTGGGATTGGGCATGCTGCTTTCTCCCGCTCATCACATGCCGTCTCCCTCAGTCGGAGGCCATTAGTCCGCCCTCCATTATGGATGAGCTGAGTGGAGTTGGCTCCTCGCTCGGTCTGCCTGCTGCATCCATTCGAGGGTAAACCCAGCCGTTCACAGCTTGTCTGCGTATGTCGCCTACCTCCCAATTAGCTATGCTCTCTTAATCTTCCACCACTTCAAACCCTTTCTCGTTGTTGCGTAACAACCCTGACTACGGTCGGCCTTTAGTCGTTGTGAAAAGCTAACATCTCTTTCCTCTGCTTCCTTCATTCATGGTGCCTTGCAGTGAGAGCTTTTAACAGAGTTGAAAGCAAAAAATTGCAAAAGTACATCATAGCCTGGATAAAACGACCCATAATCCCCTGCTGTCTTTTGTTATTCCTTTCTATACGAGCGACCCACCCTTCCTCCCCTCAGCACTCCCTCTTTCTCTCTCGTTCTCTCTTCCCTCCCTCACCTTTTGCTTCTTGGACTCACTTGCTCAGACACGCAGTCGCCAAAGGATGTGGGACCCACCGTATGTGTCAGAGCGGGCTGAAATTTCGCCTGTGTTTTGTGCCTTGATACATTCGCAGCAGAAATCCAACCGGCAGCATGTTCCGACGCACTAAAAGGTACCGCAAAGGGCTGGGATATCGAGCAGGGAGGATTTTTGTCTTGTTTTTGTGGTTTGGGTAGATGGAAGGTCAGGCAGCAGTATGTTTTATGTAAAGTCTAAAGTGTTTTTTTTTGTAAAGTCTGTGAGGTCTGAGGTAATAACCATGTGAGTTTGAGTTGCTACTATCTTACTGAAGGTCTGAAAGTGTTGATGTTGGATAAATGGTTTATTTTATATTTTCTAAAGTTGAGTGGATGTCTTTTTTTTTGTTTCTGGACTGCTGTTTTTGTGGTATCCATCCACGCCAGTTTAATAATGAACCAGAGGAAGTGGTTTGCAAAGACTCCCACTCACAACATCACTTTTTTAGCATTATTGTTTTCACTGACTGCCAAGGAATTAGCAACGGCTATACATTGTCACCAGAGTTTTCATTGGTCAACATTAAGCTAAAGTGTTGATTGTTCAAGAAGGAAATTCAATGACATTGGGTAAGCTCCAGGGCCGTGGTGGCAATTGATGTCCTTCATGGCTCCCCGATTAAAGACACCTAATTTAAGTTAATGGCCATAAAAACATGCCTGCTGAGGAGAAAAGCAAACTGTGTGAATAAATAAAAACTGATTTTTATACTTGCCTGATTGTATAGTTGTTAATGGAAGAGGAAAATAGCATAAAAAATGTTTCTGTTTCCATTTTATAATAGGCTAATCTCAGCTAGCCTATATTAAAAACAATATCCTGGTTCATGGTGGAATTATCTAATTGTAGTTTGACCAGTCACAGTCTTAGATTTTGAACTAGAGGTGAACAAATATAGGCTCACTGAAATAGGCCTTAGTTTACAGCACAAAGGAAGCTCCAAAGCAGTCGCTAACTTTAGCATCTCTAGCTAACGGTTAGCTGTTAGCTAGAGATATTATATATATATATATATATATATATATATATATTTACCCCTCCAGGGGTCTTTTGTGGGCTCTAGTGTCCCTTATATGACAGTAGGCTGACAGGAAACGGGGAAGGAGAGGGGGGAAGACATGCGGCAAATATTGTCGGGTCCGGGAGTCGAACCCGCGATGGCGGACTCAAGGCCTCCAAATATGGGTCGCGCTAACCACTACGCCACCACGGCACGCCCGAGATGTTATATTTTATTTCTCTGGTATTATATCTCTGCTGCCTTTTCTTTTTTCTGTTGTTTACAGAAGTAGCTTCTAAACTAGTTAACAATGTAGAAGCTTCTTAAGGTTTTCCAAATGGTTTTAGCCTGCCTGTGAGAGCTGTTTGTTGAGCGACTTTTGTATGCAACAGCAGGCTGAATACTTTACTAATAATATTTTCAAAACTGAGAAATTACATTTTAAAAAGGATGAAAATACTTAATATTTTTTTATTGTTTCTAGGTCTCTGTTTTCCAGTACTCCCTCCCCGCCACCGCCACCATTTTCCTCTTAGCAGGCTTAGCAAGGAATCCATTTCGACAAACGTTAACTCATGGAGGATAACTTAACTTAAATGGTAACACTTTATAAATGTGTTACTATGGTAACACATGTGTAACACATAGTTTATAAATGTGTTACTATGGTAACACATTTATAAAGTGCAGTCTGTGTCAACAACATTTTCTAATAAACCTGGAGGTTTTGTTCGGACTAGTGCTGGAGTGAATTTGAAGACACTTGTGAACGTGTTAGCATGTGGACTTTGTTTACATCTAAGCTAGCTTAGCTGGAACTAGTAAAACTAGAGTTTCTGTAGGTCAGTGACAGGCTGCCAGTACTGAAGGGATCTGCAAATGCACAGGGATTTGGGTGAGACATAGAAACACATAACAGAGGAATAGCAAGGCTCTTAAGTATTTTTTATATAGGCTAAAATGATACGTCATCGTGAACGTTTGGCCCCGGTTCTGACGTTTTGTCTGGCTTGACTCTGATTGATGTGGCAGAGCATTTTATTGAAACGTGGCTTTTGGTGACTCATAGAGATATTTCTGGCCCGGCTTCAGGTTGACCGATTAACAGTCAGCTAATGATTACATGAGCCAACCGGATCGAGTAAAAGGTGGATTTTTCTGAAGGCTGACTTTTACGCAGAGACGCTTATTCGATGGTACACGGTAAAAAAAGTAGTGACCATAATTTAAACTACAATATGAAACACATTCATTCTGTTAACCAAGCGTTTAACTTATATTTTTAATCGCTTTAATTTCAACTATGTGAAACTAAAGCTGACATTCGAGCTCCAGGGGTTTCCTCTTTGGCTCCGTCCCCAGTGGATGTCCTGCTGAGCTTCTGAGTGACTTCATTGTTCCCGGTTTGCGAGAGATTGCCGATGCCCACCTGTGGCCTGACACATGATCAGAAACATGGACGTCTGAGCTGCTTTGCTGCCCGAAATGATGTTCAAATCCAGCGTGATTTGTAGCAAAAGTCACTATGACCTGTGGGAGTCCCTTTCCATTTTCATTTATGAGTTTATTTTTATATGGCCCAATTACTTTTGTTCCATTTGCAATATTTGTCCTTAATTGAGCTTTATCTATATGCAACAATAACATGTAACAGAAATGTACACAGTTTAATGTATAAATATAAAAGTTAGTAGTATAAAGTCCATTAAGACCCAACAATACATAAAAACACAATACAATTCCAACAAGGTATTTAAGAAATAAGAAATATCATCATTCATTATCACACAATTGTTACTTTATGCTTCTGTTTAGTTTGAATTAGTCTATACGTATGCAAGTTAGCTTCTGCACCTCTGCAGTACATCTTGACAAAATTCTCAACTTTTTAATGTTGTTATTAAAATGATTAAACTTCTTCAATAATTTGCAGATTACAAACTATAAGAGTGGACACTAGAGGAAAAATAAAGTTGTTGTTGTTTTTTTGTTTTGTTTCACACATCTGGAAACCTGCACCAAGCAAATATTTTACAAAGTAAAAAGAAGTGGACCAAGAATCGAGCCCTGTGGTACACCTTCAGAAATTGTTTGTAACCATAATCCAAAACCTGCTTATGACAACCTATTGTTGTAATTTATAACAAATGATTTAAACTACTCTAAGGTTATTAAAGAAGAAACCTTGTCTTATCATTTCAGAATGAGAATATCATAATTTAATGTGTCAGAAAATGTTTGTAGCTCCCAAACCTGACTATGTAAAGGCGTAACGAGTCTAAAGAAAATACTAGCGATTGAAGGAAACTGGAAGGGAAATGGGTGGAGGTTGTTGTGCCTTCTTCTGCTCTTCCATTAGGGAGCTGTTTACTGAGAAACGAGAGCGGAAGACACACTTCTAGCTTTGACTCCATTGTTGTTCCTCATTAGGACAGGAGGTTCCTCAGTTTTTCTATTATTAAAGACTGTTTTAAGGCTGTCCTACAGTAGTAGATGGTATATATATATTTATATATTCGCTCCCGACCAACTTTTGTCACTGATATTTTGATTATGTTGATTGGTGACATTACTTTTTACCTAAATCTGTCTTGGTTGAGAGCCAATCCAGATAATTGTAAAATAGTGAAATGGTAACAAAGAATTCAAATTTTGTATATAAAAAAAACAGATGTTATAATAGAAAATAAAAACATGCATGTGTTTGTCCCTCGGGTGCTGAGGCTCAGGTGTGCTGTGCGTCTGTGGAAACGGCACAAACACAAAGACATCACCTTCATGCAGTTTTTTTTCTTCTTTTGTGTGTGTGTGTGTGTGTGTGTGTGTCTGCTACAAATCTTTCACACAAATGAAAGCTAAATGTTCACATTCTCTACTCATAAACACTCCTGGACCTTAACTAAACAAGCCGAGCAGTTAGCTATAAACCAAGCAAGGTCGAAGTGAGGCCGGTGCGTCTGCTGCAGCTGTCCCCCTACAGAAGCCCGGCGCTTCATGGCGGATCGCGCAGCATCTTCCATTACTTAATGTTTCCAGTAAAGGTCTCTGCCTTCTTCTCTCCAGCAAGATTCTGTTTGCTTCTGTTTGTTTTTATTTTTCTACACTGAAAAAAAAAAAAGTTTCTTTGAACAGACTTAAAATACACACACACATATATATATATATATATATATATATATATATATATATATATATATATATATATATATATATATAAAATTTGTTACAGCTAATTTTATTGGTTTTGTTCAAGCTATATCTGATTTTAGAATTATTCAAATTAAATAACTTTTTTTGGTGTGACAGCATTGGTTTTTTAACAGTGAAACCAATGCTTGCACTCTCTTTAGATCTCATTTCTATTCAGCAGCAGCTTGAAGAATCCATGAATTTATTGCAGCTTAAATATACTTTTTTTAAATTATTATTAGAAGAACTGTATTGTGGATATTATTTCACCGAACATTTCCAAACGACACTTCACAAGCTGTGGCTATACGGTTAGATAACCTTAGAAATATATTCTGGAATATTCCAATCCAGAGCCGCACAGCATTCTGGGAGATGTAGGCAGAAGAAAGGCTTTACTTAGTCAACCTCTCACGGCCAGCTGAGCAAGATCGGTCGGTCCCATCAACTTACTCGCTTTTTGGTTACCTGGCAACGACCTGCTGAGTATCTTGCGCAGCAACAGTTTCATGTTTTCCCACCGTTTCTCTTAGCTGCTTAAAAATACAAAATAACAGCACACCAGTTTAGTAGTATTTCAGATATTTAAAAAAACCCCTAATCAATAATTATCAATAACGACCGATATAAAACTTTTATGTCGTATATGGCGATACGAGTCATTTTCTCCCGTAACTCTTTGTTGTTTGTTTGCGTATTCATGTTCCATTTTTACATTCAGTAAAAGTTTGGGGGCATTGTTCTCCACCGACCCAATCAGCTTCTCTAACTTCTCATCCTTGTTTCTTTCTTTTCTTGTTGTCTTGCTTTGCTTATTTCTGCTGCTGCCAATCTTTTCACAATCAGAACAAACGAGTTTATTCTTTCAAACTCTTTCACTTCCTGGGGGGGGGGGGGGGGGGGGGGGAATCAAAACCCTTTTTCCAAACTTGCCTCCTAACGCAACAATTTGCTGCCAGCTTCCTCTTCCTGACGCGGACGACCTCATTGCCGTTTCACATTGTGTCACCATTAGATCATTTCTTGTGTTCGCCCTCTTCCTCCTTGTCCTCTTCCTCCCCTCCTCCCTGGTTGGCATTCTCGGCGGTCTCCCCCGACGCTCTCTGCGTAGCAACAAGCCGTCACGTGAAAGCTCCTCCTTTTCTCCACCACATCTCCTCTGGGCTTTTAGAGGGTGGCAAAGTTTTTCTCCCCCCGCCCCCTCTCTCTTTCTCTCCTGAACTAAATGAGCTAAATTTCTGATTTTCAACCCAAACCAAATTTTCTTTTTTTTTACGCTTCTCCTTCTTTAAGGGTCGTTTGTTCCTACAGCTGGCGCTTTATGGGTCCGTTTGGGTCTGGAGAAGGAAATCTGGGCCATGTTTACTTATTTTTGGTCGAATGAGCAACACCTTTAACCTTTTCCGACACGACTTTTTCTTTTCTACTGACTCTCCACTACCATTTTGGTTTATTTAGCTTTAATCTCCTGCTTGTTCCAGACAAGACTTTCTCTCTTTCTCCATTTTTTATTTATTTTTTTTTGCTTCATCATTCTAACGTCAGTCCAGATCTCTGGGCTACAAATCATTCCTAAGTACGTCGGAGTGCTTTTCTTTTTATTTATTTATTTTATCTTAACCGACCGTCCGGTGGAAAGCAGGCCTCGGGCGTCACGCTTAAAATTTTGAACTTGCTTCGGCAGCGCTCTGTCTGAATGTTTGCTGCTGTTCTGAGAGCATTTTATAATCTGGCTCAAGGACGGCACTGTGTTTGTTTTCAGCAGGTTTCTCTTGGCGATCCATTAAACACGAGTGACTCTGCTGCTAACATTGTGCATTACTCTGTTTTTGTTTTATTTGTTCTGTGGAGAAGTTCGTAAAGTTTAAAGAAGCTATAGGTTGAATATACTTAGAATCCCTACTGTTTTTTCCCCCACCTAGAACAGAGGTGAGCAAACTTTTTGTCACAAAAGTCAAAATTGTCAAGTCTAAAGTATTAAGAAATAAAAATCTAACGAAAAGTAAGCCTTTTTTTTTGTAAGAAATTTTCATTTTAGATCCAAAGAATTTTGTGTGTTTGCTATTTTTCTTAATGTTTTTTTTTTTTTAGCTCCATTAAACAAATATGTTCTCTGTTCATGTACAAGGTTCGGGTCAACTATTCTTTTATTAATGGTTTAATTTTTCATATTGTATCGAAAAAAATATTCAATACGATTTTTTTTTACTTACCGTCACATTTTTCAGAATTTTTCTAAATATTGAGAATTTTTCTAATATTTCTCTATTCACTATGATTTTTTAAATCATAGATTGATTTATTTGCTCCTCTAATATTTCCTCTTCCCCTCATGCTTAAGAAAGTGAAATAAATGCAGATTAGATATAAAAAATAAATATAAAAGAAAATGTGACATTAAGGTTTTTTTAAATGTCAAAATAAATAAATAGGAGAAAAATATCAAATCTAATAAAAAGATTGGAACTAAAATTAAATAATAACTATGATGCTATGTTAATACTTTATAAAATAATAAACAAATACTAATTTATTTGTTAATATTTTTCACTGTTTACAATGAAAGAAGGTTGGAAAGTTCTTAGTTTTCCATTTGTTGGATGTAATATTTGGTAGATGAATTAGATTAGAGTTGGATTATTGTCGATGTGACGTGATGATTGGTTGAATATATTTAACTGAAGTCGTAGCAGAGCGGCTCCGTCCTGCACGTTTCTCCTGTGTGTAATGTCAGCTCCGAGGAGACGGGTCTGAATGGGCGAGGAAATTAAATTCTCTTCATCACTGCCGTCTCGGCAGCATAATATCCCAACTAAACTCTGCTGGTGGAACTTCACACGTGTTTTTTCCTTCCCCTGCTGTTTTTATGTTGTTGTTTTTTTCTCTGCAGTTGCCGCACGAGCAACAGGAAGAGTCTGATCCTGACAACCACGTCTCCCACGCTGCCTCGCCCGCACTCCCCTCTCCCGGGTCACCTCGGTACGCTCACGATCTTAAAGCTGCAGGATGTAACTTTTATTAAAAAATATATATATATATACATCTTTTGCATATTTGTTAACCGACAGTATAAAACATATGCCATCTTATATGTTGTGACAGCATAAGACGGATAATGTGTGAAAATGTTCAGCTCCTCCACCTGCTACTATTGCCATCTGAAGAAATGCATAGCTCTCTGTCAAGACCCGACCAATCAGAGTCAGGAGGCGGGTCTTAGCGCTCTCATTCAAGCTTGGGTATTTCCTGCTAAATGTGCACATGCTCATTTAGCAGGGGGCTAAATGTGTATTTTTTATATCCGCCGTCATCAGTGGCTATGCTAACTAGCATTAGCATTCCTTGTAGACTGTTATCGTGAAGAATCTGTAGAGTAGCGGAGAGCGAGGGGGAGAGGGGGAAAGAAGGTTGTGACCAGCGTGTACACAAGCTTCATTGACAGCGCTAAGCCCCTCCTCCTGGCTCTGATTGGTTGTTTCTAGTTTGCACTTGGAGAAGGCAGAGGACCTGAGTTTTGTTTCACAGATTATCTGTGTCATGTTATATTTTCGTGACACAGAGACAGACAAACTGTAGGTTCATCAATATGTTCTACCACAACAGGCCCTTTGAGGACATTCATGAACTTGATTTGGTCCAAAATGAAAATGAGCTTGACCCCTCTGGCTCAGTGAAATTGATCTGTGACGCCATCCTTCAGCGGATCAATAATACATGTTTCAGTCAATCCAATTAGTTTGCAAAAAAGGACACTTTCTTTGGATCATGTTGTTAATATTCCTATCACACCACAGTCTCTTATGGCTTTTCAACATAACCACACAACTACTGCCTGTTGCCCTATCTGATACTGTGGGATTTGCAATATAACCCAACTCTGATTTACACCTTTTGTAGTGAAGCACTGGTCATACTAACACGCAGCTGATTTTTCAAAACACCTCATTTCTTTAAGCGAAAATGTCACCAAGTATGGAAAGATAAGAAACATTGTGACAACAGCTTAAAAGTGAAAGGAGAATTTCATTTAATTTTTTAATTATTAGTAAAGTCAGGAGTTTGAGTTTGGTTGAACAAAACAACAAACTCAATTGGACAAAGGGGTGTGGGGGTTGTCCTCCAGGAATCTGAGCTGTAAAAATCAACAATATGCGTCTTAACCTCCATCAGTTTCCCAATCCTTTGTCCCATACAGCTTTCCGTACCAACTAGGATGCATCGCCATTTAGATCCACAGGTTTAGCGTGCGTTACAGGATAAAACGTCCCCCGTTGCTGTGACCTTCTCTGACTCTTGTTTGCCTTTTGTCTCGCTGTCCCCTCAGGAAGCAGCCCCCTGGACAGCCCCAGAAACTTCTCCCCCAGCAACCCTGCACACTTCTCATTCGCCTCCTCCAGAAGGTCTGACATTTCTGTGCCCTTCATCAGACTGGAATGTTGTCACAAATTTGATTTCACTGTAGCAAAAATATCTTGGTTTTTGTTGTTGTTGTTGTTTTTTTATTATTATTTTTCCTTAATTCAATGATATACAATGAAATGAAACAATGAAAACAATCAAACATGATGTTTTTGCGATTAAAATATCACAAGAACATGATTATTTTTTAAACAGTGCTTATTGCGTTAAACGGTTCCAAAAATGATCTTGAAGGAATTTATTCTTTATCTTTTGTCAGTGTTTAGAATAAATAGCTTGACAATGCTTTGTATTAAAAAAAATCATTATTTTTAAAAAGTGTTTATTGCGTTAAACGTTCCACAGATTATCTGATACTTTTTATTTTTGCCTTTTCAGTGATTGAAATAAATGGTAGCTTTTATTCAGAAAAAAATCATTATTGTTGCATTCAAAAAGCAGTCTTATGATTGCCGATGATTATGTAGGCCATAACATCCCTACATAACATTTCTACCTTTAAAAAATCATCTTTTATTTGTCTTCTCTAATTTTCAGAGGAACTGAATTTTGGATTCCCATTAGGTATAAACTATAATTACAAAAAAAAAAAAAGGATTTATGATTCACATGAACAGAAATAAACGCTTGCAATGCATCATCCCAAGGAAAATTAATCTATATGGTACATAGAAGTCACAAAATACTGCATTTTAAATGATATTCTCATACACTGTGAAGCAGATGTACATCATATATGTAAAATAATAATAATAATAAAAACGGCAGACAGAAGTCAGTTTAGCTTAGAGAGAAAATAGCCGGGGATCAGATGAGTCTCAGAGGACCAGAGGTGTTGGTCTGTTGTTGTTAGCGTTTTCACGCTTCCTGTGGAATGTCGCAGGTGATCACAACACAGCAAGCCGAGTCATGTGTGACCGGACCGCCCAATTACAATCACAGCACCTGTGTTTACTCAGCTTGCTGCAGTGTTGAGACAAGGAGGCTTCAGTCTGTCAACATACTGACATACTGTCAGTATGTTCATATTACGCTTTATTTAATCCACAGCTCATGTTAAATCAGTAAAAATCGTATTAATATGATGGTCATTACGCCTGTACTATAGTGATGTGTTCAGTTCCATACACGTGGTTAAAGGTTGTTTTTGTGCTTTTGGAGGTGATGAAAATGTACCTGCTAAAGAGAACTGTAACCGCTATGCTAACAAGAACTATAATGAGCTACAACGACATTTAATTTCCCTTTGGGATTAATAAAGTATATTTGAATTTGAATAGAAGCTATGCTAACGAGAACAATACCTGCTATGCTAATAAGAACGGCATCTGCTAAGGAGAACTACACCTGCGAGCAAGAACTGTTTTCTGGTAGCTCTAACCGATCTACACAACCACTGAGCTCATACAGAAATTGATAAAAACACATTATTATGGAAATTTAGAGCTAATAGGTTACGTTTCTTGATGCTAACCCTAAAGCCTTAGCCTTCAGGGTGTGGATTTCATTGTTTCTGAAACTTTTATGTGATAAACCAACACAAAGCAGTTCATAATTAAGGAAGCAGTTTCTTAAAGTTCAGATAGCATATTAGCTGTAATGAGGCCAGAGTATCAGTGGTGTTAGACTCTCAGCATTACTCTATAAAGAGCAGAATGGCGAAAAGTGATCGTATCCTGAGGAGTAAGCACGTTTACTGAAAAAGTCTACCAAATTCAGCGGGTTTTTATCTCAAATTTTCTTACAGTCTTCCACCACCAAGTAGATCAGACTAAAAATATTACTAAATACTTTAAAACAATCTGTTCAAACAGATACTTGTATACCACCTACATACCAGATTTGGGTCATTTGAATCAAAGTGTGCATCATATGTGTCTATATATCAAAATGAAAATATTATAACTGAAAACATAGCTGTAATTATTAATAGGTTACATTACTGTCACTGGAGAAACATAACATCTGCTCTTATGTTTTTGATAACACCAGTTAATTAGTTTTCAGCCTGGAAGATTATAATTTATGCTCCGACTTTGTCGCTCCAACGTTCAAATTCCCGACACTGAAGGCAGGAAATTGGCGTTTTGGTGTGTCGGGTGGCTGGAGGTCCCTTACTGCAGATAAATATTAACCAGAGCAGCAGCAGCTGAACTGCACACTGACTGTGAACCACCAGCTGGAGAACTTCTGTGTTTCTAAACAGAGGCAAAAGTGAACTAATCCACGTCTGGGCTCCTGCAAATGCTTCCATTTTAAAACAGATCATCAAAAACTTACATATTTGTTTATTGATATTGGGAATACAATTCAATTTTATTTGGTGGTTTCAGCATAGATTCATTAAAATATATCTTTTTAATTCAATACTTACATGAATTTAGCAAGTTTACTTTGTAAAATGATCATTATTTGATTGTTGTGTTGCCATAGTTACAATCTGATGCTACCGGTTTAATATTTTCTTTGTGTTTGAGCTCGGTTTGTTCACAACCAATCATCTGGGATTGACTTTTTTTTTTGCTCAGCCAATGAAATCGAGCCCTTTTACCCCACATCCCACCGGATGTGTAGTGAAATTTCTTGAACACATTTTTCAGTTTGAAAATAGGTTTTCTTTGATGTCTGGCATGGAAATAAATACATGGCAGCTGTCGCTCACGCAGTTTTCTAATGGAAGTTGAGTGACTTATAATGAATGAGCAAAAAAGAAAAAAAAAAACTTTTTAATGAGAGCATGCAGAGATGCTTTCTGAAGTCAGAGATGTGTATAAGGAAGTCTACTTACACTGACCGTCGTCGTTTGCTCTCGGTCAGACGTGGAGCTGCCAGCGGAGACGCTCGCGGCTCGGCTACCACTACTGCAATTCTTCATCCTCATTTATCAAATCTTCCCGCCTGCATGTCACTGTTCGACTGTACGCTCACTAAATGAGGCCTGTCCTCGTTTTACTACGGAGAGAATTCCATTTGGAATAACTCGTTTGTTTGCTGTGTCATTTTGTATCGCACTTTTGCAGTATAAAATCTGAGGTTGTTAAAGATTTTTGTTTTGTTTTTTTACACTTGAGGTGTTAATTTAGGTTAAAATCAAGTAATTTCAAATAGAGTTTAGATCAAAATATAAATGCGTTGCTAGAATAATGTATTTATTTTTTTCTGTGATAAAGCAACGCAAAATAAGACCATGACTATGTATAAAAATGTATGGCATCCCTAAAGGGACAATGCAAGGAAAAAAAAACAAAAAACGTTCTTTAGCTCACTAGATACTTTCTGGTTGACAACATATACTATCTTTGCGTACAAGAAAGTTTTTTCCCCTTCAATTTCTTCTTTAGGGACTCTGTAATAATTACACAATGTTTGTTTTAAAAAATCCCATGATGCTTTTAGCCTGTTAATTCAATGCAGCAAATTGCCTTTTGATTTAATCTGATCATCAAATAGACACACAATGACCTGGAAATGAATCATCTAAATCCAATCTGATTGAGTTATTTTCAGAAGACATCTCTGTCTAACGCTTGCACCTACAAGGGCAACAAAGCGGGTGAATCGAAAATATGAAAACGAACCTTTTAGTCTTTTATTTCCAAAACATTTCAGGACAGTTATCCTGTACTTGGTGTGGATCCTAACATTTAATTAAGGTTGTAATTGGCTGTGGTTTTGATATCTGTGTTCCCTGCAGAGCGGACGGGAGGAGATGGTCTTTGGCGTCTCTGCCCTCCTCTGGATATGGCACCAACACTCCCAGCTCAACGGTAGTAACTTTTTCTCCTACCTAATCCGTCACATCCCAGTTGTTCAAGTTGAAATTCCAGCTTAGAATCCAATATGAAAATCCATGAAGCTGTCGGGACTATAAAACCTGGCACATTTTTGGGATGAACATTCAATTTTTATTTGATCACTTGTTTCAAATCTTTTTCCACAAAGAATGTGAAACTTTTCCTCTTCGACTCCTTCATGTGCTCATTTGCATTGACGCTGTAAAATGTTTTTTGTTTTCCTTATCTAAAACGTGTCACATGTGGTTTTTAAAGTCGTGTTAGCAGAATTTAAAATTTCTAGCAACTATTGGAAGAAGTGCAACAGATTGGGCAAAGTTTTATTATGTTTTGTCTATTATTATTTTTGAGACAACCAAGCATCTTTGAACAACTCATTTCTCCAGTATTGATTGAATTGAAGTATTGATTATTTTCACGACTCAAGGCTGAATGCTAAACTTGGGAAGTTCCGACTTGGGTTGGGCGTTCGTGTGGTATTTCCAACAGGGCTGAAACGATTAATCGTGATTAATCGATTGCTGTCAACTAATTTAGTAATTGGTACAGACTCAAAAATGGCAAAAAATAAAAAATAAACACAACACACCCAGACCAGTAAATAAGGAAACATTGTACTAGGGACAGACATTTTACATTTAAGATTTTTCTGTAATTCTATTTGTCCAAAAACTCCTAAATGAGTGGCTTGTTCTCCTCTTACTATGAGATGGTAGATGGCATAACTAGATTTAGAATAACTCCTTTGTTTGCTCTGTCATTTTGTATCGCAGTTTGTTTTTTTTGCGTTTGATATATTAATTTGAGTGGTTGTTTTAGCTTCACTTCTCTCAAATTCTGTAAAAAAAAATCTCCTACTACGCACATTTTACTATTCCGATGATTCATTAAAAAATGAATCAACTGCTTTTTATGTGTCTATAGCTGCGAATGGATCAGAAGCGTTCACTAAAAAAAATTATGATCTTATTGCATTTTACCCAATAAAATGCTTAATTTTTTTTTTTATTTGAAAAAGGATTGGAATAATTTTTCTACTCACATTTTTCATGTCAACAATGAAGATTTAAGTGGTGGAATGAAAAATGTGCGGAATACGGCAAATATGTTTATCCGATTAATCGTCAGAATAATCAATAATCGAAACAAAGTGGGAAAATCCCACTTCTGCGTTCAAAGAGAACACACCATGAATCTATACTGACTCATAAAACTGCCTGGTCTCTCCGGAAGAATCGCCTTCATAATCAAAGCTGCGGTCATTTTAGCGCCCAGGATTTGTGCGCCCTTTTCGTGACAAAAGAGTTGCAGTTCATCCGGCCTCCCGTTTTGAATTGGCCTGTCACTTTTGATGAATTGGCGATCGATCTCTTAGCGAAACGAATAATTGGACGAGGTCCAGCGTCTCTGCTCTGATGAGGCCGAACTGATTTGTTCGGCTATATGAATATTAAAAAAGGCTGGTGATGGACAGATTCGTGAGGCTCACAGGACGACTTCATTAACGTTTCAGCTGCGCTCTGTCATCCTGCTGTGGAGCTACAGACGCTGTAATTATATACCTTTCAAAGCCTCGTTTATTTTGCCTCCTTCCAAGAACATTAGCTGCCGCTCATTTTCTGGCACGTCATTTCTCCAATCCGGCTACGTCGTGTTCTGCCCTTTCTTACCCTCTTTTTCCCCTCCATTTTCTTCTTCTTCTTCTCTGTCCATCCAGTCGTCCAGCTCCTCTCAGGAGCGGCTGCACCAGCTGCCCTCCCAGCCCACCATGGACGAGCTCCACTTCTTATCCAAGCACTTTGGCAGCACCGAGAGCATCACGGACGACGACGGGGGCCGCTGCTCCCCGCGCATGCGCCCTCGCTCCCGCAGCCTCAGGTCAGCAGCGCCGCCCATAGACATAATATATGGATAGACGCCTCATGGGCCGCTCTCGCCTATTGGAGCTGACGAGATTTAGGGCGGCCATCTTGGAGCGGTATACCACTCCACTCAGCCTTATATATTTGGCAGGCACAATAAAGGATCAGCGCATTTAATAGATCATAACACGCTGAATAGTAATCACATTGTCACATAATTAAATTTTAGGCATACAGCTATTAAAATTGCATGTATAGGAACGTATAGTTTAGCATATTTAAATAATTTTGGTGGAATACAATGTTTTAAAGTATGACATGTTTTGCAAGATACAACCAAAGATGCAATTTATTCACACACATTATGTATATATTCCGATAATCTCATATATACACACATACACACATGCATACTTATCTGTTGTGACAGTATTTACATATTCATTACATTTTTACACAATCTAATAGCCTTATACATACACACACACATATATATATATATATATATATATATATATATATATATATATATATATATATATATATATATATATATAAAAAGTGACTTTGCTGTGGTCTTTGCCCTCTTCTCTCTGGCCATGGTGTTTTTCTTGTCCCGCTCCAGATATTCCACTCTTGCCAACGCTCTCTTATGTTTTGCAGTGACAGCGGTAAGAGAAGCTGGCAAAGCATAGCAATGATCCTAAAGACAGAGAGATGGACATCACCCATCACTTAGACATCACTATGGCACACTTTCTTTCAGACGACAGCAGCACTGTGTGTGTCTTCAACTATGTTGGTTTTATTTGTTTTATTTGTGAGAACATTCAACATGAGGGTTAGAAAATAATTTAGATTTTAATATGATCTTGACCATTATGATATGATATTTACAATAGAAAAAATACTCACATCATTAGACTGAGGTTGCAGGTCTGAACTACAAGTTTCTGGGTCATCTTGAGAGGCCACATACTCACTACTTTGGGCTTTTGTGGAGGTTATTGTAGTTCTGTAGTTTTCAACCTTAAATGTAAAAACCTTATGAATATGGACTTCACAGTATATACTACCTGTACATAAACACACATATATCCCTTAAGGCTAACATTATGCACATTTATGAATGCTAATGAACTTTTAATAATGCACCTACTCTTTGAAGGTGAACTGGGAAGCTGAAAATTGATGGTATCACATCAGCTCTCAGTCTGACAATCTGACCTGTTTTGTCAAAATCCTCCGTTTTGAAATGCTCACTGCATAGTACAGATGAATCACTTGCAGTGAATCCATCCCTCCTCAAAGCTATTTCCCACCTCTTCCTCCTCTCTTTATCTTTTGGAAACCTTTAAAACAAAAACGTGATATCTGGGAGTGTGTACACAAAAACATTGTCCGAATGAGGTCCATGTTATTTGCAACGGTTGAAACTAAGGAGCCTTGTTGCCTGCTTAAGCTGAGCATTCAGAAAAACGTTACACTCACTATTTTTGATCTTCATATTTTAAAGAACATAAAACTCCAAATTTGATTAAAATTTGTTGATAATGATAATTAAACAAAGCTACTGAAATTGTGAGTAGGCCTGTTTGAAACATATTCCTGTCATCAAATCTCCGGCTGAAGACCGATAGCTAACATTTGCTGTCATTTCGCTGGTGGGCATAAATACAGTACAGTAATATTACATTCACAACATACTAACAATAATATGTCATTCTTACTTGTGAAAAGTTATCCCCCGGTCCCTGACATCAACAGTTCGTAGATTTAAACACGAATAAGCCGAGCAGAACTGAGGCATCTTCTGTTGTTTTGGTTCAGCAAAGTACGAGGGTATACCGCTCTAAGATGGCCGCCGTATTTCCTGCGCCGGAGCGACCAATGCGGCGTCTACCCTTATATTATGTCTATGGCGCCGGCAGTTAGAGGCAGCGGTCCGCCGCCAAAAACACTCCCCCGCCCGCTTTGTTTCTCTTTCTCAATAACGTTCCGGAGTGAACAGAACGCTAAGTTGCCTCGCTGTTAAGAAACGGAGAGCAGTGCTCGTTTACGTAGACATGAATACGCTTGTTTAATTCCGTCGAGGCTAGCAGCCAGTAGCAACTGACGTCAGAATGGGAATGAGGCGAAACTTTGCTGCGACTGCTAATCATCACGAACCCGTCCTTCCTTCTCTGGACTCTGATCCTGACAGTGACTCACGGGCTTCTGTGGGTTTTATTGGGATTTTATCTGCCAGACCTACAGACTATTTCATCCTTGTATAGTGAAAGGAAAATTAGGAATGTTATTTTGTATTTTCTTTACAAATAAAAATCTGTAAGTGTGGCATTCATTTATATTCAGTCCCCCAAACTGAATATAACTTTGTAAAAACATTTTGGGATACCACCCTATCAGCTTTCTACGGAGCCCCTAAGGGGACATGGAGAGAAAAAAAAAGGAAAGAAATCCCGACTTATTATCTCGAGATCCCGACTTATTATCTCGAGATCCCGACTTATTATCCCGACTTATTATCTCGAGATCCCGACTTATTATCTCGAGATCCCGAGATCCCGACTTATTATCTCGAGATCCCGACATCAGTACATAACGACCTAATCACAGTGATGGAGGACACCCACCCATGGGGTAGATATATAGATTTTTATTTCGAGCTTGGGCTTGAGTATAAACACATTAAATCAGTGCTTGACAGCAGACATGGATTTAGTATTAGTGAGAGACATCTGAAGAGAGTTTTCAGAGCGCGGGGACTCATTCGGCGCAAGTCCTTTTCCGACTTGGCAGTTTTGGTAGAATTCATTAATAACCAGCTACAGTCCTCTGGACAGCTTCACGGTTACCGATGGATGTACGCTAAATGCAGAGAGCATGGACTTCGTGTGAGAAAAGAAGATGTGCGCTTTGTGTTGAAGGAATTGGATCCCCAAGGGGTGGCACTGAGGCAGGCAAGACGTCTCAGACGGAGAAATTACTTTTCAAAGGGACCAAACTTCATCTGGCACATGGACTCCTACGACAAACTTAAACCATATGGAATATGCATCAACGCAAGTATTGATGGGTTTTCAAGAAAAATAATCTGGCTTAATGCTTACACAACAAGTAGTAATCCAAAGGTGATCGGGGGGTATTACATCGAAGCGGTGCAGCGTTTAAATGGCTGCCCTAGAGTTGTACGTGGTGATCTTGGAACCGAAAATGGCCATGTGAGAAGTTTCCAGCGTTTCCTTGTACCAACGGAACCAAACGAGACCCTTGACAGTTACCTGGAAGGAGCAAGTACAGCTAATCAAAGAATTGAATATTGGTGGCGTTTCCTTCGTAACCAGTGTGTGGAGTTCTGGTTGTCCCTTTTTGGAGACATCAGAGACAACGGTTACTTTGATGGTGGATTTTTAGACAAAAACCTTCTTCAGTTTTGCTGCATGGGGATCATACAGGTGAGTTAATCTTAATAATTTATTTATGTTTGGATAATAATAGCAAACTGAGATCCTAGAGGGATTACTTGTTTTTAAACACAGCGGATGCTGCGCAACTTAACTGCAGCAAGAGCCGGTGGCCGGTGCTCGCACACGCATCCGCTGTGTTTCCAAACAAATAGTCCCAACGTAGTTCATTTGACATTCAGATCAAATAATAAAGTCATACCAGAACTCTGGAGAACTCAACAGAATAGCGAGATCAGTCTACTTTGGACCGAGGACACATTATGGGTTCCAAAGTGTGGTTATATTCTACAAAAAAAGACTAGGACCCAAACAAAGCTTGAATCACAATAAAGGGAACAAATCCTTCCAACGTCCCAAAAAATTAACACACATCATGCAAATGACTATTGAATGTACAGTGTTTGACATGTTGCTTAGCCGTGATCCTCAGGGAGGTCTGAGGGTCCCTGGGGGAGGAATGGACTCTGGCTCTTCTGCCAGGCAAGTTTAGATGCTTCCATATCAAGGTTATTGTTTTAATATCAGCTCTGTACTGTATGAATAGTCTCAATCTCAGTTATATGTACAGTCATATTCAATAAATTAGAATTTGGGATGAGTATTGTCAAATTAAAAGCACTTTAAAATAACCTTAAAGCAGGAGTTTAGTGTTTTTATTGGTGTGATGTAATATTCTAATCTAAAATGTTATATTTTCCTTAGCTGTAAGCAAGACATCATTTTCATTAACACATAAATGCTATGTGTTAAGTCCACTAGTTTAAGCAGTGGACTAAATAAATCAGTATGACCATGATTTGATCTTGCATACTTGAAGTTGCGTAGCTTTCTCAGATGTTTAAATAACAATACACATATAATAATGTGTTTAACCATAGCTGGAGACACTGTAAGTCTTGAAAGATTTTTCCTGAGATGTGAAACATGCAAAATTGTGTTCGCAAACATTGTTGATGTGCAAAAAGTTGAATTTCATGTTAAAATTGTAATCTAACTGCAGGATTCTTCTTTTTTAAGCCACCTTCAGTTTTGTTTGAATTGAATACAACATGGTGCAAATTTTAAATTAAGGACTTTATTCTCTAACTCATTGAGAATTGATGAAAATAAAATCAATAATTAATAATCATAATGAAATTGGTATTGCAAAGTTTTTAGGAATTCCTATCCCTATTTATGACTCTTATAATTTACTAATTTTAAGACAGATGAGTGTGTATGATTCTCATATTCATGTGTTCTTTGTGACAGGATGAGCTGGATGATACTGCCCAGGTTTGGAATGCACACTCCATCAGGCCATCAAACAACAGAAATGTCCCCAGTGGTCGACCCAATGTGATGTATGCATTACCTGAGCTCTACAGGACAAGAGACTTTCTTTGCCTTGTTGAAGAGGAACATGTTGAAGTATGCAAAAATGAGTGCATTTCTCGACTGACCAAACCATGTGATCCAGATGTCTTTGACCTCTGCAACATCCTTATGGCAGAGTCCCATCTGACCTTACCCACAGACGCTTACCAGGCTTTGAACTTGTATATGCATCTAAGAGAGGCAATCATTGCATCACTTTAAAATGTGCTGACTGCAAGCAAGAACATTTTTCAGCACCTTTACAAGCCCACTTAGAATGGCATGCAGATGTAAACAAACTGTGTTTCTTTTCTTTCAAAAGTATTTCATTATGTTCTCTAGAAGGGACAATGAAGAAATGTATTGTTCATTTGAGTTTCATGAACTGCCAGTTTATTCAACTGCTTCTAACCATTTTGTAAATATGCAATATCTGTTTCAGATGAAAATAAACTCTGTGAAAGCAAATATTTACTTGTCAAACAAAGATAAACATAAAAGGAAAATAAGGGTATTTAGTATAAATAATACTTATCTGAAAATGTAATTCTGTGATCAAAACAAAATGCTTCTTTTAAGTGATAAACTCTGTCCTGCCATTCTATTTTTAAAATAAATGTTGCATTAATTAACTTTTTAAAATTTGAAATGCTATAAAGAAAGGAAAAGTATTTGAAACAATCAACATGATACAAAGCAAAATGCATATTTCTTGCCTCTGAAGTTAATAAGGGTTGTAAACACAATTATGAACTTTTTAAAAAATCTGTAAAAACATCTAAAAGCTTAAACAGTAAACCTTACTGAAAGAACAAACTCTGCTTAAAGCAACATTGCACAGAGGCTACATCAACAGATCGGTCTTGTAGTACAGCATCTTGAAAGAAAATGAGAACACATTTCTGTTTAATTACAAAAAAAGGGGTTAGAATATGATCAAATCAAAGGAGCACTTCTTCATACATTGAAAAACAAAATCTTAACAAGTAATTCTGGTCTAGTTTCTAGTGAAAATATCCTATTACACTTAAAATAAGACAAATTAACTTAAAAGTAACTTTTCAGCAACATATAGAGTTTTAAGTAAGTAATTCTTTAATATTGATGAGAAAGTACTTGCTCTATTGGCAGATAAATTAACTTATAGGAAAAATATCTTGTTATAAGTTAAATAATTTTCCAATATAAACAGTACTTTTTGATCAATATTAAGGAATTATTTACTTAAAACAAGATCTTAAAATCTTGCGGAAAAGTAATTTTTACATTAATTTGTATTATTCACAAGGTATCTTTGAAAATAAATACAATTGAAATGTAAAGTAACAAAAACATACAGCCAAACCATGAAAACATAAAATCAATTGCTATATGACTGAATGCATTAAATATTTAAATATGAAATTTAGAAAAAAAAAAAAACTGCATTCAAAATTTCCAACCAAAACAAAAAGGTGCTGTAAATACCTCCCATCAACTTCAAATTATGTCCATTTCAAAGTAATTACTGGAGAGGATGTTGTCGAACTCTGTGCGAAAGTCTGGGTAAGAACTATAAGTGCAAGGAAGTTCTAGGGTAGCTCCACAGGTGCGAGCAACAGGCCTTCTATTAAGCCCGGTTTCAGTGTTGAAACAAATGAGAATTTTGTCAACACAGATTACAGAAGAGCCGGTGCAGAAACGCAGTATTTTTTCGGCCTTGTCTTCATCAGCATTTTTTACAAAACGTTGAAGGTGGTTAAAGGTTGTCTGTTCTCTCTGGGACAGCGTCACATTTGCTGATTCAAACAGCTGTAACAGTCTTTTACCTGAGGCCTTCTTTTTTTCATACAAAGACAACAGACTTTTCTTGTCAGCAAGTTCCACTTGTACACATGCCATGGATGTGGAGAAGCAATCCAATATATACTTTGGCTCTTGAAGAATTGCCTTGTGAGCCATGGTTTCAATGGCCTGCTGAATGTTCTCATTGGGAGGCAGGAAGTGGGACCCCATCCTTGTGAAGAGGTCTAGCAAGTCCTCTTCATCACCTTGATCCATGGTGCCCTGTAGAGCCTTCTCAACAGCTGATCTCTCTACTAGAGGGAGGTAGTTGAGAAATGATGGGATCAATACATCATCATCCACTGATTCAATTCCATGGACACAAGCTAAAATGAAAGCTTTCGATAGCCTCACTGGAATGACTCCATGGTCTAGAAATCCTTTGACCCAAATGTGTCCAATGGCTTGCCATTTAGACTCACAAAAGTCAGGCCTCAACCTGGGAACTCGCTCTGTTTCACCCTCACACTGTTCCAAAAACTGCTCCCAAAATGCAGTGTAAACCTCCCTTGATACCCCAGCATCATCGATTGCTCTTTCATTCACAAACTCCATTTTTAAAGTCTGATTCAAAAGGTTGTTTTCCATAAACACAGCCAAAAGATCTTCCACAACCTTGATCCTGCGAATTGACACATGTAGATGGTTTGCTAGATTTTCTGAGTTACCAGCTGAAACAGATTGGGGCAGTAGACCGCTTGAACTTGGGTGAGAATCTTCGGGTGGAATCAAGCCAGAGTCCTGGGTAAAAGATAAAGCAATAACCATTATTAACAACACAGATACAAATATAAGATTTCTACAAACAGATTGGACATTTGTTTGTTAATATTCTCTTCATTACTATGTTATGATTACCAAGCTAATTTGTAGAACTTTGGAAGATCTGGTGGAACACTAACCCTTCTGCTTAATCCATACTTTAATACTTTCATATGATTTTTTTTAATTAAATAGAAAATACCAATTCAATTAAATGAAAAATATATATTCAATTCAATAAAAAAATATGTATTCAATTCAAAAGATGTAATAATTGCATGACCTTTAAAAAAAAGGTGGTACTGAGTTGTTCATTACAGAGGAGAAAATGAGCTCTGGGTTGTATTGACTGTGTCCATTTCACCTGGCCAGTTTGTCCTGCCTTCATATTACTGGTTTGCATTTGTGATGAGAAGAGACTCCTGGCTGAAGGCAACAGTATCGGGGAACCGTGTCCAAAGGGACTGCTGAGATCGTCCTGAATGACAAAGTTGTACAGTATTGTAATATATAAAGTTATGTTTGATTACAGCACACAACACAAGTGTTAAACTATTCATACCTTTGCCTTAAGATAGATATTTATTTCACAGTTGATTAAAAATACATCACAAAAAAACTATGTAAATTCTACCAAATAATATGTTACTATTTTACCTCAATTCAAATGTCACATATCACTTCTATAAGTATCTAAATCGTATCACGCCAAAGCGTTTCTGATCTTACCTGTACAACTTCTTCAGTGTTGTCATAATTTAGTGTTACAACGACTATGTCACTGTCATCATCCAATCCAATTAGGTCCTCTTCAGGATTCCATACAACCGTGTCTCCCTCATCTATGTGTGGAACAGATCCAGAATTTTCAGAGCTGAAGGGCTGGGGCTGCCGAGGTGTGGATCCAGAATGAGGTGGATCTGTAAAATCAACAACTCCAGAATGGTTGTAGGAAGAGTCTAGGTGATTCAAAGTTTGATCATCACAATCCTCCATTTCACCAAAAGATCCTTTTCTAGCTGTTGGGGTTGAATCCATGTCATTTGGTTGTTCAGGACTTTGACAATCTTCTTCAGATGAATACTGAACTGTTTCTTCTTTCTTTGTGCACATGTAAAACCGTAGAAGCTTCAGCTTGGTTTTTTCATAAAGATTTCCGACTGTTTCATCTAAAGAAATCAGATTTTTTTTGAAGTCACAAACTTCAAAAAGAAAGTCTTCAATTACCCCTTTGGTGGAGGTCCCATCTGGAAAAAAAAGCTCCTTTCCCATTTCAAGAATTTGAGAAACAGTTGTACTTTTATCCACTGTTGCATGCCTCGTTCCTCCACCATTTCTTGTTCTCACTTGTTGGTATTCATCAATGTGAAAATGAAGCCACCCAATTTCAATTTTTCTCGAAGTCCTCCCTGCTGCCTTACTTCTTCCTCTTGCCATCTCCACCCCTTGCATTTGGAACAAACCAGATGTGCTACAAACAGCTCTTTTGGTCCTAGATCTCATTTTCCGTGCTCCAATTTTATCTCTTAAGTTCTGGAGAAGAGTATCTTTTTCTGCAATAAGTGTACTTTGCTGACAAAAAGACAGAACTGCTATTCTGTCACCATATGAAGTGATGTAATTGGTCATCTGTTCGTCTGTCATTATAGACAGCACAGCCTTGTCCACCTGGAGACATAAAAAAAAAAAAAATAATTAGAATAAAGACATCCACATCTTTATATATATATATATATATATATATATATATATATATATATATAGTAATAGTTGTATTTCAGAAAGCCATGCGAAGACTTCTTGTGTAGCACTATCGCTGCTAGTTATGGGTCGCATAATTTGTTGTGCCGTTGCCATAGTAACCCCCTTTTTTGAAGACAAATTGTAGAATGTGTGGTCAAACTTTAACAGATAAAACAAGTTTTTCTTGATAAAATACAAAGCGGTTCTTAGCTAAGGCTATCAAACGTAGTTTTTCACTGAGCGGATATTTATCAAACAATGTTTTATGCGATTATATTTACCTTGTCTCTTTGCATGTGCATGATATCCTCCTCTGGGACATCTCTGGACCGCAGAAAATGATATAAGTCGTCCTCCATAATCAATGTAGACACACTCCCCCACGTTTACCGCATAAAAACATGCCTTTCCCCCCCAAAAAAGTAACTCGCGATTTTTCAGAAATGTCGCGGGATCTCGAGATAATAAGTCGGGATAATAAGTCGGGATCTCGAGATAATAAGTCGGGATCTCGAGATAATAAGTCGGGATTTCTTTCCCTTTTTTTCCCCTCTCCATGTCCCCTTAGGGGCTCCGTAGCTTTCCACATGTGGACACTAATATTTTTGCGTATTCTTCTCCAGAAATTTAGACATATTCACATATATCAGGGCTGCCAGTGTCAAAGCATTAAAGCATGTGATTAATCTAAAACATTTAACCTGCTAATATTACATAATGCAGATTACTTATTCTGACCTAAAAGCATCTCACCTAGAGTCTTGCTTAGTTCAAAGCAGCGCGCTGAAGGGTCTTGTACTGCGGTCAACAATGCAGAGTTGTAAACGCGACTGAAAAGATGAGCAAGGAGAGTCAGACTGGTGAGCTCAGCGGCAAATTTCACTTTAAAAACACAGCGATGGACGTTTGGATAAAAGCAAGCTAGCATGTAGCCTGCTCATTAGAACTGTGAATTATCCTTCCACTGAAGCTCAGCCAGTTTATAGTTAACATTTCTAGATTATGTGTGATACAAAATTACTTTTTTTTAACCTTCCTGAACATGAAGACCTGGAAAACTGAGATGTTTGGTTTGAGACGAGAACATATTCTTAAACCTTTTGGGGGGGGTTTAAAACATGCATTACAACCAAAGTTAAGCATAGCGATTAATCGTGATTAATCACAGCGCTAGTGTGGTTAATCTGATTACATTTTTAATGGATGAATACAGATTCCTGCCACGCCACAATGTTTTCCCTCCATTTGAAATGCTCCACTTGTTTTGTAGTTTGGTCAATCACCACAAATCACAGTAAAATTAATTGATTTTATGGTTGTATCAGCAAGAATTTGGCTTGGCAATAAAGACTAGTGTTGCTTTAATCATGACCTTGATCTGTTTCTAACCTTAATCAAACATATTTTCAGGATTAAAGATTATAAATGACAAGATGAACCAATCAGAACGCTGTATGGGATTTCAGATCTAGGTTTTTTTTGTAAGCCTTTGTGCTAATGGTAGCTGATTATGGTTTCTCTACAATATAAGATAGGAGGACTTGAATCCATAATTGTGTTTTTTTAAGTCTTCCTGCCATGAGTATTTCTATCTAAGCAGACTTGATGTCAGACGGCGTGTATTTGTGTGTGTAATAGATAATGACTGTATTTCTCTGTTATGTTAGCGCTTAGCGCTGCTAGCATGATACAAACAGCATTTACTCTCTGTGTTCTTTCCAAAATGGATATTCTAACCGTAACAACTTAGAGTTGCTAATTCTTTTCTAGTTCCAAAAAAACCCCAAAACACAAAAAAAACAGCCATTTTCCGTAGAAAGTTCAGCTAACTCCCAGCCTGAATTACTGTAGACGTCTTCGTCTCTCCTGGAGAATCCATTTCTTTCGAAGTATCTTGTGACTCATTTACCGCAGTGCTAGTAAAAAAGCTAACTTCACCTAACTTCTTTCCTTGGTAAAAGTTTTCACACTGAAGAGGGTAGCGTCGGGTCCGTTGAAGCTAAAAAAGACATTCTGGACACCGGCTGATTTCTCAGTGCATTTCTGTTTAAAATGTTGTAATATTTTGAGGTGTATTTCCCTCTTCCAGCCCGGGACGCTCCTCCTCCTGCTATGACAATGAGATCGTCATGATGAACCATGTGTACAAAGAACGGTTTCCAAAGGTAACTCTGGCATATTCCACAATACATTTCTTCTTCACCGAGAATGAAACCAATTGTAATCGGTTCTGTTCCAAAGTAATTGCTTTATCTTAAAGCAATAAAGCAGAATTTCAGTATGACAAATCCTATAAAACACATATCCTTCCTGCTTGAACATCAGATCCAGTGAGGGGAGCTCAGCCTCTGATAAAACCCTATGAAATCATATTAAGCGATGCTACAAATGCTACTTATTCAGGGACAATATTAACTTTGCTCTCTCCCACGGGTTGGCAGTGGCGCGCCCTAAACAGGGTCTGTGGGGCCCATTGCCCCCTTCTAAAAAATGTTGCCCCCCTCAGAGAATAATGTTAAAGTCATACAAAGACATACAGAGTCATCTTGTTTAATCGAGACATACTGTAAACCCATATAAATATTTATTGGGTTTATTGTAAAACCCAATAAATATTTACACAATTAAAAATAAAATTTAGAAAATTCAATAATATTAAGAAAGAAATATTATTCCTTTTAGTTCTTTTCTTCCCCCAAACTTTTTAGCTGTGTCCTCATAAAAGAAATGTTTACTGTGAACATTGTGCAGCTCCGAACTGTTTGGTTTTCCTACCTCATGCTTTCTGCCTGAGGTTAACGTCAGGAGGACGTGAGCTGAAAGCTTTCACCCTGATAAAAATCACACTGAGGATTTCATCGGTAATAGAAACGTTTTGTTTTTCTGGCGTCTTTTTCATAAAAGTTGATTAGCAAAAACAGACATCGCGACAAAATCAGAATATACGGCAGAGTACAACCGTCGCAATGACGCTTTCTTGGCTATATAGGAAGGAATCTTTTTTTTTTTTTTAAACCACATCCTGGATCATTAATCTTTCCACTTGTTATTGTTTCTCTCTCTCTGTTCGTTGTCGCCAGGCCACGGCGCAGATGGAGGAGAGGCTAGCCGAGTTCACCCACGCCTTCTCACCCGAGAGCGTTCTTCCTCTGGCCGACGGGGTCCTCAGCTTCATCCATCACCAGATCGCCGAGCTGGCCAGAGACTGCCTGGCCAAATCACGCGAGGGCCTCATCACTTCTGTCTACTTCTTTGAACTGCAAGAGAACCTGGAGAAGCTGCTTCATGATGTGAGTTCAAAATAATGCACTGGCATGCAGCTAGTAAAAACAGATCTTATTGGGTATTTTGTAGAAGCGCTCTTTTCTCCGTTTCATTTTGTAATGTTACAAACATAAACTTTCATACACATACAGGGATCTTATGTTGCAGAGCAACACAAAGTAGTCCGTGTCTATGAAGTGGAAAAGTACAATGGCGTATTAGGGTCATTGTAAATTGGCAACGAAAAAATTCAGATATTTTGAGATTAACTTCAGAAGTTTTCTTAAAAAAAAAACTTAGACGTTTCTGAGTTTGAGAAGTTGAAAATTTGCTAGAAAAAACTCAGAAATCTTTAGATTAATTTCAGGAATTTTCCAGAAACAACAGAGAAATTTGTGAGTTTGAAATGTTGACAATTTTCCAGAGAAAACTCAGAAATTTTGAGAAAGTTTTTGACTTTCGGAAATGTCCAAGTTTTTTCTCAAAGATTTCTGAGATTTCTTTGGCGGAAATGTACCTCTCTTTTATACATCTGCCATGGCCCTAATATGGCGTCGTAGAAAATAAATGATTCATGTATTCCTTTTCACTTGCAAATAAAAAAAAGGAAAATATGGGATGGGCATGCATATAGTGGCGTGAAAAAGTGTTTGCCCCCTTCCTGATTTCCTTTTTTTTTTTTTTGCATGTTTTCCACACGTTTTATTTGGGGTATGCTAACTTCTGCTCTCAGCTGCACATATTTTAAACTGTGATGCAGAATTTGAAGATCTCACTGTTCCACAACACTTTCTCTTTTGCTGTTATTTTGCGTTTCTTTTCTTCCCTCATGTGTGATCATGCCTTTCTTTTCTTCCCTTTGCACAGACTGCTGTTTTTAACTCTACATTAGCGTGTTTGTGCCTCTTTCTCTGTCTCTCTCTCAGGCCTTCAAGCGCTCTGAAAGCTCTGAAGTTGCCTTTGTGACGGAGCTGGTGAAGAAGCTTCTAATCATCATTTCCCGACCTGCGAGGCTCCTGGAGTGTCTGGTGAGTTTCATTTAACTGCGATGATCCAAGACCTTCTTTACAAGGCGTCGGCCAAGCTCCCGAGACTTGAGGTGGAAATTGATTTTTTCTCTAAATAAACACGAGCCCGTGTGTTGATTTCTAAGCCCATTACAATTTTTTAAGTACCGTAATCTATTACGCATGAGGAGAGGAGAGGCTTTGGAAAATCAAAAATGGGGGGAACCCCATAGGTTGAAGGCTGTTTGTGCAGCCAGAGAAGACATTTGCATTTAGATTAAAATTCGTCTTGCTGCCGTGCAGCTAATTCCAGCAGACCTGCTGATTGGCTGCTTTCCAGTCTGAGTCGGTCGGGCCGTGACCGTGGCGTCGTTTGAGGCGTGTGTTTATCCGTGGAGCGCAGTTTGACTGTGTCTCAACGCTGCAGCCCTGCAGGACGCGCTCCATGCCGGATTGGTTTCAGATTGGCAGTCGAAAAAGAGCGACAACGCGGAGACGAATTGATCACGCAAATCACACGCTCGCGACTTATTAGCGTTGGCGCATTTGTGCGGAACCGTTTGTGTTGGCGAGGCATTTCAAATCTTAATAATGAACTTAAATAGTAAATAAAAAATAATATATATATATTTATCTCTTGCAGTTCATGTAGTTATCCCTCATAATTTGAGCTCTGGCCTAAATTCACAAGGGATTTAAATACATTTAAGTTTAACTATATCACTTCACAGGAAGCTCAATCCCTAAATTGATTTCAGAAAGCTTAGAATTTGTTGCTCCTTAGTGTTATTACAGAGAGAATGAAAAAATGTCTGCTAGTTTACAGCAGCTTATTGAACGGCTCTGGTCCCCAGGAGTTTAACCCGGAAGAGTTTTACCATCTCCTGGAGGCAGCGGAGGACCATGCCAAGGAGGGTCATCTGATGAAAACTGACATTCCCCGTTACATCATCAGCCAGCTGGGACTGACCAGGGACCCAGTAGAAGGTTGGGGACCAAAAGATTGTAAAAAAATAAAATAAAAAAATCCCCAGTTTGGAAAGAGAATGACTGACCACTGACTTGTCTGTCATCAGACATGGTGAAGCTGGAAAGTTACGACAGCGAGGGACCAGTGACGCCTGAAACAGACGACTCCACAGAGGTGAGACCAAAATGTTTCGTCAGTTCTACAGAACAGCGCCTCCTTGTGTTGGAGGACCTGCTGAAGATCAGGAGGAGGGAGGACGAGTTAGTGATGGATGGATGGATGGATTATCACGGTGTGCGGGGTGAGGTGGTGAGGCAGACGCTGTAGACCCAGATGAGATGAATAATGGAAGTTTAATGATGAAAGTAGGCTCAAAAATCCAAAAACCTGGCAGCACAGTTGAGCAGAAGGCTAGGGCTCAGCACTGGTAGCAACAGGCTACACAAATGGACAAACGACAAGACATTGACAAGGACCCGACGAGGAACAAAGAACACAGGTGGAGTTAAATACATGGGAGGGTAATCACAGAGACGAGACACACCTGGGAACAATCAAGGGGAGGACAGGACAACGAAGAGACTTAAGGACACAGAAAAACACAGATCCTGACATGCATGGATGGATGGATGGATGGATGGATGGATGGATGGATGGATGGATGGATGGATGGATGGATGGATGGATGGATGGATGGATGGATGGATGGATGGATGGATGGATGGATGGATGGATGGATGGATGGTAAATGGGTGGATGAATGATGAATGGATGGATGATAACTGTTCAGTTATCAGTATTAAACTCTGTAAATTGAAACACGTTTCCTTATCTTAACCAGTCCTTCCATACTTTTCCATCCTTGCAGCATGGAGAGATTTTCCGTCCCATCTCCTAACAACATTCCCTTTCAAACACTTCTCACATTTCCATACAGCGAAGGGTTGCTTTGAAAACTGCTTTTGCATTCATGAAACATTTTGCACGAAGAGGCTAATACATAAAAAAAGAGGCATCTGTTTTAGAATTTCCTCTCTTTTTATTTCCCTCAGACCTGTTTGATTTACTTTATTACCCTGTTGCCCCATTTCCTAATGACTCTGCATGGAAGCAACCAATTAAGCTAATTCCTGCTGGCATTCAGAAACCTGGATCACTCTGGGCTTTCCTTTCAGCATTAGGCAAGCTTCCAACTTAAAAAAAATGTTGTTTTTTTTTTTTTACATTCTGAATCAACATTTTTAGCATTTATACAAATAATTTCTGCTCAACCTGAATCCCATCCATCACAGCAGCTGCTCCTCTGTGATCCACAGGGAAAAATCAGAGCAATAAAACCTCCAGGAGAAGCAGACTTCCAGACCATCAAGCTGATCAGTAACGGAGCGTACGGGTAAGCAGCTCAACGTAGCATCCTCTGTAGTCTGTCTGCCTTAAACAGAAGTGAACCAGGCGTCTGTGTGTGTGCGTGTTCATGTGTGTTTACATGTGAACCAGCGCCGTGTACTTGGTGCGTCATTTGGAGACGCGCCAGCGGTTTGCCATGAAGAAGATCAACAAGCAGAACCTGATCCTGAGGAACCAAATCCAGCAGGCGTTTGTGGAAAGGGACATCCTGACGTTTGCAGAGAACCCCTTCGTCGTCTCCATGTTCTGTTCCTTCGAAACGCGCCGCCATCTCTGCATGGTCATGGAGTACGTGGAAGGTGAGCGCTTGGAGACGGAGACTGGGATGTACAAGCGTTTGGAAGCGTCTGAGAAAGAAATCTAGTTTGTAATTAGTTTATAAACTATTTGTAAGCTTTTCAGAATTTGTCTCTAAAATTTCAACCCGCAGGAGCATCATTTTTAGGGAGGAACCAATTTGTTTCAGACATGTAGATGTGTCTTTACTATTCATTCTTCTTATACTGTAAAACTTATTTAAAAAACACGTAAAACCAAGTTAGTTAATATCACTTAGATTTCGGCCATGTTATTCATACATTTATAAATCTCATGGGTTCAAAGTAAATACTCAGTTAGCAAGATAAGTATTTTATTAACAAATTAAATATTTTGTTACAAACTAAATATTTAGTTAGCAAGCTAAGTAATAGGTTTACAAACTAAATATTTAGCTTTAGGTTTAATAAAGGTTTGGAACTAAATATTTCGCTCCACATATTTAGCTTCAAACTAAATATTTAGCCAGCAAGCTAACTAAACACACTGAAAATATGACTGAAAAATAAACCCTAGTTTTTTCTCTCTTTTTTGAGGCTAAATAACCCAAATTATTGCTGTTAATTTTTGATTTTGTAACTTTGCAAATGACAAGCCCATATGTTTCTTCTTAGGAATCACTGTTATGCACTATTTTTGTTAGCGAAGGAGGGGAAAAACAACAAATACCTTTAGGCTTAAGGCTTTTGTTTATAATGTGGAAAAGTTGAAACGGCGTACTCACTTTTTGGAGGCGTTTTATTTTAGCATGAAGCGTTGCCGGGCAGATTAAGACCTCCAGGCAAATCCTCAACAGGCTTTTACAGTTCTGCTATTTTATTACTGCCTGCAAAATGAGCCACCAGTGAGTCCAACCTCTACACACAAAAGTGAGCATTTTTTCTATTGCATTCACAGGTGATTGTCTGGGTTATTAAGGTCTGAACACCAGATGTACCAATCGTCCTTGAGTCACTCCATGCAGGCTGACTCAGAGCAGCCATCTTCACTTATAGACTAATAATTACTCACTTTTCTGTCCTGCCTTTGGACTGTTGCACTTTCTCTTAGGTGGAAGGTTTAAAGGTTTGGGTAAGGAGGTGTTTACACCAGCCCTGTTTAGCTCGCTTTTATCCGCCAACTCTTGTCTGTTTGCCTAGAAAGTCCGGTTCGTTTTAAGAGGTGTGAATGCGTATTCTAACTTTGAACCAAACCAACTCTGGTCCGCCCGCAGCCTAGGTCTTGATTCTACTAAAGTAAACTATGAAGTGGTACAAGTTAATATGTCGACCCAACCAGACTGGACATGTCTTCAAAAGCAGGAAGGGGACAACAGCACATGGCATTCTGGGTAAATACAACAAAAACAAATGTGTGAGTCTAGTGCCAGCAGGAGAAATGGATCGCGGTCTTTGACCTACAACCGATGAAATCTGAAGCTATACCTTTTTTTTTTCCATTTCATAAAAAAGGAAGTTTCACTCGCGTCTTCTTCTGAGGTTTTTGTGTTGTTTAATTCAGTGGTTCCTGGTGCAGCGCCACCACAGGCGAGGAAGGGGATCAGATTTTTCAAAGGGTTCGCGTCGTTTGACACAGTGCAGAATGAAAGTGAACAGCAGCAACTGAAAGTGTAGCAAGTGAGAATGAATTGTATTTATTAAAGAAAAAAAGGAACATTTCTGTATAAATGTAAAAAGCCATGTTTTTAAAATGTGTTAAGTAACAATAAATTTTTTCGAAAGAAAAAAAAGTGTTGTAACTTTAGTCTCCAATCGAAGCGAGTCTACGGGAGTACCAGGTGTGAAAACGCCCTGAGAGAGAGAGACTGAAGACACTCCGGGTTCTCTGTTTGCAGGAGGGGATTGTGCCACGTTGCTGAAGAACATCGGGGCTCTGCCTGTGGAAATGGCGCGCATGTACTTCGCAGAGACTGTCCTCGCGCTGGAGTACCTGCACAACTACGGCATCGTCCACCGAGACCTCAAGCCTGACAAGTAAGGCGGAGTTGCTTCACCTCGAAACGTTGCTGAAGTGTTTAAGGTGCTTGATTGCGTGTTTTCTATTCACAGCCTCTTAATAACGTCAATGGGACACATCAAGCTGACTGACTTCGGTCTGTCTAAGATCGGCCTGATGAGTCTGACCACCAACCTGTATGAAGGGCACATAGAGAAGGACACACGGGAGTTTTTGGATAAACAGGTATGTGTAGAAAAATGGAGAGGGATGGAACCCGTCTTACATGATGCAGCACCAGTATGTAAAACAAATCATATCATCTCACTGGCAAATGTTTTAATGTGTCCATCTGTAAAATCCATGTTTTTGAAGAGGAAATTCCCTTTTTCTGAAATAAAGTGAAGTGCAACCAGCTGCCTCGGAAGTCACATAACTGGTCCACTTGTTCGTAATTTTATTAAAGCTAAAGAAGTTAATTTGTAAAGAAGAAAAAAGAGAATTTAAAAGAAAGAAAAAAGAAGAAAATCCTTCCAATGTTTCACTGGCGCACAATAAAATCCAATAAAACCTGTCAATTTTTAAGGTTTGACATAAAAAAAAAAGAAAAATGCAGAAGAAATATGAGTAATTCTGCAACACTTAAAGGGGTAATGTTGTGTGTTTTCCTGGCACATAGTGACATTTCATAGCATAATTAAGTAACTCTGTTACCTTTAGTTGTTATAAAAATGCTGTATATATCATATATGACTTAAGAGAAATTTTACTTTCTGATTCAGTGCCTTGAAATTGGGCCTCTGTCTCTTTAAAAACTGCTTTCTGTAACTCCGCCTTAAGAAAGCTATCACATCGCTCCTCTACTAACCCTCTAACAACCAGCATTTCACTGAGAAGTAAACCAGATGTTTGCTAATTGCTGTTGGCTAGTCTGAAGGAGCTGAGTGGGGGAGTCAAACGGGAGGGCTGCCGTGTGAGGTGGAAGCTTGGAAACCGTTAGCTATGCCTCAAAAAGAGGAGGAGCTGCACCTTGAAGGTGGAGCTAAGTCCAAGTAGGCGCTTTGCACAGCTGAATGGTTGCCATGGGAGATTAAAGGATTTCTCAAACATGCATGAAATAGTCCAGGCAACAAACCAGGTATGGTTCTGATGAGAGAATAACATTATAACATGCTATAAAACTCAAAGAATTGCCTGCTCCTTTAAAAAATATAACTCAAATTCACAATGTAACTGCCGTTTCTGTTATTTTGCCAACAACACAGGGGTAGAAGGATTCATTTACGGTCCAGTCAAACTTTACACATAAGGGGATGCTTTGATGTCTTCCTTTTTCTGTGAAAAGCTATTCCCCTCTCGTTGTGCGGCAGGCATATTTGAAGCCTGATAAAATGAGACCTTTAGCGGCTGGCGGAACAATAGAGCAGTATTTCCGCCAGCCGTCACAATCACACGCCGTCTCTTTTACGCGGCTTTATGTTCTTTTATTCTCTGCTCCTGCTTTGAACACCTCATTATTTCCCATGCTGTAGACAAAAAAAAGCTGTTAGCGTTCAACGCGCGCCCATCTGCACATGAAAACGCACACCAGTGGGGCTTTCATCTAGTCTTGGCATCTGCGAGGGGATTTTACCTGACCAGACGTTACGCTTCTGTAGGTGCTGTACCTCTACCGCAACATATTAGTCCGAGACAGGTTGAAGGAAATGCACACACCTCTATCAGTAAAGCAAGACTGAGAGGAACTGTCACAAAATAAGGTAATAGCTGATTCAGTCGAGTCTTGTTCCTCTTTTAGGTGTGTGGAACCCCAGAGTACATCGCGCCGGAGGTGATTCTGCGTCAGGGTTATGGGAAGCCAGTGGACTGGTGGGCAATGGGCATCATCCTGTATGAGTTCCTGGTGGGTTGCGTGCCTTTCTTTGGAGACACGCCAGAGGAATTGTTTGGACAAGTCATCACAGGTGAGGGATCCCACGTCTCCGTAGCTGCGCTTCCATTGAAAATGTTGTCGATCTTCTGCTGATGTCGGAAAAACACCGTCCATCCATTTTCTAACACCCTTGTCCATAGTGGGGTCGGGAGGGGTGCTGGTGTCTATCTCCAGCTAACGTTCTGGGCGAGAGGCGGGGTTCACCCTGGACAGGTCGCCAGTCTGTCGCAGGGCAACATAGAGACAGACAGAACTATCAATTCTTGGAAAAACTTGGAAAAACACAATTTCGCAACTGTGGTGTTTCCATTCACTGAGAAACTGGATCAAAATCCCATGTGACTAAGAGTATTCACGCGATAAGTTATTAAAAAACATCATCCTCCAATTACTTCCTGTTGTCCTCTTCTTTGTGGTTTGAGCTAGTGGCAACATTCAGTTGTGAGAAGTGTTTCCATTCCAGTTTTGCAAAATAAACCAGTTTTGATATGACCTAAAACAAAAACCTCGTCGTACCACCAAAACTATTTATCCAAAAACACGAGTTCAAAATGTCAAATTGTGTAATTATACAGTGAATGGAAACGCAGCTGTTGACGTTAACATATGTCCTCCATGTGGATCTAACACAGGCTCTGAATGTAAATTGTACTCATCCTCGTATTGCGTCTTCGCTGCAGATGACATTGTGTGGCCAGATGGAGACGAGGCTCTTCCTGTGGACGCCCAGCACCTGATCTCCTCTCTGCTGCAGACGAATCCTCTGGTGCGACTGGGCACAGGTCAGGCGCCTTCCACTCCACACACAGCTTTAACTGCATGGTCTCGATGAGGTATTCTAATCTAACTCAGATTGAGCCCTGCAACTTTTCAATGCTTTTTCACGCCTGGCACATTTGGTTTGCTTTAAACGGTTTCCCTCCATTGGTCCGGACCTTTTGTGCCGGTGCGAATACGCTGAAGTGAATTCCGGTGTAGACCAGACGACCGGACCGAGGCGCACTTTTTCAGGTGGTCTCGGTCCGCTTCCAAAAGAAGTCTGGTGCGGCTCGCTTCTGGTGAACAAATCTACCTAGATCCGAACCAGCTGCAGGAAACATGCGTCTTATTCACTTCATGAGCCACCGTTGCTGGGATCTGTGGTAAAAATGATCCCTTTAGTGTAGCTAACGCTACTACAGCATGTAGTGATTGTAATGAAATCATACATGCTATAGTAGCATGTATGGGACTCAATCACTATGAGTCCCAGCTGATTCATAAGCCTGTCCCAATAAGCAAGAAATCAATTAATTGCATGATCAAATAAAACAAACTTAATAATTTTATTGCATGATTTATCATTTTTCTCTCTCGTTTTACCAAAAATTGGCAAAAGTCTTCAGTCTGGTGCGTTGGTGTCAAGCAGTCCTTTTTTTTGAAGGGCAGTTTCATTTACAGACATTTACAACATTTTAGTTGTCGTTTCTGTTGCTTTGTTTTCAAATTCACAGTTTTCCGCTTGTGAAATAGCACAATGTGAAAGCAAACCGCACAAAATGAAAATAATAAAGTCCGCTTTTGCTCCAAACTAAACTAAACAGGTGGGCCAAAGGGCTTTCCTGATGTGAACACATTAAACACGCTTGAATCAAATGAATGGAACTGTGACGTCTGTTTCGATCATATTCGGACTCAAAGTACAATGTATGATTTGGGGTTTGAATGTTGTTACTGCAGCATTTTGTAGCACAGCACTTTCAGACTGTGTTATATGTACACTAGCTTCAGCAAATGGTACACCATTGGCTGAAGTACCACAGGGAGTTCTTCCTGGGTATCTTAAACCCAGACGGGCTGTCGTCGTGCATTTCTGATTGTCAGCTGAGTTTAGTCAGACAAGTCAGCTTCTGTTGGGGTCAGAGTCCGCCTGCAGGCTTTCGGGCCACATTTATCGCCTACCTGACTGTCCGTCTTCTCCTGCGTTTCCCCATCCCCCCTCCCCATCCCCTGCAGGTGGTGCTTTCGAAGTCAAGCAGCACTCATTTTTTGCAGAGGTGGACTGGAACAGCCTGCTGAGACAGAAAGCTGAGTTCATCCCTCACCTGGAGTCAGAAGAAGACACCAGTTATTTTGACAGTAAGTTCGCCCTGTAGCATTCCTGGAAAAGTGGGAGTCAAGTCGAAAGTTTGAAAGTCTGCTGAAACGGATCATCAGACTGGTAGATGAGTCCAGTGAAATGAATTCCTTCTCGTCCCCAGCTCGGTCGGAACGCTACCATCACGTCCAGTCCTACGACGAGGATGACACCAACGACGATGAGCCGGTGGAGATCCATCGCTTCTCGTCCTGCTCCCCTCGCTTCAGCAAGGTCTGAACCCGTCAGAATCAGTGCCGGTTAGACGGTTGCGTCCACTCGTTATGAGCATCTCAGAATTCTGACTTTTTTCTGGGAATTCTGACTTCTGAAGTCAGAAAAAAAAAAGTTTGAATTTAACTTTAAAGTTGGAATTCTTTTTCGGTGTTCCTAATCCTCTTCTATAGGCAAGTATAGTTGGGGGTGATGGTGTCGTGTCAAGCAAAATTAGAAATATGTGGGGCTCTTGTTATAGCGACTACCAAATTCACCAGAAAATTAAACAAAAGAATGATTTCAGAAGGGCACCTTTTGTGTCCAGAGGAAAAAGGGCAGGTGCTCTAGCACCTCCTAATGTCTAACTGAGCACATCCCTAAAATGTAAATCAAAACAGCTTTTGAAGCAGTTAAACCAGGTTGAGAAGCCACTCGAATGACTCAATTTGCAATTCTATTAAAAAGTTCTGAACTGTACTTAAATTCCAAGTTTGTGCCAGAAAAATTGCTAAGTTAAATGAATCCTTTTGATAAGAAAAGTTGTCAAATATCCCACCATACAGATGGTTGTGAATTTCTCAGGTATATAAATACTCTATTTTTAGGAGTATATGTATTTGAGTCTGTGTGTAGTAGTTTGAGGAAAACATTAAAAAGGCCAAAAATAATATGAGTGGATGTAAAATTCTGACCAGATTTTCTGTTAATTTCTAATCCCCTAACTGGATTGCTGCACCGACCTGCAGGTGTACAGCAGTATGGAGCATCTGTCCCAGCTGGAGCACAAACCCCACACTGTGACTCTACGGGAGCACAAGGTTCCCAGGGAGGACCGGGTAGCCAAGCGAGAAAGCTTGGGAAGCGTCACCCTACGAGACAAGAGCTGGAGGACAAGTTCACCGGAAATGTACACAAAAAAAACCCCCGGCCAAATTACGTTTAACTTTTTTTATTCATATTTTGCCATCTGCCGCTGATGCTCTAAGTGTGGTTGCCTCGCTTTTCTAGGAAGCGCCTGTCCTGTTCGGAGTCCTTCTTTACTGAAAGTGACTCCAGCCCGCCGTCCGGGGCTCGCAGGCGCTTCTCCGCCCTGATGGATATGAGCCGCTTCGCCTCACCTCAGGAGCTGAACGCCGAGCCGCTGGGTCCAGGGAAGCAGCCTCCCGTCAAGACCAGGGGGACTTCCCTGGAAGGGGCCATCCCCTCCCACGGAGACCTGAGGACGCTCCTTAAAGATGGTAGGGGCCACATGGCATCGGGTAAGGCCCTGGAGCGTCTATGCGCCATTTGGTTTCATGGTTCTGCTTTGTCCTAGACAAACTTTTGAGACCTGCCGACGCGTCGCTGCCGCTGCCAGGCAGTACGAGCAGTCTGGGTCTTCCTGATCTCCAGGGGCCCCGTGGGGCCGCCACGGACCTGGTGTTGCGGAGGGTCAGACACCAGCAGCTCTCGTCCGAAGGAGACAAGCGAAACTCGCGACCAGGAACTAAAGTCATCAAGTCTGCGTCGGCCACTGCTCTGTCTGTCATCATTCCAGCAGGTGAAGCCTCACTTTAGCTGCTGAATGTAACTTTTACAAAAAAAAATATTAATTCACGTTTGTTGCACTATCTCTATGTTGTGAAAATATGGCATGAGACAGATAATCTGTGAAAAAAATTGAGCTTCTTTGCCTTCTTCCAGAGCTTCCAGTGCTAACTAGCAACAACCAATCAGAGCTATGAGGAAGGTCTTATTGCTGTTAATCATGCTTATATACGCGCTGGCCACAGCTTCCCTCCCCATTGCTCTTTGCTACGCTACAGCTTCTTCCTGATAGCAGTGTTTACCCTGAATAGTCATGTTAGTTAGCATGCCCACCGACGACTAGGCCTGTTACGATTGAAAATTTTGCTATAAATTGTCACAGAAATTATTGCGATAAACAATAATATTGTTGTTTTGAGATCATTTTCAAGTATATTACTGGCATAGTAACGCAAGTACACCCTTCTCAAAGATCAATAAACTTTCATTTGTAAAGCACATTTAATACTGGAAATGGAAGACCTTTTGAACATCCAAAACAACTAAAATAACAAATGAGATAGATATTGACGTCTCTATAAACAAAATTGCCCTCCAGAACGGGGGATGGCGGGGCCCAAAGCATCAGACTGAAGCCTTTCTTCATACAGTCTTTGGTAGAAACAAAGACACAAGAAAAACAAAATGAAAATGATCCAGCTTGCTTTAATTTATCATGTGATTAATTGATTTATTGCGCACTGCGACTGGTTTGCCAATAAACAGTTTTTCTGGAACAGTTGTTTCTCCACGCGTGTACATGAGGGTGATTGACGGTGCTAAGACCTTCCTCCTTGCTCTGATTGGTTGTTTCTGACCTGGCGGTGGAGGAGCTCGATCTAATCACAAATCATCTGCTTCATACCATACTGTCACAACGTGGTGACAGTTTTAACAAATATGTAAAAAACATATTTTTTACAAAAGTTACATATCGTAACTTTCATTCTGTCGTCTTTCTGCCCAGTGGAGCAGCACGTTGCGTCCCCACTGCCCAGCCCCATGTCGCCTCGCTCCCTGCCGTCCAACCCGTCCTCCCGCGACTCGTCTCCAAGCAGAGACTTCTGTCCCATGGTGAACGTCCTGCACTCTCCCATCACCATCCACCGCTCCGGGAAGAAGTACGGCTTCACCCTCCGGGCGATCCGGGTCTACATAGGAGACAGTGACATTTACAGCGTGCATCACATGGTTTGGGTAAGAGTAGCATAAAACCCACATAAATTCCTTTGAGTTTGTGTCTGTACTGTAACAAATTGCAAAAAAGTTGAAGCGTCAAAGTGGTATTTACATTTTTTGGAGATCATTTATGTTATACTATCCACTTCTTTGCAGCATGTTGAAGATGGAGGTCCTGCCCAGGAGGCTGGTCTTAAAGCTGGAGACCTCATAACTCACGTAAACGGGGAGTCGGTCCACGGCCTAGTCCATACAGAAGTAGTGGAGCTCATCCTGAAGGTAAAATAAAACCACATTTGGGAGGAAAACACTTCCCTGATATTACACTGCTTGTCATAAACTGATTAAAAATGTGTAAATATGTGCGATCCACAGAGCGGAAACAAAGTTACAGTCGCGACTACTCCCTTTGAGAATACCTCCATAAAGGTGGGGCCTGCCCGCAAGTCCAGCTACAAATCTAAAATGGCACGTCGCAGCAAAAGGACCAGAGTCAAGGAGGGCCAAGAGTGCGTCCCCAAAAAACAGATTAGTTTTCTCTAACTCTACTAGGAGGCTTTATTCACCTTATCGCACTTTGTTTTGTTTATTTTTCAGTAAAAAACGAAGTTCACTCTTCAGGAAAATCACAAAGCAGTCCAACCTGCTCCACACCAGCCGGAGCCTCTCGTCCTTAAATCGCTCTCTTTCATCTGGAGACAGCCTGCCGGGGTCCCCTACCCACAGCTTTTCTGCCCGCTCCCCCACACAGAGCTACCGCTCCACTCTGGAATCCACTTATCTGGGTTAGTAAGACAACTGTCTGTAAAATAAAGCCACCGGCAAAGTCCAGTTGTTTATCATATAACTTGTATGATGTGAAAAAAGCATTTGCATGACAGTTCTGCGAAATAAATAAATTATGATACGCCCAAGAAAGCCCGCCTCATCCTATGGCCAAAACTTTTTATTAAAAAAAAGAGTTTTTTCCAAAATTAAGCAAATTTATTTTCAAAATGTCCAATTGCACAAATATGTGGTCAATGGAAACACAGCTAGAGGCTGCAAACTCCCACCTACAGACGGCAGTATTTCTTACTTCTAGTACACTGCTGCCTCAGCCTTCCTTAAAGTCAAGTCTGAGATCAAAATGTTTGTATTGCAAAATTTCTTGCAAATATTCCTAACGTAGCACCACAAAGTCAGTGAAATTGATTCCAAAAACTCAAAAAGGCAGTCGCAAAATCATAGAGGTAGCCTACTATACAATGTTTAACGATATTGTTTATTAAGACGCACCTACTGTCTTAGTATCAAAGACAGTGATAACATGACTGTGTCCTCAGGTACGTCATCCCAGAGCAGCTCTCCGGCATCAAGCACTCCCAACTCCCCAGCGACTTCCCACCACATGAGGCCCAGCTCCCTGCACGGCCTGTCCCCCAAGCTTCACCGCCAGTACCGCTCGGCCCGCTGCAAATCCGCCGGTAACATCCCGCTATCCCCTCTGGCTCACACCCCGTCCCCTACCACCTCCTCCCCTCCACCTGTTACGGGCCACACGGTGGGGAGCTCCAACACCACCCAAATGTTCCCCGCCAAGCTGCACTCCTCGCCTCCAGTCGCCCGCCCTCGTCCCAAGAGTGCCGAGCCACCCAGGTCTCCCCTGCTGCAGCGGGTACAGTCTGCGGAAAAGCTCGGGGCACCCGTCCTACCTTCCTCCTCTTCGTCGTCGTCGTCACCCTCCCCTCTGACCGGAGGAGTGTCGTTGCGCAAGCATAGCTTAGAGGTGTCTCACGGGGACTACAGGAGAGAGTCCTTCCACTGCGAACACAGTCTGCAGAGTTTGCTGGAGATAGAAGGAGAGAATGGACCTGCTCCACCCTCTCCGTCCTCGTCTTCCTCCCCTTCTTCTCCTATGGGAGCAGATATTTTATCGCTGAACCATGTGAGGAAGCTGGGGAGGCAGGAATCGCTGCTCAGCAGAGACACGCTTGTGACAGTAAAGGAGAAAGATGTTGTTCCGTCAGCGTCTGAGCTCTCTGAGTTGCCAAATGTAAGGTCGGTTTCTCCAACAGAGTCTAAGACAAGTGTTGATACAAGCAAGGCACCACTCAATGAGGTTGAAAAGAGTAGCGGTGGTACGAAGGCAGCTGAAACAAAGACTAGTACCTCATCTACAGACATCAGAACAGGCGCTGGGATCAAGCATTTAGGTACAAAAGTGTCAACTTTGGAGGCAACAGACTTTCAGGCCAAAGCTGGCGAGAAAACTCCAGACATATCCAAGAGCCCACAACAAGACACAAAGCAGCAGAGTGTGCAGACAGATGCGTTACATGTTACCAAAACTCGGGAGAAGACAGAAGAGAAAGAAAAAAGCACTGTAGGTGTAGAGAAAGCAAACCTCCAGAAAACATTGACCACTGAGCAGTTCAAGCAGCATATAGGCTCAGAGACTGGAGATAAAAGAGGAATCAGTGGCGGCGACAGGGCAACTGATACGACGAAGACCAAAGTACCTGGACCGCCAGTTCCATCCCTGGCTAAAACGCACTCAGCACCCAGGCTCAGAGCAGAGAAGTCGGCAAGCAGCAGCCGTGGCGTCAAAGAGGAGAAGGCTCAACTGGAAGTCCTGGAGGAAAACCCAGCGTCCCCTTCCTCAAACGCTGCCTCGCCATGCTCAAGCAAACTACGGGCCATGTCTCCGGGGGACAAGACCAGCTTCGTCACCCAACTCACGAGTGTGGCTAAGACGGTCCTGGGTCCCATGAAAGGAGGGTCTCAAGAGGGCAGCAAAGTGAAAGACGCCTCAAAGTCAAGTGAAGAGAAGAAGGGAAGCACAGCGGGGAAAGCAGAGGCCTCATCCACAGGGGTCCACCGAGGGGCTCGGGGCTTCACCACGGCCACTGCTCACTCTGAGAAAGGTAACAGTCGGAGCGCTAAACATCACTCGTGATGTGAAAGCTTCAGAAACACAGACTGCCCCATGTAATGCCTTTAACTGTAGCATCAGACTGACATAACATATGAATTTGTATGAGGCAGAGATAGCAATGCCTGAACAAAACTATATTAAAAAAAATACACCAAATCAAAAAGAAGTAGAAAAGATGTCAACAATGATCAACTATTGTTGTGAAAATGTGTACATGGTGTTTTGATGTAGGCCTGTGTATGTACTGTATGGTCATCTCAACATGTTGTGTATATTGTAAAAAAGAAATGCATATGTCTTCATGCATGTCTGATTAAGGAGAATGACAGACTATTTAAACAAGATGAATAATATACTGCAGACCTTGAGATAGAAAACACTGTGAACAACCTTTCAACTTGACAAGCAGACTTTTGACTGTGTAGAAGTGGGATTCTGGTAGAAAAGGGCATTACTCACATTTCAGCTATTGGTTCCAGGGATGTCGTTTAGTTCTATGCTGTATTTATTTGAAGTTCAGGTACTAAAATGTGTCACCGATAGAGTGAGTTTTCATGCTTTCAACGCCTTGCAAAAAAAAATGCTTTTTCAAAGCTTTCGCCACAAATTCTAAATTGGATTTAGGTCTGTACTTTGACTGGGCCATGCCCTTTGAGCTAAATCATTCAACAGGTTGTCTTCTAGTATTTTTCTGTACTTCAAATTATGTCTGTCCTCAAAAGACTACAAGCACCAATTTAATTTTGACACTATAATTTGCATATTCTATAATCTACCAAGAGATTGCATTTATGTTGCTCTCTACATAAAGACATAAATACAATAGGTTTTTTTATTTTGTTCGGTGTGAACATGGTAAATGTCAATAGTAAATAATGTAGTAAATATAAATGTCTAATTACCTGAAGGATTCTTAAGTCAATAACCAAAACTTCAACACAGATGTCAAACTTTATTCAACTGAACGTTTACAAAACAGCCAAGTAAATTACTGCTTTAGAATTTATCTGCAAAGTTTGATTTAAGGGAAGCTAAGTGTGCTTAACGTTTTCAAAGTTAGCAAAAACAAAAAAAATTAGTTCCGCTATTAGCATGTTAGCGAATTAGTGCTCCCACCTCTGACTGGAATATTATGATTTTGGCCAAAGTCAAGCTTTATTCAGTGGAATAAAGCTTGAAAGTTTTATTCAGTGAGTTTGCAAAACAGCCAAGTAAATTAGCTTTAGAGTTTATCTGGAAATTTTAATTTAAGGGAAGCTAAATGTGCTTAACGTTTTAAAGTTGGCAAACGCACGAAACAAAAAACTAGCTCCGCTATTGGGCTTGAACTTCGTCACCACAGCGAAACCGTCAAAACACATCAAATTTCAATAAAATACATTGCGGTTGTAACATCGCAGAAGGTTTGAGGGGTATAAATACTTTTGTATGGCATTGTCATTTTGTACTTTGTTTAGGTAATTGAAGGTGTCACAAACAGAATGTGACACCTTCTGTATGGCGGGCTGAGGAGTCGCTGTACACACAGCAGAAACTGGACCAAGAAACCAAAATGCTTGCAGTGACAGAGTTGAAGGATGGATCAGACAGTTTCCCTCGGCTCTGTTTAAGGGCCGACTGTCAATGGGATTGAGAGGAATACATTAGATGAACTTGCACAGGGACACTATGCAATGCGCTGCCAATGCCACTATTGTCCCGTCTTTTTGTGTCTCCTGGGTATCCAAGTTTACATTGTGCTCCAGACAAATACAGAAAACAGCATAAAGCTTACAATAACTCAAGCAGACATATATTGTTTCATTTTTAAAGGTGGTGTCTGCTGGTTATAGTGATATGTGCAATTCTATATTTTAGATTACAGTATGTACAATATGTTCGCTCAGAGCGTGGTAGCAAGTAAAGACGCACATGGAAAGTAGCACTTAGAGGAGAGAGCAGGTTTTCTGTCACTCTTTTTCTCTCACGCTAAGCTACAGTTCGTGGTATCATATTAGGTGAAACGGGAAGGGCCAGTGTTTTTACTTAAAGGTTATGTGGTCATCATTGTTGTTGTTGGGTTTTTTCTTACTTAAATGTTAAACAATATGCAATCCATCAGTGCTCAGTCCTGTAACACTGAGCATCACTGTCTGTGAGAAAAGCCTGGAGCATAGATTTGTTCAGAGTACCTTAGTGGTGAGGTCTTCTTTGTTGTTGTGTGTTAAAATGTAGTGTCAAGGTATCGGACCTGTCTTAGACTGCCACCTTGTGGACAACATGACATAGAGCCAGAAATTTTAGAGAACAGGAACGTTAAGTGTCCCATATCCTCAGTCTGTGGAACTTTTGTTTGTGCATAGTTTATAGTTTTTATGCATAGGCAGACATGTTTACATTGATTTCAATTACAATCTCCATCTTATCTCTCATGATGTTGTAGTTTTAGCAATAAACACCAGTGTTTCGTGTGTGACCAAATTGCACTTTATGTTGCGTTTCATCAATACATTTATAGTCAGTACTTTACATTCACTGTATGAAAAGACAGTTTGTTTTTTTTGTGTGTGTTGTTGTCTGGTTTACAACCAAGTTTCCTTTTGTCAAGATTGCTAAAATTATCTCTATTAATTATATGTTGCAATTATGAGAGAAATGTATATTTAGATTCGTCTCTTTCTCTCCAACAACAGTTTTCTGGAATTTTGGCCCATTACTGCTGATACAACAGAGTCAGGATTTTCAGGTTTTTATTTAACCAGGGAAAAAACTAATTGAGATTAAAAATATTTTTTTCCCCAGAGTGTCCTGCCCTGGATTTGTAGGTCGCCTGACATACACCTTTTTAGCTCTGCCTAAAATTACTATGATGTTTTATGATGTCCACTACAAAACGTTAATCTTGTGGTCTTCAAGCCAGTTTTTGTAACTAGGCTCCATGAGTAGGACGATTGTCCATTTAGAAGACCGCTTTGTGCCCAAACTTTAAGTCCCAGATGATGTTTTGAAATCTGACAGGTGCACCTGTCCCTCCCGCAGCAAGAAAATTCCCCCATCATGATGATGCCATCCCTGTATTTCACAGTTGAGATGTTGAGAAGTGGAAAAAAAATTATTTTGCAACTGTGGTGTTTCCATTAAACAAGAAACTCAATTAAAATCACGCGTGAATAAGTTTGTTCACGCAAAACGTCATAAAAAATCAAAAAAACATGCCGCCATGATTCTCCAACCACTTCCTGTCGTTTTCTTCGTGGTTTGCGCCAGTGGCAACATCCAGTTGTTGATGATGTAAAAGGGCTTTCCATTGCAATTTTGCGAGATAAACTACTTTCAATATGGACACAAACCGCCCCATCCTAGTGGTAAAACTTTTTCTAAATCAAAAGAACGAGTTTTTTCAAAGTGTCCCATTAAATGTGTGCAAAACTTTGTATAATTCTTTTCCTAATTTCTTGTGATTTTACATAATGAAGCAGTATCTTGCCCTCTTAACTTAAATTCAGCATAAATTAACCTATCAGAAGCTTTAAAAGACCATATCAATACTTTATATGGCCTTCATATCTTATAAAGCAAATTGTTAAAAATCCTCTCTCTGACATTTAGCAAACACAAATAATTTTGGTAATCATAACTGACCAAAAGGAGGAAATGTAGTTTGAGATAATGTCGGGACAGTTTAAAAAACGGGTTCATTTTTTTCTTCATACAGCGAACATAAACACCTGGCTTCGAGCGTATATGTGGGAAGAGTTCCAGCTTTTTTTTTACATTTCTTTCTTTTAAATTCTATTTATTGAATTTTGTATTTATTTATTTAAGATGCCGATGTACTGTTGAAAATATTCCGCGTAATATTGAAATAGATCATTAAATACCCCCACCATATATGTGTGGTCGAAGTTGCTAACATTACTGTCGCGTCCATGTGTGTCCAAGTGTGTCCAAGTGTTTGACCTTTTTTCTTTCTTTTTTTTACAGCAGCTCTTGTGAATAACTAATGTCAAATGAAATTCCAACTAGAAAGGAAATAAAATGTGTCAGAAACCCTTGGTATTATCTGAGATTTTCTTCAATGGTGCATTTTGTGTTAAGTTTTCTCGACTGAATAGTGGTGCACATCTAGGTCAAAAAGTTGTGTTTAGATCTTATCTTGAGTCGAGAACCTGCATGCTTGCTGTAATCTCTATGCATACTGTTTTCCATTTCGGTCAGTGCAGCCTGGGGAAAATTTTGCGTGGCCCTGGAACGTAGTTTAAATATACCGCAAATTTGGCCCTCCAGCCATTTGAGCTCATCTTTAAGAAGATTTTCCAATCTTCTTAGATTTAAAGATACAAAGTACTTTCTTTCGTGAGTCATGTTTTTTTCCCCCCTCTTACTCAGGGCCACAATCATCCAGCGACTTTTTATTTAAAAACAGACTTGGGCACGTATAAAGTTTGGCTAAAAACAGCCAGTGCTTTCACAGAAGGATCTCATTGACTTTTAATGTAGCCTTAAAAACTATTTCTATGCCAACTAGACATGTTTTTGTACAGTTTTCTTTGGTAGGCAAAAATATACGAGACTCTTATATGGACCTACTATAATATGCTCTTTTTCTTCCTTTTCTTTTCATTAAAATATTGTATATGTTTAATTACTTGCAGGGTAAATAAAAAGAAAAATAATCCCAATAAAATGATTAAACTTATTTGAAATGGGAAAGGTGTTTTCCAGTGTGAAAAAAGTCTGGGCAGCCTTGCTGCCATACTTGACCCTGCCGCAGTCTCAGAAGTAGTCGAGTTGACCCCCGCGTGAGCTTTTTGACCTTTCAGCCTGAGGTGTCCTACTACAGTATTTTTTGTGTGTGTGGCTTCGGGAACTGACGGGCTGAACAAGGGACACCGCCTTCGCTTTCCCCGTCGTCCGACAGTGACGTATACCTGGTTCTTACCGAGCGTCGACCTGGAACTGCGGGAGGGTTGAAGAAGAAAAAACCACCAAGACGCACCTTCTGAGCCAACGGTTCCTCTATGGCAAGTATGGCAAGCCGTTTTAACATAAATTCGGTTTTGCCGCCCTTACATTCCAGCATGGGCGTAGGTTTGGGTATGGACGGTCGTGACATGTCACGACCAATATTCAAGGGATATAAAATAGTCCCGACCAATTTTTGCCATATTAATTTAAAAAAAAAAAAAAACATATGTATTCTTTAACAAAAACAAAATAAATAAACGAAAATCTACATTAATTAGTTTAGTAAGTTGTAAGGTCCCACCAAAACGTAGACCAAACCTACGCCCTTGCATTCCAGATATCTCAAATTGTCTTATGACTAGACGCAGGGGCGCAACTATATATTTTTGAGGTGGATGCGAACATCATCGTTTTAGGCTAGCTTAAGAAAAACTGAATATTTACAACTCTCTTGCTGATACACGGACATTTCTTACCTTCTGTCTTTCAGCCACTTTGAAAAGCTTTTCTTCGTCTCTCCAACATCTTTATCCTTCCCCCTCTTCCGTTTTCTGTTTTGGGCCCCGGAGTTTTTTCTGCGCCCCATCTTTAGCTCCCTGTTGTCGAGGCATTACTACAAATTTAAAAGAAAGAAAACGCGCCTCAGCCGCTGCCCAAGCTGCCTGTATGGGAGGGGAGAGCGGCTGGCAGGGAGGGGGGCGCCTAATCAGTGCTGTTCCTCTGTTATTGATCATTTCATACACAAGCAGCTGTTAAGTACATAAAATGCTGACTATATATAAAAAAAAAATCCCCACATCGTTTTTGCGCCCCTATGCGCCACCTTTTGCGCCACTGGCTACAACACCTGCAAGTTGTCGGGAGGTTCGGCGTGCAAGCCAGCATGTGGAGGGGTTTAAATAAATTAGAAGATTGTCTAAAAGTTTTATTTGAATACTTGAGTTAGAAAAAGTAAACTCATTTATATATTTGATTTATGTAATACGTTATTTTTATTATCTTGACAAAATGTTGAAGGGTACGCCACAAAGCTCTATATGCAAGCGTGTTAATGGAAAGTTGAGTGGAAGAAAGAAAGTGTGGTAGGACAATGTGCACATCTGTCAGGATTGTGAAACGAAGCCCAATAAAGAATTTGGGAGAGATTCAGAAGGTGTAGACAACCACTGGAGTCTCAAGAGACATACAAAGTTAAATTCAATTTGAATTCAAGAATACATTATTGATCCTAAAATTAAGTAAAATATGGTTAAATATCATGTTATTCAAGGTTCTTCAAATGGTTGTTAGGAAGGATCTCTTGTAGCAGTCTGCATTACAGCAAACTTGATGAAGCCTCTGACTGAAGACACTTAGTCGTAAAGTAATCTGACAACATCATGAGCGTCATACTTGGGATATAAAGTTGCCCAGTTGCCTTTATAGATGAAAATACATTTTGACTTTAGTTTGGGAATTAAGGTCCCAGAACCTAAAGGAAAAGTGTAGAGGCACAGAATCGACCGTGCTTGAAGTCCAGTGTGAAGTTTATTCCACAGTCAGAGAGGATTTGGACAGCAACGCCATCTGCTGTTCATGTCCACTTTGTTTTTATCAAATATAAAGTCAGCAAAGCCATCTACCAGGGAATTTACTGCACTGCTGTCAGCTTAGTCCACTTTATAATTCAACCAGGTCAAATTCATCCAAACCAGTTTTTGTCTGGTTTGGCCTAAATTCAGTTTAAATCAATTCAATTCATTTGAACAAAAAATACTTAGATTCAGATCCAGTCACAATTTTAGTTCATCACTGTTACAAACTGATTAGTGGATATAAATTAAGCCCATCTGATTGTTGATTTACCAACAATTTCTACATCTAAAGCACGGGGCGACTGTGGTGGAGAACAACTCCCTTTCAACAGGAAGGAACAGTAGTATGAGCGTTGTGACTGTACTGTGATCAGCTGAGGGTTGAGAGGACAGAGCAGACAGAAGCACAGGTCCAGGAATACAGTCAGAGCCGTAGGCGTAGGAACCGGGGAGAACTGGAGGGGACATTATAGTACCCTAGACCGTTACTTGGTCTCTGACACTAACGACAATAAACGCAGGTAATATACTTGAAAACAAGGTAAAAACATTGTCCGTTAGAATGGATGAAAAATGTTTAGATACTTAAATAGCACATTTTTACAAGAAAAATGTCTAGCATAAGCTAAAGCTAATGTTAGCCACAAAGTTTAAAGAAAGTAAAACTCACCTTCGTATCTGTGTATAACGAGGCGAACATCTTAAAACCTTTCTCCAGCTTATTGTCGGGGCTTCGGATCGATGTACATCATTAATTGTTACCTTGGACAAGCCCTGCAGACGCCCAGTGGAAAGAGCCTTTTTCAATAGATCGGAAAAGATTGAGCCGCTTTGCCCCGAACGCGGAAGCTGAGGTGCAAAGAGCCCAACAGTTCAGAGTTTCTCATAAATCCTTTATTGTCACTATTTAAATATCATATTCATTGTTCCAGGTAGGGGAAGCCATGCTTTGCTGCATTTTACAATGAACTTAAGTTTTATATCCAGACTATCAAAGACAGAAAATAGCTATTAAAACAATTGAACTCTGTACTGCTTTGAATGAACAGTTGGGAACCGAAGCCCCGTAGCTTTTTCTTCATCTTGAATATATTTATCTGTATTTGTTTTTTTTCTGGAGGCAGAACAAATGTTTCACTCTGTCGTTGTACAGTGTGTCTGTGAATAAAGTTTTAAAAAAAAACATCCCCCCCTCCCCCACACCCAACAGACTTCTTGTGGCTTTGATGTCACAGTGATGTCACTCATCCTGTCTATGACATCACTGGCGGCTGCCTTTGTATTGCCAGATTCCACAGAGAAATTCATTTGCAGTTTGAACCAGAGAGCAAAGATGGAAGAAGAACATTTTTTGCTGGCAAAAATTAACAATTTACAGAAGAATCGCAGCAAGCTGCAGGAGGAGAACCAAGAGCTTCAGAAAACCGTAGAAAGTCTGAAGATTAAACTAGAGCGACTAAACAGAACGGACAAGACACACAACTGGCATGAGGAAAATAGCTTACTTTTAAAATCAAATGCATTTTACAAAAAACAAATCAGAAAAATTCATCTGGACCTGGAGGAAGAAAATGAAAATATACGCCAACTAAGATGTGATAATGAAGCCAAATTAAGAATAAAACATAAACTGGAAGAGGACCGGAAAAAACAGAGAAACACTGCAGAGGATAAATTAAGAGAAACAACAGAAAAACTCGAGTGGCTAGAGAGAGAAAATGAAGAGTTAAATAAAGAGATTGTATCTCTGAAGATCAAAAATGACAGGATCAAATCCAGGGTGGCGGAAAAAAGCAAAGATGTCCAGCAAAGGGAAGAACCAGTCAGGGTAAATATCCAGGAAGAGGAATTATCAGCATGTCAGAAAGTAGGGAGAATTTTTATGCATTTGTACAGTTCAAGTACGTTGGCGTATTGGGTGCCACCCTGGGTTTTTTTTTAACAGAAAAGGGTATTTTGGGTTGCTGGAAACAGGATGTTTGTGGGATAGTGATGCGTTTAAATTAATTACAAATATAAATACTCTTGTTTGCTTTTGGAATTTGTGCCTAGTGAGAGATGCTTGCAGGAAGACATCTAAACGGGTCAAACTGGAAGCTGACACCAGATGGTCTGCAGCAAGAGTGATGACTGACGGATGATTAAGGGTCGAAGTTTATGAACCAGAAACAGAGGAACTGTACATGAGACACGGATGCACAAGACACCTCCTTGTTCTGTGGGTTCATCAGTTCCTGCATCGTTTCTACAGAAGGAAATAAACAAGAACTCTGAATTTTGTATTCTACATTACGGCAGCTTGCAGGTGCAACACACCTGTGACTCAAGAGAACGGAAGAAGCAGCTGCTATGTGATTAACTCAAGATAACCAAATCCAGGGGTCTCAAACTCCAGGCCTCGAGGGCCGCAGTCCTGCAGTTTTTAGATGTGCCACAGGTACAAAACACTGGATTGAAATGACTTGATGACCTCCTCCTTGTGTAGTTTTCCAGAGCCTTAATGACCTAATTATTCTGTTCAGGTGTGGTGCAGCAGAGGCACATCTAAAAGTTGCAGGACTGCGGCCCTCGAGGACTGGAGTTTGAGACCCCTGAATAGGCTCTGTAACTAGGACCGCCCTAAGGAAATAAACAGAAAGTCTCTGGGAGGAGCTGTTTTAGAGCGGGTAGATTGTAACTAAAGCACGCTGCTGTCTGTTCTCCTTGCAAGTAAATCTAAAACTCACTTGTCTCTCTCTTCTTTTTCAGTTTGAGAATGCTTAGGTAGATGAACCTGACATTAATTTGGTCCTTCGAAGCCGGATCCCAAGATCCTGAAGGATTCCAGCGGGTGAGACCGAATCCAGAAGGACCGTGCGCACGGCTAAACTCTTCAGAATGAGTTTAGATCTTTTTCCGGGACTGGTATTTGGTTTACCAGCTGGAATCTGACGCTTGACGGGACTCCGTTAACTGAGAGTAAATTCTCTTTTAAAAGAAAAGCGTGAATGAGTTGATGGCGTTCGCGTTAAAAGAAATCCTGTGTAAGAAACGCCGTGAATCCTGGGCTCTAACAGCTGAAACTAAACGGCTTTAACTTTAATGCTGTTGTGGTGATAATTGGATGGCGGAGTCCAGCGAGCAGCCGCTTAAATCCGTCTTAAAAGTTTCATTCCGTAAAAAACAGGGCGGCGGAGTCCTGCGTGAAGACGCTTCAGCTCCGGAACTGAAGTGTGATTGGAGGTATAAACACCTTTAGGTATTTTATCTCATTTAAAGTAGCGGGTTTGGAAGGAGCAAACCAATTGAGGATGCAGAGGCAAGAATCCTCCACTCGTAAGAGTCCAAGAAAGGATTACCACAATTGGTATTTTTAATTGTTACCCACTATAAAAAAGAAACCAGTTTTTAGAACAGCCTAGGTGTTGACAAACTGGTCTAAATTGTTTAAAATGGGTAAAAATAGCAGGAAGTGGAGAGAAGTGTTTCAATATGTGTTCGTTTAATTTCTTTTATAAATGAATTCATTTAAATTGTCCGGAATGGTAGCAAAATAACTGCAGTACTGGAGAATACACAGCAGATGGCGGCATAGCAAACTCGCCATTAACAACCATTGAACGAATTACTGCTTTATATTTCAACAGTAAATGTAAATCAAAAGATTAACAGCAGTGAAAATATTGGGAGTGTGTTGAAGGGCAGGACCCTGATAAAATAGAAAATATCTGAATAAATGGATAGTAAAGTACAGGTTAAAAGGTTAATTAAATACTAAAATAGAACTAGAACTATAGGATAAAATTAAAAACTAAAGAAAGAGCCAAGAAATTAAGGAAACAGAAGATTGTGATAACAGTGTGTTGGCAAATAAATAGATGACTAAATGAAACACTAACTAAATAAATATATACAGGAATAAGTAGATGAATATAATAAATAAAAAAATATCTAAAAACTGGAACAAAAGTCATAAAGGAAAACAAGTAACAGACAGGAATGTGAAACACAAGAAAGGGGAATATGAAAGTTTTTTTAAGAAGGAAAAGGATGAGGAAACTTTAAACAGTTAAAGTTTCATAGAAAGAAAAATAATGATGAAAACTACTAGCTCATGGTTTGCAGGAATTAATAAACTCAGTAGTAGGTTTGGTAAGTAGGCACATGTGGTGATTTGGAAATAAGGAGAAAGGCAAGGAGCAAGTGAGTCAAAGTAAGAGAATGGAAAGATGATTTGAACAAATATCAAATTAAAATGATCGTTGTGTTCAAGTTGCTCTCATAGCAGTTTGGAAGAACTTAATAACTGGAAATAGAAAATAGATCTTATAGAGAAACAGCTAAAATGCTTTGCATGGTCCAAAGGATGTTTATAAAAATCTGAGTAATAATTATGTAGAATTATAAGAATTAAAATATTAGATAAGAATGTTAATTATTCTTTGCGCAGATTAAAAAAAAAACAAGCTGCAGCTGATTCTGGACATCTTAACATTCTTTTAATAATGAACAAAACTTTATTAAGATAGAGAAATATTAAATCTACAGGACTTACTTTTAATTGATTCAGTGAAACTAAAACTAATTCTCTTGGTAAATAGTCATTGATCAAACAGAGGAACACATAGCCTTCATGGATTTCAAATGCACCATTAGCTCTGCTCCTAAAACCTTTATTTTTATTGCCAATATAAAACAAAAACAAATGTTTGCAGTCCAGTTTAAAGAATCCAAAACAGATTACAGTTTCTCTGGCTACAGGATCAATGTACCAATGGGCTCTTTGCACCTGCTGCGCTGACGTCACGTGCTCATTCATCCGACACATTATCAGAGTCAAACTGTGTTTGCTGCAGCCAGGGCCGCAACTACATATTTTTGAGGTGGATGCGAACATCATCATTGTAGGCTAGCTTAAGCTAACCTGAATATTTACAACTCTCTTGCTGATACACGGACATTTCTTACCTTCTGTCTTTCAGCCACTTTGAAAAGCTTTTCTTCGTCTCTCCAACATCTTTATCCTTCCCCCTCTTCCGTTTTCTGTTTTGGGCCCCGGAGTTTTTTTCTGCGCCCCATCTTTAGCTCCCTGTTGTTGAGGCATTACTACAAATTTAAAAGAAAACAAAACGCGCCTCAGCCGCTGCCCAAGCTGCCTGTATGGGAGGGGGGCGCCTAATCAGTGCTGTTCCTCTGTTATTGATCATTTCATACACAAACAGCTGTTAAGTACATAAAATGCTGACTATATAAAAAAAATTCCCCACATCGTTTTTGCGCCCCCTCTAGTGCAGCGCCCCTATGCATTGCATACACTGCATAGCCACCTTTTGCGCCACTGACTAGACGTTTTAGCGATTTAAGATATCGCTAATTATATTTTGACTAGACAAAATGCTTATTTGCGATATCTCTAATTACATTCTGACTAGTCGAAATGACGTCAGATTTACCATAGAGTTGTATGGAGACTTCAGTTCAAGATATCTACAATGAATTGCTGACTATCTGAAATGCACATTTCAGATATGTACAATTAAATTATGACTAGTCATAAAGTAAATTCAAGATACCTCTATTTTAGTTTTGACTAGTTAGTCATAATTCTAACTAAAGATATCTCGAGTGACATCATTCGAGATATCTTACATTTATTTTTGGATAGGAGGTATGTAGTTTTGACTAGTGAAAACTAAATTATAGATATCTTAAAAGCAAATAATGACTAGATAAAACTAAATTAAAGATATCTTGAATTGTAATTTTGACCAGTCAAAAGTCCTTTTAAGATATCTCTAAATGAACTAGAGATCTCTTGAATTACACAGCTGTTCTATTTAAGATATCTTAAATTAACATTCTGACTAGTCAGAATGACATTACTGATATCCTGGATATGTATTCTGTATAGTCAAAACGTCCCTGACTAATGTGGCAATTTGAAAGTTTGATAAAACAATGACAAATAGAAAAACTGACAAAAGATAAGTGCATTCGGTTTGTCGGAAATGAATAAACAGGAAATTCTTTGCAGATTTGAGAAGCAGTCTTCTAGTTAATGAAGTTTTGCGTTCTCCGCATATCCAACATCGCCGAGCTCTTTCTACGTTGTGGCATTTAGCCTACTGACAATTTTGTGCAGGAAACATAAAATTCTGCAGGCAACTGTTTGGACAGCACAAAGGGCCTTCCACGCAATTCTTCATTCAGATATCTAAAAATTGTGATTTTGACTAGTGATAATTAAGTTCAAGATATCTTAAATTGCAATTACGGACGTGTCCCGTCAAATGACGGACCCAGTGTCGTAATTTGAGATATCTTGAAATGAATTGTGACTCGTCAAAATGTAATTGAAGATATCTCGAATTATTATTCTTACTAGTCAGAATGTAAACGCAGCTAACTTAAATTACCATTCCGGATAGTCAAAATGTAGTTTTGTCTAGTCCAAATGCATAGTCAGACGAAACCGAATTTATGCTAAAACGGCTTGCCATACTGCCACAGCTTGTGCAGCAGAAGAGAGAGAGGAAAAGAGACCAATCACAGAAGGTCGAGTACGTGACCACCGTAAACAGGAAATGACTTCGCTCTGTCCTCTGTTGCTGTTTCAACGCTCGACGGTTCGCAGGTTGGAGTCGAAGGAACCGCAACGCAACAACAACCAGCGCGGCGGTGCTTCGTAAATGTAGTCAGAAAGTATCACAGTTTGGACGGAGGAGAAATGACGACACCACAGAGAAGGTGAGCTTTATTTTACTGACGAGGACCCGCTTAAAAGTGTACTTTAACGGCTGGAAGTCATTAAAATGGTCCCATGGTGATATATTGTCGTTGCAAATCACGTGCAAATGGCCCAGATGTGTGTTACCTGCATTTAAGACTCCTGCACGAAGAGCACAAAGCACGTTGACTTTGTTACTGTTCAGAATAGAAAGTCGGATCGGATCTAACAAAGTAATGTTTCATCTTGATTTTTATGTTTTTAACCATTCTCCCTAAAATGATGAAATATTAATATTTTTAAGCCATCAAATGTCTGAAATTTTTACTTCACTTACACTTTTTATTTGCTTTTAGTCTACTTATTTAGATTATTAAACTAATTATGATAATAAGAAATAGATTGTGTTTCCTCTCACCCATTTTTTCACGTTTCCGCCCAGAAAATTAAAATGTTAATAATGCGTAAGAAAAAAAATTAATGTTCCTACATAACAAAGCAAATAAATAAATTAAAAATAAGAACATTTTCCTGGTAGACCTTGATTGTGGTCTAACCTGCTAAATCTAACTTTATTCAGTTTTTTTTTCTGTAATGACTATAACTTGGCATGTTCCAATAATTGACCAAAGAATGATATTGTTTTGATCATAACTAAGCTGCTTTTCCGTTACGAATGAGCGTACAACTTTCAGTATGTTGAAAAAGTTTAATTTTGCAATTGCGCTTTTTCCTTTAAGTAAGAAACACAATTAAAATCGTGTGAATAAGTTAGTTAGATAAGTCAGAAAATAACACGATCCTCCAACTACTTCCTGTCGTCGTCTTCTGCGTGGTTTGCACCAGTGGCAACGTCCAGTTGTTGATCATGTGACTTGTGCGATGCGGGAAAAAAAGTGCTTCCATCGCAGTTTTACCAAATTAAATGTGGCCAAAAAACTCACCTCATCTAAAAAAAAAAAAAAACAAGAGTTTTGTTGAAATTGAAGTTTCCTTTGAGTGAATTTATTTTCAAAAATTTTCTCCACCACTTAAGAGTCGGTCACATGCCTGTTATGGACTTGCTGGAAGTGGAGCTTCGTGAACTCATCCGTCCAGCAGCCGATTCTCCACAGTGGGATGGTGTGGTGAGGCTTGAACAGGAGCAAACCTTGTTTTTCTGCATCAATTACATTTTCTCTTTTTAGGTCAGGGGTGTCCAAAGTGCGGCCTGGGGGTCATTGATGGCCCTTGGAATCATTTTATGTGGCTCCTGACCGCAACATGTAGCCCTCTGACACTCTTTGTAATTTTCTTTTCTGCAGGATGAAATTTTCCATGCCAAGTTTATAACTTTTTAAGCTGAAAATTATACCAATAACTTTTCTTTACTTAGAATATTTTATTTTTTTGCTTTTATTTCTATCTCATAATAAGCTGTGTCGCAAACATCCGTCATGTTTGTATTCAAACACAGACTCAGGCACACTCATGCATTACATCTGATAATGGATATCAGATAGCAAAGTTGCAGAAGAAGATCTGTATTTTTGTTGCTGGAAATAAAGTAAAAAAACATTTTACACATCAGACTTTAAAAGAAAAAAAAAAGAAACTAATAAGCTCAAACAGTGAAATGACTGTAAATGTTAAGGCAAATAGTTTTTTTTATTCATTTATTGCATTCATTTACAGTTTAAAATGAACATGTTGACACAAACAAAAGTTCTGAACGAAAAAAAGGTCAAATATTACATGTTTTATTTATTGTTGTGGAGGTAAAAGAGAAAGAATTCACAATAATAATTAAAAGTTTTCAATTGTGGGGGTGGGGGAATAAAATGTTGGCCCCTGAATACTTTGAACTTGGGCAAAACATTTGGACACTACCTGCCTAAGGGCTTATCTTGTGAGGGTCCTGACCCTTAGCTTGGAAATCAGCAGACTGAAAGCATCTGTAACCAAGCAGTTCAATAATGCCAATCTTTGTTATAACCAACCATTACAAACAAGTTAATTTATTTTTGGTGTGTTTTTGTTTTTCATTTATTTTCGTCCGTTTCCTCCATTTTGCACTGCAGCTGACTGACCCAGTGCCCGGCCGCAGCGTTCTCTGATAGTGTGTGAAGTCTTTCACATCAACCACAGTGTGGTGACAACTATGACTGTGCAAGTGTCGCTGGGAACCAGCAGCAGCAGCTGCAGCAGTTAAAGTGACATACCTGAAATTCCATTAGTCGCAGGGTGCTGTCACATGTCTGCTGTCTCCGTTTATTATCTCACTAAGTGATTTGCTTTGGTTTTTATTGGCTGATCCGACGCGGTGGGAAAGGAGCTCGTTTGTGCCAGTAGAAGCAGTGGGATTCATTGTGGACGGCTACTTGTGTCACGTGTGGGCAGTAGGAAACGGTTAACGCTTTATGTTCTGTGTTTTATGGCGCATAGACCTCTGTGGTGATCAGGAGAGATGGGAGCAGCACTACTCACTCGGACATGGTGATCGGCTGGCTGTAGTCATGGACCCCACCACGTCCTCCACCTATGTTTACGGCAGGTCCGCCGCGGTCGACCAGTTGGATGACTGGGACCTCCTCCCCTCTGTGTCTGCTGGGTCTTTGAGTCAGGAGAGGTTCTACGAGGACCGGGTTGCAGAGGACAAAAGCAAATTGAAATCCAAGCTGGTCTCAGCATGGAACAGCGTCAGATATGGTCAGTTTGTTTTTTTTTTTTGTTTTTTTATTGTTTCCTACATGTTAGAGATACAATTAATCTACTTACGATTAAGTATTAATTAATGGTTTATTAGGTTAAAATTCATTTTAGTCGATTAAGTACTGACATCCGCTTAGACCTTCTTTTAGTTTTGTAGTTTGGCCGCCATCCAGCAGAGGGCGTCATCCGTGGGGTTCCAGGATTAAAGATGGTGACGGTACAGAAGAACGGGAAAAACAAATGACTGTTCAGAGTCCGGTGCGGGACACAAAATGCACTTTATGCGCTTCTGTTTTGAAATAAACACTCGACAAGCTCGTTAAGTTTGACCTTAATTGCGTTCATTCAGCCGAGCTGCATGGCAAAGCGTATCAATATCACTGATATGCTACAAAAGGGAGGATATCTACGACGGCGTATTAGGGTCGCGGCAGATGGAGAATAGGAGTAAATTTCCGCCAGTTAACTCAAAAAAATGTTAGATTAATTCTCCGGAAAAAACCGTGTTTTTCCTAGAAAATTTCTTGAGTTTTGTCGGAAATTTACTCTTCTTTTTCTATATCTACAGCGACCCTGCATAAAATTAAAAACTTGCAACATGACAGTAATAAACATTGTGCCGATAAGCACGGTTGAGCTTTGAAAGCTGTCCCACGTTAATGCACTTTATGGAGCCAAATTTTAATATTTCTTCAAAAGCAACCACAGACGGGACTAATATGTGAATATTTTTCTGTTCGTGGGAATTTAATTTTTTTCACATATTTTATTTATTTTTTTTCATCCTTTGTTTTTCTGCTCAGGAACTTAAAAGGTTCTTGTTTGGTTATATTTTATAAATATGACTAAGTTTAATTACTTGAGAACCACAGTTTTCAGTTTACTCAGTCAGTATGTTATACAACTGACACAAAATAATGTTAAAATGTAATAATTTTTTTTTTATTCAGCATATTAGAAAAAATTAACTTCGTCATGTTGTGGACAGACATAAAAGGCTCTGTTTTTGAGAAAATGGACGCTTATCATTTAATTGCATAAGACTAATCAAATTTAAATTAATTTATTAATCAATACTTTGCATCCGTACAACAAATACGTAGTTCTTTTTTTTTTTTTTTAGAAGAAGAAGAATTAATGAACCCCTCTCTTTACTTCACCAGGCTGGTCCTTGAAGCAGAAATCCAAATTTAACAAGAGCTCGCCACTCATCATGCTGGGGAAAACCTACAATCTCAAAGACAGCGGTGCGGTCAACCAAACCAAACATTCGACCGCGCGGCTTTTCGTAACATTTCGAAAAAGTTTTCAACTCCGTCTCTGAACCCTTTCAGGGGACGGGGAGCGTTTCCGCCGCTCCTTCGCGTCCTTCCTGTGGCTGACGTACAGACGGGGCTTCCCTCAGCTGCCGGGCTCCTCTCTGACCACAGACAGCGGCTGGGGGTGTGTTCTGCGTACGGGCCAGATGCTGCTGGCTCACGGCCTGCTCATACACCTGATGCCCGCAGGTGAAAACAAAGCAAAGTTTGCAGGAGACAAAAACGACACACACAACCAGATTGATTCCGTTGAAGTTTGAGTCTACTGTTGGGTCTTCGATGTCACTTGTGTGATTGATTTTAAAGATAACTTTGTTTTATTGTTACTGTTAAACTAAAATCTCCAGCATGGGGAAGTGGGATGATCTCGGGTTTTCTTGATACAACACACACAATTAAACAAGCAAATATAATGTAATGGGAGAAGGAAAATGAAAACATGCTCTTTTAATTAGCTGTTTTGATCAAACTGTTGATGTGACACTTTTTGTGTGTGTATTTTGGGCCAGGCATGGTATTTTGTTAATTATTTGTTTTACATGACAATCTAAATGTTTTTCACAGTTTGAATGACTTTCATTTAAACTGCTCGTTGGCCTCAAGTGTCCACAAATCGCACAGTTGTTGTTTGGCCTGAAACGATCGATTCGATTAATCGTGGTGAATCGATGATTGAAGTAATTGTCAACTAATTTAATATTCAATTAATCGCTGACTCGAGTGTACAGACTCAACAAGTCATTTGCTAAAAACACATTTAGAGCGGTAATTAAGCCAAGAATGTACAAAAATACACACATTTTTGCTTTTAAGATTAAGAAGCCTTCTTTGTTGTTTAAAAATAGAATTAAATTATTTGTTTATTTGCGTATTTTTATGTATTTCTAATATTTTATAAAAAAGCTTAAATGAGAAATCTGCAGAATGTGCCAGTTTTAAAAAAAAATCTATTTAATCAGAACAATCAGAAGATTAATCGATAACTAAAATAGTTATTAGCTTCACGCTGCTAACTTAAATGTTACGACATTCAAATGAAACCCTTTTCATTTACAAAGAGAACCTCACTGAAACTGTCACAGAGTCACACATGGCGGTGAGTAAGCATGAGAACTGTCACACCTATAACTGCTGACAACATTGAGAGCAGGAACAAGATGCAATTTTATAGAAGATTGTATCGCTGCAGTTAGCCCTGTCACAGTAAAACAGTTTGCTGGATGATAAATTATCACAGAAATTACTGCGATAAATGATAATATTGTCATTTTGAGACCATATTCAAGTAATATAATAGTAATGGCATAACAATGCAAGTTCACTCTTAAACTGAACAAATTAACTTTGTACAGAACTCTTCACTCTGGAACGGTAAGACATTTTAAATATCCAGAGTGAAACGCAGCGAATGAAAACAACGAACAAAACGCAAATAAAAACCACACACAACTGAAATCATGAATAAAATGGAATCATGAAGTCTCCATGAACAACATTTCCCTTAAAAAAAATATGAATCATCAGAATGGAAATGATCAAGCTCATTCTAACTTATCCTGCGATTTGATGAATTGTTTAACTGCTTATGGCGACAGGCGTAGCTGCAGTGAACTCGCAGACGTCAACTCTTTCAAAATCGAATAAAATGGGAAAATGGTCGCAGCAAAAACTGCAGCTACAAAGCTTGCCAAACTGCTAAAAACTTTTTACTTCCATGACTGTGCATGATGTAATTGAGTAACATTTTGGGGGGAAAAAATAGTCTCGGAACTTCTTCTAGACTGGACTTGGCCTGTGCGGTACTCCTCCGTCAAGGACGACCTGGACCTGCTCCACCCAGCCGACTGGACGGCAGGGGAAGTCGGGAGTAAGAGGGGGCGGAAGCTTAGCGTCGGCTCCCTCCTGGACAGACCCATGGAAGCCACACACAGGAGGGTGGTGGGCTGGTTCGCTGACCACCCCACGGCCCCGTTCGGCATACACAAGCTGGTGGAGCTGGGGCAAAGCTCAGGGAAGAAGGCCGGCGACTGGTACGGCCCATCCATCGTGGCTCACATCCTGAAGTGAGAACTGAATGAATCCCTCGCAGCTGTTGGAGCGTCAGAGCGAGAGATTCTTCATACTCTGATGGTGAATGTGGTCCTGTTTTCAGGAAAGCTGTGGCGGCTTCGGTGGATCTCCCCAATCTGGTCATTTATGTTGCACAAGACTGCACCAGTAAGTGGTTTCCACATTACATGTGTAAACTAGAGATGTGCCGGTCAGGTTTTTTTTGTCTAAACCGATTTCCAATTTTTTTTATTACGGTCTAACAACTATAATGATGCCATGTCATGTAAAGTCGGCTATTTATAGCTTTACATTGTGTTTAAAGTTATTCCCACATCAAAAACATACCTGGAGTGTTGCCTTGATTTGTTCATGCATGTTTGAGAAATCCTTTAATCTCCCGTGGCAACCTTTCACGGGAGATTAAAGGAGCCTTTGAGCTCCTTCAGACTAGCCAACAGCAATTAGCAAACACCAGTTAGCATCATGAGTTCTTTATAGGAGCTACTTCTCCGTGAAAGGCTGATTTAAAAACGTTGTTAAAGGGTTAACAACATGATGACTTCCTGAAGGCGGAGTTTCACAAAGAGCAGGAGCTTCTTAAAGAGACAGAGACCCAATTTCAAGGCATTGAATTACGATGTGAAATTTATTTAAAGTCATATTTGATATATGAAGCATTTGTATCACAACTGAAGGTTACATAATAACTTTTTTGTGCTATAAAATGGCACTACATGCCTGGAAGATATGTAATGCTACCCCTTTAATAGGTTGGAGAAGTTTTGAATCCAGCAGGATTACAAAATGATTCCATCAATCTGTATACAGCTAAAACAATATTTGATTTCTATTAAACTCAAAAAAGTGAATCAGAGCTGAAAATAATGAGATTTCTTTGGTTTGATGCCTTTAATGGATGAGAAAAAAAAAGTGATCAACAGAAAACGGTCAGTTTTCAATCTAATTCCAATTGGTGTATTTCTAATAGTAAATATGAAGCTGAATTACCCTTTTAGCTCAGCATGCTGTAGTTTAATAGTTTTTATTACTTTTCTTTATTTTTTTTATTTTAGTCTACCTCCAGGATGTCAGAGGGCTGTGTGAACGGCCCCTCCCTCAAAGCTGGAAGTCCGTCATCGTCCTGGTTCCTGTCCGGCTCGGAGGACAGGAGCTCAATCCTTCCTACATCCCCTGCGTCAAAGTACTTGAACTATACATGGCTCTGTTGTTAATGAGGAGAGAATTGGCATCCTCTGACCAGAGATGTGCTAATCAGTCAGCGAGAGTCTGGACTGAGACCATTTTTGCTCAATAAAATAGGCTAAAATGTCCAGAAATTGCATTTTTATTCTGTTCTACCTGCTAAAACAACAACCAACAGGTATGTTCTATTCATGCATTTTCTTTCTAGAAACTTCTGATGCTGCAGTGCTGCATCGGGATCATTGGTGGCAAACCAAAGCACTCTTTGTTCTTCGTTGGCTTCCAGGGTACACTTGGTGACGTCACGACAATATCTGATCCATCTAATCACTGTTTTTAAATAATATATATATATATTTTTTTTATTTTGCCTTCCCTCGATCCCTGCTTTGATAAAGACGACCATCTGCTGTACTTAGACCCTCACTACTGCCAGCCTGCAGTGAACATAAAAAAGGACAACTTTCCCTTAGAGGTATGAGTTAGCATTTCACTTCCTTCCCCTTTTAACACTTTCTGTCTCGTTTCGTCTGGTGACACCTGCTCAGTTTATCAGCCGTTAAAACATAGTAAAGCAAAAACCATTCCTGCAAATATAGCTCGTCATTTTTCTGTCAGTTCAGATTTCTGTCTGAACTGACACAAATTAGTTCTACACTATTAAAAAAAAAAATCTCTCGTTGCTGATCATTTTCTAAATTTCACTGTGATCGTCTCATTTTAAAAGGCCAAACTTTATGTATTATGGGGAGGCTTTTATGTGACAAACCAAAAAAGGTGGCGCATAATTGTGACGCCTGAACAATGATTAACTTATCTAGCTAAAAACAAACAGGACAAGGTTAAAATTACTTGCGTACACAAATTCTGTCAGTACAAACAGTAAACATAATTTTGAAAACCATGTTTTCAAACTTATTTTTCTTTTACTTTAAAATTAGTCTACGACAAAAAAAAAAAAAATCCCAATAAGATATGTGGTTGTTCTTGGTGGTAATTTGGCAAAAAGTGGGAAAGTTGTGTGAGTATTTGCATATCAATGTGAATGTTTTTCTGATCTCATCTCTCGTCTCTGTTTGCAGTCGTTTCACTGTAAGCAACCCAGGAAAATGGCCTTTTCCCGCATGGATCCCAGCTGTACCATAGGATTTTATGCAAAAGATCAAAGTGAGTTTGAGCTCATGTGTGCAGCTGTGAACGAGGTACGATTTTCTTCTTGCTATTCATCAAAGGTAGCATTTTTTTATCAAAGGGGCTGTGTTGTGTAAAATTGGCTTTGACATAATGTTATAATGTTACGCCCTCATCAAAAACACACTTGGAGTGTTGCTTTAATTCTTTCATGCATGTTTGAGAAATCCTTTAATCTCCCGTGGCAACTACTCAGCTGTGCTAAACGCTTGGGTGGACTTAGCTCCGCCTTTGAGACAAACTCCTCCGCTGACAGAGCAGCAATCCCCACGACTCCCCTACTCGGCTCCTTCAGACTAGCCATCAAGATGGCTAAAACCAACAAAATGACAAAAATTAAATTCAGAAAACATCTTTGTGACATAAAATGAATAAAAACGTTAATTAATGGGGGGGACTCTAAATCAATGTATACGTAATGACAATAGGATGCTTTGACCTTTTTGCATTCTGCACCCAAAAACGAACCAAGTATGAAACTACTGTAAAATTGTATAACTTATAAAAGCTAAACTAAAGCTAAACAATGTTGACTAACTAATGAAAACTAGAAAACTCACTCTAAAACCCAGCTCAAACTTATTAGAGTCACAACAAAATTAAATTAAGCTACAATAAAGAAACCCCAAAACTGTTCTAACCCTGCTAGCCAGCAGCAATTGGCAAACATTTGGTGGAACTGCAAATCTGCTGAGCTTATTATTTGAGCTACTTCTCAGTAAAAATGTTGCTAATGGGTTAATAGAGGAGCCATCTGATAATTTCCTGAAGGCGGTGATTCAGAAAGAATCGGAGCTTCTTAAAGAGACAGAGGCCCAATTTCGAGGTGTTGAATTACAAAGTCAAATTTCTTCTAAGTCATATTTGATATATAAAGCATTTTTATAACTGAGGGTAACATAATTACTTGATTTTGCTATAAAATTATACAATGTGGCTGGAAAACACATAATACCGCCCCTTTAAATTCAGAGAGGCTTAAACAGATATTTCGATGTGCTTTAATCTTAAAACTCAGCGCTTTGATCGACGCGTTCTGCTCCGCAGGCCGTCTCCACGTCGGCAGAGACGTACCCCATGTTTATATTCTCCGAGGAGAAGCGTCGGGACGTGGAGGAGGAAAGCATCAGCAGCAGCATCACTTGCATCCAGAGAAACGACAAACTGAATAACGAGGACGGCAACAGCATGGACGAGTTTGTTCTGATATGAACAAGAAACGGAGGAGATGGGCTTTTTGTCTGTGCGGAAACCGTTGAGGATTCGCAATCTTCCCTCTTCGACAAGCTTGCAGGACTCGGCCGGGAACACACAGGTCCAGTGACTATGAACTGACCAGGTTTTAGTCGCCTCTCTGCTGTATTTTTATCGGTGTTTTGTGCGTCTGTGAAGTTGTATTTATTCCAAATAAAAAAACATTTGCGTTAATTCCTTTTAGCAGAAGAACTCAAGTGTCACTTGTTTGGCGTTAGCATTGTAACACGAACCGGCTAAAGGGAAGCATTGCCGTGCAATGTGTGTGTTTTATGCTCATGTGGCTATAAGCTGCTCTTTTACATGGACTGGAAAAGCGGATTTCTAAGTTTTGATTTATGACCTTGTTTGAATTTAAATAAAATAATAAAACATGCTCTCTAAATGTATGTTTTCCTATGAAGCATTTGTTCATGGCGGCTTGTTGTTGGTGTCTTTTAATGGCAATTCACCCATTTATGTGTTTGTGAACAAACTCCTGTGAAGACATCACACATCAGTTTATTTTTCTATAAGTATTCTTAGCAAATATTGAGGTAAATGACCATACAATGTTCCAAAACTACTCTTTAATTCAATGTAATTATAGATTATTGTCCCTACTGGCATTCACGCAAGTTCTTCAAACATAATGTCGTCAACTAAAGCGAACTCCGCATGCTATGATTGAAAGAATCATTTTTAGCCTTTAGGCATTTCACTTCTTCCTTTGTGGTCTTCGACTAAGCGGTTACATGAGACTCGCTGATCTCTCACTTCCATCTTTGTGCAGTCTCAAGCACCATAAAAGCAGCTTTGATGTCTTTTGTCCCTTGTTGAGATAATTTTGTTTGACTCTCATGCTTGGTTTGCACAACCAAGACAGAATAATAACCAAGGGTGCGGTACAAACTCTTAGTTCAGCAAGGTGAGAAGCTCCAAATATAAGCAGAGAGGCAACTCCTGTGATTACCACGACGCCTGCAGCTCTTGCTGGTCCAAGTCCAACACATCGGACATAAGCCGGTCTTTTTCCTGTTACGGAATCCTTTACATAGTCAGCATGGCGGTGTAAGTCCTACACTGGCTTGACCTCAACATCTTTAGTCTGCCGGGTCACGTGTACATGATGATGTGTTTACCCAGCTGCAGCAAAGGACTTTCGGTTCTACAACAACAATTCTGATTCTTCAACAGAACATCCAGCGCCTTGGAAAAATAGTACTGACACATTTCTGTTTTGTTACAACGAAATTTAATGTATTTTATTAGGAAAAAATTTCATTTTCAACCTTTTTTTTTTTTTACTCCGATATACATAAAATTAAATCCAGTGTAACCATTTGTTTGGAACCTAGTAACTCTAGAGGAGCTACAGGTATTCACAAATCTAGCCTTTATGTAATTCAGTCAAGAAAAGGGTCATAGTTGGGGGTTCTGTTCCTTGGAATAGTAGTCACAGTGAACGTTGTTTCTATAAATATGCAGATGTATAAATTCTACTTTTGGTGTTTGTAGGTTACAAATTACCTCTTTAATGCTGTGTTTATACACTGATCTGTTTTGGTGTAAATATAACGTTCTCCAAACACTAGAAAGGAAAATTATTATTTGAAGACTGATTTAGCCAATAGAGAAAAAAAAGCTATTATAATTTTTATTATTATCAACCGAGTTATGGTAAGAGATTTCATTTTTGCTATAGTAAACTAAAAGGCCCTTTGTTTTAATTTCCAGCGCTGCTCGAATTAGTTTATTGCACAATAAACTAGTGTTTTAAAGAAATGTGTGAGGTTAAATCCTGTTAATGTTGTAATCGGGTTCCTTTCCTCCCCTCGCACGGGCTTCTCGTTCTTTCGGGCACGTAAACGCGGGGCCTGGTATGCGCGGCAGGTGGCGCTGTTGAGTCGTACAGCAACTCTCAGAGAGACGGAGACGGGAGGGGGGTTGTAGGAAAAAAACCGACCGGGTAGGTCGCTCTTTGTTTCTGGTTAGGGGGAAAACCAAAAGACGCTGCCTCCGGTCAGAACCCAAATATCAACATTCAAACTCTCGTGTAAGTACTTTAAGTCTTTCCGTCTGCATGAGGACACTTTTAGCCACGTTTTAGTGCTTTTGTTTGGGTTTACTTTAGCTTTAGTGGGGGGGTTTTCTAGAGAGAAAAAGCCCGACCGACATTACAGTGGCGCGGCAGAGTGCAATGAATGAAAATTGGTTTAGGAGAAGAACGGAGCGGCGAGCCAAGAGTACGGGAGGCGCGTTGGATCAATCAGCTCCCACAATGAGTGATGCTCCAACTTTTCACGTGTCGCCGCACCGCATCAAATATATCAACAAAAAAACCATCGTTTTTCTTACTTTTTTTGGCCTGGCACAGCATGGCCGGGGAAGGCTAGCCGAACTAGCTCGCTAGCATGTTAGCAGTCGCCAGCTTCTGATGTGTTGCTTCAGAGTTTTTTTTTTGGTAAATTGTTCTGAGTCGGGCGGTGTTTTTGTAGCTTCTGTGATATTTAAACACTTATTTTTGACTGAACTAGGTGTACCGTTGGTATAAATAAGCTGGTTGAACATTTAGTCAATGCTGAGGTTCAGACAAAGGGTTTAAATAGTGTCGGTGTAACCTTATCTGTTAAAGCCGGCTAGGCCTGGCTAACATTAGCAATGTCTGAAACAGTTTAAATGGGTGAAAACAGGCACCGACTCGTCCATGTAGACACAGCAACAACACAAGAGGGGATTTTTCTCGACTTTATTTCTTAAACTCGTAAGTTTGTAGCTTATTTGGATAAAAATATGGCCCCTTAGTTTGTTCGCCTATTGTTGTGTTGCACAAAGGGACATTTAAATAACTTCTGTCACATTTCCTTTAATCCTGAACTTGTAGATTCATCTGCGTTGCCCCAGCAACTGTCCACCTGTCAGGTTTACAGTTACGGAGACGTTTAGAAACTGACGCGGCCCTATTAAAAACACAAACCATCTCCATTTATGTTTACAATAAATCTAAAGCTAAGTGTTAAAGATGTGTGGATTATTCTTTAGGAGTGTGCCGGAAAAAAAATACTTAACACAGAGTATTCTAAAATGTATATCTGGAGAAACTTTGAGTAGGAAAGAATCAGCCTGTTGGTAACAGGGTTCCTGTGAAGATGGATTTTTTTATTTTTTTTTTACAGCGTTTTCCAGGTGTGGAGAAGTATGGGAAAAATAGAGCCATTTAGAGATTTTATTCCCTATTTGTATGATTTTAAAAATCCCTCTTTAGACCTGCCAGTTTATACATCTGCCTGTTTCCGTCCCTCCAATCTTTGTATTCAGAACCTGCAGAAATACCTACCATAAATTCAGAAAGAAAATTTCTGTTTATTCTTCAATAATGACTAAAAAGCAACAGAGAATGTTAGAATTTTGAAGAAACGTCTTGTGTCTATTTTAAACGTCATGTAAAAGTGACCTTTTTTAGCTTTACAACATGCTATATTGTTATTCCCTCATCAAAAACGTACCTGTAGTGTTTCCTTAAGTGTTTCATGCATGTTTGAGAAATTCTTGAATCTCCCCGTGACAAACGTTCACCTGTGCAAAACAGCAGGGTGGACTGAGCTCCTTCAGACTAGCCAGCTGCAATTAGCAAACACCTGGAGGAACTGCACATCTGCTGAGCTCATTATAGGAGCTACTTCTCAGTGAAATGCTGATTTAAAACGTTGTTAAAGGGTTAATAGAGGTTTGATGCTGAGATGACTTTCTGAAGATGGAGTTTCATAAAGAATAGGAGCTTCTTAAAGAGACAGAGGCCCAATTTAAAGTGTCAAATTACAAAGTCAAATTTATTTCAAGTAATATTTGATATATATAGCATTTTTACACTAACTGCTACTTGATTATCCTTGTAAAATGGCAGCATGTGCCCAGAAAATACATAATAAGAGACTAAATGGATGCCTTAGTGCTGTTATTTTTACGCTCCACTATATTAATAATCTCGATAAACCTTTTTTGTTTTTAGTCACTCTAATCTTATCTTCTTCTCTAGGGGTACAAATTTCCGCTGCGCATTTCCAGCTCCTCTTGAGAGATGTCGACCCCCGACCCACCGATGGGAGGGACGCCGCGGCCCGGTCCCTCCCCGGGCCCGGGACCATCTCCAGGAGGCATAATGGGCCCCAGCCCCGGGCCCTCGCCGGGCTCGGCCCACAGCATGATGGGGCCCAGCCCAGGGCCGGCCGGCTCTGGCCACCCCCACCCCCCACAGGGACCCTCAGGATATCCTCAGGACAACATGCACCAGATGCACAAAGTATAAATGATTTCTTTTTTTTTTTAAACAATAGTTTTTTTCTTTTCCTAGTGTTTTTTAAAACCCACTTCTATGTCATTAATAATGTTAAACTCTCAGTTAAATTCTCAGTTGATAATTTCCGTCTTTATGTCTGAATATCTGGCACAGCCAATGGACCCCATGCACGATAAGGGGATGCCTGATGACCCTCGCTATGGTCAGATGAAGGGTATGGGCATGAGGCCTGGTGGACACAGCGGCATGGGACCGCCCCCCAGCCCAATGGACCAACATTCCCAGGGTAACTCATCTCCCTCTATTAGTTTCTCATTAGCTATATATATATATATATATATATCAGTGACGTGCAGTCAGGGGAGGCAATGGAAAAATATAATGATAAAATAATTTATATTGCTATTTTCACCCTGTAGTTTGTACTATAAAGTACCTATTTTTCATTTAGCTTAACCAATTTTGCTTATTTTTTCTTCAAAATTGTTGAATTTTCGCATTTTCCCCATTCAAATCCTCGGAAGCGCAGCTGGTGAGGCAGCAGTGAGTTGAGCCTCACCTGGGATTGATCAACCTCTCTAACTGCACTGGCTGCCACTCTATGAGAGCATGCTCCTCCTGTCTGTACGTCGGCAATAAAATGGCTAAAAAACATTTAATATATGAACTGACTTTCCATAATTTAGCTTATGTATATAATGTACAGTGTTTTTTGTCACCAACTGTTTGTGTAACGTGATTCGTGTGCTGAGTAGCGATCAGAAACGGCAGAGAACAGATTCGAGGTGAGGCAGGCAGTTCTCCTGCCTCATGGCAGGGGGCGCTCATGATCCCAGACATTGTGACTCCACAACTGCAGAGTAAGAGACAGTAACAGCGAGCTAGAAATACAGTAGAGTCAAGTGCAGCGATATATTTAGAGTTTTCTCCTCTTACCGCATCAATCACTTATTAATAATCACAAAATAAACACTAAGCCTAAAACCATACGACTGCAACAGACTGAATGTTTTGCTCTTTGTGTGGGAAATATTTCAGTGTTTTTTTAGGGGTGGTGTTGTCAGTTGCTATGGCAACAAATCTGTGTGTAGCCTGGCCAATGCAGAGAGCGAGAAAGAAGTGGTTTTGAGTTGCACTTTAACGATCTTTCTCTTTGCCGTGGATCACAGCACGAAATTAATATCTATATGTCCAAGTTTCATTGAGTTAACGGAATTATTCTACGGCGGCAGCGCGGCTATGGATGACATGTATGTATTGTCTTTTTGCCCTGCAGCTTTGTCCACATGCGCAAAATTTCCTTATGTAAACAATAACATGCAGGTCGGAAGGTATCAATTTTTTATCCGCGAGTATCGATACGATAAACCATACGGGTCTACAGGCTTATACCCTCTTTTTAACATGTCTGGTTTGTTTGGCTCCTGAGTGGGGAGATCACTGTTGAAACTTTGAGTTTTATGTCAAATCCACATGAATTAAATGACAGAAACTAATTTTCTCACTGCATCTTTGATTCATTTTGTCCAGCTGTAGACTGTTGGACTCCGTCCAATCAGAGTTGGGTATTGTGCAGTTGGCGCTTTTAATCAGTTTTCAGTTAATTAAATCCAAGTCTATGAAACACAAAATGTCACTAAAATCACTCTGTCCTTCTAAAGTCTTCCAGAAAATCGCAAAAGGGCATTGAATCGTATTGAATTGTACTGTTTGCCAAATATCGTGATACATATTGTATCGTGATCAGAATGTTGTGTATTGCATCGTGAGATTACTGTATCGTTACACCCCTAATGTATATTTATGTGTGTGTAAGTAAACACAATCACGGTTTCCCCCCGCAAGTTTCTAGTTTAGATCATTGTGTGGTTTGATTTTTACATCGGAGGGAGTATGAAACAATATCTGCTCTTCATCCTGCCAACCTGTATCAAGGAGAAACAGGCGCTTTAGAGTGTGTGGGCGTGTTCGTGCGTGTGTGGACCCATCCGACCTGTTTCTCCTCCTCTGCCGGTGTGGATTTGGCAGAGAGGAGGAGTGTTTTATGGGCTTTAGCTTTCAGGAAACAACAAGCACAGATGCATCTACAGTGCCTTGCTAAAGTATTCACAGCCCCTGAGTTTATCTTAGCACAATCACAAACCCTTCATGTGTTTTATTGAGATTTTCTGTGATAATTGTGGAAACATCTAGTAACCTTCTCGGAAAAATCTGAAAAGCTAGGCGTTATAAAACAAGTTTTGTTCCTGTTACCATAAGCTACCAAAATTCCATTTAGCATCGTTTCTATTTCATTTTTGTATTTTTTTTTTATGTCGTCTTTTATGGTTTTTAATATTTTAAACTATTGAGCTTTTAGAATTGTGTTATGTTTATTGTTGTGTCGATGCAAAGCTTCCTGTCAGGCCTTTGCATTTCCATGTTTCTGGTTCTTGTGTATATGTGACGCACAAGCAACATCCGCTAACGTCGATGGACGACACAGCTGTTTTTCTTCACTCACTGGAGGTTCATTTCTGCTTCGAAAACTGATTTGATTGGACGCTGAAAAAGACCATCATTGTGTTCAAGTCGTGTCAAAAGGAGTTAGTCTAACCTAAACTAGCAACTTAATGCGAAACGTGTAGCTGCAGCACAAACATCACCAATGCTAATGTCAACATCCACAGTCCACATTTCTAAAGAAGTTCCATGAATGATCAGGGGTTTGAACACCTGAAAGCACCAATCTGATGGCTGAATAACCTAAATAATACATGGAAAACATTAAATATCTTTGTTGTTGAGCTCGTTTGTCTATTTATCCAATAATTTAGCAGCAAAAATAGTCTTTCAATTGAGAATGTTGCTTATTTTGTCTATATGGTTTTCAATTGAAAACCATTAATTAGAGACCCTGAAATTAACTCAATTAAAAAGTTTAATAGAGTCCGACTACTCATTTTTAATGGTTTCATAATGATAATTTACAATGTGATGATCCGAAACATAAAATCCCAATAAGTGGCATTGAAATTTGTGACTGTGATATGATGAAATGTGAACAAGCTCAATATATTTTCAGTGTTTTGTCTTTTGGACTTCCACACTGAAGAGGAAAGAAACGGGATTTAACAGTTTAGAGTTTCAAATGTTTTAAAGTTTGGACCTGAATAGAGTTATCTTGTTCTTTTTAAAATGTAAAATTCAACTCAACAATATTTTATTTGTCCCAAAGAGGAAACTAAATGTTTTTGTAACTCAAATAAATTCAAAAGCGAAAGTTCCTCTTTATTTTTTTCTCTGACATCTCATTCAAGTCTCTCCCCCGCCTTGTCACTGTTGCTAGGATACCCCTCTCCGTTGGGCGGCTCGGAGCACGCGCCCAGCCCCGTCCCGGCCAATGGCCCCCCCTCCGGCCCCGGAGCCGGTCCCATGGAGGGCAGCGGGGACCCCGCCCAGAGCATGGGCCAACCCAACCGGGCCGGGCCCCCGGGTCCCAGTGGGCCACCGGGGCCGGGGGTCGTACCGGGCGCCGCCGGCGGACCCACCCCTTTCAACCAGAACCAGCTGCACCAACTCAGGGCCCAGATCATGGCTTACAAGATGCTGGCGCGCAATCACCCGATCCCAGAGCACCTGCAGCTGGCTGTGCAGGGCAAGAGGCCCATGCCTGGGATGCAGCAGCAGCAGCCGCCCCCCATGCCCAACATGCCGCCCTCCGCCGGGCCTGGGGGCGGCCCACCTGCGGGGCCGGGATCAGGACCAGGACCAGTACCAGTACCGGGACCAGCTCAGACCAACTACAACAGACCTCATGGTGAGTGAAGGAAGACCAACACAAGATACGGTATTTATTTAGTAACAGGGAAACTTTGAACCCAAATGGTTATTTTTAGATTTATTATTGGAGGCGCACCGATCCGATATCAATATCTGTATCGGTCCTGATATTGAAAGTAATTCTATGATCAGGTATTGGCGACTAAGTGTCAAATCCAAAAGGGCAGAACTATTCAGTCTAATTCTATGCTTTGTGGTCTGATCGACGTCATGCTTTATTCCCGCATGAATAAATTCCCCCATTGCATTTGAACCATTTGAAAGAAGGTTTATTGCAGTTGTTTTTGTTAAAGTAAATACAAAAGTATTTACTTTACACTGGTTGTTCTACTCCTAACTGCACTGACCGAACAAATGAAAGTTGTTTTTATAAGTTTGACCAAGCTTTTGAAGGTTTTGGTGTATTTAAATGTGACGTACTGGTGCAGAGTTAGCAAATACATTTGCAACTCAGTGCATTTATGTCTGTGTTTATAAAAAAAAGAAAAAAAGAAAGGAAACGTTTTAAGTAAATTCAGCTGATTTTCTGTAATAGGTTGGTATCGGCCAATGCTAAAGCGCAGTTATTGGTATCGAAAGTGAAAAAAGTGGATCGGTGCATCTTTACTGATTATCTATAAAAATGAAGGTAAATATTGTATTTTTTTTTTCTTATTTTAGGGATGGTAGGTCCCAACATGGCGCCACCCGGACCCGCAGGAGTTCCTCCTGCTATGCAAGGCCAGCCTGCCAACGGACCACCCAAATCATGGCCTGAAGGTAAACCCGCTCATAGCTCCAAATGTTTGAATGTTTTTATTATTTACTTATTCCTCTGCATTTCTGTGACAAAACAGGTCGATGCTTCTCAGGGATCTACATTCAGTTAGAAAACAATAGTTAAAAGCGAAGATTTAAGAAAAAAAACTGGACACAAAAACGTGAAAAACAACTACGATAATGTCCCGTTTACAATCTAAAATAGATCACGATTCAGTTCATGAGCTAAAATAAAAATTAATTCTTCCTTTCCAGGACCAATGGTGAACGCCGCTGCCCCATCCAATCCTCCCCAGAAGTTGATTCCCCCCCAGCCCACCGGCAGACCCTCACCCGCCCCGCCGTCCGTGCCTCCAGCTGCCTCCCCAGTGATGCCCCCGCAGACGCAGTCGCCGGGGCAACCGGCGCAGCTCCCTCCCATGATGCTGCACCAGAAGCAGAACCGCATCACGCCTATCCAGAAGCCCCACGGGCTGGACCCGGTGGAGATCCTCCAGGAGAGAGAGTACAGGTGAGGAGGGCGGAGGGGCCGATATGGAGCAGCACAACTCCCATGTCGTCCTCATGGCTGTGGCACAAAGAAGACCCTGTTGAGCTTGACTCTTGTCTGGCATTGTGAAGAGACATGAGAGGTGTAGGACATGTGGGAGGCTCCGGCCGCAGGTGAAATACCGCTACTCTTATCGGGTTTTTTTCACTTTTTTTCCAAGCATTCCTCTATCATTGGATATTTCTATTAGGAGTGAACTGGATCGTCTCTAAGCAAACAGACTACACAGTAACACCTTCTGAGTCGGCATGCTAGTTATGTTGTATGACTGCTTGTTATGAAGGTTATTTTAAGCCGTTCTAAGAACGACGCGCAGCAACAGAATTCACCACAGAACAAAGCAGAGAAACGCTTGAAAAGCTCTTCACTGATGTTCCAGAGCCAACACGTCATATTTAAAGGTTCTTTAAGCTTTGCTTGTATTTAAAATGTGATTTTGTTCGAACAGATTTAGGCAGAAGTTTTGTGAATAAAGTTGTGCTCGAGTCAAAAAGTAAGGCGCTAAAAAGACCTGCGACTCGTACTGAACACATGGTGTCGCTGTAGAGAAGGTGATAACATCTGCACAGCAGGAATATGCAGAACAGGAAGTACACTTCTAAGAGACAAAATAAAGTTTAGTAAATGTAGGATCGTCCAGGATTACTGTCCAAATCATGGAGGGTTCTAAAAGTCTTAAGTTTAGAGACTTTTATAATGCAATGGAAAGTTTGGGCCTTCATTGTTGTACCGAAAATGAAAAAAATGAGCTGGTGCTTCTTTGTTACAGGCTACAAGCTCGTATTGTTCACCGCATCCAGGAGCTGGAGCATCTGCCTGGCTCACTTGCCGGTGATCTGAGGACAAAGGCCACCATCGAGCTCAAGGCTCTGAGGCTGCTTACGTTCCAGAGACAGGTACACCGTTACAATACTGGCTTTATCATCATGATTAGTTTCTAGCAAGTTATTTAATTTTTTTTTTTTTTGCCTACAGCTGCGTCAAGAGGTGGTGGCTTGCATGCGTCGGGACACAGCTTTGGAAACCGCCCTGAACGCCAAAGCCTACAAGCGCAGCAAGCGTCAGTCTCTACGAGAGGCCCGGATCACAGAGAAGCTGGAGAAACAGCAGAAGATCGAACAAGAGCGAAAGCGTCGCCAGAAACACCAGGTAGAGAAGCTTTCATCAATTAATGCCGGAGCTGCTGCATGTTTATAGGCACAGCTACAAGAAGAAGCTACAAAGAAGTTGGATGTGAGGCTGATTAAATAATGAAAAATGGGAAAACAATTTAAAGAGGTTTAGACTTTATATGGAGTCTGGACAAATGGCAGAGTTTAAAGTCAAGTTCTAGACAACTGTGGAAAAAGAACAGATTGGAATTTCTGGCATCTATCCGTTGAGCTATCTATTCATCTGATCTGTCTCATCTATGTACCAGCTAGCTAGTTATATATATCGATCTAGCTGGCTAGCTATCTTCTTGCCTAGCTAGCAGTCTATCTGGTTAGCCATTTGTCCGGATAGCATAGTCGCTGTTTATCTGGACAACTTCTGACTGCTTATTTATCTACCTGGTCAGTTGGCTAGCTGTCTATCTGGTTAAGTAGCTAGCCAGCTATATGTTTGTTTCTCTGGAAATCTAGCTATATATCTTTCGACATAGCTATCTATCTAGCTCTCTGGCTGGCTAGTTAACTGTCTTTCCGGCTAGCAGTCTATTTGGTTAGCTATATATTTGAGTATATATCTATCTGGCTACTAGACAGCTAGTATGCTGTCTATCTAACTAGCATACTAGCTATGTATTTATCTGGTTAGGATACTAGCTAACTATCTGGCTTTCTATCTGGTTAGCATACTAGCTAACTATCTGGCTAGCATACTAGCTAAGTCTATGGCTATGTATCTGGTTAGCATACTAGCTAAGTAAATGGCTAGAATACTAGCTATGTATCTGGTTAGCATACTAGCTAAGTAAATGGCTAGAATACTAGCTATGTATCTGGTTAGCATACTAGCTAAGTATATGGCTAGAATACTAGCTATGTATCTGGTCAGCATACTAGCTAAGTAAATGGCTAGAATACTAGCTATGTATCTGGTTAGCATACTAGCTAAGTATATGGCTAGAATACTAGCTATGTATCTGGTTAGCATACTAGCTAAGTAAATGGCTAGAATACTAGCTATGTATCTGGCTGGCTAGCAATCAAAAACATATGAAAACTCTGGGATTTTAAGTCTGATGGCGGTCATGATGAATCTTTATGAACCATTGGATTGGTTTGTGCCTTTCTCCTGACAGGAATACCTCAACAGCATCCTGCAGCATGCCAAGGACTTTAAAGAATACCACCGCTCCATCACAGCCAAGATCCAGAAGGCCACCAAGGCTGTGACTACCTATCACGCCAACACCGAGCGTGAGCAGAAGAAGGAGAATGAGCGCATCGAAAAGGAGAGAATGCGGAGGCTGATGGTGAGACTTTTTTTTTTTACCAAACACCTGATGGTCCGATAAGTCCGAGTTGAGCTCACTCTGAACATTCCCCCAGGCTGAGGATGAGGAGGGCTACCGGAAGCTCATCGACCAGAAGAAAGACAAACGCCTGGCCTACCTACTGCAGCAGACCGACGAATACGTGGCCAACCTCACCGAGTTGGTGCGCGCCCACAAGGCGGCACAAGCTCTCAAGGAGAAGAAAAAGAAGAAAAAAAAGAAGGTTAATGTCGCCTCTGGCAATGTCTGAACTTTGAGGTTGTGATATTGTTTCTCACAATGATTCTGTGTTTGTTTTAAGAAGCCAGACGCCATTGAAGGCGGTGCGCCTGCTATGGGACCTGATGGAGAGGTGAGCTTAGAGGAAAATCTTTGTTTGTTCCCAATGGGCCACCGTCTCCAAGCTCAGCGTTTTGATTCTTCTTCTCTCTGCTACTAGCCTCTAGACGAAACCAGTCAGATGAGCGACCTGCCGGTGAAGGTCATCCACGTGGACAGCGGAAAGATCCTGACAGGCGTCGAGGCACCTAAGGCTGGCCAGTTGGAAGCCTGGTTGGAAATGAACCCTGGGTAATTATCATGGCGCGCTTGCTTTCTAAAAAAAAAAAAAAAAAAGGCAAACTTTTTATGATTATGTCTCATTTCAGTTTTCTTTCCAAGGTGTATGACACAATATTTCCTCATATGTAAACACACTAGAAGATAAAATAAGTACAGGATTATGACCACCAATGTGGGCTTTCTGATTGTAAAGAAAATGGGATATTTTAGGTTTCCAAGGAAACCACCGATTTTTTTTCTTGATTTTTTCCCCCATGACCAGCGAGTCACTGACTGAAAATTTCATCAAGATTTTTCACATTCATTAATTCATCGCAAACCAGCCAAGTAATGCTAATCTAAAAATATTTGTTTTAACTTTTTGAAAAATGAGATTGCAGTTTTAGCAAAAGCTCAAAATATAATTTCCGAAATGCAGACGCCTGTTAGAGAAAAGAAATAAACAGACATGCAGTAATCAGGTTTGTCCTTCCAAGACAGATTCCCAGGATTATTTGAGGTGTGACATACTTATTAATTCATATCTACGGTATTAAACATACATAATACATAAATCAATAGTAGAATATTGATGAAAAGTCCACTTTATTACTCAGTGAAACATTACATAGATTAATTACACACAGACCGATGTTTGACGGCTTTTTTTTCCTTCTAATTATGATGATTTTCCACTTTCAGGCAATGAAAACACATTTAAAATTTGAATATTAAGAAACCCCAATTCTTTAATGTTCAAATTAAAATTCGAATTTTAGTTGTAATAAAACATGAATGCGTACCTGCTTTAAGGTCATTTTCAAATGGTCCCTTTAAACTGAAAAACTGGCCTCACCTTGAACGCATACGATGGCAGACATTAGAATAAAAGATATAAAAGAAAATCGGGAATTGGAATTGGTTTGTTGCATTTCTGATAAATGCTTTTGAATCTGATGTTGTTTACACAAAAGCATCAGTTTATTGTAATCTGTCTACATAACAAATGTTTGGTGGGTTGAGCTCCGAAACTGGCCGAAGGGTTTTCAGTTTGGACGTATTCAGTGACCAGCTGCGGAAATTTTGGCTGATTGATCGGCTCATCGGTTCTTATCAGATCCGTTTGCTTTTGCGTTCGCTTTAATAACGGAACGTTGCGCGTTCCCTGCAGCTACGAAGTGGCGCCGCGTTCAGACAGCGAGGACAGCGGTTCAGAAGACGAAGAGGAGGAAGATGAGGTGCGTACTCTTTGCCTCCAAATAAAACACAGTAAAAGGCGTTCGCTCCTGGTGCTAACGTTTTAAAAAAAAAAACATGTTGCCAGGACGACGCAGAGGACCAGCCTCAGCCTACGACAGCTCCAACCGAGGAGAAGAAGAAGATTCCAGACCCCGACAGCGAAGACGTTTCGGAAGTTGACGTTCAGCACATCATAGAGTAACTGCTAACGTTTAGCTCCGCCTCCTCCGGCTCATTTCCACGCGTCGACGACTCGCTTTTCACTCGAGCTGCTGTTTTCTCCCCCAGGCACGCCAAGCAGGACGTTGACGACGAATACGGCAGCGCCAGCTTCAACCGAGGCCTGCAGTCGTACTACGCCGTGGCACACGCCGTCACCGAGAAAGTGGACAAGCAGTCCTCTCTGATGGTCAACGGGATGCTCAAGCAGTACCAGGTAAGGTGTCTGCCGCCGACCGCAACGCTGCGGATTTAAAAAACGGTTGGGCGGGGCTAACTGTGCCGACTGTCAGATTAAAGGTCTGGAGTGGCTGGTGTCGCTTTACAACAACAACCTGAACGGCATCCTGGCCGACGAGATGGGCCTGGGGAAGACCATCCAGACCATCGCCCTCATCACGTACCTCATGGAGCTCAAGCGCATCAACGGGCCCTTCCTCATCATCGTACCGCTCTCGTAAGTCACGGTGTGACCAGATTAACGTTTCATGGGTGACGACTGTCCAGGTGACTCTTCCCAACAGAAAGCAATCTCTTGTTTCAGGACTTTATCGAACTGGGTGTACGAGTTTGACAAATGGGCCCCGTCAGTGGTGAAAGTCTCCTACAAGGTAAGGCGTTGCTCGGTTACCATTTCCTCCGCCTCGTGAACGGTTCTAGTTTTGTTTCCTGAACGCGTTCCGGTCCCTTCCAGGGCTCCCCGCAGGCTCGCCGCTCGTTTGTTCCCATCCTGCGGAGCGGGAAGTTCAACGTTCTGCTCACCACGTACGAGTACATCATCAAAGACAAGCAGATCTTAGCCAAGGTAACGGAAATCTGTTAATTTACACCATCCTGCAAAGTTATTCAGTAGAATAGCGCAAGGCAGTGTTCAATTTTCTAGATTTTTTTTTATTTTATTTTGTTTTAACAAAGTAGCATTTAAAAAGTGTGGACTGTATTTGTATCCAGTCTCTAATAGCATGTAGAAGCAGCTCTGACTGAAAGTCTTTTAGTTTGTGTCTCTACTAGTTTGTTCCGTCTGCAAACTGATAGTTCTGTTCATTTTACTACGTAAAGTAGCCGGAGCTCAATCTGATTGGTTGGAGACCGCCTGTAAACATAAATTAGCAATTTATGTTTACTAGGCCTGTACTTTGATTAGGCCGTTCTAGCACATGACCTATATCACTATTGTAGCTCTGGTTGTGTGTTTGTTAGTCATCAGGTTCTCTGAAGTATTTGGAGAAAACAAACCAGACTGCGATTAGCTAACCTGTTCCTCCTAAAGCACTCAGAGCGTGTTCGCGTCCTCAAAGGGTCTTTAAAAGTCTTAAATTCAGGTGTCGAAAATGAAATCCTTAAAATGCTGGTTTCCCCCAGAAAACTTGCTAAGCTCATCGGTAGGAGCGCGAGGGCGCTCTACCCCTCTAAGAGGTGGAGGCCCAGCTGCAAGAGAAGGTAATCATAGAAACATGAAAACACATAGAAAACCTGTTACTTATTTATTTTTTTATGTCCCCTTTTGGCTCGCTGTGTTTTTGAGTTAAAAAATGTTTAAAGTTGACAGGAAATCTGAAAATATCACCTGATAATTATGTGTTATTGGAAGACTGGAGGATTAATGCCTAAACACCAACTATAAAAAAAGACAAGCAAAAGTAAATTGAAACCTTTAAACAGAATTTTTGTAATAATAATAACAGTGATTTTGAGTCCAGAGCCAATAAATGTGGATTTTCACACTTGCAGCACTTTGTACAGATTCATGACGTTGAAATCTGAAGGTTACGAACCGCTCTGCTCTGACATCATCGTTCCCCCGCAGATCCGCTGGAAGTACATGATCGTGGACGAGGGCCACCGCATGAAGAACCACCACTGCAAGCTGACGCAGGTCCTGAACACGCACTACCTGGCGCCGCGGCGCCTCCTGCTGACGGGGACGCCGCTGCAGAACAAGCTGCCTGAGCTCTGGGCCCTGCTCAACTTCCTGCTGCCCACCATCTTCAAGAGCTGCAGCACCTTCGAGCAGTGGTTCAACGCTCCGTTCGCCATGACCGGGGAAAAGGTCGGTCAGGTTTATCAACCTTTAACACGCCATGGCCCCCCGACAGCATTAGCCTCTGGCTGGGGACCCCCTTTGAAAACCTGCCGACTATTCTACAAAATATATGAAGAAACATCAACTTTGAATGTTTTTTAGTCTCTATTCAATAGTTATTACATTCATTTAGCATAAATGCTAACCCATCCAGGATGGGGACCAATTAATCAAACACTCACGAACCACCCAGCTTGAAACTGACCTCGCATTAACACAACGTCTTAATATACACAACCTGAAATGATCTCAACACATTTTTTGAATAAACTACTTTTAAGTTAAGAGCAGATCTGTGTGCTGGTGAAATCTTATCGTTACAAAAACAAAAAGTTCTGCAATTCATCCTGCGAAACTGAAAAATATTCCTGCAGATGTGAGTTTCTCCGATCGTATAAGAACTTCTGACGTTGTTTTCTTTCCACCTTCAGCTTTTCTTTTGAGTGACACGCTCACTTATGACTATTATTTTTGTAAACGCAACTATTTGGTAAGCCAGTTGAACGCTTTGAGCTCATATTGCAGCAAATAGTAATTATTGTTATAATTATTATAAAATAATTATTGCTTGTTTCACCAGTTATGAAACAAGCAATAAACGTTACATTTTGCCAAATTCCATCATCGCGCAAACACGCGTATCAAATTTGTTGATCAATGTTCCATTTACTACTAAACAAAGGAAACTCTAAACATTTAGTTTCTAGCTTTTATTTAAAGGAATTCTGCGTTTTGGAAGCCTGTTCCAGATTAGTAGAGCGTATGAAAAGCTAATCCAGCACCAATAAATGTCCACAAAGGTGGACCTGAACGAAGAGGAGACCATCCTGATCATCCGACGTCTGCACAAGGTGCTCCGCCCGTTCCTGCTGCGCCGGCTTAAGAAAGAGGTGGAGGCCCAGCTGCCAGAGAAGGTAACCATAGGAACATGAAAACACATAGAAAACCTGTTATTGAGAGGTTTTTTATGTTCTAATACGTGTATTGTTTTTTTTAATCTCCCCTCATCGGTCGCCGCAGGTGGAGTACGTGATCAAGTGCGACATGTCGGCTCTGCAGAGAGTTCTGTACCGCCACATGCAGGCTAAAGGCGTTCTGCTGACCGACGGCTCGGAAAAAGACAAGAAGGTAACGCCATCGTTGTGTAAAGAAATTGAAAATACAGGGTTTGTACTTGAAATCCTTAAAAATGCTTCAATTTTAGTTTGTTTAGTTTGTTCTGCATAAAGTTCTCGGAAGTGCTTCGTATTCCAACGGCAAGGTTTTGTAATAAAGTCCAATTTAAAGCCTAAATTTGTAAAAGCGTTACAGTTGAAAACAAATGTTTTCATACACCTGATAAAAAGAGGGTTTTTTTCCTCACTGATTGAAGTTAAATCAGTCTAAAATGTTCTTGTTTTAGATTACTTCTATTTTCTAAATGTCAGAAAACATGGTGAGCATTTTTATCTTATATTTGAATATTTATTATTCTTAATGGCTCATTCAGATATTGATCTGTTCACTTGAAATAAAGGTTATTTTGAGTTAAAGCGCATTTTATTGTTATTTTGTTCTCACATCGGTCAGGTGTTTGAGAGCATTTTCAAAACATAAAGTTTTGTTATATTATAGTGTATTTTGCTGAAGTCTACCACAAGACGTTATTGATAACAGTAATAACTAATATCAAACAATAGCGAATTGAAACAGTTTTTTTTCTTTAGATCATTTATTGTTTTAGGTGCTGGAAAAGTTTGAAAACTTAACTGGAAAATGCTTGAAAAGTGTTTGGATTTTACCGCGGGGAAAAATGTTCACACCCTGAAATAGAACTAAAATGATATTTTTTTTTAATTTAGGAGATATTTAGCAAACTACAGATTTCATTTGTGTTTTTTTTAAATGTTTTTAGGGTAAAGGCGGGACGAAGACCCTGATGAACACCATCATGCAGCTGAGGAAGATTTGCAACCACCCCTACATGTTCCAGCACATCGAGGCATGAAGCTGCAGAAACGGCGACGATCCGTAAACACACCGACGTTTCTGGAATACTAAAGTTTACATTTTATTCGTAGGAGTCCTTTTCCGAGCACCTCGGCTTTTCCGGAGGAATCGTGACTGGGTATTTACAACTACACTCTCATTCCTTCTTCATGAATGTGTACGTGTATATATGACAACTGACTGTTTTTATTGTTGTTTGTCTTTTTGTTAGCCCTGATCTGTACCGTGCCTCGGGCAAGTTCGAGCTGCTGGATCGCATCCTGCCCAAGCTGAGAGCCACCAAACACAAAGTGCTGCTTTTCTGCCAGATGACGTCGCTCATGACCATCATGGAGGACTACTTCGGTTACCGCAATTTCAAATACCTGCGTTTGGATGGTAAAAAAAAAAACTTTATGTGCAAAAATAAACCTGTGACATCAAAAGGTTTGTTTTTGTTTTTATGAATTCAATCAAAAAAAAAAATCATAATACAAAGATTTATTAAATATAGATCAATACAGTTTGAACATTGATTTGAGTGAACAGGCCTTACAGGTATTGAAAATCAAAATTCAGTTCCTCAGATACTTAACTATTAATTTGAATTAAGATCATTTTTATTTTAAAACTGACTATAGATTGTGTTATGAAATGCATGATCATTGGGAAACTGAAAGGTCATTGTGTTCTGCAGCCAGTGAAATTGATAGAAAGTTGAGAGGAAGGAAAAAATGTGGCAGAAAGCTAAGGTGAGAGTCCGTAACACCCAAGAAGCGCTACACCACATTAATACAGTATTTTGTTTTTGTTTTTATGGTTCTGTACTATGCTGGAACAAAATAGTGTTATTAATTTTATTTTTATTATTATTACTTCATTCATTCAAACGGAGCCCTGACCTAGTATTGGTTGGTTATGCTGTATGCAAATACTTTTCAAAATTTCTGGATTAAAATTCTTCAAAATAAAATTTCAATCTGAACTAAACATGTCACTTTTTAAGTATATGAGTGCATATGGGATTATTTTTAGCTTTACTTACTCTAGTAAATTAACCGTATTATCTTTAGATTTATTCAAATAAAATGTAATAAATAAGATAAATGTAATGTGGCTTGAAATCACTTTTCTCTGTGATCCTTACCCGGATTAGTGTGAAAATCATTAGATAAAACACAATTGGGGAAAATCAAAGAGAAAAGAATAAAGCTGAAGTGATAAAAACTATGAGAAATAGCTGAAAATATTCAGAACAATGTTCCTTTATCAGCCCTATGTTGGAATTTGGATGTTTTTTTTGTTTTTTTTTTTGTCTCCAACATGTTTTTATTTCTGGCCCCTAAGGAACCACCAAAGCAGAAGACCGCGGCATGTTGCTGAAAACCTTCAACGACCCGGCCTCGGAGTACTTTGTGTTCTTGCTGAGCACCAGGGCAGGAGGCCTGGGGCTGAACTTGCAGTCTGCCGACACCGTCATCATCTTCGACAGCGACTGGAACCCTCACCAGGTGAAGCACAGGACCGCAGAATCACAGGAAGCGGTCTAAACCAATCATTCTGCTCTGCAACAGCAATAACCGCTGGAGAAGATGGTGTAATACAGGGCTGTAGCGATACACTAATCTCACGATAATATTCTGCTCACGATACAATTTGTATCACGGTATTCTGGAAACAATATGATTCGATATGATTCAATACATTTTTAAGATTTTCTGAAAGATTTTAGAGGGACAGAAGGATTTTGGTGACATTTTGTGACTGATCCATAGACTGGGATTGAATTAATTGGACTGATGGTGTAATACTGGTGTAATAAATGTTGTGTGGCTTTGTGTATATGGTTATGCAGAAAAGGAAACTTTTTTGTCTTATTCACTTATATTAGATAATGTAATTTATCTATTTCATTATTTAATTAATTGTAACTGGTTGTTTCATGTGATTTTTAATGTACATGTGCAACTGGGTAAAAAATGTCATGTTTGATAGCTGTCATTTAATTCATGTGGATTTGACATAAAACTCAAAGTAGAATTTAATGTATCAATACTCGCAGATGAAAAATTTTTAATTTCTGAGGAAAAAAATCCAGAAATATTGTGGAATCAATAAAATTACACAGCTCTAGTGTAATAATAATAATAATAACCAAGATGTTTTTGGTATGAGAGGCCTCTGACTGTTGCTGCATGACAACCTCATGACATGCTAACAGCTCAATATTCAGGCTGCAGAGGCGATATTTGATAGCAACAAGTCCAGGATGACACAATCAGTTGTTAGCTAACAATGCTAATCCAAGGCTCCATTTTTAAACCTCTCTTGTTCCGACTTCAAGTTTTTTCTCGTGTCTGAACCGATGTTCTTCTTTGCTCTTTCGTCACAGGACCTTCAGGCTCAAGACAGAGCGCACCGCATCGGGCAGCAAAACGAGGTGCGCGTGCTCCGCCTTTGCACCGTCAACAGCGTGGAGGAGAAGATCCTGGCGGCGGCCAAGTACAAGCTGAACGTGGACCAGAAGGTCATCCAAGCCGGCATGTTCGACCAGAAGTCCTCCGGCTGCGAGCGGCGGGCCTTCCTGCAGGCCATCCTGGAGCACGAGGAGCAGGACGAGGTCAGGAACTGGTCTTTACCGCGAGGAGTCTGTTCATCCCTAAAAAGTCTTAATGAGTCTGAAGTTCATGTATCTATCTAAGGGAGGCCTGACGTGATAACAAATTTTGCCAGATGACAAATTGTCCCAGCAATTATTGCGATAAACGATAATATTGTCATTTTGACACCATTTTCAAGTGTTATAACAATGGCATAATAACAAATGTTTGCCCTCTCAAAGACTATTTATTATGGTTAAACTTTGTGAAGAACACTTAATTCTGAAATTTTAAGATATTTTAAATATCTAAAATCAATAAATAAAATGGAAATAAAAACCAAATGCAACTGAAATCATAAATAAAATGAATTATAACATCTTTGTAAGCAATATTTTAATTGAAAATATATTATGATGTGAACTTACATTTAATTTATCAAGCAATTAATGGATAAATTGCTTATTGCGACAGGCTTAATCTAAAGTTAAAGCTTTAAAAAGTCTTAAGTTTATGTAGTTAAAATCAAGGCCTTAAAATCTCTTAAATCCATTTAAAAATATAGAAGTTGGCCTTAAATTTGCTAATCACAGGTCTTAAATTTAGTCCTGGAAGGACTATTTACACACATACAGTACAGACCAAAAGTTTGGACACACCTTTCTAATTCAATGGGTTTTCTTTATTTTCATGACTATTTATAAGGCAAGAAATCCCACTTATTAACCTGACAGGGCACACCTATGAAGTGAAAACCATTTCAGGTGACTACCTCTTGAAGCCCATCAAGAAAATGCAGAGTGTGTGCAAAGCAGTAATCACAGCAAAAGGTTGCTACTTTGAAGAAACTAGAATATAAGGGGTATTTTCAGTTGTTTTACACTTTTTTGTTTAGTGCATATTTCCACATGTGTTATTCATAGTTTTGATGCCTTCAGTGTGAATCTACAATGTCAATAGTCATGAAAATAAAGGAAACTCATTGAATTAAAAGGTGTGTCCAAACTTTTGGTCTGTACTGTATATTGCATGCATGTTATTTTTCTCACTGGACTTTTCTGTCAGGAAAACATTTGAGTTGTGTGCAGACATCTTCTGTCCATTCTGTAGCTCGAGCTGCTTGGGGTTAGCATTAATTAGCTTCTAGTTAGCTGGTCAGTTGCTAGCTAGCTTTTTTATGTCAATCATGTGTGTTGGATTCGACACGCAGGGAGTAACAAACACAGCTAACTAGCTGCTAATATACCCTTGCTAACTAGATAGATAGCTTTTTTTTGTGTGAAGAGTGCATTTATTATCAGTTTGCTGCTTCCTTCTCTTGCCGTACCATGAGGTTCTATGTGCATATTTGTCAAAAATTCTTGGTCTTACTACTGTATACAATACGTGATTTTCTGTTGTGATAAAGATCTTACGTTTCATTCATAACGGTTTTGAAAGCGTCTTAAAGAGCCTTAAGTTTGAGTTGGTGAAACGTGCAGAAGCCCTGTGCGAGAAATGAAAGAAAAATCCTTTTCCTTGCAGGAGGAGGACGAGGTGCCAGACGATGAGACCGTCAATCAGATGATTGCAAGAAGTGAAGAAGAGTTTGAGCTTTTCATGGTAAGTTTAGTTTCTTTTTCTTTTCCTTTTCCGGAGTTAGTCACTGATATTTGCGGAGTTGGATTCTAATCTGTCCCGTTTGGTTGGCAGCGAATGGACCTGGACAGGCGCCGCGAGGACGCCCGCAACCCCAAGAGGAAGCCGCGCCTGATGGAGGAGGACGACATGCCAGGCTGGATCTTGAAGGACGACGCCGAGGTGGAGAGGCTGACCTGCGAGGAGGAGGAGGAGAAGATGTTCGGCCGCGGCTCCCGTCAGCGCAAGGAGGTGGACTACAGCGACTCGCTGACCGAGAAGCAGTGGCTCAAGGTGGGACAGAGCGGGGGAAAACCTCCGAGGGTTTAGACCGGGTTTGGAGGCGACCTTCTGACTCACCGCTCTCCTCCTTCTTTAGGCCATAGAAGAAGGAAACCTGGAGGACATAGAGGAGGAGGTGCGGCACAAAAAGACGACCAGGAAGCGCAAGAGAGAGCGCGACCACGACAGCAGCCCGGCCACGCCCAGCTCCAGCCACCGCGGGCGGGACAAGGACGACAGCGGGAAGAAGGCCAAGAAGCGCGGCCGGCCGCCGGCAGAGAAGCTCTCCCCCAACCCGCCGTCCCTCACCAAGAAGATGAAGAAGACCGTCGACGCCGTCGTCAAATACAAGGACGGGTAAGACCGGCGGAACGCCACCGAGTCAGAGGAGGCCTCATGGTTGTTACCGCCGTTCACGCGGTCAAGTACTTGGAGCTCAGAACTAGAACAGCTGCAAAAAAATTACATGATGAATTAAAACAAGCTCAATAATTTCCATTTGCTTGATTTATGTTTTTTTTTCTTTTCCCTTTTTCCACAAAAACTGGATGATAAAAGTCTTCAGTCTGGTGCTTTGGTCTCAGCTAGAGCTTTTTTTTGAAGGAGAGTTTTGTTTACAGAGACTTTATGATTCATTTTATTTGTTGTTTCTGTTGTTTTGTTTATTTCTTTTTAAAATGGCTTCCAGTTCCAGTGTTAAATATTCACTACAATTTAAAGTTCGTTGATCTCTGAGAATCTGTTCTTGTGTTAGTATGCAATATATTACCTGAAAATGGTCTCAAATCAACAATATTATCGTTTATTGCGATAACTTCTGGGACAGGATTTATCGCGACATGTCTAGTCAAAACCAGGATTTTTGTGACCGTTTTCAATCTCCAGTTGTTCAGGTTTCAGGTCTACAGATTTCTCTAGAAGAACAATAATTAAGAAAGTAAATTACAACATGATCCACAAGTTATTTGGCCGACACCCTTCGCCAAATTCTGTCTGTTTTTGGTCCCGACCGACGCAGACCGGTCGTTTTCCACCCTTTAGGCTGAAGCTCTGCTCTTCCTCCCTGCAGGAATGGCCGCCAGCTGAGCGAAGTCTTCATCCAGCTGCCGTCTCGGAAGGAGCTGCCGGAGTACTACGAGCTGATCCGCAAGCCGGTGGACTTCAAGAAGATCAAGGTGAGGAAGAAACTCGGAACGGCTTCGCGTTTCCCTCCTCTTCGCTCCTCTTTCCCATTCACTCTCTCCGCTCCTCCCTGCTGCCCTCAGGAGCGGATCCGCAGTCACAAGTACCGCAACCTCAACGACCTGGAGAAGGACGTGATGCTGCTGTGTCAGAACGCCCAGACCTTTAACCTGGAGGGCTCTCTGGTGAGATCCGTCGCAAACCCGCCCGACTCGTTTTCCCGTCCCGATTTAAAAGCGTCAACGGCGACTCTTCCAGATCTACGAGGACTCCATCGTGCTCCAGTCTGTCTTCACCAGCGTGAGGCAGAAGATCGAGAAAGACGACGAGAGCGAGGGAGAGGAGAGCGAGGAGGAGGAGGAGGAGATGGACGAAGGCTCCGAGTCTGAATGTGAGGATGAGAGAGAGAGAGAGAGAGAGCAGACGTAAAGCACCGATTTGTTTTGTTTTTTTCTTCACGACTTCGTGTTTTCTCCCCGTCAGCTCGATCGGTGAAGGTGAAGATCAAGCTGAGCCGGAAGGACAAGGGCGACCGAGGGGGCAAAGGTCAGAGGCGGAGGGGCCGCGGCTCCCGGGCCAAACCCGTCGTCAGCGACGACGACAGCGAGGACGAGCAGGAGGAGGTGAGGGAGACGCTGGAGACCGGGTTAACCTGATCTGGATAAGAGAGGGAAAAGAAAATGGAGGACAGGAAACTATTCTCAGAGTCAATGTCCTTCTTGTCCTTCCTCCATGTTTTTTTCTTTCCTCCTCCTCTCTTTGATTCTTTTCTCCCATTTTTCATTCCTTTCTGCACTTTTTTCTCGTATCCTTCAATCCTTCTTATCATCTGTTCTTCATTGTCCTTCAATCTTTCCTTCATTCGTTCTAATCGTCTTTCTTTTGTTTCTTTTCTCTTTCTGACCTTTTCTTTTGTTTGTTCTTACTTTCTTTCTCTTTCTTTTTTCTTCTTTCTTTACTCCTTTTTCTTTCTTTCCATATCAGCCTTTCTCTCTCTTTGTTCCTTTCTTTTGCCTCTCTTTGTTCTCTCTCTTTCCTTGTGTCTTTTTTTTTTCTTTTTGCATTGTTCTCTTCCTTTCTGTCCTTCATTCTTTAGGCCCTTCTTCCTTTCTTCCTTGTTCAAATATCTGCTGTAAATGTACAGGAAGTCGTCATGTTTCCATCTCAAAACTGTAGGAATGTGAGTGAGGACATGCAGGAACCTTGTTTTGTAGTTTAACATAAACCTCTGTGTTTAGATAGTTTTGTATGGAAAGCAGTAAATGCCTGGTTTCTCTCTGCAGGAGCGTTCAGCCAGCGGCAGTGAGGATGATTGAAGTGAACCCCGTCGCTTCACTTGACTTTATATTTCACTAGACGCAGCAGGGAGGCGGCCAGAGGAGAGAACTAGTTTTACCTAGACGGGCTGATTTTTAGTGTCACAGTCAGCATTTAAGTACACCATTAATTAAAAAAGGAAAAAATGAACGCTATGAACCATCTATTTCATATTTAAACCATGTCCCATAATGAAATGGTAGTGTCTTTTTTTTTTTTTTTTTTTTTCCTGTAAGTGGAACCTTGACAGAGCCTGAGTCATCATGGACAGATCGCGGGCAAACAAAGCAGCTGTGGTTTTGTTGTTTCTTTTTTTTTTTTTTATTATTATTATTATTTTTTTAATTATGATTCAAAGTGACATACATTTTTTGTCTTTGTCGAGACAAAGTGTACTGCATTCCTCGAAGTCCCTTTTGGATGCATGTTTTGTGGCAACGCGCCTGGATGTGTCTTCGCTGTGCTTTAATTTAACGACGAGGACGGGAACGCGGTACGTCCCGCCGCCGCCGCCGCCGCCGCCTCCTCCCGCTCAGGTCACATTCAGTTAAAGGGGAGAGGTGGACGGGGGGGACAGGACCTTTTTCTCGTGTCACTGTCACTGGATTCCATAAAGTACAATAAAGACATCTCAATTCATTCGTTGTCGTTGTTACGCCTGATCCGTTGCGTCGCTCTGTCGTCTTCAGAAATCACCGGATGGAATTTAAAGGTGGTTAAGAGAACATCAGTGAATGAACCACAACTTTTTTTTTTTCCTTTCTTGTGAAGCATATGTTGGGGGGGCAGGCGGAGAACAAACCAAGACCAATATTAAAATAAAATTGTTATTGGAAATAAAACAAAGACTACAATCCAACAGCATTTTTAAAAGGCAGTATTTTGTGTTTTCTGGTCATAGTCCCATCTTGGAGCGCAATAAAGTGACTGTTACCTTCAACTGTTGTAAAAAAATTTTATATATCAAATGTGTAAAAAAGCCTATTAGGGCCATTATAGGTAGAAAAAAAACCCCACAAAAGACTTTAATTTTCTGGGGGAAAAAACGTGGAAATTTCCGAGTTTGAAAAGTTTAACATTTTTGCTCTATAGTTTTGGAGCAACGATTAAAAAGACCTGAGCTTCGCCCTGGTTTTTGATACATACAGACTTGTCCCTGCATTGACTCCATCTGTCCGCTAGGAGGCCCCAGGAGAGCGTGCGATAGCGTCCTCAAAGCTTCTACGGTCTTCCGCCTTTTTCTCAGTCATTCTTCACTTTTAACTGCAGGCTCAGTTACTTTGTGTTGAAAGAGGACTCCTGTCTCTCAACCCCAGTTCTCAGCTGAGTCCTGTGGACTTCATTTCTGTCACACGCAAAGAACAAACCCGCTGGAGCTGATGTGAAAATGCTGGTGCCTTCTCTTCCGACCAGTTCAAGTCCCGTTTTCCTAACACTTTTGTGAAAAATATTTAGTCTCTGCGTTTCCATTGACTATTAATTGCGCAATTTGACATTTTGAAAATAAGTTCACTTAATGGACACACCACAATTTTTTAAAAAATAATGTGTTTTTCTTAGTTTTGTCTCTAAGGTGAGGTTTTTCTTTTTCTTATTTTGTTTTGTGGAGGGGGTCGCCAATATCGAAGTTGGCTTATTGGAAGCGCTTTTCGCGACATAACAGTCACGTGATCAACGACCGGATGTTGTCACTGGCACAAACTACTAAGAAGACGACGACAGGAAGTTGTAGGAGAATGATGGCGCTACATGATTTTTAATGACATCGTGTGAACAAACTTATTCACGTTTGATTTTAATTCCTCTTCAGTGGAAACACAGCATATTTATTTATTTATTTTAAGATTAGCAGAATATTGGCAAAGTTTTGTGCACATTTGTAATGGAAACGAAGCTTCTGCTGTGTGGAATATACATATTTTACACAAATACCTTCATGTAATGAGATATATCATCTGAACTTCACGTCAACCAGATTCACTGCGGTTGGCGGGAGCCGAAGTCTGATATTTTCCGGTGAACAATAACCGTCTGTCCCATTGCATAAGGAAAATGTTTAAACGTGATTTATGATGGCCTCATTTTCAAAACCTAAAAACCAGACAGTTTGGGGGTGTGTCCTCTTTTTGAGAGCCACTGTATTTATTTTTAGAACTTATAATTTTGACCATGTGTGGGCGGAGGGGGAAAAATGGAGGAAAAATTCATAATAATGTCCCAACTTGTTTGATTCTCGCTTCTAAAAGCCTCTACAAATGGTCGGATTGCATCATTAAAAACCATCAATTAATTTAAATGCCGTAATTATAACTGCGTCGAGCGACGCCACAGTTCAACTGACAGGCTGAACTTTCCAGAAAAAAGAAAAAAAAAAAAACAGAATCTTGCTGGGAATTTTTCCTCCCCTCACACACCCACACGCTCCTCTCCTTGCCACATGCCTCGGCACTTGAACAAACACAGAGCCGGGTCTGCAGAGTGTCTGAGGCGGTTTCAAGGAACCTCAACTCAACAAGAAAGACGCTCAGTTCATCGCCACAACTCAGACACTTTCAACACACACCCCGCCGTCGCTTCTGTCATTTGGATTTGGGCTTTTCTCCCTTCGCTTTCTGTAATTCTATTTGGATTATGTATTTATTTTTTATATGTATGTATTGTTTACACTTCTCACCTTTTGCTTATTTTCTATAGATGAATGAGCCCAATTCATTACAAAAAAATTCTAAATCTTACCAAGTAATGAAATAAGACAGAACATACTTAAAAGTAACTTTTCTGCAAGACATACGAGCTTGATTTAAGTCGATTCCTTAATGTTGATTAAAAATTACTAGCTCCATTGGAAGACTATTTCACTTCTAACAATTTTTCAGGATTGTAAGTGAAATAATCTACCAATGGAAAGAGTACGTTTTCCCCAAATTTAAGAAATGATTCATTTAAAACATGAAAATGTACTTATAAGTTAGTTTTGTCTTATTTCAAGTTTGCAAAGATATTTGTTCCAAAAACTAGACCTACAATGCTCAGTAATACTTTGTCTTTTTGCAGTGAAACAATGATTATTTTTTTATTATATGTGTATTTTCTCATTAGTTTTACATCCTAATGAAGCGGTCAAGCTGCTGATCTCTAATGAATCTGCAGAAACCGCTACTGAATCAAAGAGTTTTTGCTTTCGCTGTTTTGGCCGCCATGCACCATCTTGTAAATGAATGAATAACTTCACATTTTCTTTGATTACGGGGTTAACGACACAGTTTTGCTTTTTCCAACTGACTGTGATGTAAAAGCGAAATTCCCACCGTGGGAGCGCCGGAGGGACCTGGCAGAACCTGATTTGACGCTCACAGTTGGCAGTCACTAAAAAAAAAAACCCGTTAGGCCACAACAATGGATCCTCAAACGTCGGTGACCCCGCTGACCCCGCCTGTTAACGGTTTGCTCACCTTGAGGAGGAGCGAGGACGTCGGTTGCAGCAGCAGCAGCAGCAGGAGGGCGTGCCGCTCCGAAGCCCTGCGTCCCGAAAACGTCTTTATCGTTTTGTTTAAGTTTAAAACCGGAAACAAAAAGTCAGGGATGTGCATCTGTACGATGCGGCGTTGTGAAAATTGTAGACCGTTTTTGGGGATTTTAGAAGGTCAAACAAACTTTTGCAAAGCTGACAAAGTCATTTACCTCATAAGCCTATAGATTAGAAGACAGAAATAGGGTGAGTTGATCGGCTAATTTGATGCATGCAGCGTTCCTCTGAGGTTTATCATAAATTAGTTTGGTTACCTCAGAGTAAATTGTGTCTACTGGTTTGTCTGTGAGGTGAATCTCTTACTCTCGTGATTCATTTACCTCTGAAGTCATAACTTTGATCCTGTAATGACATCGAACCCAATTTGACCGAGTTCCAGTTATTTGAAAATCTGTTGCATTAGCTAACCAGGCTAATGGCTACTAGCAATGCAAGCTGGCGATTGTTTTTACATTTTGTCTGTATTTTTGCACTTTTAGTGAGTATAGCAGCAAATTTACTGAAGAAGATTATATAGAGCTGTCTCTGAAAGACGTAATTTGATACAAAGTGCCTGTGCTTCATACGTAAAGCAGCCATGTTGGATTTTGAGGTCAACGTTGGTGAGAAACCAACTTTTCTCCAATTGAATTACAAACTCTGGGGAAACTTTCTCTTTGTTTTTCTGACTTTAAGCTCGGAAAACTCAACTTATAAATCGGTTAGAATACAGGTATACTATATCCTGTCAAAATGTTGCAAAAATTTGAATACAGCTTGGACATTTTTGCATTTTGTCCCAAACTTCAATGTAGTTCACTGAATCGACCAACACAATTAGCATCATTAAATTGAAATGAAGTTCAAAAAGTTGCTTACAAAGACAAATACTAAACGGTTGAATGTCGTCACCGTCCTAAAATAACGACCCAGATCTTTTTTTCTTTTTTATTCCCCCCTAAAACATTGTTTGGAAAGACGATTCTTGCCAAAATCACATTCGTGGGCCTCTTGAAGAAAATCCAGTCAAGAAATTTCATTCTATTCAATGGTTGGATTGGTCCAGTCAAAGTCCAGGCTTATAGCCAATCGAGAATCTGTGAGAATATGAATTGCCATGTGGAATTTTCAACTATAGCTCCAGCAAAAACCTTGTCCTGCTTTCCCTTCTTAACCATTTTCCTCCTTGACCCCCAGTAACATTTCCACTCAGTCCAGATTCCCAGCTGCCTCTCGGATCACAGGCCCAAAGCTTCGCCTCCAGTGAATGAAACCCAATGTCTCCAGGTTAAATTACGCAGTAAAACGCTATTGGCTCAGAAGTCCCGCCTCCTATATGTGGAGGGCGTGCACCTCCGAAATCACACCATGCCCAGACCCCGCCCACCCCTTCGCCGGGGCCCCCCGCGGACCCCACCCACCCGTGGACCACATTGAAATGACTCTGATGTTGTCAAACACCGCACTGTGTGTCAGACTGTGACGCCGGGAGCATCTACGGTGCTGGAGCCCAAGTTACTATTAATAAAACACTGCTGCCACTATTTTTTAAATTTTTTTTTATTCTTAATTTTTCTTGGGGAGGGTTGGGGGTCCGATTCCCTCTCTGTAAGAACCGGTGGGCTTCAGGGTTCATCCATCTGCCAGAAAGATGAGACTCCCTCTGATTCTTGTCATCTGCCTCTTTGGTCACACCGGTAAGTTCACATTTCCACTCTTTGTAAAAAAAAATTTTGCGAGTTTAAATGTTTCAAATTCACGCACTTCTCCTACTTTTGCTGTATTGTGTGGTTCAGTCGCGTGCGCTTTTATAGAAAATAATTAAAATTTTTTCTTTAAAGTGCAGCACTCCTCTAAGTGTCCCAGATGAGGAGGGGAGGGCTCGCCTCTTTATGCATGTATGTAGGTCAGACATATCATCTCCGGCTCGCAAAAAATTCTGCATGTGGAAGGAGGAAACGTTTCCTTTAATATGTAATATTATACATCTTAGCAAAATGGATTTAATTTACAAAACAAAAAGTATTTTATAGTAGTTTGTGTGAGTCCTTTTCATTGATTTTATTTCATTAATCAATTTTACCGGTTCTTATTGTCTTGGGGGCTTTTTACATCCAATAAGGTTTGAGCTGCTTGTTGGCTGTTGAAAAAGCTCAAAAGAACTTTAAAAAATAAAATAAAATATGTGAGAAAACAGTACTAGAGTGGTGAAGCAAAATTGTAAAAGTGGAAGAAAAATTCTATATAAATATAGAAATGTAATTTTGTTTTGCAAATGGAAACGTACAAAGTGGTTGACGTGCAATTATAGTTGACCCTCCCCTGTACTCTAACCCCCCTAAATGAAATAAAGTGCACTTTCAGAATCAACTCAGTATTAATTCAGGGTTTATGTGTCCACATATATTCTATTACGATACAAAAAAAAAACCAAGATAAAAATAGAAATTACAAACCCGTCAAGACGAACTGAAGCACGGTGGCGGCAGCGTCATGCTGTGGTGACTGTTGGGTTTTTCGTTTATTATACATGAAATAAACAATTTGGCTCCTTCAGCACTTTTCAGCTAACAGTTGCTCGTCTTCTGCAGGTCAGCTTCCAGTTCTGCCTCTTTTTCTAATATTTGTTTATATGTTTTACTCCTCAACTGTTGACTTCGACCCTCGTTTCTGTTTATGCTCAATTGTCACGTTTCAGCAAGTTTTACTCTGTTGACTTCAGCTTATTCAATACAGCCTGGCACTTTGGCTTTCAAGTTTAGCCATAAATGCCAATTTTTCATTTTTTCTTTTTCTTTTTGTACCACTTCATAATTGTGCAACTATCACATAAAAAACTGACTCAAATAAATTGTAACGTCACACAGAATGGGGAGGAGGTAATAAGGGGAAACCTTCGTGCCACTTCCAAATAAATCGGCTTGTTTATGTTTGGATAAATTTATGTTTGACTTGTAAGCGATCCAGCGCTTCCCAGAAGAGCTGACGTATCCTTCGCAGTGGGGACAGATGTTTTTAAAAGAAAAGAAAAAAAAAAAAAAAAAGGAAGAAAAACACTGTGATGAAACTACATTCATGTAGTTTTGGTTTTGAACTAAGGCGCTCCTGAAGCTGCCGTCGGACCAGTTCTCGGCATGCTGGGTTTTTGGGTGTATGGTGTGTGGTTGAAACATGTCGGAGCTGGTTGCCACCCAAAAAGGTCACCACCGCAGCCAGTCGCAAGGACATTCATTTCAAACACTTTGAAAAAGGGTTATGGAAAGAAAAACAAGTTTCATCTATGTAGATTCGGCGACAGACTCCAGATTTGTCTCACCTCGTGCAGAAATCAATACATTTTTGGTGATTCTATACGTTTCCAATGTTTTTTTTTCTCTTTGTTCCTCTTTTAGTTAATCTGTTGAGGGTAGATTATATTAGATTTTTTTTTTGACATTTCAAAGATGTGTAGCAGCCAAGAGCACATTTGTTATTTTCCCAGAAGTGTTTTGCAGTCGGTCAATAACGCTGCCATTTGGTCCAGTTTGCCTCTGGAGCTCTGAACTTTAAGCCCATTAAGTAAACATCCAGCATGGAAATAGCTTTGGTAACGTGGCACCAGTTTCAGGAAAAGAAAGAACAAAAAAGAAAAAAAAAAAAGGAACAATTTTGAAATCGACGTCAAATGACGTCATCGCCGTGTCTTCGATTTTAGACGCATGGCGATCGATGTTTCCGAAGCGGTGGCGTCTTTCTCAGACTGATCATTGTGTTCGTGGTGGGGCTTAATATTGTACATAAAGACATGAAAAAAACGTTTCCCATTTTCAGCAACATAAACTGATGAAACAAAATGAAACCAAAGAAATTAGTGAGTATTTTACATACGATTTGTTTTTGTGGATTTTAAGGATTTTCTTTTACGTCAAATTTCAACCATTCTTACCTAACATTTAAACTGCTTACTTAACAAAATCAAGTTACATTTTAGCTGCTTGTTAAAGCTATACAAGTGATGCTAATGTGTTACTCGTACATTTGCAAACCTGATTAATGTGAAGTGTCAAGTACTCTGTGGGGACCCCTGCTGGTGTGGAGGACTAAGGGCAGTTCTGGTCTTAAATGTACACTCCAGCCTTCGTTATTAAAAAAAAGAAAAAAAAAGTGCATGAGCAACTTGTGGGTAGTTTTTACATTGGTGAGTGTTACGGCTTCTGACCTTTGGGAAACTGTATTTTCAGATTGCTGACATTAAATGTGGAGGTGCTGACTCGGCTGCTAAATGATTCTCTTGTTCTCAGTCCAGTGAAATGCGCTGGTTCTATGGAAGCCCCATCTTGGAAATTTTAAGAGCAGCTTACGCAAAAATAACGAAGAAGCTCGCGTCACAGTCTTCTTTGGTCTTCTGTTAAATTGTTGACACAAAACTATTTTGATTTAGGTTTTGGATTCTTTCTAAAGCCACACGATCATATTTCTGTCACAGAGGCTTTAACCCAGAAACCCAGCCAGTTCCTCTGTGGGAATGGGAAGAGCATCACATCCATCTGGGTGTGTGATGGCACAGACGACTGTGGAGACGGCACAGATGAGCTTCCCGGAACCTGCGGTGAGCATCCTCCGCTGTTGGACTGTATTCTTATAGAGCTGCAACTGACGATTATTTACGTAATCGATCTATTGATCGTTCTATTGATTATTCGGATGATTAGTTGGATAAAAAAAAATTCTGCAGATTTTTTTATTTAAGCTTTTTTTAATGCAGTTTTAGAAATATATTAACAAATGCCAACAAACAAATAAGTAAATTAATTAAAAAAAAATAAGAAATATATATATATTTTCTACTAAAATGCAAAAATATAAGAGCATTCCTTTAGTGAACTCTTGATCATTTGCAGTAAATGATGCACGGCTGATCTGTTGACTGCTAATCAATTAATAATTGGATAGCAACATTTACTTATTAGGAAATCTATTTTTTATTTATTTACATTTTTTTTTTACAGAATTTGAACCAGGTAAAGCTAAATAGATACAACTTGAGTTTTGTGTAGAACATATTTATATATCTTAAATCCAAAATGAATATATTTCTAGTACAGGTTTGTCTTTATTGCCACTCTCAGTGTGCTGTTCTCTCAGCAAATTTGCCTCTTTTAGTCCGTATGCTCCAGTTAATCTAATTTGTTGACCATTATTTCAATAATCGATTAATCGCGATTAATCTATTCAGCCCCGTAGTGTCTCACCTTCAGTTCACACAAATTCAACCATCTCAATAGAGTAGCAAATATAAAGTTGGTAAAATATCCAATATTTTCTATATTATCAATTCCAGTGGACAAAACTTGCAAACCAACGGAGTTCAGGTGCACGGGTCACGTGACCCTGTGCATACCGAGCACCTGGCGCTGTGACGGAGAAACGGACTGCGTCAGTGGAGCCGATGAACAGGACTGTGGTAAGTTTGTGTTTTATCCTGCTTGGCTTCTTTCAGAACCGGTCTTTTATTTTATTTTTACTTATTTATTTATTTATTTTTGCTGCTCTGTTTTCTGTCTTTGCTCCGTGGTTAGCTTAAATTTGTCCATGTTGCGCGCGGCAGTAGCGCGCGAGGCTTCAGTCCTCGACAATCCTCTTTCCTGTCAGTCTCTTGTAAAATAAAGGCAAAAATCCTAAAAAATAAATAAAAATAAAATAAATAAATATATATTCCCCTCCATCCCAGCTGCCAAGCAGTGCTCAGACTCCGAGTTTCGCTGCACGAGCGGCCAGTGCGTCTCCTCCTCCTTTGTGTGCGACAAAGATGCCGACTGCGATGACGGCAGCGACGAGGCCTCCTGCCCGCCAATCACGTGCAGCGGCGCGTCCTTCCAGTGCAACAACAGCGTTTGTGTTCCCCGGCTGTGGGCCTGCGACGGCGACGCAGACTGCTCCGACGGCTCGGACGAGTGGGCCCAGAACTGCGCCACGAGGACCCCCACGCGCGCTCCCATTCACCAGTGCTCCCTCCAGGAATACCAGTGCGGCAACGGGGAGTGCGTCCATGTCAGCTGGAGGTGCGATGGCGATACTGACTGTCTTGATCGATCCGATGAAGCTGGATGTGGTAAATAATTTCATTTCATGTTTGTATTCAAAGATTAACTGATAAGTTTCCGAACTGGTAATGCAGATATTGTAGCTTCTTGTTGTCCTTCAAACAGATACATGATCAACAAAGCGTTTTATTTTACTTTTTTAAATTTAACCAAATTGTTAAGTTATGCTTTAACTACAAAAGCAGACCCTGATTATCCCAGACAGAGCTCATACTTTAAGTAGGACCTGTCTGACAGCATGAAGTAGGGTAAAAGTATCAAAAAGGAACTCTTCACTCTCAACTTTAAGAAAGTCAATGAAAGATGAGAAACAAAGTAATTAGTTCTGCCATTTCTAAGACTTAAGCGCACCAGCAAATCACAATGAGAGACATTGTCTGGAAAAAACGTAGAAAACATAGAACAGATGTAAAAAAAAAAAAAAAAAATCCCTCCACTGTTGTCTCTCTCTTTCTGCAGCTCATTCCACGTGTCGCCCCGATGAGTTTGAATGCGGCGATGGTACGTGCATCCACGGCAGCAACCAATGCAACCACCGGTACGACTGCACAGACATGAGCGACGAAGTCGGCTGCATCAACGGTACACATCGACCCCGTCTCCCGCTCTGTCTTCCCGGAGACCAGCGGCGTATTTTGGGTGTTACCTGATTCATTTTTCATGCCCTCCCGTCCCCCAGTGAGCCACTGCGACGGTCCGAACCGGTTCAGGTGTCTCAGCGGAGAGTGCGTAAGCATGGAGCGGGTATGCGACAACAAGCGTGACTGCAGGGACTGGTCAGACGAGCCGCTTAGGGAGTGCGGTGAGCGGCGACACTCCGCATTCAAAGCTTTCCCCGCTTAATTACGGCTAATTGTGTCCTCCGAAAGCTGCAATTATATCCTCGGGAAAATAAATCACCTTCTCGTCTCTGCAGGCTCCAACGAGTGTCTCTACAACAACGGCGGCTGTTCTCATATCTGCAACGACCTGAAGATTGGCTACGAGTGCCTGTGTCCAGCTGGATACAGCCTCGTCGCTAAGAGACGGTGTGAAGGTAAGCAACGGAGCGGCAGGACAAAATGACTGAACATCTGTTCCCTCTCAGTCAGGTTAGGTCAGACCGTGAACTTAGCTCAGGCTAAGAAGTGATGCCAGAAATCTGTTTGCTGTCTTTCTCTGTGACAGGCTGTGCTTTCAGATAAGAAGGAACGTTCTGGTTGGTTTCTCAACTTTGTTTTTTTTCTTCTCCGGGTTAGACATTGATGAGTGCGCAAACCCAGAAACCTGCAGCCAAATCTGCATCAACCAGATGGGCGGTTACAAATGCGACTGTGAGGAAGGTTATCATATTGACCCGGCGACGCAAGCTTGCAAAGCTGTTGGTAAGCATGACCTCCAAGCAGATTTTTAAAACACATCCCTAAACCGTACGTCACTTACTTGACGTACAGTGACATGGCGTACTTCTGTACTCACCTCCAACTACCTTTTGTTACCGCTGTAGGTGTTTGTGTTGTCTTTCTAACAACAAAAGTCATTTTAAAATAGATTTAAATTCTTGACCTTTATTTTGCAGGTACAACACCTTACCTTTTCTTCACCAACCGCCACGAGGTCAGAAAGATGACCCTGGACAGAAGTGAGTACACAAGAGTGATCCCCCGATTAAAGAACGTGGTGGCCCTGGACATGAACGTGGCCACCCAAGAGATGTACTGGTCCGATCTTTCACTGAAGAAAATCTACAGGTTATTAGGATTAAATTCACATTTAAGTTACTGTATTATTGTTTTATGTTCCCGTTTGGTTTTGTTTGACTGCTGCTTTGACCTTTCACCCAGAACCCCAATGGACTCAGCAGAGGACTACTCCCATCACAATGTGGTGATAGGCAGCGACATCGATGGTCCTGAAGGAATAGCCTTCGATTGGGTCCACGGCAACCTGTACTGGACTGACAGCATTCGGAAGACTGTCTCCGTGGTAACCGCTGACGGTAGCCGCCGCAAAACCCTCTTTCACCAAGACTTATCGAAGCCCCGTGCCATTGTGGTGGACCCACATTCCAAGTGCGTTTCTTTGGGGGGGTTTTGTCTCATTTTTATGTTTGCGTGATCTGCAGCCACCAGCATCTTTAAACTTTTTCACCCTACAGCTTCATCTACTGGACCGACTGGGGGAGTCCTGCAAAGATCGAAAAGGGAGGCCTTAATGGAGTAGACCGCACCGCTCTGGTCACGGACAACATCGTGTGGCCTAATGGCATCACAATAGGTGACCTCATGCCCCATCTGGCTTCAGCTTGTTTATTTATTCATGTGTACATTAATGCTAATGGTCTTCTTCTCATGCAACCCCCACTGGTGACTCAGACCTGCTGAACCAGCGCCTCTACTGGGTGGACTCAAAGCTGCACACGCTCTCCAGCATCGACGTGCAAGGCGGCGGTCGGCGCACCCTGATCATCGACGAGGACAAGCTGGCTCACCCGCTGGGACTCACCGTATTCGAGGTGGAAATTTTTTCCAATTAAAATCCCCCACAAATTATGATCACCAATTTTTCTTTCCGCAATTTCCCAAGTGTTTTAAGTAGCGCTCTGGTCGTTTTTAGGAAAGAGTGTTCTGGACAGACGTCGGCAATAACGCCATCCTCAGCGCCAACAGGCTGACTGGTGGTGACATCGCACCGGTGGCGGAACATCTTTCGTCCCCCGAGGACATCGTTCTTTACCACAACCTCAAGCAACCTGCTGGTAAGACAGTTGCATCCCCGATAAGACGCAGCTATGCACTCGAACATACTGAGAACCGATACTAACTCAGCGGCTCACAAAAGTATTCTCTGTTAGTAATAAGTCTACAAAGAACCCAACAAAGAGAATGTTAATAACACCTTCCATCTGTACAACAACTTAAGCAAAACTGTATTCCATTTCCTGTTGCAGGAAGGAACTGGTGCCAGGTCTCCAACAGCACCTGTGAATTCATGTGCCTAGCTGCCCCCCAAATAGGCACCCACCCCCCAAAATACACCTGTGTCTGTCCAGATAATACGATGCTAGCAGGGGATATGAGGACATGTGTGCCTGGTGGGTAAATCCGTCACAGAAAGTTGTTGTTTTAATATTTTCCAGATAAAATATTAACAGCTACATTCTTCGCTTGGTTTCTACTCTACCAGCTGTTCCAACTCCTTCAGCTTCTTCAGAGTCTCAGGCCTCGACTACCCACCCTCCTGTTGTCCCTACAACGCCACCAAAGACCACGCCGCCAAAGACAACGCAGAAGCCCCGGGTTCCAATTACTACCACAGTGCCTCCCATAATCACCACTACAGCCACCAAGTCAGTGCGGCATCCCACCAGGCCTGCGGTTCGGACCACCACACCTTTACCAAAGAAGCCCTCCCCTCAGCCAGAAAAGCCTAAAATCTTCCAGACTACCACAGTTGCTCCTGTCACGACTCCAGGCAAGTTTTGAAAGTAGCAGTTGTAAATATTTCTGTTTTTATAGATTCCTTCTCTGTGATCATTATGACAACATTATGTGATAATCTTATCCTCAGGTGTTCCACCTAAAGGTGTCGCAGTTATACCCGAAACTACCTCCAGCACCTCAAAAACGCTTTACTTTGTCCTTCCTCTAGGTATGTTTTGGCCTCATTTTGCCTTTTCTCAACGATCAGAAACATCTTTCTCTCATCTCTCACTTTTGATTTCTCCCTCCCAAAACAGCGATACTTTGTCTGGTGGCCGTCGGGGGCGTGTTGCTGTGGAGATACTACAGGCTCCAGAACACCAACACAATGCACTTTCATAACCCCGTCTATCAGAAAACCACTGAGGACCAGGTTCACATCTGGAGGAGCCAGAGCCTGGAAGGTTACGCCTACCCTAAAGTAAGTCTTTAAGGTTGCTTGTAAGAAAGTATTCAAACCATTTGAACTTTTTCACATCACAACCACAAAGTTTAGTATATTATACAAGAATATGTGTGATAATATACCAACACAAACAAGAAGATTATCCACCAAGAGTTTTTCAGCATGCCTCTACTGACGTTACAGATAAAGCTGGGGATTTCTAACCATTCTTCTTTGCAAAATAGCCTAAACTCAGTCAGATTGGATGGAAAGCATCTGTAAATATGAGTTTTCAAGTGTTGCCATAAATTCTAAGTTGAATTTAATGCCGGTCTTTGAATGGGCCACTCTAACACATGGGATTCTCTTAATGACAATTGGTTGCACTGGATTTTATTTAGTTATCAGAGCAAAGAGAGCTGAATATAATTCCACTCCACTTTTTAAAAAAAATCTTTATTTGTAAAAGAGGTTGAAAGTGTTTATCTCTTCACCACAATTACTTACTTTGTGTTGGTTTATTACATAAAATTGTAGGGATGCACTGATGCAAAAAAAATTGGGCCGATATCGATATCCGATTTTAAGGTTGCTGTTGTGGGCGATAACTGATATTTACCAATATTATATCCATTTTACTACCTTTTTGACATATTTGGAAAAGGACAAAATTAAAATAAATATCGGTTGTTAATATTGGCCCAGTTTTAATTATCAGACTGATACCGATATGTTACAGATGGCTAATATCAGCAGATAACCGGTGTTGGTGCCAATAAATTGTGCATTGCTATAAAATTGTTGAACTTACACTGGAGTTTATGATTGTGACATGTTCACATGATTGCTATTGCAATGCCACGTTAGCAGAAAGCTACCTGGTACGATCTGTTGCACGTCTAACATCCTTTTCTCTCATTTCATCAGAGACAAATTGTGAGCTTGGACGAAGAGGCGGACAATCCTTCCTTCATTGAAAACTGAAAGAAGAATTACAAAGTGGGGGAAAAACATTGTGCCTCAGTGAACACACTATTTGAGGCCTTTAGTATATATTTATATATTTTTTTACCTCACGCAGAGAACATACAAAGCCAGCGCCTGACAGCCTTAGACCACTACATCCTCACTAACAAACGAGTGCTTTACTGTGAAAATAACAGGGTGAAAAAGTTGACGTCGGAGTGCACATCACGTTATATAACATCTCAGGTTTATATCTTAAAACAAACCAGCTGACCGTCATGTGTTCTCCAGTATATTTAAACTGTGATCCTGATGGTTAAATTGGAGCAAAGCAGTTTTTAAGATGAGATTATTATTTTTGTTGTTTTTAGCTTTCTCTTGATTCTCTTAATGTTCATTGCAACTTCCTAATCAAGTTTAGGAGAAGTCGAGAAGCTTTTAATGGAGATTTATTTTTTTGTGTGTGTGTTATTTATCATTTCAAATACATAAGACAGATTGAACAGTACTCTACTGGCAGGGTTTGATTATTTTATTTTATTTTTTTACCTCTAACTGTAGCTAACAATCAATCGTCTGGCTCTGAACGCAGTAACACAATAGTTCCACTAAGTCATGAATGCAACAGGTCAACCACTGAATAGACGGCTGCGTGTTGTGTGCAAAAACCTTCTGCCAGAAGGCACTAATGTAAGTTCTTCAAGTTCTGGTTACACTTCACCTGCTTAGGAAAAAAAACAAAAAAAACGTCAGAACCAAACGCTGCTCGAAGTTTCGTGTAGCTCTCTAGATCTTCTCCAGATGTCTCCGGTATGAAACGTTCAGAAGGTTCATACATTCCTCGGAGTTGGGGAAACTTTAATGCAGCCACGTGGGACCAACCGAGCCGAGTTTAATGCTCCGCATCCAGTCAAGTATGCATTTATGTTCTCCCCTTTTACACCAGCAGTCCTGGTGAAGGAATGGCATGTGGTTAAAACAAACAAAACAAAAAAACATCTAGATATCAGTTATAGTTTTGTTGTACAGCGAATGTACAGTATGTGCCTTTTATTGAGATGTCTGTGTGTTCATGTTGGTGCTATTGAACTCAAGAGTTTCTGTTATATACCTGCTCTTCATCATATGTTGATGAAATGGTTCTGCTGCGTTCACGTGACGTCGTTTCCGTTACGAACGTGCGCAAATCCTTTGACTATATTCAGCTAAAGTCGAAAAAAACCAAAACAATTTCGCAATTGATGTTTAAATTAAATAAGAAATGGATTTTAAATAAATCACACGTGACACGTAAACTTGTTCACGCGGTAAGACATTAAAAATTACGGTCGGTTTCATGGCGCGTGTTTATAATTCGGCCGTGGCGCTCGCGCTCATCACCTATCGTTGATGAGCCTTGGAAATGGGGAAATTGTAGTCGCTGACTTTACAGAAGAGCTGCGGATTCAACAGGTTTTTATAGACCGATAAGCCAGCCGCACATTGTCCGAAAAACAAACCATCACCTTTCTACTACCTCCTGTTGTTGTTGTTGTTGTTTTTTTTTTTTGTCGTTCCCGCCAGTATAGGAACATCCGGCCGTTGATCATGTGACGCGAACAAACATGTTTCCGTTGCGGATTTGTGAAATACATTTATTTTTGATACGGCTGAAAAAAACACTTAATTCTAGCACAAAAACGCGATTTTTTTTTTATTTTTTAGTTTTTATTTTTTGGAAGATTGGCATGTTTGTTAAGCAAATTTATTTTTGTAATTTCAATTTGTGCAATTTTATGGTGAATGGAAACACAGCTATTACGGTGTCAGACAGGGAAGGAGAGACATACCTGAAGTCTTTTTTCTGTTCAATGATTAACCGCAGTTTGTAAATATGTTCATAGATGTACATAATTTGTCTTCTACATACTTGTTCACTTGTGCTGCTGATGTTTTAACTTTTCAAGATGTTCTGTAAATAAAGACACAGTTATATTTATTACAGAATCAGCTTTGTTCAGACTCTGTTTTTCGAAAACGTTCTATTGTTGCTTCAGCATGAAGTGAACCAGTTCAGCTCTCATAGCTCCTCTAACACGACTTCTGGGCTTTTTAAGTTTTTTTTTTTGTACAAGTAGAGGGACAGTATTATGTATTATTAATATTATTGTTATTATTAAGTACTTTCCAGCCATATGGTGTCATTTTATAGCACAATCAAATAAGTAACTGTGTTACCTTCAGTTTTTCTAAAAATGCTGTATGTATCAAATGTGACTTAACAGAAATTTGATTTGGTAATTTGCCGCCTTGAAATTGGGCCTCTGTCTCTTTAAGAAGCTCCTGCTCTCTCTGAAGCTCCACTACAACATGGCTCCTCTATTAACCCCTTATCTACGTTTTACCAGCGATGCAGTGAGAAGCAGCTCATATAATGAGCTCAGCAGAAGGGCAGCTCCACCAGGTGTTTGCTAATTGCAGCTGGCTAGTCTGAAGGAGCTGAATGAGGGAGTCACATAACATGAATTAAAGCTCAAAAAAAGTTGATTTTTACATAATACTGCCTCTTTATCTGGTAGATCAAGGTTTAACTCGTATCTATGGAAACTTTCTGCTCACGCATTAACGGTGCACATTTCAACCATACGAAATCGATCCAGCTCAGTCAGACTGGATGAATTTTCAAACCTTGCCACAGCTTTATTTTTGGACTTTAGGCCTTTCTAACACATTAATCTAACTTGGTCTAAACCCATTTCATTGCAGCTCTGAGTTCACGTCTAGCTTGTTATCCAGCTCAAATTTGATCCTCTGCCTCAGTTTCAAGTCGTCTGAAACCTCTAACAAGTTTTCGTTACGTATGTTCTGCGTTGAAATTCATTCGTCTTTCCGTCCACTCTGACCAACTTTGGTTGAGGTCACTAAAACAAATGCAGGCCACACTTTTGAGATTCATGTGCGAATAATTTTATGCGGGAAGCCACGCTGTAAGAAATTCTGCCGTCTGTTTCAGGGAAAATACTTTTCCTACTTGCCTCTGACGCACGGAGCGCATCCATTCATCCCTGCGCGGTTATCCGGCCCACATGGTTTCTGTATGCAGTCAGAGCTTAAAATGTGAGGCTGGATTTGTTTTTTTGTTGGTTTTTTTTCTTTCTTGGAGCTGCTGTAGCTATTCCACAGAAAGCAAACGCTTTCCTAGAAGAGCCCCAGATCGTGGGGAAAAAAAACCCAAATATATTATCATGTTTTTTTCCCAGTGTGGTTGTCAAGTGGGGAAAGAAACAACAACAAAACGAGTTTGTGGTTATTTTCTTCATAATTTATAATTTGAGAAAACAAAAACATTCTGGTGCAGCCATCAAATAAAGCCACTGAAAGTCCCCACCTAAATTCTGGCTACACTGCGTGCTAGTAGAGTACTTGGTAATTCAAAAGTTATTCCAATTAAGGCAACAGCAGAGTACATTCCTTTTTGCTGATGTTCAGTTTTGCTTATTAAAATTTAAGCATCTGTAGTCAGAGCAACAAAAGCAGCTGTTGGGAAAGCCAAAAGTGACTTTAACTTTGAATCATCGAAAAAGATTCAAACACACAAGAAGTATTTTTGGGGGGTTGGTTCGTTGGTAAATGACCAACGAACCATGGGGGCAGTTATTTGACAACTGCCCACATGTTGTCAAGTAAAGTGCACAAAATGTCAACAGTAAAGTTCAAGGCTGAGGGACAGAGGAAGTGTTGAACTAATAAAATGAGTTAAAACAAGCAGTCAACACAGAAGAAAAAGGCAGCCATTAAGGTCTATGTCAAAGAAAAAATATACACAGTGATGATTTAATTCTGATAGAAGATTGTTCTGAGATTACAGAATATTTTTTCAGAATGCCGAGTGACTCGAGTGAATTGTTTTTATTATTTTAAAAAACCATTTCCGTGTAATTATCTGCTTCCAATGAAATCCCGCAGAACAGTGACGGTTTTGGTTTTAATGTGACAAAAATATGACAAGAAAAAAAAAAAAAAAGTTCAAAGACTGAAAACGGTCACGTTTTGCGTTCTGGGCAACACGTGCGATCTCTCCACCGCAGAGGATGAGACATCACAGCTCACCTGATGCGCGTGGTAAAAAAAAAAACAGCCCTCAGCTGTGTTGACCCTTTCCTGGAGATTCACTGACCTTTGCACACACACTGTTTTGCTAGAGAAAGACCACCCACAGTCCAACTCTGCTGACCAAATGGTCCACTAGCATTGGTAGTGGGAATCCACTACGCCCACCCTTTTTTCTGTTTTTGTTGACATCGTACAAGTGTTTAAAATGACTTTTTTTGAGCGGAAATTTGTAACATTTCAGTGGAAAGACTATTACTACTACTACTACTACTAATAATAATAATTAATAATAATAATAATAATAATAATAATAATAATAATAATAATAATAATGATAATAATAATAGGAATATTTGAAAAAATAGCTAAGCTAAATTTTGTTTAACTAGTTAATATCAAATTCAGTGGTTTGGAATATATATTTAACATTTAAGATTTTAATTTTTGTTATGATAGCTTGTTTATTCATTTTTGTTATTTGCTTTAGTGCTATCCTTTATTAGAAATCAATAAGAGTATCGTTTACTTTAAACACAACTCAGAGAGTCAGTTCTATGAGACCTTCTCGTGTGAATTTGCCACTCACAATATGGCCGACACTCTCCCCAGAAGCACTCATACGCTGACGTTACTGCGCCCTCTGCTGGCTACATCAGCTGCAGCTCACCGGAAACGGCGTGGTTTTGCTCGTAACGTGCTTGTCGCGGCGGCAGTGGCTCGTTTTCATTAATGCCTGTAACCCACCGTCATTGAAGACATGCCGGGCAGGTCGGAACTGAAAATTAACTCGCAGTTCGCGCAGAAATACGAGAAGTACCGACAGAAAGAGGAGTTGCAGAAGCGTAAGTGTGCTACTAATGGCTAACTGTGATGCTAACTGCCCGACATGGATCAGAAAGTACCATCAGCGATAAAGTTGTCATGTCCGCTGGGCAGGAGTTCGTGGAAGATGTGACGTGTGTGTGTGTTTTCTGTACATCTATGCAGTGAAGGACCGATTCGGAGACCAAGCCGATGACAGCGACTCCTCTGAGTCCAGCTCTGACGACAGTGAAGTGGTTAGCATCTGTGGCTAACATGCCCCCCCCCGTTTAATGTTTCCCAAACGTCCTCCTGCGTCGTTTTAGTCGTTTTCTTGCTTGCTCTACTCGCCCATTAATAGAAATCAGGTGTGCTGAAGCAGAGAAACGTCTAAAACACAGATACCTGGTGCCTGACTTGTACTTGTCCCTGTTCCTCCCAGGAGCTGGACCCTGCTTTAGACAGGGACTTTTACAGAACCCTGTCCCTGCTGAAGAAGAAAGACCCGAAGATCTACGAGAAGGATGCCAGGTTCTACTCAGAAGGTGATTTGAAAGCGTAAAGCTTCACTCGGGCTCGGTCATCTTGCGCAGTCTGCTGGGTTGACCGGTACTTTTGCTTTCAGACGCGTCCCAGAATGAGGACGGTCCGTCAACATCCAAACAAGCCAAAGTGAAACCCATGTACCTGAAGGACTACGAGCGGAAAGTCATCCTGGAAAAAGAAGGGTGAGTGCAGATGTTTGGCGCCCCTGCGAAGATTTCTAAAAAAGCAACAAAAACTGCTCTTGGAAAAAAAATTCCCATTTGTTAATCACTTCTTTATGACACCAGATGAATAAATAAGGATTATTTATGTCACTGAACTGCAGACAGTAACTGTGTTTAATCATATTTTCAAATGTATTGATGCTTTCATTGAACAAACAGTGGAGATAAAGGTAAAACTAACAATATTGGCAGTTTTTTTTTAATCAATTGAAATTTATTACCATGATAAATAAAAATTCTTAGAAGTTTATCAAGATAAATGATAAACGATGCGATACATGTATAGTTTTTTAGCTGCAGATGCACCCTTTGTGTTCACTAAAGGAATGCTATGGTATTGTATTTGGACAACAAGGGTTTGTTTTCCTATTTAAAGTGAAAATGTAATTATTTGCATCTTTTTAATGTATTTCTAATGTTGTATAAAACAACGGCCAAATGAAAAATCTGCAGAATGTGCCGGTTTGTTTTTGTCCGAACAATCAGCATAATTGCAGCATTAGTTCTCTGATTTGGTGGACTTTTCAAAAAACTTAAAATTGGTCGTTTTTGTGTCTCCTTACCAGATTAGTGATAGAATTATGGGGGGAATCGTGGATTAAAAGAGGAAATACTACTGCATGTCAGACAGTAACGATTTTTAAAAAATGTCTTCTCTCAGCAAATATGAAGACGACGACGACAGCGACGAGGAGGAAGCAGCCAAAAGAAGAGAGGTGTGCAAACTTTTTCAGATGAGTAATTGTGATTTTAATTTTTTTTTATTGGGAAAATGACTGTTTGCTGAGTCGGCGTCGTCTTCCCGTAACAGAGAGCAGCCTCGCCGAGCTACATCCAGGAGCAGAAGGAGCTCAAAGAGAGGTGAGGTCAGACGTTCGTTAAAGCGATTGCGCCCGGACGCCCGCTGACGGAAACCCAAACGTCCCCGCAGCTTCCGGAAGTTTGTCGAGGACAGCGACGAGGAGGATGAGGAGGAGGAGGAGGAAGGCGAAGCCTCCAAGCTGCTCACCAGAAGGATGAAAACGCAGGAGGAGAAGGTCAGGAAACGGCCACAGCTCGTCTTTTTCCAGCAGCGACTCGACAAAACCAACACTTCCCGCCTGTGTGTTTTCAGGATAAAGAGGAGGCGGATTATGTGGACTGGCTCAAAGGTCAGGCTGAGCTGGACGGTCCGGAGGAGGTGAAGGACATGGTGAGTTCCCATAGTTACGTCACAATACGGGAATTCTAGAAGTTATCGCGATAAACGATAACTTTGTTGTTTTCAGACCATCTTTAAGTAATGTATTGATAGTGGCCTAATAACACAAGAGCACTTTGTCAAAGACCAACAAACTTCAAAATTCAATGAATATTTAACTCTGGAACTGGAAGACATTTTAAATATCCAAAATAAATAAACTAAAGAACAGAAACGACAAATAAAATGAGTTCTGAAGGCTCTGCAAACAACATTTCTCCAGGGCTGCTGGAGACCGAAACACCAGACTGAAGCGTGCAGTGTTTTGTAGAAATAGCAAAAAAAGAGAAACAATAAATCATGCAAATGGAAAATACTGAGTTTATGATGCATCAGGCCATCACCTGATTTATTGCGGCGTTCCTGGATGCACCTTTTGTAGCGATATCTGACGTTTTACAGAAAAATCAGCTGAAATGACTAAAAATGTTTCTTTTTTCAAACACAGAAATAAATGTACTGAATTAGAAATGCATTTGATAGCTCCGCATCAGCACAGCTCACTTAAATACACCAATACCTTCACAGGCTTGGTCAAAAATGCAAAAACGGCAACTTTAATTTGTCGAGTCAGCGCAATTAGGAGTAAAATAAATAAACTGAAACTGCCGAAAACAATAGGTTGACTATCTTGATCAAAAATGTAAAAAAAAAAACCTGCAACAAACATTCTTTAAAATTATTCCTAAAGTGCAATTTGGAATTTTAAATGTAATGTGAGATGAATAATAAAACATGTTGTCGCTCATAGAATTAGACTAAATAAATCTGCCCTTATGGATCAGGCACATTGTCACTGATACCTGATCTAGATTATTTTTCAATACTGAGACTGCTACAAGTATTAATATTGGATTATTACATTTCTATCGGAAATAAGATTCCCCCCTCCCCCCATTGTGACAGAAATACCTGCGAGAATACTGGAACGACCCGCAGCTGGACGACAAGGAGCGATTCCTCCGGGATTACGTTCTCAACAAGGGCTACCTGGACGAGGAGGAGGACCACGACGAACGGTGTGCAGCCAAATAAGCTCGGCATCCTTCTTTAAATGTTCGCAATAATCACTTTTAAATCCTCTGAACCTGCTCAGGATCCCGACGTACGACGAGCTGGTCCAGGACGACGTGGACGACTCCGAGGAGGAGGGCGAGAGTTTCCTGGAGCGCCAGGAGGACTTCGAGCGGAGCTACAACTTCCGCTACGAAGAGCCCGGCGCCCTGCAGATCAAGACCTACCCCCGAAACATCGCCACGTCCGTCCGCACCAAGGACGACCGCAGGAAGCAGAAGAGGGAGGAGGTGAAGGAGAGGAAACTGAAGGTACGTACGGCAGTAAAACCTCCCCCCCTCCCAAAAAAAAAAAAAAACCCCGCTAATGCTAACACAGGCTCACGAAGCGGCCGTGTGATTCCAGGAGAAGGAGCAGAAGCAGGAGCAGCTGAAGCAGCTGAAGAACCTGAAGAGGAAGGAGATCATGGACAAGCTGCAGCAGCTGCAGGAGCTGACCGGCAACGAGCAGCTGGCCTTCAGTCAGGCCGACCTGGACGGAGACTTTGACCCCAACCAGCACGACCGGCTCATGCAGGTCAGAACAGGAACCCGGTTTGACTTTAGTGAATCAAAAGAATAAACAAAGTTACATACAAGGAAAGGAAAAACAGAAAAGTACACTTGCACATTCAGAGGAGTGAGTAGAAGATACACTTATTTTATTTACACCCTGCCTATCTTACATTAGCAGCAGCATCCAATAGCGAAGTCGGTTTTTAACATTCGTTCATAGTTAACATTTTATATAATCATATCTGATAAAATGCATTCATATTCATAGATGCAACGCTGCATTGCTTCCTTTTTTCAGCCATCAAACATTCGTATGGCAGGATTAGGGCTCCAGATAAAATCTGCCTAAAGATTAGTTTTTTTCTAAAAGAAATTACAGATGACATATTTTTAAAAAGTTGCTTTTATTTCAATCATCCCTTCTGCAATTTGTAAGATGGTCTACTGACAGACAATTAAACAGGAGCTTTAGTTTAATTGCGAGAATGTCGTCATAATTTTACATGAAGAATGTCTCAAAATTAGGAGAAGTTGTTTTCAATAAGAAAAAAATCTTGGATAACTTTATTTTGTGTGTGCGAGTTTTCATATTACTTCTTTATTCTCCCAACATTGCAAATTTATTCCAGTATTATTTCGACATATTTGTATCATTTTGACTATTTTTGGAATCTTATTTTTACAAAAAAAAGGAAAACAAATGTCAAAGGCTAACAGTTATGCCTCGTCATAGTCGACCTGAACTCAAGAATTTAGTGTCCAAATAAATAGAAGATGTAAAACAAAATGGCCGCCTTAGGCAGATTGAAGATCTGCAAAGGTGGGGGACAAAAAACAAATCCTGATTTTTCTAAAAATGAAGTCTTCAAAACAGTTGTATTAATTGATCAAATTATTTTATCAGCCAGTCCTCGTCAAGCTGCATCAATTTCTGCAGTCATCATGTTTTTCCTTTCTTACCATCCTTTAAAATATATTCTGCCAAAACTAACGTCCATAATTCTCACTTTTTTTGTTTCAAATTCTTCGGTCAAGGTTAGGTTTTAATCATGTGCGTGGTTATCAGCTGCCAACTTGGCAACTAAGTCGCCGTATCGGTTATAAAAAGTCAATATCGGCAAAAATTGGACTCAGATCGGCCAGAAAACCACAATCGGTGCTCTGCTAACGTTCACTTAAAATAATGTTTAACTTGACAGTCAAGACTTTCAATCTCTTAACTGCTGTTTTCATTTAATTTTCTGTTCAAAATAAGCCTTTATGTTTATCTGCAACATTGCGTGTTTGCAGAAATTCTTTGGAGACGAGTATTACGGACAAGAGGAAGAGGAGAAGCCTCAGTTTGACGATGAAGGAAACGAGATGGATGGTGAGCTGCTGGCCTTTATTTTTTTTTATTTATGCGTTTATGTCGGATGCTGAGATTCGTCCGCTTCATTTTTGAAGTTTCTTCTGCGTTTTCAGAACACTGGAATTGGGACACCTGGACAGGAGAGGAACGTGAAGAGGGACATGACGAAGAGGAGTACAGTGCCTCTGGACCGCACTGCGACGACGAAGACTTCATCGTGAGCCAACCTTATTTTGCCCAAAACTGCATGAATTGTATTTTGTTTTAGCTTTGCTTAGTGAAGCAGTCATCCTGTTCATGCAGATGGATGCAGACTACGACCCAAGCCAGCACACCGCCTCCAAGAAGAAGAAGAAAAAGGAGAAGAAGAAGCTGAAGAAGGACGATCTGCCACAGATGGGCAAGAAGAAGAAGAAGTCCCACTTTGCTGAGGTCGTCACCAGAACCAAGCCGGTGTTTGACCCCCGTAAGTGTCGGGGAGCGTCCCGAACCCGGCCGTTGCCCGGGCGACTGCCTCGCCTGACGCCGTCCGTCTCGTTTCAGAGGAGAAAACCTTCGAGCAGTACCTGGACGAGTACTACAAGCTGGACTACGAGGACATCATCGACGACCTTCCGTGCCGCTTTCGCTACAGGCAGGTGGTGCCCAACGACTTCGGCCTGACCACGGATGAGGTGAGGTTCTTCCTCTTGGGGGCGTGTGAACTCTACACATCTGCATCGCTGGGATCAACAAAAAAAACGCAAGAGAACCAACTATTTGGCTAAAAAGATTATCTCCTGTAGCAGTCAGTCTTGCATCAGATCTAAAGAGGCCTCTGACTGAAGACAGTGTGAAAGTCAGTATCTGGGCAGCAGAAACAATATTCCAAACTAGCTGTGTTTCTATTGACCGCATAAACAGATTGATTTTTGAAACTTTGCATTTAAAAAATAAATCTTCTCAATGGAGACACGGCAATTTTGAAAAAAGCTTCTGTTTTTCCGCAACGTTTTGGCGCTAGAATGTTTATTTTGCAAGACTGCAAGGGAAACAATTTTTTCGCATCACACGAGTCACATGTTCAACCAGTGGATGTTGCCACTGGCGCAAACCACAAAGAAGAAGACGGGAAGTAGTTGAACGGTCTCGACGCAACATATTTTTTCATGAGCTATCGCACGAACAGACTTATTTTAATTGCGTTTCTCATTTAAAGGAAACGCTGCAATTGCAAAAAAAAAAAAAGTTTTTTGCAATGTCAAAAATGTCACTAATTTTTGCAATGTCAAATTTTTTTACATTTTTGCAATGAAATTAGTGAAAATTTCACTAATTTTTGACATTACTGGAATATTGACAAAGTTTTGTCCACATTTGTAATAAAAAACGGCTAGTGACGTGTCCTGGATGAAACAATCAGTTGTTGGCAATCACTGCTAATCCACCTCCTTTGCTTTTGCTGCTCCTGTTTAAGGTTACAGCAGTTTTTAATTTCATCTCATGCTAAAAACATGATGTGGAATGAGGTTACTCTGATCCCAGTGCAAGACTAATATGAAATTAATAAAAGCTATAAAAGTAGAATGAAAAAAAACGTATGTATAATTAAAGAAAAGTGTTGAACTTCCTCCTTTGGAAACAATAAACACCTCAATTAGAAAATTAACAAGTGGACAGAACAACACTAGCTGGTTCCGGTTCCCAGCTCTGCAGTGATGAGATCTGTGTAGACTGATCTGGTATTGCCTCCCTCTGGGGATTCGCTCTGACCAGGGAATGATCTCACACCAATCTTCTCTCTGAGCAGATGAAACTCCCACAAATATGACCTCCTCTACCCGCTCTGGTTGTGTCTAAATTCTCCCAACGATTTTCTCTCAGATCTTGAGTGCCAACGACCAAGAGCTGAACCACTGGTGCTCGCTGAGGAGGACGTGCATGTTCAGGTACCGACTTCGAGATGTTCCCCTCCTGGTCCTCTGAGGTCGCTGAGTTTCAGTAACGGCTGCCCTTGCCTCTTAAGGTCTGAAAGAGAGGAAATGAGTGACCTGAAGAACTATAGAGCGAAGGCCCAGAACGTGAGAAAGAAGAAAGAAGTCCTGAGCTCTGTGTATTCTGAGTGAGTAGCAATACTGTGGTTCGAACCAATTTACGGTTAATAGTGGATTAACGATTTAATGGATTCAAATTACTTCCAATCTATTAATAACTTGCGCTTAGACTTTCTTTTAGTGTTGTAGTTTGTCCGCCATCCAGTAGAGGGCGCCGCTGGTCATCCTTTAGCGGAGCTACCTCAGACAGAATCAAAGATGGCGGAGATATTCTAGAGAAACGGTCCAGAGTCCGATGTCGGATTCAGAATGCACCTTTTGCGGTTCTGTTCGGAAATATTAACACTCGACAAACTTATTAAAATTATATCATTTGCCATTTATTAAAGTTATCACCTTCCTACCGCTCATGACGAGCTGCGTTACGGAGCAGTGTCAACTTCTCAGTCACAAACTACTGATGTGCCACGATGGCGAGGATAATAATACGACAAAAAAGCGAAGGGTATAAGATAAAAATTATAACTTGATGCGGAATAAACATGACTCCAATAAGCAAGTTTGATGTTTTTATGGCTGTTTTGAGTTAATGCGCTTTTTAAAAATGTTTTAATGTTCCTTGAGGTGAAACCAGAGACGTTGCTTCTGTATGAACATCTCTCCGGTCATGTTAAATTAACAGTTTTGATTGTTTTCATCTTTTACTTTTCAATTCAACAACCTGAAATGTTACTGTTTTATTTTATAAATATGTCTTAAGTTTAATAATGTGATAAAACCACAAATTTATGTTTGTTAAATCAGGATACAGTTGACACAAAATGTTAAAGAAATTCAGCCCTTTTTGTTATGGAAAGATGGTCAGCCCTCTTGATACAAGACAAAACTCAAGTTTTTAAGAAAATGGCCACTTTTCAACAAATTGTTAGTCGATTTGATATGATCAATCAATTGATAGCTTGCACCCCTGCTAGTAGGTGATTGGTTTCTATCTGATCCTGATCTGCAGGGAGGATAAAGAAACTCTGGAGGTGAAGAGCAAGCTGGGGAAGAAACGGCGAGATCGTCTGAGGAACGCAGAGAAGCAGAGCGAAGAAGCAGACGAGGCAGTTCAGGCTCTGAGCGAGGCTGTGGACGGCGCAGAGGAAGGGGACGAGATCCTGGTACCCAAGAAGAAGAAGCAGAAGAGCAAACTAGAAGAACAGACGCAAGATACGGCTGAGCAGGTGGCAGATGAACAAAACGGAAGGGAGAACAGGACTGAAAGACCAGCGTGGACCAAGAAGCCCCGGCGGTCAGGAGGACGACTCAAGTCAGGAATCAAGGGGGTGAAGATAGGCGGCCGAGAGTTCAGCAGACACAGGCTGAAGGCGTACGGGCTGAACCCACGGAGACTGTACTTCAGACAGCTGGGCCGACACAAACGGAAAGAGCAGGAGAAGAAGCTGAAGAAGAACCAAGAGGGATAGAAACTCCCCACTGGACTTCACTGTACAATCTGGTTTTATACTCCAGAGTAGAAATGAAAGATGTCGTCAGAAACATTAAATGATCCTAAAGGAACTGAGTTTTTCAAAACATTTTCTATAAAGATTTTGGATGTTAAACTGTGCGGTGTTTAACATGGTTTGAGATTCGTTAAATTAAAAAGTGTAATTGTTCTTTCACCTGACCTCAGGTCAGAAAATATAAAAGACCAAAAACCTTTGTTGTGTCGCTTTGATTAAATTTGATTCAAAGTAGCTTCTGAAGCTTCTGGTATCTTATGACTTGTGTTAAATTTATCATTTAATTTTCCCCTGCTTATTTAATTAGAAAATCTCTTGGCCATGTACAAAAAATTGTACATGAATTTTTGGGAAAAAAATCTAGGGTTTTTTTTTTTCCCTAGATTTTTTTACTTTGTAGTTTCAATTCTGACTGCGGGCATAACAAATATAGAACTGAAATATTTTGGGAGGTTTGTTTGATGAAGAGCAAAAATGAATATAAAGGATATACATGACTTTCTTCTTGAAAATATGGAAAACTGACATACAGCATAGACAAAATGTACATTTCTATGAGGTTACTGAACAAAATCAGTGTTGAAGTTCATAATGTTAACCAATTGAGATTTCAATTGTTTTCTAAGAAAGTTGATTAAAAAAATCTTTTAACTTCTACAGAAAAATCTTGTTTTATCATAAGTCACAGTTCTTCAAATTTGTATTAGTGTAGATTTAGAACTTATAAAAGTTATTTAGCAGTTTTAGCTGTGTCTGCTTAAAATTTGGAACATGATCAAAATCATTGTCCTAAATATGTAACCACAGCCAGGACCGAAATGGTTTTCCAAAAAATCAAGCTCTTCCATGTGCTCAACTCTGCAGTTGGACTCACCACTGGGCTGCAGGGGGCGGTAGACTGCGGCACGTCTCCCAAACCCCCAAAGAAGAAGAAAACAACAGGCGCGCGCGGAAGTCTGAATTTGAACAGTGGAAAACAGAGAAGGTAGGTTGTTCTCTGTTTGTGAACAAATTACAAACCGCTTTATTTACAGCAGAGTTTATATGGTTTATATTGTAAATGTCCGTCTTTGTGTTGCTAATGTTACGTTCAACGCAACGTGTATAAACGACGTAAAACAGGAAAGCTGTTTGTTGTCCGTATCTCATGTATTTAGGTAACAGAACCTTTGCTCAAAAGTTATAAAACTAACTGAAAACGTCGTAATTTGACACAACTTTAGCTAGCTGCTGTTGTGCAGGGGATTTTCTTCGCCAGCTACATTATCTTTCAGTGACGTTTTTAATGTCGGTCGTCGAAGCTGTTCATATTTCTGTGGCGTGTTGTCTATTGGTTCCGCTCCTGAGACTAAATCTGTATTCAGGCCCAATTGTTCGTGGTGTTGCGGGACAGACTTAATCCTTTCCTTTTGATTGTAGGAACGAGAGAAATACTGCGGATGCCTTTGCTGCTACTGTTTGTTTTTATCCGTTTAAAACATTCCAGATTCACCTAAAACAAAGGCACAACAATTTTCGTTGCTCGTTTTATGTGCTTATTTAACATATTTCTGGAGTTTAGTTTGCTTTATTAACAGTTTCTCATACAGGCAGACAACATGTTATAAACATTTCTAACACCGCTTCTCCAGAAATATCTAGTTCAGGCGATCCACAAGAATGTGTGTTTAGTACCCCACCATTTGAAAACCTAAATGTCTAACATGAGCTATTTGTGGTTATTTAAAACGGAAACATTATCTTAACTGTGTCGTGTAGATATTATAGATTTGAGTAAAAATAAATAAACTTATGTAAAATAAAGTACTTTTTTCCACTTTGGTCTTTTTAGACTTCTTAATAAATATAAACACAAGGTATTTATTATTCCATTTGCAATTCACTGCAAAACTGCTGTCATCCTTACGACGTCTCTGGGTGTGTGTGGGGTACTGGAGCGTCACGGCTCAATCCTGTGGACTTTCTTCCTACTTGGGTGAATGAAGATGTGTTTGTCATTTACGGTGAACGAGGCGGTACTCATTCTGTTCTTCTCTCTTTTTTTTCCTCCGTTTTCCAGCTGCCCACGATGTCTCTGAGCCACAAGTTTCAAGACGTGGAGGAGAATGGGGAGATGCTGGTGGCTTTCATCAACAGCAGTCAGCCCGAGAAACTGAGAGAAGTGAAAGTCGAACGCCAGGCCCTCGTTGACCGGCACCTTGAAACAAAGAAGACTGTGACACAGATTCTTAAAGGCAAGAAATCAGATGCTTGTTTTTTTTTTTTTTATCTACTTCTAGATGTAATTTAGCTTCCAGATGTAATTTAGCTGGTGAGTGTTGTCATTTCGAGTGTCTGTCCTTCACAAGCAGACGTGGCACAGATCGAGGAGCGCGCGGGTCAGAGGCTGCTGAACATGGAGGAGCAGAAGCAGCACAGGCAGAAGGAGCTGGAGGACTTGGAGGAGCAGCTGCAGCGGTGCACGGCCAAAAGCCAGATCACGGACTCAGAAATCCAGTACGCTTTCCGCGCCAACCCCGTTCCCTGCGCCGTTGGTTTGGACTGTTCCCCGTTTGCATCCCTGACCGTCTCTCTCCAGGTTTCTGCAGACGGAGCTGGAGAGTGTGAGGAACACCGAGAGGGAACTGGAGACTCTGCAGAATGAGGTGGATGAAGACACCACCGAGGTCATCCCGTCTGCAGTGTGAGTTTCTGGGAATCGGCATAAATAAAATGAACTGAATCACTAGTTTTCACCTTTTTCGTGACTTGCACATTTCTGTGTTACAACAATGTGAATCGACGTGCCGTGTTTTTATGAAGACAACCTCGGCTGTGTTTCAGTCAACTTCAGGTCCTCCTGGTGTTTTATCTCCTGTCTTTTAAAATTCAACGTTTTTATGTCGCCATACACAATTCCTCAATGAATCGCATGACACATTAAAAAGAGCTATTCAATTTCCGTTGTGATGATTCCGTTTTTTGAAGAGTAATTTTGTCCAGAGAGACGTCGCAATACATATTATTTGTTGTTTGTCTTCAAGTTACAATGTGGATTGTTCTGTACAAATTTAAAGTTTATTATTCTTTAAGAAGGCGAACTTGCATTATTATAGCTATACTAGTTGAAAATGGTCTCAAAACGACAATATTGTCATTTATCTCAATAATTTCTGGGACGATTCGTCAGTCAGAAAAATTTGTTGCCTTTCATTCTTTTGTTTTTTTTTTTGTTTTGTTTTGTTTAGTTTTTTTATATTTACCCTAAGTTTTTCATTTCCAGGTACGTGGCTCAGGTGTACTACCTAATAACCAAGATCAAGTGGGAATACGACATGCAGCCCAACATTTTGAAAGGAGGTAAGAAACATGCGTTCCTACTTCAGTCAGATATGGTCGCTAATTTTTACTTAATATATTTTAGTCAGAAACCAAAAATAAAGAAAGTAAGCAACCCTAATCATAAAGTGTGAACTCAAAGTGATCATGTCAGTGGTGTCCAAAGTGTGGCCCATGGGACATTTGAGGTCCTTGGAATAATTTTATGTGGCCCTCCACTCCCCCACAAATGAGATGAACACTTTTTACAGAGTATAATTTTCACTGTCGGATAAATAGCGTTTATAGTTGAAAACTTCTATTTGCTAATTGATTCTATGGTGACAGAATCTGTCAAGAGATTTATTTATTAATGTCTTCAAAATTCATTATTTTGATTGCATTTCCTTTAACTTGAGTCAAACATTTTAGGATTTCTTCCTCGAGCTTCTCACTACAATTGCTGGAGTTATGACTCAAAATATTAAATGATAATCAGAAATGTACGTCTGTGTTGCAACAACCTAAACATGTTGACAGAACAAATAAACTTTAAAATGAGTTGTGTCAGTTTAATTTAGTCTTTTTTTTTTCTTGCAGTGCACTACGGTCCAGATCTGGCCACGCCCATCAACGTTGACACGTCTGTCCGCTCTCGAAGCGATATAAGCGATCAGCTGTGGGACTTTGTCAGCACCGAGTGGTAGACGAAGAACACATGTTGTGTATATTAGTATTATTTTTTTATTATATCTGTCTGTTGGTCTTCTTGTTGTTTTTCTTTATGCTAAACTGTTGCGTTAAATAAATAACTTACAACTTTGATTTTGTGCTTTCTGGTTTGTTACAGCGTCAGGGACTAAAGCAGTGCCTGCTGTGTGGGAGTTGGTCACTAGATGTCGCTATAGAGCTGCTTAAAGTTAAAGTGTGTTTAAACAAAGCCAGTAAGTGTTCTTTAGAGCAGATTTAAAGGAAACATTATTCAGTTGCTTAATCCTTTTTTTTTTTTAGATCAACAAAAAGGTAAGAAACTTGAGCAGTGGTCTGATCAAACTACATGACAGTAATTACAATCAAACAATATTTCTGATATATACTTTTTAAAATTTCCTTGCTGAAATCTGCTTTCAAACGTCTTCTTACAACTGATCAAAAAACATTTGTATTCAGTTTAATCGAGCATTTTGGAGCAACTATAAAACCATCTCTCTACTTTTAAATCTAATTTATTAACATGTTTAGTTATCTTGCCTCCTTCATATGTTTTGTGTATTTAAAAAAAAAAGAGAGACATCATTTGATACAGTCTTGTCATTACATAGGGACAATCACCATCATTACTAGAGTTTGACTGCTGAAGGAAGGCAAAATCTTAAACAGATCAAATATTACTGACGTGTCCAAAAACAAAGATGGAGGAAATATGGCAAAAACAAACAGAAAAATGCATCTAATCTTCCTTCGACTGTGAGATATAAATGTAAATAGCAAATCTGGTGATGATAATCAAGTACAGTGCATTAACTGATCATCAGCAAGTTAAAACACTTCAGTAGAAGCTGTTATGGAGGATACAGGTGTGGGTTAGCGACACAATACCAAAGTAGAAAGTGGCGTTAGAAAAGCAAAAGTTTCTGTCAATAAATCTGGGAATTGTTAAAATACACCTCAGCTAGCACAGCTACAACTGAGTATTTAACTTCTATTAAAAAAAAAAAGGGTTTTTGACAAATTTGTTGAACAGTGTAATATTAGACAGATAATCTGTGAAAAAAATTGATCTCCACTTCTTCCTGTAGCCATCTGCAGAAAAGTCATCGCTCCTGGTGAGAAACAACCAATCAGAGCCAGGAGGAGGATCTTAGTGCTGTCAATCATCCTTGTGTAAGTGTTGCTAAATATGCTAATGGCGGAGAAACAACTTGGTGTTACAGGAAAACCGTTTATCCACCGTCATCATTGGCTATGCTAACTAGCCTTAGCCTTGGTGGCAGTCTCCGTTGTGGTGAACCAGCTGTAGCGTAGATTTAGCGCCTTCATGAGGGTGATTGACAGCACTAAGGCCCTCCTCCTGGCTCTGATTGATTGTTTGTTCGCATTGGGAGAAGGCAGAGGAACTTGTTTTTTTCAACCACAGATTATCCGTCTCACATTATACTGTCGCCACATAGCGACATTTTTAACAAACGTACGACAATAACATGTTCTTTATAAAAGTAACATACCGCACCATTTGAAGAAGACTGGTGCATTCGAAAGGGTTTCCAGGATAAAGGCCTCTTCTCGTTAAAACAGGATAGGATATTTGGCTTGTAAAGATCTTAATGAACCACACGCACTCCGACACACCAGAGGAACGCTTGGCAGTCATTTACAGCACAGAGGGTGCAGAAAGACGAAAACATTGTGTCAGCACTTTACAGTCGTCAAGCACGGTGGTGGTGGAGTGATGTGGGCTCACTTAGCAGCAAGGAAGTCTGCACAATCAATAATGTCTCTAAGAGGGAGAAGCGTGGTCACGACTGGGCAACAGCACGTAAACTAACAGCAGAATGGTCGAAAAAGTGCCCAAAGTCCAGACCGCAGTCTGATTAAAATGCTGTAGATCTTTGGAGAGATTCGCAGAAACAAATGTCTAACCTGAAACGGCGTGGTGTAGAAGATTCCTCCACGATGATGTGAGAGTGGTAAAGTCAATCAGAAAATGACTATCAAGTTTCTTGCCCCTGGAAGCGTGTTTTTAAGTCGTTGAGCCATGGGGTGCGCTTAGGTTTTCTACACAAATCCATTCCTTTTTTCTTTTCTTTTTTTTTTGATTTACGTTTGCTCACTATATCCGTCATTTGCTCCTGTGGGCTTAATCGTGCATTTACCTGGAATGTTTGAAATCTATGTCATGAACCCTGAATGTAACCAAAGGAAACCCGATGTTTCCTATTGTAGCCTAACTGTGTAGATATTAAGATAAGATAGCAATGATTCAGCAGTTGGAGGTCTGTAAATTGGAGCAGGTCGCTCACACTCAGACTATCCTCCCTGTTGCCTCCCACACATGGTACTGCGGCTTGCGTTGTTCGCACTCAGACCCGCTCGACGAGAACCGAATCTTTCCCCTTACATGAAAACGAGTCGTGGCTTCTTTTTTTTTTTTCTTTCTTTCTTCTTTTTCTGTATTCGACACCATGACGATAGTTTCAGAGAGAGCAGGATGTGGAGCCCGAATCGGGTAGGCACACCATCACACCTACCAGTGTGTGGTTTTCTTACCGTAAACTGAGCATTGGGCCCAATTCTGCTACTTCACTGGTAGCGCTGCCTGTTAGTGGCTTTAACACGTGGTTTGTCACTTCAGCTTGGCCCCCCGCTTGATATGGCTTCAGCTTTTCTTTGATCGCTCTGCTCACGTCGGAGTAGGTTTCGATTTTAATGAACCCAGTAGCTTGAAATATTGCAATAAAGCCGCTGTTTATGTTTTATTTTAAGTGTGTACTTTAAGAAGCTCAAATTGCCTTCAGTGGTCACTGGGAGAAAAGCGGGGCACCGCTTGGGCATGTCCTCAATAGTTTTAATATTATTCCTATCGAGTAGTCTAAATTGACTATTTGTCCATATATTTTTGAATTGTGTGTTTTGTAAATTGAATGTATAAGCTGATTACTTAATACATTTTAGAAAAATTGATAAAATAAATATTACTAGTGCTTCTAGCATCGAGATAAATAATAATTAAATTTAAAATTCCAAAAATACTTTAATCACAAATTAAACTTTGTAACACAATTTTCTTGAAATATTTGTGTAGTCTGACGCCTGTGGGCAGGAAGGATCTCCTGTAGCAGTCAGTATTGCAGCGTACAGGGGAAAGCCTCTGTCCAAAGACGCCGTTGTTGCATAACAGTCTCATGTAGAGGATTTTCAGGGTTGGCCATAATTTTCAACAATACTCAACATAATATTAAATAATAATGTTCTGTTAGTATAAATAGAAATGTAATGAAATAGTAATTACATTGAATTAGAATTTTTTGCATTATGTTTGATATTGTTAAACATGCGATTAATAATAAATAGAACTGCGATGTATCGTCCCTCCTTTAGAAAATATTCAAAGATGTTGCATCGTATGTTGGTCCTGAAGAGAAAAACTGGTGTAAGACGGAAAACCAAAAAAACAATCAGCGGAAACCTGCATGTAAAAATCATTCACATGTTTATTCAGTGCACATATAAAACTGGCATAATTTAAGTAGGGCTTGTATAAAAGAACACACAACTCACAGAGGCTACACACATTTACAAAATATACTAACTATAGGTCATTAGAATTACATCTTTGCATTTTTTCACAATTAATCCCATCATGTCGGGGTACGGACATCTGAGATAAAGTTTCACTAAGAGAAAGAAAACAGTCCTCCTTACACATCATTTCACAGAATAAAGACGAGCCTCCTCCGAAAAGAAATGACTTATCTGTAAAGCCGAAACGTTCTGCTGCCACGTTCCAGTCTGCAAAAGCCAAAAAGGCGTCGCCAAGCCTCGGCTGTCAGCTTTTATTGCTTTAAGGCACTGGTCGTGTGTTGCTACATGTGTTGGTGGGACCTCCAAAGCTGAAAAGCCACCCAGCCCGGCCCCTCAGTCTGACGTCTTCGGAGCGTCTCCGGGGCCTCTGATGTCCCCGGCCTCGGCGCTGACCAAAACTCACAAGGCAGAGATTAAACGGTTTTGGCAGCCGTCACTTTTTGGGTGTGGATGCTCCGTGATCACGACAACGTGTCATTATATGCTACAAAGGCAGTGGGAGATAACTCTAACCCTAAATCTTGAGCTTGGGGTTTTTCCCCATCATCAGATGCACATTACAGATGCTGTGAAACGTCAACACACAGGCTTGGCTTTCTTTGTTTTTTTTTGTTTTTTTGCAAGAACTTATCAGACCATTTGGGTTATCTCTCAGAACTCTCTCTCTCTGATCACCACTGGCTTTGTTTAAAAGTCTTGACAATGGTAATGCTAGGCTCTAAAAAACAAGCTTTGAGCTACGACGAAGGCATGGGTATCTATAGAGAAGTGGTATAAATATAAATCCAACAAAACGGTTCTTTCTCCCAGCTTTACAAACATGGATCATTTAAAAGTAGAACCATTTCAAAGTGCAACACAGTTTTTCTCCTTCCAATGTTTGCTTAAATACGAGTCTTTAGCACAGATAGAAGCACATTTCAGTTCACATGCCTGCTCTCAGTTCTGAGTCAGAGTGTTATATCTTGGATATCCTTGGATAAATAGCTTTAATAGTTGAGGGAAGGTTCCCAGAAGACACCGTCGTCTCCAGACCCTCCAGTCTGTGAGACGCCGCGTCCGTCTTAGTGGTGCTGAAGTCCAGGAAGGCCAGGCCGAATTTCTTCATCTTCCCGTCTGCGTTCAGGAGGCAACGGTAGCAGAGCAGTTTCAGGATGGCCTTCCGCATGTCCTTGCTGGTCAGTGTGTAGATGATGGGGTTGAGGAGGGAGTTGAACACAGCGATGCCCAGGAAGTAATCTGCCTTGAAGAGCACCTTGCAGCTTTTGACCTCACAGCTGAAGTCCAGCAGGAACAGGATGAACAGGGGCGACCAACACGCAATGAACACCCCCAGGACTATGGTGACGGTTTTCAGGAGGGCTATGTACTTCTGCGACTTGCGGTAGAGACCCTTGCGCTGGGGAACCGTGGCGAGGCGCTGAGTGTTGGACTTCACTATGCGGAAGATTCGCACGTACAGCACCACGATGGACATGAGGATGGCACTGAAGACGGTGATGCAGAAGAGGATGTAGCTTTTGGCGTACAGTGGCAGGACGGTGGAGCATTTCTCCAGCTGGTTGATGCAGTTCCAGCCCAAGACCGGAAGGACGCCGAGAAACACCGACAGCACCCAGCTGGCTCCAATCAGAGCAAACATCCGACCCTGCTTGTGACCCTGGTACGGCTTCATCCTCACCATGGTGACGTGGCGCTCTATGGCGATGGCCAGCAGGCTGATGATGGAAGCAGCTAGCATGACAAACACACAGCCCTCCCTCAGGAAATACAGCAAGGGAGTCATGTTCAAGGTGTTGGAACCGGACGCTATGATGTTTATCATGTAGGTCAAACCGGCAAGCAGGTCTGAGAGAGTCAAGTTGCCCAGTAAATAGTACATGGGGATGTGGAACTTCTTGTTCTTCCAGATGGCAATGAGCACCACAGCGTTCTCTGCAACAATAAGCAGGCAGACCAGCAGGAAAGCAATGGATTCCGGTGTGAGTCCGTCCCTGTATTTCTTCCCGTTGGTCCCATTCAGCTTGCCTGTGTATTTGTAGTGCTCGATGAGGACTTGGTTGTTTTGGTACACGCTAAACATTCCTGCAGTGGAAAGTGGGGCAGCTTTGGGTAGAAACGAGGCTCAATGTTGGGGTTCCCCAGGAGTGGAAGACTCGTTTGTTTTTCTGCCTTTTTCCGGGTTATGAAGTTAGATCCACAAAGTGTCAAAGAGTCCTGCGGTCAGGCATTCTTCCGTCTCTTGGTACGTACGCTGGTGGAAAAAAAAAAAAGTGTTGCTTTGATGACAAGCTTTCTTGTGGTTTCACAAGTTTCCTTCCAGAATCTTTTTGGTCGATATCTGGGACGCTGGGAGGCAATAACAGGAAGCCTGCATGACGAAAATAGAAAAAGAGCATTTAGACGATATTGTCAATGACGAAAATAACCGGAAATATGACTTCTTAAATTTTACACACCACTGCTTGAGCTGGTGCAATGAATAAGCAAACTGGTGCCGCCCCGGGCCAGCAGGGGGCACTCAAGAGTACTGGATATATCTAGCAGATTAATGAATTTAAAAATGTAACTTTTAAAATAAAGTATAAAGGAAAATTGTCCCAAAATTCTCATTTCTTAAAAACCTAAACATTATGTCTTTTTGGATTTGACATAAAGGAACATTTGGCATTCCTGCAGACTTTCATAAGTGTAAAACATTTATGAATTGATCCTTAGCTATAAAACTTTTGACTATTTTAGAAAGTTAAAATTTCAATTTGCTCCAGAAATCAACTCTGCTAGAGTCAAATTTCTTGAACAAGACTACTGCAGGCTAAAGAGGTAGATTATATTTTCTTTGCAGAGAAATCTGCATTGAAACTCTGGACTCACTAAAAGCAAAGGTAAGAAAAATTACATTGTCTCTAGAATTAAAAAAAAAAAAAGTATTATGTAAATAGTGTGATTTAATTCCTAATTCCATCCAGGGTACCATCTAATCTTGGACCGGCTCTGATTACTGACATTACTAATGAAGTGGAAAAAAATGGCAAGTTTCTTGTTAGAACTATTTTAAACAACTTACGAAATTAAGCAAAAGGGGAAAGTTAATTCATTAAACATTCTCCTGAACATATGTTTGGGATTTGGTGGAATGATTTTCCAGCTTTGCTTTGCTATAGTCTACATAAACAGATTATTACAATACTAATCTAAATAAAGCAGTACAATTCTAAATAAATAAAGATGTATCCGTGCGCCTGTGCGTAATAGCGCACCTATCCAAACAAGTTGTTTTTTTTTCTTTAGAATTGGAAAAATAAATTTTGTATTATGAAAACATTTTCAGCTCTAATTGATTACGCTTTGTTAGTTGCATTCCCTTAGAGCCAATACAACTTCAAAAAAAAAGAAATTTCTTTATGCTACGGAAAGACTTTTGAACGACAGTGGTTCTTATACACCATCCTAAGCGCGTAAAAAGTTTAAAGGAGTTAAAAACACTTTAAAAGTCGACTTTCACACTCACCGTGGGAAACGTTTCACGCCAAATATCCCCTGACAGAAGAAGTCTGCGAAGGCTGCGCTCCTCTCGTCTGCCGATCAGAGCGCACCGCGCGATGTGGGAACGGAGGAGGGCAGGACTGAACATGCGGAGGTTGGCTCAGTGTTTGCGCCTTTCAACGAGCTTTTCTTCCCTCCTTCTTCTTGACCCCCGCACTTTTCCTTTCAAACTCCCCCCCCCCCCCCCCCCCCCCCCCCCGCTCCCCTGAGGACAAATTGAAGCTCGACGATGGATGAGAAAGAAAGTCGGAGCAGTGCGTTTTTATCAGTTTAACGTCACCGGGCTTGCAGGTTATTGTAGAAAAAAAAGCCAAGTGTATTTTGACTATTGTGTTGATCTCGCTACTAATGAGCAGTTATGAATCCATGCTGCTCTTCAGGTTTGCTGGATGACAGATATGTAGCTCCTTTCTTTGGAAAGGGAAATTGGCAACAGGATTATCTCAGAGCTAAAGCTGCACTGCTTAAAGGAATTTCCAAGGGCATTAACTTTAAACCACTACAATAAAACAATTCACAGAAACATTTATTTTGATAACATTCTTATTTAAACATTTCGATTAAAATAACAGCAAAACTCTCTTTAAATGTTTTGCCATGTTTAGAGCAACGTGACACAATCAGTTTTTCTATTTCTCCCCTCCCCCCAACTTTGTTGCAACTTTATGTAATCAAGGTTATAAACCTTTTCAAAAGGAGCTTTGTATGCCTCTGGTGACATCACAGAAATAAGCAAAAGGCAACATGTCAACGTCATTTTGAGTGCATTCATTTGTATTATATTGGAGTCTTTTTCAAATGACTACATCAAAGGCGTTTACGTGTGTTTTGTGTGTCTGCAGCAAAGTCTTGTATACTGAGAAAGCTGTACAGGAAAACTTTGCAACAACAAAAAAAGTCTCACTGTAGGAGGAAAGGGCAGACATAATGTTTTTGAAACTAACTCGCATTCACACCGTTTGTTACTCTTTAACACGTTTTCAACCCGTACAGGTGAGAAGCAGCATTAGCTTTCTTTTTCCTCAGTGCGCTTAATAAAAAGCTTGTATATTGTGAAGTCCTGGAATGGAAGTCCATACATCATTACACGGCTATATATGGTTATTGTAAGTGTATATTTAAAAATAATTAACAACTCAATACGTAGTATCTTTAAATTAAAATGTCGCCTCAGTTAGCCGTTAGCTTTTATCCCACATAGTAGCTAGCGCCCAGCAGAAATTGTTTACATAAATTATACCAGAAATGTAATAATTTACGTACATGTTAGATTTTGCGATAAGATTTGTGGTTGAAAACGGTATTGTGTTCGAACAAGAATTTCAGTTTGTGTCCAGCTTTAACTACAGTTTAGCGTCTAAGGCTAAAGTGAAATTTGCTAGCGAGGTTAGCTTGTATAGCGAGGTTAGCTTGTATACCGAGGTTAGCTTGTATGGCGAGGTTAGCTTGTATAGCGAGGTTAGCTTGTATAGCGAGGTTAGCTTGTATAGCGAGGTTAGCTTGTATACCGAGGTTAGCTTGTATGGCGAGGTTAGCTTGTTAGCCCTGACAAGCTAACCTGGCTGAAGACAGTCGTTGTACATTAACGGCTGAAATATATTTAAAAACCTGTGAACCTTTTTTGTGAAATTTTAGTTTTTGTTTCCTTTTAACATTAGAGGACAAACTAAAAGAGAGAATTAATCTCAATAATCAGAGTATTAATTATTGAAAGTATTCAGAAACACTGTTTATCTACCAAAACATGAAAATTGTTGTGGCACTTTTATTGGTTGACTTCTTGCAGCTCGTTTTATTTGCAGATCATTTGACAGTGGGGGGGAAAAAAACATATTTGTGAGAGTGGTGCAGCTGGGTCTGTTTAGCTGCTCAGAAAGCCCACATTTCAAAAAATAACTCTTCAGATTTACTTCATCTGTAATTATCCTTCGCTCACACATCAAAACTTAGTTTTTTTGGGGGGAAACATAGTATTTATAGGGTTTGTTTTTGAAGATCCCCCCCCTCAGGCATAATTCAAAGCATATTCTATGCTCGAATGTGCGCTTGGTACATTATGTACAAATTATAAATTTCCATGAAACCAAGAATCCAAAATATTTCAGCAGGATCATGAAGACCAAGAAACTTAACAGGAAAGTCTGAAAGGAAGTAGGGCAGAAGATTAAGTTAAACACATCAACCTACGACACATGATTTACGATTTTTATGTGTAAAAACTTTGAAAATCCAATATATTTCCACTTCCTAATCATGACATCTAGAATACGTAGGATTTTGTGTTGGTACAATGTGAAAAACTTTCAGTGATCTTAATACTTGCAAACATATTCACATCTTCCCTCTGATTTTAATTGAACTTATGAGGCCACACAGTGGAGCTTTAGACATTTATGTTCACATTCATTGTTTTCCTTCAGGTTTTTATTTTCATAAATTTGACCCAAATTTCAAAGTAACTTCATTTTTATTTGAAGGTATGTTACTAAAATGTATTCTCATTTACAAAAAAAGTGCAGAGTATTGCTTTTGATTAAGAACAAATACTTTTATGACATTGCATGATTGTTAGTTTTCTGTCTCACATCTGAAAGTGAAAGCCCTTCACTTTCTGTCACTCGCCCCCTCACTACTAACTTTCAGTGGAACATTTACAATATTCAGTAAAGATACAAGCCTGTTGTGCTTATTCATGTGTTTTTTTTAATAGTATGTTTTCCACAGTAGAACAGTTTCCAGACTCTCTCTGTAAACACTGAGCGTTTCTTCTCCACAGATCACCGAGTGTCTCTGCAGCTCAAGGTGCCGGGGAAACTGCGGCGGTCGGGAGCGGGTGAGTGATGGACTGGAGTGAGCTTTCATTTAAACAGGAAGCAGGCTCATTGTGCCTGGAAAGGAGAGGGATATCCTTGACAGAAAATACAGATGAAGTCACCGTTGGGGTCTGACACACACACACACGGCACAGCCGGATTCTGACTACAGAGTGACGCGCGATAAACAATCAGTGCGAATATTTGGTAACTTAGTCACCTCGCCACCCTGTTGTTTATCAGCGACTGTATGAAACGTTTATCTGGCTTTATGGTTGACACATTTGTGGTTAACATTCCAGATTTTAATTTCTGCGAAGAAAAATTTTCTCTTGAATATAAATTTTTTATTCCTCTAGGAGATTTTTGTATCTCCAGCTCTTCCAGGGTCCGTCTTTATTACCTCTATACATGATTTCTAGAGAGGGCCCCTCAATATTTGTCATGTAACAATTTCAGATCTTTCCAGACTCAACTTTCCTTTGCATTCACCTTAATAAAATAAACACCAAAAATTTCTTCCAATATTTTGGTGAAGGAAGGATGTATTGAAGAAGGACAGAAATGACAGAAATAAAAAAAAAAGGCACAGAGGAATGCCCAACACAGCTAAAAGAAAAAGTAAAGTTCAAATGGACCAATAAAGGATTTAGATACTTGGGTATAATTATCACACCTCAAAAACACAAGTAAGTATTCAAAAAAGAAAGAGAAAGAAAGAAGGATACAATGAAGGAGGGAAGACGCAAGGAAGTATACAAGGAAAGAAGAAGAGACACAAGGAAAGAGTGAAGGACACAATGAGCTGCACTAGGAAGGAAAGAAACATCCCAGAAAGAATAAACAAAGGAGAATAAAAACAAGAAAGCAAGGAAGAGCAAATGGAAAGAGGGACACGACGTCTAGGCAGAAAACAAAGTACGCAGTCTGTAGCAAAGTTCCAGAATGGAGGAGAATGGAGTCCCACCCCACCTCTTGTTCCCCCAGGCCCAACCATCCGATCATCAGGTTGGACCAACTTTCTCCTCCCAGGGTCTCTCTGCTAAGAGGCAGCTAAGCTAATCCCCCACAGAGGCCCAGTGTGCTGCCTGTCTAGTTAGTTAACACACAAGGACATGACAGCAGGACTCTCAGCTCCGTCCCTCCTCCTCCTCTCAGGCTGCGTACTTTCAGAACAGAGTGACCAGTCTGGACCCCCCCAGCCATCACACTCTGCTTTCAGTATGTTTTGTCCGATGTGCCGGGCTCTGGCTGGACGATTTTTTTTTTTTCCCTCTTCCTGTGACGTTAGCTGGACTCGCAGAGAGGAAGTCGGTCAGCACTGCTTTTGTCTTGATAGCAGACTTGGGATTTGCTGTTGTTTTGACTTTTGCCTGTTTTTCTTGTGAGGCTTCTGCGTCTTAATAAATCTTAACAGCTTTTTCCTTGCGAGGCCCAGTGGCCTTTTCTGTTTCGCTTCAGAAATAACCCTTGCATCACATTGTAGAGGTGTTATTTATCGCGCAATAAAACCTTTCTCATCATGGTGCAGAAATCACACCTATTCTGAGATGTGTTTACAGCCGTATTTTAGACCACGTGGAGAGAATTCGCACCACTTACGACGAAATGATTGCTGATTAATTCTTGAAGCGATTGTGGCTGAGAGATGCGATGATGGGAAAATTTGTTCTTAGGTATCTTGTAAATGTGAAACTTAAGTCACTGCAGGGCAAATTCTGCAGTTCCAAAACCCACTTCCTCTAAAAACACTTAACTAGAAAAACAAAATCAGTTCCAGAAATATATAATCAAATGAACCCAGTTCTTATCCATTCCTATCCAGGCATTCTGCAAAAAAAAAAAAAAAAAAGTCAGGTACAGCAAAAGAACAAAATGGCAACGGGTGAAATGACCTGCAACCGTGTGGGATCAGTGGGAGGGAATCCACAGTGATTTGCAAAAAAAAAAAAGTACAAAAGTTCAGGATTAGTGTCCCGCTTTCATATCGCTGCAACAGATTTATGGGAATCCTAGAAATAGCCAGCTTTTGTCAAAGTCCGTCTGTTGCTGTCACGCTGTTTTAACGTGCAGCTGTGCCGGGCAGCGACCTCGCTTTGAGCTCCTAATAAGGGGAAATGGGAAAAGCACATGGAAATGTTGGCATGTTGTTTTTCCACTGGTTCCATGTTTCATGCACAAAATACCTCCCAGTCTGAAGTCTCCATCTGCCCCGTCTGCACGTTGGCATTCTGCTCTAAACACCAGCAAGATGGAGACTAAAGACTTCAACTCTTGCACTTCTCATAAAACAGTTATCTTGGCTATTTACCCCATTTTCTTCGCAAAATCCACATGCATTCAATTAAAAAAAAAAGAGAGAGAGTAATTTACATACGGAGCGTTCAGCGAAATGTGTAAATTCTTTCACCAGAGCAAACCATCTAATTATGTTTTCCTGTGGGGAACTCTTAAAAGTTTTTCTTTTGTGTTACCGCCAAGCACACCACTCAAAAGACTTTCTGCACAGTAATTTATTCCCAAGAAGGGAATGTTTTGTGTTAGAAGTCAAGAGGTGAAAGATTAGTTGGTCAAAATGACTGCAGACTGCTCAGCTGGGAATTTACGGCACAAATAAACACAGGAAGAGACGGCCAACGGGGAGCATTTTGATTAGACGCAACTGAACCGTATTTAAATGCAAGTTGTGTCTGTATGGAAACACAAACATCATTATTTCCTTTACCGTGTCCTCAGTCTGGAGCTGGTACTTTTACTCCATTATAGATTATTGAAATTCCAGCATCATCCGTATGAACGTAATTTGATCTCTAAGTAAGCTATGCATTTATTTGAAAAGTTGAAAAACTTTGTGGCACACGAGTGAAAATTATGCAAAAAAGAGAAAAAGAATTATTGGATGTTCACAAAATATAGAAATTGTGCATTAAGACCTGCAGTGTTTCGGTGTTAGAGGTGCTACTACTATGTACTTTACATATTGTTTCATGAATGTTGCAGCAGTGACATTCATTGTCTACTTTCACAAAGATTCACTCACATCGGTATGCCGAATGCTTGAATAAGTTCCAAATGCAAGTCTGTCGATCTACTTTTTCATAAATGTCTACAATCACATCTTGAATCTTTTTTTTAAACTTTTTCTTAGGTTAAATATGGAGCCGTTTTATGGATTTTTGTAACATTTGCGATATGGATATGCTATAGCGATATGGAAAAGCTATCCTATATCTCCTGCTAAGCTAATGCTGTGCTGCCATAATATTCTTAACGGCTATATCATCTGTTTTTATAGCATATTGCCATTAAATGCCAGAATTATTGATACACACATTCTTTCTGACAGGTGTAATCTTAATGTTCTTAAATGTGGCTCAGCCAGAGTCTGAAATACAATCTGATAGATAATCTGTGGGAGGAGCTAAAGATTAGGGTGATGTCAGGGAGACCCTCCAACCTCAACGACCTGTAACTCCTCCCCACAGCCAAATCGAAATAACTTTTGGTAAATTTCAAATTCTTTTTACCATATTGATACTTTTTAAGGAACGCTTTAATTTCCTGTCAGACAGAAACATTTAATTAAATGAAGTGACATTGAAATTTAAATAGGCAAAGGAGTAAGAATATTTTTTTGGGCATCACTCCTGTAACTTGAGTTTCTTGCAGAAAACTGTATGAAGAAATGTTTAATGTTTCTGGTCTTCCACAAACCAAAGCAGCCTTGTTTTTGCTTCGTGTTCCATATTTTTCAAGACATATCTTTCTTTCTCTCTCTCTCAGCATTCCTTCCTTTTAACATTTAACCTCTCACCTTTTTACCCATTTAGATTCCTGCATTCCCAGATAAACTCCAAAAAGTCAAACCGGGTCACCTTCTGATAAAGAAGCATTCTTTTCTAACACTGTTTTTTTCCTGCCACAGCAATAGTTCCTAATGCTGGACCTTTGGGGTTAGAAGCTTGAATCAAAGAAAGGTCAAACTTTTCCTCATTTCCAAAAAGTTTAATTTGTAAAGACTGACAAAATTCTCCTTTAAATGTCTCGTTTTTTAACATTCTGTAACTTTCTCACAGTAGTTCTTGAAGAACTGACATCATGCTTTGACGCGTGTAATTTTCCACATTAGCAGTCAGGGGCACGATGATGTGACAGGGGCCATTTCATGAAAGCTGGTTCTGTTCTTACAGCAGCGGTTTGGGATGAGTTCATCCTGAAGGATACTTTGGATGAAAGAGCGTTCCCACATCGGGGAGGGCAGAAAAGAGTGAGCGGGGGTGGGATCTATGACCGGCTGTGTAAAGGACCGAGGAGGGGTGAGTCATGCAACTTAGTTGTTTCAAAATTGGTAATTTGCCGACATGGCAGCAAACGACCTTTGCTCGCAGCCAGGGGTCAGATTCTGGGAAAAGAAAATACCGTTCTGTGGAAGTGGGCGAGGCGCGGGCAAAGTCATGAAGAGCCCGTTTTATGTCCCGATGATTTTGAGGGAAATTTTAACATTCCTCTTGGGGTTTTATACTTAGTCTTTGTCTGGTTTGCGTGGTTTTCTCATGAGCAATATAAGACCGAGAGGAGAGATTGATTCCACATGAAAGCTCTCCTTGCTCCCTGTTATTGCTCATTAGAACATCAAAAACAAGTTTCTCTTTATTCTAACAGAACACATTGGTTACAGTTACCAGTGGGTTGCTTTTATGGATGAAAGCCCACCCTGTAGGACATAATCAGGCAAGCTCAGATGAATATGATGGAGAGCATTAGTGAGGAGAAGTTTTCAAGTCAAGCCATTTTTTATTGGATGTAGGTCTGGACTTTTACTTATTCATTCTAACCAGTTGCAGCTGATCCAGAACTGACTAAAACCAGTTAGGAAAGGTGAGTCATCTTAGCCGTTTCTAAGCTATGTAAGCTTAGGAAAGGCTGGTGACTAGCGCACCTTAGTCTATCTCACCCAAATGAGTATCCTCCTTTTCATTTGCTAGCAGCGGCCACTCACTTTCTGCCTCCTGCAACGAGGAAGTAGCAGCCGTTGGGTGCACAATAGTCTTTATTTTGTAGCTGAAACCACACCATACTTACCAGGGCAGAGGACATCTGCCTTACGAACCTCAGGATCTTATCTTAGCTTGTTGAAGAGGACGTGGTTCTTTTGATGGCTTCCATATCTAAACTTCGGCATGCACTGGAGCGCTTCACACCTGATGGGTGAGGCTGCTAAGATGAGAGTTGTGTCCTCTACGTTTAAAATGCCACGAGTCTCAATCAGAAAGAGGTGGATTGCTCCACCTCAAGTTATTCAGATATTCAGGAGGAGTTCATCTGCATCTGAAGGACTCAGTTGGAGTTTTGTTTTTTTTTCAGGAATCTGATGATGTCTCCTGAGCGCCTCCCTCTTGAGGTTTTCTGTTAACTGGTTGACCCACAACTCTGTGGGGTCTCTAATTATTAATATCTGCCAACAACAGGTCACACATAATTATTTCGATTTGATGAGACATCATAACCGGCCTGTTTGTAAGAGCTGACCCGGCCAAAGAGGAATCAGAACCACAATCAGTAAAAACAAATCTTTCCGAAAACGTATCATTTAAATGAACTTGTTTGAGATTGGAACCTTTCTTTATATATAGGTTGGTAGTACATGAGTACAAATTGAGAATCTGAACTACAGCAGGACCAATTCACTCACAGTCACAGTAATGCTACAGTCACCCTGATGATCTAAAGGTGCTTAAAAATACTCCTTTACTTCAATCTATTGTTTGTATTCAATGGCCTCTGACTTTCAGCTTACAGTTGCCTTCTGCCAGTCATTCCAGTTCACCCAGTGTTTCACCTCCAGTGAAAATAAAGCTTCTGACGTCCTCTGAGGAAGCATTTTCTGTGACAACTCAAACAAAGAAACAATAGGCCTGATAATGTGAGAAGGACAGATCAGCTGTACTCCCTGACTCACGGCTCTCCAACTTTTCACGCTTAGAAAACTGACGTGGAAAAATGTGATTTTTTTAAAATTTAAGGTGAATGTATGTTGACAGCTGAATTTTCACGTTTGAACACACCAGTTTGAATTGAACCCTTTGTTCCCATAGATACAGGAGCATGTCACTTTTATTGTCAAGTCATTCAAATTAAAAAGCGTTGAGGATTTTCTCTCTGTTCATTGTCGTCTTTGAAATGAACGAAAAGCTTAGTTTTAGTCTCTCTTGAAAATTTTAATATTTCTCATGTTCAATGCAAAAAAGTGTATTTTTTGAGAAATGTGTGTGTATACTGAACAGTGTTTCCATGCACTGTACAGTACTTGGTCTGGGCTCCTTTTGCTTAAATTACTGCATTATGGAGTCTTATAAGAAAAGATAAAGCTATGAGGCAGGCAAACTTTTTCTATCACAGGTTTTCCTTCCTTTCAGCTTTCTTTCTTTATTTATTTTTTTGCTTTTATTTTTTTGTTTTTTTAGCAATGAGATCTTGTAGGTCAGGGCCTTGAGAGCACAACAAGATGTCTGGATTTAAAATCCCTTTTGATCATTAATCTTGTGAAATATTGAAGTTTGTGAGAACGGAATTTTTTTATTTCATTTTTTTTGCTGAACGCCATGATGGGCAAGATGAACAGAAATGAACGCTTAAAATACCAAACTTTATAAGTAGAGAACTCACTTATTGAATCAAATTACTATTATTATTATTATTAAACGTTTTGATGATATTCAGATGTTTTCCGAACTGCATACTGGTCAGTTTGGGACTCATCCGAACTTCCAGAACTTGTATGCATTGTATTTCTCCTATATGACACCTGTTAGCATGCTAGCTACTAATGAGTTGGAAGCTAACTGAGCACCTTTTTATTACAGCATGACTGATATAAGTATTGGAGCAGCATGTCAAGTTGTCGGTACCTGGCAGTAAGCTATTTTCGCCGCTGTACGGTTAATATTTGACCTGCTAAACTTATCGGAATCACACACAGACCGTAAGGCTGAACTTCCTCTAACTGTCCGTTTCTCCCTTGCTCGTGCTTTTCTTTCACGTTTTCTTTGTAAGTATAATTGCTACACGGCGGCTCCAAAAAAAGCCGAGCAGAAACCCTTCATTACGAGGGAGCTCTGTGAATGCGGTCGGGGCCCATGTAAGGGGGGAACCATCGCAGAGGCCAAACCGGGGACGTTTCAGTGATCCCACACTTAACCAAAAACCAAAAGTATTGTTATTCCCTCTTCGCTTTAAAGATCTTTAAAAAAAAAATTTTTTTTAAATAAAGAGATGAAGAAACCACCAGGAGGCCCTCTGAGTGGATTTAGAATAAATTTTAAGGTTTGTATGTATCAAAAGATGTTGAGATAAAAAAAAAAGATTGATTAATATGATTATCATTCATAATCATTCTTTATGTTTCCTAGGAAATTTGAGAACTCAGACAACCAGACTAACAGGTCCGCCATCCGGATCGTTGATATCCTCCTCATTAATGCAGCAACAGAATTGCTCAACATTTTGCTGGCTGTCTTGTTTTTATTGGCTGACACATGCCCAACCTCTGGAAGCTATTAAACCAGCTCGGCCGGGCTCCCACACACCCGCCCACACAGTGTGTGCGCGTGTGTGTGTGTGCGCGGGGGTGCGCGCGCGTGTACACACGGTTACACACGTAACAAAACACCCCACGTTTCACAGGGTGAGAGGCTGAGTTGCAGAAATGCTTCTTTGCAGAATTCACATTTCAGAAACTTCAACTTCACTTTAATCCTTCGACTTAAATCACACGTCTTAAAAAGCTTCAGCCCCGCGCTCCAAAATAGACGACCTGGCTTCTCACACAAGACTTCTGAACTTTGCCAAAAAGCACACGGGTTCACGCGGCTTGTGCAGATGATTTATTGTAAAAAAGCGATAGAAATGTATCGGTTTTGTCCTTAGACATCGCTGTACTTCTATTGGCGATTCAACCATCCTAACATGGTAATCCAGAGTCTCCTTTTTGCATTCGCGTCGTTTAAGGTCAGGCATCCGTACAGATCTTATCAGATGATTCACATCATTTTCACACCCAACAAAGCAAAAATATAAAGACAATTGTTGCGTAAATCAAAGTTTCTACGAGGTGTATTTTCTCCATTTTAGAGGGTTCTGGTGTGAGATCAGCATGATATGATAATCTTCAGTTTTGCGGTTCTCTGGAAGTTTGTTCCAGATTTGTGGTGCATAGAAGCTGAATGCTGCTTCTCCATGTTTGTTTCTGGTTCAGGATATGGTCTGGAAGGTTGATACAACATGTTTTCAATGTATTTTGGTGCTAAGCTGTTCAGTGATTTATAAACTAAGAGAAGTACTTTAAAGTTTATCCTATAGGCCCCAGGGAGCCAGTGTAAGGACTTTAGAACTGGGCGATGTTCTCTATCTTCCTGGTTTTAGTGAGAACACCAGCAGCAGCGTTCTGGATCAGCTGCAGCTGTCTGATTTTTTTAGGCAGACATGTGAAGACGCTGTTGCAATAATCAATGTGACTAAAGATAAATGAATGGATGAGTTTCTCTAGATCTTGCTGAGACGTATGTCCTCAAATCCTGGAAATGTTCTTCAGGTGACAGAAGGCCGACTTTGTGACTGTCTTCATGCGGCTTTGAAGGTGTAGGTCAGAGTTCATCACTACACCTAAATTTTGAGCCTGATTTCAAGTTGCTAGCTGTAATAACTGAAGATGTGTGTTGACTCTATTTCATTCCTCTTTAGGTCCAAAGACAATAACCTAAGTTTTGCTTTTGTTTATCTTTCGGCACCTCCACGCACTGATTTGTTCAGTGCTTGTATGGATTCGAAGTCACTTGATATCCTAATGTAGAGCGATGTATCATCTGCATAGCTATGGTAACTAATCTTTTCACTTGTTTTTTTTTTTAACAATTATTTCTATTAACCGCTTCAAAAATAACCTTAATGATGAGAAATACAAATATTTGTTTACTCCCATTGGGTTTTATTAAAGACTAAATAGACCCATGTAATTTTGAGGTAATTTTCTTGTAAACATCCTTTCGGTACTTTTCATGAATCACAGGCTTGAGTCAAGTTAGCTGGAAAAAATGTTTATTTTAAATGCTCTGTGGGACTCAACTCCCACTTTCTGAGGGAGAAACTTTATTTTAGCTCTTTAGGAAACCTGAAGAACCAAAAGCCAAACTCATCAGCAGTGCACAGTGTAGCGTGGGCATGCACATATAATGCCCTCCAAAAACAAAGTGACATAATTCCATCACTGCAGGGCTTAAGCGTCCAGATTTTCCCTTTGATTCGCCATGCAGCTGTATAAATAACCGTACAAGTGGTTTTTGTGTGATTTTAAGTGGCTCCACTGTAGGAGATGGATGTTAGTAGCTGAACACATAATAAAGGAGAAATGCTTTCCTGGACTTTTGCTAGGAATAAGATGTCACATCCATTTTCACTTAAAGTAAGATATCCTATCAAACAGTGCTGCTTGTCAGACTTCTGGCCTGTCACTCTGGGTTAAGCCAATGACTGAAACACTTGTTAGTATCCTGTTGCTCTCGGTGATGTTTGCTCTGTGAGTCTGGGCAGTGTAACGCTGACAGGGCACATGGCAACCAGGAGACCCACATGACCCATCAGGTTATTGTGACAAGAAAGATACGAACTGCATTACAGACCAGGACGCAAGGAGATCCTCAAGTGGGACACTTAGGGCAAAGGAATGTCACTGACTTAAAAAAATACAAACAGTCCTTTAACTTGTTCATGTTTTATAATATACAGCAATAAACTACAAAGTATCTTAGGGCTCATTCATTCACACCAGCCCTGTTTAGTCCGCTTTAATTGAACTCTATTTCGTTTGCCGAGAAAGTCCGGTTCATTTGGGTAGGTATGAATGCGCAATCACATAAAAAAAGAAATCTATCTGGTCTGCCTAAAAACCCTAGGTCTCAGTTGAGCTGAAGCGCAGTTCGAATCCTCAAAAAGCAGGAAGTGGACAAAAGCGCAGGGCATTTTAGGTAAATGCAACCAAAAACTAACACAGAAGTCTAGCGGGAGAAGCGACTCGTGGTCTTTCACCGACAACAAAAGAGAAATCCTATAACAACTAAAATCTGACACTACTCCTTTTTTGTTTACATTTTGCATAGAAGAAAGTTGCGCTTATGTCTTCTTGTGAGGTTCTCATGTAATTTCCTTCAGTGGTTCTTGGTGCAGCGCCACCACATGTGAGGAGAGGAACAGTTTTCTCAATTGGTTTGGATCGTTTGACGCAGTGCAGTATGAAAGCGAACCACAGCAGCTGAAAATGTAATAAATGCTGCAATTTTGATTCCCGATCGAATCAAGTCTACCGGACTATAAGGGGCTAAAACTCCCTTAAAGATTAGAACGCTCATTTTTCCAGTAGTCTTTGTTTCCCAGAGATGTGAAAATATCCAAAAATTACGTCATGTAAACCTTCTGTCCTTGAGGAGCCATAGCCCTAACTATCTGGTGATGCATATTTCTCTTCATATCCTGTGGAGAACTGATTAGTCTCCATGTGCTCTTTATTATGATGAGTTGTCATACATGAACGGAGAACTGTGTCAGTGTTGGCGAAGGTTTTTATTTGAGCATGTGGTTTCTGTTACAGTTATCATGCTAGGCCTTTGACATTCAGCAGGCTTGAAACAGATCCCTGGGATCGGCTCCAGCGTCTTCGTTTTGTCTCAATTCGGGACGATCACCTCTCACTCTCGTTCCCATCCACGCACAGATGTCTTTCAGGCAGATCCCCATAAACAGATCCTCACTGAGTCCATGCTGAATGACTCTCATATGGGATGATTTGCAAGATCCTACTGGAGAAACCAAGTGGGAGATGAGCGAGCGCAGCAGGAAGGACTGGAAACTGTTTGGATATCAGCGGTTTTAAGCCTCCAGGCTGCTCAGTCAGTGTGTGTTGAAAGTTTGTATTTTTTTTCCTCCTCCGGACGAGAGAGAGAGAAAAAATTAGCGACGTCTGGACTGCAGATGTCTTTTTTTTTTTTTTTTACTGCAGAGAACCAGCCGGCCTGTATTGAGGCCTGACAGGAAATCGGAATATGCAGGTCATTTGTCAGGATTCTCCCAGGACTCTATCCCACACACACTTTGTGCCCCGGCCAGCTATTAAACTTTTTATCCACTCACTTTACTCGCTTCACAGACTCTATATCCTTCGCTCATCCTTGGTATGTGTGGTAGGAAATGAGCGGTTTTGTAATTAATGTAGCACTCTGTGGTCTGCCAAAGAAGTCATTTAATCCATAAATCAGTGTGACAGGAAGACAGAGGACACCGTACTTCGGACATTTTTAATGTTCTTTTACCACCGACCTTTTGGATAAGCCCAGTCTCAATATATTAGCTGATAATACCTGGGCTTGTCCAGAAAAAAATGTGTCTAAAATAGTTTTTGGTTAATAGACTTTTGTAATGCTATACATCCTGCTTTGCTTCTGGTTTAAGGAGAAATAATTCATCTTCAAACCCACTACCTAATTCTGCTAAAAGCAGAAACACATGAGAAGTAAACAGGCTACCTTAACATATATAGCAAAAACAAGCTAGCTAGCTTAGCAAGAAAAGCTAGATATTGTTGTTAAACTTAGACGTTAACGCTAACAGCTTGTTAAACAACTAGCTAAACAACTAATTGGCAAGTTTAGATAATTTGTTCTTAGTCTAGTTAGCTTAACTAGCTTGTTGACTACCCAGTTAATAAGCTAGTTCTTGTTAACTTGGTTAACTTGGTCTTGTTAAGCTTGCTAGCTTGACAACTAACTTGCTTAACAAGAATAATACAGCAAAAAATTATACATTACAGTTAGTAAATAGCATAATTAGATTAAAAGAGGTGCAACTGAGTATTGTAATTTAAAACAATGTATGGGCCTGTATTTTTGTGCATAAACAGAATTTTTACAAGAATAGAAAACTGCAAATAACACTGGTACAGTGAAACAGTTGAAGGTTATAAAGTCTAACAGTTGCTGAAAGGAAGGATCTGCGATAATGCTTCTTTGTGCACCTCTGATGCAGCAGTCTATCACTGAATGAGCTCTCCAGTTCTGTCCCAGCTTCATGTATGGAGTGGGAGACTTTTGCCAGAGTTTTTCCTGTCTTCTGAATGCTAGGAACACTTAAAAAGAAGGGCAACAAATGGAAAAATCTGTTCTGTTTAAAAGAAGTAATGAAATGCTTACGGGATGCTGCTTACCTAAAACAAACAATTAGAAAACAGACATAAATCTACGGAATCGTTTAGATGCCAGAGCTAGGAAATAAACACAGGAGAAGGATCTCGTTAAACCTTTCTTGTTATAACGAGATATAAATAAAACAAGTTTTACGTCTCAGTAAAACCAAAAATATGTTCTTGTTTAATGAGATTAATCATAGCAGTAAAACGGCAACACCTTCCTGGGTGTTTGAGTGTTGTCTAGAAGACGCAGTGAGAAGACGGAGAGTCAGGCTGATCCCCTTTATGTCTTTTTAACAAGTCACAATCTGTCAGAACTACGAATTTTCATATGGTGGTAAAGCGAGAAACTTTCTTGTTTTAACGAGATGCTACTCCCGCAATTACTTCCTGGCTCTGGCAGTTAAACGTTTGGTATTAATCAGACCAAAAACTCACTAAGTGTTGTTGTTGTTGTTATCAGACAGACTACTTCCTGGAGTTTCAGAGAGGATATTGAAACCAGATAAACCAGATCACAATGTCCATCCTAAATCCGTGAGTGTTTTTTTTCTAGTTGGCTTTTCCATATTCTATATTTTTTTCATCAGGTTACGCAGACATTTTGAATGTTTGATTACAAAATGCTAAAGCTCCTTCTGATTTAGTAGCGTTATGAATTGCTCAGTTACACATTTGTGGCAGCAGAATCAACTTGGATGTGTAGATGTTAGAAAAACGCTAAACTTAACAAAAATGCAGAAAACAAAAATGCTTTAAACAAAGCAGAAATAAAGTAGAAAATTGTCACAAATTGCCAGTTGCAAAAACCTTGAAACCTCAATCAAAATCAAAAAAGAAATTAAGCATAAATCAGAAGAATAAGTCTTTTGGTTGCGGTTTCACTTTAGGTTATCAGACTGACTACTTCCTGGAGTCTAATGTTGCAGAGAGATTACTGGCACCAACCACACTCTAATCAGATCATACACCATAAATCCGGGAGTTATTTCTGTACAGCTGCTTTTTTCTTTTTCTATATGTTAATCTACCAAACCAAAGTGGGAACCAGATATTTACAGAAATGGTGCAAAAAAAAACCCAGACATGACCGTTTTTATTTTTAAACAGTGTGTTTTAAATTACTTAGGATTGCATAAATAATATGTGTGAAGCATCAGAATAGCACGAAATAAATGTTAGTCTATTTATAGATAGCTAGCAGATTGCGGCTTGATAGCTAGCTAGCTAGCTCACTAGCTATATTGCTAGGCTATATAGCTAGCTAGCTAAAAGAAGCTAATTGGCTGAATTTACCTAAAGAAAACAACTTGTCATCCCAAGAAGATATTGTGTTGTCAACAGAAAAAAATAAAACATAAATCAAACTGCCACTGTGTTGTTTCTCCTTAGGTAATCTGACAGACTACTTCCTGTTGTCTATTGTCACGGAGAGGTCACTGACACCAGCTGAACCTGATTAGATTCCTCCATTTTCATGAGTTGTTTGTATAGAACCTGTTCTATTCTCTATAAGTTTATATGAACGACCTTCAAATTCAGAAAAGATCAATAATTTTGCTCATAGTGGAAATGCAGGAAAATTGCGTCCAACATTAGCTTGTAGCATACTGGAAGTCCAATGTAGCCTATTACCGAAGGATTTAGTCAAGAAATGAATAAAGCCGCATCAAATTATTTTCCAGCTAACATCACAGAAAACAACCTAATTTGCTGAGCCATCAGGATTTTTGAAAATCCATGTAGACCAACATCATGTCATATTTCCAATAACTGCCTCTGCTGCAGAACTCCCCCACAGCTCTCCTGACTCCCACTCTTCCTCCTCCTCAACTTTCAAACTCTTGCCAAGAACCAAATGTTGCGTGGAGACAGTAAATTAGCCGAATGATACCAGACATGCTAACATGTTGGGGGGTTGTTTTTTTTTAGGGTATTTTCTCAGGAAACTGTGGCACAAAGAGCATCTGGGGGTGGCAAGTGGCACTTATTTGTGGTTTGTCAGAGTGTGTAGTTCTGTAAATGTAATTTAACGCAGTAAAATCAATCCCTCACTGCAAGGTTTCTGACACGGCTTTCAAGCTAGAAGAATTACATGTTTTGGAACTTGTTTTTATGGGGTTTTTCACCTTTTCATCCTTTAAACCATCGAGTGAATCATCTTAGACTTTAAGGTGCTTTCAAAAAAATTGCAGCTTGAGCATTTTTATCATAGTCACAAAATTCGACCTGTTTTACTTGGATTTTATGCAACAGACTGGCGCAAAGTAATCCAGAATCTTAAAGTGAGAGAAAAATGAAACATAGTCTTCTCTTCTTGCTTTTTAACCAATAAAAGTCAGTATAGATTTGCAAGTCAATGCTTTATAGAACCACACCGACTGCAGTTGCAGCTGCAAGTTCTTTTGGCTGTCTCAGACATTTTTTATTAGATTTACTTTACATCTGATAATTTCCCCATTCTTATGTGCATGTGTGAATATCAACGTTCAAGACTTTATTTAGGCCTGGACTTTGACTGGGCCATGCCAACCCATGTCTCTGCTTTGATCCAAGGCTTTTCATTGTAGCTCTGTGCTGAACGGTGAATTTCTCAGTCTCAAACCATTTCCAGATTCAGGTCTGTATCCAGCTTCCTTGCGCCTCGCTGAAGAAAATGATAAATACTGGGCAGAGTGCGTTGTCACTGTTAACGGGTTAGTCATGAAGAGAGCAATCTGAACCAGGCCACCGACAGAAAACAAAGGCAAGGACTTTAATCTAATCTCTGCTCTAGTTCAAAAGAGAAAAACACTCTCTTGTGAAACATTTCCATTGAAAGCAGCTGCGGCTGCAACATGAAGACCAGACAGATGTAACTTCTGCTGTACCCCGACCTTCTATTATCGCCTCATCTTTTTGAGATGTAGGACACCTAGCTGTCGCAGCTGTTGTGCTGTTAGATAAATCTAATGTTTCACTTTCACACGCTTGGACCGGCAGCCACACAGCAGACAAACGGGTAGAGAACTTGGGGCTGAGCAACAGGCCAGACGAGTTCTGGGCCGATGAGTCAAAGCCATCGAACACATCAAGAAGTGGTTCTGCAAACCGTAATGTTTTTCGACTCAGCAGTGGTGATGTAGCTTGACAGAATCCTCCCAAGGGTTTCTGGGTGGAGCAGGTGTTTGGTTTTACAAAATATATAGCATCACACTTGGAGCCTGATTCATGTTCTCACTTGTGCTTTGCAAAAAGAAAAAAAAAAAGTGTGAAAACATTTTGCCTCAAGCTATTAAATACTCTACAAGGTGATGCTGGGTTACAGTTTCCAGTTCTAGTTGTCCAAATTCTTATGTACTATTTTATTATATTAATGTTAATCATGATATATTTAGAAAAATTAGACATTCTGACTGGCCAAAATAGACTAAAATAGTCTGTTTTCAGCTTAAAGCTTCTTCTGTTTTTTTTTTGTGTTTTTTTTTTTTCTTGTCCAGTTTCCTCATATGTTTAAGGAACAAACAGTTTGTTGAGAATCTGACTGATAATAATAATAGCTCATTATCAATCAATCAGTCAGTCAAGTCTATTTTTGTAGCACATATCAGCAAGAAGGCAGTTCAAAGTGCTTTACATCCGAAAAACACACACAAAAAAAGGCTTAAAAACAACTTACTGTCACCAATTGAGAAACAAAAAACAAACATTACATTTTGTCGATTTGTGGTGCACAGAAGCTGAATGCTGCTTCTCCATGTTTGGTCTCCACATGAAAAGTCTTGCTCATAAGTATAGCAACCCAGTAGCACGTGATCATGAGGGCTCAACTAGTCCAAAGTAGGTGCTTCTATCTTCTAATTGTGTCTTCATGCTGCCTCATGTTCACCACTTTGATTGGACCAGATCATATGAAACCCCCAGCCTCCCACTCCTGCAGTCTCCATAACCTCAATGACGGAAAACCCCCAAATCCCGGGATTTTTCGATTTCTCATTGCCGGTCAATGATGAGCTAAACAACAACAGAACTGTTTTTCTGTTGTTTGTTTTTTTTTGGTGGGGGGAGGGGGAGTTCAAATGTAAACAACAGATTGTTGACAGAGTAAATCCCAAATCAGCTCAGTTATTAAAACCACGGACAGTCTGAATAAACTGTACGCGATTTTATGTTTTTTTTTTGTCAGTCTGTCACAACAAAACTATTTAAAGCCGTTGCACAGTCCAGGCCGTCTTTGGCCAACTCCACCACAACATTCCTCGCTTATACTTTCTTTCTTTTCTTTCAGCTGTTCCCTGAAAAATGTGTGCCTTAGACCTCCTGCTTAACTGAAAATAAGCAGATGTAAGCTTCTTTCTTTAAATGCTGGAATGTAAGTGAAACACCAGTTTGCACCTTGAAAGCCTTCTCAACCCCAAAGTGTCTTTTCGGTGACAGGAAGACTTGTGGAGGCGCTGCGGGAGCTTTTCCTGCCTCGGCTCGCCTTCCTCCCAAAGAGCTGATGATGCCGATAGAGTCGGCTCGGCAGTGGGTGTTTCTTTATTCTTTTTTTGTTTTGTTTTTTCGCTTTCCCATTACATCACTGGTTGTTTTTAGTATTGTTCTGTTTCAAACCTGTTACATCACAAAAGGAAATCTTACCCATTCTCCTACTCTACGTGTTGCCTGATCCAAATGCAAGTTTGCGTCTAGAATAATGGATGTTTAACATAGAGAGGCACATTGTGTGACTACATGCGGCCTGTTTGGTGCAGTTTCGTCTGTTGCTATAGTTTTGACCACCACCCCTCCCCCCACACACTTATTCTTGTAACCGAAAAACCTCTCTAACTTACTTTGGTTTGCTTATATGTGAAATTATTTGCATACATAAGCCCAGACACTTGCAGCTGCTGTTGTTTGTTAAGTACCTGATCCGGTCACATCAGCGATCGCGCTGTATCTAGAATATTACAGTAAAACACTGATCTGCTCCCGCCCATTTGGAGCCAGTCTCCAAAAGACCACATTCAGGGTCTTTGAACGTCATCCCCAGAGGGCTTATCAAACCCTGATAAAAGATTGGAGGGGTAACTGGAAGGAAGTGACACATTTTGTGGTGCGTTTCTACAGGAAGTGGTTACTTACTAGGTTCTTGCTGCCCATAAGAGGCTGGGATGACGTGGATGTCGCATGACCTGGTAGATTTTGCTGCTGATACATTAAATCCTAAAAGTCCCCTCTTACTAACCCCCCCTCACCCTTCACCTAGTGGATTATTCCCGTTTAAAGTAAGGATGCACTGATCCACTTTTTTCATTTCTGATACTGATACCGATATCTGAGGTTTGATATCGGCCGATACCAGAATGACAGTCAATGTAGTTTTTTCTTTAGGCCTTTAGAACATACTTTAGTTAGTTTGGATCCAAAATCTGAAATACATTTTTTAATTTTGAATTGTTAAGATTACTTTGGTAACTTTTAGACCCTCTGATTATTTTAAGAGATTAAGAACACACTGGGAGGGCGTGATGCAGATGTCTTTTGTTTGTGAATTGTCGGGCGTGATGACCAGAGTTTTTTTCTAATAATGTTTAGACTTAAATGTCACGTCCTCCTAAGATCCAAAATCAAAATGATACCAATTAAGGCAAACCACCTGTTGCCACCTACAATCGTTTGGAACTTGTACGGTCAGATCAAGTTAACTTTCGTTTTCATCCGAGTTGTAACAGATTTTTTTTCTTTAGCTATTGTTCTGTCTGTGTTTTTGCTAGCAATAAACTACAAATATTATTTTTCAAACAGTCAAGTCGGAAGTGCGTTCAAGAAACGAGCCACCTGTTGCCACCCACGGCCCGCATTGGAATAATTTTGGTTTTGGATCTTAGAAGGCTGCAATATTATAGCCAATGTAAAAGAAATAATAGAACAGAAACTGACAAAAACAGACTACCTTGGTCAAACATGTAGAAAAATAAACTGCAACAAATCTTTCAAATGGTTCAGAAAATGCAACTTGGAATTCTTAATATAATGTTAAATAAATAATAAAGCATGATCCCCATCAGAGTACAAAGCATACAATTAGGCTGACTAGACCTGCCCATATAGTTTGTCGCCGATACCCAATCTAGAATTCTTTTCAATATCAGCACAGACACAGACATCAACATCAGATCGGTGCGTCTCTAGTTTAAAGGTTTTTCTTAGATGACCGCAGGTAGACGTCAGGCAGAACACATCCAGCCAACTCCTCTTACAACAGTGTAAAAATTCCACCCCAGAGTTGAAGGTTTATCACTTCAACAGCAAATAACGCTGCATTGTTTCAGGCGACACCTCGGAGGTACCTGGCTTGTCTAGACGGTGAGATACAGCTATCTAAATGACTGGCTGATTTGTTGTCCAGGAGAGGGAGGAGGATTCCCCAGGCTATTGTTCAGGGGACAGTCCAAGGTCTTTATGCAGGCTACGGGAGCAGACAAAACGCCTCCAGGAGGATGTGCGTTCGCTCATTATTGAAAGCGGTTCAGGAAACACATGGACTCTCTGAGCGCTGATGAGGAGTCCACGTTTCCTCCCGTCCCCGCAGGAAACCGGGCCAGGTACATACCGTAACACACGTCCAAAACTCATCACATCCAGTAAGCGCCTCGTCTCACGAGGCCTGGGCGCACACGAAGGAGTCGCATGGCGTAAACAGTTTGGATCCAGGTCAGAGAAACCACCGTGTTATGCTTTGTTTTTAGACTGTGCAACTGGAAATGGTTTAGAGGGAAACCGTTAGATGGGCTTGATCATCGTCAAGCTTATCGAGGCTTAAACCGATTTGAAAATGAAAGAAAAGGCAACACAATGCGAAACTCAGCAACACTTTGGGAAAGTATTCAGACATCTTTTTGTGACGTTGCCATCATGACCTCCAGTGTAGGTTATTGGGGTTTTTGTGAGAGACGAACAAAAAGCAGAGCATAATCATGAAGTGGATGGAAAAGCGTACTTTTTTTGTAGGAAAAAAAAAAATCAGAGGCCTAGATTTGGATTAATCTCCCTTTTCTCACATAATTAGTACATTTTATAACGCTAACTCTAAATCCAGATGTTTTGTGGAGATCTCAGAGGTTTGGTAGAGAACATAAGTGAATAAACAGGATCACAAAGACAAATGAACATGTCTCTGGGCAAAACGGTGAAGCTGTTGCATGATTGGAGCTCAAAAGAAATGCATGTTTCTTCCAAATGTTTCTTAAAGGGTAGTAAGCAGAAAAACTTTTAGTTTTGTGCATATTTTGTTGTAATGCTTTTTTTTTTTTACCTCCTTTAATTTTTTAAAATCAATTTTAGTCATTGCCTTCTCCGCCTGATTAAAAACATGTCTCTCGTTTAAACACATCAGACAGGTCAGGGAGAAACGTAAAGAAATTAATTAGGTTGTAAAATAATATTTGAGTTTTGAACGTTTCACAGAGCTCTGTTTAATTCCCTATATGAAAAAGAAGAGTATGGGTACAACTGCAAGTCTACTGACATGACAACCCACCTAAACTGCCAAACTCATCGTGAAGAACAAAAGGCCAAGACACACCGGATCCGTTTTGGCATCCGGTTCAACAGAAAGTCAGATTAAACATTATACGCAACAATTAGAACACGTTAAAGTTAACAGGGCCTACAGCAGACCACAAGTGACTCCATGCGTCTACGTCTGACTGTGTAACCAAGATATGCCCGGGGTCTATTTTGTTCTAAACCATGTAGCAATTTGACGGTATTGTCATGAGTAAGACAGTTATGCACCACTTTCTGTTCATCTTTCAGGTGAAATCTCACCAAAATGCGTTGGAAATTTGTGGTTTTGAAGTGACAAAAGAAAAGATTCATGATGTACAAATGCTTCTGCGAAGGATTTCGGTGCTTTTACTTTAGGCCTAGCTCAAGAGAAAAGGTAGAGGGCTCTCAGTTGTATCATCGCTCTATCACCTGATAGATGTGCAGAAGGAAGGAATATCCTTCACACTTTCACACAAGACATGTGGCTGCACTCCCCAGAAAAACAGGGGGGAAGACGAAAAAGAGCGACTGCCCTTGCACTGGTTCCCTCTTCACTTCCCACAGTCGTGTACACACATTCAGCCCCTTATCATTGCTTGTCATCAAACACTCATATCCTCGCATTGTCCCAAAGGAAAGCTGACCTCCCAGCTGCAGATATAAACTCAATGCAACCCTCGTGGTCCCCTCCTTCCTCTAATAAAGCGGGGCCAACGGGGGGCAAACATTGCTGCTCTCCGAGTCGAAAAGAGTCACGCTTTGGCCAAGAACAACTGGACTTTCTGAATACCCAAAAGGGGAGTTGGGTTTCTCCCCTCAAACACCCTTTTCCTCAACATTTGAGTTGCAGCTGTGACCTTATGTGATGTCTTGGAGTTCAGAGGAGAGGGTTACAGGGTCAGGGACAGCGACAGGGAGGGAGTGTTTGAATAGACACAGACCCAACTTTGATAAGACCCTCTTCAGCACCAGGAAGATAAAATAGAAACTTAACTTCTGTGTTGTCGTTGCTTGGTTTCTTTCTCTCCTGTTTCTTCTAAAAGTGCCCCCAAAACATGTTTTAGTCATCTGTAATCACTGCTACCACTGGTGGTCCAGATTCTTCACCCAGCATGGCGCACACGTACCCCTTAGTTTTGTGGTTTACCCTTCCTGTGTCTATATACAAGAGCAGAGATGCGCTCGCAGACCGTGCCCTGCAAACTGTGATCAGGCCTGTGGTAAGCTACTGAGGTCAACGCAGCTGACATCAGAACCACTTTCTGCTTAAAGCTCCACTGAGCCATTTCGTGTAAACAGCTGATATATCTGTCACAGATGTGCCACGCGTCAAAAAAAGAAAAAACAAACATGAAAGTCTCATCAGCGCTTCTCATTAACCTGACTCTCGCTCAGAATTGACTGACACTGCTTGCAAATGTGTGTGCTGTGGATAGACAACCACCGTGCCGTGTTAAGACTTGATTCCGATGAAATGCGTCGCTTTTTATTTTCAGAGAGCAGTATATGTTTTTCAAAGAAGAGAATTGCATACAGTTGACAAATAATCTTTGCGTCCTCTGTCCTAAATTACACCATTAGGATTACCACCATTTTTTGTTTTCAACTTTCTTCGGTGTCAGAAGTTCACATCCATTTCCGTAACATTTACTACAGCTGCCTTCAAATTGTATGATTTGGGTCAAATGTTTCGTTTATAATCCACAAAGCCCTCACAATAGTTAGCTGACATTTTGCCCCACTCGTCCTGACAAAGGAACTGAATCAGGTTTGTAGGCTGCCTTGCACGCACAAGACTTTTCAACTAGCCACAAAGTTTTCTGCACTTCCAAAGCATCAAATTGTGTTGTCTTTAAACAACTCTGTAACTAATTTCATATATACTAGATGATCCATTTGTGCCCTAGCTTTAACTTCCTGTTTGATGTCTTTTGATGCTGCTTTAATGTTTCTGCATTAAGATATTTCCTCTTGATGCCATCTAGTTTGCGAACTGCACCAGTTTATTGTGTAGCAAAGCAACCCCATAACATGATGGTGCCATTGCTGTGCGTCACTGTGAGGCCTGCAAGCCTCTCCCATTTTCCTCCAATTGTCCCTCAGTGTATTTGCAAACCGTAATCTGGCTTTTAATTTGTTTTTTAAGGTTTGACTTCTTTGTCCCTGAGGGGCCTTTGAGTCTATCTTGACACATCTTTCACTGTGGATGAAACTCCGTAACCATCACCAGCCATCATCTTCCTATGATATTTCAGTTTTGTTCTGGGGTTGCTACTGCCTGGCCCCTTCCAGAATGATGTAAAGGTTGAACTTTACCATGGTGAATATTTGACTATATTTTTGACTAGTTATCTGCCTGACCTCCTGTGCTAATTTTCTTCAATTTCTCCATTATCTGACATAAAGAAGCAGATTGTTTGCAGTGTTGCATTAAAATCCTTCCACATGACTCCATTTAGCTAAAATGTTTTCTAGTAACCTATCAGAAGCCTGACAGGTTTCTGATACATGATTTTCTAGATTTTCATCTACAAAATCATGAAATGATTATGTGGGATTTCCCAAACTGCTCCCACGGTCTTAAGAGACAGGGTCATTAAAACCCCATAAGCTTTTTACTCTGTGCGCTGTCCAGCGGTGTCACACTGAACCCCTGTGAGCTTTGGTTTTCTTTTTTGGTGTGGTTTTGGGAACTGACGGTCTGACCGACCATGACATCTGCTGCCGTCCTCCTGAGCATTGCACCAATTCCGGATTATGAACAATTTTGGTAATTCTAACTGACCTAAATAGGAAAAGCTTAGACTGATTTAATGTCAGACCAAGGGGAAAAAATTATTTATGTATTTTTACAGAGGATATGTAGATAACTCATATCAAGTGTGCGTAGAGCTTTTCAATTGATTACATTTGTTGAAAAGAGAAAAAAAAAATCCTCCCTAAAAAAATAAAGGCTTTTGATGATGACAATGTAAAAATTGGTTTAAGTACCAAAAGATGCAGGGTTGAATTGTCCTGAGGTATCAAAACTGCCAGGCAAACATAATAAAAATACAATTAAATTAAAATTTCAAATTCTTTCACACTTATTTTTAGACAAAAAAGTGATTTTTGTAGGGCAAGAAATCAGAAAGAAAGAATAAAAATAACAAAACTGAAGACAGCACAATCAACATGTTAACATCTATTTTAGAGTGGTGAATATGGCAACAGGTTATCACACTGGGATCACATTTCAGAGGTTGAGCCTCTTTAAAGTTTAATGCTGCAGATACCTGCAGATTCTTCACAGAGCTCATGATTTCTGATAAGATAAGCCGGGCGACTGCAAACACGTCCTGTTTCTCTGCAAACGCGGCCAAAGGCTCTCCACTATCACTTCTTCTGTTTTCTGTCACAGTCACCCGAGGCTCGTGTGACACAACGGGGGTTCTCGGCTTGCTAAGTGTGACTACACTGTTAAGGAAGCTGCCCTTGATTAATTCTCTGTCAAATCTGAGGAGACTATTCATTTCTCCGTCCAGTGGGAAAACAGACATCAGCAGGAAGAGAAGAAGCAGGCCGCAACGTCGAATACAGAAAAAATATTGTATAACGCCACCCCGAACCCTGATTGGATTCCTGCCATCACACTCCACACACGTTTTCTCATAAACAACTTCTTCTTTTTTTTTCTTTCTTTCTTATGTTATTGCAGCCGACTATGGGAAAGCTGGCAGTGTAAGTGTAATACCATTAGAAACCCAGAGTTTACTAATAGCTGGCATTGGCGAGGTGACGCACCGGGCCTCGGTTGTGCTGTGTCCTCATGAGAACCACTCAAATGTCAGGCTGCTTGGTGAAACTGAGAGGAAAAACAACTGAGCCGGCTTGCAGAAAAGTGTGGGGGCACGAACAGATCTGTGGGGTCTGACCCAGATTTCTGCTTCAGTCAGACACTGACTTTCAGCCACAATTCTCACTGACAGAATACAGACGGCGTGCCACTTGTGTGTCTGTGGTTTGCAACTGAAGGTGTTAAGAATATTGCCCAATGATTTTTTTTGTTGTTGTTTCATATGTTTTTTTTTTTCCCCTGTCTCTGAAGTGCCAACCTTCTCGGGTTGTTTTTTTTCCCCTCTCTTTGAGCTGCCTGGTAGTTAACGTGTGAGAGTTAAAAACAGCACGGCTTTACGGTCAGAATTCCCGCAAGACGAACACGCCTAAGAATGAACATAGAGGCTAAATTGCTGAAAAAGTAGTGTGGATCCCTTAATGAACGACCCATTCTCACCCCGCTCTGTCATTGTGTTTGCTTAACGGCTTTCTCAGACACTTTGTTGGTGTTCCTCAGAGGGTTTTTATTGTTTCCTAATCTGTTTTATATCTCTGCAGCTATTATTTCGCTGTGCTAGGATTGTCTGGACTCCACGTGACTTGAAGTAACGGCAGTATTTACGTTTTTTGCACCTAAAAGAAGGCAATTGACAATAAAATTACCACCAAGAGGCTGTCAATGGGCTTCATCTCCCTCAGCTTAAGTATTAATATTTTAACCTTGTTTTAAGGTATTTATGAGGTGTTTTTCTGTGCCTGAAGATGCTTTCAAGCATTACCTGGCAAGATATTGTTTTTCAGAACTATTAGCACTGTTTTTTTGGAGGGGAGGGTTTAGCATCAGAAGAAGTGAAGACATTTCTAAACATTTTTGAAGGCTTGTACAGTTGTTTCATTTTGGGTCATAGTGAGAATTTCTACTGGTGTTTTGGTTGTGCCCTAATTTGCATTTGTGATTTGTATTTTCCCTTCCACTAATAAGGTTGTGCTCTGTATGTCCTCTGGTAGGACGCATGGAATAATAACAATAATCGTTATTATAACATCGCTCAAAAGTACATGGTACAAGTAAAGACAAGATGTATGTAGTGGCAACATTATCTGCAAAACATCTGAATCTTAAACCTGTGAATGTGTGTGAGCACGCTTGTGTGTGCCAACGTGCCATAGTGACCAAAGATGGCCATTGCATCCATATCCTGAATATCCTGAATATTCAGGAAGATATGTTGAATATCTTCGCTATTTCAGGATCATAGACTGTGTTCTTAGTAAGTCTTTAACAGCAAATTTAATTGCTTTTATTTTTTTTATTTTAGCTGGTTAGCTACAAAGCTATCTGATTTATTACCATGTCCAACCTTTTCTATTCAAAATCTATTAAGAATTGGGTTTTTTCTTAATTCTGGTTGTGCTTTACGTGTTTTGCCCAGCATGTCATCTTTTTTTTTGGCAAATTTTTCCAACTTCTGATCCCAGAACGAAGGAAAGTTTAAGAGTGTTGGGTGATTCCTTCAGCTGTCCCTCCCCCACACGTTTCTATGCAATACCAGAATTGAGGCTGTTTCAAAAACAATTGTCAAAATTAATTTGTTTAAACAATTTCCAAGCAATTTATTTTAATAGATAAGGCTTCTCAGTAAAAAATCTGTAAACAGAAAAAGATATTGGAATACATAATTTTTTTTAAAGTACTTAGGCGACTTAATTATTGACATTTTTAAGTAGTTAAAAAGTTGTTCTATGCTTAAGACATAAAATAATAAACTTTTTAACTATTCTGACAAAATAGCATGCAGCTAAACCTTTTCCTTGACATCTACTGCTGCCTCAGTGCTAAGAAGCTACGCTTACTAGCACATTTGAGGTTAGCATTGGCTAATTTAAGCTGGAAACAAATTTAAATTCTGCTCCAAAACAGAAATTTTCAAAAACACAAGTTTTATAGCATTCTGTACCTTTAAGTAAATGGCATATTTTAAAAACCTATAAGAAGCCTCATAAACATATCAGTCATATAATATTCTGCTGGACACCAAACTGTAAAAGCTAATTATGACCAGCACATAGTTAGCTCCTTGCACATAGCTAGAAGCTAACTCCATAGATAGCTATGGAATTAGCTAGGCGTTAACTCCATTAACTAGGAGCACATAGTTAGCTTCTAACTTTATGCTAGGAGCTAACTATGTGCTGGACATAGTTAGCTGTTACCATTTGGTGTCCAGCAGAATATTATATGACTGATGACTGAGCTGATCTGTTAAGCAGGAAGTTCAGATGTCCTGACTAATTATCAACTATCAGCTTTTTTAAGATTTCAGGTATTAGCCTAGTGTTTAAAAAACTAAATTGGACAACAAGCTCTTGAAAACTAGCACTAAATTTAGACATTATTTGTTATTTGCTTGTTGAATTAAAATCAAAATAGCAATAAAAAATTAACTGGATAAAATTATGCACTTTTCTTAACAGAGGTAGGAACAGTTACTTAAACATTTCAAATAAAAGCAATTTGATTAGGTTTTTGATTCACCTTATAATAAACTGAAAATAGTTCACAGTGAAAGTTTTACAATGAAAGTAGCACATCAGCCCATGCATTGTGTAGTATATTACTAGCGAGGAGAGCACACCCCTCCTCTTCAGTGAGTTTATGAACTTACACCTACAGTACCGAACATGAAACCATCCATTAGTAAAAGCAGGTTTTTACAGTGTATATGTAAATCTACCTGGCTTTGGTTGAGCTTTCCAAGAAGTAAAAACAGGCTGAACCAAGTTAATTATATCAGGGGAAAAAACTTTCAAATATTCAATATGTTCTTTTTTTGCTGTGTTTGATGTAAAATCTCACACGACAGCACTGAAAAATGACATGTTGTCTTCTGTCTGTCTGTTATCTGTTTTCACACAACTTTCAGTGGCCTTGCAAATGCACACTTTGCAATGACTGAGCGTGAAATGCGAGACGAGGGGGGAAATGAAGTTCCGTTCCGCTTATGGATGGGTGATGCACACTACAGGAAATAACAGATAACACTGTCACCTCCAAAAAATTTCATATTCTAAATGGCATAGAATAGATTTCAACACAGGCCGGAAGGTCTTTAAGACCCAAGTGTGATTATATTCGGGATCATTTCTTTCTTCTTCTTCAGTTTGTTTGGTGGCTCGCTGGTGTGACTTTAATTCTCAGCAATGTTTCTGATGCAAACCATACATTCACGCTCAACAGTTTGTGCTTTTTCACCTACTGCCGCGGTTAGGGCTTTAAAGCTGGTAAATCAACAGCTGAGTTCGCAGTGGTCTTTTTTTTGTTTTTTTTTTTCTTCTGGCTGGCACAGAGTCGACGAGCTGGGTTAAAACTGTCGTGTCCTGCGAAATGAAAAACAGACCCTGTAGAGGCCTGAGTGTGGCTCCAATTTGGTAATTAGTCATTTTCTGCAGCTGAACACAGTCAGTAATTATGTGTTTTGCACAACAACAGAACGCTGCTTTTTAAAGAAAAACTTGATACGCATATCCAGATGGTCTCCGTTAAGAGTTTAGACATGTAGGCTTGTGGTGATGCCAACCGGCCTGAAGGTGAAAACCCTTGTATTTTTGATGGTAATGTAATCTGGCTGCAGGGGCTGAATCACTAGCTCTGAGCTAAACAGAAACCCACCGACCCTGGTGCACATTTGATGTGTAGGCTGGTTCTCACGGTTGGAAACGGTGCTTCACATGAAGCACCATATGTCCTTTAAAGTGAGCATTTAATCTAGTCACTGATAAGGACATGCATCAGCCCCTGGCTTTTGTTAAACTGTCTTTAAAACAGCAATAAAGTCTCTTTAATTTACCTGTAATTGGCCAGCTAGTCTTGACGTGTCTCAGGTATTACTTTGATCCTCCTGGAGTCATTTAGAGAAACTGCCTTTGAAAGTATTCATCCCTGTTGAACCTTTTCATGTTTGTCAGGTTATTAGGACAGCGCTAACTTATTAGACCGGGATTTGGAATACAAACAAGCAAGAGTCTTGATACAAATTCTCGACTGGATTTAGGTCTAGATCATCCTAACGCATTGCTTTATATTTAAGGTTGTGGTCCTTATGTCCTGCTAATAACGTAAGGCAGAGCAGCAATATATTCATAGCACGTTTTCAGCAACAAGGCAATTCAACATGCTCTGTATAATAAGAAGAAAGATAAATAAGACAACAAACAAGCAAAAACAACAAAAACAAACTACATTGCAATGGCAAAGTGAAAGATGTTCCAGTTGTTATTCGCCAACTCGGTGTTTCAGCATTTTAGTGGAGCTTAGAGCAACTACAAGCTGCTTCTCCATGTTTGGTTCTGACTGGCGATGCAGAGCAGGCCAGAACCAGGAGACCTGAGAGGCCTGGAAGGTTGACAGCAGATCTTTAATGTACTTTGCTGCTAAGCAGTTCAGTGATTTTTTTGATTTGAGTTTGTAATTTAATGCGAGGGTGAAAGACTGGATCTGTAGTAACTCAAGCTGTGTGTTGACTCTAAATTGTACAACTTTAGGCCCAAGTTAATTACTTCAGTTTTCTTCCAGGACTGTCTAGTATTTATTGTCTGTCCGTCTATTGATTTCCTGCCCCCTTTTTTTTTTTGCCTCATTCATGAACAATAACCTGAGATACTCCAGGACCTCATTCCCGACCCAGAGAAGGTACTCTACCCTTTTCAGCTCAAGGCCATGGTGTCGGATTTGGACGGCCTGGCTGCTTCACACTTGGCTGCAAACTGTTCCAGTGCAAGCAGGAGATCAGGGTCCACAGAACCACAGCATCTACAAAAAAAAAACAAAACCAGAGAACATATCCCAAGGGAACCAAACTGGAGTCTCAACACTTTGGCTGCTCTGATAAATTCTGTCCTTAAAGATTCGGAACAAAATCGATGTCAAAGGGCAACCATGGCGGAGTCCAACTCTCACCAGAAATGGGTCTGGCTTACCGCTGGCAATGTGGACCAAGCTCTGGCACGGATCAAGTTTGGTTTATTCTCCAAATTTCAACCTGACAGAATTATTTATGTGCCACTTCATAGGTGCTTTTAAAGTTGTTTCTCTATTCACTCCTGTAAAGAATTGTCTGCCTTCACAGGGCGTCCCGACCCAGAGGCCACAATCAGTCTGTTTTCAAGCCCACTGAATACAGACGGGTGGGAAACAAGCAGGGGGAGTTTTAGGAGGATAAGAGTCAGAGGAAATGGGGGGGAAAGTTTTGAAAAAGTGGGAGTAGGAAAACATAAATTCCAAAGAAAGTTTGTACGACATGTTGTTCGTATCACCAGTTGTGCTCAGTTTGTTTTTTGGGCTGTCAGCTCAGAAAGTTACAACGAGCTACGCTTTCATCCTCGGAAAGCTTACGTCGAAACCTTCTCTGCCCGGCTTATCGCTTACGATGCCTCACGTGATTCCAGATGGAAAACAGTGACAAGATCAGTGTGTTCTGTCACTGTGAGGAGAGCCAGCGCAGGCGCTCCCGTCAGCTCTGTCGTCTCTACTTCAGGAGAAATGCAGGCCTTCTGTCGGGGGTTGCAGAGACTCCAGCGCCGTGCTCTCGAGAACATCTCTAACTGGACCTAAAGGCAGCTGGGTGGGTGAGTGGGTTGTGAGTAACCTCCTTCACTCGTGGTTGCGCTTGGGAAGGAGGTCACAGACCCACCCACCCTGTGGGGAGCCCAGCCTGACACGGACGAGGGGGAAATAACAGGGTGAGCCAGTCTGAGGGAGTCCTATACAGCCAGCCTCTAATCAAAGTTACCTCACTCACATATGGGCAAAATAGGAGGGTACTGTAAAGGATTCATACAATGAAGACGTGGTGCGTCTTCAAACCTTCAAAGCCAGTTTTTCTGTGACATTTTAACCCCCATGTATCCATACTTTGTCTACAATCACAAATTTCAATGTATTTCACTGGGATTTTATACTTTGATGCCCCGAAAGCAGTAAACTGTCCAGGCGATCTGTGAAGTGCCTCAGAGGACATTAGAGAACAAACAGCATCATGGAGACTAAAGGCCCCCACATAGTTCATCCAAAGTATCAAAATCGCTTCTCATTGCCGTAGACGTGTGGTAAAAATTGCATCGTTTTGTCCACAGCGTGATTCTGCCTGTCGAACTCGATTCCAGACTCGGGTTGAGCTTTCTGTGAAGTGTTGTGTGATTGGTCAGAAGTTTGTGGCTGTGTTTTATGCGGAAATCTGCTCAAACATCAGTGTTGGTATTTCTCTTTAACTATCAGGTTTTGTATCTGCAGAAGACATGGATACTTTTGTTATTTTGGGAGATTATCGGCGAACGCCCGATTATTACATGTGAAGCCGACCTTGTCGATAAAGGTCTAAAAATCAGCCTCTGTCCTCTTTTGCTGTGCCATGAGAGAGGTTTGACTGACAGACCGGCCCACCAGGTCATGTCTGGATGTTTGCAGTTAACAATATTCACCTCACTGTTACCATCTCAGCAACTTTCTTTCTAGGTTTAGCAACATTTCAGTCAAAATAATTGTGTTCGGCCAAAATCTGAATTGACAGGTTGGTTTTTTTTAAAGATCGGTAATTGCCAGATTGGCAGAAAACTGCAATCAGTGCACCCCTACTTTTGAGGAGTGTTTATGTGACGCGGTAAGAAATTATGTGCATTTGTACGGTTCTTTACTAAATAACTACTACAATCATAAGACTGGAAAAGGGTTAAGAGCTCCCGGATGGAAATTGTAGCATCGTCGTTCATGGAGAAGTGTGGCGTAGCTCCGTGACCGTTTCCTAAAAACAAAATGGAGGACGCAGGGAGGGAGAGCGACCTCACGTAGGTAGTGGCGTGACGTACACTGAAGCAGAAGCGGCGTCCCACAGGTCCACAGATGGTCTGTGCCGCTGTGTGACAGGTGTGTGCGAATACGAACGGTTTTCAACCATGTGACTGCGCCTCAGCTTAAGGAGCACATCAGACGGGTCATGGAGAAAGTTCACGAAATGTTTAAACCAGAGTTAGGTTAAAGTAATAACACAAGCTTTGAATGTCGCACGTAGATCTTTTCAAAATGAAGAGAGTTTGACACGACTGCCAAGCTGCCCAGACGTGGCAACAATTAGCCGTATTCGCCTGAGATCTTGCCTTCATGGAATTTCTTGACGAAAACAATTTCTGTTCACTGATATTTTTTACTGTTTTATTGAGCTTAAGCTATGTTGTCATGACAAAATTAATAGCAACATAGTCTGAAATACCTTCAATTGTAATTGCGGACAATTACAATTGTCAGCAGCGTTTGACAATGCATCGACTTTAGGAGGTGGATCTAAAAATGTCACTTTTTTTTTCTTCTTTGAAATACCACAAAGGTTTCCTTCCACTTGACATTTCTGGGCTACTCTCTGGTGGTCTGTCACCTAATGTCACAATTAAATGTAGTAAGGTTTGTGGCTGGAACTTGAGAAAATGTGAAAATGTTCAAGGGATGTGAGTATTTTCTTTGCAAGGGTGTGTACACAAATGCAGACACAGGATAATGTTAAAATACTGCATGTTCATCTACACCTTAGGTTATAGAAAACCATGCAAAGTTTCAGAGGACAGAATATAAGAAGTTGTTCATCAAAGGAAACAAATTGAGTAAGAAAACGTAGCATAGAAAATCCCTGTGACCGATGCAAAGTGGATTTGATCAACTGAAATAATCGTAAATAATTTAGCAACGTTAACAAGAAAGTATTTCCTGAATTTAGTTTTTTTTTCTTTTTTTTTCTGTGCTTTAGCATGGCTTGATGCTTACCACGAATGTAAACACACGATGTTGGAAACCTCCTGAACTAAATCTGGATTATTTCACCTTGCTCAGAGAAAATGTTTTACTGTTTCACTGACGACAAGTGTGATTTATGGCCACTCAGACATCAAGTACATTTGTTTTATTTGAACTTAGAGTCTGTTTTACGTCCGATACATGTGACTCCTTTCATCAAGTCACGCAGTGAGAAAGATGGAGGGTAAAGACAAAAAAAACACAAAAGAAAGAATTCAGTTGAAAGGATGTCGATCTCACAAAGCTGGTGCAACATGTGAGGGATTTTGGCGTCGTGTGATTGAGGCTTTGCTGCCAAGCGCAGAAAAAGGGCAGGAGGCTGAACGCTCACATTGTGTCGACCCTTTGTGTGAGTGCTGCTGCGGTGCGCACGTTTTAAAAAAAGAAAGTCTTAGCGCTGTCAAGTTAGCTTTGTTTGAGCCGCGGCGGCGTAAACCTGGTTTCCACATGGCCCGGCTTAGAGCTGCGTGGCTTAAAATAAAACAAAAAAACATCACCATTCTCTTACATGCAGAGTTACAGCAGCTCAGGTTCTGTCTGGCAACTTTATGGTCACCATTTGGTCCGATGTCGGCAATAAAAACACAGCCACATTAGGATGATGACAGCTTTTAAGCCTGATATGATCAGAGCAGAGCAGAGCGAGGCCCCAGACTGGCAGCATGAATTCTCCAATAAATCAAAGGAAATATTTATGGGTGACAGGGATCCAGATCTGTCCACTTAATGTCTTCATTGTCCAGAAGTATGCGAGGCAGTACCCAGTCCTCTTTTTAAAGCGGATGAAGGGTCAACCAAGGAGCAAAAACGTCACATAAAACTGCTGGTCATGCTAAAGTACACTCCTACTTATAAAAGCTTCTTATTGGAGCATTAATTTGTTGTTTGAATCCACGTAATTCCTGCTGGTGCCGCTGCAGGACTGCAGCTTCTGGTAGGATAGCAGAAGCTTCAGTGAAGTGGTTTATTTTGACGAGTAACTGCGTGTAGCTGAGCTCAGCTAAGCTGTACTTTACAACCAAGTGGTTAGCAGTTTAACTAAATTCCTTTCTTTTTGAAAATCTTTTTCCGTAATTTCATACACCATCACTGCATTTGGTCTTTAAATAGCCAAGATGCCTGTCGATGCATATTTGATACATACCAGGAATATCAATGTAAGCACTTTGCTGCTTTCTTGAGGTGACGGTGTTAATGAGATTGCGGTTGTGACTCTCACAGTTAGATACTGTAATGATCGGCCTGAATGGCTTGCACAGAAGGTAATGTTGTAAATCAATATCAACGTCTTGCTGAGCATGACACATTCTACACATCTGACATTGAAGAATATATCTAGTTTAGGCAGTTTTGCCTAAATGTATCCAATTTAGGCAGTTATGTGACAAATTTGTGACTTTAGGCAAATTTGTGCCTAAAGTCACAAATTTGCATCATACCTAAACTTATTTCTATGTATCTATCCATCCATGTGTTGTATTCAGACCAACAAGCATTACTTGATTTTTTTTATATATACATTCCTGTAGTAGGGGTCGACTTTGATGGCTCCACAGGTGTGTGTTGAACATGCACCCAAAATGAAAAAGGATTACTGTGACCCAGTTTATATCGGCCCCTAAAGCCATTTGACTACTTTGCCTGCTGCAGGACAAAACGTATGTGATGCATTTGAAATGTGGCTTGAATAAGCTGCTCAATCAAAGTCTGGAGGCTCTTGATCAGCTCTAGAGTGTCCCAAAGAATCATCATCATGCAGAGTAAAATCCTTACCATATGTTGTGGTTGAAGAAACTAGAATCCAAGAGAGACAGAGAAAGTTCTCCGTCTGTGATGTCTGCGACATATAGAAGTTGCTTTTGTCCAACAAGAAAGTTAAATCATTCCAGGATGCTTTATATAAACATACCAAGAGAGAATAGTTTGGAATGCGAGGTGTATATCGCTTTTTAGAGATTAGTGTTATAGTTTGAGACATATTTTTGCTGAAGAGTTTACTTGGGCTAACTAATCAAATTGAGCAACTGGACAGGAAATCAGAGAAACTATGGAGGTAAAATGTCCACCTCTAATTTTCAGTTGATGTGGTTCTGAATTTCTGTCAGCCTGTGCTGCAAGTGTTTCACAATGAACATGGCACGACTCTATTGGGCAAATGGCAAAGAGCAAACAGTTGTTGAAAGAAAGGTGTAGGTGTAGCTAAAGTTCACAAAAGGTCTTAAAACATGACATGCAATCGCTGTGGGGGAAAAAAAAACACCCAAAGATTTCCGAGACTGTTCAAAGCCAACAAAATAAAAGTCACAAGTATACAACATCTTTACTTCAGCCAAAAAGTCAAGCCAATCCCAGCAACGACCTTATCGCTAAAGCAACAAATTCCTTTCACTTCATCACAACTTAAAAAACAAAAGTGTAAAAAAAAAACTCAAGGGACAAACGTTTTCCCCTTCCAGTCCTGTTTTTCTTGGCCCTCAGCTCGCTGGAGAAGCTTGGAAACCGAAGATGCTCAGTGATCCCCTCTCCATAACTGGCATATCTTTGAGCCTTATGAGAGCCCTGTTCACCATTTTCCCACACACACACACACACCCACCCCCACACACACATACACACAGAAAACGAAACGCATTCCATTTGTGACACATCCAGCCGCATAGTCATAAATTATTTACTGTTGTAAACATGACTGAGTCAACGTGTCCACTTGCCTGGGCCTGTTCGGTTTTTGTCTGAATTGTCTTTTTGTGGTCGCTGTGAGCTATGATGATGTTGAGCCCCAACCACCTGAAATACTAAGTGCATATTGTTTTTTTTGTTTGTTCTTTTGTTTTATAGGTGTGACTGTGGCTCAGTGGGAAGAGTCCTCATCTTATGGCAGGGGTTAGAACGCAGTATGTAAGGGCTTGCGCCCGTGGAGGTGGTGAACATGGATCTAGAGTTAAAGTACTTGGACGGATCAGTTTGATTGAAAAAGCTCTTCATACATGCAGTTCACTGCCAGTCAGGTTGTGATTGCGCTTTGCGTTAATGCTTACAGGCTTGCAAATTCATTTGCATCCCTTTAAACTTTTTTGGATTTTGCTACGTTACGTCCACAAAGTTCAATGTATTCAGACCAAATTTCACGTAATAGACAAGTGGAAAGGAAATGAAATTTTTCACTTGATCCTTGTTGTACGTTCCTGTCTGCTTGTGCAGCACCTTATGACTGTTTTCATAGTGAAATGAACTAAATAAAAGCGATATTAGGCGACCAACTGAGTTTTACGACATCCGTCATGGCGGAGTGGACCTCTTTCTGAATCGCATGATGCCACATGCAACGAGTCAATATAAATAAACCAAATTGAATTGGTTCGTTCAGGCAGCTGTTAGCTTCCAAACACACACAACGTCCAAAGAAGAATTTGTAAAATGTTCTTTTCCAATTATGCGCTACTTTGTGTTGGTTCCTCACATGAAATCCCAGCGTAAAAAAAAAAAAAAAAAAAAAAAAAAAAAAAGATAAAAAATCTAGTTTGTGTTTGCAAAGTGTCAAAAGGTGAAAAAAAATGTTGACCTGGTCTTTCTGTCAGCGGTCGGTCATGGCAAGGAAGCAGCTGTCAACGTACTGTACGTGTCCTCGACTGATGATCTGCTGTAACATACAAAACAAAAAACACGCACACACACTTCAAGTGATTTATTAGCGGAAACCGCCAGGGAGGGCTGAGGTGTAAGTTCACATTTTACAGGCGATCACACTCTCCCACTGAATCAGCAGAATCTGTCGTGGCGGTGCATATTTACAGGCATTGAATAAACTGATCTACATGTAGTGATTTCTTTCAACTTTAGCGAGCTTGACCACGTGGTGAAGATTCTTCCACGAAAGACACTTCGTTGGTGTGCGTAACTTTAGGAAATTATTCAAACCCGCCATGGAGATGCATGAAACACATCAACCAATGACAATCTGTTGTTATTTTACCTTCTGTGTTTCCACTGACTCTACCAGAATCGTGTGTGTTTGGGACGCTGGCAGAGAAAAAAAAAAGAAAACCCACACAAGAGAAGTCCAAACTATTACATGTCTCATTCCAACCCATCCACACCTGTGCTCCTGCTGTCCAGGGATGTCAGAAAGGTCACAGGCGTAGAAAACATGTGAAGGCTAAAAAAAAAAAAAAAAAAGGAACAGCAGGTGGGTTTGCAGTAAAGGAATGCAAGCGTCAGCGCCGAACCTGCCGGGTGGGAATCGGTCCTGGAATGTCCCGGCTTTACAACTATAGCTGATTAGCTCAAGTTTGTTTTTGGTTGATGTTTTTTTTTTTTTAGTTATTATTACAACTAAAAGCTTGTCAGCGTCCAAACAAACAAGAAGGAAATTCAGTCAGTTAGAAACTGTGTCATTTGTTTTTGGAATGACGGGAAGAAATTCTGGTTCATTTAAACGATAGCGCAGTGTTTTGAAAGGAAATTAAAAGCCAGAACACTATTATTTTCTGTCCCAAATAAAATATTTCACATTAATTATATACATGATTAAATCAGGTGATGACAAAATTTTTCTCTGAGATTTGTTGAGAGCGTAAACTATGAAAACTAATCATTTCTATTAAATTAAATAAAATTGAATAAAATTAAATTAAATTAAATTAAATTAAATTCATGTACAAGTGTACACAGCCCGTGTCTCTTTGTTGGAGGGATCGTGGCCCCGGTCCTGAAGCACACCGGGTCATTAAATGTAGCACTCTAACCACTAAATGCACACCTCAGCCCCCCCAGGGGGCCTGACCCCGGGGCGTTTGAGGACCAGTTGCTTTGTAGGGCCCCTCTTCTTCTAAAGACCAGCAGGATAAGTGCTTCTGATCCAACCACTTGCTTCAGATGTCGGGGAGTAATTTACTGCGGTCCTTTAATGCCACACCAGCAGCTCTGACAAATGTTAAACTTCTCTATTTAAAGGGGGAACACACATACATTCCTCGCTTAAAGGGGCGGCTCCAGATGTATGAAATGAGGCTCCTTTGAAAGGTTAAAAGCAGTTAATATGGAGCTCTGTTGGTGTCTCTATTTAGGCACTGTGCTGGACAATTTTAAGATGGTTTTTTTTCCCCTCTATTTTTGATTAGAAGAAACAAAAAATGTCCATCTTCACCGATTCCAATTAAAAACCCAGTAATACAAAAGTCTATGCTCCGCTGTTGAACCCTTGAACCTTCATCATGTTTGCATTTGAAGGTTACTTACACAGGAGCCGGTGATTATTTACGCAGGAAACGGAGGTTGGAGGTTGTGCACCACCAGTGATCTTCCTGTGCCAAACATGTGCTGAGAGCTAAAAAAAAAGGGAAGCATTTCCAGCTAGAGAAATTCATAGAAAACTACAGCGCAAATGAATATTTTATAGATTTTTACACTGATAGTTTTCTCTTCATAACATTTCACTTAGAATGTTATGACTGATGGTAAAATCACAGACTCGTGTTTTTCTGCGACTTTTTGTTGACTCGAAAGTGGACCGTGATTTTCAAAAAGCTAAAACTCAAGACTTACAAAAATGACATAAAAAAAATAAAAAAATAAAACAAATTATTCAAAAATAAATAAATAAAACAAAAAAGTAGCCACCGGAGTCTTTTGGGGGGTCACTGTAGTAAGGATATGATAGATTTTTATATCTGTAAAAAAAAAACGGACAAAGAAAACTTAATTTGTAGTTCCAAACATTTTAAGATTTTTTTTTCATAGTTTTTGACTCTCCCGTGACATCCTCTCGATACAATTATATTCCCTTTCAACTGATCCAAAGTGCTGCACCAAATGTCCTACTCATTAAAAAAAATATATATCTATCCTATTTCAGGTTCCCTTCATTGCCTCCCTGTTAAATCTCACATATTAAGGCCTTAATAATCAGGCTCCATCATGCGTCAGAGATCTGATTGGTCCATATGTTGCTTTGCTCTCAGACTGCAGGTTTACTGCTGGTTCCTAGATTTACTTTAAGCTCCCAGTTTTAGTCTGAAGCCAGACACCCCGTCTACTTTTAAGTCTGGGCTTAGAACGTTCTTGTTTGATCAAGCTTATAGTAGATTATCTCTGTAGTAATCCTGTTTTTAGGCTTGGACTGCTGGAATCAGCTACTTTCTCCTACTACTCTCCATTATCCATTTGTACAATTTACTCTTCTGCTCTGTTCCTCTTTTTTTGTCTTCATAGATGTTAGATCTGAGCCCGTGTTTTCTTCCACTGAACATCAGCTGCCTTCTGTAGATTAACACTTAAAGACGCAGTATGTAACTTTTATCAAAAAATATATATTTTACATATCTGTTGAAACTGTCATGTTGTGACAGTAAGGAATTAGACAGATAATCTGGGAAAAGAATGAGGTCATTTGACTCCTTCCATGCTATTTAGAAACAACCAATCAGAGCCAGGAGGCGGAGCTTACCTCTGTCAATCATGCCCATTTGCATGGCGCTCATACTAGAGCGTGTCGGGAATGCTAAGGCTAGTTAGCTTGACCACCGATGGTGCAGATGAATAACTTTTCTGTAACGGTCAGTTGTTTCTCCATCAGTAACATGTTTAGCAGTGCGTTAATGAGGTTGATTAACAGCGCTAAGACCCTCCTCCAGGCTCTGATTGGTCGATTTTGGTTGTTTCTTCAGATGGCAATAGCATCACTGAGAGGAGGTAAAGGGGGTTACATTTTTCACAGATTATCTATCTCATAACATACCGTCACGACATGGTTATAGTTTTTACAAATATGTAAGAAAAAGTGTTATTTTCTTCTTTTTAAGAAAAATTCCATATCGCAGTTTTTTTTTACCCCTCCAGGGGGTATTTTTGTGGGCTCTAGTGTCCCTTATATGATAGTGGGCTGACAGGAAACGGGGAAGGAAGACATGCGGCAAATGTTGTCGGGTCCGGGAGTCGAACCCGCGACGGCCACGTCGAGGACTCAAGACCTCCAAATACGGGTCGCGCTAACCGCTACGCCACCACGGCATGCCCCACATGTCGCAGTTTTACCTCTTGATTGCTGTGTTTCATTTAGTCTCTCTCCTAAACAAAACAACCCCTAATGAATTTAGAAAATTTTTGATTTTGAAACTAACTCAAATCTTATTTGTTTAGTTGTGTTTCTCTTCTAGATGAAACCACTAAGGGAGCTACTGCTGTCTTTAATAGCTGCTGAACCTTTTTCCAACATTTTCTCCACATTTTCTCAGTACGAGGAATTGCTGCAAAGTTAATAAATGAAATCTGATGGGTTTCCTTTTACATAAAACTTTTTTAACAATTTGTACAACAAACCAAACTTGGTTGAATTGTTCAGTAGCTCGGGTCAAACTGGAATATATACACCATTCAGTGTGAGTGAATGTTATCTCAAGGCACTTTGGGTGATGACATGACTTAGGAATTTCTAGTGACTGTCTCCTCCTCATACCTCCATCACCTGTGTAAGTAAATAACCATCCAATGCAAATATTGATAATTGGTTTACAGGAGAGAGTAAAACGGCATTCCCACAAATCAGTCAGAGGTTTTTGAGACTGGAGTCATTGAAAGATGGGAGAAGTCGAGAGCTGTCTGACAGTTTATAAAATTTTAAGCGCGCTGAACCTTAAAAAAAAATCTTGAACTATCTCCTTAATGTGTGATTTTAGGGTTTTTTTTACTTGTGTGAGCGCTTAGAGAGATGACAACATTCAGGAAAAATCTACTTTTCTTCTCTTAGTTTGAGCCTTTTAGAAAATCGCCCACATTGGCGAACTGCACAAGCTCAACCTCTCCAATTTATTATTATCTACGTAAATCATGATGCGGTTTCTGGAGTTACCAAACCTGCACGACCCGACTCCGGTGACCTCTAAGACCTCTCACTTCTAGACTTTGGAAGGCCTTGCAAAAATATAACCAGGAGTGTAACATGTCAACACACTCTTCTGCAGGTAAAGCCTTTGAGATTTTTCTGTGACATGCTTTCTGACACAAGCTGCAACCTGCCATCAAAGCAATCTCAGTCGCAACGATAACGGTATAGATTACCAAGACGGTGGGGGGGGGGGGGAGAGAAAACAGGAAGTGAAAAACGTTTGACTGCAGCTTTTATGTGTCGTTGTGCGCGTTTATTGTTTTTCCATCTTCCTAAAGGGGTCGTGCAGCCGTGCTCGCATGCAGCGGGGGGGGCAAACACGCAAACTTACCCCTGTGAGATTCTGTTCTGCGTTACCTCCATCCTCAGGTCGTCTATCACAACACTGCAGGAACTAACCGCTGCTGTCAGGGCCAATCAGAAAAAATAAAATAAAAAAATTGGAAATATTGGTGCTGTTGCTCCACAGGCATTTGGCTCCAAGTGGGGACTTTCGGAGTCAATGCATAAAAATGTTAACTGAGGTCAGAATGCGGCTGGTGAAGTCTGGAGCTATGAGCGTAATTTAATAATGTGTTTTTGTGTTTTAGTTAAAAAGCACTGTGATTGAATGGAAAGAGGTGTGTAAATGATTAATTTGTATAATAGTTGATCTGGAGTCTGTGTGAAACTGTTGCAGAGCGTTTGGAAGTGCATGGAAAAGTCAAAAGGGGTTCAATACTGCCCTCTGCTGTACAACGAGAAGATGTTCATTGATTCATTTTTAGGAAATCAGACCAGTGTTTCTCAACAACTGTTTCTACCTTTTTTTCTACAAGGTAGAAAGAAAAAAGTAAACAAAACATAACGTGGTCTAAAAAAAGAAACTTATCTGTGCCTCTTTGAACTTTAAATCTTTGCTAATAATCGTTTTACATCTGTTAAAATCCATCATACGCCCAGACAAACAGGCACACACTCACACTTAAGAAGAATTCAGAGATAAATCAACCCGACAGGCATGTTTTTGGACTGTGGGAGGAAGCCAGAGTACCTGGAGAGAACCTACTCATGCACAGGGAAAATCAAACCCCGGACCTTCTTGCTGCAAGGCAACAATGCTACAACTGTGCAGCCGTGGCTAGCTGTAGCTATCAAAAGAATCTCACAATTACTGACCAGCTTCTCTTTTTTTTTTTGGACTGAAATGCCTAAAAAAAGAACTTCTATTCGGACTGTAGACGCACATTTACGCCACCAGATGGCGCCACATATAAGTAAATAAAACCGCCACTGGCCTATGATTGATTACGCGTCAGTTTTTCCTCCTCCCTTTTTGGTTTGTGTGTTGTTGTTTTTTTTTGTGTGTGTGTGTGTGTGTTGTTTTTTTTTTTAACTGACCCACACAACAACAAGACGAGCGAAGAAACCCCGTTGTTTCTGGGCTTTTACGGCGGCGTCGAGATGTAGAGGAGACGCGCAGCATCGCTTTGTTTGTCAGCCTATAAAGACGCCGTGTTAACAAGAACCCTCGGCTCGTGAAATTCACACGTGTCCTTCCCCTCCAAACTCCGTGTTTGTTGCAGACGTGGGTTTGGCTCAGCTCCGTTCCGTGCAGCTGTGATTCACGGCGCCATAAATTGGGTTTAATTTTTAATTTTTTTTTTCTAAATTCTGCCAATGTTTCAACTTGAAATTTTCAATAGAACACCGATGTTGACGGAGCGGGCATCTTCATCCATCTGATAATGGATGATAATAATCATATTATATCTCTCTATATTTTTGGTTCTATCTTTCAATTGGTGTCATGTGGCTTCAGGTTTTCATTGACAGGAAAACATTTCACTGGAGTAGCACGCAAAAGCTCAATCCGGAGTGATCTGAGATCCCCGAGGCCGGATCCATTCCGGCCAAACGATATTATATATTTTTTTTATTACCACAGAAAACAAAACAAACAAGAAAAACCCTCCTGTGACTGATGACTCTCCATACGACTCAGAGCAATAATCTCTAATAATACTCGCTTTTGTAATTTAGGTCATTTGTTTTAGTACAAAACCATGCGCGCGAGCTTGTTTGGGTGTGTGTTTGTGCGTGTGTGTGTGTGTGTGTGTGTGGGTGGCTGTGTGTGTGTGCGGCCCCGCGTTGGTTGGTTTGAGCGTTTCCATATTTTGGCCGATTCATAAAAAGAGAAGAAAAGAACTATAGACCTCGTTCCAAACTGTAATGTTGCGTACCTTTTATGGCTTACAGGAATAACTTAATTTAAGAAAAAAGAAGAAAAGGAAAAAAAAAAAAAAAAACTGGAGGCCGTTTTTCTTCAGTGTGTCACATCGGGAAACACTCAGCAACCAGCTTGGATGCGCAAGACGGGTCGGTTCGTCTGGGAGGGAACGTCTTGTCCCCAGAACCTCGGGATCATCATACCTTTTTTTTTTTTTTTTTTTTTAAGTGTGGGTACTTGACGCTCCTTATTGAATCCATCCAGCGCACGCGGGCCTGTTTCCAATCTCAGGACATGCGTGATGAATTTGGGAAATCATCTGCAGCTCTGCCGGTACCGCACAGCCCACCCAGTCCGGACCCAAGAACCCTCCGGAGCTCCCCGCCCCTCCTCCGGCGTATCAATACGATTATAGAGGCAAGAAATGTGGGGATCCCCAACAAAATCAGCTCCGTCACGAAACACAAACATAAAGAGGGCCTCCAAAAAAGGAAAAAAAATAAATGTTATTTATCCTAATATCACGATCCGGTTTTCAATCAGCCGCTTATTTATAGAAGTAATCTGTCGGGGTTTGCGCTAAAATTGAGAACAAAGGCTGATTCTGCCGCAAAATAAAGAGAAAAGATCAAATATGATCTGTTCCTCTTTTCATACACTCATAAAACAAACTGTTGTAATTTAAAGCACTTTGTTTTATTGGGATACATTTTGATTATTTGCGGAACTTTTAGTTTAACAGCTAAATAAAAACTTAAATTAAATTTCAACCAGCTTGAACAATGTGCACACCCAATCGATCTAATTAAGATCCCCGTTTTGATCTGCACTGAGAACATAATCCTAAAAAGTTATTGTAGCTTTTTTTTTTTTTTTTTAGTGCATTGTATTGTGATTTACTAGATATTAGGAAAGTTTAAAAGCTAACAAATGGGCTACATTTCAACAGATTTTTAAATGAATTTATTCAACTAAAGTAGATGGACAAGATCATTTTACTGATCAGCTTTTAAAAGCAAACAACAAACAAGCATTAATCAAGTGCATCACAGTTTAGTAATGAAATGGCAACACACTGATGTACTATTTTAGAAATAAAAATCTTAAATGTCATGTTGTTACCAGGTAACTGGCAGGTGAGCATGGCAGTAATAGTTTAACAACTGGTTATATTTTGTATATTAAACTACAAAATTTTGTACACTGGGGAATTTTCCTACAGGAAAATAACTATTAGCTAATTACAGGTAATTAGATGATATTATCACAATCAATTATCAAAAATAAAAAAATAAAAATACAGTATCCCTCTTATATTTTACATCTCCGTACTAAATGGCAATAATCTTGGCAACTACGGGATAGAAAATATAACATTTTAATTGAAATCTTACTACTGAGCTGCATTAGAAATTGCTACCAGAATTGGGTTGGTATTAACTGATGTAATACGAATGAAATAGACATAAAACTCTCAAATCTCCACGGCAACCATCATTCGTTGGCCTCAAGTGGCTCAGAGTTAAGAAACGCCACAGCAACCTTCTCAACCTGCATTTGAACTTTTACTGAGACGACGCATTTATTCATAATACGAGCCGTATAAACATATCAGCTTCAACTGATGTTTTTTTTAATGTATTTTTATTATTATTATTATTTTGTTAACCTTACACGACATAAGGGAAGTTTGAGGAATCCCAGCAGGTTTATCTGCTGTTTGAATGACACATGAGGGAAGTCTTTGTTTAAGACAAAACCACAATAGTAAACGAAACGCTCCGCCCTGCTGGAAACTCGCAATTACAGAAAATATATATACAGGCTTTTTAAAGGTTACCTCGCTTACTTTTGAGCGCCGTTGCGAAATGAGAGGTTTTGAGGAGAAATCCCCAAACACCTCGCCAACGTGAGGCTGGGTCTTAACTCCTAATCCCTCCTCGGACGAGCAGGGCTCCTGCATGCAGCCGCACTTCACTCACACACTTCACTCACAATTACATGTTTTCAGATGCTCAACAGCGGATAGGAGTGGAAGGAGTGATTTTGTGCTGCTGTGTGAAAACAACAATTGGTTACCCTGCAGGCTGGAGTCGCAGGATAAAAACACCTTTCACTAGATTTACACAAGACACATCCTCACATATGAAAGGGAGAAAAAGAAATTATATTATGCTCTCTTTATTACCTGACTGCACCCTAATTTCTAAAAAAAAATTTAAAAAAATTGCACATTTACCAAGCATGTTAAAATCTAAATGCTATGTTTAATAATTACTTCTTTTTGTTAATGAAATAAACATTTTAGTTAAAAATGTGGCTAAAGAAGTGGGTTTTAGTTAGCCGTTAGCTATTCTCATTTATTGTGTCCAGCAAAGATCCAGATGGCTGATGTTTTTATAGGTGGAACCAAGAATAATTTTATCAACTCAGTAAAAGTTAAGGACCTCATATACTGTAGGTCCTTCACTCTCTCTCAAACTTGTGGTTGAGAGTATAATCTGTGCATACAGCTCCCATATTTATATTTTTATATTTATATTTATATTTTTACACAATATCTACTATATCTCTTTGCTATAACCCCTTATAGTCCATACATACATAGTCTTGTACATCTGTAAATAAATATTTATATCTCGTAGAGCACTTCTGGATAGATGCAAACTACATCTCGTTGCTTGTACTTGTGACAGTGCAATGACAATAAAGTTGAATTCTATTCTATCCTATTCTAGTGTGTGCTGAAGCGAGAATTTAAGTTTGTTTCTAGCTTTAGCAAAAAGCGCTAATGTGTCTTGCTGAAGTGAAACTTGCTACACTATTGAAACAAATTTTGTAAGATATTAAAAGTAAGCAACTCAAATTTTATTCCAGTGTAGTCATTTGTAAACCGAGTTGCCAATAATTGTTACATTTTAACGATATCAACTGCTTTTTGCAGCAAATATACTTTTGATTAGAATTTAGCTGAAGATGTTGGTTTAGCTAGCCGTTAGCTATTGTCGTTTATCAAGTGTGGCGTCCAGCGGCGAACCACAAGCCCTGTATGTTTACATGGGTTGAATTAAGGATAATTTTATCAACCCAGTAAAAGTTTTGGAACTTTTATAAGACTTTTGGTTGATAAAGGCCCTGCGCTTGAAGCAAGGGTTGAAGTTTGTTTCTAGCTTTAGCAAAAAGCGCTAACACTGAAGCGCTAACACTGAAGTGAACTTGCTTCACTATAAAAAGGAATTTAGCAACAAAAAAAAAAGTCATAAGTAATTAAATTTTACATGAAGCATTGTCTTTTGTGAACCTATAGTTTTTATCAATTGTTCAATTTATATATTTGGTTAGCCGTTAGCTACTCACATTCATTGTATGTTTTGTCCAGCAGAGAGCAGTAAAGCTAATATGTTTATATGGGTCATATAATGAATGAATATACAGTACAGACCAAAAGTTTGGACACAATGAGTTTCCTTTATTTTCATGACTATTGACATTGTAGATTCACACTGAAGGCATCAAAACTATGAATAACACATGTGGAAATATGCACTAAACAAAAAAGTGTAAAACAACTGAAAATAGCCCTTATATTCTAGCTTCTTCAAAGTAGCAACCTTTTGCTGTGATTACTGCTTTGCACACACTCTGCATTTTCTTGATGAGCTTCAAGAGGTAGTCACCTGAAATGGTTTTCACTTCATAGGTGTGCCCTGTCAGGTTAATAAGTGGGATTTCTTGCCTTATAAATAGTCATGAAAATAAAGAAAACCCATTGAATTAGAAAAGTGTGTCCAAACCTTTGGTCTGTACTGTACATTCCCTGTAAACGCTTAGATATGTAATAATTAAATCTATATTTGAGATATTGTCTATGTTTAAGCAGAAATTTAGCTTGTTATCATTTAATTCCGTCATTAGACACACTCTTACTCGTGGTTGTCAAGGAAAAATGCTGACAGCCCCTTTGTTGGAATAGATTATTTTAATGTTACCATTTCAATGACACTGTATAGTCATTAAAATGACTGGTGGTTTAACTTGAAATTCACCTGCTGCCTTGAAAATGCAAGTGAAGGAGGAACATTGTCTCTGCTTAAACTCAGAAATGAAAGAAATTAACTAACACAGCTCACTTTATCTTTCACAAACTAACCTTTGAATTCAAGATCTGAAGCTTTAACTTAAATATGATCAGTTAGTTAACATAAATGGAGCTGGAATATTACATAACAGTTCGAATGGACAAAAATAATTTGTCAGAATTAACTAATTGTCAATAAATATTAAAAATTTGAAACCTGATTCGCCTATCTTCGAGCTACTGAATGTAGATCATTTCCAGGAAAAATTCTCAATTAAACTTTACAAAAATGAAAGCATGGAAATTCTTGCACGGATTTAATTGCTTCAATTCAGTCGGAGGGTTTTATGAGTGTAGAGTTTCCTAATTTCCACGCGTCTCTCCTTTCCGAGTCCGTTTGGCACCGACGCGCTGGTGATGAGACGGGTGAGAGCGCACGGCTGGTACAGACCCGTCTCCTTCTGCGCTTCTTTTCATTGGTCAGAATCCTCTCGCTCGTGACATCACATCCAGCCGACCCGCTGCAAAGCGAGCAGATGATGCTGGACACCTCCAAGGACGCACAGGCGTTTTGCGCTTTACGCACGACCGCTCGCGGAGAGCCTCCCCGCACGTAAAGGTAAAAAAATAAATAAAATAAAATAAATCAGACTTGGATCCCGATGCCTCGGGGTCGGCAGAGTGTGCGTGTTGAGAAGCGGCACTGCGGCCGAGCTCGGATTTGTTCGACACTGGGACTGGAAATGGACCGTGCGTAAGGCTGCGTGCGTTTCAGGAGCGGAGCTGTCACTCAACCCCCCCACCACCACCACCTGTTGCCAGGTGGGTCCTGGCCTTTTTTCACTACTGAACATCTACTATGACATTAGGTCTGGAAGGTCTTGTGGATATGGAGGATATCGTTATCGACGTGGTGGGGGAAGGACTGAAGGACGGCGGAGAGGAGCAGCTCTCGCTTTCAGAGGAGTCTCGGAGCGAGCCGGAGCGCAGCGCGGAGACTTCCAGCAGCCAGACGGAAGACCCGGCGTGTCCTCCTCCTGCTAAAACCAAGTCCCCCGCGTCCGTCAAGCCTCCATACTCGTACATCGCGCTGATAACCATGGCCATACTGCAGAGCCCGAAGAAACGCCTCACGCTCAGCGAGATATGCGACTTCATCAGCCACCGCTTCGTCTACTACCGGGAGAAATTCCCGGCCTGGCAGAACTCTATCCGACACAACCTGTCGCTGAACGATTGCTTCGTCAAGATGCCCAGAGAGCCCGGGAACCCGGGCAAAGGGAACTACTGGACGCTGGACCCCAACTCCTCCGACATGTTTGAGAACGGGAGCTTCCTGCGGCGGAGGAAGCGCTTCAAGCGGCAGCATTTTCGCTTCGACCCGCTGAAGGAGCAGCACCTGGAGCCGAGCGGGCTGCACTGCTTTACGCACGGCGCGTACGGCCTCGGCGCGGCGGCGCTGCAGCTGCCCGGTCTGGAGATCTACCCCTTCCTGCACCACCATCACACTCCGTCTCCGTGCGGCCCCGCCGCCATCCCACCTGTCAGCAGCATCCTGCCGGCTCTGTCCACCTTCTTCTCTCGCAGCGCCCTCACGGCCAAGGCCTTCCTGCAGTCGCAGCCGGGACTGGACGCCTTCTCCCCGGCGCAGTGCGCCGCGTATTCCCCTCCTCTGACCTCCGGCGCTCACTACGCGGCCCCCGGCCTCTTCCGCCCGGCAGCCTCCCCGCAGCTCCTCGGTTTGCACCAGGAGTACCAGAAACTACAGACTCAGCGGAGCGGCGCAGATCTAGCCAAACACATCAACGCTAATAACGAATAACCGCACCAAAACCAGACTTTGACCATGTGTTTTCTCAGGTAACAGAGACTTAAAAAACAAAACAAAACAACAACAACAACAAAAATCAATATCACAATTGTTGCCGCGCGAAATGGATGAAACTCCTCCTGCTTTACGGCAAATCTGTCAGCAGGCGCTCTCTTTTTGTATTTTTGATCATGACTTATCATCGTTTGTTTTAATATTTAAATGGTAAATTTCCTCAACTTTTTTCTCTGGAAAAATAAAAGCTGGAGATTTAAACCTCGACTTAACTCGTATTTATGTTCATATATATATTTATATATATATTTTAATCTGAGGTTCTTTTTGAAACAAAATATTTCCTTCTACCATTTTTTAATTGTAGTAACATCTTTTGTAATTGTTTTTTTTTTTTATAAAATCAAAGTAATCTAATAATAATAAAAATGATGATGATAATGAAAATAATAGTCAAACACTTTGGTGAGGTGCTGAAGAGGTTTTGAAACTGTACAAATAAAATAAAAATAATAATAGAAGAAAAATATAATAATAGGACTGGTCATGACAGGCCTTAAAAGTGTTTTAAAGAAATGTTTTTTAAAAAAAAGGTAAAGAAATGCTGTCAAAGCATTAGAATCAGAAATATGTTTAGTCAGGTGTTCATAACATGACAGTAAACAATTTAAAAATATACAGATGAAATAATATGTTAGCAATTTTTGCAGGAAGACCCGTCGCTCCTGCCTGTAGCCGATTCAGGCCATGAGCTCAATCAGGCTCTGAATAAAAGACAAGATAACTTTTATTAATTCAATGTAGAAAAGTCTCTGAAAATTTGTAGCTAGGTCAGTTCTTCAAAATTTTCAGTTCGAAAAATTAAGTTTGTCCAAAACTGTCTTCATATACAACACTGATAACAGAGACAGTAAAATACAAACAAAATGCTTACAAAACAACGATGCGAAATTTTCTTTTTGTGTTCAACGTGATTTATTTTCCACCGCCGTGGACAAAGACACCTGCAAATTGTTGTGTCTCATGTTATGGACACACACACACACACACACACCTACACACACATATATAGTCGTGCTGGAAAATCTCTGCTTTTTGCTCCTTTCTTGCCAAAATTCTAATTAAAAAGGGTCATTTTTAAAGGAATATTTCACAAATGCCTATAAATGTGAATGACAATAATGTTAGACATGTTGTGGAAAGATTAGTTTTTGTTTTGAAGCAAGAATAAATTCTAAATATATAAACAATAAATTTAGATTGTTTATATATTGGGTTTGGTTGTATTGGAAAACTTTCATTATTATTATTATTATTATTATATTAGTTGTTAGAATTATCATTATACGTCCTGTTACAAGCTTCTTGTTTTTCTTTAATTTGTGAAACAATCCAAAGAGGATGAATAGAAAACTCACATCCCGACCCGTTAAACCTCCTGAGTTTTCAGACTGAGTTAAATCACGACTCAGTCTTCCGTTCATTTCTCCACCTGGCTCGTTTCGGGCGTCTGATTGATTTATTATTCTTTTCAGTTTCACTTAATTCCACGGCTCACAGTGAGGCGGAAAGCAGAGACATGATTTAGAGCAGAGCTGTATTTGCTGTCATTTCATCCGTGAGATGAAATGACCTGTTTCATCAGCCTGTTGAATCTTCAGGATGGATCTCAATTGAGTCTTTGCACATTTTTTTTTTTTTTTTGCATTGTTCCTGCAAGTGATTTTGTGATATTTATGTTCGTCGTCGTAAGCGGCCCGCGTTTTACCAGCAGATTCACCTTTCGGATTTTACCTTTCCTCTCCACTCTGCAATGTGGGATTCATGCAGGGCGGAAACGACATTAAGTCAGTTTGACTCCCAAACGTCAGGATGTTTGAAGTGCATCGACGTGAACATCAGGGCACAGATGAGGGAGCAGTCTGCCAAGAGCAGAAAAAATAAATAAATCATAGAAGAAAAAAAAAATCAATCCGTTCTAACGAACTGGCACGATGCTTTACTGACTTTTTAAAACAGCTACGGTTTCAGAACCCGTCGAAGTTTCCCCTCCTATCACCCACTTTAGAGCTCTTTTGAGAAGAGGTCAGAGAAAGATGGCTGGCTGACCTGAGTTTTATCCAATACAGTGGTATTGTCCCCCCGGCTCCCACTAGTTGCCGTGCACTATCATCCTGCTGGCTGTTGTTGGACTTTTCCGCTGCTTGAAAGAAAGACAAAACTCATTTGTGTGGAAATATTTCCAGAGACACTCGTGGTGTGGAAACTAAAGGAGTCGCTCTTATTAAGCTAACATTTTTATTAAAACAAAAACAAAAAACAAAAGCAGAATGGTAAAAGTAAAGAAAAGTCATAGTACTCTGCACTATAACAATTATAAACTACTAAATTCAGCAGGTGCTTAAGTCTATATCTCAAAATCAAAATAGCAAAAAATAATGACCATAGAAAACAGCTACGATCATTAATTAATTATGTTTTAGCAGCAATTTGTGATAACTCTATATGGAACATACAGTGGCATCCCCACCCTCCCCCACGTGTTGCTTTGCACTCCTGACCGGCAGTGTGCAGCAATGCCTACACCAGCTGACCTGTTAGCTTAATTAGCTAGCTTACATCAGGCAAAAAGGGGGGGAAACCTTTATAATTAGCTTTTAATTGTTGTGTAAATTGTGCCAGTAAATTAAAGTGTTAAGGGAGAATTTTTGCACCAGCTTGTGATTATGAGGCTTTTCTGCTGTAGAGGAAAAAGAAAACAAAAGATACATTTTGTGTAGAGCAGCTGATTGGCAGCCCAGAACGGGAGATGGGGTCATTTTTTACTGGAGGGGCGGGGAGGGGTTAGTCGGTGCACCTGATAAAATAAGCAATTCTTTAGGCTTGTGTGTGTGTGTGTGTGGTGGGGGGGGAGGTGTGTAGCTATGACCGCACATCAGTTTTCCATCCCTGCTCTTTTCACTCCCCCCCCCCCCCCCCCCCCGACCCCTCTCTCTTTTCCTTCTGTACATCATTAAGTGTTTAAAGGCTTTATTGAGTCTTTTCCTCTAGTAGAAGTCAAATGAAATCTCCGTTTTAATAATCAGCGACATATTTTTTTTCCCCCCTCTTTGGTCTCCTGTGAGGTCTTTGCCCTCAAGAGTCAAATTTAACGCTGTCTGCAAAACCGCTCAGATTGGCAACAAAGCGCTGAAGTTTCGCACTCAATATTCCCGGATCTCGGTCACGTAGGCGCGAGAGATGATTCATGGGAACGAACGCATACGGTGTGACGGCGTCTCCAGTCGTGTTCGCAACCCCCCCCCTCCGCCCCCCCGATCCCCACGCAGCGTTTTCAGCTAGCGGGTTCTTGCCTGTGGAGGTCGGCGCGCGCTGGCAGGAAAGCGAGTGGATTCAGTCAGAAGTCCATTCATGCCTGACAGCAAGGCTGTACCAGTGCTGAGAACCGCGGCCAAGCCAAACAGGCAAGATAAACGTTTTGGTGGAGCTCCCCGCCTCGCTTGCCTTCAGTCCTTCTGCCTCCACCAAGGCGCGAGCCCGGGAAAGAAAGGTCCATTCTGGGACGAACACTGAGAGTTCAGAGCACGTGTTGCTGGAAACGCTTCTGAAGTTAATTCGTCTAATGTAATAATTTGGTGTGATTTTTTCTTTTTCTTTTTTTTTTCATAAGAGGTTCAGTGTGTTGAGAGGTTGTTTTTTTTCTTTCCGCGTAGCCTAGTTGAGCTTCTGGACCAAAAGGACACCTTGTCTCGTGGGGTTTGTAACTTGTGGCTGTCGACGCCTTTTCATTAATGTAATACTCCAGAATAGACACTGTGTGGGTCCGTCTATGCATAGCACACTGTTCAAAACGTCCTGAGAAGAATTTGGTTAAAAAATATATGTAATCGTCTTACAGTAAAATTTTACTGTATTAACAAAAAAGTTTTCCTTTAAAAATGGAAAATATGGAATTTGTTCAACATAATTTTAAAGCACAGACTTAATAAAAAAAATATAAGAAACTCACTATGTGAGTTATAGCCTATTTATCATTTTTGCAGCCCTGCTCTTTATAGAGTAACATTCGCATAACAAGCTAATACTGACTTGCTATAAGTTTGACTAATAGCTACGGTGGACCCTGCAGCCGGCTGCTCAGCAAATATCATGTAGCTTTAAAACAGCTTTACTTTAACTAAAATGAAAATATTTATAAATTAAACTTATAAGCATTTCTCGTAGTTTTCCTTCCGCTAGCTGTCTGGCTGTGTGTAGCAACAGGTGCGGGATACCTTGGTTTACTTTGACATTGGAAATCATCTTAATATTATTTAGTTCAAACTAAATAATGAGATGTTGATGGCATGATGATGACCTTGAGTAAAAGTAACATTGGTTTCACTGTATTTATGTTTTTTTTAATTGGGAGGGGACAGGGGGGGGATAAACAGAATAAAATGTCAAGCTAATATTAGCTGGTTAGGCTATCTGCTGTAACTAGCCTGTTGTCCGATGCTTGTAGCTCACCAACTGTAGTTTTAAAACAGTGATGTTGGTGTTCCTACACTAGGATTGTGCACACCTTTAGTGACCAGAATTACTGAACTCTTGAACTGAACTGAGTTAAACTGATTTGAACTATTGGAGTAGGTGGGAGGGCTTATTTATCTCTTCCGTGATTTCGTACAAAAGAACAGAAAATTCTGATGCTTTTTGAAAACGTTACCTCTTTTAATATTTGGACTACCATGATACCGGTAACCAGCCAAAGACACTGCGAAGTCGAGTTAAGTTTATTTGTTTTGCACAATTCAGCAACAAGGCAGTTCAAAGTACTTTACACCATATAAACATCGTGCAGTCACCAAATGTGAAACAATTAAAAGTCTTACATTGTGTCAAGTGCCGTCATCTAAATCATCAATTCACATAAAATATAGTGATCATTGTTCCAATTACTAATCAAAGGCAGCTCTAAACAGGTGGGTTGTAGCCTTGATTTAAAAGAACTCAGTGCTTCGGCAGCTTTGCAGTTTTCTGGAAGTTTGTTCCAGATTTGTGGTGCATAGAATGCTGCTTCTCCATGTTTGGTTCTGGTTGTGGGGATGCAGAGCAGAACCAGAGCATTCATCCATCCATTGTTTATACCCAGTCATCCTCACAGGGTTCAGTGTGTGTGTGTGTGTGGGTGTGTGTGTGTGTGTGTGTGGTGCCTATCTCTGAGACCAATTGAACTAACGGTCATGCTTTAGGACTGTGGGAGGAAGGTGGAGTAAAAGCCCCAGACAGGGATTCGATCCCAGGACGTTCTTCTTGTTGAACAGTTAACCTGCTACCAACTGCCCCACTGTGCAGAACTACATTTAAGGACATTATTAATGAACGTCAGCTGCTCCATTAGTCTCCACATCGTCACTAAAAATGGTTGGCCACTCGAAGGTGGTAGAAAACCATACACCGTGCTAACGATAACAATACTCTGGCTTCCGTTGATCTCGATGTTGTTGTTCAGCTCCCGTTAGCAAACCTCACACCTTCCTCCGCAAACGTATCAAAGCTGACGTTTTCTCCCCTCTCACTTTAATGGCTGACTTCCACGGGCCCCACTTGCTTGTTGGCGTTTGCTTTTCCTGGCAGAACCAGGTCCACGCTGCCCTGCTTTGGGGAGTTATTCAATTATAAATCTTCCACCCTCCTCTTGCAGCCTCCCCGCCCCACTCCTCCTTCCTTCTTTCTTCTCGCAGGTCTACGCGTTCCCCTGCCAAACCCAGTAAAACCCGCTGCTCCGCTGGTACGCCTCTCTTCGGTCTCGTGCCCAGCGTTTTATTATGCTCAGGGTGGCGAGGCACAGCGCGGCGTGTTTTTTTGGAAAAGGGACCCCCTCTCGAGACTCTATGCCAACAGATGACAGTGACATATAGCAGGAAAGCCACCCAGAAGGAGAATGATCTCACACCTCAGCCACGCGCTGGCTGGGAGTGGGAGAAAGTAGAAGGGTAGGGGGCTGTGGGGACGGGAGTACAGCTGGGGGTAGAGGGAACAATAAAACAGATTAGGAGAAGTAATCATTACTGGAGTAAATTATTATTATTTTTAAAAAGCCTCAAAAGTACAAAACCAAATCTTCAGACTTGATTGTTTCTCTTTATTATTTCTGAATATACTAAACAGTTTCTGAAATGAGCTAAAAGATTTTGAACAACTTTAAAATATTCAGTGATTTGTACAGTCATCTTAAAAACAACACACAGGCTTTCATATTGCAACTACTGGCACTATCTGATCAATTTTAAATTACTCCTGAAGCCTTTTGAAGCAATAAAATAGGATTTCATTAAAAGAAATTTGACTTTGTAATTTAGCGACTTGAAATTGGGCCTGTGTCTCTTTAAAAAGCTCCAGCTCTTTCTGAAACTCCGCCTTCAGGAAGTCATGACAACATGGCTCCTCTATTAACCCTTTAACAATATTTTTACCAGCGTTGCTCTGAGAAATAGCTCCTATAATGAGCTCAGCAGACACACAGTTCCACCAGGTGTTTCCTGGTTAATGCTGGCTAGTCTGAAGGAGACTCTGAGGCGGAGCTTTGTCTTTGAAGGCGGAGCTAGGTCCACCCACGTGTTTTGCACAGCTGAATGGTTGCAATGGAGACTAAAGGATTCCCCAAAGATGCATGACAGAATCAAAGCAACACTCCATGTATGTTTTTGATGAGGGAATAACATTAAAACATGATGTAAAACAACAACAACAACAAAATTCTACTCCCTTTAAAACTACTTTATAGCAAACAGCATGAAAACTTCTATCAAATTATCAGTTTTTTAAAAATTACTTACACATCTGGAGTAAAATAAAACATGTTGGAGGTATCACACTGTGGGACTTCTTTGGTGTGTCTTGTTGTGGAGTAGTTGAATAAATCAAAGAAACATTGAAATCAGAATACCGCTGAGGCGTGACTAACTGTGAGAAAGCCAGATTAAAACTGCCGTTGCGCTCATTTTAGTGAACTAATGAGTTTATCAACATAATTATAGTGAAATTGTAAAAACTAACATACAGCTGGCTAAAAACATTGGAGTGTTGGCATGCTGCTGTGACATGAGGCCCACCTATCGCCTGTCTGACGTTTATGAACACCCATCATGAGCAGAAAGGGTTTTTATGGATGCATATGAAACAATCCTTTTCCAGGGTGGAATGACATGCACATGTTCTCACAAGGGCCAAGTTCAGGCTCAAATACATACATATACACTCATAAAGCAGATTATAGCTCCTCATAGAGGTGACACATTGTATTACCATTTATACATTTACTTGCATTAAAATTGTTTATTGTCCTTTACTGAGTTGCACCTTAACTATACAGTTTTGCTGCCATCTAAGGATACGTTCAGACACTGCAGCCTGAATTTTTGCGTTTTTTTTTTTTTTTTCTGTGTCAGATCTATTCATGACAATCCGAACATCACAGATCGAATGTTTACAAATGCAACCCAGACCACTTGGACATATCGTCCTAAATCTGATACGTATCTGACCTTTTCAAATGTGACCTGAGTCCGTACAGCCAGGTCGTATTCATCCGATCTGTACGTCATTGATACTTTTTTGGGCTAGAAATCAGCTTTTCAGTAGAGCAGTGGTTTCTAAATTTGATTGCTTCCCGCTTTAGGGTGCGTTCACAGCAGCCCTGTTTAGTCCGTTTTAATCAAACAGTTTGTCTCCCTAGAAAGATTGGTTCTTTTGAGAAATAAATGTGTAAGCAAACTCTGGTTCTCTTAAAAACCTAGATCTTGGTTTGGTTGAATTGAACTCTGGTGCTGTTCGAATGCAAATGTTTACCAGAGACTGCTCCAAAAGCACGAAGCATGAACTGTAGTGCAGGGCACTCTGGGTAAATACAACCAAAACAAACGTGAGAGTGTAGCATTAGCTCGAGAAATTGAGATCTTTTCCCAACAACAAAAGGGAAATCCTACAACCACTGAAATCTAATCGTACTCCATTTTTGTTTTAAAATTTTTTTTTGAAGATGGAAGTTGAACTTGTGTCTTTTACAGAAGTTTTTGTGTTGCTTCCTTCGGTGGTTCTTGGTGCAGCGCCACCACAGGTGAGGAGGTGAACTGGTTTTTCAAAGGCTTTGTTTGGTTTGAAAGCAAACTGCACCAGTTGAAAATATAACAAATATTATAATTTTGTACCCCAATTAAACCGATTCTACCAGACTATCAGGTGTGAAAACACAGTTAGTCCATCCAGAAAACACCTTTTGAGTGTGTTTGGGACTCTGGTCTTGTTAAAACACCCCTCTGTGTCCAAGTTGAATCTTTCTGAACTAAACTGTTCCCTTCAGATGCTGGAGCTCCAGAGTCTCTGTCCACAGTTATACATCACCAGCGACTGACTCAAAACAATGCAGAAACCAATATTTTCATTGTTTTCTGGAACGCCATAAGTACCAGTACGCCATTGTGTACGGAGCCCCGTGCAGAAAGAAAAACGGCGAGTGACTGAGGGTCATTGCGTGTAACGGAAACCCTGTAAATTCTAGACATTAACAGGTTCCATAGAATTGCACAAAAATCCGTGAGGGATGACGGAGTCCCTGCTCAAAATTCAGTGAAAGAGATGATCGGAGCCCCGTGCTGGAAGCCCATTAAAATGCATCTACATCGTTTTAAACTGTGATTGTGAGCGTGAGTGGGAATAAAAATAGCAACAGGTATTTTGTTCCATATAACACAGTAGGAGTGTAACAGGTAAACCTTCTATGGATGCAAACTCCACTAAAAACCCACCTGTTTAGGATTGTATTTGAAACGTAATCAATTACAAATTTATTGATGGAACCTGAATTAATGTCGTGTTTTGATTGTTGATTCTATGTTGCCTTGTGTTTCTGTGTTTGATATGATGTAAAGCACTTTGAAATGCCTTGCTGCTGAAATGTGCTATACAAATAAAATTTGATTGATTGATTGATTGATACAATGGAGGCAGGTTTTCTGATGGTGGCATTGGTACAACGCAGAGTGGAAGACTCAAGGAAGAAGGACAACCCTCTCCAAAATGGTGGTCTACTAGCTAAGTGGCTAAAACTTTAATTCACATCAAAGCTGCATTTAAAATAAAGTTTAAATCAAAGTCGATTCAATTCTCCCATGAAGAGCTGCTAAATATCCGTCCATAGTTACGCCAGACTTATGTTGATGGCTAAGCAGCTGCCACCTGCTACGAGACATTAAGCCAAATATTAGTGGGGGCGTGTGTGTATATTCCAGTTTGTATGTATAATTTGGACCCTCTGTGGATTAGAGCAAATCCGCCATAATTTCAAACCTGGGCACCTAATTCTTGTTTTTTAAACAGCATTGAGGAAATGTTTCTGCATCACCATTTAACTCTAGGAAAATGGAAACTTCTGATTTGAAAATTGGGCTGTTTCCCTTTAAGAAGTGAGATATTTAAAATGCAGTGGATTTTGCCCAGAAGTGAAGCAGCCTGATCCCTCATAGCAGGTTTAAAAGTCTGTTTTGACGAGGGAACTGTATGTTTCTTTACTTTTATAAGCCCAAAGCAATGTTGAAATCACTAAAAATGTTGATAGTGCAGGGCCAAAACGGTGAGCATGGTGGTTTTATTCATAGAAAATGAATAAAGCCAATGAAAATGAATGAGAAAAACACGGGTGCGTCTGGAATATGGCAGCTGCAGGATTACGTGTCTATAGTAGAGACACTGGTTGCTGAGTTCTACAGCCAAATTAGCACCAAATACAACGAAAAATTGTTAAACTCTCTCTCAAAAAACAATTTATCAGTTTTTCAGCTTTCCAACTTGCCAGCTGTGTATTTGAAGGATGGCTCTCCTCCAAACATCCCTCCTCAATGAGTTTTTGAGTGGAAGCGCAGACTTGCATAAATGTCAGTGTGCGGTATGCACTGCAGGTAGAAGTTCTCCAACCACCAGGATACGAAAAAAAACACAAAAAAAACTAGATCAAACACAGCAAGTGTGTGACATCACCCGGAGCAGCCCCCGAACCGCTTATTGCTCTAAATGAGAGCCATTAGCCGCACAAACAAAGGCTTCAAATTCGATGGTGCTTAATGAAAAAAGCTCGAGCAGGAAACACAATTAACTCCTGGGCCAAACTGTGTCAGAAGTCGGCAGACTTCAGTTGAGAGCGGGCTCTGGTTACAGTTGCACAAACCCAAAGGCCTTGGCGATTGGCACAGGAGCCTGATGAGAGTCGGTAACCTCAACCCGGCTCTGGCCCGGACGCCTCGTCTGATCTCCGAGGAAGACAAAGTGGTCTGCCTTTCCCTGCACCTCTCCCGCCTCTGTCTGCACTTTCTCCCCTTACTTCTTCTTCTTCTTCTTCCCTCCCTCGCTCCTTCCACCACCACCACCACCACAGCAACGTCTGCAGTGGCATATTACTACTTGGAAACGGATTTTAAAAGGGAGTAGAGACGAGGGGTGCCAGAATGGGAAAAACATGGATTGGCTCAAGGGAAGCAGATTAAGCGTGCGTGCCAAACCTCACGCTTTGCAAGAAACTAGAAAATGACCCCTTCTCTCTCTCTCTCTCCTTTCTTTTTCTTCTTCAAAATTTTTATTATTATACTAATGCTCTGAGTTAAAGACCAACCGCATCGTGAAAGGGATGTAAAAAAAGAAAAGAAAGTATGAAAATTCCAGGATTGTCACCTCATCTTCCAAGTTTAGAGTGACTTAATGGCGCAAGGTGCTGGAGATCTGTCAGCATCCTGGCTGCAGGTCCTGCGTTCGCTCAACATCCTGCGACAGCAACACAAATCCGCTAATTCAGGCTTTTGTGTCTGCTAATGGATGTTATGCCGCTTCATGTAGATGTGATATGATAGGATTGATTGCTCCGAAGAAGTTTTTTTTTCCTTTTTTGACTTTTTAGCACCGCCCTGCCACCCAAACCGTCGACCGTCGAGCCCCGCTCATCATCCCATGCCGCCTCTGTTGGTGGTCCCTGGTGTTGTAAGCTATATTTCCCCCCCCTCCTCCCTCTCTCCTTTTTCTTTTTGCTTCTCTCCCTTGCTTTTTTTTTCTTCTTCTTTTTTTTTTATAGAGCTAACACAAAATTGTTCCTAATTCGCTGCTGCTAGAGGGGGGTAATTTGCGGCTTTTGGCTGAGTGTTGCAAGCCCCAAATTTGAAAAAGCTGCCGAGCTTGAAGGCGCTCTGTGAGGCGCAGTAGGAGCAGCATGCATGCATGCAGGGAGAGGGGCCTGAATTCATTCATCTGACTGCGGAGGAAAAAACACAAAAACATGATAAGCCTCTAGAGGCTGAGGACTGCGATGCAATAATAACCGGTGGTGGGCAGGCTGAGCCAAAGCCACCAATAATTATGGCTCTTTTAATGAAATGATGGAGATAATGCGCCGCTCTCTTGAAGTCAGTTCGATCCCAGTTTAGCCTATAAAGACGCCGCGTTTGGATCCGACTACATGTCGGATCAAATGAGTTCGTTTTTACTCATGTTTCTGAGTCGGTCTGGGAATTTGCTTGGAGGAAAAGCAGCGATGCACCGATCCGATGACATCTGTACGTCCCGATACTTCAAAATAAATAAATAAAAATCTGGATCCGGTTTCAGTGACACTTTTCCCAGTCCGTAAGAGCAGTTTCATGAGTTTATTATTATTATTATTTTACATTATATTTATAATTCCTACTTGAACTTTGTGAACCATTTGAGAGAAAGTTTGTTGCAGTTTATTTTTACACTTTTGACCAAAGTAGTCAACCTATTGTTTTTGTCAGTTTGTTTCTTTATTATTAATTTTATATTGGCTGCCGTGCAGCTAATTCCACTGACAGAACAAATGAAAGTGGTGTTGTTTTTATATATTTGACCCAGACGGTGAAAATATTGGTCTGATGCTAAACATCAGATATCGGTCCTGGAGGTGAAGAAAGTGGATCGGTGCATCCCTAGAGAAAAACGCAACTGGATTCACTGCTGGACAAATATCAAAGCCAGAACAGATGAATTTGCCACTAAGTTAATTCTTTGTGGAACCATCTTTTGCTGCAATTATGTGTTCAAGATAAAAATATCCTCACGCCATGGTACTGCCACCACTTTGTGTCACACTGTACATGGTGCATTCAGGTTAGGTGTTGTGTCGGACTCATGAAAAGTTGTGCATAATTGTAAAATGGAAGGAAAACTATGACATCAGCTTTGCACATACAGACTTTTTAAAGTAAAAATTTTTCTTCAAGCTTTCAAGTTTTGCCACAGTTGGATTGATGTCCATCCATCTTCCCGTCAACTCTGACAGGCGTTCCTCATCTTGATGGGTGGAGGAAGCAATTCCCCATATCATGATGCGGCCGCCACCATAAATCAAAGCAACCATTAATGATGGTTTAATTTACAAGTGGCGCTCTTTAATCCTTATATTTATGTATAACTTGCTTAGAGAACATTTCCACCAGAGTCTCATATTTCAAATGTTGTCATATTTTAAAGATGAAACAACTCCTAAAGGTAATTGGACAGCAAAAGAGAGTGAGTTGGTATGGAAATATTACAGTGGATTCCTGTGAGAACATTGATAACTTCATATTTTAATAATTCAAACGCCAGAAACACTTTAATAAATATTAATACACACAGTGGAAACGGTCTTGGCTCTGCTGCGGAAGTTAAAAAGCCAACTGGTGAGTTAGGATCACCTCCTTTGGTTACAATCGTAAAGAGTTCCAAAATCTTTAACTATTATTATTATTATTATTATTATTATTATTAATATCTGTAGTAGCCGTAGTAGATGTAGCAGCAGTGCCCCGGATTGGTCCTAGGTGTTTTGGGAAAAGTTTTGATTTCACAAACACATTATCTGCGTTTCCATTGACCGTAGAATTGCTCAATTTGACATTTTGAAAATAAATTTGTTTATTGGAAATGCACCAATTTTGAAAAAAGAAAAGAGAAAATTATAGAATATCTTTTGGCGCTATAGGATGTTAGCGCCAAATAAAAATCGCTTTATTTCGCCAAACTGCAATAAAAACACTTTTTATTCCCACATCTCACGAGTCACGTGATCGACAACCGGATGTTGCCGCTGGCGCAAACCATGAAGGTGACAGGAAGTGGTAGGACGGTAATGGCGCAGCATGTTTTTTAATCACTCTTTCAGTGAAGAAACTTCATTCAGGTACGATATTAATTGTTTCTTATGTAACGGAAGTATGAAATCAACCTGTCACTTTAATAAGTACTGAAACAACAATTTTCTACTGAGAAAAAAAAAGAACTTCACTTTCTGACCTCTTGTTAGTCACATAAAGAAGAACAAAGAGGAGGTGAGTTTTTCTTCTTCTACTCTTTACTCAGACCAAGCGTGCTCCGTGTTGTGTATGATACACTCGGTCAAATAAAATACTGTTCAAGCAGATAACTGGAAGTAGCACATGGCAACGTTTATTTACGAGCCGGGAACATCTCTTCTTCTGCACAGGTTCCACTCACCTCTCTTGTGCACAGCAAGAGCGCCACCAACGGCGAATTGTTATATTTCGTTTACCTTCAGATTATACAACCAAACAGCCTCCAACCATTGGAGCATAATCAGACCAAAAGTATCTAACAATCTTAATCCTGGAGGTTCCATTATTTCTTTGTCTGGAACACCACACTCCGTTATTTCGACAAACAGGTCCGTCTTCGCTCCCGTCCCTCCTTGGTGGCCCTCGCTCTCCTTGGTGGTGGAAACCCACATGGATGTTTCCCCCCATTTTTTCTTTTTTTTTTTTCTTCTTATCCCACACGCTCTTTCATTTCCACAACAGCGCGTCATTACCCGAGTGTTTAAACACTTAGGAACAGTTTAAAAAGGAGGAGCGAAAAAACACTCACGAGCAATGAACAGCCCCACATTAACTGTGCATCACTCGGGGGAGCAGTAAAAAAGCTGCCCTGAGAGTGAAATGAAGTCAATAAATAAATGTGGCTGCTTGTCAGACGTCTGGAGCAGCTTGAGAGGGTTTCAGCGACGAGGGCAGCCGTAGCGTTGAGGCGAGAAGGAGCGGCGGGAGGGCCTGGAAGAATTAGCAGCTACAACTCGCCGAGAAGGCTTTGACTAATGAGGGTGGGTTTGCACCGTGATAAATTCAAAAACAAGAGGAATGTTTGGTCTGCGCAGTTTGTTGAAAGTCACAACGCTCGCTTGGCTCCCCTCACTACAGATTAAGTTTATTATTTTTACGCTGATCCCACATGAGCTATGTCTGACAAAGATGCTACTCCCTGCATGGGTCTCCTTTTACAGCAGTCCGTCAGACTGACAACAAACTGTGCAAAGGAATGTCAGAGGGTATTAATTATGGGCTATTAAAATTACCCACGTTTAAATAAGAGCATTGCAGTTTTGTAAATCTAATGTTCAACAATGGCTACACTTTAGATTTAGCCACTTTATTCTGAACACAAAAGATGGCCAGCTTAGTTAGCAATTAGCTTACAGAGAGCAGCAAGGCTAATAAGTTTATATGGGTTCAGAAAAACTGTCATCACACAATGTTAGCGTCAAAGTAGCTAACAAGGTTCCCCTTGTTAGCTACTTTGACGTTAACATTAATGCGTTTACATTCCACTGTTCATAGAGTTTAAAAAGTTTATAACGAATTAAATAATTCAACATAGACGTTAAATCCTAACCACATGCGCAGCCGTGTTATGCCAACAAATACACATTTTGGGCTGGAATGAAACTGAAATGTTGGTTCAGTTAGCCGTTGACTCATTCATCCTGTGTAGCGTGGAGCAGGGAAACGGAGGCGGACATGTTTATGGGAATCTGTCAACTCAGTGAAAATTATGAAATAGCATAAGATTAATTGATGGGAACATTTCTTTGTTTGAGCGACAATATAAGTTGGTATCCACCTTGAGCAAGCTTAGTGACAGCGCTAGTGCTAAGTGAAGCTTATGATTGTTGTCTGAAAATGTAAGCATCAATGCAAAATCCAGTTTATAAGCTGGAGATTATGTACAGTACAGACCAAAAGTTTGGACACACAGTTGTGTCCAAACTTTTGGTCTGTACTGTACTGTTTGCACTTTAACCGTTATGAAGCACAACAATTAGAACTTGACTAATGTATCATATTAAATGAATAATAATAACAGTTGAGTTGGGTAACTACATTTTAAAAATGGTTTCTGATTACACTGGAAAAAAATGGTGATCCAACTTAAAAAATTGTAATTAAATTAAGTTTGTCAAATTTAATTTATTTATGCTTGCTTAACATGACAACTTCATAATATATTAAATATTTACTTGGACAAACCTAATTTGATTACTTGTAACAACTGAATTTTTAAAAACGGTTGGATCACCTGTTTGTCATCGTTTTTCAGTGTAGAAACACTGATTAAAGGATCTAACATTTTGCTGGTTGACTTTTTACACTTCCTTAATCATTGTACGACTGCTCAGGATTAAAATAGTTTGAGAACCAGCATCTGGTGGGAGGGAGAAATATATCGGACAAAAGGACGGAGTAGCTGCTGGACGACTGTTTTTCCAAGTGAAAGCGATTGATCAGAGAGAGTCCGAAGGAGTGGGTGGGCGGGAGAACATGGGTCAGAGGAAGCTGCAGGTGTGAGGAAGGGAAAACATAATCACATCTCAAGTCAAACAAATGCGTATCCCCTGATGGAGATGGATGGTCGGGAGGGGGGGAAGAGAAGCATTCCGATCCAGGCTGGAGATTCCCATCGTTCAGCTTTGTGGTTCTCCTCGTTCTCAGGAGCAGAGCGCCTTGCTGCTGCTGCTGCTGCTGCTGCTGCGGGGCCAAACATCTGGACGGCGAGAAGGAAAGGAAGTAACAAAGAGGAGCAGAGAAGACGAGAGTGGGTGAAAAAAAGGAGGGATGAGGTGAGGTCAGGAGGAAGAAAGCAGCCATGTTTATCTTGGAGACTCTCGTGGAGGAGGGAGCCGGTATCGCTGGACGAAGGTTCACGCTCAGCGCTTTGTCTTCATTAGAGGTGGGTGGAGCAGCCAAACATCATACTCAAGTAAGAGTAGCTCTACCACGACGTATTTTTACTCGAGTAAAAGTAAAAAGTAGCCGTCAAAGAAATTAATTGGACTAAAAAAAGTATTTGGTAAAAAAAAAAAAAAAAGTACTGAGTAACTGATCAAAGCATCAATCATTTGATAGTTTAAAAACTACATCATCAGACGGACCAAAATATAGTTATGTGGAAAATTTGGTATCTTAAAGACCAAAAGGAAAATTATTAACAATTGTAAATTAGCTAAATCAGGCCATTTTTTTTTACAGATCAATTACTTTCAATATAAAACATGAAACTGTGACAAAAACTCCAGGTATATGTGGGTTGTGTTGTGAACTTGCTGTCCTTTCTAAAATAATAAACTGGTTTTTTGGGGGTTATTTTTTTGCTAAATGTGATTTCTTTTGCTTTTTTTTATTATAAATCTTTCTTTTGAAAAGAAAAAGGTGGTGCCTTTTTTTTTTTTTTTTTTTTTGCCTAAATGTTTTGGTAAAAATTTAGGCCATTATTTTAGGAAGGCGACGTTGTTCTTCCTTTGGTGAAGTTACTCACGATATCCATCCAGAAACTTTACTTGTTTAAGAGGAGCGATGCTTCATAATAAATCATATTACTCATGTAAAAGTTAAAGATTCTCCTAAAAGTGCTTTTTTTTTTTTCAAATCGTTACTCAAGTAACTATAATTAGTTACTACTCAACTCGCAGTCGTCACCTCGTTCCAATATGTTATTTTTTCTTCCTAATCCGTCAGATAACAATTAAAATAGCTCAGTTTTCGAGTCCTTCCCATATCGGCTCACCAGGGCCAAAAGGCCGGAGTCCACCCTGACGACTCTGATGGCTCAAATTAGCATCCCTTCTTCAATTGTAAATGTGGTCGTTGACCGTCAGGCCAGAAGGTAGGAATGTGAATAGTCCATGTTGGGGGTGGGTGCAATCTATGATGGAGGCAGCTCTACAGTAGACTCTCCTGTAGGTAGTGCTCTTCAGTTTAGTTTTGAAGCATACATGAAGTGTTTTTGGAGAGATGTGACCTTTTGCAGCTGATCCATGATGTTGTGCTGCATTATCCAGGTCATTTTGCCAAATGTACATAGAGTTTGCAAAACATACAATCTGTTTCAAGAAATGTGCAAAGGTTTTTCTAAAAGAAATTAGTAATGTTTCTCTTTGAAATAAAGCTAAGAGGATATAAAATGACAGTTTAGAAAGAGCAGCATGCACAGCGTGGTTGAGACTGAGGATACCACCAAAAGGAAGCCAAACACGGTCACAGATTACAACAAAACAAAGTGTGGTGTGGATGTGATGGACCAAATGGTGCGGGAGTACAGCGTGCGTGCAGGAACACGGAGATGGCCAGTTGCGGTGTTCTACAACCTGATTGACATGGCAGCACTGAATGCACATGTGCTTTATCAGGCATGCACTGGGGTGAAGGAGAGACGGGTAGACTTCCTTGTTGAACTTGCTAAAGAGTTCGGTAACTCTCATGTGAATGAGAAGAAGGCACACAAGGAGAAACTGCTTCGGGAACAACCTTCCACACCCAGCCCAGGCAAAAGGGCGAAGTGTCAGGTCAACCAGCGAACATTTTTCTCCTCAAACATTGTCCTGAGCCGTATGCAACGAAATTTCGTTCTTTATACACCCTGTGCATTGAAAATGACAACAAAGTCAGTCTAAGTCGAAGTCGAAGTCTAAGTCTATTGTGCAACTGTGAGATGCGTTGAGGCCATTACCAGGGTACTGATAAGGTAATGGCCCTATTTACTGAACAAAAGCACCTGCTAGATAAAATCCTTCAGGCCAGTTGGACTATCCAAGCCGAAATAGGTATACGTCAAAGTGGACTAACTTGAGCTATTCTAGTGTTAAACCTCCCAACCCCCACCCACCTCCACCAGAGACCATAGCCCCCCACCCACCTCCACTAGAGACCAGAGCCCCCCTCCCACCGCCAGCTGACAGCTACGATTTATTTTTGCTCTCTTGTTTTCCTCACTCTTGTTGTTTCCCCCAGGAGTCCCGTAAAAACCGGGCCAACTCCTGTTTGCTCTGCAATTCATGGGATAAGCTGGAGCTCATAAAAAAAAAAAAGCTCAGAGGGCACACGGAGGTCCTGCGCTCTGTAAAAAAGACTTGGTAGCGGCAGAGAGGTTGGAGTACACCCACACACACACACACACACACACACACACGTATACGTCCTACACCTTAGAAGCATTTGATCCCTGTGAACGCTGCGCATCCCGTAGAGAACACACTCAGTGTGTTTCCCTCCCTCCAGTGTTTTCTGTGACGGGAGTGTGAGCTTGTAAAAAAAAAAAAAAGAGAGAGGAGAATAAAACCCACACATGACAGGTGCCCAAAATCAGAGAAAAGTTAATGATGTGATATTTTTATGCTGCTCGCTTTTATTTTATTTTATTTTATTTTATTTTTTTCTGCTTGGTGTTGTAACCCTTCCTGCGAAAGCGTCTGTGTTTAAGTCTGAAAGCACAATTGCAGATGAAGAACACCACATTTTATCACGTCGCGGTGTCACAAAAAACCCCCACATTGATGTGGCGTATTAAACCGTTTTACACATTATAGCGCAAATTATGTTAACTCTAAAACTTTTGATCTATCAATTAAAAAAGAAACTGGAGTCGTTTCATCTTGTCTGGTTTAATCCTGGAGCAGGACTGCACTGCAAAAACACAAAAATCTTACTAAGTAATTTTGGTGTAGCTTCTGGTGAAAAGTACTAGATCCACAGATTACTTCACTTATGGCAAAACATTGTTCCCGTTTCAAAAGTTAAATAATCTGCCAGTGGATTTAGTAGTTTTTCACCAATCTTAAGGAATTGTTGACTTAAAACAAACTCCCATATCTTGATGAAAAGTTACTTGTAAGTTAGTAAGTCGTAAGTGTACACGATGTGAAAAGTCCTCTATGTCTAATAGCTGGTTGGTGAAAATAATTGCCATCAATTATTTGACGTAACCTGTGACATACAGTGAATCCAGATACTCTGAATAAAAAGAGGCCTGCACATTTTTTTCTCACTGTCTGAAGTTAAGTCACACCAAAATTCTCGTTTTAGGTGCCGTGGTGGCGTAGCGGTTAGCGCGACTCATATTTGGAGGCCTTGAGTCCTCGACGCGGCCTTCGCAGGTTCGACTCCCGGACCCAACGATATTTGCCGCATGTCTTCCCCCCTCTACTTCCCCGTTTCCTGTCAGCCTACTGTCATATAAGGGACACTAGAGCCCACAAAAGACCCCCTGGAGGGGTAAAATAAATTAAAAAAAATTCTCATTTTAGATCAGCAAGAATTATTAAAATTATTTTTATTTGTTAAAAGACAGAAAACTTAGTAATAAGGGATAATTGTTTTTAAGCTATATGACTTTGGTCAAACATTTTGAACAACTGCATTGTTTCACTTTTTTTCATTTTTAGTGTTTTCCTTCTAACAAATTTGTTTGTGTTCTGTTGTACGGGTTAAATGCCATAAAATATGTGGCAGAGAATAATTTACATCACAAAATCTGTTTACGTCTTCTGTTTATGCAAAGTTGCTCTAAAGCCTTATTTTTAATTTTCTAAATGTCCCTTGTGAAGGAATTTTAGGAAACATTTGGGATATTTCCCCTGGATATACAAAGTCAAAGTAAACACACCGCCTTACATTCCATCAGCGCGTGGATTCCTTGTGAACAGTACGTGTGTGTGTTTTTACTGCTGATGGCACAGCGGAGAATTTATTTGAACAGATGTGAACCCTCTGTGCCACGTTGACCTCAGGTCCTGCTCGCAGCTGATCTCTCCGCCCTGGAAAAAACAACACCGGCTTTAACAGACTGACCTGTGGAGGAGAAGAAGGCTCGCAAAAAATGGGCCGTAAGTCGAGGAATACGGCCGTGTCTTCTCACCTCTGGTGTAATTGAAACTCCGTGTGACCTTATCAGAGCGCACGTTCCGGGTTGTGTCCTTGTCTGCTATGAAATATCACGGCTAACCAGACCGTACTGTAAAAACCAGAAGTTATTTTCCCTTCACGTTTTGATATATGAAGCAGGATTTATGCTCTCATTGATTGGAAAATGGAGGCTCTTTACACCAAACGCACTGCACATCAACGGCGACACAGCGTGAGTTAGTGGGGTGCAAGAGGTTGAAGACAAGAGCCATAAAGGAGGAGGAAATTTATGTCACGAGCGAAAACAAGCGGGAGGTCAGAGGCAGAGCGAAGTGTGCGGGGGTCGACAGGGATGAAGAGACGGCAATGTTTGGATAGAGGACAAGGCAGAGCGATGCTAATTTATACCCGGCTAATTGGAAACAGCAGAGTCCCTGCACCTGAAGCACCACTGCCGGGACGTAGCGACGTGGGAGGGTGAAGAGACGCGACGGAGGTAGGGGTCGGCGTCAATGGCGGCCTTGTTGGCTCTGTTCCCACTTATGTTGGACCCGCAGGACGTCTCAGCAGAATTAGTGTGGATGTTAAGAAATTTTCCCCAGGTCATGCTGTTGTGACACCCTCACAAACAAGCCAAACACACATTTTGCACAGGCGGCGCCAAGACCACCCTGCTCCTGATGCGGGAGGAGAATTGGCTCACTGTGTCGTGGCTTTAATCCGACACCGTCTAACACACGACCTGGCTGGACTTCAGCCGTCTTAGCTTCCTGGTTAAATAAATATGACAACCTCCTTGGATAATTACAGCGCCGTGACCGAGTTGAGTCACGGCATCCGTTAATTATTAGGTGGGCCACGTGAACGATGCAGGCTATAGTTTTTCATTTGAGGGCCCCGGCTGCTGGGTGCGTGCCGTCGGTCGGCCGCGCTGCAGTGAGTGATGGTGTATTCAGATGTTGGCTGTGACTGGGGTCTGGCGTTGTGCTGAAACATGAAGTAATCTTGGAATTTAGATTGGAAAAACATTGATGTTGCTCCATATCTGCATGATCTGTTTGCACTAAGAGAGCTGTGAGTTTTTGCACCCATTCAAGCCAGAGGTGACGCAATTCATATTAATGGATGAATGGCTGGACCGTCCATCCGTGGCTTGATGGACAGATGGACGGACGAACATATTAATGCATGAATGAAATTATTAGTGGATGGATGTCTGGATGGTTTAGTGGATGATCAGATAGACAGACAGATGAATTACAGGACAAACGGGATGGACAGAGAGATGATGGGTGGACAAATGGATGGATGAACAGATTGGTGCATGGATAGAAGGATGATAACAGGACAAAAGCATGGATGGACAGATGGATGGTGAATGGATGGACGGATGGATGAATGGAGGATGGATGGACAAACAGATTGGTACAGATTGGATAAATGGCAGGACAAACGGATGGACAGATAGATGGATGGATAAATGGAGGATGGATGGACGGACAGACAGACAGATGGACCGATGGATAAATGACAGGACAAACGGATGGACTGACAGACAGATCAACATTGAGCAACATTAGCTCAATGTTGCTCAATCAGTTCAATGTCTGCAACATTGAATTAATGTTGCAGACATTGAACTTAGAAATGCAACAAAGGTCATGAATTGGGTGTCAAACACCAACAGACTGAGTAATCACTGAATAATGACGTCTACCTAAATAAAGACGTTTCTAACATGACAGGTGGTGATGCGGCAGGGTGTGAGGGTGAATCAGGGAACACGGGTTGCGAATTACTGATTTATGCCTATTTTCCTAACGCAGCTGTGCAAGCTTTTGATGGAGCGAGTCATCATTACAGCGCTAAGTGACGGGCTGTCAGCACTCACCCGGAGACAGCCCTCTCCTAATATCCAGGACATGCACACAGCCAAACTCCCCCAACAACCGTAAGCAGGAAGTCAGACATGTGGGGAGCACATTGGTGTTGGAGAACGGGAGAACACAGCAAAGTTCAGATGTGGTGTGAGCTGGTTTGTCTCCTTTTAAAGGCGTTTCAGTTGTCTCCTTCACTCCAGGATTATTTGAAAGAGAGTAGGGGGGGTGAAAAAAAATTCTTTCTGCTTCATCACTCCTCTTGATTGACATCCTGATAGTCCGCACACAGGCATGGATGTATCTGAGCCTCGTTCCTGCGATGGCACGCTCCGACACATTCCCACACACTCTTTCACTGTAGTGGTTTGTGCCGGGATTCAGCTTTCCCCTCTTCCTTGTGTCTTTTCTGAGGATGGAGCTGTGAGTGCACATCAAAGCCACCGCAATCTGTCTGTTTCTCTCAGAATTTGTCTCTCACACACTCCCCTTGCTTTGGCCCATGCCTGAACACAAACTGAAGCACAATAATGTGAAAGTGTGCTGTGGAAAAGCCTTCAGCACATTCTTTGATCAGGGAAAACAAATCCCTCTCAAGAGAGGACAACAGATTCATTTTTTGACATAGATGCCCTTACATACTGTGTCTTGTTAAAGTATTCGTACCTCTTGAAGGTTTTAACATTTTGTCAAGGTACAGCCACAGACTTCAATGCATTTCATTTGTACGTTATGAGATAGCCCAACACCAAGAGGAAGGAAAAGAATGCATAAATTTCAAACGTTGAAATTCAGCCATCCATTCATGGATGATTGGACGGGCTCTCATCCATCCATCCGTCCACCCGCCCGTCCTTCCAACACCAGGCTTACAGATAATTTCCTGAAGCATAATCCATACCACCATGCTAGCAAGCCCTCTCAGTTCTGATCCAACAGATTCTGCTAACAACATGACACGTCATGCCTCGCTAGTGGACACATGTTACACATATTCACATGTATATATTCTCGGGTCATGTGTAAGTAGAAGTACTCCCCAAACAGCTGTTTGCTATAGGTCAGTAACTGCAGAGTTCAGTAACACATAACCACAAGTATTGAAAGGTGAACCTGCAGCTGTAATTACAGTGAAAGGTAGTTAAGAAGACACATGACACACTTTTCATATTTGGTGAACAGATTTATAAAAGGTACAGTGTTTTCCCTCCATTTCACAATCATGCACTTGTCACGTAAAATCCCAACCTCTAGTTGTAAAGTGACACAACTTGGCTAAGCTCAAGAGATATCAACAGTTTTGCATGGCACTGTAAAAAATTGCAGCAGGTCTTCTGTGGCAAAGAGAGCTAGCACCCAAACTAGCCACATGTAAAGTGTTGTTTTCTTTACCACACCATCTTATGATCTGCAAACTGAGGCCACTGCCATCTCTGGAAAGAATTTAAGCCACATCACCGCTGCACATCTTAGGCCTAAATTGTTTTTTTGCCTTCATCCTGCAAGTCATGGTTAGTGCATGTTTTTCTCCGCCTTTCTGCAAGATGCATGTTTTCAAAGAAACCAGAGGCCCATCCCTGCTCAGTGAAGGCCTTTATTCCGGTTTTAGTTGGAGACTGAGCTGGGTGTCCACTCGAGGGGGGCGCCAGAGAAGGATCAACAGGCCTGGTAGGCACCCCAGAATTCTTACAGTGGGAGCTGGACCTTGAGGCGAACCCAGTGAGAGTTCCTCTCGCCTGCATGGTGGGCGCAGTCTTTGGAAAGAATCGCCCGCACCCCCTGTTTGCTCAAGGTTTTGTGCGAGTGGAGAGTGTTTTGGGTTTGGCACCGCTTAAAAAAGATACTACAATAACAGGCTCTTGAGCAGGAGTTATTATGTGCTTGGGTGAGAGTGGGAGCTCGTGTTGCAGGGATGGAGTTTTGGCTGCTTCCCAGCATTGTTTGGGGCTTGTTAGTCACCGCTTACCGTAAAGGGTTCCCTAAGTCTAGCTCCTATTTAGAAACTGCTTTTGTGCGGCGTCACTCTTAGAAGTGGTGTCACGGGTCAGCTCCGCCAGCTCTCCTGGCAGACGATGTGTCGGCACTGTGGATCCGCGAAAACAAGCGAGCGTAGTAGAAGATCAGTTCCAGGTTGACTGCATGCGCGCAAGTTTGCTGTATTCTTGTGCAAGATGTTTCTCTAATCTTCCCGCGTGTCTGTCTCCGCCTCTGGTCTGGTACGGGCCTCTATTAGAAGCACGCCGATCCGCATCAGAAGCTGCGTGACGGCGTATGGACCTGAGTGACGTCTGATGTATGTGGAACTCCTCTTTGCGTCTCTCATTCATGTGGCGAGGGCGGGATTAAGACTTGATCCAGCTGAGGAGCAGGACCCGGGTCAGGTCTGTCTTGAGTTAAGCCCCGTGTTGCAGCAGGAATAATACGGCCACCTCCCCCTCCCCAAAAAAACCCCTATAAAACTACCGAGGGCAGTGTGTCTGCATGTGTGTGTTTGTTTGTGAAACCAAACCGCCAGTCTGGTGTCCTTTACAGAGATGCAGAGGTCTCTGTTGATGGTTCAAACACAGCTCAGGGCCCCCAGCTTCAAAAGGCGCCCCCAATCATCGCACCCACTTACAGCCAACGGCGCATGTCACTTAATGTGGACCACGCTATTCATCAATTATGGTGAGCTCAGGGGGCCGTCCAGCGCCCGCACCGCAGCTCCACAAGGAGAGAGTTGTCTCCTGCTCTGACTGAAGCCCCCCCCTCCATCCCCTCTCCTGGAGACCTCAAAGCCCATCTGTCGCAGGAGGTGCACCATGAGGCAGCTAACTCCTCTGAGCTGACACAGTAATAGAGCTCCAGCTTTCCCTGCTTCTTTCATGCTGCGTTATCGCACCGCAACTCATTGGGCCTCTTTTTAAATATAGCCTCCTGCAGAGAGCAGCATGATAGTGCACTTTATCCCCTCTTAATGTGATTGTCATCCCTTATGCGCATCATGCACATCCCTCTATGTTTTCATGCCACTGCTTTGAAGTAGCCTGGTAAAAAGCAACTTCTTGATCTACGCTATTTGCATCTTCCAGAGTGTCTGGACTCTTGACTATTAAGAAATGATTGCTTCCTGAAGGCGTGCAGTCTGCTGAAGTTTTAAATTTTACCAAGTCGCTAACGTTTGGCCATGACATATGTGTGACAGAATACACATTAGACATAATTACAACTCCCTCTCTTAATTTATTTAATTTCATTTGAAGACTGTCCTGTGTTATATGAAAATTATTCCTCAAGCTGCATTTCTCCTATTGAGACCGAGGGTGGCAGTAAGCATGTAGTTGCAGCAGATTGCCTCCGGAGGGCATATCAAACAAAGTGAGTAGTCCCGACTCAGCAAGCCAATGGTTGTTGATTAATGGAGATGCTCATTGTTGCTCTCATAACTGTCTGCAGACAGTTGTCTTCAATAAAGAAACCCGCAAATTGACACTGTTCCATTATTTACTGTGCAACATACGTAATGCACCGATTCGATGCTATGTAGCTCACCAGAAATTGCCTGCACTGTGAAGAGTTGAGCTGAACCAGGAGACTGCTAATGTTAATTCAATATTTGGAAGCGTGGCCATCAAGGTCAGAATGATTTTGTTAACGTCCTCCGCTGCCATTGCTAAAAAGGCCACAGAGAACCGGAGAGACGACAAGCTCAATTCGTGGCAGCTAGTAATGGACTTCCATTGGCAGCTGCTGCTGTTTGGGGAATGCCAATGCTGGTTAAACACGTCAGTGATATTACCTGTTAGTAAATAATTATTTTTGAAATTATGATATTGATTATTAAATCCATTTGAGACCTGTGACATTTTGACTGCATTTACTTGATGGAAAGTGGACGTTTCCAGTGGCCGCCATGGCTTCGGTGGCAGCTGACGGCAGTGCATTTGGTGTTAATGGCAATGAAGTGATTCTGGTACTGTAGCTCAATGTAAAAAAAATAAGGTGTTACAAGCGGCCTATAGAAAAATCAGATTAAGACGCTGTAATAAAAATACCATTTGAATCTCTCTTTATATCTAGTCCGGTTAATATTAAAATGTGTTTGAAACATTTAGATGTGACAAAAACGAAAAAGTAGACGAAATCTAGAACGTGGGCAAGTACTTTTTCACGGCATCATATAATTTAGTGACCTAATCCTCGTCCTCCTTGTTTATCAGAGTTGGAATTTATTTGCTGTCATCCAATTCATGCTTGTTGCTATGATGTGTGTATTATTGGAGCCCAATTATCCAAGTGACAGGACGTTCGTTCAAGGGAAGATTAATGACAAAGATGTGGCGGCCATCCTTTCTTTTGAGACAAACATATGATGGCGGCGAGTACAAACATCAACAACCAGACTACTCGACATTGTCCAAGTCTATTCTCTCTGTTCAGAAGATGTGCTCACTAACATCTGGATCTGCCTCAGGCACAAGTCACGGAGGTTTGTGGTCAGCGCTCGAGTCGAGCCTCTCCCATTTCTTAAGGCTCCTCAGCTGCAGTTACAGAAGACGCTGTGTTTATGACGAGTGTGTCCGAGGCAGCAACAACCTCAGCAGCTCTGTGGGATTTCACATCCATATTGTCTGGAGGGATTTTCAACTCTTTCCTGTTTATGCTTACACCTTGTCAGTGGATATAAGACTCTAATCCTGCCAATACCAAGTCCCAGCCTGAAACTTCATTAATATCTATTTACGTATGGAAGGAGTTTGAAAAGTCAGTAGCTTTGAAGTCCAGTAAAATAACAGATAACAGTCTTTACTAAAAAGCTCATTGTGTTCAACCTTAACTTGTCAATTTTACGAAGCCATTACTCAAAAGACAAAAGATTGCAATCTGTAGATGTTAGAAAACGATTCAAACTAATTTGAATTATAAATTGAGCTTAATGTACTGTTGCAGTGCATTTCCTGGAAATGGGATTGAATTGAAATGACGTACAAAGATGGATATATGTCCTGGAGTCAGATGAAACTAAAACTAAAGTATTCAAAATGATTGTCGTTATATTTGAAAGCGTAAACTTAGCTGCGCGACACCATCCTGACTGAGAAGTACAGGGGTGGGAACATCATCCTGTGGGAGTGTTACTGGAGGAGGGACTGGTGCACTTCACAAAACAGGTGTCATTAAGAGGAATCAAACATAACATTGAAATATTAAAGCTACATTTTAAGACATGATGTTGGGCATAAAGTTCTGGGACAAACTAGTGAAATGAGGCACAAAACATTTGACCAAAGTCGGATCATTTAAAAGCAATGCTACCAAAATGTATTTTAGGAAAAAAGAAAATTTCTCTCGATATTCTCACACGTAGGAACAATTTAGGAAATCCTGTCTAGTCTAAAACACAAAAAGCTTAATTGAGAACTAGTGTCGGTCTTCAAGAAATTCTTCATGTTCAACAGCACTGTTAGCTGAGGTGCTAAGCTAACGTAAGATGTTCATTCTGTTTTGATACGATCTGCTGATAATTCAGCAGACGGCAGAAATCAATGCAAACGGTCATGGTCGGCCAATAAAACTCACAAAGCTGCTCTCTCGCTTTATAAACAAAGAAACAGCTTTGAACGTTGTAAAATATGATGAGCAGTGTTTCAGCTGCTCTCTGTGGGCAGGTCACATGAAGAGACAGACAGGAATTTGATTTTTTTTTAAAAGATAACATCAATGACTTGATTATATGCAAGATGAAAAAAAGGTGCGTTTTGGAAAATAATTGGAGTCACAAATTGCATATTTTGCAAGTGAAGCAGCTCAGAAAAACCAGAGGTTGGTATTTTATTCTTTGACTCTTGATACTGATTATTTAAAAACACTAAGATGTAGATCTCAATCCAATACTTCAGATCTTATCATGACACCCACTCCTTCTCCTTTGCATTTTATTAGCCATCTTAGTTTTGTGGAGCTATTTTTTAAATTTTTTTTGCGGCTTGTTTTTCTTCAGATAAAACTTACTGTACACATGCGCAGTGAACAGTTTCTGTCCAGATAAGGTTACTCCATTTAAAAAGTATGGAAACAAGCATAAATGAGTGACATTATTCATCTGTAGACGTCGGGCACATGCCGCATTTATGAAGCCATCAGCATCACCATGCGAGATAAATACGGTTTGCAGCTGGACCCAGTTTCTGAACATAATATTTAGATCCTTTCGCACACACGTTGCACTCCTTTTCGTGCTAGAAATGTTCACATGGACGCAGAATTAAAGGAAACTCTCAGATGTCGGACTTTTATCTTATGTCACATCCTGTGTGAATCTGTTGCAAAGTATGCGCTGGATACACAGGATGGGGGAATAAGCTTAAACAACTGTGTTCAGACACACACACACACACACACCGCCGCTCACACTGGGAGGGCGCTTAAAAACAGCACTAATAGGAAAAAGATGAGAGGGATTGCAGCGAGCGCTCCAGGAGAGGAGGAAGAGGAGGAGGAGGAGAGCGAAGTCGGCTCACACCAACAGCTCCGGGATCAGATAAACAATTTCCCAAAAGCTGTTATCAATGCTGGGTTTCACTTTTGTCCTCGTTCACGTGTGTGATTTTTAAAACGCTCTGACTAAATTTACCCTTGCAGACGTGATCACTCCTTACAGTTCTTTTGAAACAGTTGTTTTAATGGAGTTTGGTGCAATAAATGCAGTTCAGAATGTTTAAGTGGAGGAGAAAAGGACACATGGTTTTATAAATGGCTTACAGATCATCTGAAATGTGACTTGTATTTGTGTTCAGCCACTTGGAGACTATAGTTGTTTTTTTTTTATCTGCAGCAAATTGTTCTCGTTATTAGCAACGTCCATACAGAAATGGAGGCACGGGCATGTGGCCAGATATCTGGGAAAACACAAAAACTTTATTATCGCTAAAAACGATTCCACCCAAAGTGGAGGCTTGAGAAAACTCTGTGTGAGTGTTTGCATGTGTAGATGGGAAAATTGAGATTTATGAGCCCTGGCATTACAATCTGCGACAAAAACATGCAACTATCTATCCACATACTTGCTTTGATTCTCAATCAAAATGGTTGTCTTGTGTTGTATTAACTTTATATTCTAATGTGCTATTTAAAAGTAGTTCAACCTGCATGTCCATCAGTACATTTTGTACCCATTATCACCCTAATAATATATTTTTGCTCATTCAGGTTTGTGTCTATTAATATCCATTTTTAAGTCTTACCACAAATTCTTAGTTGCATTTAGGTCTTGATTTTGATTTTGTCTAAAGTTTAAATGTGCGATATATCAGCATTAACATCATTCTTTGGCCGACATTTTAAAAACATTTTTTAATTCAATCCTCCAAAATAGCACTTAATAATTTAGGCCCAAACTGTTATAGAACTGTTGCTTTTTGATTTAAGTTATTAAATAGGCACATTTCAGCAGCTTTTCTGTTGTTCAGTTCTTTTTTTCTTGTCGTTCAGTCACAAACTATATGCTTTTTTTTCCATAATAATATTGCATTAATTTAATGTTCCGTGCAAGAAAATCCACATCTCTCTTTGTAAAAGTGTTTTTTTTTTTTTTTGCCCTAAAACCAAATCTTAGCTACAAATGTTGCTTCTTTAACAATAATGAAATGTTATTAAATAGATGATTTCAGAGTGTAAGTGTGTGCTGGATTTTTTATCTTGGGGCATCAAAGTAAAGAGGGCCGAGCCCAGATACATGCTCACTGAATTTAAAGGCACTACTTTCTGTTCCCTTTAAATTTCTCTACAGCTGCTCATATTTTCAACGCATTTTTTTTTTGTGGCTCTATTTTAAAAAAAAAAAAAAAAAATCTCTTATTTAGTTTTTAGTTGCTTCTCTATCCAAACTCAACCTTTCAGTCAAATACAAGGAGAAGCATCAGAAAATGCTCCAGCCGCCCTCGTCCCCGTCGCAGTGATGCAGTAACATTTCTGTGGAAACCCTGGCGCGCCTCAGGAAAACGTGCGTCATCCTGTTTGTGTTTCCTACGCTCTGCTGTCTGCGCAGTAATAGAATTAAATAAAAAATAATAAATACCGCCGGATGAGCCCAAAAACACCGAGCAAAAAGCGGGGAGCCGTGAGAGGAAGAGGAGGAGGAGGAGGAGGAAGTTGTATGTGTGAGTTAATGCTTCGCTCCCTCGAGTGTTTGTGCAGATTTCGGCTCCGATTATGTACACAAACACAAATTAAGTCTCAGCCCTCATCCCTGGTGGGTTCCTGTGTCCCAGCGGTGCCACCGGCAGCCGGCAGCTTCATTTCTGCTACTTTCCCCTTTAAAAACAAAAACCTCCAATGATCCCGACTGCGTCTCTCTCTCTCTTTCTCTCCATCTTCTTCCTGATGTGCATCTGCTAAGACTGAATAATATTTGGACAGGTGTTCTCTCATACACGTTCAACTTCAAGAGGTTCTGGTTTGGTTCGCTTGCGAAGGGAAAACAACGCAGTGGATCCTGACGGGTCTGGACTCTGCTGCACGTGTAATCCCCGACAATAAAAAACTGTTTAGCACCAATTTTCCTTTACTTTTAAGACATTCTCTCTTCTCCCTCCCGCCTCCCAGCCCCGCTGCAGACAAGAGGAGGCCACATCTGGAAGACAGATGTATTCCCATTCACTCACTCTCTCTCTCTTTCTCCCCTCCCTCTGCCTCCACTCTCTTTTCTGGGGGGGGGGGGGGGGGAACATGAGAGCTGAGCTAATTCTCTCCCTCCCTCCCGCCCGGACCGGACCGGACCACCCACATTCGGAAACGCCTAGCTGTACTTGAGGCGGAGGCCGCCCGGCAGCTCGCAGAGGCCCCGAGCGAACGAGAGAGATGTAAAGGACGGCTTGTGACGGAGGGTTTTTAGCAGAGTATCAATTACGTCAGTGTCAAGGCTGTAAGTCATCGCGGTGGAAGAGGGAGAGAGTCTGGGAGGCAGCAGGGAGACTTTCAGTTAGCTGCGTCTGTTCATATATGATGGGTTTTTCTTAAAAAGTACAACCTGATAAAAAAAAAATAAAAAGATATCAAAGGTAACCACAGAGTCATAGTCAAGAGTTGTTTATTTAGAGTCTTTTTATTTGCTAGGTAAGTTGTAAACGATCACAATGAACTCGCGCGTAAAGATCAACGCCGCCATCTTGTGGGTAATTCTTGGCATCACCTAATGAAGGCGTCAGTTTCTATCAGCACGACGGCGTGTTGGATCCACTGTAGATACAAGAATGGAGTCAATTTCCGCCAGAAAATTCAGAAATTTGGAGAATAATCTGAGAACTTTCTTGAAAAATAAATAAAACGTGGACTTTTCTGAGCTCCAAACGTCAAACATTTTCAACATGTCGACTTTTGGAGCTCAGCTGTGTCAATTTTTCTAGAAAATTTCTGAGGCCAATTTTTAAAAATTTTTGCCGAAGATTTACTACTTTGCCCCTCTTTCTAGCATAGCGCCAATGTGCCGTCATATTACGTAGCATTCATTTACTTTGAACTTTTTTCATGCTTCAACCACTGTAACCATTGCAGAGTGATGCACCATTGCCACTTTCTCGCTATAATTAGTGACTTTTTATAAAGAGGAAAAATGATGGTATCTGCCAGAGCTAGAGTGGAATGGTTTTCTTGTGTTAGACCGGTCTAGTTAAAGTTCAACTAGGGAGCAACCTAGGGGAGCTTAACACAAAAGCATGTAAAACATTTTCTATACTCTTTCCACTTTGAATAAGTTAAAGGAATATTGAAACCTACTCAAAGTTGAGGCAGGAATGGCAGAATAATAACACAGGGGCGTGAATACTTTTCTCAAGTAAACAAAGCAGTTTAAGGCACAGCAGTTGAGGAAAATTATAGCCAAAAATAACTTCAAGTATGTGATCTTTTTGTCCAGCAAAGTTTTACTGTATGTATTTATTATTCCTAAATTAACGGCAAAGCAGCAAATATTATTCCCCGTCTGCGCTTAGCTGCAAAGATGAAATGACATCTTTAATAAATGCTCAACATCCTGAGCAGAAACGAACTGCTGGATGCTTCCAAAACACGTTTCAGTAGCTGGGAATGTACCAGGAGAAGACGTTCTCTTTCTAGATATCTTCTGTTTAAATTTGATTTATGATCGTCAGTATTTACAGAAATAAAGTTAGGATGCGTGTTTCGGAGGGGTTTGGGTCATAGTGACAAAACCCCTAAGAGAAACGTAGCTCTACAGATGGAAATGAGGATTTTTCCAGGTTTAATACGGAGTAAGTTAATCAAACAATCGAAACAAAGACGTTATTTTAAACAATAAACTGCAGTAGGATTTGTTTAAAGCTAAATTGTTCGGTAGGTTAACAGTGATCGGGGTTAAAACATGCTAAAATATTTCTTAAATATGAACTAATATCTTATCACATCTCCACAAAAGTAGCCGAGTTATAAATAACCCAGAGTGATGATACTTGGTTCACTTATTTTCTGAAGATATTGATGCACATGGCGCCTCATAGAAAGTATTCAGGCCTCCAGAACTTTTCCACATCGTCACGTTGCGATAAAGGTCGGTGATAAGTCAGAAAACTGCGATCAGTGCACCGCTACCGATCACCCACAATTAAGGACATTCTGGCTGGTCGATGCTCCCCACTTCCTACTGATCTGTCATCAAGATGGAAAATTGGCTGTTCTAGTGAGTCGAGTCTCCAGATTTAGAGACTTTTTATGATTTGCAGCTACAATCCTTAACACAGTTGTGTTAAGGATTCCCAGTCCCAAGCTACTCGTTTGTCCAGGTACCAATTAATAAAGGCCACCAAACCCAAACCATGACACCTCCAACCATAATCTGATGAGAAACTAGATTTTAGATCCTATTTATGCAGAAACCCCTTTTCGAGCGTCCCTGTGAAGCTGAGTCTTTTAACACGTGTTGCCCAGTAAGCGCATAGTTGAGCCACACAGAGCTGCAAATAACTGAACAGCAAAAACACTCAATCTAACCAAGTATTTCTGGTTTAGTTTCTAGTCCAAATATCTTAATACGCTTGAAATAAGACAAGACTAAATTACATTTTTGGCAAGATGCGGTTTGTTTTAAGCCAATAGTTTCTTAAATATTGTTGAAAAGGACTAGCTCCACTGGCAGATTATTTCACTAATGAGACAATTTTCTCATGTTATAAGTGACATAATGTGTGAGTGGAACTAGAACTGTTCATCACCTTTAAGAAATTATTGACTTAAAACAAACTTTTATATCTTGACACAAAGTTACTTGTAAGTTAGTTTTGTTTTATTTCAAGTCAGATTTTGTGTTTTTGCAGTTCAGCTATTTGTAGCTCTGTTAGCAGTGAATTTGCATATTTGTTTTAATATTGGCCCCTCATTTAGTTTTTTCCGTTTTCCTTCTGCTCACTTCGGTAGCCACAGACCCCACAGTGGCCCCCACCGTGCCGCCCATGGCCCCCCCAACGAACAGGCCCACCAGGGATCCGAACAGAGCCTCCACCCTCACCAGACTGGACAGCCACCTGACCCAGTCCACCAGCTGCTCCCATAGGCCCCGCAGAAGCAACGGAGGGGCAGAGGAGGAGGGCGAGACGCTCTTATCATCAGAGGGGAAAATATCCTCCAGATTCAAATCGAAGTCGCCGGTGCTCCTCTCCGCCTCGTCTCTGACCGCTTCCATTTCTTCCTCCATCACTTCCTGCTGCAAGTTTGAAGCCGAAGAGTTGGCGCTCCGCTGCCGGACGATCTCCGTCTGCCGCTGCCTCACCCGCTCCTCGGCCTCCCGGTACAGAGGGCAGCTCAGGTGTTTGCCTCCGCTCTCCTTCACCGCCTCCTCCACCTTCTCCAGCAGCTCCTCCACGGCCCGGCCCTCCTCCGCCGCTCCGCCGCCGCTCTCCAGCGTGTGGTAGCGGTCGCCGCACCTCTCCACCAGCTGCCGGAGGTCTTTGCGCCACGTGACGACGTACTGCTCCAGGGTCTCGTCCTCTCCCAGCTCCTCCGTGTGCGTGAAGAGGACGACGGTGCGTCCGCTGACGGCGGCGGGGCCGAACAGCTTCGCCAGGGCGTCCAGCGCCATCGACTCATCGCGAGCGGGCTCGTTCACCGGGACGCAGAGCAGGAAGGCGTGGGGCCCGGGGCTGGATGAGGCAACGAGGGAGGAAATGTGGGTCCTGCGCTCGTCTGGGCTGCAGGCGGAGTCGTACCAGGCTGGACTGGAGACCACGACGACCTACAGGGAGGCAGAGAGAGAGAGTGGCGGCACGGTGGTTCTGGAGCTCAACACCAGGCAGTTATATGAAGACACAGGAGCTCGTTTTAAGTCAATAGTTCTTGAATATAGATAAAAAAGTTACAGTACAGAAATCTACAAAAAGGAGACTATATTGCACTAAATTGCCAAAAATCGATACCAAGTCTGTATCAGTATTGGATCAATACTTTAGCTTCAGATTCTCTCATGAAATTTAATGTTATTTCTGTAAGAGTTTCTCGACTCTCCTATAAATAAACATTTGCTTTGATTTGGCCTCAAAATGTATTTTTGCACTTTATTTAGAAAACAGTGCACACAAATGTGCTTCTTCTTTCTCCATCGTTTCTGTTTATAATGCAAATATGTTATTAAAGTATTTTGTAGACATCCATCAGCTTCATCTAAATTCTGTTCTAGGTTTAAGCAAAACTATTCAAGTAAAAAAAACAACAAAAACGAGGTCAAACGTTTGACAATATATAATAAATAATTAGTATTGATATTGGCGAAAACGGCCTTATTGGTATCGGTATGCGCGATACTGGCCCCACTCGCTGCCGGATTGATTTGTGCAATATTGCAGTATTGCCCACCTCCACTAAAAATATCTACATATTAGTCTTTAAAATATGAAATGCACTTTTGCTTTCAGTGATATGATCAGATCTGTCTAGATTCTGTCCTACCTGCCTGCCAGCAGCTTCTCCTCTGTGTTTGGTACATTCCTGAGCCTCGGCGTCCCGCCGGCTCTCTTCCACGCCCAGGATGGAGCAGACTGCGGTTCTGTTGCCCGGCTTGATCGGGCCCAGAACCACCAGCCTCAGCTCTGCAAAGAAATGGCCGACACCCACGTTTTAATATACCGCTGTTTATGTCTCCAACTGACCGTGAGCTCTTATCAAGTTCCTCTGGACTCACTTTAACCCAATTCCCACATGCAGGCAGACAATAACACAAGACAATCTGTTGTTTATCTTTGCGCTCGGTGTGTTTCTATAGAGTGTGTGTGTGTGTGTGTGTGTGTGTGTCTGTGTGTGTGTGAGTGTTTGCGTGTCAACAACTCGTCTGTTCAGAATCACGCTGAATTTTCCAAGAAGTGGCAGCGCCCTTTGCAAGCTGCCGTCTTGCCTCGTCAAGTATCGCAAAAATACCGAAAACACGCAGCGGAGCTGCAGCAAACAGCGCCCACTCCCCCCCCCCCCCCCCCCCCCACTCTTCCGCTGTTATTATTATTCCTAAATCTCGCTGCCGCAGCACCGTCTGAAACAGCAGGGCGCTCTGCCTTACCGGACCGTGTTCCGGATGCTGCCATCTCTGCTCCTGTGCCAGCGTTAGATCACACTTCCTGATTCCTGCCTGCTGACTCAGGCTGGACTCCAGAGATGAGCAGCAGCTCCATCCAGAGGAGACGCCAGAGCTCTGCTCAAAATAAACCTGAATGCGACTGCAAAGTTCGGTTGTTTTAGTGATTCGGTTCAAAATGTGAAACTGTACGTATATTTGTATTGTATCCAGGTGTAACCTGGTTGTTATAATTACACAAAATGTCTTTTTTTGTTGTTGTTTGTATTGCTCTCTACCTGACCGAAAAGCTGTCATTGTTTTGAATGTGTTACTTTAAGAACAGTAGCCCCTCCTTTTTATTTCTTCTTCTATGGTTTTGTCTTTAAAATGTTTGCGTCCCTTAGGCCCTCCCCTTTTGTCATGTTGTCCTGCGGGAGAGGTGTGTCCTATTTACTTTCTATCTAAATACTTCCAGTTTATTTGTAGATTTATTAAGTTGATTTCTGTTATGTATTTTTGTTTGTGTAGGACTTGGAGCGGGCAGCTTGTAACTATTGTTTTTCTGTTGGATATTTTCGTCAGGTATGTTGTATAAAAAAGGTTTATTTTATTTAATGTGAGACATGATCCCGCCCTTTTGTCATGTTGTCCTGCGGGAGAGGACTTGGAGCGGGCAGCTTGTAACTATTGTTTTTCTGTTGGATATTTTCGTCAGAATAAATCTTTGAAAGCCAAACAGAGTCACGGCCTGACTAACATCCAATAACCAGCACAACGCAGAAGGGATCCGGTTACACAGGCATAGAAAAAGCTAGCATGGGGCCTTGAGCAGAATTTGATCTGGGTGGGTCCTCCTTCTTTTCCCTGCAACACCACTGACAGGGTTTTATCTAATATTTACTCAAGATTTAATTGGCGATTAATTATCTGTGGTAGATTGGGGAAAAACATCACTTAAACATAAGAAATGTATGACGGCCTATTAGGGCCATAAAACATCAGGGGAAAATGTAAATTCTGCAAAAAATAAAATAAAATTTTGAAATTACTTTCAGGAATGTTCAAGACTTTTTTTTTTTTTTTTTGACATTTCTGAGTTAGAAAAGTAAAAACAATAAAAAATACAATTTTGAGATTAATTTCAGAAAATTTCTAGAAAGTACTTGGAAATTGGTGAGATTCAAAACGCCAGGATTTGCAACTTTTAGAAACTTTAGAGTTTCGAAAGTCCAACATTTTTGCCCTTTTGAAACTCAGGAGTTTCCAAGCTCTTACTAAGAGATCTCAGATTAATCTCAAAATCTTAGTTTTCTTCTCACAAATTTTGGACTTTTTAACTCCGAAATATCCTTGGCTTTTTACAGAACATTTCTGGGATTAGTCTTGAGGTTTTTTTTCCCCCTCTATCGACAATGACCCTAATATGTCGTCATAGAAATGTGAGACCATACATATTTTTCATGAATAAAAGTTTCTTTTTATTTAAATGCTTGTAATAATTTAGTCAAATCATATGTTTGAGTAAGTTATATATTTAAATGGCTGTTAGATGAGAATATATTGGATATCAGTCGCAGAATTGCGATATGAAATCGAAATCGTATCATGACAGACTTGTGATTTTGAGAAACATCGTATCGTCTAAACGAATGACTGTATGGTATATGGACATATTTTTAAAATAGACAAATCTGTATTAAAAGCTAAAGTTGTCATTAGTCTTATTTAATATCAATAATTTTCGAAGAAATCAAAGTTTGGGTTTATATCAGCTTTAGGCCATAATCATCAAAAATGAACAGCAATAAACAATACGCATTGCTCTGCACAATAAATATGAATATCCTGGAAAAAAAAAAATTTTTTTATATATATGTTTTGCGTATTTTGATCTCTGGAAAGTATTTCAAAAGTAGGCGACTCAAACACACTCCCATGTCACTGAAACAGTTTAATGTTGCCTTGTTGCTCAGTTGTAAACTGAAAACACTGGAAGAGCTCTTCAGTTGGATGAAGTTGCACCAAGAGTTGCGTTTTTTTTTGTCCAACATTTCCTCAAAACACAGTGGAAACCTAAAAGCTGCACACTTTTAAAATGACGTCAGTATAAAAACAAGTACTTTAAACACAGTCACTATTCACACGTGGGAAATATTTCCTAGCGATGAGCGGACAGCACACATCACATTTTTACATGAATAAGAAAGAAAAAAAAACCACAATCATACAATTGGAATCCTATTATGGTGAGAAAATGCTCCCTTTCATTCGACACAGCACGTTTCGTTCAAGCTCTCGTAAAACAGACGGCAAAACATGTACAATAAAATGGTCTCGTTTAAAAAACAGCATTTACAAAATTAGGAGACATCGTCTAAAAAAATACTCTTTTAAAAACACGTCGAAACCAGAAATATCTAGATTTCCCGATGCCAAGCGGTGGCTTAAGTTAAACTTTGAGGGTTTCTAAAGGATCGGAGTCCGGTTGGTCGCTCCGGTTCTGGATCCTCACAGTCCGGGCATGATGTAGGCGATGTTGTCCAAGGTGTTTGACTGACGGGGGAGGAGGAGAAAAGATTTCAGGAAGCAGAACATTTATTTTAAAAAAAAGGAAACATGTGCATTTATATTTATCAATCTTAAATCTGACAACCCTAAATAAAGTCTAGTCCTACCAAAGTGCCTTAAGGAATCATCTAATTATTTAACGGAAAAACTGCGGTGTGTGATCTCAGTATGTGAACTTAATAACAGAGTCCAGGTTCAACTCCAGACACGCAGGTCTGTCACAATATCTAATTTTGAAATGATTGTGATAAATGATAATGTTGTCGATTTGAGACCCATTTTCAACAAACATAATGATATAATGGCTCAGGGTTCCCACTGGGATTCAGAAAAAAAATAAATTCCATGACTCTCCATGACCTCCGATATAATTTTCCATGACCCATGTACGACAGGTTGAGAAAGAAAAGTGTACGACTGACAAACTAACCCCACCAAGTTGGACTACAGTAAACATGTAACAGTGTAGAGCTGGCAGATATTGAGGAAACGTAAATGACAAAAATGGCAGGTATGAATTGAAAAATGTCAATATATTGACTGAGGAATCATATGATGATAATGTCGATACATAAACAAAAGCACATTAAAGTAATGCAAACACAAGATGGTACATGTATGTAGACGTTTGCTTTTACAAAAGTTTAGAACAGACAGGTGTGGCACATAGTTTATGTAAATTAATATTGTTTTCTGTGTTCGGTTCTTGGGGTTAAATCACAAAGATTTGATCACTTTGGTTATAAAAATAGAGAGTAAATCATTCATCACCAGTCACAGTTTGACATAGTTGCCATTGCCAATAGGGGGCAGTATTGCTCCACCAATGATAAAGATGACCGTTGCTAAGACGGATGTTTGTAACCGCTGTGCAGCGATGCTTCTAGTTGGGTTGTTTTGTGTTGCACAATAAAAGACACCAAACAACGTCTCTGCATGTCCGATTCAAAATGCTGGTGACGCTCCGTGAAGCTCAGAGGCTTTCTCTGTCTGAGAGCATCCAGTTTTATTTTTTTAAAGGTTCATAACACACACCGCAACACCACTAGTCTTCAACCAGAGGTTTATTTGACGATTAAATATATATAGATATGGATATATATCTATATCTATCTAAAAAAAATCCTTACCAGGACGTTTCGAGGGCATCCGTTTAGCTGCGGTATCTGCGCTGTGAGGCACGTCAACGGGCCGAGCGCACACAAGATGGAGTCCAGCAGAACGGACAAACTCCCAGACACTGCCACCATCCCCTAAAAACAACACACCGTCACTCACAGGCTCTATTGGTTTCCAATTGTGCGTTTAGCTTTTTCTTCCATGTTTAATCATTTGCGACCCGGAAGCTCGCCTCCGTTTCTTGCAGCCGATGGCCGATGAGCGACAGGGACTCCCCCAGCAGCTGCAGGTGAGCCGCCGCGTCGATGGGGTCGACGTCCGGCACCCGGGCCGGGGACAGCGACACGGTGCCGGGTGTTCTGGTCGGCGACACCAGCCCCGCCGCCGTTCCTACGACTGATGGCGAAAACCGCAACTTAGACACAAAAGCAACTAGATCACACAGCGAGGAAGAAAAAAAAGAAAGAAATGCATTTCCTGCATAAATGTAGCGGGAATGCTACAGGCTGGATGTCTCTGCTGAAAATGCTAAAGAGCTGATGAGTGAAAATAAGAAGAAATACTAGAAAAGCAAACATCTGCTTGAGAAACAGCATGAGGAGATTGGTTTCGCAGGTTTAAATGTCAACAAAGTACCGCAAACCTTTTAATCAAACTGACTAAGAAGCGTGTCCACAAGATGTTTGTACGCTCAAAGAGGAAACCTCTTGTTTTCATCATTCTTGTTCTAAAGCACCAAGAATGATTGTTCTAGGTCTTTGGACCCGTTTCATTTAGACTTTAAAGCCAAAATTACAAATTTCTCCTTATTGTTTCATTGACAAAACTAATGTAATGTCTTACAGCCAGGCGTCTTATGTTGGAAACACTCTGAATGGCGATTCCAACTGAAACAAAAACAGGAAAAAAAATAATAAACGTAAAAAGAACAAATGGATAAATATTCCAAAATTAGGAAAGCTGTAAATAGCAGAAATGAAAGCTGGAAGAAAGAGCGGAGTCTTTTACGGGATTTCTGCAGGTTTCACCAACACAAGTTAAGACTTTTTAAGACTTTTTATGGACTTTTTAAGACCATTAAGAATGAAATTTAAGCCAGAAATGTATAAATGATAATTGCGTATTTTATATAGCAGTCAACAGCGAAGACGAACGCTGTCCAGCCAGCCGGTGATAAATTTACACTTTACCCATGATAGACGCACTAAAGCTAGCTAGCTAGTAAGGGTATATTAGCAGCTAGTTAGCGGTAGCCACAGCTACCTCGAGTCACAGAAAGGAATGATCATCTTTACGCCAGATCATTACAGACAGAAAAGTCCCATGAGAAAAAAATAAAATGAGATTAAATAGTTCAACTACGACTAAATTTAAGACCTGTAATTACGTACTTAAGGCCAACTTGCACAAATTTAAGACATTTTAAGGCCTTAACTTTAGATGGGTGAATTTAAGTGTTTTTAAGGATGCGCTGACACTTTGTTTCACTATTTGAATAGTTAAAACAGCCCCAAAAATGGCAGAAGCTACAGAATATTTAGTAGCATCCCCCTGTTAGCTACGAGGCAAAGCTCCCAGGTACCTTTGGTTTTGCCGTCGCTGGAGGACTTCTGCTTCACAGTGGTGGCCTCGGCTTTGTTCTGTTTGTGTTGCAGATACTGGGCCTTCTGCCTCCACACCTGAGATTAAAGCAGAACCGGTAAACAGTCCGTCAGAATTCAGAACCTTCCCACAGTCAGAGATTTCACTCCTCCCTAGCCCATTTTTAAAAAACAGACATCATTCATCTATGGCATCTAAATGAAACTTTGAAACTAAATATTTAAACCGAATAGTTAATTAATACTGATCCAGACCTGAAAAATACTTCGGTTTACCTCATAATACGTTCAAAAACTCACCAGTTTGTCTTTCTCAGGCATTGACTTCCACACCTCTGCCAGCTTCTTGCTTAGTTCTCCAAAATCTGCAGATTACACACACAGCGTTGCTACGAGAGCTTTAGGTCAACATGAGGGAATAATGTCCGTTTACCCACCTAAACCTGGATGCTCTGCATTTATGTTCACCCTGTACTCTTTACAAAACACCTGATACGCTGTTGTTGTCTTCTTCTTGGTCTACAAGAAAAAAAAAAAGGGCCCAATAAGAGGACAGGAAGTTGAAAAAGACCTAAGAAATAAAACCTGAAATGAAACCTTTTCTTTCTCCTTCTCGTGTTTGTCTTTGTCTTTATCCTCTTTCTTCTTCTTCTTTTCCGTGGTTCCGTCATGGCCTTGGTGGTGGGGAGTGATGGGTTTGCTCATGGCGTACATCGGCCCGACCGCACTATGGCTGACAGTGGGATGGGAGTGACTGTGGCTTCTTGACGATTCTGGGGAAAATGGCACCAAGAGGAAGACATTGCAGAGTTTTAGACGGACCACATCTCACACTTTTTTTGTTTGCTTTTGGTCAGCCATGAAGTATGAATGGTTATCAAGCGTTTCCATAGCAAACGGTAACCAGGGCAGCTGCAATCAGATAGGAAAGTGTTGCGGTTTGCTGCTCTGCTGCATTCATTTACATCAGAACTGAGAAGATATTCCAGGACAGGAAGTGCCGTCACAGTATTGAGTGTTTTTGAGCGTTTGCTCACCTGTCAATGTCTTTCCTTGTAGCCGTCATTCCTTATCATAGCATAGCGGGTTAATGTTTAACACAGGAATGCTGTACATGACGTCATTTATGGCTGTTTTTATTGGTGGAATGGAGGCATTCCAGCATGAGAAAAGTGAGACACAATCACAAAATCAGAAACAGAGAGAGTGAACAGAGAACTCACCTCCAAAACTTTTGCTGTGCTTCTTGTCCTTTCCACTTTTGTCCTTGTCTCTGTCCTTCTCCTTGTCTTTCTTCTTCTTGCTTTTCTTGCTCTTCTTCTTCTTTTTGGACATGTGCGTATATGAGTCGTCTATGATCAGTTCCCCAGCCTCCAGTTCTCCACCAGATGAAGAGCTGTCGTCTCCCACGCCTCCTCCGTAATGACCTGGTGAGGAGAGGAATCAGCATTTAGAAGAAAACTAAATATGGCAATGACTGCGTACCGCAGATTTAATATCATATCTGGGACGCGCCGATCTGCTTTTTTCATTTCCGATACTTGATATCTGAGGTTTGGTATCAGCCAATTCCGATACAATACAGAAGTCGGTGCTGAATTGACTTAAAACGTTTCTTTTTATAAACACTGACATAAATGCGCTGAATTACACATTTATTTGATGACTCTGCACCAGTACAGTTAGGAGTATAATAGCTAATGTAAAAAAATAAAATAAAATAAGGAAACTGATGAAAACAATGTTGACTATTCTGGTGAAACATCAAAAATAAAACTACCACAAACCTTCTGCAAATTGTGCAGAAAGTATGATTAGGAATTCTAAATATGATGTAAAATAAATAATAAAGCATAGAATTAGCCTGAATAGCAAAGATGCAAATCTTTCAGTGTCTAGAGATTCAATTCTGATTTTTAGGGTCATGATTTCATAGTGAAACAATTTTTCTATAGAAACGGTTTTGCCTGAAAGGAGAAAACTACAGTGTAAACAAAACATTTAAACCAATTCTATAAAGTTCTGTACTGTGATACAAGCAGCAAATACGTTCAACTGAAACGTATTTTAAAATTGATTCTGGAGGATTTTGAATCAAATAAGAATTTCCAAGATTAGGAATTACGATTCTTTATAGAATTAATTTTTTGCACCTGGACTCCATGGAGCTACCCATGGATCAGGCTCATTGCTGTGGAATTTGTTCCCAACATGTAGACCGATGCAGGTATTACTCTGAGATCGGTGCGTCTCGAATCTGGAAACATTTACGTTTGGTTTTTTGGGGGGTTTTTTACCTTCCACCTCCACCTCCTTCCCCACCACGGGCAGCGGCTCTCTGCTCTGCGCCGCCTTCTTCTTGGGCGACTTGGACGGCTGCATCCTGTCCCTGTCCTTCTCCTTCTTCACGCTGACCTTGGACGGGTGCGGCGTCACCGGGAAGCTCTCGGGCTCCTCCTTCTCCGGCGACATGATGAGCTTCATCTTCAGCCCGTCGGCCTCGCGCAGCGTCAGCGGCTCCTCTTTGGAAGCGCCGCCGTGGAACAGGGACGACTTGGAGGAGGAAGAGGAGTGCTTCTTGAACGACGACGACAGAGACATGGGGCGGGAGTGCGATGAAGAGTGGCTCCCTTTGCTTCCACCGCCGCTGCCCTCGCGTTTGCGGTCCTTGGAGGAATGCGAGGAGAACGTCGGGTAGGAGGGCTTCTTGTGCAGGTGAGGGCTGGGGTCGGAGCCCGTCGCCAAGGGGGAGGTGATGGCCTGCAGGAGACCCATCGCCGTGTCTGCCGGGGATGGGGAGGAAAGAGGCGGAGAGCGCTCTGCTGACTTGTGCTTCTTCTTATGAGGTGGCGGGCCTAAGCCGTCATGATCTGACGGAGACGATGAAATGACAGTTATTCAAGCTAGTTGCAAAAGTAAAACATGATTATGTGTTTTCCTGCCACATAATGTCATTTCCCTGCACAATCAAGTAACTATGGTAACTTTAGTTGTTAAAAAAAATGCTATTTCTTATCAAATATGACCTAAAGGAAATTTGACATTGTAATTTAAACGCCTTGAAATTGGGCCTCTGTCTCTTTAAGAAGCTCCTGCTCTTTCTGAAACTCCGCTTTCAGGAAGTCGTCACAACATGGCTCTTCTTTTAACCCGTTAAAGTTTTAACCAGCGCTGCACCAAGAAGTAGCCATTATAAGAAGGTCGGAAACGGCAGGAGGAACTTCGTCCTGGAAGGCGGAGCTAGAACCACCCAGGTGTTTTGCACAGCTGAATGGTTGCCATGGCAAATTAAAGGATTTCTCAATCAAGGCAGCCCCCATTTTGCGTGTTTTTGTGAGGGAATAACATCATAACATAACATAAAGCTCAAAAAAGTTGGTTTTACACAAAACTGCCCCTTTAAGGCACATTATCGCACTATACACTGCAGAAGTATTCACACCGATGAATTTATTCCAGTTTGTTTCCTTACAAAATCAAAGTTTAATGTTGCTTTGGAGAGAAATTTATATATAGATATATTAAAACAAAATAGTGCATAATTGTGGGGATTGATGAAAATCATACACAGCTTTCTTTCTTTTTCTAACCAATAAAAATCTAAAAAGTGCTGCACCCTTCAGAAGTTACTACGGTGATGGCAGTAGCATGCTGTGGGGACGCCTTTGGACGCTGACAGAAGAAAAACTAAACAAACTGTATTTTCCAGGCTATAAGTCACAGTTTGTTTTCACAGTTTGGCTGATCTTGTGACTTATTTGATTTTATTTTTCTCTTCATGAGACTTTTTTTGACTGATGTGACTTATAGTCTGGAAAATACTGTGATTTCAATTAGAATTAAGATAACATAGCAGAAATTCTCAACCACCCTAAACACACAGCCAAAGCTGCAATCAGAGGATTTAGATGGTAATGAACATGTGTTGGAATGGCCCAGTCAAAGTCCTAAATCCCTAAATCCAATTAAAATCTACAGTAAGACATAAAAACTGAGGTTCAAAGAAGCCTTCAATTCATTTTGCATGAGCTTGTATCATTTTGCAAACCAGAATGCAAAAAAAATAAATAAAATTCTTATTCATCAAAGTTTTAACCTCTCACCTCGGTAATGGTGGTCGTCACTGTGCTTCTTCTTCTTCTTGTGCAGGTCTCCTCCCAGCATGAAAAGCTCTGAATCCTAATTTGAACAAATGCAACACATTTTACACCACTGTAAAATCAGCATTAGCATCAACTTACAGTGTGTGAAGACAAATCCCATACTTTTGGGCGTTTCTTGGAGGACTTTCGTACTTCTGCAGCGATCTCTTCTTCCTCTCGTAACAGATCCTTGTAGGATCTCCTCTTCTCCCTCTGACTACGCCCAGCAACGAGGCCCCCGTCTGCCCCCATCTCTAAAATATGACATTTGTCCAAAAATGCTTTAGAAAAGGCAGAATTCCCATCATTGCTCAAGACATTCTCCTGCAGCATGATGCTGCTGCTGCCATTACATCAGAAACACAATGGGGAGTGACATAACCAGTAATTTCTTTACCCTTTAACTCCTCATAAGCCATGGCTTCCTCTTGGTCAGCTTTTTTTCTTGTTTTGGGATGTAGGCAGCCCTGAAATTAGCATAAGGTCCTGTCAAACAAACAAACAAACAAAAAAGATGGAGCCTACAGTCAACTTAAAGAACCAGTGAGACCAGTTCAGAGTGGAAAAGGTTCCGTCATTACCTTGCGTGAATTCTAGACAGACTCCAACCAGGAAGATCAAGGAAACAGACTCAAAGTGCGACTAACTCAGGAAAAATATTAGCATTGGGATTGTAAATGAAACGTCCGTCATTCATTAAGCCGGTAACGAACAGTGAGCTAAACTAATTCCCGCCTCCTTTCGTTAAGATACACAAACACACCCCCTTCCTTTTCACTTAGTCTCTCCACAGCCAGCACATTCCAGTCTTGCGTCTCTCTACGCCAGTTTGCAGCCAACTGACCGGTAAAGGCGACTCAGGAAACACTGAGGCTTTGCCTGAAAGCTAGGCCGTACCCGCTGGAAAGTGGACTACAAAACCCCTTTTATGCTTTTATAATCTATTGCCCGGTAACATGTGTACATTACAAGCACTGAAACGTGAAAAAACCCGCGTTTGTTCAATTTTACTACCTCAACGGAGACCTCCAATTTACGCGGGTCCATTCGCCATCTTTATTGTTGGCAAAACAATTCGTCTGAAAGAGGCGTGGCTTTTGCTGACGCAGCCAATAAGCGTGGGAGAAAAGTGAAACTTCCGCTAATGTTCCGTCGCTACTTTTTTTGACAGTAGTGAATGACACCGTGGTGTTTTCGTTTATTACCCCGGTAACAAAAGATTCTCAGATGAATATCAGCTTGAATAAAGCTGTCAAAAATAGAAACAAACAATCATAGCCAACGTACAGATTTATTGGTTCATACTGAATTTCAAATATTCTTTACAACACGTTTCACAGAGTCATTATGTAGAGTTAAAAAAAAGAAATAAGGCAATAAAACAGAGACACTTTGACAAGAAAATAAAAGTTACACCAGTTGAACTGTCAAACCACTGTGTACTGTAATTATTAATGAGTTAGGCAAAAAGAGAACATGTAAATCAGTCCACACAGTAAAGTCATAGTTCCTCCAGACTTTAGAGTTTTTTTGCCCGTTGTTTAAAAGATGAACGACATTTTCTCAAAGATGCACCAAAAACTGGTGACCAGAACTGACAAGACGTGTCCAGCCAAGCATTACGACCAAACTTAAAATCTAACCTTTTTTCCGATCAATTAGCCGACCATGACAACAGGTCATGCTATCGACCCTCTTCGGTGTAGTAGCCGTTATTGAGAGAAGATTCAGAGTTGCTCTTTTGAATTGTCTAGCGCTGAAATTTAGAAATGTTAGTTGTCTTCAGAAAATCTGACTTAAGAGCATCATCCAATAAATACATACAGAGATTGATCATGTTAGAAATGCTACCCGCACTAACTACTAGCGTAGGATGTGAAAACGTCGTCTTTTTTTAAACAATAATGGCTTCCTGTTTTACTGCAGAGCTGAGTGACACCACTGCTCTCTCCGTCTCTCTCACACACAGATGTTGGTCTGGTTCCAACAGAACTGCGTAATGATTGACTTCTTGAGAGTCCTGTACATAGTTACAGTAAATGTATGAATAATTTAATAATTTGACATATCTGGCATTCAATGAAAGATTTTTTTCCTCATTCAAACACTACGTTGGAAACAGTTGCTATTTATACCGAATGCAGATTCCTTGCGGGGAAAAATCCTATCTTTCATGGCAAACTCCGACATACATTTTGAAGTGTGCTTAAAAATAAGTGATAAGTGACATATGGCAGAAGAATTTGGCTGTATTCAGAGTGTTTCTTTACTTTACAATAAACATTTTATGCGGACAGATATAGTTTTAATTTATTCAAACCTTGTAATAAATATAGTACTAGACAGTAATACATATTGTAATGGTAGGCCAGAGCTTTGAAAGAAATCTGACGTGTGTATCTCTGATACTTATCAATACTTTTTTTCTAGAATTTAAAGGTCAGAGTATTTTACCCATAATATCAGTGGTTTTGTATCAAGTGAGCAACTTAACAAAACCCATTTAGAAAACATCATAAGATACATTGTTGTTAAAGCTTTTTTTTTTGTCTTGGGGAAAATAAAAAGCTGATGTCCGCAGCAGTCCCTTCAAGAAATACTGACAGCCAATCCCAGTGCGGCGTTTGGACCTGTGGCCTCGTGGCCTAATACAGACAATTTGAGGTTCTGCCTATGTAAAAAGGAGCTGCATGGCGGCTCTGTGTGCAGTCAATCTTCTACCTAGCATCCAGGTTCTGCTTCTGTAGACTAAGCGATGTAAAACCGGCCAGTAAATCAGTCACTTCGTCCACCTGAGAGAGAAAACAGAAAAGTAAACCTTTTTAAAAGTTTCATTTTGAACAGGGTTAAATGAAAAACACCTGGATACTGTCTAGCTCACCTGCTCTCTGGTGCGTGTGTGCTGCAGCTGCGTTGAAATGTGCTCCAGTCTTTCTTTCGCCTCACTTTGGCCCATTAGGTTCAGGTACTCTCTCAGCATCTGGATAATCTGCAGGGGGGAAAACGGCAGGTGAAACCGCATCCGTCGCTATCGGCGACGCGTTGGGAGCGACGCGAGCGAGCCGAGGCCCCGAACTGATTTTGTACCTGGGTGACTTCCCCTCGGAGGGTCTCCAAGCTGCGCGATTCTCCTTCCTGCAAAATGTTGAGCTTGGAGCGCGCCAGGTGCAGCGGGGTCCGGCCTGCGCGGTCGAGGGCGTCCACGCGAGCTCCTGAAGAGAAACGACAAAGAAAGAAAGCCCCTCTAATGTCAGGCATAAAAAGAATTGGATCAACTTACTTTGAAAATCCACCTAGATTCTGACAAACATGTTACAGTCTTTATATTATCTAAAATGTTATTTTAGCTGGATGAGTTTACATGTTTGAAGAAAAACACTTAAAAAGTTTAGAACAAGCTTTAGCAAAACTTAACAGTATTATGTGTTTTCCAGGCATATAGTGTTATTTTATAGCACAATCAACCAACTGTGGTAACCTCAGTTGTTATAAAAATGCTATATATTATGAAATAAAGTAAAGTAAAAGAAATTTGACTTCATAACTTAACATCTTGAAATTGGGCCTCTGTCTCTTTAAGAAGTTCCTGCTCTTTCTGAAACTCCGCCTTCAGGAAGTCATCACAACATGGCTCCTCTATTAACCCTCTAACAATGTTTAACTAGCTCGTATAATGAGCTCAACAGATGCGCAGTTCCACCAGGTGTTTGCTAATTCCTGCGGACTAGTCTGAAGGAGCGGAGCAGAGGAGGGCTGCTCTGTGAGGCAGAAGCTTGGAAACTGGAGGAGGAGCTTTGTCCGGGAAGGCGGGGCTAAATCCATCAAGGCGTTAAAAGTTTTTCTCAAGCAGACATGGAAAAATTTTTTTAAAAACACGGCAACATTCCAGGAATAGTTTTGATGAGGGAATAACATGATGTAAAGCTAAAAAAAAGAGTTGATTTTACATAACACTGGCCCTTTAAATAGTGTTTTCCAGGTTTGTGAAAATGATTATTGATTATTGCTTACTCTTGTTTGTTCGTTTTTGCTGTTTTAGTGTTTGGCAGTTTATTAGTTTTCATTTTAGCTAGTAGTTCAGTTGAATGCTACTAGTCTAGTGAGTTTATTTATTAATCTACTTTAACTGGAAGGTTAAAACATTTTTGAAAATAAGTTCTCATGTACAACTCGCTGTTCAAAAAATCATCGGTGCTGAACTTGAATCCTTCATCTATTGTATTTAATATCTAAGCCTCATCAGGCAGGTATTCATTCTTTAGTAATACTCATCCAAGTTACTAACTTTGTTAATAATTGCCTATAAATAGTTATTGATAACCAAACGTGTTGTTGCACAACAGTGAGCAGTGAAAATAATAGAGTCAAAACTCAAGCATGCAAGTTTTCTACAGAAGGTCTCACCTGATCTCAGCAGGGTGGTGATTACAGGCACGTGGTTGGTGCAGGCCGCTGCAGGGACACATGACAAAATGAGCAGAAGTTGCAAATTTCAGAACATGCTACGAAATACGTAAAGTTTACAAGAATCTAACTGAAGTTTTGCTTTGGGCTTTTCTGTGCAGGATGACCTTTAAGAAAAGCAGCTCAGTAAAAACCAGAGTCAGGCATTTTCAGCAGCTCCAGTTTTCACAGGTCAGGAGGGCGGTGCAGGTCTTACCCAGGTGCAGAGGGGTATTTCCCAGGCTGTCTCTCTGGTTGGGGTCGGCACCATAACTCAACAACAGCTGCACTAAAGCAAGACAAGAATATCTGACATAAAACGTCATGTTCACAACGAGGACGGCATATAAGGATTGATGTAGATCCGAAAAAAAGGAGAGAACATTTCCACCAAAAAACTTGAGATTAATCTCAGGAATTTGAGAGAGAAAAAAAGGAAATGTCTGAGCTTGAAAAGTCAGAATTTTATTTTACTTTTCAAACTCAGTATTTTACACTTCTTTTTTTGTTAATTTCTAAGATTAATTTCAACTTTTTTTTCATTCTTATAGCAAGTTTTTGATTTTGCAAACTCAGAAATTTCCAGGTTTTTTTCTAGAAAATTTCTAAGATTAATCCAAAAAAAAAAAAATAGCTTGTTTTTTTTAGCAAGTTTTTGACTTTTCAAAATCATGTATCTCCACTTTTTTTTTTCCCAAGAAAATTCTTGAGATTAATCTCAAAATTTTTAAGATTTTTCTAGCAAATCTTTGACTTGTCAAACTAAAAAATGTCCAATTGATTTTTTTTGTAAATTCCTGTGATTAATATCAAAACTTTATGTTTTTTTCTTCCCAGTAAATTTTTGACTTTTTTTTTTCTATCTACAATAGCCCTAACATGTCGTCATTGTTACCAGATGCCAGTGACATACCGATGCTGTCGTTGCCATTGCAGGATGAGAAGTGAAGAGCCGTTCGGCCCTTGTCGTCTGCAGCACACGGGTCGATGTCATCCTGCAGGAGCTTTCGCACTTTAAATTTTTTTTTAAATACACAGGGGAAAAAAACGCAATTATTTCTTTTAATTCCAAACCTTTGAACTGTGTCACCTACTCACTCGTACCTGTGTCTATGTCGTTGCTGTTGGCAGCTTCCCTCAGTCTTTTAGCAGCTGTGGAAAAAGATGGACAGAATTATGATTTCACCAACAGCCTATGTTACAATACATAGTGTTATTTAGGTAGATATAAATGTAAATTAATGCTATAATAAACACATTTAAATGTTTTTTTTATTATTATTATTTCCAAGCAACATTTTTACTTTTTAAAAATGTATTCGGTATAGATACGGTGCTAATTACTTTTATCTCCAATGTCATATTTTTCAGCTTTAATACTAATATGTAGTGTAAATGTTTGGCATGGGTAATATGGCTCTCTGCCCCCGGGTGGCAACATATGAGGGGTCAATTATAAAAAATTAATAAGATGTTTTCTGTCACTTTACACCGTGACAAAGGTTTCTGTTACTGACTTTCACACTCAGCCACTATTTCTACTGCAAACCATGTGTGGCTGAAGTTAGTGTCTGATTCACACCATTAAAGGGCTATTTTAATGTTTTTGAATGTATTTAAACATAAACCTTACATATATTCGCTGGTTAAACTTAAACTAAGTAGCTCAACACTAAACCCAGACAATTTAAGCTTAAGGAAACTTTTATTCTTAATGGAGCAACACAAAACATTGGTTCTTAAACCTTTAAGTACCGACTTTGGTACTTAAATTATATATTGTACCTTCTTAATCCCAGTATTATCTATTATTCTGTTACTTCCTTCTTTTGGATTATATAAGATGATTATTTTCTGATTTTTTTTTTTAGCTCTCAGATGAACAAAGATAATTATTTCTTGACTCTGTATACTAATATTACAAAGTGACAGCTGAGGAAATGATTGGATTTGTTCAGTCTGAATGTGTCGTCTGGCATTTATTGCATGATTTATAGATTTTTGTTATGTGGATCCTAAGAATTTCGAATATAAGTTTTTAACACGACGGTCCGTTTCGGACTAGACGGTCCCTCTTACCGTAAATGTCTTTCCCAAGGGGGCCAAGGTTCCGCACGGCTCGCTGGTGTCTCCTGGCCCTGATCCCCGCTATCTTCCCCAGCCTGCTCGATTCGGCGACCGGGTCGAACTCACCTCGCCCCGGCTCCCACAAAAGGTGCAGGTACCTGAGCTCTTTGTCGTCTCTCGATCCGACTCGACCTAACACCATTTTGCCTTCCCCTATCCCACTGATCCCGAACCCCACCGATGCTGCTGCCGCTTCTGCGCCCACGTCCTCCATCCTTTCTGCGGAGCTCCGCGGCTCCGCGCCCGCCGCTTCCCGGGTCTCACCTCCGGCTACGTATCCTAGCATGCATTCCCCGTCGGAGATGGCTCGGTCATTTTCCGAAACAACGACAGAGCTCCATCCGTCCATGTTTCGTTTTTTTGACTGTTACATAGGAAGCTCAGTTTATAATAGTGTATCCTTACAAGTTCTACCAGCCAGCCATGGAGGCAGCCATTAACGTACCGTCACTAATACGTCCGGGAGACATTGCACGAATAGTCATGAACTCTCTTACAAACGCAGTCCCGTCATATCTTAAGTTCAACTATTAAAACAAAACCTTCCACCAAAATGTCAGCTATTTTACAATTTACATGTCGTTGCGTCAAAGTAGTTACAGAGACAGCTATTGGACAGTGATTATCTTCAAAGAACTAACAACCAATCAGAGTTCATAATATTTATACGTTACTCTCCACTAGCGTCAACCCAACAAAGCAGCCAATCAAAAGGTACCAGTGGGGGACCAATCAGCGTCCAACAGCCGCTGAAAATACGATAGCGAGATAAAAATCTGTACGTCAACGTCTCCGCCATATTGTGGGTGATGTTTTAGTTGAAACGTGCAAAAAAAACAAACAAAAAAATTCTTACTATTCAGGGAAAAGGAAATAATAGGAAAGATTTTGTGTTAGAAATTCAACACAGTTTATTTAGGTTACACCAGGGTGGCACTGATATTTGGTTCAGTAGGGTACCGTCAGGTGAAGGTGAAAAAGACAATAAAAACACAGACAAATTTAGTTAAAAAGGTTTTAGAGGGGGCAATAACAGCTACAATTCCTTTTGGGAAAGGGGAAGGAAAGTTAAGAGTAAAGACACAAATATGGCAACAACAAGTTGAATTGAAGATAAGAAAGAAAGGAGTTTATATAAAATACAAAACTCAATGTTAGTCAAAAGTAGAAGGAAAGAAATAATGATGAGCTTAAGAGTAGGTCATATCTTTTTAAATGACATTTTATGTCTAATTGGGAGAAAAACTCATGATTAATGTGAAGGATGTGAGGAGAAAGAAAATGATGAACATGATGAATTGTAAAACATGTGAACCTGAAAGGAAGAGATAGAGAAAAACAGTAAGAAGGACAGGAATTGAGTCTTAAATGAATGTTGGGAACTGAAGGAAACATGGTGAATATTTAGAGATTAAGCAAAGCATTATTTATTTAAAAAATAGAATTTAATGAAAATATAGAATTTAGTTGTGTTGCTACACATTCATGTACAGTAGGTGGCGGTATGCACCTGAAAGTTGCTTGTGAACCGCAATAAAAGAAAAGAAGAAAAACACGCATGTACCTGTGTATGTACAGCCCTTAATATTATAAAACAAACAAAAAAACATTGTAACTGGTTTTTGTAAAGGTGATTCTGCCGCTCACTGACTGGTTGTCAATACTGAAAAAGCATTATATACCGTATTATGTATGTTAAATCCAGGTAAAATATGAATAAAACAACACTTGTGAAACTCAATTATATAAAAGAAATATTTTAACATAATAACTGATCTTTCAAGTAACAAGTAACATCTTCCAGTGACCAGCAATAACTTTGCAACCAGCAGGTTATGACAGAAATTTTAAAAAAACTTGCAAAAGCAAGGATTCAATGGAAAACCACTTTTGTTTTAGTCTAACATTGCCTAAAAATGAAGGGGAAAAAAAAGAAAGTTTTGAGTTGAAACAAGTTGCCCATGATGGCAGTAAAGATAAATTTCTCTAGTATAAGGATAAAATATTCGATCTTCCTGAGAAAATGACAAGAGTGGCATTTTCCGGTCGTTGTAGACAGGGGGAGAAAAGGGAAGAGCAAATTTCCTCCAAGACACTCAGAAATTTTGAGATTAAGAAAATTGTAAATTTCAGAATTTTTTCTCGCAAGTTTTTAACTTTTCAAACACATCAATTTCCAAATGTTTTTTTTCTAGAAAATTTCTGCGATTACTCACAATATTTCAGAGCTTTTTTGGGCGGAAATGTACCCTTTGCTTTATTTTTTATGTTCCATCTACAACGGCTATAACACGCCGTCGTACAAAACATTATTTTGTGGCTAATACAATCAGAGGTCAAGCGTCCAGAGGACACGGACGCTCCAGCTGATCCCGGGTGGCTTGGAAAAGCGGGGGTTTGCTCCCGTTCCGGCGGTGACTTGCCCGGCTGGCACCTGGCGGACGCTGCGCTGCGTGACGCCCTACCGAGTCAAATATCCCTGCTGACAAAACAGCGGCGGCTTACGGTGCGTGAGAGCTGAGCGGAAACAGTTTTCTGGAACGCAGGAAGAGACACAAACAACGGTGAGGAACTTATGAAGAGGATTAAAGAGAAACTGAGCTGAGGAATTTGCCTTTGGAAGGTGTGGTTCAGAAATCTGAACTGAATGTTTACACAAGACCAGGAAGATGTGCTTTGAGCCGCTGTGGCGACAGCGTCAACGAATCCATGCGATCAGCTGAGCTTCCTTAGAGGGAAAAAGTCTTTACTGGTTGACATCCAAAACTGTAACTATGTTGTTCTGTTACAACTACTGCAAAACTGGAATTTGAATGTTTGTTTGCGATTTGAGTGACAGAATAAAGCGTCTGTATCTAAACTGGATCCGTACGATGGCCAGTGGAAATAGGAAAAAAAGGACTAAATATCTGCCAAAAAAAATATCTCAGGAATGTTTTAGAAAAAAAAAAAAAGTGGAATTTTTTTTACTTTTGAAACTCAGAAATTTCCTTGTGTTTTTGTAGAACATTTCGGTGTTCTCTAGAAAAGTTCTGAAATTAATCTCCAATTTTCTGAGTTTTTTGGTAGAAATTTACTCCATCAGCCCTGCTACGCCGTTGTAGCCATCTTCTTAAGTTCACTATTTTTTTGTTAATCCACTCTTACATGAAACTGTATTAAGCTGAATGCACACAAGCACATAAAGAAACAATACCTGCTCTGCCTTTTTATCATTTGAGCCTTGAAATATGTGCTTTTTTTTTTATTGTTACCGCTTTTCTTGTCTTCCAGATTCACACTTAGAAATTTTTAATAACTCGGCATATTAAGGACATTTCTGTTCTAAGTTAAAAAAAAAGATCTTGGTTTCCACTCCAGTGATTCTGCCACAAGATTTTACTACTTTCTACGGGAGAGGAGTTCTGGGTAGAACATTTTTACAGACAAGTTTTTTTTCCATCTTAAATGTAAAATTTGTATAAATTTTTTTTTACAAATATTTGGCTTAATTACTTCTGAGTGTCTTGTTCTTTCAGTAAATGGCCTTTTTTTTGAGTCCACTTAACGATTAATCGGTTATTAAATTAGTTGACGATTAATTCAAAAATTGATTAATCACCATTAATTCGATTAATCGTTTCAGCCCGAGGAGGACAAAAACCAAAATAGCTTAAATATCAGCCGTTTGTAAAAGATTCCCTTAATTTTTGGTGCTTGGTGATCAGCCAGTGCTTAGACGTGGAACCTATCTCATGTAGCGATATTGTCTACTGGTATGTCTGCACATCTGCGATAAAGAATAGTCACCCCCCGGTTGCTAACTTAGCAACTTTGTCGCTACATTCAGAGACTTTTTACACCAAAAAAATCTCTATCGGCTTTTTCAAGATCGGCCAGAATACTACAATCGGTGTGCCCCTAATATTTTCATTCAACTAAAATAGTGGGAATGGTGATTTTGATCACACCAGGAAAAGTTCGGGGTAAATCATACACTCTGTTTAAAGAACAGATCTACCTGTGCTGAAGGCCCTCAGGTCAGAGTGGACACAGTGCTCCAGGAAGCGCCGCAGAGGCTGGATGTGAGACAGCGGAGTGTCCCACTCTGTGAGGAAGTCCTCAACCATGTGATGAATCGCCTTCGGCCTCGGCAAAGGCCAGCCGTGGGGACGCGTCTTCATGTCCTGCTCTGTAGTAGAGACAAAAAATAAATACAAATAAACCCAAATTCCTGAGCCACGATGCCTTATCACGACGGCAGCATCCATACCCGTCGGGAGCGAGTCGTAGTAGTATAAAACAGGGTGGAGGAAGTTGGATTTCCAAGCCTTGGTCCAGTCGGTTTGTGACCTGCCGAGCCCCAGGTAGTCTATCTTCCTCTTCCCGTACTGCATGACCAGAACTATCAGTCCCTGACTGGACACGTCATGGCCAGAGAGAGAGGAGAACCGGGGCAAGGCCTGGAGCAGAAACTCTTCCACGTACTCACAGTGGGAGCTAGAAGGCGAGGAAACCAGGCAACACATGCAAACAGTGCAGGAAGGAGTCACGTTAAATACATGCAATACGTTTTAGTCTGAAAAATAAAGAGATGAACATTTGAAACAGGAACATTTGTAGGAAGCAGTGCTGTAACTAATAATTATTTTAGTTATTGCTTATCGTCACCTTAATAAAACAATGGCCTAAGGCATTGGTTGTGTTTTTTTACCAAAAGATTATTTAGGCAAAAGAACAAAAATAACACTTGGGCTATTATGTTAGGAAGGTGACCTTATTCTGACGATTTTTCTGAAGATTAATCGATTAGTCGGATAAAAAAATTGTCACATTTGGCAGATTTTTCATTGAACCTTTTTTAATGTGAGAAATACATTAAAATATGGAAACAAATAACTAATTTTGTTTTTTTTAAATAAACAAATAAACATAATTACTTTCCTGAGTATGGTTCTTCTTTCAGAAAATGGCCTTTTTTAGAGTCTTTATACTCCAGTTAGCGATAGATCGGTTATTAAATTAGTTGGCAATTATTTCAGCAATTGACTAATCAGATTAATCGTTTCAACCCCAGTTGCACGAATAGCAAAATACAAGTAGAAGTTTCCATAGACTCGTGAACTGTTTTCAAGTCATTGGTCTATTCTGACCAATTCTGACCTCTTCTTCCCTGTTTGTCGTGTCTGCTCCATGGCTGACCTGCAAAATGGCCGCCGAGTAAACAACGATTCCGAAGCTCAAGATATCAGAGAATCGTCTCCTCACCCTCGGAGAAGAATAACATCCCCAAGCGTCTCAAACATCTGGTACGGTCCGGAGGCCTCCCCGACCCGCTTCAGGATCCAGGACATCAGCTGCGTTGTCATAAGTCTGGTCGATGGCCACGTGTTGCCATGGTGACGGTATTCCAGCACATGGTGAACGGCTCGGGCTGAGGCAGAGAGGTCGAGCGGCATATTTGAACATTTAAATGACGTGAAGGGACAGAACTGTGGCAGCTTGGCGCTACCAACTACCGTTGCTCGCTTCTACAAACTGGAATCAACGTTCCGAACTGGGCTTTTATCGCATCGTTTATCATTTATTCCAAAAAATTTCTCATCCTGATAAGGTTTTGATTAATTGCTGTCACAATAAACTCCAATCAATTAATGATTTTTGTCATTATCACAATAGTACCACAGATTGTTGTGATAAAATGTTTCTGAACCTTTTTCTGACCTGTGTAACGGAATCCGTGGACGAAGCCCCCAGCGGAGGATCGGTAGTCTCTGGAGTGAGAGGCGGTCCCCAACAGGAACAAACCGGGCGTGTTCTTCCCCTCGTACCACGCCGTCACGCCCGGCAGTCTCCCTTTCGCGTTTTCACTGGGCGGCGGCCGTGCAGAGCTGAGGAGATTGACGTGAAGAAGCAGAAGAAGAAGAAAAGACGTTCTTTAGGAATAAATTGACAGGTACTCCAGGAAGCCCGGTTCTCCCAATCCGTACCTGTCGAAAATGCTGAAGTTGAACCTGAAGCCAAGGCAGCGGATCACCCGGTCGTAGGGTTTGCGCAGGGAGAAGTTGTCGATGTGGTCCGGAAGCTCGTCCCGGGGATCATCTGATCCTTTCCCCTCGTCACCGTTCTGCTTGAACTGCCTTAAGTTTAGAAAGAGCTTGTCCCTCGTCTCTGGATTCTTTACTCCTGACCTCTTCCTGCCCCTTTCCTCCTGTTTGGTGATGACTACGTCCTCCAAGCGAGCCTCTGCCAGACCGTCAAGAGATTTCAGCTGGTATGTGTCTAATACCTCGTTATTAACAGCCCTGGAAAGAATAAACATAGCAAAAGTATGTTTTTTCCCAGTCATGTAAAAAACACAATAGTAAATAGTCCTTATTGTCACGTTTATCGTTGTCACCACAGTACCACATCGCCCCAGCCTTAACTCTGAGCCGATTTATCGGTGCAGCCCTGCTTTCCTGTGTTTACGCCTTTCTTTACCTGAGATCTCCAACGTAATGCGTCTGCCAGGCCAGCCGGACGGTGCTGGAGCTGAGCATGTGCACCCGGCTCGCTCTCCCTAAGATGCTCTGGGCGGTTTCGAAGGCGGAGTTTCCTTTCCCCAGGATCAGCACGGCCTGGTCCTTGTAGTCGTCAGGGTTGGTGGAGATGGACTCGTAGCCCTCGGCCAGGTGCGACCCGGCAAACTCTACCTCCTGAGGAACCCACAGGCCCGTGGCGACCAGGAGGATGCTGGAGCAGAAATGAACAGCTTTAAGATTTGCATTTGAAAAGAGAATTGAGTTCCAGCATCACTATTTTTTAGAAAACACACTTCCTACATGTTGGCTTTAGCGCGACAACACGTGAGAAAGTTCAATTTCTCTTTTTCTTATAAGCTACCTGCATGAGTAATCTGCTGCGTGTTGATCGGTGAGGACGTAGCTCCTTCCTGTGGCTGACCGCACCGACCTGATCCGTCCGACGTCCACGCCGTATTTCACCTTCAACCCCAACTCCCTCTCAAACGCCGACAGGTAGAGAGGGAAGGCGTCGGCCGGCGGGTAGAACTCCCCGCTCGCCCTTTTGAACAGCAGGTCCGGCTTATCGCTCAGCAGAGAGTTCCAGTCGTGCCGCAGGTTGAACTCTGCGTTGTGTCTCCCTGTGTGGATTTTGTTAATGCTAATCAGCTTCCTGTGCCTGGGATATCTTTAAACACAGAAAACAAGAGAGAGAAAGAGAAAAAAAAAAAAACAATGACTCGCTTTAGAATATGACGCGTTCTCATGGATTAAGGGTTCTCGTAAGGTTTCCCACTTGTTGAAGAAGCTGCCCGGACCGGAGTTCCTCTCCAGGATGACGTAGTCCCGTTTTGCCTTGGAGAGGAAGAACCCCATCTGCAGGCCAGCAGGTCCGGCTCCGAGCACACAGTAGTGGTAGTGGCTGGTGCCATTGTGGGGATAATCGTTGAAGGAGGTTAGGACAAGGCCAACCAGGGTGAAAAGGATGAAACACAGAAGGTTTGCCTCCATAACCTGACGGGATAGGAAGAAAAGTGGCAATGAGAAAATGTGTGATGCGGGGTGGGGTGTGATAAAGGATAAGGCTTGAATGCAAAATTTCAATTTAACTGCAGGAAATACAAAAAACTAATTTGTGTACTAATGCAATATTAACAGTGTTAATAGAATTCACTAGACATACAGTCATATTCAATAAATTAGAATATCCTGTTCTGATAATGCTGCTTTGAGCTGGGCTCCGCTAACTAAAGAGTTAGCTGTGCTGCTAATCTTAAAGCAATAATCATCAACATTAGTTCTGCTAGCACCAAAGTGATACACCAACACGGTATTAAGCGGGAGCTAATGCTAAGGCGCTAACTTCAACATTTGACATTTGATGTTTACATGTTTGAAATAAAGATTTTATCATCTTTATTAGCTGTATGCGCAAAATTATGAAACTTTAAAACTTGAGTGATGTGGACAATTAATCTATAAAGTATGCACTTATGGGGAACTAAGTTACTAAACTAAATGTAACCTTTCAATAATATTCAAATTCAATATCAATCAATCAAATTTTATTTGTATAGCACATTTCAGCAGCAAGGCATTTCAAAGTGCTTTACATCATTACAAACACAGAAACACAAAGCAACATAGAATCAACAATCAAAATATGACATTAAGTTGAGTGCCATCATTGAATTTGTAATTGATTACGTTTCAAATACAATTCTAAACAGGTGGGTTTTTAGTCTAGATCTAAAAGAAGTCAGTGTTTCAGCTGTTTTACAGTTTTCTGGAAGTTTGGTCCAAATTTGTGGTGCATAGATGCTGAAAGCTGCTTCTCCTCGTTTGGTTCTGGTTCTGGGGATGCAGAGCAGAACCAGAACCGGAAGACCTGAGAGGTCTGGAAGGTTGATACAACAACAGCAGATCTTTAATGTATTGTGGTGCTAAGCCGTTCAGTGATTTATAAACTAACAACAGCATTTTAGAGTCTATTCTTTGAGCTACAGGGAGCCAGTGGAGGGACTTTAAAACTGGTGTTATGTGCTCCATCTTCCTGGTTTTAGTGAGAACAACAGCAGCAGCATTCTGGATCAGCTGCAGCTGGAGGATTGATTTGTTGGACAGACCTGTGAAGACGCTGTTGCAATAATCAATACGACTGAAGATGAACGCATGGATGAGTTTCTCTATATAACTGTATATGCTGATACTTAACATCTTTTAAAATGTTGACATATTTTTTTTTTCTTTAGAAACTGGCTGAACAGCCAGACAATAGAAAGCCCCTTTCATACAGGTGGGGTTGGTTTTGTTTTGTGTGATATTTTTAGCGCTCAATAACCGGCAGCTTTCTGTGGACAGGTATCCCCCCACCCCCAGCTCTCCATGAACTCCTTAGCCTTGTTCCCCCAACCCTGGTCCTCAAGGCACACTGCCCTGCCCCTTTTAGATGTTTCCCTGCTTTCATCACGCCCCATTCAGATGTTTGCAATTCAACAAAACCCCGTTCATCATCCAACAACTTAATTAATGTGTGCTGAAGCAAGGGGAAGCCTAAAAACAAGCCTCGAAGACCAGGGTTGGGGAAACACTGCCGTAGCCGATGCCATGTCTCCCTGCCGGGGATGCGGAGGCTGCTGCCGTCGCGGCAGCCAGATGCGACGCCGCTGTTTAGCGCCACATAGCAATCAAAGATGGAGGATTAACGAAAAGAGCGTCACCTGCTACATGAGCTGGCGGCCTCTCCTGCTACATCAGATATGTTGAAACTGCAGCATGTTTGCAACCATAAGGCCTTGACAGGCGCGCTGAGAGTGCAGTCCTCGGTAAATTTCCACCAGCAGCCGTCTTCCACCCCGGGCCATGAAAACCGGGGAAAGCCAATGAGAGCCGCTTGCTGAAAGGGGGCGGAGTCAGAGGAATGACGTAGAAAACAGTGGAGCGCGAGTCATGTTTCAAATTCGCTTAAAGAGACATTTTATACAAAATACAAAATATCTGACATGTAACAAGCAAGTTGGAGTTATCTAAAAAAATACTGTCGATCCGGATTTTATTCCATCAACACTCCAGATACGCTGTATGAATCTTTTACATTTTGATGGAGGCTGTTAGGCCACGTATTGTGAAGTTAATTGTTGTGATAAGTGAAGGTAATAAAACCGCCGCTAGAGAGCAGTAACGATAGTTAAACTGTGATTAGTGACTAACAGAGAGAAGAAGAGTGAGAAGCATTGTTCCCCCATTGTGGATATTTGTGCTGAGCAGCAATAAAGTAAAAGAGTTTTGTTAAAAGTTTAGCCATGAAGTTTCTGTAAGCAATAACAACACCATACTTTTCAAAATTCCCATGACGGCTAAGTCAGAGTATGTGGTCATCAGGACAACATTGGAGAACTACGGCAGACTAAAACTGAAATAATGTTACATCTTATGTGTGGTTAGGAACTTACATAGAAAATGTAGTTTTATCACAAACTTACATACATATGTTAATTCATTGGACATGTTCAGTATATGTTATATATATATATATATATATATATATATATATATATATATAATAGGACGTCTTTAAATAGGACGTCTTTTATGGGGTTCCATATGTGTCAAAAGTATATTCGTGTGCTTTTGTAATGGAAGCTGCCTTTGTATGGGGTTCCATTTGTGCTAAAAATATGGAACCCCGAATACTTTTGGCTGTCTTTCAGCAATGTATTTCTTCCTCAGACTTTTTTTTTTTTTTTTTTGATGCATCAGAGTAAAAAGATTGAGTACAAACGCAAGTCATACCTTTTTACAATTCTTGCTTGTGAAAAATGTTTAAAACAAAGTATACTCTGACTTCCTAACTGTGCTCCGTGTTACTCTGTCTCATGAAATCTCCCCAAAAAACGAGTGACTCCAAACATCCCTCCTTTGAGTTTTGCCTCATCATGTTTCACAATTTTTGCCGGCTTGTATTTAAGTCTGCCTTGTCACGTTAAGCTGCTGCTGGTTCAGAAACATGACACAGCGCTCACACTTCCCATTTGACTCAGCAGCTACGACAGCAGGATGGTATAAAAGAGGCGGCAGGGAACCGAGAGGCCAGACTGGAGCCTTCGCAAAGAAGAGACAACTTCTGCTTATACAGGCAGGACTACGGATTACCAAACGTAAGTACAATCTGGTCAACTGATTGCTGTTGCTTTAATGGGGCTTTGAACAAGCACCATAAAGAGTTTAATGTCATCTGCGTAGATGGAGACGCTGAAGAGCGCAAGGAAAGGCGACTCGGGTGAAGCCAGCAGGTTGATTGCTTGACGAGATTTTAAAAAATGTCATTTTTTTCCAGCGTGTAGTGAAAAAGATTTTTTTTTTAATTACATTTTGTTTGCCGGCTTTCTTCAGCGACTTATCCGACCAAATCAAAGCCGCCACTAAGGAAAACCACTTCAGAGCTGAAAACACACAGCTGATGCTCAGCTACCAGAAGGGACAGATTACCCTGCAACAATACAAGGTACGGTGATTATACTCACCGGACCTTCTTTTATTCATTTTTGTCCCCCCACATCATCTTTAAACAGTGCGTATCCCTCTAATGTACCACGCTAGGTCCTGTTGTTTTCCCTCTACGAGATCTACAAAGCCCTAGAAGAAGAGCTGGACAGGAATTCCTCCCATCCCGCCGTGGCTCCCATTTACTTCCCTCAGGAGCTGGCTCGCTTGGAATCGCTGGAAAGCGATCTGGAGTATTTTTTTGGCCAGGACTGGGAGAAGAGAGTGATTGTCCCCGCAGCCACGCAAAGATACAAACAGAGACTGAGAAAGGTGGGTGAAAATGTTCTCTGGTCAGTGGCGGTTCGAGTTTGATCGGTGCCTCCCTTCAGCCCCCCTGTCCGTATTTATTTTGACAAACACGATAAAGGTGTTTGTTTTGTAATCTGAGTATGGTAGTGCTGAGGTGAGCAGTCTATAAATTGTTGCTTTCATGTTTAAATAATGTTTAGGAGGCTCCAGAGTTTCACTAATACCATGAATGTTTTGTAAATGTTAAAGCTCATAAAACTTAAAAATTAGCATCATTAGCATTATTAACAAAATATCAAAAAAGGTTTTGGATACATTTGTAATGGAAAGGCAGCTACAGTCCACAACCTTGCGTATTCACGGAGAGAATGATGAAACTTTTTTCTTCTTTTTGACTGGTCGCCAAGTCAACAAACTGGTTTTCCAAAATCAAAACGTGCTACTAAGCTAACTAAAACAACAAACTTAAGCGCCATGTCTCATCCATCAAGGCTGAGTCATGGTGCTTTGTTGTCTACTTTACAAATAGACAACAAAAAAAGTTTAAGAAATCTTTTATTTTTTGATGTTACAATGTGACGCCCCCTAATCTGTGCCGCCCCTTGCAGAGAACCACATCAACCAATATTAAGAAAAAAAACCCACACTATTATCTGCATTCTCACCAAACTGACTTTAGAACTTCCCTGGGTCATCTTTCAGATCGGCCAGGAGAACCCTGAGCTGCTCGTCGCCCACGCCTACACCCGCTACCTCGGCGACCTGTCGGGGGGTCAGGTGTTGGGGAAAATCACCCAGAAATCTCTGGGGCTGAGCAGCAAAGAGGGACTGTCGTTCTTCTCCTTCCCCGGCGTGAGCAGCCCCAACCGCTTCAAGCAGCTGTACAGGAGCCGCATGAACAGCGTGGAGCTGACCGAGGAGGAGAAGGAGGCCGTGCTGGAGGAGGCGGTGGAAGCTTTCGAGCTGAACATCCAGGTGAGGGAACAAGATTCCGGGTTAGAGGTCAGTGACCGCCCGGTGAGAGCGCATTAAACCCCCTCCGTGTCAGCCGAAACAGGAACTGAAACTGTAGGTTCACAGAGCAAGCATGTTGAAACTTGGCGATTTGACCAAAACATGTTTTTTTCTGTCTTCTTCTTCTTCTCCCTATCAGGTTTTTGATGACTTGCAGAAAATGCTGAGCATCGCCACAGAAACGGACCAATCAAGAAGCGACGTGGGAGCTGCCAGGTTCACGGCGTCTCCCGTCCTGCAGCTCGCGGTGGGACTGTGTGTTGCCCTGGCAACAGTTGGGGCTGCAATGTATGGGATGTAGAAATGTGGATTTTATAGTCAGTATGCACGTAGAGCACTTTACACACTAAATCAAGGGTGTCCAAAGTGTGGCTCGGGGGCCACTTTTAGCCCTTAAATGATTTTGTTTGGGCCCTGACCCCAAGTCAGAAGATTTGACCCCCACACATTTTTTTTTCTCTTTTATTAAGGCCTTTTTTATGTTTTGGATCTATAAAGATATACTGATTTCATACAAATTTTGTTTATTGTTAAGCAGGTAAAAAATATTAAAAATAAAAAATACAAGAACATTTTTTCCAGTTTTAATTTAATGTATTTTGTTGACCCTCTGATAGTTTAGCCATTTTTTTGCCTCTTGGCAAAAAGTTTGGAGACAACTGCACTAAATAATTAATTAAGATGGAAGTCTTTACTTCAACAGAAACTTCTTTCCATGTACAATATACTTTACAAAGGTTCTGGTTGTCTTTCAAACTTTAAATTTGTCTTTTGTAAACAAACTTTAATGTTTTTTTAGGGGGATTTAATGTAGTTGATCAACAAAGTAGTGTATAATTGTGAAATGTAATAATGATTTATGGCTTTGAAATTAGTTTAAAATAAAAATCTTTTTAAAAAAATAAAAATGGTGCTTCGACCACATTTTTTACTGCATTCATTGACCGAGACTAACAGCACTAATTGGCTGGACCTCTATTGAATTAACTCAGTTTTATTAGAAATGAATATTTTTGCACTTATTTTACACTATGTATTTTTTATTCATCATTATATTGCACAAATCTGTAAAAAAAAAAAAAACACAACATTTTGTCAAAAATGTTGTTTGTTTTGTAAAAGCAATAAAAAAACCCAATGGGTTAAATGCTATTGAAAGACATTAAAGTCCAATTAAATTCAGTGACGTTTCTGGTTCAATGTGAAATTCTCAATGAAAGATGTTTCTATGGAAATCCATGTAGACTCCAATTTGATAATTTCCTGAAAAAACAACAAATCGTGCTGTTGGATCGTGTGCTTACGACTTTTTATTTATTTAAACAGAATCTTCATCTCAACAGGGACACCTTTAATCCATTATCTCGGCTCTAAATTGTGAGAAATGTTATTGTCAGAATCCATCCTCAGTTACCCCAAAACAACGCAGACCAGAAACTATTTACAAAAACGAACAGAGCAGAGGCTCCTCTACTTGACCCGGTAGAGGACCTTCCTCTGCATGCGGTGCTGCAGCTCGCCCCTCCTCAGCATCAGGTGGAGGACCTTGTAGATGGCGTGCTCCGGATACTTCTGCAAAAGCGGGAGAAAAGAATGAGCGGCTAATGGTGTTGGAGCAGATATATCGCGCATCGGTAATCTGTATTTAACTTTAACTATAAACTAAAATGGATAAAAATAAAATGAAACAAAAATATACACAAAACAGCAATATTCAAATGCATTTAACAGCTTTGTTGTACAAAAATGACTGTCAGTCGATGACGATGCAAGAGCCGACCGATCGTGCATCTCAACTTTTCCATAACTTTGCTGGTGGCGAGTCGGAAATCTCGTTAATGTGTGCGCTTTGGACTCCGGCTGACCTGCTTGGTGAAGTCCTGGACGATGCTGTGCTCGGACACCTGGGAGCCGATGGCGAAGCGTCTCTTGAGCTGCTTCTCGACGCGGGACAGCATTTCCTGGTCTTCCTGCGAGGTGAATCCCTCCACTCCTGGTTCAACAGCGAGAAAACGTTTCAAACAATCGATCTTGGTGAAGAACAACGGCCGAACGCCGTGAACGTCCGGCTCCGTAGGCCTCACCGGAGAGGCTGCCAGACAGCGCCGCGTCCAGCGTGGACACCTGGAAGAGCCGCAGGGCCTCGTCCACTTCTTCCTCTCCTGCCACGGCCTGCAGCTTCATCTTAGCCAGAGACTCGGCGATGCGGACGATGGCCTCCAGCTGCCTGTTGGGTAAAACAATCGGGAGAATGTTACCAAAAGATATTTTAAAAAAACTAAAAACAGAATGCGCAACACTATAAAGGTCACGCACCTGACGGTGATGGGGATGGAGGGCCGCTTGTTGGACTCCCTCTCGTGGTCCCTCGCGCCGCTCCTCATCACCACGTACCGGTTTTTCAGCTTCTCAGCAGCCGCCGCCGACAGCCGAGGGCCGCATTTACTGCCAAACACACGCAGACACCAACTCTTTACTGTGGCCGGGAGGGGGAGGCGTAACTCACTCAGACAGCCGGGTTGCAGGGAGCGCTCACGTTCTGGCGTAGGCGATGTACTTCTTGAACGTGGCCAGAGGGATCTCGCCCTCCACGCCCTCCGTCTGCGTCTGGGCGCTCAGGTGGACGTTCATGACGTGGCGAGCCAGAGTCTGCAGTCAAAGGCAGAGCGAGACTGATGGTGATGGCCTGGTCAGAGGTTCACATTCACTTTAGCATGAATGAGAATCATCCAAGTGTCTACGATGAGGCGATGAAACGGGTCTCTTTTCAGGGTCTAATACCTCAACTGTTAGCAAATATGGCTGCATCTCCGTTGACCGTAGAATTGAATAAATTGAAATTACAAAAATGAATTTGCTTAACAGAATCACGCCAATTTCGTTTTTGGACTATGACAAGGTGTTTGTTTTTTTTGGCCATATCAAAATATATTAACTTCGCAAATCTTTTTTCACGTCACTTAAGTCTGGAACTGGATGTTACTGCTGGAGGAAATGACGAAGAAGACAACAGGAAGATGGTGGATTTTTAATGACTTATTGCGTGAACAAACATAGTTTGTTTGTTTTTAATTGCGTTTCTTATTTAACGGAAACAACACAATTGCAAAATTGTGGGGTTTTTTCCACATTAGCGGGATATTGGACATTTGTAACGGAAACGCAGCTCCTGACAATCATTTATGGGTCAAGCTGCTCTCTTTTCTTTGACTTGCAGCACAAAACTGCTGCCTTTCCATTTACCGTAGGACTCTGCGAATGCGAAATCTGAAAATAAATTTGCTTAATGGAAACAAAGAATTTTCAAAAATTGGAATCGAAGCATTGGATCTATGATCTTTAAAAAAGATCTAGAAAACAATCGTTGTGCCCCAACAGAGAACTGAACCAAAGTCTTGAATTTTCACCAAACTTGTTGAATCATCAACATCAAACCCCGCATTAAAAAAAACAAGAAAGAAAAAAAATGCTGAATAAAAACCTAAAACGACACGGTGCTGACGGCGCTCACCATGTCCCTCTGCTGGTCGTGCTGGTCCTTGATGATGAAGATCATGTCGAAGCGGGACAGGATGGTGGGCATGAAGTCGATGTTGTCCTCGCCCTTCGTGTCGTCCCAGCGACCGAACACGGAGTTGGCGGCGGCGAGCACCGAGCAGCGCGAGTTCAGGGTGGTGGTGATGCCGGCCTGGGAGGAGCACAGATGTTAGGGTTACCACGGCAACCCTCCCTCCTCTCAACGGTGGTTCTGCATTTTAACCCGTGGTCTCCGATAAACACCTTAGCGATGGAGATGGTCTGCTGCTCCATGGCCTCGTGGATCGCCACTCGGTCGTCTTCTCTCATCTGGGAGACAAAAACACAACTTTCACTTTTCCTGGACGTCATAAAACGACTTCATGGAAATATTTAACGGTTGCTGTCGTGGAATAAGGCAGCGTATGATGTGGCGTGGGGGATGATTTGCTGGCTGATCCTCAACGTGACATGAGACTTTTTCACAAACATTTGAGCTCAAAATAAAACGGGTATAGATAAAAAAGTAAAACATACAAAAAGAAAAACCCACAGCTTATTTAAATGAAGCACCAATAATATTTACTTATCAAAAAAACATTCTAAATGTAAGGAGGAGGATTAGGGCCACTAGAAGAAGGAAAAAAAGAGTTCTGACTTTGATCTGAGATCAAGTCAGTTCTGACTTTGATCTGAGATCAAGTCAGAACTCTGAGTCAAAAATAAAGAGGTCAGAATTTCAAGATCCGTCAGAATTTTGACAATCGAAGTAAAAAAACGTCAGAATCTGAGATCAAAGTCATTTTCTCTCAGTGGCTCTAATCTTCTTCTGTATGAGTCCACTTACTTTATTCTATTAAACTTAAAATTGCTGCGCTACACTCAAACGTCCACTAGACTTAATTTTATTGAGCGCTAGCGAAACCTTCACCAAGTCAGCTCATCGTCAACCACCTGTCTCAATTAAAAGAAAAAAGTTTGAGAAAAGTGATGAAAGTAAGTTTCCCCGTTTTGCCCCATTCTGGCTCAAACGTAAGAACCGCACCAGAACTCGGTTCCCGCCTTACCTTGTCGAACTCGTCGATGCAGACGACTCCTCCGTCGGCCAGCACCATGGCGCCGCCCTCCATGATGAATCCTCGGGTGGCGGGGTCCCTCAGCACGGAGGCCGTCAGCCCGGCGGCGCTGCTGCCTTTCCCGGACGTGTAAACCTGCGGGGGCCACAAAGATGCAGAGGCTCAGTCTCGCATCGCTCCGCCTTCCCGGTGCTGTCGCGGCGCCGCGGAGACGACGGCTACCCCGATCGGCGCGCATCTCTCCACGAACTTCAGCAGCTGTGACTTGGCCGTGCCGGGGTCTCCCAGCATCAGCAGGTTGATGTCGCCCCTGCGAGTCAGGCCGTCGGGCAGCCTGGAGGAGACGACACCGAGACGGTCAAACGAGGAGAGAAGCCGGACCCCGAGGCAAAGCGGGGAGGACGGGGTCGGGCTTCCCACCTCTTCCTGGAGCCGCCGAACAGCAGGCAGGTGATGGCCTTCTTCAGGTCGTCGCTGCCGTAGATGGACGGAGCCATGGAGCTCGCTAGGGAGCCGTAGATGCCGGGAGAGGCGGCGAGCGACCGGAGCTGCTCCTCCTCCTGTGGAGACACCGAGCCGGTGGCGCCACGGCCTGGAGCGGGCAGAGAGGGGGACAAAAATAAAATAAGACCCGATTACAGAGGGAACCAAAACAAAAAAAAGATGACGTGTATGCAGAAATTCATCCAAAGCATTTCAACCGCCCCTGCGATCCAAACTCTGTAAATTAGAGGGTGCACTGATTCTGATTGTGGTCAATGCTGATTTTTTTTTTTTTGTCCAACGTTGCCAAGTTGGCAATAGTTGGAGTGATTGGGTTTGACCGGGGAGAGCGCCGTCTCTGGGATCCAAACGTAACAGTGGCTGATTTCCAGACCTTTGTAGCGGTCGATAAAATCGGTTTATCGCCAAAGTGTCGGCCGATCGCCAATCTCCCAAAAATTAAGGAAATCTGGGCCGATTTAATTGGTGCGCTCCTATTGAAAATCCTCCAACTTTCACTTTTTCAAAACTTATGTTATTAGGTGTAATTACTCTTTCCTAAATTAACCAAACACTTTATCACAAAACTGTGCAGTTTGAATTTTCAAGCACTTTCGAGGACTTTATAAAGAAATCCAAACTCTGACAAACACTAAATTGAAACTTGAGCATTTCTGAGGATATCAAGCACCAATGGGAACCCTGTAGGTAGGCCTGAAAGGGACAAAATCATTTTAAAAAACAAATATCCCAAAATGAACAAATAAACCATTGAATTTCTCATTAAATAAACTATAGTAATATACCCTCTAATCATTTTAACAAGATAAATTCATTTAAAAATACATGCAATTTTAAATAGAGAGAGAATATGTATCTTTGGGGGGTCGCCTGTTGATTCGGGAGTTTGCTAGCTGCGTTTTGGGAATAAAACGCGTGTAGCTGGTGGTTGGCATGGCGATGTACTCGCCTGCTCCCTCCGTGTCCATCTGAATGCCGACCACTCGCAGGTAGGACGAGCGAATCCCCACGCCGACGCCCTTCTCTCTGCCTGCCTTCTTGGCAGCGGCCACCTTTTTGATGGAGTAGATCCCCATGATGGTCACCCGGTTGCCGGGCACCACGCGGTCACACAGATACCTGGGAGGAAACGAGGAAGGAAAAAAGGACAAAAAACACTCAATCGCCGTCTGCAGAACACGTCGCCTCGGATGTAACCGCAGCGGAAAGCCGCCGGCGCCCCCTACCGGTCGCAGTACAGCTGCATGTGACGGGGCATCTCCCCGTGCGGCACGGCGTCCGGCGACTCCTGCAGGCGCAGCGTCTGGAAGTCTACGCAGACGCAGCGGTCCGGGATGATGAAGTACGGGTCCACGGGGCAGTTCACCCTGCCGACGTTCTCGCTGAGCAGAGACAGAGACAGAGAGAGAGAGCGCTTAGCGATGTTTGGTGCGAGGCGCAGCTGGAAGGCGTCTCTCTCTCGCCCCCAACCCTGAACTCACCTGTTGCACTTGCGCGGCAGAGCGTAGCCCTGCAGGCCCGGCGGCAGCGGGATGTTGGGCAGGACGCCGCGGCAACCGCGGCACTGCAGGCACACCTTGGTGGCCTTCGCCTTGACTGCCGTGGCCGAGATGACGATGCCGTGCACCTTCACCAGGCGGGACACCTGCTCCGACTGACACGGGAGGATTTCATAATTAAAGGGGCGGCACTTTGCGTTTTCCAGCCATTTATTGTACGATCTTACTGAGCTGATGCGATTGTGCTAAGAAGAATGTTAGTTTCAATAAACGGTGTCTCTATGAAGTCTTAAGGGGACAGCATGTTGTGTTTTCCATCGTATTAGTTTACAGCACAATCCAGTAACTATGTTACATTCAGCAGTTATAAAAATGCTGTGTATGTCAAACATGACTTAAAAGAAATTTGAACTTGTAATTTAACACCTTGAAACTGGGCCTCTGTCTCTTTAAGAACTCCTACTCTTTCTGAAACTCCGCCTTCAGGAAGTCATCGCAACATGGCTCCTCTGTTAACCCTGTAACAATGTTTCACTGAGAAGTAACTCGTATAATTAGCTCGGCAGACGTATTGGCTAATTGCTACTGGCTAGTCTGAAGGAGCAGGTTGGAGTCGTTGCAGCGGACGGCTGCTCTGAGACACAGAAGCTTGGAAACTGCAACTCTGAGGAGGAGCTTTGACTCGAGGGCGGGGCTAAGTCCTTGCAGGCGTTTTGCACAGCTGAATGGTTGCCACCGAGATTAAAGAATTTCTCAGAAACACATGAAAGAATCAAGGCAACACTCCAGGTATGTTTTTAGTGAGGGAAAAACATTTTAACATGACGTAAAGCTCAAAAAAGTAGATTTTACATAACACTGACACTTTAAAGTCACCTTTAAGATTTTTTTTTAAATATCAAGCTAAATAATCGTTGATAAAAACCTTCAGGCTGCGAATGGAAGCGTGATGGGCGTCGCTCTTCAGCATGACCTGGATGTCCTGCACCGTGTCCTCGCCAACGGGCCGGGGACGGGTCACCTCGTCCGCTACCTCTTTGGCAGCTTCCTCCAGCTGCAATTTAAAAAAAAAAAAAAAAAAATGTATCAATGTGAGGAAAACGAAATCACTGTGATGTAAAAAAAAAAAAAAAAGAAATAGAAAAGAGAAAGGTGAAGTGACCAGGGGCAGGTTCTCAGTGGGCAGCTTGTAGAGGCAGTCGGACAAATCTTCGTCGAAGCTGGCGAGGTCCTCCATCTCCACCTCCACCCAGAACTCCCCCAGGGTGTAGTGCCGCTTCAGCTCATCCCTGGTTTATGAAGTCCATTAAAAACACTCAGGATTATTTCTGTTGTGAAGCAGTGTTTCTATAGCAACCACTGACCGACACTACCACGTTTCCACAAATGCTTTCTGCCTTTAAAGAAGTCCAGATTTAATGACTTCACAATCAATAGCGATTCTGAAAGTGGCTTTAGGTATTTGGAAAAACGACTCCCTGCTAAAAATAAAGCTGAAGTTGGCTTCTGATTGCAACTAAAGGGCCATTCCACCTAGTTTTTCCAACACCTCGAGCGTATTCAATGTGTTCTAGTTGAAAAACTGAAAGATCAGACACAACAATCCTAGACTAAATTAATTCTAAACTGATAGAGGAATATTTAAAACATAGTTTGTGATTTTTGACACCTTTGTTTGATTTGTGAAACGTCAATAAAGGGCGATTTCAGCTATTTTTATGCATCTGGACCACTTTACAATTGCTCCAACTCCAAAACTGCAACATCTTGAAATCAGATTACAAAGGTTTCACAAATCGCACACCACGTATTAGACACTCAACTATTATTACATAACAATTGAGTCCAGGTTTGTAGTATCTAGGTGTTGTAGTTTTGTGGGCCGGATGCATAAAAAGTGCTGAAATTGCCCTCTTGTTGAGGTTTTACAAGTCACAAACTTTGTTTTACGCATTCCCCTGTGATTGTAGAATAACCCAGACCAGGTTTGAAGTGTCTAAGTATTTCAGCTGTTAAACTAGAACAGATTAAAGACATTAAAAAAAATAGCTATTTAGTTGCAATCGGAAGCCAACTTCGGCTTCGTCTGCTGAAGTGGATCAAAAACAGATTTATTTCTTTTCTTCCTTTTGTCCTGATCCAGAACAGATGTGAAACAAAGAACGCCTCCTAATACCTCCTTAAATCATATTTCTTCACCTAAACATCCAACAATGCCTAACTTTGTAAGTTTACAATGAATATTCTCAGAATTTAATAAGAGCTCGCGATTGGATTGCCGCCATCTTTTTCTTCTGCTTTGCTTGGCTAAATTCCGTTATTCACCTGTATTTGTACGTAAAGCCGGTCCGGTCGGTTCCCACTCGGAACTGGCGCAGGAACTCGCGGAACCTCTTCTTGATCTGGACGCGCTTCTGTCCGCCTTCGTCCCCGCCGGGAGCCTCTCCTCCTCCTCCGAAGTTGTCGCTGTAGTAAACCCCGGGGTCGTCGAAGCCGGACATCCTGCGGTGAGCTCGGTGGGCGCTGCGGCGACAGTAAAACAGAGCTAAGAAGAAATAATCCGAAGAGAAGGAACCGAAGCCGGCGACCAAAGCTGGACAGATCTGGGAGTTTCGCGGGAAACAAATGAGTGACTTCCTGTCCTACTTTCCCGCGAACTGCTTTCCACCAACGCGCCTCCGCTGCCCGCTGATTGGTGGAAACGAACGGCGCCTTTTTCTATTGGTTAAAGGAAAGGCGTAAAGGAAGGCGCGTCATGAGACGGGAGGAGGGGTTTAACAAGGATGGCGCGAAATAGACAACGAAAAGGGGCGGAGCTACAGACCAGCACGTGCTCAAGGAGATGAACGTGGAAAAAAAGAACAGTTAACTTTTAGTTCATGCATTTATTTCCGGTCTCGCCCCTTCTCCTCATAATTTTGGAAATGTTTTTTTTTTTTTTTTGCTTTTTGACTTCTACTTGTATTGAACCACATCTCTCCAGATTATTTGGTTTCACTGACAACAGAAAAACTCATTTCAATGATTTAAACTTAGCCAAATTAAAGAATCACAAATACCCGTTCCACTAATCAAAGATCACTTGTTTCCATTTTTTTTAAATGAGGTCAAAAAATATATCACAACTATTAGATATTCCACCAAATACTTAAGCCATTAAGTATTGTAACCCCCTGGTGGATCCCGTTACACCGCATTTCGTTGTACTGTTCTGCACTTTTTCCTCAATCTTCTTTAAGGTTAATTTTATTTCAGCTGATTTAGGTCATACTTTTTACATTTGAGTGATATTACTGCTGCTCTTGAGTAATGCTTCTGGATACTCTGTTTCTTCACTAAATGAAAAACAGACGTTTTAACCAAAAATTAAGCAAATCCAGATCTATAGTTTATGTTACAGCGAGCCTGGTTATTCAATTATGTTATTTGTTCTTTATTTTTGTATTTAAAAAACTGACTTTGCACAAAATTTTATACGTTTTCCTGACTTAATACATGTTTTTTTTTTTACAAATTAAATCAGATGTTCTGATCAGCTAGTACTCAGTTAGCCGTTCTGCCACATTTTTTCAGTCTGATTTGTAGCTTCCACCTGCTGCTAAAGGGTCATTTCGCAGAATTTTACAAGCTGTGCAGAACGTTTGAAAACAAAGAAACACCTAAAAGTCCAGAAGTTTGTGACATAAACGCACGTAATAAAAAGTTTGTTCATGTCACTGATATTTGACATATCAGTGATGATACTGATATAAAGTATTTGGTACTTGATATCAGACAAATACAAAAGTGGGCAGAATCACAAACCTCTGCTTGATAATTCAGTGATACGTTTTCCCCTACTTAAGCAGAAGCAGCTAACAAAAAAACATTTTTAAAATTCAAAAGACAAGTTTATTGTTTTGGCATAAACCAACCTATTAAGTCATTATTATATTAGTTGTCAAACATCACTAACGATCGCTCAAAAATCACATTCATGGATCCCAGAGAAACATCCTCTCTCTTATAAGACATAATGCAGCAGAAGTTGGATTTTCAGCCCTTACCGTTACAAATATAAACACCTACGCTCCGGCAGAAACACAAAAAGGTCAACATTCGTTCTCATCGACCTACAGGCGTAGCTAATGTTTCCGTCTCTGCTCTTCATCAGTAAAAGGCAGCGTGAGCGGTTAGCTCCTCTTCCTCCTTCAGGAGACGACGCCGTGTTTCCTTCCCGTCTGGATGAAAGCGTCCACGCAGTGGTCGATGTCGTCGTCTGTGTGGGCCGCCGAAATCTGAACCCGGATTCTGGCTTTGCCCTTCGGCACCACCGGGTAGGAGAAGCCGATCACATAGATCCCTGTGGGAGGAGGAGGAGGAAGACGGGTCGTCAGCCGAGGTTCTGTGTCAGTCGTGGGTTTCGCCTCGGGCGATTCCGCTCACCGTGCTTCAGCATGTCGTCGGCCATCAGAGAGGCCAGGCGGGCGTCGCCCAGCATCACGGGGCAGATGGGGTGGGAGGAGCCTGCGATGGTGAAGCCCGCCTGCGTCATCTTGTTCCGGAACCTGGACGATGTTCAGAGGAGATAAAAAAAAACAAAAAAAACACAGATAAATGTGTTGGGTAAATCGATCGATTTTCTTAATTGGGCTGACACTAACATGTCTACCTTCAGACATGAAAATCAGCCAATGTCCCGTTTTTGTTGACAATACTCACCCCAACGTTGCCATCGAGCAACTTTTCAGCCAAAAAAATAGTAAAAAATTGGTAATGCCAAAATTGGAATCATCAGGGTAGGGCTGGGCGATAAATCGATTTTAGCGATTAATCGAATTTTTGGGTTTCAATCTTTTTACATTTTTTGGGGGGAAAATTTATATATATATTTTTTTCCATTACTGCTCTCCTTGTGTTTCCATAGTTCAGAGTGATGTCAGTAGGCCTGTCACAATAAAGTTTTTGGACAACAAATTGTCCCAGACGTTACTGCGATAAACGATAACATTGTTGTTTTGAGACAATTTACAAGTATTATTATGCTAGTGTCATAATGCAAAAACACATTCTCAAAGATCAATAAACTTGAAATTATTCTGAACATTTAACATCACAATAAAGTCGAAATAAAACAAGAATGAAGTCACGATAATATTAATGGAGAACTCAAACAAGAAAAAGATTTTCTTTTTGAATGGAATCATCAAAGATTTTTCGACATTAGCGGAATTTTGACAAAGTTTTGCTCCGGAAAAGATGGAAACGCAGCTAAAAATGGAGGAAGAGTTGGCTTAACGTCTGCAGGGCAAAACGCACCTCATGGTTTTGGCCGTCATGCTCTGCGCGATCTCGTTGGAGGCGAGCAGCAGCTCCACGGCGCGGGTGGCGCAGCCCACCACGGGAGGCGGGAGGGCGTTGGAGAACAGGTAGGGCCGGGACCGCTGCCGGAGCAGGTCAATGAGGGGCTTGGGGCCAACTGTGTAGCCACCTGAGGGAGAAGACATGGCAAAAGAGTTTTATTTAGAATTTCTATTCACGAAAATTCACGCAAAAAAAAAAGCAACCGGTCCACGTGTTATTTAAGCTAATGGGTTCAAGTGATGCCAACTCCCACCAGCAGGAGGCAGCGGTTCTTATTTTGACAACACCGCCGAGGCAGCCTCACTTGATGTTTGAGCTTAGATTTAATTGTGGTCCCAGCCTCCAGGGTTCCCATTTTTCAACATATCTAAACAAAATCCGTTAGAATTTTCATGCAATTGAGTCGTTTAAACGTGCAGAGTCGCCGGTTCTCGTGTGGAAGCAGACGTACCTGCTGCTCCGCCCAAAGCTTTCCCCAGAGTGGAGTTCACAATCTGAACTCTGTCCGTCACTCCCAGGAGCTCGTCTGTCCCTCTGCACACCAAAACATGGACGTTTAGTCGCCTTTCAGCGACAACAACCCCCCCAAAAAATGACTCAAATTCTCAATATTTCCTCCTTTTTTTTTGCTTCCAAACAGAGCAAAGCATGATTCCAGGTGTCCAAATCTTCAGCAGCTGCACATCTCAGTTGTTATTTGCCTGTATTTGTGCCTCACCTGCCCTGAGGCCCCAGGAAGCCGGTGGCGTGACATTCGTCTATGAACACCATGGCCCCGTACCGCTCGGCGAGGTCGCAGATTCCTCGCAGCGGAGCCACGTCTCCGTCCATGGAGAAGACGCCGTCTGTCACCACCAGGCGCATCCGAGAAGACTGAGGAGGGAAAACACACGAGGGCCACCGGATCACGTGTCAAAGTCGAGGCTGGAGGGCCAGAAACGGCCTGCCGCAGCTGTTTACGTGGCCCTCCGGACTCCAGAGGACATCGGTCGCTTTGGTTTTTCACGATTCTGCGACCGTGGAAATTCACGCAAAATCTCCACATTATTTCACGTTAATGCATAACTGACTTTTTGTTTTGTTTTGTTTCAATGTTTTTTTAGTTTTTATGCATCTCCAGCACACTTCAGTTAAGAAGCTGCAATATCAGTGGGAAAAAAACACACACAAAAAAAGTGAAATTAGATAATTACACACGATCAGGTCTGATATAATTCAACCATTTTGATCAATAGTTTTCAAAAACTACCACTTGTGACTTCAGTCTTAAGGTTATTCATTCCTTTATGAAAATATATCCAATCAATCTTGAACCGTTTTTGAGTTATGGCCTTTTTTTTGCCACCATCAATTCTACACTAAGTAGATATTTATCTTTTTGTTTCAAGATCAAGTTTATCAAAGTTACCAAGGTAACATAACTAAGTTTGTTGCACTTTTGTTTGTTGCAAAAATGGTAAAAACACTGGGCTTAAGTAATTCCAACTCCCGCCTGCAGCTGGCAGTGTTTCTTTTACAAAACTGCTGCCTCCACCTCACTTGGTGTCAAGTTATAGTCATGGTGTTTGACAAAAAGTCACATCTAATGCCATAAAATAAGTGCAAATATCTCAAAATTCCTCGCGAATATTTCTAAATTAGCATAAAATTTGTGATTTTTGATTGAAAAAAAACAAACAATTGTGAAATCCTGGAAGGACTGATCAGTGTGAAAGATGTTCAATATCATTTTAAGAAGTACAGCCATTTATTCATATTTGAACTGTTCGTTAAAGGGTTTTATCAATATATTTGGGCACCTTAAGAGCATATTTAAAGGGCAAGTACACACAAAAAAACACACACACACACACACCTGGGCCTCTTTGAGCTTGACCTCCAGGTCACTGAGGTCCATGTGTTTGTAGCGCAGCCTCTTGGCCCGGCACAGGCGGATCCCGTCGATGATGGAGGCGTGGTTGAGCTCATCCGACAGCACGGCGTCGTCCGGGCCCAGCAGGACCTGCGAGAGGTTAGTTCACGCTTTACTGACCACAGCGGGCGATGCTTCTTTTTGTTGTCCTCCCCCCCACCCCGGCCTCTGGCGGCGCCGAGTATTGCTAGACGTACTTCAAACAGCCCGGCGTTGGCGTCGAAACAGCTGGCGTACAGGATGCAGTCCTCCCGCTCATGAAACTCGGCCAGCTTCTGCTCCAGAATCTTATGCAGATTCTTTAAAACAGGGAGACCAAAAAAAAGCTGTTTTACATTTATGAAACCAAACGGCGACCTGGCAAAAATATTAACCACAAACTTAAACACATCATAGGGATTTGCCAAGTTTACTGTAAAAATATAAATCAACAAATAATAATTTTTTTGCTTGATGACGTAATGAATGTGCCAAATATTGATTGTGTAAAGAAAGATTTTACATAAAATCAAGAAAATTATGGACAGCTTAATGAGGCTTTTATAGAAAAAAACAGAGTGTGTTCAGTCAGAGGCTTCTTCAGATTCGTTGTAATACAGACTGCTACAGGATATTCCTTTCCAAAGATTATTGCATCACCATCTGCAAGAATCTGCTAAGAATCTGGAATTAAAATTAGCTACAAAATGTAATTTCTATGTCAAATCTATAACATATTTTATCATTTGAATCCAAAAACTAAAAACTTTGATTATACAGCGCAACATGAATCAATATTTATATATTTTTTTTTCAACAGTAGAAATAAACATAAGTTTCCATTTTATTTCCAATCTTGTTTTATTACTTTATTTATTTATTTTTTTCCCCTCATTTGCGTCTTGGCAGGATTAGTCCTCCATACTGAATTTCGTTTTCAGCTGGATACCAAGATAAATGGAGCAAAGTGCACTTTTCACATCACTCAAAATGATGCATCAATACCCTCCCACTTCACAATCATGCATGTTTTGATGTTGCTCTATAAATCCCAGAAACCATCTAAGAATTTATCTCTTTTCTGGCTCTGAACGCATTAAGCACCGTCTTACCTGTGTCCCACAGATGAACCTCACAGAGCTCAGTCCTGCGCCGTGCGTCTTCAGCGCGTCTATTCCCGCCTGCACCACTTCCGGGTGACTGGACAGGCCCAGGTAGTTGTTGGCGCAGAAGTTCAACATGCCTACAGCACGACGTTTTTCAAAGTAAAAAATGAAAAAGAGGAATAAATAATTTCACAATAAAGGACGTGACATCACAAGAGGTCCTCAGATTGACACAGAGCGGAGTGAGGGGCGTAAAAGACTCTGGACGTTCCTCACGCGTGACAGTTTCGCGCATGTCGGGTCACGACCTGAAACAAGCGGGGTCAGTGTCTGGGAAGGGGGTCAACGCAGAAACGTTAGCAGCGCCACAGAGGGTCTGCTTCGCTAGCAGGACGGCAACAAGGCAGGAATTAGAGCTGCTGCCATGGAAACTGAGCATTTTATAAACGGTTCCGCGTCAAACAAAACAAAAAGGAAAAATCTGCGAGAGTGGTGTCAATTAATAAGTCAAGGAAATTGTATTATTTAAAGCTACACTCTAGACATTTTCATAAAAATCCATTAAACTCATCGGTAGAACATCATAGCTGTCAGTTTTTCCTATTCATTTTGCTTTGTTTCAAAATGTTTCTCCAAAATCAAATTATATCGTCTTAAAAAAGCGTTTTCACACACATGCCGCTGATGACATCACAGAAGGCAACTGATCAGTTTTTTTTTTTTTTATGGACATAAATTGTCATAAAAATGTTAAAACCCGACGTGCAATTTCATTCCGTAGTTGCACAGTTTTTATCTAGTGGAAACGTATTCTGGTTCTGATCATCTTCTGGTCTACTCCTAGAAAACATGGCGTAAAATAACCTCTTATCAAAAATAAAATAACTCCTACTGGTAGACTAGTCATTAGCAACATATATCCATATTATAAAACATCAAATATACAAAAATTACTTTAAACCAGGAAAACTCGGGTACAGAGATCAAAAGGTGCAAAACGGTAAAATGGCCACCCCATGAATTGTAGTGCCTCTTGTGATGTCATCAACTCATAATACAAACAAAGCCCTCAGCATTTTTTTTCCTGCAGTGTTCCTTCTTAAAAAGACATTTATTTTTTGTTAATATATACAGTATTTCATAATCTAATTGTTTTATTAGATTTGTATACCTGTTATTGTAAAGAAAACACACCATTACAAAAAAAAGCTTAATTCTCCCCCAATAATAAATAAATAAATCGGTGGAGTTTACACAAAAAACGTAACAACAAAACTATTTTAAAAATGTGTGCACTGCTTTCAATGCAGTCGGTTGCAGATTTTAGAAGCTTCTTGCATATGGAAATACAAAACGTTAAATTAAAACTAATAGGATCTTTTTTTAAGATACTTTACATATCTTTTTATTAGCTCTTTGTCATGTTTGGCTAAATTATAATTCTATAAGGTGCTATAAACATAAACTCTACTAAAACAGAAGCAGTGCTGGTGTTGCTGTGCAATCCTGAATGCTTTGCTCAAGTAAATCTACTTTTCCTGAAGGCTCATATGACGGAAGCAGGACTTTTAAATGGCTGCTGTGTAGAACTGGGTTGAATTTGACTTGTGAACTTACTAAAGCCGAGCACAGCCCCCTTCCTTTGGGCCGGGCTTTTCAGGTTACTACTTTATATAACTTGTGGACACAGTAACCAGAAAGCACTCACTGCCACGGCTGCCTTCCACGCTGATTTGTGGACCCTGCTTGGAGGTAATGATCCTCTCCGCTTTCCACGTGCCTGCGGCTCGGATGGAGTCCAGCTCGTGCTCCAGCACCGCTTTGGCCTCCGCGACAGCCGCGTAGCTCCGTGTCAGAGCCGGTTCCGAGGACGCCAGGAGCCCCCGGGCCGGTTTAACCAAACGCCGAACAGCTTTGCCGAGAGACATGTCGCTTCTTTGATGTCACGCTGCACTACAGTTGAGATTCTAGGCCTGCGCGATTGCGTCACCTAATGCTGATGGGTGTATCTGCTCTGGACCAATCACATGTCGCAGATTTTCGTCCAATCAGATTCAGAGCTTTTTGACTAAGTTATGCTACGGTAGCTGGCCGTTTGTGAGATAAACTACAGCAGTAATAATTCATTTGTTATCAAGAAAATAATTCGGAGTTTTTTTTTTGTTTTTTTTTACTATAAAACCGCATTAACAGTAATAACTTTTAGCGCGAGGTGTAGGTAATAACAATGCTCGGTACACCTTCCTTATTAGCCTAACACGCAAACATAAACATGACCTCACGGTGACCCTTAAGAGTGAAAATATTAGGCTTATAGCATTTGCTTTCCCACGTCACATTTATGGTTCCTAAAATATAACACATTGTGTAATGCTTTTATTTTTAAAAGGCCGATGGAAGGTAAAATTAGTTTTTATTGTATCAGAAAATGGCAGTTTCTAATTACTTGTTCATTTTTTGGGGGGGGGAGGAATGCTATCCAATGGCAAAATAACACAAATCCGATTCATATTTTTAGGGGAAAAAACACAGAGCGAAATAAATAAAAGGAACCTCTGCATTCTTGAATTAAGCTACTTATGTCGGCAGCATGATGACGCTCAGTTTTTTCTTTGGGAAAATTGAATTGGACTGAATTTCTTCTCTTCTTTCTTTCTTGACCCAACCTCTACCTTTTTGAAGTGTGCTCAGAGTGCAAGATTTCACAGCCACTGTTTCATAGTAAACAACGTGAACCGCAGAATAATAAATCGCAAGATGAAAAAAATAACAGTGACAGTTTGGATTTGGAGAAAAAGAAAGAAGACAAGACAGCTCTGACGTCCAGTTAATAGCTTTAGTTTAATATCTGGCAGCAATTTGTCATGAATTTCCGTCATTTTGCGGAAAAGCTGGAAGTACAAAACCTGGAATTTTTCCACATCCAACAAAAAAAGTGAAGCATTAAACAGTAACAGTATGTTACATCAGAGCTTCACTTACAAGTTTACGGTGTTTTATTTTAATTATTTTTTAAAGTGTATTTTTACCTTTCATGTTACCAATATATATATATATGCTTATATATATATATTTATATATACATTTCACAGCAGTATAATACATAATATATCCTGCAAAGTGTTTCTTTGTAACATTATCTTTTATTCCCCTCTGAATGCCAGGAATGTAACTATATAGAAAATGTGCAAAAGTTTGCTCGCATACAAACCCTCCAGCAAAAACATTCCTTCACCAGCAGGGTTTTCATCCAGTTCCCAGCTCATTTTCTCGTCCAGCGTTGTTCCTCGAGTGTCACTTCCACGTAACGACCCTCCACTCAATCACAAGTCGGGACGCGCCGGCCAGTGGCGCCGGGGGGGTTGGAGGTGGCCCACCGAATGGCTTTAGGACTCTGAGTAGCTGGCGTCCTGTGAGGAGCCTCGCAGGGACGGCAGGCGCTCCGCCGCTTTTGCTCTTTCTGCCAGAAACCTGTCGAACTCTGCCGAGAGCCAAAAACAACATGATTCAGAGTTTGAGTCGTGGCTGACAGCTCCAGGTTAACTGGAGAGGAACATAAAAAAAAGAACACATAGAATGTAGAGAAGGTAGGTCCTGATTAGTTATTAATAAATCTAAATCCTGCTGGAAAGCGCCATCTGCTGGTGAAATGCATGAGCCAGGCCTGTCGAAAGAAATTAATAGTATGATGAATTAAAACAATGTTAATAATTACCACTTGCATGATTTTTTTTGTTTTCTCTTTTCTCTCTCTCTTTCTACCAAAACCTGAATGACAAAGGTCTTTAGTCTGGTGCTTTGGTCTCAACTAGACTTTTTTCTGAAAGACAATTTTGCTTACAGAAACGTCATAATTTATTTTATTAGTTGTTTCTGTTGTTTTGTTTATTTATTTTCCAGTTCCTGTGTTAAATGTTCAGTAGAGTTTAAAATGTATCGATCTTTGAGAATGTGCTAAGCCATTACCATTACATTACTGGAAAATGGTCCAAAACAACAATATTATTGTTTATCGCGATAACTTCTGGGAGAGTTTATCGTCCAGCAACGTCTGTTATCGTGACCAGGCACATTCAATATTTCTATAAAACAGAAAACAAACCAGACTGCGCCCACTGCTTTAAAAAATAACAGTTTCATACATTAGTTTCAGAGAACGGTTTCTATCTAATGGATCCACTGGTAACCATGGCAGCCGAATAAAACGCTAGCTAGAATCAGTGAGTCATTCAGCAGGACTTAATGTTTTAATCCTCACCTTCACTGGTCACACCCTCTGAGTCTTCATAGTCGTCGTACTGCATTGCAGAAAAAAACACACACACACACAAAGAAAACATTTTCATTCACCTCCCTTGTTGTAGTGTTTTGTCAAAGTGCTGGCAAAATGATTTCAAATAAGTCCTTTTTTTTTAAATTTCAGCATCAATACTATACAGTGAAAGTGACAGAAAATTCCAACCTTTGTTTTGTTTGTTTTTCCTTCACCCTGAAGAAATGTGCTCAAACTAAAACCAATAAAGACCAGCAAATACAATATCCTGCTGTTTTCTAATTGCACATGTTATTGTACAGAACTGAGCGAAACGAAATAGATTTCCAACATAGTCGAAAAATCCTTCTCAGAAAAACCAAATAAAAGTTTCTCCAAAAGTTTGCTTGTTTCAACGGTTTATAATTTTTAGAAGTTTTATAAATGTAGAATTTTTAGAGAAGACTGTGTGCCTTTAATATTTAAACTACAGTAAAATAGGTGTAACACGTCAGTTGGAACATAAACAAATCAGCTTCATAAGATCTGGTCGCTGACCTCGTCTTCCAGCTCTAGCCATTTCTCGACATCGTCCATGACATTGGACTGGTTGATGGGAATCTGAGGAGGAAGGGTAGAGCAAAGGGTCAGCGGAGCCGGAAGTGAAACAGCGGAATCGTCATGCCACCAAACCACCGAACACAAATCGAAAGCGAAAAGGACAGAAGACTCAAACTGCATCGCCAACCAAAACGAGGAACGGAGAAAACTCAAGAAGTGAGGAAAAATGTCGACACGTCCCAAACAATGAGGTGGTGCTCTCGGAATCAAACACCAACATGCAGACCATTGGAACTGGCCTCAAAAAATATAAATAAAAATTTTAATAAGTAAAATAATCGTCATAAACAGAAATAAAAGTCACCCACAACACGTGCGAATGGCAATACAGGCACAAAAAGCAAGCGTTGGCACGCTAGCTGAGAACTCAGACCCACCATTCCCCTTTTAATCATCCATTCTAACTTTGGTGAAGAGCTGTGGGTCGAGGCTGGACTCTCATCCTTCGTGCACACACACACACGCACACCCCGCACACACACACACACACGCACACACACACACACACACACACACACACACACACACACACACACACACACACACACACACACACACAGAGTTCATTGAAAAGGAAACACTTAGAGAGACATAACTATTCCCCCAAAACTCACCACTGTGTTCATAGCACAGACGCTATAAACACCCTGTTTAAAACCTAACTTTAAGCCCAACTTGACTTTTTTTTTTAACCATTTTAAGCTGCTTTCACCTTAATGTTCACGTGTGCTCAAATGTCCCATGACAGACAACAAGTTCAGTCTTGTGACTCTCAAATCTGTAGGAATCCCAAATGCCACTGTGTTTTTTTTTGTTTTTTTCTTCTTACCAATCTGGAGTTTTGTAAACTGCTGCCCTGAGCTCGAGCCAGATCGTCCGCTGTCACTTCATTCGTATCACTGAAAACAAAAGTTTTGTACATTAATTAACTGCAGTTAGAGTCATTTACATAAGAACAAGGCAAACCGGGTGAAACGATTTCAGCAGAAAACGCAACTTGCCACAAACATGCAGAATTACAGAATTTGCGTCGCTTTTGTCTGCAACTAAAGGGTCTTGCATCGTGTGCTTACAATATTTTTCTCACATGGTTGGAGTGATATGGTTATGCCGGATGTGCATTAAGACAAGTTTGGATCCTTTGGATTCTTCTGGCCGAACAAATCGAGAAACTTTCCATCTCTCAGCTGCCGCAGGATGACAAGATAACTTACATGATCGATATCTGATATTTGATATTAATATTGCTCCTCTAACTGGTATCTACATGTGTCATATACATTTCCCTACACTTCCAGTGTTTTGCAGAAGCCTCTCTGCTTCAGCTAACCCCATCCCTCCAGAAACACATACAAAAGCAGCAACAAGATGGAAATTAATATTGTTTATGAATATGGACCCAGTTTTATTTACCTGATATGCTAAAAAATGAACACCATTGGCAAATACAGATGTTTGATGCAGATATATCGAGTATCCCTAGTTTTAACATTTGGATTTATTTCTATGCAGTGGGGGGTGCTGATAACTAAAGCAGTGGGCTAATTAAACATTTTCAAAGTTAGCAAAAATATTAAAGCACAAACCTTAAAAAAATTGCTCTGCTTTTAATGGATAAACTCACATGTGCCCACCACCGTTGGCATGCTAAGAAGAAAGTTACTTGTCCTAATCTTATAGCACTAATAATAAATTAGTTCTGCTTCTGCTGACACAAAAACGCTACAACCAGCATGGTCTGGAAAAAATAATTTAGGGTTCAAAGCTAGCAAAAGTGCTAAAGCGTTAAGGAATTTTATTTCCCCCCACCGTTAGCCCACTGCTGTTGCTTGGCATTGCAACTTGTCAACTATATCTTCACTCTTGTTAAGATGCGCAGCAAAGCAGTTGGCATTTTCACTGCTGGATTTGGGAATGTCTTGAAAATCCTAGAGTGAAGATGAACGACTGCTTTATGCTCACAAACTCTGCTGTTTTGGTGCTGCTAGCCGTGCTAACATTACCCATTTTGCTAATATAAAATGCTAAACACAATAAAAACTTGTCAATTCTAAGGTCATTTTGCCTTTGTTTTAAAACGATGTCACTTCTTATAAAATATAAATAAGAGAAATTCAAATCGGCTAAGATCAGTAACAAGCAGATAAAAAATAGCGAGGAATTGGAAACAAAAAACTGTTCAGCGCATTGCTGGTTTTAGCCTTTTAGAATTGATTTGTAATTTCTTTTGTTTACCTTGTTAGTTGCTGACTTGAGATGTTTATTTTCTGCGACAACATGTCGTCTGATTCGCTTGTACCTGAATATGAAAAAAGAACAGGAAGCGTTGTAAAAAGGATAGAACAACAACGTAAAAAGAATTCATGGCAAAATCTTTGAATAAGATATTCAATTGAAAATGGTACAAAAACAACATGCTTCATATTTATACAGAAAAACGCCACATTAAAAATGTAAAAACAAATACATCGCTCTCCACATTTATTATCTATGTAAACAGAAAAACTAATAAATCTATGTTTTTATTAAAGCAACATATTACACTTCAACAGGTACATGAATTCAATGAGAAACAATATTTCCAAATTAAGAAATAATTGTACTGACTTGACTTAATTGATTTGTGTAATTAAAAAAAACCAAACACAAACTTAAACAACCAGATGATTCTCTACATCAAACACCAGGCAACATTTCTAGCAGGCACTACAGGCAAAATATAAATGTCACTCCATAATATATGTGTAAAAAACCCCACAATATTTCAGTTTCATCACTTTATGACTCATCTTGGTACCATTTATAGCTATGAGCGAGCTACAGAAAGCGAGCTGCGTTTCGGACACGGTGAGAAATGCGGCACTTACTCAGCTTGGCCATCAGACTGTACAAACTGTCTGGCTTGGACAGACTGAGGGAGCTGTCGCTTTTAACTGAGGCGATCCCTGATTGGCTGACGGGTGAATAAAGGTCCGACAGGTTCATATAGTTGTCGCTCTGCAAGAAATCAAAAGAAAAGTGTAAAATCCAACTGATGCACGACACTAATAAGAGGGTATTGCTGTTCTTTACCTTCTGCTCTGTGCTTTGACCGATCGTTAATCTTCTTTCAAACCTGTAAACAGCAAAACAACCAATGGGGATTAAAAAGCCTTAATGAAGAGTTTAATAATAATAATAATAATAATAATAATGCAGTCACCTGTGGTAACGAGTGAAGGCAGTGTTCATTTCATCGTTGGTGGCCAGTAATTCCTCGATCAGCTTCTCCTCGCTGAGTCTGGGGATGATCTTCACAATCCTGTCTTGCATTTCCTTACATACAGTGTACAACTGCTAATGACACAACCAGACAAAGCATGTGTGGGTGGGTGGGGGGGGGGATTGAAGGGCCAGATGTAGCACGGAGCGCATGAAGCACTAGATCAGTTAAGGGTACCGCAGCGTCATCAAGCCACAGGAGAGGAAGGAAATCCACAGTGACGCGGCTGGGAGCGCATTCAGCTCCGAGACGGATCCATTTTTACCTCCAGCAGCTCCATGTCTGCCTGCTTCGCCGTGACCGGGTCCAGCTGGCTCATCATGTCCGACATGGTGGACAAGTTGCTGCGCACCACGCCCAGCTCCGTCTTCAGCATCTTCACCTGCAGCGACACGGCGAGTGAGTCGAAGGGCGCAGCGACAATCCGAGGTGCGCTGAGAAATCGGTCGGCGACGGCCAAACTAGGGAAGCACCGATCCACTTTTTTTCACTTCCGATAACGATATCTGAGGTTTGAGATCGGCCGATTCCGATCCGATGCAGGAGAACAATGCCGTGTTGACTTACAATATTTCTATTTTTTGAAACGCAGACATAAATGTGCTGAATACCACAGTAGCTTCACAAGCATGGTCAAACATATAAACATATAGAGTTAGACTGAACTGATCGGGCACTTTGCCACAATCCCTAATCTAGAAATTTTTGTTTTGATAACAGGACGATACAGATATTACTATCAGATCGGTGCATCTCTGGACTAAAAGGTTGAAAACAACTAATTTCTTTTCCAAGCAGTGACTCTACCGTAGCTAAGCACTACATTACTTTGCAGCCACACTTTTCAGTGTGAAAGTAGGAACTGAAGGAAGAAGACTCAAAGTTAGTCGTTTTGCTAGCAGTGTTAGTGAGGTGCCTAAACAGGAAGTGAGGCTGCTGCTTTTAACTCGGGGTGAGATTTCAGGAGTGAACAGGAAGCTGAACGTTTTAAAGTTTTCCTCTTCAACAACTTTATCCAGATTACGCTGGATTAGGAAGTCTTGGAAGTTTCGGAAATCTCTGATCTTAATATGAAAGTAAAGTAAATCCACAGATATTAGTGCTAATTGTGCTAATCATGCTAATTTGCTAATATAGAGCAGATTAAAATTTCACATCTGTGATCAGTTGTCTTTGTTTTGAAATAGCAGTGGAATGGTGCTTATCTGCAGAGCTGTGTAACACAGACTGCTCACTCACACGCACAGTGTGACGTCGCCTCTTCTCCTAGTGTAATTCAACAATCATCTGTCAGTGCAGAGTTTCAGAAGGAGCAGGAGTTTTTAAAGCGACAGAAGCCCAATTTCAAGGCGTTAAATTAGGAAGGCAAATGACTTTTAAGTCATATTTAACACATATAGCATTTTAATAACAACTGAAGTTAACATAGCTACTTTGTTACGCTAGAAGATGGCAGAAAAATACTGTCCCTTTAGAAAGATACATTTTCTATGGTTTTGTTTAAAACCCCTAAATAGAAATTAGCTAATTAGCTAAAACTTGTTGGAAGGTCAGAGCTTCACAAAACTAGTGATCCGATATCAGCCACAAACACTCCTGCTGGTTGAGTGACTCAATTCTTAGTGAAAGGAAGGATGAAGGTTAAAGGCCAAAGTAAGAAATAGAAATAATAAGCAATTGTTAAACCACCATTGCATCACTTTCCTGAAATAATGCCCCCCCCAAATTTTTGCACAAAAAAAAAAATTGGCAAACTTTTTCTGTCAAATTTTAGAAAAAAAATGACTTGGGCTACTATTTTAGGAAGGTGACGATAGAGAAACTGAAATTGTCACAGCGCGGTGACAGTCAGCTGTTGTCTTCCGGCTGCATCACCTGGCTGGGAGTGAAGGCGCCGGCTCCCTCCAGGGCCAGTCTGAGCTCAGAAGTGTGAGCGGGGATGAGAGGAGGTTTAGAGGACAGGCGCACAGCAGATAGAGCAGTGACAGCGGGCCCGTTCGCAGGTAAAGTCTGCATGCGCAGAGGCAGCGAGAAGACAAGAGAAAAGGAATGAGCAACAGACAAGAGGAGGCAGATCGGAAGCACAGCAACGGCGCCTGCACCTTCTTCGGAGCCTGAGCCGACGGGTAGCCGTCGAGCTGAGCCGCCGGGAACTCCAGTCCCTTCCGCCGCAGGTCTTCGTACACCGACACCACGCCCGTCAGGTCGGGCGAGCTGCGGAATGCGTCGGCCCACGCCTTTGTTGAGGGAAGAGACCGCAAGTTACTCACAGGCAATGACGCGAATGAGACCGGGTCCAGCCCGGGCTCTTTGTTCCACCTCGGCTCCACCTGCAGAGCCTGGTGCTCCACTAACAGTGGCACTAGCTCAACATATTTTACTTAAGTGAAAAGTAACAAGTAGTTGTCCAAGAAATTACTCAAGTGAGAGTGAAAAATTATTTGTTAATAAGGCGTCTCGAGTAGTAACTGATCAAAAAAATAATCAATCATTTAATGTTTAAAAATGACATCATCAAACTGAAGCTATGTGGAAATTTTCATATTTTAAGGACCTAAATGTCCTAAATAACATACAGTATTTACAAAATAGCAAAATCAGGCGAAAAAAAAAAAAAAAAAAGAATCCAAATCAGTTTCTATCAACATAAAACTTTAAGGTGTGTATCTGTGTCTGGTGAATTTTTGGTAAAAAAAAAATATATATATATTATGATTTTGTTATTTTGTAATGATTTTCATATTAGTCATTAAAACAAACACAATTTCCACATGCTCTAAGTTTATATTTATTATTTTGTAATTCTCTTATTTAGATAAATTACTTTCTTTTTTTATTCCTTAAATACCAAAATTTGCTCATATCTTCATATTCTGACAAACTGAATGACGTCAGCCATCAAAACATAAAGTTTTGCGGAAAAGTTGGTATTTTAAGGACTGAAATTAAAATAATTTAATCTAAATAACATGATTACAACAAAATCATCTCCCTTTTTTTTTGTTTTACCACAAATTCACCAAACAAAGATACCCACCTAAAAGTTTTTAATCAATGTTTTATATTGAAAGAAACTGACTTGGAATTTTTTCCCCCTGATATTTGCTTTTTTGCAATTCTCTTATTAAGATGAAATGTTTTCTTTTTGATTCCTTAAAACACTAACAGTTACACATAACTTTACATTTTGACAAACCAAATGACGTCACACACCAAAACATAAAGTCACGTGGAAATTTAGGTATTTTAAGGGTATGACAATAATTCATCTAAACAACATGATTACACAAGAAAACAAATTCAGGCAAAAGAAACCCTAATAAAACTTCTAGAAGTTAGCAACACTTCACAATAAAGTCCCTCAAGTAAAAAAGTGTAGTAAAAATTCTCCCTTAAAGAACCTATTTCCGGCGGCTGCACAGTGGCGCAGTTGGTAACACCTTGCAGCAAGAAGGTCCTGGGTTCGATTCCCAGCCGGGGTCTTTCTGCATGGAGTTTGCATGTTCTCCCTGTGCATGCGTGGGTTCTCTCCGGGTACTCCGGCTTCCTCCCACAGTCCAAAAACATGACTGTCAGGTTAATTGGTCTCTCTAAATTCTCCCTAGGTGTGAGTGTGTGTGTGAATGGTTGTTTGTCCTGTATGTCTTTGTTTTGCCCTGAGACAGACTGGCGACCTGTCCAGGGTGTACCCCGCCTCTCGCCCGGAACGTAGCTGGAGATAGACACCAGCAACCCTCCCGACCCCATTAGGGACAAAGGGTGAACAGAAAATGGATGGATGGATGGAGAACCTATTTCCCAAAAAGTTACCCAAGCAAATGTAACCAGTTACCACCGAACTCGGCCCACCTGTATGATGCCGAGGACTCGGTCGTGTACGACCTGCGGCGGGTTGTTCCTGGGGATGATGGAGCGCACCAGAACGCCCTCGATGAAGTCGCGCGTCGTCACCGAGGTGTGAAACCTGTAGCCGCAGTTCTTCACACACGTCTCGAGGACCTGCGCTGGGAAAGAGGATGAGGTGGGAATCCAACAAGCCAGAAGAAACCAAGCTGCTCCAATTCCAAGATTTCACACGACGACAAAAAGCGGAACCGGCGCTCACGGTAAGAGCCAACATGATCTCCTTGAAGTTCTTGTTGGCCACAATCCGTTTCTTTATGGCTCTGACTGCGTCTCTGGGCCTGGAAGTCAAGAGAGGTGACAACAGTTACGACGCGTGGAGGCTCGAGGGAAGGGCATGTTTCTGATGAAGACAGATAACACGCACACGCGGATACACACCCTTCCTCTGAGCTGTTGATTATGTCACAGATTTCCATGTTGAGTTCCCAGTCTTCAGATGGTAAACTGGAGTTAGTGGCACGCTCTGTAAGAAACCCCCCCAAAAAGTCAAGAAACGCAAAACAGCGCGCTAATGCTAATAACAAAAAAATATGACATCTATCCATATTTATGCATCACATTTTTTATTGTACCATTAGCAGCTGGTAAATCTTTTTATTCTTTAGCTTAAACATTTAACTACAGTTCTGTACATTTTGAAATTAGAAACTATACATTAGCAATGCACCGACAGGAAAAATTACTTTAATTTTATAATTCTATCATAAAATGTATTCTCTTCAAAGGGAATGCACTCAAACCTACTGAAATGAAAAGAAACAGCAACGTAGCATAAAGCTAGCTACTACATTTTATTCAGTAGTACTTTGTGTATAAGCTGCATATTGGGCGTGGTTTACTTCAGGAGGCGAGCGCCATTGTGGAGACGCACATCTTCATTATGTGGGGATATTTTTAGCTCCTGGCTGCCTGGATGAAGGACAAACGATTTCCTGTTTGACCCAAAAAAAACCTGGAAGAATCATCTACAGCTCCGAAGAGACGGCCTGGATCAGATAAGTCTCATCAACACTAATCAGTGATGACCACAGGAAACCTAAATGGGCGCAGCTATGTGAACGCATACTTTCCACATTGGTACTTTAAGAGCAGCACACTCCTAGATACCTAACAAAAAAAAAAAAACAAACAACAAAAAAAACAGTAAAAACTACCACAAATAATGTGGAAAAATGAGTGTGTCAATATCCTTTTTTTTGGAGTGACAATAGAATAGAACAGTCCTTTGTTTATCACTAAGATGGGAAATTCCCAGTATAGTAGCTTGATTGATAGATAAATTGAGAGTGGGGGGTTTCTAGACCAGTTTTGCCAGGAGGGGGCTTCAGGGCGGGTGGCCAGTGTTTCTCCACTGGGACACAGAACAAAAGAATGAAAAACACATAAATTAAAAAAAGGTCAGTATTTCATTGTTTAATATTTTAAATCCGTCACATTTCGCAGGCTGCAGACACCTGATATAGCAGATGACAACTGTGATCCTATCTCAATTATAGATGCAACGATCCGATATTAATATCTGTATCGGCCGATATTGAAAAAAAAAATTCTACATTGGGTATTGGTGACGATGTGCCAGATCCATGAGGGCAGATCTATAACGTCTAATTCTACGCCTCCTGCTCTGAGCAACGTCATTGTTTGTTGTTTATTTTACATTATATTTAGAATGACTAATTTTGCTTTCTGATCCAATTGAAAGATTTGTTGCAGTTTATTTTTATATGCTTCACCAAGATAGACAACCTAATGCTTTTTTTGTATCAGTTTCAGTTTCTTTGCTATTTATCTTACATTGGCTATTATACTCCTGATTGAACTGACTGAACAAATTAAACTTGCGTTGTTTTTACATGTTTGACCGAGCTTGTGAAGTTACTGGTGTATTTAAGTTTGCTGTGCTGGCGCAGAGTTATCAAATAAATGTGTCATTCAGCACATTTACAGTATGTCTGTGTTTGAAAAAAAGAAAAGTTTTACGTGAATTCAGCAGATGGGTCGGTATCTAAACCACAAATATCGGTACTGGTATCGGAAGTGCAAAAAGTGGATCGGTGCATCGCTAATCCCAATGCAGCTGAAGGTAAAAGTGATTTTTTTAAATTTTATTTAATGTTAAAAAATAGCTGCAAGGGTAACAGTTGAAATTGGTCAAAAGCAGCAATCAGTGACGCAAACAGAAGCACACTGGTACACCCGTTAAGAACAACAACAATAATAACATTTTCATAAACAGTTGAAAGAAATCCACGATGTATAAGAAACTTCAAACCCCCAAGTTGGCACGTTTCACAGAAAGATGAAAACAGACCCACGAATGATGCTTTAGCGTGTTGTTTAGACGGAAGAACCCAACTGTTTGCCCTTAGCATTGTTTACAGGCGTTACATTAGAAAATGTCAATATAGGTGTACGCGCTTCCTGGTTCCCAAGGTTACCACTGTCTCTTTAATAACTGAAAACGAGCTCCTTAACCGTTGATATTAGAGCAATAATAATAATAATAGTAGTGATGTTTGAAGCCGTCAGTTTGCGTATACTAGTCAGTGAGTGGCACAGAAAAGCCAGTGTGATGTAAATGTGCTGCAGGCTGCTCTCATTTGGGTCAGATGGGGTGGTGGTGGGTGGGGGTGGGATGTCCGGCTCAGCTCGGTGCAGGTTAAAAACGGAGCCAACGGGGACCGATCGGTCTCCCAACACCTCCCCCGCCTAATCATTGTCTTCTCAGGGCGTCAATCACGCCGTAAGCCGCTGCGCCTCCATCTGTTTTCACGCGTCTAAGTTGTTGTTTCCCCCCTCCATGGAGAAACGCGCCATGTCCCGGAATAAAATAAAATAAAATAAAATAAACAAATAAATAAATAGAAAACAGAACGGAGTAAACGGCAGCTCGGTGGAGCCTGGGCGGATCGCTCGAGCAAAGCCAGTGATCGCGTTAAGGCGCTTTCTTTTTTTTAATTTTCTCTCTCTCTTTTTTTTTTCTTTTGCGTTGAGAGCTCACCGATTAACTGGCCCACCGGCGAGCTGAACGGATTCCCCAGCAAAAACTCCATGACGGTGGACGGTGAGACGGTCCAGCGAAGCCCCGACGTCTCCGGGCCCTCGCTGCTGCTGCTGCCGCTGCTGCTGCTGCTGCTTTCTCCAAAGTGGAGCACCGAGTGCATCAGGCTTTAAAGGGAAAGCAGTCTGCTACTTATCAGATGCTCACTGTTACAAGGTCAGTACGCTGTAACTGCGCCCCGCGGTGGCTGCTTGGATGTCTGCTCCATTAAACTAATAAATCATTAAATAACAGAAGAAAATATTTGCATGCAATAACTGTACGAGCTTGCAATCACTGTATGCTAACAGTATGCAGTTACATAACTGTATGCTGTATACAGTTATGTATGTATACTGTATGCTAACAGTATGCTAGCATACAGTATGTATACTGTATGCTAACAGTATGTATACTGTATGCTAACAGTATGCTAGCTAACAGTATGTATACTGTATGCTAACAGTATGCTAGCATACAGTATGTATACTGTATGCTAACAGTATGTATACTGTATGCTAACAGTATGCTAGCATACAGTATGTATACTGTATGCTAACAGTATGTATACTGTATGCTAACAGTATACATAGTATGCTAACAGTATGCAGTTATGTATACTGTTAGCACACAGTGTACTGTATGCTAACAGTATACATAACTGTATGCTGTATACAGTTATGTATGTATACTGTATGCTAACAGTATGCTAGCATACAGTATACATACTGTTAGCATACAGTATGTATACTGTATGCATACAGTATACATATACTGTATGTATACTGTATACATACAGTATACATATACTATGCAGTATATGTATACTGTATGCTAACAGTATACTAGCATACAGTATACGTACATAACTGTATACAGCATACAGTTATATATGTATACTGTATGCTAACAGTATACATAGTATGCTAACAGTATGCAGTTATGTATACTGTTAGCATACAGTATGCTGTTAGCATACAGTATGCTGTATGCTAAAAAAATCTCAGGATCATTTTCAGATCCTCACCACCGAAATAAAGAAAAAAATAGAAAAGAAACTATTTATTAAAAAATGTAATTTTGTAATGCATAACCGAACGACGGAGTATTGGACCATACTAGGAAAGGTTTTGTTAAAAATGCAGTCCATACTTTCTGAAAACTGCCTCCCATTTTACAATCACGCGACGGAGTTTTAGGGCCACGCGAAACAATTAAAAAAACAAATACAATTACGAGATTAAATTAATAAAATTACGACAATAAAATCGAAATAATACAAGAAAACAAAAACAATCACATTTCGAGAATAAAGTCATATTTCGAGTACAAAGTCATAATATGAAAATAAAGTTGTAATATTATTACTTTTCTCTCGTAATACTTCTTCATTGTTGTATGTAGGACTCTGTGCAAAATAAGTTGCCACATAGTGTGACTCTCTGATCTTGTCACGTGTCTTAGACAACTTTGACTTAATCGTGATTTAATCACGGTAAGTGTACGCCCATGGAGGGAGTTGCTGAAAAAGCTGTTCTACTTTGAGTCATCCGATCGGACAGAATTGATTTTTTAATCACAAAAGTTGTGATTTTCTGGAATGTTTCACATTGGGGATTGTTTCACTTTGTGGGGCGTGTTTGCTAAAATATGCCCCAAATAAAGAACGTTCCAAATGAAAAAGTGAAAACTTACCTGAGGCAAATTTTTCCACTATCGCTCACTCAAATCAGTGGGGGGGAACAAACAAGAAATGAGTGAGCAGAATATTCCAGATTGAAATGCTTTTGAAGGTTAACGCCACAAATCAGTTCAGTCTGTAAAACCCAAACATGGACGGCGTTGGTGTCAGAGAAGAACTGGTGGGTTTGTTGTGTTTCATCATAATGACTCAGAAACGGTGGTTCACTCTTACTGCCGATACACTTCACTGCCATCACCAGCAGGTGACGCAGTTGTCCACGTTTAGAAGACCTGTTCAGCTGCTTCCGCTTTCTACTGTATATCTTCAAATGATCATTTATGGCACATGCATAATTTCTTACTAATTATTGCCATTTTAGTGTGACAAAAAGAATACTCTGGGATCTTTAGTTCGATTATTGTGGAAAAATGACAGATAAAAATTTCTGTGTGGCGGACTAGGGGCGCACTGGCCTTTATTGAAGATGCTGTATGTAACAAAACATTTTTTTTTTTTTTTTTACAGATTTATTGAAAAGGTCGTGACAGTATGGCATGAGACAGAAAATCTCCGAAAAAAATCGAGCTCCTTTGCCTTCTCCCAGTGCTAACTAGAAATAACCAATCAGGGTCAGAAGGTGGGTCTTAGTGCTGTCAGTCATGCTTATGTACAGCTTCCCCCTTGCTCTCTGCTATGCTGCAACTTCTTCCTCATAGCAGTTGTGAATGCTAAAGCTAGTTAGCATGTCCACCACTGATGGTGGATGAACGGTTTTCCTGTAATGGTAAGTTGTTTCTCCGCCATTAGCACTTTTAGCAGTGAGTACATGAGGTTGATTTACAGAGCTAAGACACTCCTCCTGGTTCGGATTGGTTGTTTTTGGTCAGGTTGAATCAGTAGCTATGCTAATCATTCGGAGAGACATAGTAGCTCAGGGAATAGATAGAGTATATTAGACTATTCTATTCTAATATATACAGCATATAGGGTAATATATCGCCCAGAACTGGAAATTATTCTTAGGTTGCAGCAGAACTTTGATACTAAATCCTATTGAACAGCAACAAAAGAAGAAATTGCAAAGTTGGAACTGTCAAGCCAGGGCTGTGTTCAGGAACAAACCGTGTCCTTACTCGCTTCCAATTAGCATGGTCTGACCGTATAACTGTCTGTGTAGCACCTGTCACGATGAAAGAACAACAAAACACACTGTGGAGGGGGGAGGGGAAAGAAAGGAGGAACTTTAGAGGCCGAAAGAAGGAGAGTCTTTTAGAAAGAATTTTCTCGATGGCATCCCGGCTCGTGGCGCAATTAAGCCGTTACTTGTCAGCGTGAGTCACCAGTAGGTCGGAGGGGCGAGAGAGCCAGAGTCGGAGCTGAAACCATCTGCTTTCATCCTCAGTACAGAGAGCAGCTAACACCTCCCGATCCTGTCGTCATGGTAGCGAAGATGTAGGACCACAGAGGACGTTTTTACTTGTTTCTTTTTATCTTTCTACAAACACATTCGATATATTTTAATTGGATTTTTGGCGATACACCACCAGCTGTGGCACATTTGTCAAATAGTCAGGAGGGATAATTTAAAATTTTTAAAGATAAAAATCTCAAAGGTTTTAGTCCTAGTGTTATTTAATCTCCTTTAAAGGCACAGTGTTACATAAAATCAACTTTTGAGCTTCACATCATGTTGTAATAATGTTAATCCCTCATCAGAAACATACCTGGAGTGTTGCTTTGATTCTTTCGTGCATGTTTGAGAAATCCTGGAATCTCCATGGCAACCCACTCAGCTCCTTCAGACTAGCCAGCAGCAATTAGCAAACACCTGGTGGAACTCAGCTTATTATAGGAGCTACAGTACTTCTCAATGCAATGCTGGTAAAACCATTGTTAAAAGGTTAATAGAGTAGACATTTTGTGATTCCAATTTTTCCATCCAGGCATTTTTGTTGTTTGTGTTAATGGCAACAAGAACAGGATCCGGGTCCACACTAAATCAATCGTAGGGCAACAAATGGGCTCTGCGCCGCAATCTGGAAACCCCCCTGTGTTGTAAAAACGATGCACAGATGTTAATTTTGGGTTCATCACCGCGCTTGAATTTCATTTAAACCATCACTTGATCTTTGTAAAAACAAAGACTAGGGTGCATATACACAAATAAATGAAATTATAACCAGTTACAGAATTGGTTCTTATAATTTAATAGTCACTCAACAGAAATTAAGATTGGCAAGAGTATTTTCCTCCCTCAAGGGATCTACACTTACTCCGTCCGATACATTACAGATGGGCTAATTAAACCACCAGAGCAGCCATAATCAAATCCAGTCACTTTAACTGGAAAGAGAGATGATTAGTAATGAAGCCAGCTAGCATCACTTATGCTAAAAGAGATTGTGTGAAGGAAGCAATTTATAGAAACCAACTGCAGACCAAATATACAGTAATTTTCAAAGGTATTAAAAAACAAACCCTTTAACTTTTTCACATTGTGTGAGGTTACAAGCACTGAATTTATTGAATTTCATGCTGTGGACAAGTTGTTCTGAGTTATTTAGGTGATTAGAAGCCAACGCTCTGGTCAGACGTGAGCAACATGTAGATTGGCAAGTGCACCTACAGTTGCCTTAGATTCATAACAACACATTTTGTGTGTATTTACTTGTTGATTTTGATGATGGCATTTGACAAAATGTAACATTGATTGCTACATTTTGTCTACGTATTGCGTGTTTCACAACTGGTTGCTGAAATGTGCCACACAATTAAACTTGACTTTCAATAAACATAAAATTGTTTATTTTCCTAAAAATCCCCAAAATATTAATACAACTCACCTGATGTGGGTCTAAGAGTTTTATATAAAGTAAAACGTTTGCAAAATACACATTGATAAAAAAAAAAAAAGAAAAAGTTTTTGACGCTCCTGAATTACCCACAAAAATGGCGCCCCGGGCTACTGCCCCCTGTGAGCACTTTCTGAAATCTGGTCCAATTTCCATCCAATTTGACTGAACTTGTGTTAGTTGGTCAACTCCAATTGCAGGAAAAAGTTGCTGAAAACAAACGCACACCACACTCTTCACGTTTTATGTGTACAAACATTCAAACATGTCGCAACCATGCTTGACGTTTTGTTTTTCTGTCCATGAAACTCCAGTGTAGCAGTGGTGCGGGAAACGCTCAAGAGGATTGAACACTTACAGAATCATTTGTCATTAAAGGAAACCCACAGAACGGATACGTAAAAACACTGAGGAGTCCCGTTTGTGTTTCCACACACACACCCATGCAGTGTTTTACTGCTTCACATGACGGAGCAGGTGAAGCCGCAGCAGTCTTTCAGCAGCGTCAGTCCGGCTTTAGTGAGAAACGGACTGGGTGTCTGCTGGGATTGTGACGCAACCCTTCGATCTCGCAGAGCACCTGAACGAGGCGAAAGAACGGGAAATAGTTATTACCCACGAGATCTGAATATCTATATTTGTAGAATGTAACTTCCCGTAGAGCTGCGTGATATCAGAGAAAGACGCAATGAGTGGGAAAACAATGTATTAAAAGTTTTTATGTCATGTTTATTTTCTTGTGATCAAATGCAACTTCTTCAGTGTATTGACAGAATCCCCGTTAAGTCACTTTGTAAAATTCACATAGCAGTTTTATTCAGTGACTTGTTTAACTCACCTTTGTTGGCCAAAGAACTGGGAAATTTGGACTCCAGAAAAGCTGCCATCTCCTTGTCTTCCTCTCTTTCCCTGAAGAAGACAATATTTTCTGGACCTCACTTCTTCTACGACACGGTTTTAATGCTTCATTTCATGCACCGGTAAACTACCGCAGACCGGACCGGCAAATCAATCCTGTGAATGCTGAATCAGGACAAGCTCTGTTCTCATTTTGCATTTTTATTTCTGCTGTAAATACTCACCACACGCAGCCTATGAAGCGTCCCAGCGAACATTTAAATGTCACTCAAAGTCATTTATTTACACCAAGTGCCGTCTTCTCGGGGCTGACGGCTGATTTAACCCCACAAAATAAACAAATGTCAAACAAAAGATCAAAACTTACACAACACAAAATTTTTGACATTTATATTTTGAAATGTTAGATTTTATCAAAAAATTTCTACTTTTTCTGCAGGAACATTTTGCAGTATTCTACTTTATACAGACGATTTAGCCTTTTTGCGTGAAAATCGCCCTCAAGAACAATTAATATAAAACTAAGTTAGAGATAAAATGGCCCTTTCTTAAAAAAATGGATCATTTGAACAGCTCTTCCCCGTCAAAGACCCTTAAGTCCCACCATTATTGTCTTGTTAGACATATAAGATTGTGTGTCATCACCATAGTACAAGAAATTTGAGCTGGGGAAAACATGTTGACTTTAAATAAAAAAGGGACGAGAATGAAACCCTGAGGAACCCCACATGTGAATTTCAAATTCAAATTCAAAGTCATTTTCAGATATACTTTTGTTTGTTTGTTTGTTTTCAAGTATATTTGAATTTGAATCTCACATGTGGAGTTCCTCAAGGTCTCACTCTCGGGCCACTTTTATTTGACGTCAACATGTTTTCCCCAGCTCAGATTAGTCTTCTCTTTGAGCCGTTTTGTTTGTTGAATTTTGTTTGCTCAGATACCACGTTTATTTAATGCAACGTGCTACAAAATAGATCAATTCTGCAAAATATCAATTTATCACAGCACCAAGTAACAATAGCAATAGTAATAAATCTCACGTTCTTTTGCAAAATTGAAGATTTCGACCCATCATTTTTTATGATGTAGGTCATAAAATACTTTAGCAAGAGCAGTTAGAGGATCCGACTAATGAGGAATGAAGTGCATGAACATAATACAAAGAATAGCTTTGAAGAGAGGGGACAAAAAAAAAGAGTCCAAGTAAATAGGTATTTTACACAGGGAAAAAGTCATTTATATCAAACATTTCACTGCATTTTCTGATAGATTCTGTCACCACGAGAGTGATCCAAAATGAGCCAAGATACTAAAAACTTGAAATTAGTGAAATCGCCTGTCTAAACTAAACATCTTCCTCTGTCAACTGTGATCTTCTGCTTTCATAATGAAGCTTTTCCTGTCTGCAAACTCAAAGTGCTGTTGGTTCGTGAGCCTCACCTGAGCCGTTCAAACTCCACATCGTCCACCAGGAAGTCTCTGGTCTCCACCAGCTTGTTTATCCGCTTCAGCAGTTCCTCTTCCTTCCCTCCGTCTTCTGTGGACTTGTCATTGTCTGTTTAACAGTCACAAGCCGGACTTCATCGTCCCAAACAGCTCCAGGCATTCAAACGAAAACTACAGATGATTTGGGATTAGCTTGTAAATAAAAAGAGGTTTTTTTTATTTACATATTTTCCACTACCGTTTGAAATAGTTTATTGTTCCCGTTTCAAAATCTAACTAATATCATTTGGTTAGACTGAAAACGGATCACAAAAGGCTCCACTGATTAGTGATATAGATCTGAAATGTTGAAATAGCAGAGATTTCTTCATATAAAAAAAACAAACACTTTTACTGAGCTATCAAAAGGCATAACTCAAAACTTAAGGAATTTCTTTACTGGTCTGAAACGTTTGAGGCACAAAACGTAAGAAAATCAGAAATCAAGTGAAATGAAAAAAAAAAACAGAAATCTGGCTCGAATTCAAAAACAATCACGTCTGTGGAACGCGCTTAAGGACTCACACACTTTCCAAATGTAATCTCTGCTTACAGCGACACAGAAATTCGTAAGAGATTAGAAAGTCAAAAACTCTATTAGCTGGAAGCCTTTCGTGAAAAAGACGCGAGTGGGTCGGCAAGAATGTGTGAAATTACTGCACAAAGAAAGAGATTTAAAAAAGGACAACATCTTTTTCAATTTACCTGGAGTTGTGACAAGTTTCTGCAGCTCCTGTCTCAGCCTTGTGATTTCTTTACAGAGCTGAATGTCGTCCATCCTGAGCCAAAAACAAAAAAATTAAAAGATAACCATGTTAGACATGAGCAGAAAAATGTTTACGACCATTATATTACTTGCTATTATTTTTCTGCAGTTGGTTGAATTCTGTTTTCAGCATGTGATTTGGAATCATACATGGGTCGTTCTCTGAATTCGGTGCGTTTTGTGTCTCACAGGTTTATCTCAAAGATTTGCATCTAATGCAAACAACATTGTTTGAGAAAAATCAAGAAATGGAAATATCCATGTGTCTTGGTAATGTAACATGCAAATATATTTTAAAAATTATGTTTTGAATAATTTTATGGGCTGTTGAAGCGTAGAGGTCAGCCAAATGAGCATGTCCCCGCTGACCAATGTTAAGTTTTCACTGAATATAAGACCAATAAAAATAGCCAGTAACTGCAAGTTATTCCCCCTGATATAAACATTTTTATAGGTATACTTTAACCTAAATAAAAGAAATATGAGAAAAATGCATGGATTATTTATAAAATAACACTTTCTAATCATGTCCCTCCAGTTTTGTTCAACCCCTTAATAACATACCAATCCCTCCTTTTTATAAATAATGGTTCAGTCCAATTTCCTCAGCAACCTGGAAGTGACATCACTTAAGTCTTTTCTCCCTCACACTGCAAAAAGATTTAAGAGTTAGGAAAGTTTCTTGCCTATATTTGATTATTTTTATCCATAAATCGTCGTCGTCAAGCTCAACCTTTCAACACTGTAACGCAAGTAAATGATATTTATTGTTGTTTGGGGAAAAACTAAAGAATTGTCTTTGAAAAATATTCTAATTTCTTGTCTTCATCATCATATGTTGCTCCACACTCTGGCTGATGTGAACTTATGGCAACTTTTAGTGAAAATCTTCAACCCCGTTACAAAAACAGGTTTTGTTACGGGGTTAAAGGTTGGACTGTTGTTAAGCCAGCCAGAGTGCTCAACCGCGTTACAGTCTGGTCAAGGTTTACACTGGGTTCAAACCCCGTTAGGTGATACATTGTTATGATTTTTTTTAATATAATAACAGCAAATATTAAACTAATCTTTGTTGGACTGTATGCAAAGTTTAAAGAATGAGACAAAAAATGTGAAGAAGCCTGATTTTATATTTATATTAAAGTGTATTTTCATGATTTATTGAAAAGCACTTTTACATCATGTTGCCATATTCCACCTCTCAGTTTAATTATTATGATTCACAATCAAATAAAAATATACTTACAAGTCTTTTTAATCAAGGTGATCTCAAAGGAACTGGAAGAATTAGTTTAATTATGTTATTGAGCTATACTGATAGACAGGGGCGCCGCCAGGAAACTTGGGCCCCATGACAAAAAATTAAATTGGGCCCCCCTGCTGTTACAATTTCTTGAGTCTATTTGACCCATAAAAAGCAAAAAACAATTTTAAAGGCATGCAACAGCCTAGCTTTCTTGTCATGACAGTTTGTTACGAGACAGGTAATCTGCGAAAAGCTGAATCTCCTCCAGCTCCTCCCTGACCTTCAACTGACGGCTAAAGATTGTGATTGACTGCGCTAAACCCCACCTCATGCCTCTGACTGGTTGTTTCTAGAGAGCACTTGGAGAAGGCAGAGGAATTAAATTATTATCATATAATCTCAACATATTGACAGTCTTAAACAAATATGTACTTTTTGTTAATAAAGGTTACATACTGCAGCTTTAATTTCTCTGAGGAGGGGACGGGTCAGGAGGGACGTGGCAACAGATATCTGTAATGTAAATGCAAGCTAAGGCAGGACTATCTGGACTGACAAGAGGCTGTTTTTATTATAATTTTATAAATATTGTTTAAATTGCTGTCACTAATAAATATATTGTTTTGTTGTGTAATTGTAAAAAGAGCAGTGAGACAGGAAAAATCTACATAGACTCCCTGGAATGATGCTAACTAGCTTGTCTCTGAACACAGTGTTGCTCACCGTTTTCACTGGGACAGGGAGGAGGGATTATTTAAATTCTGGGATCAGGGTTAGAGCTGCTGCTGACTGAATCATCTAATAAGCGTGGTAAAAGGTACAGGGGCAACTTAAATATATGAATATGTTGGTAGATTTTTTTTCCTTCATTCTTTAAATGCTAATGAAATGGAGGCAAACGCTCTGTAGCTAAGCTAACTATGCTAAATGGTTGATAATCTCACACAGTCAACCCCGCTCTCTTTGAGAAAATCTGGGCTACAAATTGACACTCTTGTCTTTTTTCCTCTCTCCCTCCTTTTGAAAACCTGACTTTATTATTTTTCTTGGCGGCATAGTAACCGCTGCAGTCCTTCTTGTCTTCTACTGACTGCTGCTGAACACCGTTACCGCTAAGCAGGAAGGAGCCGTTTCATGCAGATTAAAGGTTGGGTGAGGCTCAGTGTAAATTTGAATGTGTGCCTTTTGGTCTGGGAGTGGTAACAATTATTTTTTACTGATAAAAATTGACAAGGCCCCAATTGTTTTTCTATTTTCATGAAGAAAAAAACAAAAACAAAACTATTACGTGGAGGGCCCCCTGTTGGTCAAGGGTCCTTGGAATTGTCCTAACTTTCCCCCCCTTTACGGCGCTGCTGCTGATAGAGGAATGAAATTGTCCTATTATGAGGTTGAATTTAAAGCAACCTAAGTAACAAAAAAAATCATATTAATGTTTGGGATTTCATGCATAAGGTGGGGAGACATATTTTCTTGGAGGTTCAAAGAGTCCTTCAATAGATGCAGTGTTCAAAACCAAAATTTCTTGTGGTATATGTTTTAGTAACCTGGGACCCCAAAATGCACCGAATTCAGAGAATCACCCACATAGCTTAGCATTACAGCTAAGCTACAGACGCTAACTGCTGTAGTGAAGTGCTTCTTTTATTAATCTGTCCCTTTTATTTTTAGACCGCATTTTGTTTTTGTAAGACACTGACTTAGTTAAAATGAAAATGAATGCTGCCCTGGCCGAACATCGTCTACGTAAAGCTAAACGTTACGTAGCGTCAAAGCAAGATTGCTAACAGCTCAGAAGACATCACAGGCTAACCTCTGCTTCAAGACACATGAGCTGAGTTTGATTAATGGTGTTTACATGAAATAACGCCACGTCTGACTTTATTCCGAGATTGTTTTAGTGTCAAAACAACTTCCGTAATTTTTAAATACTTTTTGCTCACTTTTGTCAAGCTAGCAGCGTTGCGGTTTGGAGTGGACGATATGGACTTTTATCATAATATTTTGTAGTGCAATTGAGATAACAATAAAAATAATGACAAAAAACTTGTATTACTTTTTTTTTATGTGAATGCATGGCACCGCATTCAAACATAAATTCTGCTCTTGAAAAACACCGGCATGTTGATATAAGCTCCTTCAGGACGTCACATACTTAAAGAAGTGTGATTTATATCCCCAAGCTACACATACAAATTTAATCATATTTTCAAATTTACTGATATTTATGGAAGCGCTTGTGGAATACAGAGGAGAACATAGTAAAAATAAAATTTTAGTAATTTTTTTTAACATTAGCTGAAATTTATTGTGACAATGATAAATCAAAATTCTTATTGTGACAAGAAATTTTTGACGATAAACAATGCAATAAATACCCGCCCCTAGTTGCAACAAATACAACTAAATATTGTGGTAAGATTTTTAAGCAGGAATAAACTGTAGTAACCCTCCTATCAACATCGGTATCAATTGTAGGAAACAAAATGAAGGAAGTTTTTAACAAATTTTGAGACAGCTACTTGACATCGGCAAGCGGAGTAAAAAGATTTTTGTCTGACAGCCGACTGTTTTACACAAACACGTGTCACCACGTGAGTTACATGGCACAGAAATGTTCCTGCAAAAACCAAAATCATAGAGAAAGCAAAAAAAAAAAAAAAAAAGAAAGAAAAAAGCGGTGCATTGTCAGACTGTCTCAATCACGTTGTGTCTCCATTACACCGACTCCAACATGCTTCCTAATCACTAACCGCCTCCAACCCCCTCTCCCTGTTGCAAAGTGTCAAAAATAATGAGATCTCTGCAGAAAACGAGCAAAAAATAATTAAAAACAACGAGAGGGTTCTGGCAGCTTGCTACAGTTTTAATAATGCCGACAGTCTATTTCGCTGTCGTGCACATGGCTGCTTGTGGCGCTTCACGACTTCTTCCCAAAGGACAGCGAAGACCGTCTTGGGGTAATTAGAGGATTTTAACACAATGTTTTGCTGTGCTTGAGGCAGCAAAGGAATAATAAGTAGATGATGAAATGATACCAAAGACATATTTTGTCCGTCAAGCCGATAACTTTAACAGGGGTCAAGTTAAGGCAGATTTTGGCTCCATTTTCCACAGCTCAGTGTATCGTTTCAGATTAATATTGAGAGCAAGGACGATTTTTACTTAAATTATTTGTCTGTAGCCGAGTTTCCACTACGAATGTGCACAAAACTTTGTCGATATTTTGTTAATGTTGAAAAAACTCAATTTCACAATAAGGGGCCAATTGTGAACAAACTTAGTCACATGTAAATACGTTTGTTCAATCTGAATGAAAAATAAAGTCATTTTGTGTTTATTGATGAGGGACATGAATGCAAAAACATTTTCATATTTTGTCATGTTGGAACAAATTTCACTGCTTTTTTGGGGAGGGGATTTACAGGTGGAAGTAAAGTGTGTAAAACATATTAAACTGTTTAGTCATTTATGACTGCTGATCCAAAGATAACACCAATAAAGATTCAAAATGCAATCTCGGAGGAAAAGTAAAACAATTGCAAATATGTTTGCTAATCTACTTAGCATAAACAAAAACATTTTACATGTATCTTAGCTCCGATTCTCTTCGTACGAGGATCTCGCGTATCCGCTCAATCTTGAACAACTCCCCCTCGATGTCCTCCACCGTGGCCGTGGAGTCGGCCATCGAGATGACATTTTCTGCTGAAAGGCAGGGGGGGAAAAAACACAACACGAAATAATGAATCGACAAGAAGGAAAATCAAAAAGTGAGGAGTTTTAAACTGTGAGAAATGTGTTAGTGTCTCGAGGGCAAGAAATAATCGGGTCGGACTGCATTTCTCTCGGATTACATCATTTTATGCTAGTGCTGTTCTGCGTGCTGGTTGCTCAAACCCCTCAACTGGAACAAGAGAATGAATAAAACGTACAGTTTCTTTTTCCATTAAAAAAACATGCCTTTTTAGATACAAAACTATAAATATAACCATGACAGTGCCTGGATATGATCTCATTAGTAGTGTAAGAATTAGCATAAGTGGGTGTGGCTTACAAAAAAAAAAGAGAAAAACTTTAAACCAACTTTTGAAGGTTGAAAAACAATCTCTAAATGTCATCTTGTTCCACTAATGAGTATAAATGTTCAGGAAATATTTCTCACAAGTACTGAACGGTTCCTATTATTGATGCTGTGCTGAGTCCAAAAGTCTATTGATTTTAAGGGTACGTTCACTGGTTCAAAATCGGAAAATGTTACATTTTCAGCTGGTGCGTTTCACTTTCGCACTGTCAAACCTTCGAGAAACCTGTTCACCTCCTCGCCTGTGGGGGGCGCTGCACCAAGAACCACTGAAGGAAACGACACAAAAACCTCCGAAGAAGAAGACGGTGAGCGCAACGTCCTCCTTCAAAAGATCTAAACAATGACGGAGTGGCGTCAAATTTTAGTGGCTGCAAGATTAAAATGTTTGTTTTTGGCAAAAACACCACCCAGAATTTTTACCCAGAATGCCCTGCGCTCTAATCCGTTTCTCTCAACTTTTTTGGGTGGGCTTTTGTTTTTGTGTACTTCTCTTGTATAAAAAAAAATAGTATCTTTCAGTAAAAAAACAACAACCCAAAAAAGTAAATTTTCCTCCATCATTTTTCAAAATATCACTGAAGAACAGCGCCGCCCCTTCCTGCAGCCTCCTACTCCTCACCGGCAGCGATGAGTCATCCATCTTTCAGCGCTCCGATTGGCCTCTAATTACATGACCTTGTGTGAAAAGGCATAACCATTACACTGACAAGCTGTGAATAACACGCACACGCCGAGCAAATCATCAGATACCATATTGCTTAATTTAACTTGCGTGCTTTCCCTCCTTTTACTCAAAAGCTTTACCTTCAACATTGTCACCAATGTTCATTTTACAATGGGGAACTTCTTTATATTTTCTTTAGAAATCCTCATTTTTGGCATGACAAAACAAAACAGAAACAAACAACCAAGCAAAAGATATTAGTGGCACATGTAATGTGTAATATAATAGTTAATTTCTCATATTTGCTACTTCATTTTGGTAAGAAAGACTTACCTAAACATTTTAGTTAGTATTCATAGAAAGTAAAGACAACACTTCAGAGCCAAAACATCTCAAGTCTCCCCATTTGTTTCTTTTCTCCCACTGCCCCCCTTTTCTTCAAGAAATTCAAATGATATAAAACCACCAAACATGTTTGTATATGATGTACTGCAGGTTAAAAGAAGCAATTATTCTAAGCCGTAAAAGAGTAAAGTACCATTGATCCAATCCTGTAATCAGCACAGAACTGAATTGGAGAAAAAAAACAAAAAACAAACAAAAAAACCTCAAATATGTTTAGAATTCAAGCTGCCAGTTAAATATAATTATTATATGATGGATAATATTGGTCACGGTAAATTTTTTGCAATTTTCAAAAATAATAAAAACCGGCCCTTAGATTTTCTCTGCAATAAGGGTCAAATTATTTTCTAGTATTTACTTTATTATTAATAATAATAATAATCAATAAGCCAATAAAGTTTTTCAGACATTGTAGTACATTAAGTGACTCAAAAATATTGGTCTCTTAATTTAAGTATGTAAATAATAAACAAATTAAAGTACATATAAATAAAAATAAAAATTCCAGTCAGATAAACTCACTTGGTTTCTCCGTCGCTCCGAACTGTTGAGAGGATCTTCTTTCTTTTTCCATGTTTGTAAAATAAATGGCGTCTTTTCCTGAGGCTGCAGGGCAGATTCAGACGTCAAGCCTGTGTAGTCTTATAAAATACAAATCAACAGACTCCATGCAGTGTTGGAGGAAAATGAGAGCGGAGCGGACAGCAGATGATGAATCCAGTCAGCGCTCAGCCTCTCGGGGTAATTATCTGTTCTCAGAGGCGCCACCTACTGGTACAATGTCGGAAGCTTTCCCACAATCCAAAATGCTTCACAACTCACCTTTACAGGCTTTCCAGGGACTATAAACCACCAGCCATCTGCTTCTTGTACCACTCTGTGTTTTACATTATCACCTGACTGAATATAGCTTTCAACAGCATGCTGGAAATGGCAGCACCTGTCCTCCAGGGGGAGCAAAGCAAAAAATTAATCTGCATGCAGTGGAACCAACAGGTTATATACACTGTACAGGCAGTGGCCCAACTGCTTATCAGGACTTTTCCAGCTACATAGTGCCATTTTATTGCATAATTAAGTAAGTATGTTGACTTCAGTTGTTATAAAAATGGTGTATATATCAAATATGACTTAGTAATTTAATGCCTCAAAATCAGGCGTATGTCGCTTTAAGAAACTCTTGCTCTTTCTGAAATTCCACCTTCAGGAAGTTATAACATGGCTCCTCTGTTAACCCTTTAATGATTTTACCAGCGTTGCTCTGAGAAGCAGCTTCCATAATGAGCTAAGCGGACCACCAGGTGGTTGCTAATTGCTGCTGGCTAGTCTTAAGGAGCTGCGTGGGGGAGTCACGGGTCAGGGGTGCTCTGTGAGGCAGAGGTTTCCAAAAGGTGGAAACTGCAGCTCCAAGGAGGCGGAGCTAGGTCCAACCAGACGTCTTGCACAGCTGAATGGTTGCCATGGGAGATTCAAGGATTTCTCAAACATGGATTAAAGAATCAAAGCAACACTCCTGGTACGTTTTTGATGAATTAGCATCATGGATTACTTTCCTTTCTCTTAATAATTTGCACTATGTTGTATTGACTCAATTAAAAATACATCACAATCTTAATCTCTATGGAGCCTGTTATTGAAATGAACACGATGCGAAAACATTTAAGGTCTATGAAGAATTTTAAGGGCTTTTGGCCTCAAGAATCTCTCGTCACAATGCGTTTATGTTCAAATATATTTATTAGACTGTAAATACAGTATAAGACATATTCATTTGACATCAATGAATAAACAGAACTGTCCATTTCCACTGCGCAACAGCTGCCTTTGCACATTGATCAGCATTGAAAGAGGTGGAACGTTAGACTTCACAGAGATCCCAACACTTGCTGACAAGCTTCAAGTTCGCGCCTGTTAACATTAACAGATCAAAATAAAGCCTCCATCTCTCGCACAAACTCATGTTGAAAAACAGCTTTGACAGCATTGTCCTCCACAGAGACCCAGAAGCAATCATTCAAATAGTGCTTAAGTTAAAGTTAAATACATACAGTCAAAGAACGAGCCCATCTCCGTCCGTTTAATCCTACATTTTCAGTTTAGTGTCAAGTGTGAGGGACAGAAAAGATGGCTGCAGCAGTCAGAGGTGGAGGAGGATGAAGAGCTCAGGGTGGGGTTGTAACAGGATGCCAGTCCAGTTTGGCCTGGCCCTCTGCACACGCTTTGAGTTTACTCTGCACTAGGAGGCTGCCGTGTTTCTGCTCTCATGAGGTCTAAGCTGTTGAGCTTGCATACTGAGGTTGGACTTTTGGTCCGTGTAATCCTGCTGCTTTGTTTTCAAAACACAACTAAGCCTACGCAACCCTTACCGTTGCAAATATGTACATGTAAACTCTTACGAGGCTCAGAGATGAATAGCAGAATCGTTCGGTAGAGCTTGAAGTGCTGCAGGATGCTGGAATGTTTTGCTAAAATTAAACTGCAATGCAATTCTGGATGGTGATGGAACCTGTCAGGGGAGAAAATCAAGTATCGTCACCTGGCGTGTGGTAATAAGGGCTGACAAGTCAGGCAATGTTGCAAATCTGATGGGGAAATATATCAATTCCATTGCCGACGTAAACTGTCTTCTAATAATATATTTTGGACAAGTTTGATTATAGACGCACCAACTGGGCTTTTCTAGGCTGTTGCTCACTAACATTTGATCTCTGATTCTAAATTTGAACCATTTTATTTTTTGTAACGATAATAAAAACAGTCAAGAAAATATGTGTCGCACATATTTCAAAAAGGAAGTAGTTGCCGCCTCAAAAGCACATGCCCCTAATTATTAAAGTCAAAATATGCCTTACTGGACACAATGAACCTGAACACATCATTACCACCACAAAACGTGGTGTTAGCCGCGTATGGGGATGATTTTCTACCGCAGGGATGGAGCAGTACCAAGAAATTTTTTTTTTTGCAAAAGACCCTCAACTTTTAGCAGTAACAACCCTACAACTAATGCATGTTCATGTGTCGGATTGACCCAGTCAATGTGAAAACCTTAATCCAATTGAGAATCTGTGAATTCAACTTAAAATATGATTGTCACAGATGCTCACCTTCCAATCTGACTGACTGAGGCTTTATTCAAAGAAGAATGAGCAAAAGTCTCAGTCTGCAGATGTAGAAAGATGGTACAGGCATATCCCGAAAGACTTGAAGAAACTCAAAAAGGCAATTAAGGGAAGTGCTGTTGTTGGTGCAACACTGAAAATGATGGACAATTTTAGCTGAGGTGTGTTTAACCAGCTCATTACTGATCAGAGCCAATTCTGATCTCTTACCACCGGACCTCTGTCAGTTTTAGTGTCCGATTCGCCTTTCGTAGTTGTTATTGCCTCGGTCGTCCTCCATAGCCTTATCCAGCCAGTCTCTCTCTGGCTCAGATTCGGAGTCACTGGCCTCGCTTGCGTCGGCTGCCAAAAGGCGCGAGTAGTTAATCCTGCGCTGGCGTGGGGCTTTCCACTGCAGAAGAGGAAGACACACACACCACGCCATAATTCCTATGGAAACCCCTCTGAACAACCATGTCACCCCAAGTCTCTGCGCCACAAACCCGCTGGCAAAACTCCCGAGTCCACTCCCAAGGTGCAGACACAGGGAACCGTAGACCCTCCTGACGCTTCGTTCGGCCCCTGGTGTTGCGATGTCCTCGCATTGGATCCTCACAGCCCACCAGACGCCGCCGCTGCTCAAGGTACCCAGCACCTGTGCAGGAAAGGCCGCCCAGGGTCCCCAAAGGAAGGAGTAGTAGAAGCACTGCAACCCGAGACTGGCAGCCCCAACGATGAGAACCCTCCCTGGGCTTAGGAGTTTGGATACTCTGCCAGCCAGGAGGGGGAAGACTGCCTGTGAGAGCAAAGAAAGAGCGAGGCATAGTCCCATGTGCAGCTCAGTGCTCCCGTGATCCTCCATCTGCCAAAGCAGGAAGTTCTCCACAGCCGAATTCACCACACCGACCAGGACGATGGTGAAGGCGCAGAGTAGAGCGTGGGGGGAGCCGTGAACCAGCTGCACACCCTTAAGGAGCCCATTGGCCCTGTCTCGCTTTCTGTTCAGGTACAGAGGGAGGTAGACGCCTACGGGCAGGGCTAGAACCGCCAGGCCCGCGTAGGAATAAAAATGCACCGCGCTTCTGGAAGCGTGAGTGGCTGCTACATGACAACTGAGCTGGGCGACCACAAGCCCGGCTCCCCCAACCCCGCATACCGCCCCGAACAGACCCCATACATCGGCGCTGCCATGGCGGTCTGAGGCGTCCGCGTAGTCCAGATACTCGTAAAGCCCGTCGTCGGCTGTCCACTCGAGAGGAGCCGACGCAAACTCCCACACCAACACGATGATGAGCGTCAAGTAGAAGAGCTGGTTCTGAATGTCCATCTCCTTAAGGCTCGCGAGAAATCCCGAACTGCCCTTCTGTTGGTCCTCAAAGCGGTCCGATGTGATCACAGACCTCTTATTCCTTGCTGCATTCACTAAGGTGGTGGAATGCTCAACGCTCGCTACCGTCTGACTGATGATTGGCACCTCAGATGAGTTTCCTTGTGAAACAGGAACTTCAGAGTGTTCTGTATGATTGTGATTAGGCGGAGTTGTTACAGGACCAAGTTTCCACTCACTGATAGAGCTATTAGGCGACGTCGCAATGACTAAATTTGTATGTGTTGACAAAGTCTGACTCCTAGTACTAGGGGTAACATTCAACTGACTTTGGCCTGAACCAGAGCTCAGGTCAGAGGTGTTACAGGTGCTGCTCTGTGCGCCAGGCGTCCCTACAGACGGGAGAAGCAGCAGCATCACAACGGCCGCAGCAGAAAACACGAGCGAGCAATTTATCACCACCCGTCTCTTGTTGTAGCGCTTGGAGAGGAGTCCGGCTGCTGGACTCCATACCAGGGTTATGGAGTGCTTGGTGGCCATGACGATGCCAGTCATGGATGGAGACAGGCCCAGTTGGCGGAAGTACAGGGTGAGGAAGGGGAGCAGACAGGCTTTAGAGCAGCAGCAGAGGAACCTGAAGGTGGCCGTCAGAATGAGGGCGCGCTTGACGTCGATCTGTCTGTTCCGCCTCATGGTTGTCCTCCAGCAGCGCAGTGTCTCTTATATGATGTCACATGGAGCAACTGGTGGGGTTCAGAAAAGCAGACACAAACAGGAAATAACTTAGTGAGGTATTTCTTTTTATACAGAGTCTTTGAGAAATCCTTTAATCTCCCGTGGCAACCATTGAGCTGTGCAAAACGCCTGGGTGGACCTAAATTCGCCTTTGAGTACAAAGCTCCTCCTCAGAGCTGCAGTTTCCAAGCTTCTGCCTCGCAGAGCAGCCCTCCCCGCGACTCCTCCACTCAGCTCCTGCAGACTAGCCAGCAGCAATTAGCAAACACCTGGTAGAACTGTGCATCTGCTGAGCTCACTATAGGAGCTGCTTCTCAGTGCAACGCTGGTAAAAACCTCGTTAAAGGGTTAATAAAGAAGCGATGTGATGACTTCCTCAAAGCAGAGCTTCAGAAAGATCAGGAGTTTTTAAAGAGACAGAGGCCCAATTTCAAGGCGTTAATAACAATGGGCATTTGGGCAATATTATGTATTTTCCAGTGCCATCTAACAGCACAATCAAGTGACTATGTTACCTTCGTAGTCCAAAGTTGGCAAAATGGCTCTTAATAATTTTGGCTAAAATTGAAGAGAACCAGACAATGTTTTTGAAATTTAGACATAGTAACAAACACAGGTTGTTTTTTTGTTTATCTCTTCAATATTTTCACTGAATTCCCACAAAGAATGACACTAAAAGTAGTATTAATATGCTTTTAGAGCTGATGTTCTTATTAGATCTAAAATAAGATCTAATTATTAGATAAGATGAATCTGCACATTAAAATCCTCACCTGCAATAATCTATTATCAAAAAAAAGATCTGTCCTTTTTTATCTTCGTTTTAAATTCTCAAAATATAGATAAAATGGTGGTTCTTTAAAAAATCACAACAAATTTCCTATCATAGATATTCAAAATTATGTTGTTGTTTTTTTTGTCTATGTTTGTTGTTTTTATTTTTAAGTCGTGGCAATTGCAGCTCTAACTGAGTTTTCTTTTGCTGACTGGAAAGTAAAAATGCCAAATCATTTTGACATGTTGGAATGGCCTAGTTAAAGTGAAGACCTTAATCAAAAAGTGAGAATTTGTGAAAAGAAAGTGGAAAAACTTGTAGGAAATGAAAAACCTCATAGGGTATGTATACTTTTGAAGTGGCAACGTGTCAGTGGTTTTCCTGTGTAGATTCATCACCACATTACCATCCTCATATTCAACGAGGAAGTCCAAAACACTCACTTGTTTAATGTCATAATGTTAATATCACCTGTAATAATCTATTATTTGAAATATAAACGATCAAAAAAACATAAAAAACCCTCAAATAGACCATTCAAGTGTTAAAAGATTTTATAATGTCTTATTTGTTGCTGTTAGTTTGTATGTAACAGGAAACAACGCATCTTGTTGATCAGGTTTACCATAGTATAGATAAAAGAACAAGCCGACTTAAAGGCGCAGCGTATAAAATGTCTGTTCATGCTTAACATTATAGCAAACACATCCCCAAACTTTTTATTTACATTTAGATACATGAGCATCGCACCTCGAAGCGCAAATATGTTAGTTCAGAAACAAGGGAGAGAACGGAGAGGAACACCTGTCAGGCTGGATACACCTGTCCCAGCAGGACGTCAAGACGTACTGTACATTTGTCCACGTCACGCCAAGCCCGCAAGATAAGAAGAGAAAGAGTGACACAAAGTTAGAAATGTATGCCGTACCCGGTGTTTTTCCTTTTCCTTCCTCAAACTCTTTTACTTTTCATTTCCCGCTTTTGGTGCCGACACGACATCCAGAGGGTTTTCTTCTCCTCCGTGTTTAGTTCAAAACACACCTGCTGCAGTCAGGGGGGGCGGTCCATGCGGCCAGTAACTGCAACTACAAGTAGACGCCTGACGAGACATTTTCATGGCTACAGCGCCTCCTCGTGGTCCGGATGCTGCAGTGCGCCAGAGAAGCCGCCAACGTTTTAGTGTGACGATTAAAGTCCACAACGAATACGAGAGTAAAAACAGCACTGGTTAGAAAGGCTTAGTAACTGATCGTGACATAAAATTCAATATTTAAAAATGATGTTATCAAATGGACTAAATATAAAGTTACGTGAAAAATCAGGTATTTTACAAATTGAAATAAACATTTTTAACATAATTACCAAACAAATCTAAATCCAAATCAACATTTTGAACATAAAACGTATGAAAGCAATATACATCAGGTAATGTAAATATATTAGGCCAGGGTAATAAACTTTATGTGATAATACCAGCATAAAGAGTAAAACTACTAAAAAAAAGTTATTTTTCTCCCAATGCTTAAGAATTTTGTGTGATAAATCAAAACAAAGTAGTGCGAGATTGTAAAGTTGAGGTAAAGTGATACATATTTTTCAAACACATAATTCTGTTTTGATGTAAATGATTTCGTTGAAGCTCTGGCTGTGGACTTATGTTCATGTGTTTCACCGAATTCATGTTGATTTAAAGACATTTGTAAATAATTCAAATGTCTATTTTTTTTTTGTCCTCATAAGGCTAAAAAAAATATTTTTTTTGCGATGGAAAAAAATATGATTTTATTTGAGTTGAGAATCAATTAAGAATGAATCAAATATAAATTATATGATTACGACCACATGGAAATAAATAGCTTACATGATCATACACATAAATTGGTTATTGACTTTAAAACAAAATTCAAAAATATCACCAAGTCAGTTTTCTATGGATGTTGGCAAATTAGTGACACATAGTAGAGGCAGCAAGTTTTAATTTATTCTTTATGCGCATAAATACTATATTAAAGCTGGGCTTTTAATGAAGCGTTTCTTATATAACAATCAGCTTCAATGATTTGTAAAAGCAAGAACCGGATGGACAAATACTTGCAAATTACTTTTTTTCCATTAGTCTGACGTCAAATCAAATGTAACTTTTCTGTTTTAGGTCACTTCAGAATGATTATTTTCTAAATGCCAGAATAATGTGTGAGAGAATTTAAACTCAGACATTTAATTTACCAAAAAGAGAAAATATATTCTCCCGGGATTAGAATTTCTCACCTATGAGAACAGTGTTAACGAGCAAGTATGGTGGTGGCACCACATTTCATTTCCGTCAACGTAGCTTTGAACTGAACTGAACTGCACAAAGTGGATAGATTGATAAATAAAGAAGAACTACTTCTAAACTCTTCAACTTGACCAAAACTACCACAAAAATCACTATAAATATAAACTTGTGTAACCCGATTCGTGTTATTAAACGTAATTAAAGACGTACGTTGTCATTTTAGAAAAAAACAAAACATTACTAGGGCGATTATAGCCATGAGGAGCGTCTACTTCTGGCTGGAACTGAGGAAACATTAGTGACGTTTTCATCTGACTTGTTGAGTAGACTAAAGCTACCACACATAAAAAAAACTTTGGAAATATTACAACGTGTACCTTTACCAGTTTTTGGTATCAACCAAGACGCCATTAGAGCACCAAATTTTTTTTTTTTAAAAACTGCTGATGTAAGACAGTGAAAAATACAGCTTTTAACACCAAAGTGTTAAGAAAAAACGGTATTTTCTAAATAACGATATGGACATATCAACAGCACAAAATGTATTTTTAATGTTAAATTGTTAATAAATAGACATCGGCTTCCTGAAATGAAATGTTAAACCCTGTTCTTTGTCCCTATTCTTTGATTTTCCCCACTCGGTGTGTTCTTTGGGTCCTGGATGGTCAGACAGAGCTGGGGTCAGGGGTCAGCAGCGGAGAAGGCAGTGACGGGAAGGCAGAGCAGGGAGCAGAACGTTGGGTGGAGGGGCTGGATTTGGCCCGGTAGTGTTTTGTAAGACCTCCAGTCCGAACTGCTGCCTGGTTTGCTGCACAGCGACACCTCGCACCTAGAGACCGGACAAACAATCTTTAAAAATGCATTTATTTTTAAGAAAGTTTGCTTTGGATGGGGGAAAAAAACCCCCAAAAAACCACGTTCCGCTTCTCTCAACCCAACGGTGGACTTCGTTACCTCTTCACACTTTGGATGAACGTCTTTTTGTCTTGATCCAGGCAAACAGCAAACGTGCTCCCATCCCCTTGGGCAGTCACTTGCATCTTGTCCACCTTCACTTCTGATAGCAAGATCTGCCCCGAACACAAGAGTCAGTCCATTTTTATTTTTTAAAGAAACTATCCACAAGTTTTACTGATGAATGAACGAGAATAAAAATGGAGCTGGGTAAAGAAGTATGGATTTTCTCCACAGGATTAAACAAAATAAAGGGATATTAAACAGAAGCAAATAAGAAAACCCACGGAAAACTCAGTTGTTTGTATTTTTGTTGATGACATCACAAGAGGTACAAGAATTGAACTGCACAGCTGAAACCAGTTTTTTTTGGCAGAGTAGTGACTTTCGTACTCGCTGCTGTTCTTACTAATTTGTGGCCTTTGCAGCTTCTGTTTTGCTGCATTTCCCCTTTTGCTTCTATTTTTGCCTGTAGTTCCAGCATTTTTCGTTTTGTTGAAGGAATGCATTTTTGCTTCTATTTTCTGAGAATGCAGCACTTTTTAAAAATTATTTGCAACATTTTTCTGTTGCATTTTGCTTTTTGTATTTGCCTGTTTTGGAGTTGGCAGCCCGTTACGCTGTTTGCGCCTCTCGGTCACCGTCACTTGAGTTATGGTTCTGCTGCAGCTGCACAGACCGCAAGTAAACGCTTTTGAATGCGGAATTGGTTTAAAAACATACAAATGCGGAGGAAAAAGCAAAAAATATGCACATGAAATTACTCAAACCAACTGACTTGTTGCCTTTTGCCTTCTGTGACGTCACCAGAGGAAAGTGTGCATGCAGGTTTGTTTTCAGGAGGGTGGATTTTACCCTGATTAAATAATGATCTACACTAAAATAGAGAAAAGCTGACCATGACACGATGTTGTGGAGGTGGTTCACTGTTGCTGATGTGAGATTGATTGGTTTTACTGGGTTGTGGCTTTAAAACGGGATTGCAAAGTAGACTTTGTAACTATAAAGCCACCCTTCACCTGGTTGTAACCCTTTTTAGATTTGGAGCTCTGCTTCTTCACAACCTCTGTCATTGTCAGCTGCAGGCCCTCTTTAGAATCTGGATACAGGAGAAAAAAAAAAACACAAACAAACAAAGAAAGAAAAATTGGAAAATGAACTTAAAGCACTTCATGTAGAAGGTGAAGCAGCAGAGTTGGGGTGTGGCTGGAGCTAAAATGGGGCCATAAAGGTTGTTTATAGGAAAGCTTTTTTCCCCCCCAATTTTAAATTATTTTTCTTTTATGGCCCCAATTTAGCTCCGTAGGTGTGTAGACTGACCCAGCTGTTTGGACTCTCTGCATGTCTTCTGAAGGTTGATGGAGGTGCAGACCGCCTCTTTGTGCATCCAGTGGCTCCTCCCGCTGACGGCCACCTGTAAACAGGATGCAGTTGGGATTAGTTTGGGGCCGGCGGAAATAGAAACTTTTGTTTGCAAAGCAGGAAGGGTGCGTAAAGGAACAATACCTTGTTGTAGGCCACATTGAGGGTGAGAGGAACAGCCTCCCGCTCTTCATCTATTCCCAACCTTTTGCTCACAGCGCCTTCATAAACAATGCAGCACATATGAATCAACACAAACACGTGTGTTTTCGCTGCTTTTATTTATGTGTGTGTGTGTGTGTGTGTGTGTCGCAGAGTGTGACCAACCCATGGCTTTAACAGCTCTTGCTCCAGCTGTGTGTCCGAGCTCCAAGGAATGAATGAACACTTCCTTTCTCTTCTCTCCCCCTTCCAGGGTCAGCTGTGCAAAGGAAGGACCCAGAACATTTAAGACAGGGAGCGAGGCCGATGTGTTCGATATGTGCTGCTGCGTGAGGTTGACGTCTGACCTCAGCCTGGTAGAGCTGCACCAGAACGGGTTGATCGGCGTGTCTGCAGTAATAGAGCACCAAGTCGGCCAGCAGGGGGAGGCGGTGCTCCGTGGCGCCGGTGCCGCCGGAGACGTCGTCCTCCTTGGGAGCTCCCTGAGTCGTGGGAAATTAGGGGAAAAAGAAACAACAGCAGGGGTTATCTAAGGTTTGCTTTTTAAAACAAATATCATAACTACGGAGCACCAGTTTTGGACTGCTCCTACCAGAATTGGCAATAAATATTGAAATAAATAGATGACTTGATAAAGTAATTAATGTGCCAAATATTGCGTCCAATAAAGACAGTTCCCCAACAGTGGACAGTTTACATCCTTACATCCTTCACCATCGTCCTCACTGGTGAGATAAATGAGGCACCCCAATTAGCTCTTCACACTAAACTTCAAGCTTACATCTTCAGTCTGCGTTCAAACTAAAAAAAAAAAGTACCACGATTTGCTTCTGGTGGTTCTACAAAAATAAATGTTATTTATTCCAAGTAAAAAACTCCTAGCCTATATTGCCTTCTGCAAAAGAATGATAATTCTGGAGTTATTTACCTCACAGAGAACTTCGGAGGACAAGCTCAGCAGACTGAAGACATTGCGCTCATACCAGGGGTCCATCATACCCAACATCTGGGCTATATCTGTTGTACTGTCCTCCACTTCTTGGCAATTTGACTCCTGTCACAATAAAGAAAAATTAAGCTAGACACCTTAAAGATTTCTCTGAAGAAAAAGCATCAAATTTCTTGCGGAGAGTACGCAGTACCTGCCCTTCTGCAGGCATGTGTCCTGCTCCTGGGCTTACACTTTTCCTCTTGGTGGGAACAAAGTAAAACTGCAGTTTGCACGTCCTTGTGAGCTGGGGACACTTTCTCTCTTTCTGCTGCAGGTCGCTGTACGCCCGAGCGAGCCTCCCAGCCTCTCTGTCACCCCCGAACGCGACCACCTTGACAACGGTCAGCACTTCCGCCTCATTCGCCTCGCTGCAGCTCAGAATCGGCCTCCTGCGGACGCAGATGTGCCTCTGGGGAGCGGAAGGATCTACGGGGGCCGTGGACACATTGAGATGACGAATATGTCTCATGGGGGTCCCGGAGTGTTTGAGCTGTGCCCCCGTCATCAGGTAGTCTTTGGTGATGTCTCCGTTGTAGCCCATGCTCCGGACGCGGCGAGATGTGCTCGGACTGTGCGGAGTCTTGAAGAGCAAGGAGAATCGCTCCAATCCCAAGAGGGATTTGGACTTTTTCTTGGGTTTCTTTCTGACTTTCAGTTGGCTGCCTTGCCCTTCCTCGGTGTCCTCGTGCGCTGTGTCCTCGCTGAAGTCGCTTTCCACTCCTGATGAAGCAGATGGCACGGACCAGCTGGAGGAGAGAGAGTATCCCGAGAAGGTAGAGTCCCTCGAGGAAGACGAGGCGGTGGAGATCCGATGGCTTTGAAACGGATCGTCCCGTTTGCTCGAGGAGTCCTGCTCGTCTTCCTCGTCGATACTAGTGTCAAAAGTGTCATCCTCGTCGATTTTGGGGAAACATTCTGGAGGGGAGTCCAGGTCAGAATCGACTAAAAGCAGGTCTTTTAGAACATCTGGATGAACGAGAAGACAGGAACGAGAGTTGGGGAAACAATACTGATGCACAGAAGCTAAGGGAAGATGGAATATGTTGAATTACCGAAGTTGTCCTCATCCCATAAGCATGTGTGGCATTTGGGGTAGGGCAGCGTTAGGCTCTCTAAAGACCCTAAAATGAGAAAGAGATCCTTGGCTCAAACAAAAAGTGAGAATATATACGTCACAACTTAGTTTCAGAGAACTGTGTATAATTCACAGGCCTTGCAAAGGTATTCATACTCTCTTAAAGCACCACAAACCTGAAATACATTCAGGTTTGTCTGAATGTATTTCAGGTTTGTGGCAGGGATTTTTTATCTACCCCCCTACCAATGAAGGGTAAAACATAACTTTCTAGAAGAATCTAGAAAATAATTTGTAAAAATTTGAAATTCAATTTGCACATGGGAATTTTCCCCCTTTACTCTGATACCCCTAAATAAACTCACGTGCCTACAAAGTCACATAATTAGTAAATAATTTAACCTTGGTATAAATCAAACTGTTCTGTGAAGGTCTCAGAGGTTTTATTTGAGAACATTAGATAACAAAGAACACCATGAAGACCAAGGAACACATCAGAAAGGTGGAGAAGTCTAAAGCAGGGTTAGGTTATAAAACAATATCCTGAGCTTTGATGAATGGTTCAACTGCAAGTTTACTATAACGCGGCCATCCACCGTTTAGGTGGCTTTGGATTCAAAGCAGCCAATCGTGTAGAAGAAGGTGCTCTGGTCAAATGTGTCATAAATTTAACTTTTTTGGGATCAATACAAAACACTACATGTGGCAGAAAGCTGCTAATGCACATTGTTCCATAGACACCATTTTCTTCAGCAAGAGCAGGAAAGCTGGTCAGAGTTGATGGGGAAATGGAAAGAGCTAAATTCAAGGCAATACAGGAAAACAACTTTCAACAGACTACAGAAGACCTGAGAGGGGTTGGAGGTTCATCTTCCAGTTGGATGACAACTCTAAACTTACAGCCAGAGAAATGATGGAATGCTTTAGATCCAAAACTTGGTCATGTTTAGAAAAACCCAGTCAGTCCTATTGAGCAACTGTGGCAAGACATCACAACCACAGGTACTTTCCAAGCAATCTGGAGTTTGAGCTATTTCTCAACAAACAATTGAAATCCCAGAAGTATTAGTCTCTAAATGTGTAAAGGTGGTACAGACAAACCACAGAAGACTTACTTGTCCTGTCTCAAGGAGCTTGAATGCATATACATATGGAGAAAACATTTCACAAACCTATGCACTACTTTGTGTTGGGCCACTATACACAACCCCAATAAAATACTTTGAAACTTGAGGATGCATCACAACTAAATCTGGAAAAGGAGAATAGTTTTGGAAGGCACTGTATACGGGGCTTGTCTTTGTGCCTCACCGGTCTCTGAGCAACCAGAAGGGACAGAGAGACTTTCTCTGAGCTTCTCCAAGCTGCGGAGTAGTCCCTCCCTGGCAGCTGTGTGATCCGCCCCAGAGGTTGCCGTCTCCATGCTGCCAGTTATCGTCTCATAAAGCTGCTCCAGCTCATACAGCTCTTTCTCCTGAGGTTAAATCAACAAGGACGTTCTTTGACAAAAGACAAGAACAAAGTGGCACGACAACCAAAATGTCATCCGTGTTTTCGGGTGTTTACCTGCAGGGCTGCGTGGAGAACCCGCAGGTCCAGTTTGGTACCGAAAGCAGCCTGAAAGCTGTGCAGGATAAGAGTTGTTATGATGTTCCTGCTGGAGTAATGCATGGTACTGAGCTGCTCAGAGGTCAGCTGGACCTCCTGGGGGGCGTCAGCATCTGGACTCACCAACAGGACCACTCTGATACAGACATTTACAGATATTTAAGATGTATCCGATCTGTAATTTCGTTTTTGTTACTGTGAAGCTGAACCGTGTACTTACAAGGTTTTAGAGCAGTTAAGGTCAGGGGAAATAGCCTGCTCTGTCCTTACCAGTCGCTGAAATGAAATACCTGCAATAAAAAGGCAATAATGTGTGAACAGGATCCAATAGCTCTGTAAATGTTTTAATAGTTCAGACTCCACAACTAAAAACTTCTCAAAGCAAATTGATGGAAACATACACAAGACAGAAGTGGGGTTCATCAATGATTCTCTTTTTTTCATGGTGCAAGCAATATTTCACACAAATATTTTGGTTGTTTTTGTCAAAATTTCCACAAATTATTTGGAGTTAAATGCCACCGAAAAAAATATATAAACATTTGCATATAGACGGGGGATCAACTGTACTTTAACATGTTTTGGCTACCTGGGACACACTTACATTAATGTTGATTAAAAGCTGCAGTATGTAACTTTTACAAAATATATGTTTGTACATATGAGTTGAAACTGGCAGTATGCCGTGACAGTACAGTATGAGAGAGACAATCCGTGAAAACGTCAAGCTCCTCTGTATTCTCCGAGTGCTAACTGGAAGCAACCAATCAGAGCCCAGAGGCTCTCGGCATTGTCAAGACTAAAGTAAAGACTCTCTGCTACTATACAGCTTCTCTCAGGCAACAAAGCGCATCGTGAATGCTATTGCTAGTTGGTGTAGCCAATGATGACGGTGGATAAACAGTTTTCCTGTAATGATGAGCTGTTTCCCCGCCACTAGTACATTTAGCAGCGTGTTCACAAGTGTATTTGACAGCACCAAGACCCTCCTCCTGGCTCTGATTGGTTGTTTTTATGCAGAAGCTGTATATTTCTTCAGAAGGCAAAAGTAGGTCAGGGAGAAGGTGGAGTAAATCGATCTTTTCACAGATTTTCTGTCTCACGTTATACTGTCATGACATGGTGATAGTTTTAACAATTATGTAAAAAAAAAAAAAACATATAGGTATATTCTTGTAAAAGTTACATTCTGCAGTTTTAATATGAACTGTCCTGGCCTTTGCAAATAAAAAAAAATGCGAAAACGTAAAACTAAACTACATTTTTTGAATGTTCAAATACGTTTTCTAAGCATTTTTATGAAAACGTTTGTTCCACCTGGCGCTCGAATCTCCTGCTCGATGACCACGAGTAAACGTCTGCTGGCGGAGCTGCAAGGCTCGGGCCAGGCCAGGAACTGGTGGAACAACAGGTAGGCCTCCTGGAGAACACAGCATCCTGCGCCTAAATGTGGGCTCTATAAAAGAGAAATGGAGAAAAAAAAAAAAGTTGACTGAATGCATAACCAAAATTGAAAAAAGGGAACAGTGCGCACTTGTTCCTTTTCCTCAAAGCAAACAATCAAAACTCACTTTGAGAAGAGCAGCAGAGAACAGGAGAGTCAGGGGAACCACCAGTTCATACTGGCACTCCTCCAGAACCTGCGGAACAATTCAAAATCTGAACTGAAACAGATTTCAGACGTGGATGCGGGTTGCGTGCGTGTGGTTTTTTTTTTTTTTTTTTTTTTTCAAACTCACCTCCTTTGTTTTTTGCAGTATTTTCTGCAGAAGGATGAGGAAGTTGTGGGGATGCCGCTTCACAAGTTCCTCCAAACACCAGCGGCTTATGCACAGTCCAGCTTATTCGAAAGACGAAAACAGACACAACCTGTGAGCCGAGGCGCGGTTCTCTCTCTCTATCCGTCTCTTTAAAAAAAAATTATTTTTTTTGTTCGTGGGGGTTCATTCTGATGTAAATCCGCTAACGGGTTGTTCCGACGATTCATACCCACAAAGAAGTGGCGAATGCCCCCCCATATTATCCACACTCCAGTTTCTCTTCTCTATGACTTTATGAATGAAACTAGATATTTCAAAACCGGTGTGGGATGACGACGCGCGCGCGCGCGCGAGTCACCACTTTCATTTCCCACTTTCTCTAACCGAGCTAGAAAAGTTGTCATGCAGTTAGCTTTTGTCTAGCTAGTTGTCTCATAATTTACATGTGTATATTTTTCATCCTACAGACGTCAGTAACACTGAAAGCAGACATGTTCCTGTCTTACCATTCCAGAGCTTCTTGTCGGGAGAGTCAACTCCCAGGTGGCAGAGGCAGCGCTCGAGACTGTGCTGGATGCGATCCTCCGTGCACGAGCTCTGCTCCATCGTCTGCAAGACCATCCCAACATCCACAGATGTAAAAAGAAAAAAAAAAGACAAACAAAGAGGAAGTCCTTTCCGTTTGCCTCTGTTCCTGGTGAACCGAAAAGGTCCCGTCAGTCGACCCAACTTCCTGCTGCCGACGCCGTCAGTAAATAATGATCATTGTTTGCTCTGTCCCAGCGACACAAACGGACCGAGCTCGACATGAAAGGCTCGCTCGCGCAGAAAGCAAGTGCTCGGACGCAGATGTCAGCACTGAAACCAGCCCGACACTTCCCACTAGTGAGTCACAAGCCATCGGAGTGGACCGGAGATGAGCTGGTGGAAAACAGATGCCACAGCTTCTACTTTTTCGGCTTCAAATTAGTCGTCCACATCTGATTTTTTTTTTTTTTTTTTTTTTAAATGACTCAGGCCTGGGATGGAAATGTTGCAGGTCTACTTCCTATCAGATCCTCCTCGAAAAGTTTTCCGTCGAGCTACACTTAAAAGCTCAAAAATCAACAAAAAAAGAAGTAACCATGCTGTAAATCTTCAGGGACATGTTGGACTCAGAGACTCGAAGGTTGTGGTTCATGTGTACCAGTTCGGCACTGACAAAGTTATGACTGCTTTAAATAGCCAGGGCTGGGCCCACTGTACTCAACAAGAGCTGACCAGATGTCAACAAGAAAGAATATTCGGCCTGCAGGACTATAACTCTGTGGATGACTTAGAGAAGAAATTTTACATGATTGGGGATAAAAATGCATAGTCAAGTAGAGTTTGGGGTGAAATCCAGCCTTTTCTGGTTATGGCGTTTCTTAAAACTTAAACCTTTTCTGTCTAAAAGATAACTATGACGTTCTGCTTTTAGGGATTAGCTTCCCTAACTCTACTGGTGCCACCACTTGATTTTTATGACTGGTCCAGTTAAAAAAGATAAACATGTCTCCAACATTTCAGGTTGTGTCTATGAATTCAGTGTAAAATGATTCCAGTCCAATTTCTTCCCTCGGATCGTCAGACCAGACGCTTTCAATGGTTCTACTGACAAATTTGGAACATGATGGAGTTTTTATTGTTGCTTCCCCTTCACTATGGATGGACTTGTCTTATGCTAATGATTTATTCCTATTTATAGACTTTTTTTCTTAATTTTTATCGTTCACTCCCTGACCTGTTTGTACGTTACAGTGAGTGTTCTTCTGCAGGACTTTAATCAGCCTTGTCATTGAGCTTAAAGTGCTTTATGACTGGAACTGGAAGGGAATTTACACAACGATCTAAATAAAATATGATCCAGTTGTAATGAACAAACAAACAAAAAAAACCAGCTTACTGAGTATAGTTTTAAAGAGTGCTGTCTTAAAGCCTTTTATTTGAAAAAATATGTTTTTTTGCATATTTGTTAAAACAGTGACAATGTTGTGATGGTATGAGATAATATGTGAAAAAAAAATCTAGTTCCTCTTCTTTTTACTAGTGCTTCCAGTACTAACCAGAAACAACCGATCAGAGTCAGGAGGAGGGTCTTAGCGCTGTCAACCACGCTAAGGCTAGTTAGCATAGCCACCGATAACGGTGGATAGACAGTTGTCCTGGAACTGTAAGTCGTTTCTCCGCCATTAGCACATTTAGCAGCACATTCACAAGATTGATTGACAGCGCTGAGACACTATCCCAGGCGCTGACTGGTTGTTTTTGGTGCATTTCTTCAGAAGGCAATAGTGGATCAGGGAGAAGGTGGAGATTGATCTTTTCACAGATTATCTGTCTCAACAAAGACAGTCTTCACAAATAAGATATATTTTTTTGTAAAAGCTGCATTCTGTAGCTCTAATAAAATCTTTTTTGTACCTTGGGGTACACTTTACCTTCCCCTGGACCGCAAATTATCCTACTCAGTCATTTCTTGAATAAAAGTTTGTATTTTTTTCCTTAGGCTATTTATTTCGCCGTGCTTATTTTCTGTTGTCATATTTTTACCTCGTGTGAATCTACATCCTCCGACTTGCTTGTTGTTACTTTCACACCTGAATTTCCCCACCAGGGGACGATGAAGGGTTTTCCTATTCTATTTTACCCTTCTCACTCACCTGCTTTCTTCTCCTACTACTCTCCAATTTTGCATTACTCGCTCCCGTTTCAACAGTCGACTTAATGTCGTCTCTCGTGCGTTTTCTCTCCACAGAAGCTGCATCTGGCCTGGCGATCTGTTTGACGGTTCTGCCTTCCTGGAAGAGGGCTGACATTATGCTGCCAGCCACTAAGCGTTGTCCTTCCATTGTTTTAAACTTTTTACTTCTCTACAATAAAGTACTCTTACATCAGTTTCTTGTGCCTCTCTCCTCTGTCTTCTCAAACCACCAGTTAGTTGTGGCAGATGGCCACAAGCCTTCAGCAGTTTGACATCAAGGTTAAGAGTGACTTTTAAATATATTTTCCACTCTCAACTTCTCCTTCCTCAAAAGTGCCTGAAGTGTCCCACTTCGACAAAAGCCAGACGGTGAATTGTCCATGGAAGAAGCAGGTGGTGATCTGTTTGTAAGTAAGTCAGGGAGCATTGTCCGGCACTACTGTGTAGAACCTGACCTGTCACGAAGCGAAAATGCCGACCGAGGCCTCACATCGTCCGGTTTGAAGACTCACTAAATCTTTAGGTCTGCTTAATTGAGCCTAAAAAGATCAAAATTCATGCGAGCACAAATGTGATCAAACTGACACATACTTTAATAGGAAGGGGAACAGGAAACATGTAGAGCTTGAAAAAACAGTATGCAGTTGTTGTGAGAGCTTTATGAAAGAGATTCGCTTCTCCTGTAGAGAGGCTGTGTAATAAAACTAAAATATATATATATATATATATATCAGAAATATAACTTAAAACACCTAAATCAGACAGAGTATAACATAAATAACATCACTTTCTCCCCTACCCCCAGAGGAAATTAAATTATTTGAGAAAAACAAAACTCTTACCACTAACTCTGGCCGTCCTGGATCATCCTTTATCAACTACAGTTGAGAGGCGCCGGTAGAGGGAAATACCAGCGCCACATCCTCCTGTTGTGCTTTTTCTTTTTTTTTAAACGGACCCTTTAACTGCACACTCAAGATGGCAAGTGCAGCAAAACAGGAACTGTCTGAGTCTTTTTGCTGAAGTGGTTTTATATTATGCACAGCTGCTGCTGGAGGCGGGGCCTTCTGTCTGACAGCGGTCATCTAAGCCAATCGGGATCAGGTGTGGCCCTGGCCCCCTGCTGGCTCCTGCTCATGTTCAGACAAAGGGGAAAGAAGGTTCACCTCATTTCTGGTCTAAGGTTTTAGCGTAGACCTCACAACAGACCCACACAACAAATTGCACAGCGTCGAGGTTCATCAACAGAAAAATCAGATGACAATGGAAAAGTGGCGTGTGGCCAAATGAGCCAACCTTTGCCGGTTCGACTGGATTTCAGAAGAATCCTGTAGATTTCTACTGACAACAAGACACTGTTGTCTTGTTGTCATCAAGGCAACAAGACGGTGCCAACATTGTCTTGTTGGAACCGAGACAATGTGGTGCCATCATTGTCTTGGCACCATAAGGCTCTGTTTTGGGCCCACCTTTGTAGCCTCACGGACAGATTTATTTTTTTAATTTTTTTACCCCTCCAGGGGGTCTTTTGTGGGCTCTAGTGTCCCTTATATGACAGTAGACTGATAGGAAACGGGGAAGGAGAGGGGGGAAGACATGCGGCAAATGTCGTCGGGTCCGGGAGTCGAACCCGCGACGGCCGCGTCAAGGACTGAAGGCCTCCAAATATGGGTCGCGCTAACCCCTACGCCACCGTGGCACGCCCCGGACAGATTTTTAATAGATTTCAAAATGTCATCACTTCTATGCAGATGACACTCAGCTTTTTTTAAATCCTTCTATAATTGGGACCTCTTCAAAATATCTGAATTGCTTAAGCAACAACAACAAAACTGCTACCGTCTGAATGACTCTTCAGAAATGTTTACGGCTGTTGCCATGAAGTGTCATTCGGTAAATAATGACGCTTTTAACGCAGAGGTGCACTGAAAGTTGCCTTAAAAGCTCCTTAAAAGTGCCAACTTTGCATTATTCAGTCAATAATGAAACTTTTAATGCAAAGTTCCATTAAAAGTCAATCAAAAGTGTCAACTTTGTGTTAAGAGTGTCATTATTTACCGAATGACACTTCATGACAACAGTCATAAACACTCATAAAGTCTCCTTCATGTTCATGTCAGGTCTTATGTCATGTCAGTCTCCCCTTCAAATAAAGTGTTACCAATGCTACAAACTGGTTAACAATTGTTCTTCCAACTGACCTTTGAGAAGATTGAGATAAGGACAGGCAACAGACTGGACATTTGAACTTGAGCGTTCAGCCAAACACCTGAAATTTAGATTTTATTTTTGAATAACCAGTGTCCTATAGGAAGACGCCCTCAGCAGTTTTCCAAGCTAAAAATACATTTGATCAAAACAGGAACCTATTATTTTTTTCTCATCTAGACCATTATAGAGCACTTTCTATGGAAATACATTACAAATAACCTTTGAAACAATAGTTCCTTTTTGTTTTCTAGAATAAGTAGTTATAATCAGGGGCGCCGCCAGGAATCTTGGGCCCCATGACAAAAAATTAAATTGCCCCAATTTCAAGGGTCAAGGGTCACGTTATGACAATTTCAAGGGCCCTTGAAATTGTCATAACGTTTTCTCCCTATACGGCCCCCTGGTTATAACACATTTTTAAAATCTTGAATTCAATCATTCTACAACAGGAAATAATTGTGCATAAGTGGAAGTTACCCATCTTCCCCGGAGTGGCCGTAACAGGAAAGACGGTGAATTGCTAAGAGGTCTTGTTTAAGTTCATGACATCAAAATTAGAAAAAGACTGTGTAATCAAGAAGGAAGAACTATTCCCTTTAGTGAGATCAGGACTTACGTTTGCAGAAGTTGCGACTGAGTGAACCAGAAAACGGGAACAAAAACAGGATATCAGTCAGAGCACCTTTTATCAACTGACCATGCCTGCTATAATTATTGCTGATGAAGGTTGTTCCACTGGCTGCGCTTTGGTTTCCACACACAGCAACCGGGAAATACCAAATCATTTTGTTAAAAAGAGCCTTGAGCTGAAAGTACTTTCACCATCACTCAGTTCCTTTTGTTTTTTTAAATGACATATTTCAGTTTTTAAGGTTTTCAGTGAAACTTCAGGTATAGTTTTTATTTATTTATTTTATTTTTTTCAGTGCTCATTTATGCACTCCTGCTTTGTTTCCCTGCTTGCTTAAATATCATGTTTGAATTAAAAGAAGCTTAGAAATGTCATCATTATTTCAAGAAAGCATTATGCTGCTGGTTGTTGTTTTATGATGACAAAATATTAATATCCTTCTCACGAGTAGTTTCAGCTCAATGAGTCCTTGTGACTGGGCCCCGGTTAACGTCTTGAAGTGCTTTTTGTACCAACATAAAAACTAGATTTCATACTTAGACTATAGGGAGATAGTCGCAAGGACGCCACCTACCTGTGATCTATAATTGGTGTCCTAAAGGACTAGTTTCTTAAATATCCAGGGGTCTCAAACTCCAGTCCTCGAGGGCCGCAGTCCTGCAACTTTTAGATGTGCCTCTGCTGCGCCACACCTGAATAGAATAATTAGGTCATCAAGGCTCTGGAGAACTGATCTACACAAGGAGGAGGTAATTAAGCCATTTCATTCCAGTGGTTTGTACCTGTGGCACATCTAAAAACTGCAGGACAGCGGCCCTCGAGGACTGGAGTTTGACACCCCTGAAGTCACCATCAACCCAAAATTTGATTTGAAAATAATGTCGTCCCAGAAGCATACAATTAAAGTTAAATATATTTTATAATAATATTGTTAACTACCATTCTGGAGGACATAAAAAGGGAAACACAAGTTCCTGATTATATGTGTGAGCGCTGGATCAATACAAAAAATAATTAAGTCAATTACAGCTTTTTTTTTTTTTTTTTTTTTACTGAATATGTTGTTGGGTTGGTTTTTAGATGAAATAGTGATGTAGTTGAGCGCATCTAAAATGAGCAGTACGTTTATTTTTATCTTAGCTGCTGTCAGTTGCTATTTTTCTCCTGCTATGACAACTGCAACATGCTAAAAATTGCTCCAGGCTTTTTGATTATTTACAAAAAATTCTCACATGTTGCTAAAGTACTGTGAGAGCTAAAATGTTTTTAGAGCCTTATAAAAATTTGATTTGTTACATTTTGAAGTGTTTAAGTAACGTTCAACGCGTTCGTCTTCTAAATCTTGCCACAAAAACAACGAGTTTCAGTGAGAATAATAAGCTTTGGTTAAATTCAGTACATCTATAGCACCAACTAAGAACAAATATAGTCTTATCCTTTGTTTACAAAAACAAATGAGATTTTTTTTCCCATTTAATTCAATAATAATAGAGACATACTGAAAGTTACTTACATAGATTCCAATTGTATGTTAGTATGTTATGAGACAAATGATCTGTGGAAAAAAAAAAATCAAATTCCTTCGTCTCGTCTAGTTAGCTTTAGCTAACTAGCTTAGCTAAAGCTAACTAGCTTTAGCTAAACGCCGTTTATCCGACGGCGGCGGATAAACGGTTTTCTGTAACGGCAAGTTGTTTCTCCACTATTAGTACATTTAGCTGGAAGTACAGGAGATTGGTTGACGGATGTAAGTCCCTCCTCCTCCTGGCTCTGATTGGTTGACTTTGGTCCGGAGTGAGTTATTTTTTGGAGGAGATCGATACTTTCGCAGACTAACCGTCTCATCATTTTTTCTCCATAAAAGTCATATATTGCCATTTTAAAGGCAAAAGCTTGTATTAACTGCACAAGGTCATATCATAAGACTTCCAGTTATGAAACTTTTTACATTGGACAAATATAATTTTTTTTTTAGCAGTTTAACAGCTTGAGCTAGCTTAAAACAATGTTAATGCTAACACCCTCTGCTAGAAAAACTGGGCATGTTGATGATGAGGCTGTGGTTGGAAAAGTCCTCACAGGTGGTTGTCTTTTTTTTTTTCTTTTTTTTTTTAGCTGTGGTTTCAGAGTACAGCGTTGCATGCCACTTCGTTATATATATGACATATAGTTTATTATTTCATTAATGTTTTCTGATGAACCGATGAGCAAAGTTATCTTCACGATTAGTAAGAATTCAACCAAGTAAGCGGACAACATAAATTCAGCACAGAAACATTGATTAAAATCGACTTGAATAAAATGTGTCACAGCCATTGTGCTGATTGAGATCTAGCAGTTTGTGTTAGCAGCAGTGCAACGAAAGTAAGTTAGACTTAACCACACAGAATTGAGAAAACAGAAGACGTGTATAGATTACGGACGAGCAGGAAATTCATCTAACATCAGTGTGGCCAAAGAAGCGTTACATTTAAACATTTTACGCAAGCATGGAAACTACCTGACACAATATTTTAAGCGTTCGCTTTCTATTCTACTCGTACATCTAAAAAAATAAATAAATAAATAAAAATTAGAAAATTGAGTGAAAGGGCAATATTTCTTACCAGTCATCTTATTAAGTAAAACTCATCACACATATTTTGAGCCTTTGTTTCTTGTGATTTTGATGGTTATGGCTTACAGATAGTGAAAAGCAAAAATTTCAGTGTCTCAGCGAATTAGACTGTTGTTCAAAAGGTCATGAATATAAACGCATAATGTCTCAACCTAATCAGCTGATTAACTCAAAACACCTGCTAAGGTTTTCTGAGCCTTTAAGCTACCTACCTCTCACTCTGGGTCAGTCGACTACACAACCAGAACAGTAAGACACAAAAAGATCATTGCTAGAGAAGCTTGGATACACAGAGTTTTGTATCCGAGCACATTAAAGAGACAATTTTATTATGTGAAATTGTCTTTTTTGAGCTTTAAATCGTCTTCAATGCTTCAATGACCATAGTGTTCCTGCTCTAGATTGGCCAGAAAGCTCCCCTGACCTTTAACCCCATAGAGAATCTATGGAGTATCGTCAAGACGTAACTATGAACGATGAAAGACACCAGACCCAACAAGGCAGATGACCTGCAGGCAGCTGTTAAAGCAACTTGGTCTTCCATTGCACCTACACAATGCCACAGGTTGATCGCCTCAAGGCCACAGCAAAATTCATGCAAAAGGAGCCCCAACCAAGCACTGAGTGCATAGAAATGCATGTACTTTTCACAATCCTGACATTTTTGCTTAAGACATTATTTTTAATTTGGTCTGATGTGATATTCTAATTTTCTGAGACGTTGAATTTTGGGGTTTCTTCACGCACACGCCATGAAAATTAAATTTGAACAAAATAAAAGTTTGAAATATTTTATTCCACATGTCACAAAGCTCTATAAAATTACTATTATATATATATATATATATATAATATTGTTGTGAATACTGTCACTGTCCTAAAAATAATGACATAAATCTCTTTTTTATTTTTTGCACAAAAAAAAACATTCTGGGAAAAAAAAAAGACTTAAGCCATTATTTTAGGAAGTGATGATATATGAAAGACATAATATCCAGGTAGTTCCGATATTTAACCAGAAGATGTCGCCATTTCCTTTTACACGGAGAAATCCGTTTCCAGCGTTCAGACCCTGGTGGACTCCTCTTTTCTCCCCCTCCCATTAGAATAGAGAGGGAATGGGACAGACAGTGGTAGAGGTGGGCAGAGGTGTGACAGAGGGGACCGACTGAGGCAGAGGCAGACAGCCAGTTGGGCATTTGCCATTTATTTTCTCTCTTCTTCTATTTTTTCTCTCTCTTATTTCCAGAAAGGAGGGAGAGTCTACTGCACCTTCTTGTTTCGTGCGTAAACTGGATAAAGGGTGTTTTTTTTTTTAATCTCCCCCCTCCAAATTCTGCGGGGCACCTCAAACTCTTTCAGCCTGAGCTGTCCATGTGAGAGGTGGTGATCTGGGTGGAGTTTTTCCTTTCCTCTTGTAAGGTTATTTCTCAAAAAAAACATTCAGTAACCACTCCATCCAATCGTCCTGATTCATTTTCTCTCAGTGTTTTGCCGCAGGTGCTGTTGGGGTGATAACCGTGCCTTCCCGTGTGTTTTCAGCGCATCGGCCACCCCGCGGCGCTCGGATTAAGTCCTACCATGAGACGGCTTTTGGAGACGTGGGTCGCCGTGCTGACAGCTTGCGCGCTGGCCGGACGCGCCTCCGCGGGATACGGGCTGAGCATGTTCGCCGCGCAGTCCTCCCCGCCGGACCCGTGCTACGACGAGAACGGGAACCCGCGGAGGTGCATCCCCGACTTCGTCAACTCCGCTTTCGGGAAGGACGTGCGCGTGTCCAGCACCTGCGGCGCGCCAGCGGCCCGCTACTGCGTGGTGGCCGAGAAGGGCGAGGAGCGCACGCGGGACTGCCACACGTGCGACGCCGCGGACCCCAAGAAGTCCCACCCGCCAGCCTACCTGACGGACCTCAACAACCCGCACAACCTGACCTGCTGGCAGTCGGAGAACTACGCGCAGTACCCGCAAAACGTCACCCTCACGCTGTCGCTTGGGAAGAAGTTCGAGGTCACCTACGTGAGCCTGCAGTTCTGCTCGCCCAGACCCGAGTCCATGGCGATCTACAAGTCAATGGACTACGGCAAGTCGTGGGTTCCGTTCCAGTACTACTCCACGCAGTGCAAGAAGATGTACAACCGGCAGAACAAGGCGACGATCACCAAGCAGAACGAGCAAGAGGCGATCTGCACGGACTCCCACACCGACATGCACCCGCTGACCGGCGGCCTGATCGCCTTCAGCACCCTGGACGGCCGGCCGTCGGCGCACGACTTCGACAACTCGCCGGTGCTGCAGGACTGGGTGACGGCCACCGACATCAAGGTGATCTTCAGCCGGCTGCACACGTTCGGCGACGAGAACGAGGACGACTCGGAGCTGGCGCGCGACTCCTACTTCTACGCCGTGTCGGACCTGCAGGTCGGCGGACGGTGCAAGTGCAACGGGCACGCGTCGAAGTGCGTCAAAGACCGCGAGGGGAACCTGGTGTGCGAGTGCAAGCACAACACGGCGGGGCCGGAGTGCGACAGGTGCAAGCCGTTCCACTACGACCGACCGTGGCAGCGCGCCACGGCCCGGGAGGCCAACGAGTGCGTCGGTAAGTCAAAGCCTCTCTTTTTCTTAATTCTGACTGGAATTTACACCGATAAAAAACAAAAAAAAACTATTTGAATTTAAGCAATTAAACAATTGGACACAAATAAATTTGGTTGATAAGAATCACTGTTTCTGAGTAGAGAAAAGGTTTCTTTAAAAATCGTTTCCGTGAACAAATGTGTTTAAATTCGAGTTTTTTGTTTGTTTGTTTTTTACGACAGTTTTCCTCAAATTAAATAATTCAATTCTGACTATATATGGACGCAAATGTTGGGGAATATATGCGGACTTATATTTAATTTAAGTACAACAAACAGTTCATTTACCCTCGTATGAGAGTATTTAACGGGAAATCTCCGAATTTAAGACCACCTTAGATAATCTATTACATGCTGATATCAGTTTATATGTATATTTTTCCACTGCTGCTGTCATGGTTACGCACAAGTTTAATGGATGCAGAGAATCCCCTCTGTCAACGACATAAAATCTCTGCTGGAAAATCACGATTAACCATCTTTACTGTTCCTTTCATTAAGTCATCTGGTTTCGGCGACCATTGTTAAAAAAAAGAAAAGCTTTTTTTAATTGTTATTGATACTTTCTTGCTGGTAAATCTGAGCGATGTCTGAGCCAGGTGTGCTGCTAGACCTGAAGCCATTCAGGGGCAGAAAATCTGAATACCAATGAAATTGAAAGGCCAAGTTTTCTTTTATTTTTTTTCCAGTATTTATATGTGCATGTTTTTCGCCATCTTACCTGAGCTAAGATGAACAAAAGCGAGCAAAAAACCTGCTTTCCTGCTGAATTAGTGACTTCAATTCTTTTCCAGTCACATATATGTTATTTTTTATATATATATAAAAAAGGAATGTGTTGCTAACCTATATCTTCTTAACTTGAAAGTGTTTATTCAGCATTTCTCAAATTATCTGAAGTTTTATTGTACCTTTTAATGGCGCTTTATTTCCAGCACAGTGCATAAAACAGGAAAGGCTGTGCATGGAAACAAATTTCCGTAGGGGTCATCCAAATCTAACACCCTGCACTTAAAATATGGTGTACGCTTCTTCTTCTTTTTTTTTTTTACCATGACTGTGATTGTTTGAAACCTTTTTTCATTAGCACAAACGCAACTTTAAAATAGCACCAACTAATATTTATTCATGCTGAATAATTCCAAACATTTAAGACAGGAAAAGTGGAGGAGTTTCCAGAGAAAACGTCCCACATGTTATTTCAATAAATGATAATATTGTTGTTTTTGAGACCATTTTCAAGTAATATAAGTTTAATGGCATAATAGTGCAATAGTGCCAGGACACATTGTCAACCACCAGTAAGCTTTAAGTTCTAATGAACATCTGACCCTGAAACTGGAAGACATTTTAAATATCAAAAATAAATAAACTAAACAACAGAAACAAGAAACAAAATAAATTATGAAGTGTCCAGAAATCAAAATTGCTTTTCAGAAAAAGGGACTAGTTGAGACCAAAGAATTTTATCATCCGGTTTTTGGTGATAAAAAAACCGGATGTAAAAAGATAAATTGTACAAATGGAAATTATTTAGCTCGTTTTAATTTATCATGCAGTAAATTGATTTATTACCTATTGTGACAGGCGTAGATATCAATTAAATTTCAACAAAATATTAAGATCAGACGCTATCGGCGAAGACGGCTCCAGTGTTTGGAAGCTTTGCTTGCTAGCAAGTTTAACTTTAGCACTAATGCTAATGTTATCGGTTAGCTTAAAGGCAAACATTTCCCCACTAAAAGCCAGTTTTCATTGTGTACACTGGAATATTTAAGTGTTGCCATTATGTTAATTTGCTGTGGTCTTTCAGTGGTAGTGATACAAATAAAAAAATAAAATCCTCTTTACTGAGACAAGCAATGAAAATAGGCGAGTTCCGTTCATCAAAAGCTAAAGAACCTTATATCCAGTGAATCAATGTTTTAAAGATAAACTCCCGCTTGTTGAAAAGAGCTGTGTAAAGCCACTTCCTCCTTAAAGAGTGCATATTTCCATCAGTGAAAACCCAATCGCCAACAATCGAGCTGAACGATTCAACCGGAAGAAAGGCCTGGAAGCCTTTTCAGCTAAGCGGGCTTGTCCAAACGCGCACCAGCCGACATTTCCTACTTTAATGGGAAGGAAACGTCACAGCTGCAGAAATGAACTGCTGGGGCGGGATGTGTTTCCATAAGCAGGTGCTGTTATAGATCGCAGGGCCGATTAGGGCGGTTTTATTGACATTTCTGGCACGTAGAGCACAAACTGCCACTTTAGAGGCGGCAAACTATTCACAGAGGGGAAACAAAGCGTGAGGTAATCTGAATCCGAGTGTTATTTTGCTGTGATGCCCGTTTCCAGCAAAGCAGCAGGGGCTTACATCGGCAGCCCGGGCCTCTGTGAGCCACTGTTGGGCGAACCGGGGGAGAAGCAACCAGCCCCTGCCACTGCCATGGTTTGCTCAACCAAACGGAACAAGTGAACAACTTGTTCCCTTTTTGGCCTCCGACTTTCGCCCGCATGCGAGCGTATTTCAGGAAAACAAAAGCTTGTCACTTGCGGCATCCATCTCACTGTCGGCGGGAGGCGTCCGCGTCCCCTCCCCTTCGCCGTCTCGCTGTGTGTGCAAGTGGTGTCATCAGATAAAAACTGCAAAGGAGGCAGACAGGGAAAAATAATAGGAAGGGTGTTCCGATACTAGAGGCGGTGCAAGGTTGTATGGGGCCCTGAGCAAAAAAAAATGTAACGAACATTTAAAGCCGACAATGAAATTCACCAACTTTTTCCGTATATCTTCCATCCATCCATACGTCGTTTATACCTGCTTATACTCGCAGAAACTGCGCTTCCATGACAAATGTGCACAAATCTTTGTCTATATTCTGATAATGTAGAAAAAAACGCAGTTTTGCATTTGTGGTGTTTCCATTAAAGAGGAAATGAAATCAAAATTACATGAGAATGGGTTTCTTCACATGATAAGTCATTAAAAATCATGGCAGCGATGTAAGTAAACAGTTACATGAGATTATATCCATTGGAGGGGCGACATATGTGGCGTTTTGGGGAAATTGTAGTTGGCCATTTTACAGAAGAGCTGTGAATTCAACACGTTTGAATAACAAACAGAACTTTTTATGAGCTGTGCGATGCTGTGAGAGCTGTGGTGGAGCCAGCTGCACATTGTCTGAAGAAACCAAACAAAAAAACCATAATCTTCCTACTACTTCCTGTTGACTTCTTTGTGGTTTCCTCCAGTAGTAACATCCGGCTGTTGATCACATGACTAGTTGTGAGCAAGTGCTTCCATTGCAGTTTTGCAAAATACATCTATTTCGGAAAAAAAAACAAAAAAGAACCCCGTCATCCTAGCGCAAAAACCTTTTATAGAAAAATGTGAGTTTTGTGCAAGTCATACGCTTAGAAGCCAGCTTGGCAATGTCCATAGACTGACTATGATAGAAAATGGCTGCTGAAGAAATACAGCCAACTTCCTGAAAATACAGAACATATCTGATAATGTCATCCAAAACTCAAGAAATACTGGATAGATTATACCCCTGGTCTAATTTCACATTATATGTACATGAGTTGCTATCAGGTGCACATTTTTTTTGTCCCTCTGGTGGCTCCGTACAATACGTAACAACTGAGCCATCAACTACTAAATTAACTGTTTTGACAGGATGTGATCAGTCACTTCACATTATTAATAAAATAAAGGACAAATAGGTTCATATTTTGATTGGTCATTCATTTTGGATACGTGCATCACTTCAATAAAACCTTACAGATTTGAGAAGAAGAGTCAAACTTTATTTGGTTGTCAGTTAATTGTATATAGTTTAAAACAAACTGTTAGAAACTAACACTTGTAAGCATTTCATCTGAATAAATTTCAATCAGTGTTTCTACATAAACATTTGAGTTTTATTACATTTTGTCTGCAGGCTACTTTCTGAGGAAAATTAAATCAATTCAAACTAATTACCCAGATATTTTACCTCATGAAAGCATGAAACATTAGTAAGCTTTTTTTTTTTTTTCTGGCAGCCACAGCTACATTGCCAACGAAGCTAGCAAGTTTAACCTTAGCATTAACAGCTAAGCAAGTTACAGCTATAAAAACGTAAATTTTTGCCCAAAAGCATAAACTTTCTCCACCGCAAGTCTCACAACAGTCCTAACCTTTTATTGAGATGATAGGTTCATTCATAATACGTCGCACATAAACATATCAGCTGCACACAACCAATGAGAGCAACTCTTAAATGAACCAACATCTAATCAAATTGTTTAGCTTGGATTTTCTCCCAGAGTAATGTAGCTAATTCTGCTGGAATGCAACCATCACTGAACATTATGCCTACTAATGCCAAACAATTTTAATGACCAATACTTAACACCGTCCAAAACTAAAATTTTATAGTGTAGATTTATTTGCAAACAGTTACATTGTGCATGAAATGCGGGCCTACATTAGACACAAACAGCAAAAACCAGCTTTAATGAATATCATTAAAGCTGTAGTACGTAGCTTTTTTAAATAATTTTTTTATTTACTTTTTGTTCAAACTGTCAGTATGTTTTGACAGTATGGTATGAGACAAATAATTTGTGAAAAAAAATCCAGCTTTTCTCCCAATGCTAACTGGAAACAACCAGTCAGAGTCAGGAGGCGGGTCTTAGCGCTGTCAATCATGCCCATGTGCGCACCGCTCCCCGCCTACTCCTCCTCTCCTTTTTGCATAGCCTGCTGCAAATGCTAACGCTAGTTAACATAGCACCCATGAAGGCGGATAAACCGTAGTCCTGTAACGTTGTTTCTCCTCCATTAGCACATTTAGCAGCAAGTACAGGAGACTGATTGACTGCGCCAAGACCCTCCTCTTGCGTCTGATTGGTTGTTTTTGGTCAGGTAATACCAGCACAGGAAGGAAGTAGAGGGGATCCGTTTGGTTCGCAGATTATCTGTCTCATACTGTCAAGACATGGTGATAGTTTAACAAATATGTAAAAAACGTTTCTTTTTCTAAAATAGAAGTTACATAATGTAGCTGTATAACTTATGACTGTTCTTGGAAAATCGAAGGATTTTGAGCTATGTAGTTTGTACTTTTATTAATTATTTAAAATCTTAAATAGTTTCACAAAGTAAAATCAGTATGTAGAAACTATTGAACAAATGTAAAAGTAGGCTCATTCTTGGTTAAGTACAAATGCAACATCTAGGTCAATTTTCTGTGTAACAAATACAGAATCCTTTGGTTCCCCCTGCTAGCTTAGCTTACTTATGCCTTGGGCCGTTTCTACAGACTTCCTCAGCAGTAATAATTGGTCTCCTTTTGCTTTGGACCGTTGTCATATTGGAACAAGAGAAAGAAAAAGACTTTGGTTATGGGAGAGTTGGTTTCACTTCTTGGTGGCAGGCATCAAGGAAGTTAGTCAAAGTCAGGTTCCCATGACTCTGTGCATGGCTGGCATTATTTCGTCCAAAAAAAAAAAAAAAAAAAAAGAAAGAAAGAAAGAAATTTATGTTGGCAGCAGGAATATTTGAATTCCTATCAGGTGGAGGCACATGACTATAAAGACAAATGGCAGCACAGGACTCCCCACCGCCGATGTGTCTGAATAACATTGCTATAATCAGAAAGTAAAATGGGGAAACTATTTGGTTTTGGACAGATTTTTGAAGTGCCTGAAGGGGCAGCAGGCTGCAAAGCATCTGGAGAGAGTTATGACATCTATAAAGAAGTGTAGAGAGACAGGAAAGGGAGACAAAAAGAGACATAAAACACCAACACGGCCACGATTCTGTGTCACAATCCAATAAATAGGTCGGTAAAACAAAAAATTATGGAGCGTGAAGAGTGCCGAATTAAACACACATATGTATGGAGAGTGACTAGTGCCAATTTACAATAAATAACTTTTGAAATAATTATGTAAGTGTAATTGATCAAAACTAGAAATAAATATAGAAATAATTAGCTAAATATAGATTTAATTATTCGTTCCGAAACTAAATGTCTTGATTTCAATTAAAAAATTAGACATATTTATTTCATGATTTAATAAATTAATTTATGTTCCTGTACTGAAGCATGTGATGAATCAATTCAAAATGTCACCTTCATCCAGTGAGTGGGCGGGACTAGAACTGCTTCTATAGAGATCCTGAGGTCTAATTGGCTGCTTCAAGCAGCAACTCAAGAGAACCTCTATAACAGAGTTAGTCCCACCCACTCCCTGACGCTCTGTATCTTTATGCCCTAAAGTGCTATATTTCAATAGATAAATAAATAAATCTCTAACAATGTACATTAACATCTATCTAATACATATTTATTTCTTTATATGACAAAAAAAACCCATATAATTAAAATTGTACTATTTCTTAGTAGTTCAGTTCTGCAGTGTCTGTGAGCCAAAGTTAGCAGGTGTGGCTAACCTTACTGTTAGAAGTGATTGGTGGAGTATAATCAATAAGATTCATGTTTGGTGGCACAAAGAGTAAATAAAATATTTCATTGAAAGACGTCACTGAAATTAAGTAACAATGAAGTAAATAATACAGAAAGTTTTAATTTGAGCATTTTACATCAATTATATAAAAATATATTTAATTTGCTCATTTATTGATTTATTACATCTATTTCCAATTTTAATTCAAATTAAAACATATACGAATATTTATCTATTTGGGCACGTCTGGCCCTCCGTAGATCTTGACATAAAATCTTCCAAAGGGAGAATTTTAAGGTTCTCCCTTTTCAAAACTGTATGCGTTTTGCAAACTCGCGCGCCCCATTGCACTTTGCCAACAAATTAACAAGTTCATATCTGCACATATGTAAATGAATGAGCTCATATCAAATCCAGCCAGAGATTCATAATAATTTGTAGTCATGAGCCCGGTTAGAACATCCACATGGTGACAGACCAGGCCCTGGTGTCCCTGGCAGCTGCTTCATATTCTCTTCATGCTTGGTGTAGCGCTGACCCCTGAGAGTAAACCCCCAACACACACACGCACACGCCCACACACGCCTTCACACACACGCACACACGCCCACACCCACGCACACACCCTGCATGACTGCTGATGGGCTGTGAGGCAAACTGTGGGAAACCTTTTTCTGCCAAGTGGGTTTTGAGTCGAGATGAAAATGGTCGTCTCAGTCACTCACACGTGTAATTTTGCACTTGTTCGGTTTCCAGCTGGTTTGGTTTCCGAGGACGCTTTCCTTCCACCTTGACAAGTGTCTCCTCTTTGCTGTTGGGTGCGGCATTAGGTGAGTTTTGATTCTTTGGAGTCCTGTAGTTTCATTAAGACGTTGGCAGATGAAGCATAAAGATCTGTTGCTCGGGCAAAAAACGCACAGAAATGTTTTGGCATCTATTAAGATATCTCCGTTTCCATCCCGCCTGCGAGGCCGCTGCAGTGGGATGAGATTGAATCAGATGCAGTTTGGGGCTCGGCTACAGGTCTGGGTTCTTGTTATAATACTGTTGCTTGCATAATATAAATACAGACCATGAAATTTAAATAGTAAATGATCTGGAATGCTTTTTCAAAACAAAAGACTTTGACATTAACTTAATTCTAAACCAGTCGTTACCGACTTTTCCGACTGTCAAATGTTGGAGGAAATGCAGGTCTGCTGTGTTTCCATTAACTGTAGAATTGTGCAATTGAAGTTAAGAAAATAAATTTGCTTAAGGGAAGCATGGCGGTTTAGAAAAGAAAACATGTTTTTCCATTAAAAGTTGTTGGGCTGTGATGAGGTGGTTTTTCCTGCTGTATTGATTTGAATTTACACAGCAAAATGACATCAAATGTACCAGTAGTATTTCTTTAAGTCTATTTCTCTTGTCATTAGGTTGGAAACTGTGCTTTTAAAAAATAAAATACATAATTTCCCACAATTATCATAATCCTAACAGAAGCAGAAAACATTTTATTCTTAGTTTAAAACCTAAAAATAGACATAAAATGCTGATTCTTTAACAATACGAACACATTTCCTGCAGGAGATATTGCTGATAAAATCTTAAGGTGTGTTTTCTCAAAAGGTCAGGTAGCATAAGCAGCCGTTCAGATGCGCAAAACGCTGAACAGCATCGTCTTCGAGATGCAGCTTCTCCTCAGAACTGCATTTTCCAAGCTTCCGACCTCTCCTCCGCGACTCCCTCACTCAGCTCCTTCAGACTAGCCATTGGCAATTAGCAAACACCTTGTGGAACAGCACACCTACTCAGCTTGTTATAGGAGCTACTTCTCAGTGAAACGCTGGTAAAAACATTTGCTAAAGGGTTAATAGAGGAGCCATGTTGTGATGACTTCCTGAAGGTGGCGTTTCAGAAAGAGCAGGAGTTTCTTAAAGAGACAGAAGCCCAATTTCAAGGCGTAAAATTACAAAGTTAAATTTCTTTAAAGCCCTATTTTATCTAGATAGCATTTCTATAACAAACTAAGTTAACATAGTGACATACTGGTGTTATAAAAGGGCATTATATGCCTGGAAGACGCATAATAGTACCCATTTAATGTTTCCGATATGTTATATAACACAGATGTACAGTTTTCTTTTGTTTAGTTTTTTTTGGGGCGTGTTTGGTGTAGTGTGTACTGTAGGGTGTAGAAGAACCGCCACTGCCGACAGCACCAGGAACGCAAAACTCTGTTATGAAAGTATTTTAAAAACAATGTCATATCCGTAAATCCTGTTACTACATAAACTCAGCTTTCATTTGATTCACAATAGTGCGTCCACATATACAGTCAAAGCTTGATTACGTTGGGCAGGAGGAAGCCACGGTAGTTTACGAACTTGTTCTTGCCTCTGACAGCCATGCGACAACGCTACCACACGTCAGCCATTTTCGTCCCGCCACGTTGGGCCGTGCGAGACCCACTCCACATCTGGGTTTCGTTTCAGGGTTCAGCGGAACCGGCCCGTGTGATGGAAGAGAGGGATCGTTGTATAGTGTCATTACATGGATGTTCGTGAAATAGAAGCTGTGTTTCGGTTCGGTTCCTCTTCTTGTGTCTTCTTCTTTGCCGTCAGAGCCATACTTTGCTGTAGCTCAGTTTAGCAAACAGCAAATGGTTGTGGATTTTGGGTAAGGGTAGTCAGAATCTAGCTTTTTCCAGGTAGGTTTTGATTTTTTTAATGTTGTTAATTTATTAAAAAATATTTATGAAATGGAAATAGAATTGCAAGCGATTTGTCTGACTTACAGTGATCTGCGCAGTAAATCAGTCACCAATGTTTCCATTGACTGAAGAATTGCGCAATTTGACATTTTGAAAATAAATTTGCTTAATAGATATGCACCAATTTAAAAAAAACAAACAAACAAAACTTGTCAATAAAAGGTTTGCATGAACATTTTCACATTTTACCACCTCACTGTCACAAACTAAACATCTTTTATTAGATTTTTATGTGACAAACACAATTCTAGTCTCTCTAAACAAAATTACCCTTCAAAAAATTTGTCTATTTTAGACCAAAGCATCGGACTCAAGACTTTTGTCTTACCTTTCGTAGAAAACGAGAGAGACACAAGAAAGACAAACAGGCGTACAAACGGAAATTATGGAGCTTATTTTAATTTATCATGTGATTAACTGACTTATCGCTTATTGCAACAGACTTAGCTGTACTAAATTTTATTGAGGATACCACGCTGAATAAAAATGCACCACACTTTCTAGATTTTTATTGCGGCAAAAAAAAAACAACAACAAAAAAACCCCTCCAAAAATCCTGGATTACTTCTCCTTCCACTTGACACTTTAGTGCAACTAAATCCCAACGAAACCACTGAAGTTTAGGAGCGCGGTGAGACAGAACGCGGGACAGGTTCAAAGGTTACAAATGACTCCGCAAGGCGCCGAATACCAACGTGGAAAGTAAAAGTTTTCGGGAGTTGTTTTTTTGGTTCTACGATGGGCTTTTGCAGTCGAAACGCAGCGCAAAGCAGACGTTAGTTTCACCGCCTTACATTTCAGCTCGTCTCTCTCCGCATTCCGTCTCTTGTGTTATCAGTTCAAGCAACAAAGCCTCCATAATTTTGATAGCATGTCAGTGACGCATGCCGTTCGCATGTGAAACCAGGACCTGTTGCACTTTTGATACCGACGTTCTCCCCCGTGACTACAAGCAGAGAACAATGCTCCCGAATCTGGCTCTCAGTGCGTTCCCTTCCAACGCTTCTTGCAACATAAGGCCGGGTGACTTTGGTAAGAGGTTTTCCTGTGTACGGCCCAGACCATAAAACAAAGAAATGCATTTGGGGCATCTAAAAGTGAGGAGAAAGAAAGCAGGGGTGGGGGGTGGGGGGGGGGGAGTCCATGTTCTGCTATAGTTCAGTGTCCTCTGGGTAAACGCTGCATGTTTGGAGGATTTTGTTTTCTTGAGCTCATAATTCAAGACAGACGTGATGTTTGGAGCCAAAAAAAAAAAGAAAAAAAGAAGGTTTTGTTCAGGCTTTATGGAGCAAACTGAACATTTTTGTTCAACTGAGTGGAGAATGGCAATTTTGAGGGCTGTTGGAGTGTTATGAGAAGATCCTTTTTGCAACTATTTCATTGATTATTTTGTTATTTATGCCTGCATAAAGTATGCACTTGTAGGATGACGGCCTTTTTTCAAGATGGCTGCCATCTGCAAGCCTTTTAAACCAATTATTAGTTTTTAAAGATTTTATTGGCTCTAGTGGCCTTTATTTTACAGTGAATTGACAGGAAGGTAGGTAATGAGAGAAGGGAGAAGACGTGCGGCAAAGGTCGCCAGGCCAGGAATCGAACCTGCGACAGCCGCGACGAGGACCTTATGTGGGTTGTGCTTAACCCCTGCGCCACATAGCACCCCTCCCCCTTTAAACCAATTATTGCCATAATATGATACCCATTTCTATGGCTTGAATGTCACATTGTATGTTTTTGACTTTGGTTATTCTATTCATACAACTGTAATGATATGTAACAAAGTCAGGCGCTACATACTTTGTAGTTTGTGAGTCTCAAACCAGACAGACTGAGACTCAGTTGTCTTAATGGTGAGCATTATCTTCCGTTAATTATGTGTTTAGCAGTTTAGCTTTAGCTTCAACTACTTTTTTAAATGTGTTTCTCGGCTTAGCATTAGCTTCTGCATTTTTTTTTAAACGTGGTATAATGTTAGCGTCTGGATTATTTTTTATATGTTTAGTGGTGTAGCGTTAGCTCCTGCACATATTTTTTCTGTTTAGAGATTTAGCATTAGTTTTCACAATTTTAAAATATTTTTTATGTTTGATGGTTTTGCGTTCAGTTACGCCAAATTTTTAAAACGTCTTTAGCCGTTTTAGCGTACTTCCACAGTTTTGTTTTATGTGTTTAGCGGTTTAGCGTTAGCTCGGTATTCACCTGTGATAAATATCGACACTTTCAGTGCAAAAATAAATATTCCTTGATGACCATGGTGGCAATTCAGAATTTTTCAGTGGCTACCTTTTTTTTCCCCAAGCTCCAAGGAACATCTGTGCCCAGTTAGGATCTTGTGTCCGCATGCGAAAGATTTTCCAGAAAAAATTCAATTATCTGCTCCACTAATGGGAAGAATTGCTCACTCTTGTAACAAATGCATGTTGGCGTGAACGGGTGAGTGTTCGACTCTTTGTGTCCACCGTCTGTCTACATGGGACTGACTCGACTGGGGCCTCGAGGGGTGGCACGGGGACCACCTAGTGCGTGCACTTTTCGGGGCCTCTTTGAGCCACTGAGGCAGGGCAGGCTGGGAATGATTAATGGATCAGGGGAGTGACACGCTCCGCAGCTCAGCTTCAGACCCCCGGCTAGCTCCCCTGCTGCGCTGCCACCCGACACAGCCGGCTCAGTGACAACACCGCTTTCACGCCCACACACACAACACGCTTCATCAGTGTCACTTACCCGACTCACCCGCAGCGCAGCGCCACGTCCCCCTTCCCCTCCGCAGCCCTCCGTAAAAAGTGTTTCAGTGGAAGCAAAGCTAAGCTGCTTTTGGCAGGGGCCATATTTTCCTGCTGAGTTGTGGACACAATCACCTTGTTTTTTGTTTTGTTTTGTTATTTTTATCAAGAAAACAAAGGCACCAACTGCTTTGAAAGGTGCTGAAATCAATTCAATTACAGTGACTCGCAAAGCTATTCACATCCCTTTCCGTTATTTCGCACTATCTCGCATTACAAACAGAAACTGTGATGTGTTTTGGTTGGAAATCTATGGAACAACACAAACCGTCACATAACTGGGAGACAAATTGTCTGGTGTTTTCAGAAGTTCAGATGAATACATTCAGAAAATTGTGGCATGCAGTAGTGTTCGACCCTGCTTACTCTGAAAACTTTTAATAAACCGCTTTTTCACGTCACCTACTATATATATATATATATATAAACTAGCCAACTGCTTAAACTGACAGGCATCAGACATATGAAGGTCAAAAACTTTTTTTTTTCTAACACTTTGATAAAAAAGTAACTTAAATTCAATCGCACATACATTCTATTATATCCTAGTTTCTAAACTGTGCATTGAGTTCAGTTTATTATTTAAATTAGCTTAAAAAGCTTTAAAGAAACCCAGCAGATTGTATTGAGGCTTTGACTTGCAGATACACTCCTCCTGAACAAGCATGTGGCGATAGGAGAAAATTGTTGACTTTACAGCAATCCCTCATTCGGAGCATGCATGTAGCGACAGTGGAGAGGAAAAACTCCCTTTCAACAGGAAGAAACCTCCAGCAGAACCAAAACCTATTGGGTGTTTGAGAAGACAGAGGAGATGCATGGTGGTCCTGCTGATGTAGGTAAAAATAAAAAGTTCATAAGAGGGATATTGTTTAGTTGTTGGCAGGATTGTCTGTTTTGTCCAACAGAACGGCAGATCAGCTTCAATGGAGAGAAAAAATATGAAGAGGAAACATCAAGTTGACAGTTGAAAGAACAGCAAATAATTGGAAAGTAGTAGAAGAAAAAATTAGTCGAGAGACTAGAAGGAGTTAATTTCTCCTCAAGTAGCTTAACTACAGGTGAAAGTCCAGAAATTCAATCGAGTATCACTGGCAAGACTTCACACTTTTAGGGTGTTTTCACACCTGATGGTCTGGTAGGCTAGGTTTAATTGGGGACCAAAATTGCAACATTTGTTACATTTTCACACAAAAAAATTGGCCCCCCACCCCCTCCTGTTCCACTCCTCGCCTGTGGTGGCGCCATACCAAGAAACACTGAAGGAAACAACACATAAAGAAGACGTGAGTGCAACTTCCTTCTTCACGGAAATTTAGACAAAAATGGAGTGCCGTCAGCTTTTAGCGGTTGTAGAATTATTTTGGTTAAAACAGAAAAAGCAATCTATTTTTCCTGCCAGCGCCAGATTCTTGTGTTTGTTTCAGTTGTATTTACGCAGAATGCCTTGTGCCATCAGCCGCTTCCTATCTCCGATCTCCTCTTTGCTTCCCGTTCACATATGAATTCGAATCGTGCCAGAGTTCAGCTCAACCGAACAGAGACCTTGGCTTTTAGGCGGACCAGAGTTTGATTAAAGTGGACTAATCACGGCTTTTGTGACCGCACCCTTAAATTTTGTCTTGTGAAAATGTTAAAAATCATTTTATTTTTTTTTTTTATCAATGCTTTTCCTTTTTCTTCACAGCACATAACATCCCACTCAAGCCCATGAAATATGGTGCTTGCAAAGTAACAAAACGTAAAAAATCTCACTGGTTATGAGTATTATTGCAAATAACTTAATAAGTTTGCAGGGAGATTTACTTTTCTTTTCCAGAAGCATTCCAACATTATCTCACAAAAAACCCCAAAACACATATGTTAATTAAATGTGACTGCCGCTTCACTTTCCAGCAAATATCAATATTGTCAAAGTCCAGTTGCCAAACTTTGCCCTTTTATTAGAAGCAACTTTTCCACAGCACTTTTACTTAAACCAAAGACAACAGTCTTAAGTAGGAAATGGAGTTGTTGGATCCAGTTTCATATTTATTTCTCCACATAACGTCTGCGTGGGTGTCTCCAAGTGGATCTGTTTCCCCGTAATGGTTTTCTACATCCTCCTGTTCTCTGTCTCCATCGCTCACACACCCCAGTGTGCAATTTTTCTCGGAGAGAGAGCGAGCGAGCAACAAACCACTTATTGGATTTGAGGGGATATCCAGCAGGATAGATACAGCAGTGGGGAAAACTCACCGGCTACCACATATTGCTCCCAAACCGACAATAAATATCCTAGGGGTTCCACATCTGCTCAAAATCGGGACGAGTTGGGAATTCATCACCTTCCTGACTCTCTCTCTCTCTCTGTGTGTGTGTGTGTGTGTGGACGTCTACGTCTGACCGGGAGGACAGACTCATCCTCAGACGAGGTTTTGAGACGTCATCCGGTCTGCTGTAACTCTTCTCATTCCTGCTCTCCGCGTAGACAGTTTCCATCCTCCTCTCGTCGCTTGCCCGGGTCGCCGCGGCTACGGTGGGGTGGACGGCTCGCGGTTCCTTCACGCGAACCCTTTCCGAATCAGCGGGACGCAGTTTCCTTCTTCCTCTTGCTGATCGGGACAGGTTTGAGACGGCTTCCTCCCAGGAAAAAGTCCAGGGCGACGCATAAATGTGTCGTAAAAGTCGGGCAACGTCAAGCTGTCCTCGGCATCCAGGCATCTGCACGCGCGTGTGGGGGTGTTTTGTGGAGTGTGTTTACACAGAGAGGGAAGGTCAATTTCACCGGAAAATGAGCCTGTGATAACATGTAGTATCTGCTTCCCGTTTAGGCTGCCAGCCAGGGAAATGAATGACCTTTCAGCACCGAGACCATGTTAGCTTACCCTGAGAGCAGCAACCCCTGAACTGCAGGCCTCTACAGGCAGCATAATGAAAACGCAGGAGGCACATTAGCGTACGTAGGCTTTCGTGAATCCACGCAAATAAATTAGAATCTGTGAAATTTGATGATAGAACAAATCTAAAGTCAGTATCTCAAACCCTTCTGGCTCTTCTCCAATCTGTTAGCACTGGTGCACAGATCAGGCCTCCGTGACACTACTCGGGGAAATGTCTTTAAACAATTTTAGTTTTTCCATTAAAATAATGCATCTAAGCTAGGTCTATCACCATAACAGATTTTTCTGGATGATCATTTGCCCCTGAAGTTATTGCGACAAACTATAATATTGTTGTTTTGAGACCATTTTCAAGTAATATAATGGTAATGCCATAATGATGCAAGAACACATTGTGAGATACGAATGAACATTTAACACTGGAACTGGAAGACATTTTAAATGTCCAAAATAAATAAACAAAACAACAGAATAAAATAATAAAACGAATTCTGAATCAAGCGAAACTGTCTTTCAAAAAACGGCTAGCTGAGACCAAAGCATCAGACTGAAGACGTTTGTCATCCAGTTTTTGGTTGAAAGAGACAGAAACATGACTTAACTGATTTATTGCTTATTGCCTAATCTAAAACCTGTGTTTCACACTGCCTTACACATTTTAGTCGTTTTTCTGTTCCAGAACATCGAATTTCAAATGACTGCATGATCTCCGCTGCAAGTCATTAAGTGCTGCACAAGCCACTGAATCCCTCACTTATTCAAGTCAGGTGTGTGGCAGAAGGGAAACACCTCCAACATGCAGCGCAGTGTTGTCTAAGTGTGTGAATACCGATTAAAACCATGGTGATATAACCTAAACGTTAACGTTTTGTCAGATTTTTCTCCAAAGTTAGAGGTTAAATTTGGGGGCGTGTCCAAATTCAGGGGTTGCATTCTTCGAAGGCCGCATGCGAAGTGGCGAAGGCTGTCCAATTTCGAAGGCTCCTAAAAATACGACCCACAAATATTTCCTCCTTTTTCCAGTCTTGAAGGATTTGTCTGCTGTTTCTTCCGCAGCCCACCGTATCCCAAGATTCATTGCGGGACGAATAGGAAGTCTTTGTTCTTGTATCAACGGTGAATGAAGCATGAAAGGATATTCAAATCTGTGTGGCACAAAAGTGAAAAGTTTTTATTTATTTTTTTGGTTAGGCTGTTAGGATTAGCATTAGCATAGACATGTTTTATGTCATTTTTATTGAGGAAAAAAAAAGGTTTTTAGCCCTTTAAAGCATGATAATATAAACAGCGGAAAATTCCAATATTTTTAAAAAATGAAGTACTGGATTTGTTTCATTCAAAAGAAACCAATTTTGACTCATTGACTTGTTTTCTACATTTGTTTTTAGCATAATTAATACATCAGGCTTTTGCTTTCACTTAACAGTTATAACTAAAAACATATTTTTTAAGCACTATAAAAATAACTTTTTATGACATTCAAAAAGCATTCGCTGCTTTTACTAATTTAAGAAGTGTATTACATATTTATGCAACATTTTTTACTGGATGCAGCAGATTTTTTTTAAGGAAAGTACTTTGTTAGAGAAACAATTGTATCAAAAATGACACATTTAGCTATTAAAGTGTTAATTATTTTCATATTGCATTTAAAACGGATAAATAAGGAATGAAAATTCAAGCTCCATTTTTAAAACAAAATTAATGACGAGCGTTTCAGCTGCTCTCTACACAGTTCACCCCTAAGCCGAAAGCTGTTTGAAGATATCCTAGGGTTGTGCAAGTTACACGACAGATTGTTTGCTGCAGCATCCAATAAAGTCTCTCTTTCACTTTTAGTATCTTTATGAAGGGTGAAAAACTCTTAGACTTTTCTTTTTTGACAGATTTTAATACTTAAGCAAGTTGAGAGCTCTTATAGAGGCTGCTATAAGATTAGTTAATCTTTGGCTCTTTGCATTATTTATTTCACTCATAAGTACTTGGCCTTAACATTCTTATAGTTCCTGTCTGCAACTCTGAGTGCTCCAGGAAGAACCCAGCCTTTTCCTCTTCAACTCAGCGCTGCGTCCTGGAAGCCATCTAGCAACCAGAGGAAGCTTGGTGTGGAGGACATGATGATTGCTTTAGTAATAAGCTGTAAAAAGTAGTTTCCTTTGCTTAAAGAAAGCAAAAATCATCCACCTGTGCTGCCTTTCTGCAAAAAATGCTGCGATTACAAGTGCTGAAGTGAGGCCCTGCACAGACTTCCTTCATATGACGATCTGACCTGATGAAAACACCAGTTATTAAATCAAAAACGGCGCAACTCCAATGCCTTCTGTGAAGACCTGGGGTAAAAGGTTAAAAGTGTTGTTGCAGTTCAAAGCACAGGGGAGAGATGATTTTTGAGCTGGGAATGTGGACAGTTCCAAATAGGCCTTTGGAGAAAAAGGGAGAAAACCACAATAAACATGCCGTAGCTAAGACGGAGCGTCACCTTTGCTTCGGGATTTACAGCCTGGTGGCTTCCTGCCTCACCCTCCCTTACTCCCTTTGCTGGGGAGAACACCGGGGAGCTGCCGCGTGCCAAAGTGTTAAAACAACCTTCTTTCTGCTGGAGGGGGATTTGGACTTCTACCCGCTGCCTCGACCTGGATGTGTTTGGAAGTTTTGAGACAGGTTTCAATCCCAGAATAAAAGCTAAAATACCTTGATGCTAGCTGAAGGAAGTAAAACAGTGTCATTATCCACAATGCCTCTCAACATGGGCTGAAAGGCCACTCAGGGAAGAGGAATTTATTACTCCAAAAAGTAAAAGTACAAACAATGACATGACAGGGACAAAGACCTTCATTTTGGATACATGTTCTGTGGTCTGATGAAACTAAGGTGGAAATGTTTGGGCAAGTTACGTTTGAAGGAGAAAGAGGGACACTTGTAAGCCTGGGAACACCATTCCATCTGTGAACTATGGGTTTAGTAGCATCAGGTTGTGGGGCTGTTTTGCTGCAGGAGGGACTGGTACACTTCATACTGCGAGGAAAGAGCGTCATGTGGAAATACTGAAGTAACATCTAAAGAAGTCAACCAAGAAGATACAGCTCGTGAATAAGTAAAAACCGCTGTTTTTTCAGACCTAAAAAGTTAGCAAAAATATAGCAACTGTGTTAAGATTCATATCCCTGGAATGTTTGGCCATTTTTGGACATGTTTAAAATTCTTGGCTTTTTCTTATTGAGTCTTCCAAAAAAGAGACCCAACAAGAATGGCTCTTCCAAATGGACAGTGAGTGACTTAAGGTCAACCAAGTTAATATTTTGGCGTCACCATCACAATGTCCTGATCTCAGTCCTATAGAGAATTTGTGGGCAGCTCTGAAAAGATATGTACAAGTGAGGCGACGTACAAACCCGACACAGTTCCACTGGTTCAGTCACGAGGGATGTACCGGAACTCCAGCAAACTATGGAGGGAAACTTATTAAAGGAAACCCAAAAATGATTGACCCTAGTCATAAAGACCAAAGGCAATTGTACAATCTACAGAGGAAATGAATGTAAGCTTTTTATTTTGAAGATATTGATGATTAAATCACTAACGTATTCCTACTCTCATTTATTAAACAAAGAGAAGATAGAAATACCCTTTTCTGATCAGTTTTAGAAGAAACACTGGGCAATTACCGTTTTATCAATGAATGGGTAAATGATGTGGACACACACAAAGTTTGGACAAATTGCTTGTATTGGGAAAAAGCTTCCTTTCAGCACACTTAGGGAACACCAGAATGTGCCTGCTAACAATCCCTTTTCATAGACTCTCGCTTACACACTTGATTAAACTTTAGGGGAGGAAAGAAACCTGGTTCCACACCTTTAATATTTCTTAATATTTCTTCACCTTAAGCATTTCCGTTCTAAATGCGAGAAGTCAAGAGAAAACGCACAAGTCATCAAACAAAAAGTGGAAACATAGAAAAAAGTACTAGTTTTTACTACTAAAATAGTATCAACAGCCTTTTTGTGCACCTTGAACTTTTTGGGCACTTTTTAGACTTTTAGAAGAAGGATCTTCTATGTATTTTAATCAGGATTTTGGGTCACGATAAGAACTGGTGCTCTGAGCTCTGAGTGGTATTGATGAGCTTTTCTGGCCAGGAAATGCTGGGTGGCATTTCTCCATAAGTCAACAACAATCTTTTTCGTCTTCGTCACATTGAGAGAGTGATTGTGGTCTCTGCACCGCATGGCCAGTTGAGTCACCACAAACCTGTAGTTTGACTCGTTATTGCATCTGATGTCAGAGGTTGCTGTTGTATGTTGGTGTGCAAGTAAAAGTAGGGGGCTCAGTAGGCATCTTTGAGGTACCTCTGTGTTCAGAATGCCTCGGACTTCTTGACCGTGGTCTCCTGGCCAAGAAGTCGAGCAGCAAGTTGCACAGAGAAGTTTTCATTCCTCAACTGTTCAGTTTAGTATTAAAAGTTGAACTAAAGTCCAAGAAATACATCTTCAAATAGGAGTGTTTAGAGTCGAGGTGAGTGAGGGCTGAATGGAGGCCAGTGGGAATCCCATCTTGACTAGACCTATTTGCCTGGTATGCAAACTCGTATGGGTCTGTCGAACAAGGAAGGGCAGATTTGATGTACTGGACGACCGTACAAAGCACTTCATGATAATGGGGATCAATGCCACAAGGTGGTAGTCATCAAAGCAAGATGGAGAGGCCTTCTTTATTGGTACTCTTGAAGCAGTTGGGCACGAAAGCCTGACTAAGAGAGATGTTAAAGACATCTGTGAGGACATCCCTGAGATCTTCTGCACAGTCCTTAGGCACACAATCAGTGATGTTGCCAGGTCCTGCAGTCTTGTGAGGGATAGACTTTCGAAAAGCTAGCTGGAGACAGGGACAAAACCTCGTCATCTGGGAAAGATGGCAAGAAAGAAGAAGTTAGCAGAGAGATGTCACAGTTGATGGTCTGTGATGGGAGTTCATGATTGGTTTTCAGCCTCCTGAGTCAACACTTTATAGAGATGATGTCTCGCGGGAGTTGCAGCTAGAAGTTTTTTGGGGGTATGTCTCTAACATTTTCACCCAGAGAGCAACCTTTTCATCCTTCTTCTTTCAATCATCAAGATTGGACAGTGAGCGTTTGATAAACCCAGTTTTCATGTCATGCCGGAGATGATCCCTACTGAGTGTTATGTGTTTTACAGACTCTTAAAAAGTCCTCGGAGTGCTTTGTTTCTAACTTATCAAGCTTGACTTCTAGAGTGACCATTGGCCTCTTGGCTGCTGCTCTGATTAATAGTCTGCTTTCCCAGACAGCTTACTAACGTTCTTTGACAAACAGAGCAGCTTTATTAAAAACACGACTAAGTTAAACATACTCTCATACTCACTCTGTTTGTGAATCAGGTCATTTCTTACAGATTCCAGTTGCTTGGACTTTATTTAGTGGTGTCAGAGAATGGCCCAGTCAGAATTAAGACCTTAATCCATCTGAGAATGTTTGTCAGAATTTGAATAAGATGCTCTTCAGTTATTCTGTTGGGTTGTTTTAGGTTTCAATTTCTAGATATGTAGAGCTGGTAGAGACAGTGTTTTTGCACATACATTAAAATCACAATACAAATACATCCAAGTTTGTAGTTTGACTTAAAAAAAGTAACATTTCGAGGATTGTGTACACTTCTTCAAGATACTGTAAATCCTGAACTTTGAGTCTCTTTCTGCTATAGCACTGCAGCTTTAATGAATTACTGTACTGTATCAAAATAAGACCAAAGTGTGGTAGAACAGGGCTGACATGCAGCAAAGATCTCAGGGGAGCTTGTTGCGTCCTTTCCAGCAAACTGGACGAGAAGTATACGCCCACTCCCCTGGACGTCTCCCAGCCCTTAAACAAGAGGATAAATGGGCTGATATGCTGGCCACTATGCATTATTATTCATAAAAGAAGGCGTGTTATCTTTGGCAGCGTCTATCAGTGGCTGCTTAGAGAGGAAAGTGAATAACTCCAGCCATTACAGATTGCACAATTACAAGCTCTAGCCCCTAGAAATTGTCAGGCCTTTCGTTTCTGCAAGTAGAACAAGTCATAATTCAGAGCAGATTGGAGTCACAGACAGTGTAGATAATGAGATATTTATTTATTTCTTTTGACGGAACCTATCACGTATAAAGTATAATCATCAGAGCCAACAAGATTTATTAGCCTGGTTAACTGGTGGAGTGATCGGAGATCTACTTTAAAGCCTGGTAATGAAAACTCCTGTTCCTGTCAGAAATCCCTCTAACAACTTAACCCACACCGATGATTGCAAAGCTAATCTTTTGCTAATTGCCCCGCGCATGGGCTGATGTCACTTCACATTACCTAATGACATCCATGGGGCTGAGAAGGAGCCCAGAGAGCTACCTCAGCCAATCCTGACTTGGGTGGCTGTTTATGTTCAGCCAGTGCATTCCCTGTTCTCCAGGCAACCAAACTGTTTACAAGCAGTTGCTCACACAAAAGCTCAGGGCGGGCTGATTGCTCAACTAATTGATCCCCATCAGAGATCACAGAGCAGTGCTAGTAAAGAAAGGGAACTCCAACCCCCCCCAACCCCCTCCACCACCACCACCATGACATTAGCCCCCTCTGCACGGCGGGACTCAGCCTGCAAGTCTGTGACGAGACTAATTCGCACACAGTGGGGAGGCTGTTTGCAGACAGACCAAAGGCAAACTGTCATGACTGAGAGGCATGGCACACATTTTATATCTAATAATCAACATGTGAGCAGCGTGCAAATAGACTAGGAGGGTTGCCGGCTTGCAGACGTCTTTATTAGACCTCACAGCAGGACAATTGTACTAACATCAACTCGTAAATGGCAATTGTAGCAAAGGTTTGACTATTCCACCACAAGAAGGTCCTGGAAAGTCTGAAGTCAGAGGTTGTTTTTGGAGCCTTTGTCAACAGGAAATAGTGATGACATCACCATGACACTTTACACCCGGATTGTTTACCTGTGAAATGTCTCTTCTTAATGGATCTAAGGGTAAAAAAAAACAAACAAAAGCCTTTTCTTTTAGGTAAGCTGCTGATAATCCAAATGTTCAGCATGATACAAACCAGGTTCAGGGTTACCTTCTGGCTTTTAGCACGACAAATGGCTAAATCTTACTGGATCAGTTTATACCAGAGGTATAATAATGCATCCAGCTCATAAAAAGTGGCAATATATCGCACTCATATAATTTTAGTAATATTTTCAATTATATATCAGCTATATATATATATGTATTTTAATTAAATAAAATAATAATAGCTACTACAGTGTACGCAGAGCATCAGATAAACAAAGAACGGCTCTCAGTGAGGCTCCACTCCTATCGTTCTTAGTAAAGAGCCGTTAAGAAGAATCGGATCATTTGTGAATGCCTCATCACCATATAGGAGACTTTTGGTCACAGCTTGGTCTATATGTGCAACACGTCAGTCAACACCTCTGCACAATAATTCAACGCAGTAAGTGTCAACTTCTTTTCATATTAAACACAATTGTCCTCTGTACAGCTAGCTTTGCTAACATGGCGTCCACAGAGCTTACCTTTCTTTGAGCTTCTTTTCTAAGTGACGATAAAAGTTGGACGTAGTCCCTAACGTCTGTGAAAGCGAAGCGCTGCTGAATTTTCATGTCGCCATATCCCATGATTTATGTAGCGGATTTCTATTACTGACGTGACGATTAGACAGACATCTTCTGCCGCCTAGAGGAAACCACTGCGCATGTCTTGGAGCGCGTGTGAAAGGGGGAGGCAATATGTGACAGCGGTAACAGAAACACGTAATTAGTAAGTAGCGTTAATGCTCGGATTTGAATTGGTGTGTTTTGCATCCAGAGAAAACAAGGATGGTAACAAATAAACAAATAAATTTGAGATGTCTCTTTAAGAACTACAATAAGACAATATTTTAACAATGTCCCCTATGAAAATGTAGATACCTGCTTTAAATTAGAGCTTCCCAAAAAGTTGTCAACATTTCTAATTCCAGTATGTTCTAGTAGAGAGGTCAAACCATTAAAACAGCAATTTCGCTGTGCTCCATTTAACCTTTCTGGTATCTACTAAAAGTCCTGCTCCCTCTTACTTTGGTAGTGCGATTTGCAAAGTTACACAGTCCAAAATTAGCTGTAATTTTTTTGGTGTCACTTAGCCTGTCGTAAGAGGAAAAAATGGGGGTTTCATTTTTCAAAGTCATAATTTCAGTGTTATTCAAATATTTAGCTAGTTAGCTAGTTAACTAAATATATACTTTGAAACTGTGTAATTTATAAATGAATAACCTGATGAAATTTTTACTTTGAAAAATAAATCCTCATTATTTTCTCTTATTTCAACGCTTCTCTAACTTTTCAAACAGCACCCTATATCTCAATCTGAATGAAACACTGACATATCTCAATAGTCCTATTAAATAGCTTCTTAAACCACTGACTTCTTAAACACGTTGCTGACACTTGATTAGCCAATATGAAAACAATCTCTCTGACACCAAACATGTGGAAAAATGTACGTGATAACTTAAGAGAACAGCCAGTCAAACACGCTTCCTGGGGGAATTAAAATAGACATTCCTGCTTCTAGTTTTGCTATAAATTTGTTCTCCTGACATGCATTTACAACAGAACACTAAATTATTAAGAATGCTCCTTTAATCCCAAGGCCCACACAGACTGAAGCTGCAGATTACTGTGATTATTGATGTTGCCTTAGGCTCCTGCAGAAATATTAAGGAGGTACTTCCTCATAATACCACATCACAGGAGGAAAGCATATCCTCTCTCAAAATAGTGTACAGCAGAACGCTGCAATTTCCAGCTAAGAGAATCTTATCGTACAACTTTGGTGACAACAGCAGCACTTTGAACTACAGGGTTATTGATTTTAACCTTTAGAAATGATTTTGTTTGACATATTTTCAATTACGCCAGGTTCTTAATTCAGAGGTCTCCCAGAAAGTGTGTGTAAATGTAGATTGCCGTGCACTGTACACTAAAAAAACCCAGAAGAAATGGTTGGAGTGGACATAATTTGGAACACATGCACAGCCATTATAAGCATGTAGAGAGTCACCGCAGGGCAGAAATGGTGGTGTCACAAAAATTGTTGTAGGCTATTGCCCAAGCGTCCTGCAATCAGACAAAACAATGAGAAAGAGTCCTCAAACACTGAAGTCACCATGTAAACCTGTTAGTCAGACTTTAGAAGGCCTTCAGTATATGTGTGGTTTGAGTTTGCATGAGGCTGAGGTGTTGTGTTGACAAGCTGCTCCACATGTAGGAAGGGGTGGGTCATATAGACTTAAAGTTTTATCTACTGTTGAGATAATGATTAAAAATGAGGAAAAGTTCTATTTATTACATCTTTTTTTAGGTCACTGCATGACGGCGACTGTGGGTCAAAGCAGTCATAGCCCCACAAACACAAACAGTGCTTTGGAAAAACATTCTCATTTGTAATCGGCTTCTTTACGACACCAATGTCTCAATGTCAATGTCAAATTTATTTATAAAGCACTTTCAAAAACAGGCTAAGACTGCACCAAACTGCTGTACAACACGATAACACAATAGAATAAATTGATGCAAAGAGAAAAAAAAAAAATATATTATGGTAATAATAATGAAAAGAAGTAAATAAAACAGAAAATAAAACATCAAAACAGAAGAAGCTTGATTTGCTAAAGCTAAACTTTCCACGGTAACTGTGTTTTCACATTTATTCATATTCACTGGTGCTTTTGTTGAACAAACAGTGGAGAAAATAATAAGACTATCAATCCTGACAATGCAAACAGTTTCAGGGAGTTGTAAACATCGTTAATTGGAATGTATTGTGACAGCAATAAATCAAAATTCTTTATCATGATAAGAAATTTATCACGTTAAATACAGTCATACTACACAATACTGTTTGTAAATAATTTTCATATATAATATAGCAAACATGCACTGGCTCTACTACCAAAAACAGTCCCAAGAAAAGATTAACCAATTCTATGATCGAAGTCATAAATATACTTGACGATGAAAGACGTCCACTTTATCCATCGTAAAATGACTACTTATTCACAATAGACTTTGTTTGAAACTAGACAAATGAAAGTATTAATTACAAGTTGGCGCATGCCATCATACTTAGCTCTAGGGTTCTTGAAAAATAGAAGGACTGACAGGATCTTCCTCGAGTGTTCAACAAGTGTGGCTGTTTGTCAGCTATTTTGGATTCAGAGGAAATGTACCTGAGGTTACAATGACCAGATATTTAGAACAAACTGCCTTTTGAATAGCTGTCCACTACGGCTAATACGAAGACTAATATGAAACAGGACGAGAAAGTGACATACCCTCTCACGACGCAGCAGGATACTATAAACTCCGTCCTATTGATCGCAAAATAAATTAGCTTTTGATAGTGAGATCGGCTCATTAGTGCCGCAGTTTAAAGACAGGAGAGAACTTTATGTTCAGCAACATCTCACTGACTTCCTCTTTACGAAATTCCTTCATTGACGTCGCCAGGGATTCCAGCTTACGAAAATCTCCAGCACAGTTATTGTTGCCACCACATTTTATGGCCAGACTAAAGAGAAACACGGAGCGTGCATTGGCTCGATGTTTTCATAGTTTACATATTTATGTGACGCCGCAGTTGGAGGGCAGGAGGCCCTCGCACAAACGCTATCAGTTATGTGAGAGATAGAAATCTCTCTGTTCAGCTACAGTTGCTTTCCCTTCACTGTTTACATTTTCTTCTGGAATCATCAAAAGCAGTCCGCAAACCTGTAAAGTGAGTCATCATCATCTGGAGCACTTGTTACCCGGATCCCTTTCGTTGCCTTTGTCCTCATGAAAATCACAGCTGCCGCAGTGCTGTACGATTGAAATGTTTACTGTGGGGGGATTCGCGCGTCAGGCGGCAGCCGATCCTCTGGCCGAAGAATCAGAGAACTTGTTCTTAACGTTAAGCCATAAAATGATAAAAAATAAAAGAAACGCACTGCTTTGCGACAGTACCGCCTGTTTTTGTGAAAGCCATAACAATTAGTGACTCTAATTTGAGAGACACGACAAAACAAGAAAGTACATTTAGAGTAATTTAGCATTCTTACGTAATTTGCATGCAGAGTTTAAGATACGGGTTTATAGTGAAATACAGCAGGGAAAATGAAGACAACTGTTAATAATGCTGCGAGTTTATCAGCTGATGATTATTACATCCAGCTTTGATTCCCAAGCAGGGGGTTTCTGCGCCAAACAGCAATCTCCTGGGTGGGCCGTTATGGCAAAGAGTCTGGTTAGCATATGTGCAAAAATATTCACACCCTTTGAACTTTTTCACATTTTGGCCGGTTACCGAAAAACATAGCAGGGAATAATTGGAGAAAAGGCTTTTTTTTTTTTCCTACTACAAAATAAAAAGATAACATTAGAGGTGCTGTAAGTCTTTTGGAGTTTAACTGTGACAGGTTTCCGTAGCGACTGAAATTGTTACCCAATCCTTTTCTAAAGTAGCACAATCTCAGTCAGATTGGACAGAGATGGATTTTGACAAAAGTGCGGCTGGATTTAAATCTGGACTTTGAATAGGACATTGCAACACAATAATGTACTTTTAGCAATGGCAGCGGAGGATGTACTCTTTTATTTATACAGCTTTTATTTTGATCTCCCTGTACAAAAGCAAAACTCCTAAACTGGAGTTTGTGAAAAATGCGATAAAATAAGAACTTCTTCATATTTTTCTCAAGGTGTTGGATTTAATTGCACTACTTGCTGCTGTTACACACAGAACTGCATCAAGCATGTTTGTGAAATGACAAGTCTTTAACTCAGTTTTTGTATTTTCCATCACAGGCGCCGAAGAAAATCCCCACTTACAAACTCACCTTGTTTGAAGCTGAATCATAGCGACTAAATATTGCCAAAGCAAAGAGAAATGTTTTGGTACGACTAAAATAAAAAAAATCAATTAGAGGGTTATTGTCCTAACCTTTGTTCATAAGTGTGTGAGCCGTGGCCTTGCAGACAGCTCGGGGGGTGGAAGAGAAGGCCGTTCAGGAAAAAGGTTAAGAGCCACTGATATAAAATTCGTACAGAAACCGTAAGTTCTCAAAATTAATATATTTTTTTAATGAGGAATACAGTTTTATATTTTCTTTTAGATTTTTATGGTTGTTCAAGAACAAAATGTTAAGCCAAGCTTGTAAAGAAGGGTGTAACTTTATAGCTACACAAGCTAAGCTTATGTTTTCATGATAAATTCTTGGACGTTAGAGCATTTTGGGAATCCTGGGATATGTCTGATTATGGAAAGTGATTTTAGATCACCGACTTTCGGTAGATTTTACATTTGACAACAGAATTTATAGTTATGCAGTGAAGTGGCCGGCTGTTGAACGACAGATCGAGGGAAAAGTTACCCTATCGTGGAAGTCTGGGTTGTTGAACCTCGCAAAAGTCTTTATTCCTCTGAGACATTTTAAGCTACAAACACAAACAAAATGTATTTTATGTATGCATTCGTTTTTGCAGCTGTAACTGCACCTACGGAGGGAGTCTTTGCTTTGAACATCTAGAGACTGAAGCTTTTGCCAATTCTTTTAAAATTAGTTCAAACTTGTTCAAGATGGATGAAGAACCTTGCTAATTCTTGCAAATAACTTGCAATTAGATGTACATTTTGACTTTGTCTGGGTCACATAACATGAATATTTTATCTAACCTGTGTCAGCCAGAGCCAGAGACAGTCTGAAGTCTTTTACTGCCTTCAGATGGTTTTATTCCTCGCTGTTTTTATCTCCATCCATCATCACTTTAACTCTGACCTGGCATCATGAAAGCCGTCCCTTGTTCTACACTTCACTTCGTACAGAGGTTCTGGACTCTCTGCTATTGATAAACAATTATTTCCTGGAGGCGTGGACTCTGTTGAAGTTTTACATTTTACCCAGTTGCTAACGTTTACCCATGACATGCGTAATTAGCTTACCGGAAGTTGACTACGGTGTAAACAACCATCCTCTACTGCAAAGAGAGAAGCGCCAAATACAACGACGCGGCTGTTAGCATTAACTCAATATTTGGAGGCGTGGTCAACACGGACTGAATGGCTTCCTTTACTCCCTCCGCTGTCATCGCTAAAACTACAGAAGAAGAACTATACTTCCAAAAGTGCAGAAAATCCACATCATCGTTCACAACTTCTCCTTCTCTTCGCTGATTGGCCCGGTTGAAACTTTGTGGGAGAGAATCCAAGTCAATGGAAGGAATCCCAGACTGCACACTGAAGGGAGATGAGAATTGAGCGGAATTGCGTTCGACAGCAACAGCTACGTTCGTTTATCTCAATAAAGTTATAATGAAAAAAATAACAGTTATTAGTTGTGACTCAAATGCTGTGAATATATTTGAACCTTGTATAAGCTGTAAAATCATTGCAATATATACAAAATTTGTGCTTCAACAAGGTGCTAAAGAAACCTCTGAATAGCAAGTGCAAAAGGCACTTAATGGTTTTTGATCAACTCTCATAACACAGTAACACCCACATACAGTGTTATGCAAGCACTTTAACAGTGTTATAGTTTGTTCAGAGCGCTCTCCCAGTGAATGCAGTTTCTGCATGTGTTCCTCTGTTTGTCCTGATCACTAAAACCAACTAAAATATGTCACTCCTATCTCACCGAGACGAGACACGAACCCTGTTTGATTTGGCAAACGTCATTTGATCCCGATATGAGTGACTGAATGCGATCAGATGCTGTTAGGGAGTAAATGGATAAAAACCAACCAGGCTGCTATTGAGTCTTTCTCATTCCCTGGAAGAAGTGTTGTTTTCCTTCCAGATCACTACTAATTCAAGTCTCCTTCGAAGGCGCCCAAAAAATACAATCTTCATCAGAGTTTATCATCTCCAAACATTCCCAAACCGCGTTCTCTCGTACAGACCCAGTGAACACTCGAATCCAGCAGGCGGTGGGGTGACTGTGTCTCCCCGTACGATGCCTGATAAAATGGCACTTGAACATAAATAGATTGGAGCGGCGTAGCTCTAAGTAGGCTCTCGAAAGCAAATAGACTCACATCCAGAAAAGGCACGTTGTGTGTGTGGATGTCCAATCCCAGCACACAGCTGTTCCACGGCAACATTTCACTACAGGCTCAAAAAACTCAACGAAACCTAATATCATATATCATCATCCAAATGAAGTGTATGCTCCGTGATACCATTGTACTCAAACAGTTTATTGTAATTTTTTGTCACAAGCCACTACAACGTAGAGCAGATGGCAAATCGTACACAATTTTCCAAATCCTTTACAAATAAAAATCTGAAAAGTGTTGCATGGACGTATATTGGGCTCCTTTTACTCATAAACTCCTTAGTAAAATCCAGTGTAACCAACTGGCTTCAGAAAAAGCATCTCATTAGCAACGAGAGTCGACCTCAACCAGGGATTAAATTGAGACAAAATGATCAACAGTAGCTGCATTTCCATTAAAAAATATGCGCAAAACTTTGTCGGTATTCCGCTAATGTTGAAAACCGCCCCGCAGTTTTGCAATTATGGTGTTCCCATTAAATAAGAAACACAATTAAAATCATCTGTGAATAAGTTTGTTGTCGCGCCAGGATCCTCCTTCCACTTCCTGTTGTCTTCTTTGTCGTTTCCACCAGTAGTAACATCCTTAATCGTGTGACTAGTAGGATGCAAATAAAGTATTTTAAAATTGCGAAGTATGCTACTTTTGATTACTTAGTAGGTGGTGAGAAAGTGCAGATTTGAAACACAAGGTTAATCTCTTAAGTTTTTCTGCTTGTTCAAAAATCCACATCCATTATCAGTGCTAAGAGATACTGGCATCAGCTGCAGGCAAATTACTCCTCTGAATTTTGAAGCATTGTTCCAGTAGATATCTCTTTGTTGAGACGTCCCTGCCGTGGATTCATTCAGCATTCCACTCACACAAAGCACTAAAAGATCCCTGTTGCGTTTTTCCTCACACTTCCCTTAAGTGGAGATAACATCTGGGATAAGAAGCCAGCAAAACTCTGAGAGGGGGCAGGGGGGAGCTCTTCAAAGCTGGTAAAGAGCATGTTGGATCAGCTTTGGGGAGGGAAGTGAGAGAGATAAGCCCATGGCAGCTGCCAAACACCTCTGTGGACGGTGTGGGTGTTCACGTGTGTGTGTGTGTGTGTGTGTGTGTCCGGGCCCCCAATGTAGAGAAAGGGTTTCTGAATCCCAACCACCTGCCAGCCCTGGTCTCCAATGGCAGATGTTAGCCCATTTTTACGTGATTCAGAGCGCTGATAAATCCGCAGCATATGTGACGTCCCTATCGCCTGCATCTCTTTGTAATGCCAGTAAGGCCGACGCACCGATGGAGAGATTACCAAAATGTGAGGTATTATGAGGGAGGGAGGAGGGCTTCTCTTAAGAATGTTTTTGTGATGAAGTCAAATGAAAAAAATGGTCAACTTACACGTAAAACTAAACCGAGACGTATAAGGATTTCAGAAGAGGATGTAGCTTGAAAACATCAAAATGCAGCTCTTCTTTACTTTGTAAATCGACACAGTGTGATGGCATCAAGTATAGCAAAAGTCTAATGCGAAGGTGAGCACAACAATACCCACGTTTCCCAAAACGAATTGAAATTCAAAAACTAAATTTGCTTAATTAGAACACATCTATTTTGAAGAAAACTCGCTTTCCGATTAAGAGTTTTAGGCGCTAGGATGACGTGGTGCATCGAAATAGATGCATTTCACAAAAATACAACTTTTTTCTGCTTCACATGAGTCACATGATCAACAGGCGGATGTTACTACTGGCGGAAACTACAAAGAACACGACAGAAGGAGGATGATGTTTTGTTTTGTTTTGTTTTTTAGAACAGTGTGCAGCTGGTTTCACCTGAACTCTCACAGCATCACAGAGTTTATAAAGAGCAATATGGCTAACATTGATACCTGGGTCTGTTCTGCTAACATTTGCTATTTGGCTAGTTTTGAATTGTACTTTGAAAAAATTTTAGATTAAGGTGGATTGAGAAATTTTGATAGTTTTTGTACCAAAAAAACCAGTCAGGTGAATATTCTGAGATTTTTTTGTGGACGCATTAGGAATTTTTAACAAATTTGTCAGTATCAGTAATATTGCTACCATGAAGGCAATTTTTTTTTGTACAAAATCAATTGAGTGTAGAGATTTCATGAAGCAATTGTGTTATTCCACATACAGACATGGTGATGTGAGAATATTTTTGGGAATTTAAGGATTAAATTTGAATTTTCAATGGTTTTGGTAGGTTTTAACTTGGGTGGTGAAGTCACTGCTGACAGTGACTAGTGGGAGGCGAAAAAAGTATTTTTTGCATCCCACTAGTGTTATGCAAAATTGACTTTTTTGAGCTTCACATCATGTTATAATGTTATTCCCTCATCAAAACATACCTGGAGTGTTGCCTTAATTCTTTCATGAATGTTTGAGAGATCATTAAATTCCCATGGCAACCATACAGCTGTGAAAACTTTTATTTTGAGTTTCAAAGCTCAAAATAAAACATTCATCTAGAATATGTCATCTGTAGGTCATAGACACTTTGAAAAATCAACAGTTTTTACATCACATTGTGTCAGAGGGATGTCATGTTTTTTTTTTTTTGTGCTCATGGCAGAGGATGGAGAGTCTTTGTTCCACAAATGCCAGGGATTTGAGTTTTTTTGCCATCTCCTTTGTTTTTGCCCAGCGTGCCACTGCAACCTGCACGCCCGCCGCTGCCGCTTCAACATGGAGCTGTACAAGCTGTCCGGCCGCAGGAGCGGTGGCGTCTGCCTCAACTGTCGTCACAACACAGCGGGGCGCCACTGTCACTACTGCAAGGAGGGCTACTACAGGGACATGACCAAGTCCATCTCTCACCGCAGAGCCTGCAAAGGTAACAGATGCTTTGCATGACACTGCTGAAAGGAAGACACGGAGTTGAATGATAGGATCAGAAAAAGATGCGGACACAAATAGTAAAACAGACGGTCGTCAGCGCAGCAGTGGAAGCCTGTTTCCAGACCATACGACCCAGAAAAGATGCATGTTGAGGCTGAGTGTAAGATGATGTTTTACCCTTGTTATTTTTTTCACAAATCATTTATGATCAACAAAATTTGACACAAAAAGCTTAAAAAAACCCTTTGATGTTAAAATGAAAACCAATTTCTACAAAATAATGACAATTAGATTAAAATATGTCAAATAAAATAAGGAATTGCATAAATATTCACCACCTTTAAAGGGCAAGTGTTATGTAAAGTGGACTTTTTTGAGCTCCACATCATGTTATAATGTTATTCCCTCAGCAAAAACATACCTGGAGTGTTGCCTTGATTCTTTCATGAATGTTTGAGAAATCATTTAATTTCCATGGCAACCATTCAGCTGTGAAAAATGCTCCTCCTCTGAGCTGGAGTGAGTTTCCACAGAGAACGCCACGTCTTCTCCACTCTGCTCCTTCAGACTAGCTAGCACCAATTAGCAAGCACCCCATGGAACTCCTCACTATAGGTAAATAGAGGAGCCATGTTGTGATGACGTCCTGAAGGTGGAGATTCAGAAAGAGCAGGAGTTTCTTAAAAAGATAAAGTCCATATTTCAAGGCGCAAGTTATAAAGTAAAAGTTTCTTTTAAGCCATATTTGATATATGCAGCATTTTTATAACAACTGAAGGTATCATAGTAATTTGATTGTGCTATAAAATGACACTCTGTGACTGGAAAACACATAATGCTGCTCATTCAAAGTAACAAACCTAATTCATCAAATGGATACAAAACGATCTCTAAGGTACTGAACATCCCATGCAGTTCAGTTCAATCCGTCATCAAGAAATAGAAGGAATATGGCCTTGTGTTTAAATCTACCTGGATCAGGCCGTCCTCACAACCCGAGAGAGTGTACAAGATGGAGAGGTCACCAGGTTGCCACGACTACGCTGAAGAGACAGCCAGACATCCAGCCACAGCTGGTTCTCAATTCCTCAGGGTCCTCAGGGACCACTGCCCTGCATGTTTTAGGTGTTTCCCCTTCGTCCACACACCTGACTTGAATAAGTGGATGATTAACAGGCTTCTGCAGCACTTGATGGCATGCAGAAGAGGTCATACAGCTATTTGAATCAGCTGCATGCAACCAAAACGCATCTGAAACACGCAGGCCAGCGTTTTAGATGCCCTGCAAGGGAAAAGAAAAACCCTGAGTTGTACCAGTTGGAAGTGGACAAGGTGGATGTTCTGGGGTGGACCAGTAGCAGCACAGACTTCAACCCAACAGAGAGTTTGTGGCAAGACTTGGAAAGAGCTGTTCACATCATCGCTAAATTTAGCGGAAATTTCTGGCATCTAGATATGGGACCACAACTGCTGAATATTTATGCAATCATCTGTGTTAATTTTTTTTTTTAATTTTTCATTATTTTGTTTAATTCAGATTTCACATTGACATTACATGACTTCTTTAATCTTTTCCTTTTTTTGTCAAATTATGTTGATCATGATTGATTTGTAAAAGCAGTGAAAGGGTAAAATATCCAAATTAGTGAATACTTTTTATATGGGCTAATATACACTGCTCAAAAAAATAAAGGGAACACTCAAAAAACACATCTTAGATCTGAATGAAAGAAATATTCTCATTGAATACTTTGTTCTGTACAAAGTTGAATGTGCTGACAACAAAATCATCAATGGAAATCAAATTTATTAACCAATGGAGGCCTGGATTTGGAGCCACACACAAAATTAAAGTGAAATAACACTACACGCTGATCCAACTTTAATGTAATGTCCTTAAAACAAGTCAAAATGAGGCTCAGTATTGTGTGTGGCCTCCACGTGCCTGTATGACCTCCCTACAACGCCTGGGCATGCTCCTGATGAGGTGGCGGATGGTCTCCTGAGGGATCTCCTCCCAGACCTGGACTAAAGCATCCGCCAACTCCTGGACAGTCTGTGGTGCAACGTGACGTTGGTGGATGGAGCGAGACATGATGTCCCAGATGTGCTCAATCGGATTCAGGTCTGGGGAACGGGCTGGCCAGTCCATAGCTTCAATGCCTTCATCTTGCAGGAACTGCTGACACACTCCAGCCACATGAGGTCTAGCATTGTCCTGCATTAGGAGGAACCCAGGGCCAACCGCACCAGCATATGGTCTCACAAGGGGTCTGAGGATCTCATCTCGGTACCTAATGGCAGTCAGGCTACCTCTGGCGAGCACATGGAGGGCTGTGCGGCCCTCCAAAGAAATGCCACCCCACACCACTACTGACCCACTGCCAAATCGGTCATGCTGAAGGATGTTGCAGGCAGCAGACCGCTCTCCACGGCGTCTCCAGACTCTGTCACGTCTGTCACATGTGCTCAGTGTGAACCTGCTTTCATCTGTGAAGAGCACAAGGCGCCAGTGGCGAATTTGCCAATCCTGGTGTTCTCTGGCAAATGCCAAGCGTCCTGCACTGTGTTGGGCTGTGAGCACAACCCCCATCTGTGGACGTCGGGCCCTCATACCATCCTCATGGAGTCGGTTTCTAACCGTTTGTGCAGACACATGCACATTTGTGGCCTGCTGGAGGTCATTTTGCAGGGCTCTGGCAGTGCTCCTCCTGTTCCTTCTTGCACAAAGGCGGAGGTAGCGGTCCTGCTGCTGGGTTGTTGCCCTCCTACGGCCTCCTCCACGTCTCTTGGTGTACTGGCCTGGCTCCTGGTAGCGCCTCCAGCCTCTGGACACTACGCTGACAGACACAGCAAACCTTCTTGCCACAGCTCGCATTGATGTGCCATCCTGGATGAGCTGCACTACCTGAGCCACTTGTGTAGGTTGTGGAGTCCATCTCATGCTACCACGAGTGTGAAAGCACCACCAACATTCAAAACTGACCAAAACATCAGCCAGACAGCATAGGTACTGAGAAGTGGTCTGTGGTCCCAACTGCAGAACCACTCCTTTATTGAGTGTGTCTTGCTAATTGCCAATAATTTCCACCTGTTGTCTATTCCATTTGCACAACAGCAGGTGAAATTGATTGTCAATCAGTGTTGCTTCCTAAGTGGACAGTTTGATTTCACAGACGTTTGATTTACTTGGAGTTATATTGTGTTGTTTAAGTGTTCCCTTTATTTTTTTGAGCAGTGTATATTTGTGGAAAATATTAAGTTTGACAGGCAAGCTAATACTTTATAAAAAAAATGAGAAAAAGAGAGAGAAGAAGAAACTGCTGACATGGTTCAGGTAATAATCAAATTCCTTTGGAAAAAGCGGACTAAGGCGATCTACAGCGAACTGACCCGGGCAATTCCAAAATTTACTGCTTGAGGTTCTCCATGAACGCCTCACAAGACAAGCATAGCAAACAGGTAATCGGCATTCTCCTCTGTTCACTCGGCAAGTACACATACGCGTGTACAGGGAAAAAAAAGAAAAAAGACACACACACACACACACACCAACACGCAGACGCACAGATGTGAGCGCACTCGCTCGGTTTGAGGCCAGGCTGGCAGGAATTAAAATGGGGGAGACAAAAGCTGAGCTCCTTCTGTGTGGAAGGACCTCTGGGAGTAAAGACGGACCCCGTGCAAACACACTGCTGCCACTCTGGCTGGAATCTTACCGGTAAAATATCTTAGCAGTGCGCTAACTGCTTGTGCATGTGTCTGTATAGCTGAAAACAAAGATAAAATACAGTTTTGTCATGGATTAGCGACCATAGCTAAAATCTGCTAATGCTTCAGACACCTTCTAAAAACACTTATAGTTTATCTCAAACAAAAAATATACCTTAATATGCAGTATGATGCACAGTGGAAGCCATCTTGGCCCTACCACATAAGCTAATAGCTACACTCTTTATTATTATCGCACTTGGGAGTACAGCCAATCAGCATCAAGGAAAATAAATGGAACTTCTTGATTGGACGTTTTGCAAACGGCAATGCTAATTGGCATGCTATAGCTATGTTAGCTTCCCATTTTGCATTTTCTTTCAAATATTTTAGATATGCGCGACGAAAAAATGTGCAACTTGCCGGATTTTCCACAAAATAATTCAGTACACGTTTTGAATTACAGAAATCACAGAAAAATTTGCGAACATTGAACCATGAATAGTCGGAGTGTGCAATAGCTGCTTTATTCACATCCATGTTTGCCACATTAAGTTGTGCTGTCAAGCTGTGCTGCGCTAACTGTTAAACTGTGCTAACCGTCTAACTGAGCTGTCAAGCTAAATTAGACTGTTGATGTCTGTTCTCTGGCGCCCCTATCTTCTGTTGGGTGGAACAGCAGCATTGATTTCCAGCTGCACGCCACAACAGTTGGCCTTTTTTTCGGCCCACTAAGCAGTGTCCATATCTTGTTTATGTCACTTAAGAGTTCATAGAAGAACTTGGTCTTCAGTTGAGGTGCAGTTATAGTGAACACAAGCCTGACAGATAGTCTGCACTTAGCGTAACACATGACAGCCTGACTTCCAGCCTAAACATTTCCCTAAGTTATCCTTGGGAGTGGTTCCATTTGGAGGGGTTGGAGCTAAAAGCAGGTTAGCTTAACACAAGGTTCCCCCTTTTGCTTGATGATACAGCGATACCCATACATCTCTGCGAAACCTTTTCCCAAACAGTAACCTGAACACGTCTTGCCCCCTCCCGCCCGCCCGCCCGGACTCATTGCTCTGGGATCAAATCCAAACAGTCTGATTGCTGCCTTTCTTCTCAGGTGACAAAAACGAGCCGTCGCGACATCAGTTTAAAAACCGCCATATTTATTGTTCAAATCAGCTGCCCGTCTCGCTCTGCTGTTGTTGGACAGGAGATAGAGCGCGGTGCCAACGAAGCCAGGAGGAAACCTGCTTTCCTTCCTCGCCCAACTACCTACTTCCCCACTCAACACCTCACATCTCAGCAGTCTTAACCTTTGAGTCAAAAAAGAAAAGTGGATAGCGTTGAACGGCTCCATGCAGATTAACAGCTTCGCTCCTCATCAAGAGCAGTGTAAACATGGCTCTTGGAGAATCACATTTCTTACCTCCCACCACTTTAGTTCCTCCCTTTTTTTTTTTCTCCAACGTTTTCCGTCCATAAATTTGGCAGTTAAGCCTCGAGTGAGTCCACAGAGACGAGGGTGGTGCACGGTTCATTGCACTGCAGTCCCCAAAGCCCTCGGCAACCATTCGGTTCTCCAAGCCGTCCGCCGGAGCTTCAAAATCAAGACGTTTGACTTTTTTTTTTTTAAAGGTTTTTAATAACCAAAAAAAGGAAAGAATTGCTCAAAATATTTAAAAGAAATTGTTTTGCATCAAGAATTTTTGAAATACCTGGGCGACGTCTAGTAAAAAGTGTTTGGAAAAGGGGTCAACACTTAAAAAAACCAATGTTTTTTGACATATATAAGCTTTGTTAGTGTTGTGATTTTTCCTGGTGTACTTTTACATGTCATGATACAGTAAGGGAGTCTAACAAAACTAAACTAAGCAGCTGCTTCCAAGTGGGGTCCAAATGTTGCTGAAGTTTTAGCACTCTTTGTTTCTGGGCACTAATTGTACTAATTCATCCAACAATTTATCCTTCTTTTTCTTCCAGACAACAGATCACCATTGCTGCTACTATCATTTGAAAGCGTTTTGTTTGAAGGGAAATATTTTATTATTTTTACTATTTTATATCGTCATCTTCCTAAAATAATGCCAAAAGTAATTTTGGGGGGGGAAAAAAAATCACAAACTTTTCTTTTCCAAAAGATGTTTTAGGCAAAAAGGGGAAAAAAAAAACATTTGGCAAAAACGTGCTAAAAAAATTATAGCAATTTGGTCATGTGGGTGTTTAAAGTGCTTCTTAAATACATTTGGTATAGTATGGTAAAAGATGGCTGCACTCTAAAAATGTCCATTATGCATATATCCTGTCATAATTCAGGCTATATATATGAATTATTGTTATTATATGAGTATTTAATTAGAAGCTGTGAATAATGGAGAATGAGGATCTTATGTACCAGGCGTCTTGATTAGTAGATAAAAAGACAAGTGACTGTTTGGAAACAGGGCGCAGCTGAAGGGGAGACCAGGCAGGCGGGCTGAGGGAGAAGGAGAGAGAGAAAGAGGGAGAGATATGGCACGAGAAGAGCAAGGGAGGAGTAAACACACTGGGGAACATAAATCTGGATACAGAGAATAAGCTAACACAGTAAAATCTAAACACAAGTAAATAAGCAGCTGAGTTTAGACTGATCTAAATATAAACACCAGTGACAGACACAGAAAACAAAGAAGAAATAAGTTTGAGGTGAAATAAGCAAGAAAATGTTTAAAAACGCCAACAATGGAGAAACTCCAACATTTAATAAACATAAACTTTTCACACCCATTTAATGCATTTTGTTTTTTTAGATTTTTTAAAATAATAAACTATACAAAACATAGTTGATGATTATGAAAGAAAATGATGAATGGTTATCGTTTTTTTCAAAGGAAAATCTGAAAAGTACGGCGTCCATTTGTGTCCGGCCCCCTTTACTCTGTTACCCCTGAACAGTTTATGTAATTTTCCTTTGGGATCAGTAAGTTATTTTTGAATTTTAATTTGAACAAATCCCAGTATGCAGGTTGATGTCAGTGTAAATAGTCAAATAGGTCCATAATTGAACTTTTTGGGCTGGATGCTAAGTTGAAACGAAGTATGAAATGAAACGTGGCGATGACAGCATCATGCTTCGGCAGAGACAGGAATGCTGGTCGGGGTTGACGGGAAGACGAATAAACAGCAGAAGACTTGAGAGTGAGACTGAGGTGGAGCGCATTCAAAATGTTCGTACGTTATAATGGTCCAGTCAAAGTCCAGGATCAAATCCACTTGAGTGTCTGTGGCAAGACTTGAAACCAATTTTCATCGATGCTCTCCGTCCAATCGCGTAAATGTTCAGTGTTTAGCAAACAGAAAAGCGGGAGGAAATGTGAAAATCAACATTTTTTTGTTTTCACTTCATAGCGTTTATATATACATGTGTATATATACATATAATTTAGCTCTTCAAAAAGGAAAATCATACTCAGTTTGTATTTAGTCCATCGTAAAAAAAAAAAGAAAGAAAGGCGAGACTTTCAGTAAAAACAGATCATTAAAATGATTGCCTGCTTGTAAAAGCCTAAGCCACACCTAATTGCTTTATATTTTACTTCCAAGCAGCCAGAAACTCTTGCATTCTGCTAAAAACGATTCTCATCTATAGTCCCGCGAGGCTGTTTCTGAATCTCCGTGTTGACGTTGGCGCCTTTTTCACTCGCTTGCTGCCGAACTGCTGCAAACGGGACACGCAGGGTGGGAAACACACAGCATGTAATGGTGGTGTGTGTGTAAGGATTAGAACAAAAGCCCAGTAAACACGGGACAGAGACGCATCAACTACTGCTAACATCTCTCTAAGAGTCGCCTTTAGAACGTGAACGTACAACGACTGAAAATGGCTGACCTTAAAATCAGTAGAAAAACATAAAAAAATTTTTTTTTAAAAAGCAGAGGTGAGTGACAACTTTAGAAATGGCAATATAATATTAAAATAAGAGTTTTGCACATGTACTAGTTAAAAAAAAGATCAGAATAGCATCTTTTCATTCAAATCTTTGAATGAAACATTCAAAGATTTGATTTAAAGATTCAAAAGATGCAACAGTTTAATCTGTTGCATCATTTTATCCATTTTAATTGATTAGTTTTATAATTAAGTCGATACTTTTTTCTTTTTTTTTCTTACTTTGTATTGCCATTAGTGTTCAATACAAATGCCAAGGCCACTTATGAATTTTTCCTCATAAGTCAACAAACATGACGAAGTATTAGGGCAAGGCCAAGGGAAAAAATGAAGTTACAAAGATTAAAGTCATAATATTACGAGAAGGAAAGTCGTACGAGAAGTCATAACATTATGTGACTTGTAATGACAAAAGGACAAAGTCATAATACTATCTGAATAAATATTGTAATATTAGTAGACTGCAGACGCAATTTTATGATAACTCCTAAGCAACAAATAAAAAAAATGACTGATTTAAAAAAAAAAAAAAACGGAAACCCCTTACTTTTACATGTAATTGTACAACTTTTTTTTGGCAATATAGTGACTTTATTCTCACAATATTATCATTTTAGTCTCATAATCTTATGAATTTATTCTCATAATATTGTGAACTGCGACAGACTGGCGACCTGTCCAGGGTGACCCCGCCTCTCGCCCGGAACGTTAGCTGGAGATAGGCACCAGCACCTCCTGACCCCACTAGGGACAAGGGTGTTAGAAAAGAATGGATGGATGGATGGATGGATGGATGGATGGATGAATATTGTGAATTTATTCTCATAAATGAAAAAGAAATGTCTTCGTCCCCAATAAATAACTTTTTTCCACCCTCCTATGAAACAAAACTAAACCCGGCATCTAAAACACGTCAACCTCTGGGCCGGATTCTGTCAGACGTATTTTGCCAGAAACTCCTAGAATTCAAGTCCCGACAGAGCAGCCGAGCGGTGTGACGTTCCCACAGACAGATTTCAACAGAACCTTACGACGCTGATGGAGACGTTCCAGCTCCAAGCACCTCCGGCATCAGCCGGACCACTTCAAGGCCCGTTCTTCAGGATGACTCGGCTGGTACTTATAATACACGCGGGACTAATAGCGAGGCTGGGCTTTGACTTCAAACACGGGCTTTATGGTAAAACTTTGGCATGCAATCCTGCACACACACGCACACACACACAAACCCGACAACAAATTTCTCACATTTAATGTGCAGCCCAAACAGACTTTGAAGTACATTTCACTTGTCTATTAATGGGAAACATTATTCAGCCGGCGTGTTTGCCGCCAACAAAAACAAAAAAAAACACAACGCTTCACATCGGAAAGTCAATCCGAGAAGGCAGACAGCCTGTCTGATCACGGCGGACTGCTCACACGCTGGCGATCGGACACGCACCCAGACGCAGTTAGCGGTGAAAGAGGAAGCCCTATAATTTATCGAGTCATTTACTCCTCTGCGCGGCTTCAGGAGGCGGGGCTAATGAAGAATCCTACGGTCGTGACGGGTGGAGGAGAGCGGGCTAATTGGACTGAGGTTCTACGCTGGTGGAAGGCCCATTTCCACATCTGGGAATGTCTGAAAGGAAAGCCCGGCTAGAGTCAACGATTTCTTACAAACCATTAATTGCTCTGATTGTTTCTGTTTATTCACAGATCAATGTTTGTATTTCTGTTCTTGTTTTCTCCTCTCCACCGCAGCGTGCGACTGTCATCCGGTCGGAGCGGCGGGGAAAACGTGCAACCAGACAACAGGCCAGTGTCCCTGCAAGGACGGCGTGACGGGGATCACCTGCAACCGCTGCGCCAAGGGTTACCAGCAGAGCCGCTCCCCCATCGCACCGTGCATAAGTAAGCAGTCACATGTTGACCAGGAATGTGCCAATAAATCGGCAGATTCTCTTCATTTCCGGGGAATCTGTGATCGATCGATGCTTGCATGCGAATCCGATCTTATCCACCAATCTCATCGACCTAAAAATCAGCCGCTGTCCTCTCTTGCTCTGCCATGACAGAGATTCGACTGACAGACCGGCCAACCAGGTCATGTCTGCATGTTTGCAGTTCAAAATAGTCACCAAACTGTTGCCAACTCAGCAACTTTCTTGCTATATGTAGCAACATTTCAGGAAAAAAAAAATGTTAGTCTGCAGGCCAGGCTTCTTAAAGATCATTGAGCAGTCAGAAAACTCCAGTCGATGCAGCCCTAATTTTTTACACAGGAAAAAAAAAAATACATAATTGCTTTCAACATCGACATCCTAAACTTTGATCCCACTTAAATCATCTTAACACTAATCTAAATCACAAACTTTAATGTGTTTTTCAAAAATTTATATAACAGGCCAACAAAACGCAGCATAACTGTGAAATATGAAAGATAAATAAGAATAAAATAGTCCCAAACAAGGCACACATTTGTATTGTGCCTCATTTACTTGCTGTGGAATCAAATGACTTCAGAAATCCCGAAATTTTCAAATAGAGTAATGGCGTAAAATTGTAATTTAATCTCGGTATAAATCCTACAAAGGCCTCTGAGATTTTTTTTTCAAAAATATTAGCGAACCAACAGCGTCCTGGACATCGAGACACAGAGGAGAGTTCATGGAGAAACTTAAACCACTTTGAGGAAACATCTCAAGTTTTGAGCATCTTCCTCAAACGTCTAAAAGTGGAAAAGAGGATGATAAACATGGTGGTGGCAGCATAATGCTGGTCTTTGTCCACCTTCAGAGTTGACATGAAATTGTTTACATTGAAACACATTCATTCGTCAGAATGGCCTAATCAAAGTCCAGGCCTAGGTTGCAATTGAGAATCTGTGAAATGTGAAAATGGCTTTCCTTGCTTTTTTTCTTTTTCTTAGAAGAAAAAAAAAAACTACGCTGTAACACTCCGCTTGTGAAAGTAAATCTGTTTGGCTTCTGATTGCTGTGCAGCCAGAGAAGACACTTTCAAAATAAATAAATAAATAAGAAGAAATAAAATGGAAAAAATGGAAAAGAAAATTGGTTTTCACAGCTTCTCCCCATCCGGTCTGGTCATGGTTGAGTTATCTTGCAAAGAAGAATGGACAAAGTTTCCAGTTTTTTAATGTAGAGACAATTTAAAATTTGTTAATGTCATGAGGTGTGGTGAGGGTTGGTGAGGCAGATGCAGCGGACCCAGGTAAGATGAATAATGATGATTTAATTAAGAAAATCACAGTCCAAACAACGAGCGGCAGGAACATGGACACACTGACGATGAATAAGACTAAACATTGACGAAACATTGACGAGGACCCGACGAGGAACAAGGAACACAGGTGGAGTTAAATACACAGGAGGGTAATCACAGAGACGAGACACACCTGGGAACAATCAAGGGGAGGACAGGACAACGAAGAGACTTAAGGACACAAAAAACTCTAAATGAACACAGAAAACACAGATCCTGACAGTACCCCCCACTCAAGGGCGGCTACCAGACGCCCAAAAAAAAAAACCACAACAAGGGTGGGCGGAGGGGCGCCGGATGGGGGGCCAGAGTCCAGAAAAAACAAAAACACAACAAGGGTGGGCGGAGGGGCGCTGGACGGGGGGCCAGAGTCCAGAAAAACAAAAAACTACCCACCATCGTGGGCGGAAACACAAGAGGGGCCAAGAGTCCAAAAACAAACAAAAAACTACCCACAGGGTGGGCGGAGGCAAAGGAGGCAGGAACCACGGAGGTGGTCCGGCGGTCGTCCGCGGCGGCGGGAACCACGGAGGCGGTCCGGCGGCCGTCCGCGGCGCTGGAGGTGGCGATGAGTCCCGGGGGCCGCCCACAGACGGCGACGACGAGCCCCCCGAGGCAGGGTCTCTGGTGGAGCACAGGGGGTCTCGGTCGGAATGCTGGGGGTCTCGGTCTCGGGTGGAACGCAGGGAGTCTCGGTCTCGGGTGGAACGCAGGGAGTCTCGGTCTCGGGTGGAACGCAGGGAGTCTCGGTCTCGGGTGGAACGCAGGGAGTCTCGGTCTCAGGAGGAACGCAGGAGGTCAGGGTCTCAGGAGGAACGCAGAAAGTCAGGGTCTCAGGAGGAACGCAGGGGGTCTCGGAAGGAACACAGGGAGTCTCAGTCATCTCGGAAGGAACGCTGGGAGTCTGAGTCGTCTCGGAAGGAACGCTGGGAGTCTGGGTCTCGGAAGGAACGCTGGGAGTCTCGGAAGGAACACTGGGAGTCTCGGAAGGAACACTGGGAGTCTCGGAAGGTGCGCTGGCTGGAACGCCGGCTGATTCGGCCTCGGGTGCGCCGGCTGGAACGCCGGCTGATTCGGCCTCGGGTGCGCCGGCTGGAACGCCGGCTGATTCGGCCTCGGGTGCGCCGGCTGGAACGCCGGCTGATTCGGCCTCGGGTGCGCCGGCTGGAACGCCGGCTGATTCGGCCTCGGGTGCGCCGGCTGGAACGCCGGCTGATTCGGCCTCGGGTGCGCCGGCTGGAGGTGAGCCGGAGCGGAGCCTCGGGGCCGGCTGCGGGGGCGAGCCGGAGCGGAGCCTGGGAACCGGCCGCGGGGGCGAGCCGCAGCGAAGCCTGGGAACCGGCCGCGGGGGCGAGCCGCAGCGAAACCTTGGAACCGGCCGCGGGGGCGAGCCGCAGCGAAGCCTGGGAACCGGCCGCGGGGGCGAGCCGCAGCGAAGCCTTGGAACCGGCCGCGGGGGCGAGCCGCAGCGAAGCCTGGGAACCGGCCGCGGGGGCGAGCCGCAGCGAAGCCTTGGAACCGGCCGCGGGGGCGAGCCGCAGCGAAGCCTTGGAACCGGCCGCGGAGGTGACAGCTCCGGAAGGCGATGAGGGGCCGGGTCCACCGGCGGCTCACGTCGCTGTCTCCGGGCTGACCGTGGAGGTGGCGGCTCCGGAAAGCGACGAGGGGCCGGGTCTGCCGGCGGCTCACGTCGCTGTCTCCGAGCTGGCAGCGGAGGTAGCGGCTCCGGAAAGCGACGAGGGGCCGGGTCTGCCGGCGGCTCACGTCGCCGTCTCCGGGCTGACAGCGGAGGTGACGGATCCGGAAGGCGACGAGGGGCCGGGTTCACCGGCGGCTCACGTCGCTGTCTCCCCCGGCGTGAGTAACGGCGGGGGCCGAATCCGGAGGGCTTTGGGGTGGGGACTGGTAGGATCTGGCGTTGGCTAATCGCCAGGGTGTAGTCCGACACCAGTCCCATCTCTTCCAGCAGCAGCGGAGATGGCAGGATCTCAACGTCCCTGTAGAGATCCCGCTGAGCCAACTCCAACTGCTGCTGGAACCATACCTCCGGGTCGTGCTGGGCCATGAGCTGCTGTCTCACCATCGGTCTGGTCGGGTCCTTCTGTCATGAGGTGTGGTGAGGGTTGGTGAGGCAGATGCAGCGGACCCAGGTAAGATGAATAATGATGATTTAATTAAGAAAATCACAGTCCAAACAACGAGCGGCAGGAACATGGACACACTGACGATGAATAAGACTAAACATTGACGAAACATTGACGAGGACCCGACGAGGAACAAGGAACACAGGTGGAGTTAAATACACAGGAGGGTAATCACAGAGACGAGACACACCTGGGAACAATCAAGGGGAGGACAGGACAACGAAGAGACTTAAGGACACAAAAAACTCTAAATGAACACAGAAAACACAGATCCTGACAGTTAAAGATGATACTACAAAGTGTTCCATTTAAGGGGAAGTTAGTGAGCTGTGATTTCTAATGCAAAAATACAAAGAAATTAGATTTTTTATTTATTTATTGCTTCCTTTTCCTTCCGCTTCACATTTCTGCATTGTTTTGTGTTGCTCTGTCACATGAAATCCCAATAAAACCCACCGTGGCAAAATGGAGGGGGAAAAAAACGGTCCATGTGTATAAAAGCTATAAATTCTGAAGCCAAAGCCTAAAGATTAGGAAATTCTCACCCGCTTATCGTCTACCAAACCACGACTACGCATTGTTGTCGTATCCCAGCGCCATTATTATTATTATTATTATTATTATTATCCTTTTCTTCCCAAGAGATATTCAGCCTTTTAAACCACCAGCCTGGACAAACAGATCGTTAGGGCTCGAGCGACGCGGCCGTGTTTGTCTTCAGCGCCCGCTAACGGTCCCCCCTCGCAATAAATCTCCTCAGCCGCTCCGAGGGAAGGAGCGGCGGCCCATGTGTTCTTTTGGCCGTATCTGCAGCCTGCAGATTCCAGACCTTCTGCAATAAACGCCATGCAGAGCAGAGATAGGCCGCTAGTACCTGCTGTAGCCGGCTGCCACCAACGGATAAGATAACAGGGATGTCAAGGAGGACGCGCCGGCTATTGTCCCCCCGTGTCGCCGAGGCGAACATGACTGGACGTAGTGTGGTAACCAAGGTTCTAACAAGGTAGAAAACCAGAGGGGGGTCAAAGGGTTCCCAAAGACTGTGAATGTATTTGGTTTCTCGTGTATATGTATTTTTCTTTTACAGATAATGTCTTTTCCTTTTTAATGGTATGTTGTAAAAGTTTTTAGCGATATCAAACTTTCTGCCAGCTACGAATTTAACAAGACCAGCACAATCAGTGCAGAGAGAGGGGAACATTTATGGAAAACCCTACAGCAGAGATGCAATAAAAAAAAAAAAAAGAGAGAGAGAGAGAGAGAATCTCTCAAATGGGTTCATGCTTCTTTTCTTCACTTTTTAACATTTTATCTTATAACCATAAACCTTTAAGACATATTTTATCGGAATTTTGTTTGACAGAGCAACACATAGTTGAGTGTACATGCACTTATTCAAATATCTAACATTGCAGCAGACGCTTAAAAAGCTCAGAGCTTCCCCAGCTTATTTATAGATATAGTGATTTTAACATGTGTGTATTTCTGAGTTTGATTTAAAGGAAATAAAATGAAATTATGCAGAAAAATTTGCACAGCTGATTCAAATAATACCGACTGTTCTTTAGCAGAAAACGTTTCGTCAGATTTCATCTCAGACAGCGCGCAAAGTCATACGAGTAATTTCACGCGGCGTAAGGAAACATTTGGCACGATCCGTATTTAAGAAAATTATATAAGTTGTTTTTTTTAAAAAAAAAAAAATCAGAAAAGTGTGGCGTGCATTTGCGGTCAACTCTCCTTACGTTTTTACTGAACAGACAGAACATGCTGCCTTCAGAAGCCACCTAAAAATGAAAAAGTGTGTGATTTAATTTTGATATGTTCAACTGAATCCCTGAGGGGCAGCATGGTGGTGGCAGCATAATGCTAGGTTGAATGTTTGTTTTGTTTTTTGGAACGTAGACCACAATTTGGATTTCTGAATCTTTATGCTTTACCACCCCCAAAGGAATTCATTACAATCTGTAGTAATTATGAGATAATGTGTTATAATGTCTGAGGGGTGTGAATACTTTTGCAAAAAAAAAAAACTGAAAAGGAATTTCTTTAAGTTCTTTTTTTTAAGTGCTCTTTGGTGAAATTCTGCAAAGAATAATTTTCAAAAATTAAAATCTTTTTAAAAAACCTAATCATTTTTTTTTATTATTATTATTGTTACAAAAATGTGTAATTTTCATCTCTGTCTTCCAGAAATCCCTGTTGCATCTCCAACATCGACTTACAGCAGCTACGAGGAGCCATCAGGTGAGCGACCAGAACATTTTTGACTTCTGCAGCACTCCAACTGATCTTTCATTTTTATACTTGCCACACCAAATGTACTTTCTTTGGGAGCGATTTGATGAAATAACAACTCAGCCGAGCCGTTTCTTTGGGGCGTGTAATGATACGTTAGCGTATTTCAAGCGCAGGCGCTGACATGAGCCGAACTCGGTGAGATCAGACCGCCGCTGATGTAAACTCCAGATATTTTGCCAGCTCTCCCTGCGGCCTTGTCGCCTGTATTCCCAGCCTGCCCAGCAGCCTCCCCAGAGCTTCAGCTCTAATCTGATTACATGCTTCATTTGCACCAGTTTGTATTTCTATCAAGGCTTGCTGTGCCAGAAGAGAAGCCCTGCTGGACCTCATTGTTCATGTTTCCCCCCCCCACCCTCCAACAAGAGTCTCCGTGTCGGACCGCCAGCATAATATGATTCGTTTCCACCTTTTAAAAGTTTATTTCTTTCCTTTTTTTTAAAGAGCAGGAGAGCGTGATCTGTTTTTTTTTGTTGAACAACCCGAGTCACCTCTGGTCATCGATCAGCTCCCCCCCCCCCAACCCTCCTGACTTCACCGAGCTTTGTTGTGATCCTTCGCTTCCCCCGGCTTTAGCGACCCGCCGAGAGAGTTTGGATTTCTTGTCAGGCGTCTCCAAAGACGGACACCACCCTCCAAATTAGGAGGAGCGCCGGTCTCCGGGGGGACCCCCGCTGGAATGAACGTGGGCGCACAAAGGGGGCATTTGTCCTCGCGGCGGGAGATCGGACCTTAATGAGAGCCGCAGGCGCAATGGGACGGGCCGGCTAGCACGCCGTGGGGCTAATGGGTAGCGTCAGCTATCAAAGGGGGAAGCAGGATGAAGGCCCCCCCCCTTAGACAAAGAGCATCCCTCCTTTTGCCCTCGTTGCTTCATTTGCATGGAAATCAAGCGTGCTCGATATGGACTCGTCAATTTTCATTTACTTTGGGATTTCCTCTTTTCTCATTTTCTCCCCAGAAAGGAGCCGGGCATTCTCCGACTTCACTCCTCATACATGAATTCGATCCTCATCTCGCCACTTTTTTCTCTCCCCTCGTTTTTTTTTTTTGTGAGAGGGAGGAGAGGGCGTTTTTTTCTTGCTCTATCATTACCTAGGCAACCTCATTCACACAGAGCATAATGGGGAAGAAAGGGAAAGACTGGACAGAGGGCTGGAAGAAATAATGAAGTTTGTCCATATTCAGGCGAGCTGAAAGGTCCCCCCCATCTCTCTCTCTCTGTTAACTGCCCCCCCCCCCCCCCAACTCTTTCTTTCTCTCTTCAAACTGCCCTGCCCAGCTTTCCCACCCGCACCCCCAAAAAATGCCCAAGGCTTATTGCTACCCGCCCTATCACTGGGCTTTACTTCTCTTCTAGCGTTTGGCTTTAAAGGGTTCTAATTTCTGACGGGGTTCACCACCACCCCACCTCCCTACTTCCCTCCGCCCCACCCCGCCCTGAGTGACCTTCTTTTACGAGGGGCTGACCTTGGGGTAACCCGCACAATAAACAGCAGGACACTGACGAGAGCGCGGGGCCGGAATGGGAAACATGGAGGCGTAGAGCAGGAGCGTGCTGACAGACACGGGAGGATGTGTGTAAGCTTTAATCTGTTTCACACTCTTTCTTCAAAGGCATCCTCGAGTGTCTGGGAACAAAAGTAGTGTGACACTCAGCGCTAAGGGTGTAACCAGATCGTTGCACGAGATGATGTAAAAACTCTGCGATTTGTTGTCTTGAGAAAAGTTTTCCTTGCTGAGCTCTACGCATTTGCTGTCAGCTTTACTTCATCTAGTCAAGTTGGGGTGAGGTGATGTTTTGAGCTTTATGGGTTTTAAGTTTGACACCTTGTTGTACCAACGTTTGAAGCTCTTATTTTGTTTCTTTGACTGTCGATTTCAAGCATTTCAACGCGGCTCCATAACTTTTCCCCATCCACAGTGGAGCTTGTCCTCCCTGAAGCCCGTTCACCATATCTTTTATCTCTGTATCTTTTAGCTTCTTTAGTAGCCACAGTGTCCGCTGCCACGCCCATCAAATCCCCAATCATTTCATTTTTTTTTTTACCCCTGTGGGCTTTTTTTACCTTATCTGTGGGCTCTAGTGTCCCTTATATGATAGTAGGCTGACAGGAAACAGGGAAGGAGAGGAGGGAAGACATGCGGCAAATATCGTCGGGTCCGGGAGTCGAACCCGCGACGGCCACGTCGAGGACTCAAGGCCTCCAAATATGGGTCGCGCTAACCACTACGCCACCACGGCACGCCCATCAAATCCCCAATCATTTTAGTAAATTCCGCAAAGACCTGCTCGAACCAGCGTATCTTCCTTTCAGACCATTTGTCTCCTTGTTAGACTTAGGAATAGCAATTGCGTATTATTAGTGGCCATGCAATTAGCATCTTTAAAATATTTCAACTTTGCTGCCATAAGAGGAAAAAAAAAAAAAAACACTTCACCCAAGTCACGACTGCAGTGCAGACGAAACAAGATAAAGTCCTAATCGAAAATGGTTTATTAATGTCAGATAAACTTTTAATAATATCAGACAAACTTTCAAATTAGCAGCTCTCGTATTAGCAGTTAGCTAAGTGAGCATGCAATTAGCATGTATATATTTTGATAATATTTGTTGCCATGATTGTGCAAGGAGAAAAAATACAAACACTTCTCCCACAATTGTTTTGTTGACAAAACAATATGAAGTTCAACTTCAACACGGTTTAGATACCAGATAAACTTTCAGTGGCGAGTGAGTGAAGCTCCTCTGCAGTGCTGCCATGCTGCGTCACGTGCAACTCTTATTTTGAGGTAAAAGAAGAAGTAGTTTTTGAGTTGAGCTTTTGTGCTAACAAGTCAGCTAGCAAAGACTTTAAAGAAAACGTTAAAGAAGCCTCTATTGTTTTAAAAGCATTTATCTGCCAGCATTTTATTTACTTGGTCAAAAATAGAAACTTTTAACAGAGATGGGAATGACCTGTAAGCATTTTGAGCGTACCACAACTGGCTGACTGTTGTTAGCAGCTAACAATGCTGAATTAGCATCTGAAAATCACCCCAAAAATTGACATTAGCATGTAAAAAATGTTTTTATTTCAACAGTTTTAGAAGTACCTTTACATTAATCAAAACATAATTTAGGAATAAGTCAAATCACACCTATAACACATTTTTAAAACACATTTTGTGATTTGTGAAACACGTATGGCGCTGAGTGGCGTCACATTCCTGCCTAAAACCTTGGGAAAATATTAAGCAATCCCACTGGCTACATTAAACAAGGAAGCGCATAGCTCTGCCCCGTTCCATTTATTCCCAGGCTCATGAATGCAGCATGGTGAACATTAAAACATTCTGCTTACCATGTTACCAGAAATAAAAGACACAATTACATAAGAGGAAGGTAAGGAAAAGGAAAGAAAAAATAATTATAAACGCACTAAAAACAACAAAATAGATGTTCCTTTTCCTTACCTTACCGTCTTATTCTTCTTCGTCCTCCTCCACCGCCTCCTCCTCTTCTTCTGTGCTCTGAACCCACATCATGTTCTTCTCGTTTTGGGCCAAGTCCCGTGCTGGCTGTCTCCGGATTTCATCTGATAATCCGGCCAATCAAATCAATCAGAAGAGCTTGTTCCCCCAACTGACAACTACATCCGCTAGACGGAGAGCAAGCGTAACGTCCTGGCGACATGCTGCCCATGCTGCGTTCAGGGGCGGTGGATAAACGGAAATACACTGTTGTGATTTCTGTTTTTTTTCTTTTTGGCAGGAATGCCAAGCATCGTCTCACTACTATAATGAACTGATCTTATATGTTTCCACCATATATGGTGGTAGAAGACTGAAGATGAAATTGTCCAAAACCCTATTCATTTTTTTCCCCAGTAAAAGTATCTTGAAGCATTAGTGTTTAATTTTATAGGGACAAGTATTAGGTACAAACAAAACAGAACGCTTTAACATTTATAGCCCTGGCTAATTTGCAATGAACATCCCCAGATGGCCCTTTAACAACATAAAACAGTTTAAAAGACAATAAAACAACACAGCGGGACAAATGCTGTACATAACATAAATCCTAAAATTAACTTAATGCAGACCGTAATGAAACCATCTGGTGCCGTGATGGGATGGGCTGTTGACCACGACTACAACCTGGTCTTCCTTAAGTCCAGTCTTCAGTCTAAAAATCTTCCAGCTCTGGAATCGGTATCAAGACTCTAGGGAGGGATTTCCACATCTTATCGGCTCTCAGAGGAAAAATCCTGTTTACCTGAAGAGGTTTTGTGAAAAGGTTCCTTGCAGTTATTGCTGGACACACCCTCTGGATCGAAGAGGAACCACAAGGTCACTAAGCACCTCAAGACCCTGAACATTCGGCGCACGCGAGGGTTAAAAATTTATGATACGTTGCAATATTGAACAAAGTTCTCAAAGTTCATTGTATTCAGTTTTTGGAGAATGTTTTTTTTCCCCCTTTTTTTTTACATGTTTGTCAAATTATAGGTGAGAATCCAGAACAACACCTGAAATCTGCTCAATGTTTTGTCCATTAATTTTAAAATTTAAATCAGAGCTACTGGTTGCAGACCCTTGAAGAAAAGCAAACTGCTTTTTTTTAAATATTTCACTTAAGACAAGCCACATCTTACCTCATTGACAAGCTCCGAAAAATAACTTCTGACCAGAACATTTGTCCAATTATAACTTTTCGTCTGGCTTGCCAACAATGTTCCTTTACTAAAGAACCATAGAAGCCTCAGCCCCTTAGAAATATATATATATATATATATATATAGGCAGTAATTTGAGTGTGCAGCAGAAGAAAAGAGACAATTACAAAGACAATGGATGCAAATGATTTTTGCATCCATTGTCACTGTTGCTAAACCAAAGGTTCCTATTGATCCGCTGTTGCTCGACACTGAGCATAGATTTTGCAAAACATAGTTTCAGTTTTAAGAATAATTGAAAACTGGAAGGATTAAATGTTAGGAAATAATTATTTTCTGGAACTTCACGTCCCGCCACACCATTTAAGTATCCATGCTGTTTTTCTGTTCCGTTCCCATTCCGAATAGTTTGTGCATGCTGGGATTAATAGGGTGGAATTCACAGTGTTCCACCGCAACACAGCCGGACACTTTACTTTTCCATTAGGTCATGTCATTTTAGTTTATATTTTACTTTCAAATTGAAGGACAAAATTAGCATCTGGGAGTGAAATGCCGCCACTCCGTTGGTGTCGCCACGTGGCCAGATAATGATCAGCCAATTGGAATCATGCAATAGCGTGACTGGTTTATTTTACAAAGATATTGCTTAAATCTTTTCTTATTCTTGCTAACCCAGTATTGCGTCTGGATGGATTTCATTGGGACAAGGTTTTAAATATCATCCAAAGCATTTAATAAACAGCTGGATAAACATCGCTAACATGTACCTCCTCTTTTTTTCTCTTTTTCTAATTGGCAGATTGCGAGTCCTACTGTAAAGCCTCCAAGGGAAAAATGAAGATCACTATGAAGAAGTACTGCAAGAAAGACTTTGGTGAGTGAGTCCCGCAGACAGGAATGCGGGCTTCGCATACGAAAGGCCGCACTCATGAGGTCGAACGCCTCAATTATTCCCACCAAAACAACGTTCAATCCGCGCCCCGAACCTTCGTCTTCGTGTCTCCATTGATGATTTACTGAAGACATAACTGGGCCATGTCGGCTTTTGCTGATTAGTCCGACATATTTTTGAAGTCTCTGATGTGGGCTGTTGAGAGGTCTGCCCTTGAGCATGGTTGTGTTTTCAGAAATCCTATCTTAAGTGGAAGACATGGACAGCGAAAACCGAGCTTTTCAAGATACACAAACGCTAGCCAAGGCTCCGACACTGGTAATTGCTCATTTTTCTGTGCCGATTCGCTCAATCTGATTGCATCTCAGAGATGTTTTCCTTGACGTATTTCCAGGCCTTATCTCTTGCGATAATACTCTGGGGGCATCTGGGAAGGTTTGAATGGAAATATTCAAGGACTGACTTGAATTTCTTGAAAGACCCACAGCACACTGAAGTCTGTCCAGTTGTGTCCAATCAATATAAAAACATTTAGTGCATTCAGCAATGCACTTCCAGAATTTTAAACATCAGTGATGTCTCGCACTGTTTCTAATTAATGTGGTTTTCAACAAAAATAGTTTTTTCTATCTTGCAGGACGAAGAAAGAACAAAAATACTTCATGGTTTCCACAGGGAACCCTTTTAATGTCGACATTTATTTGAACAACTCTAAATGTGCAATTCCAATCAGTTTAGTTATCAGTATCTAAGTTAAAATTGATCCATTTCAAAAGTTAATTCACTGAATGGAAACACATCAATATGAAAAATAAACTCCTTTTTAGATAAATGTTTTGGCAACAGGATTGTGTTTTTTGGTTGTATCAAAATTGGTTTATTTTTGCAAAACTGCAACAGAAACACTTTTTACGCATCACACAACTCACATGATCAACAACAGGACTAATCAGCCACCAGTTCTCCATCCACTAATCAAACTCACCAGTATTTAAGTCCTCAGCTGCCAGTCAGTCACTGCTGGATTTCACCATTGCTCACCTTTTGTTCTCCTGTGTTTGCTGTAAAGTTTTTGTCAAAGCGACCTGTCATCCATCTGCATTTTGGTCCTACTGGTCCATACATCATAACAAACTTATTTTAAAATAAAACACAAAAATTTCTGTTTCCGTACTTTAAGTGAAACTTCTCAGGCTCACTGGCTTGTTTCAAACTTTTTTTTCTCTGCGATCTTTTCTTTTTTTTGTGGCCTTTAACATTTTTTCAATACATCTGACATCACCAAAAGCAAAAGGAGAAAGGAAAAAAAAAAAATTTATAAGGTTGGTTCCCCCTTAACTTTATACAAGCCAGTTAATATTAGTCAAGTTAGCTTTAATGCTTATCAACTAACGCTTATGTGCAAATAAAATGGCAGTTTAATGCTCATGCCCAATGATTTCTTGGTCGATAGTGACTGAATTTGCATTCTAGTCCTGCAAAGAGATTATAATTTATTGCTTCTTATGACTGCAGAGAGCCAATGTTTAAATTGGGTTAATCTTGTGGCAGATCCTCCAAAAGACTGAAGAAACAAGTGATACGTTTGCCAGGATGCGTTAGAGAACTTAGTCTGCTTGGGCAATTCGGGAAAACTTTCAGGAGTTTTACAATACATCAAATCTCAGTCAATCAAATTTATTTATGTAGCAGATTTCAGCATGTATGTACAGTATAACGTAACTGAAGCATCATACAGTCACCAGTAACAAACATTACATTTTGTCGAGTGCCGTCATCAAAACCATCAAGGCACATCAAATATGTTGGTTGATGTTCCGGTGATCATAGGTCGAAAGCAACTGTAAACTGGTGGTGTTTTAGTCGTGGTTCAAAGGAACTCGGTGTTTCAGCTGCTTTGCAGTTTTCTGATTCAGTTCCAGATTTGTGGTTCACAGAGAACACAGCGGAACACAGAGGTGACGTAACGCTGTCTGTGAATGAAGGCAACATAAGAGTAAACTGAAATCCCTCAAATAGCGTTGATGGCTATCGCTAAACAGGCAGACCAATCAGGGTTGGTAAAGTCTAATCCTCAACAGGTCACGTCCTGCATGCTTTTGATGTTTTTCTGCTCCCACATTGCTGAGCTAATTGCTGAATTGCCGCCTCATTAAGTCATCTGGTTGTACAGACGCGTCATAACGAGCCATTCGTGTGATTCGGGTGTGTTGAGTCCAGAGAAAATCTAAAACGTGCAGGTTACTGGTGCCCATCTGCAGGAGCTGGCCACCCCTCTAGATCAAAATAGCTTTGTAAGAATGGCCCAATCCAAGTCCAAATTGAAGTGAGAGAATTTTAAACTGATGTCTGTCAGTTGCATTGTTCAGCAGCAGCGTTAGGGGAAAACGTACAGTTTAGTAATTGCCCAATTCCCGCTTGTGTAGATCTTTCTGAACATCGAAATCATCAGCAAAACTGCGTCGGTTCAGCAGGGAGGCAGATTTGGTTTCTTTTTATATCATCCAGATGAATGCCGGCCAAATGTATTTCAGTCCCCCCCTCGCAGCTGAGTCCGCGCTAATTCAGTCCATTTGCAGCGTTTGGAGACGAAGCCATATGCAGTCATTCTTCATATTTCCATCGACTTGAATCTCAGTCGTCAGCGCTGGGAGCAGAGGCGCGCCTATAAATCAGTCAGGCCCGTTTCAAGCAAGGCGTGTGTGTTGCCTTTGGACTCCTCTCAAGGTTCTGGAAGCAGATGATTCTATCCCGAGTCGGGTCGAGGCGGCGAGGCCGACGTCGGGGCTCAGCGTGCGTTCCCTTTGCCACGGTCTAATTCATTTCTCAGGCTTGTCGCCTCGCTTTTGAGGGGCTTCAGAGTCTCCTCTCTATTCTTGCTCGGGGAGAGAAGTAAGGGGGGTGCAACCCCCCGCGTGTGAGTGCTGATGCAGGCCCCCCAGGGGTCACGGGAAGGGGCCCTCTGTTTAAACACAGTTGTGCGCTTTGCCGGCGCAGAGCATTCCTCGGGGCGCAAACAGGTGGTAAATTAAGCAGATGGTGACGGATTGCCACCCTTGGAGAAAGAGAAATATGTTTTGTTTGTTTAATTTTTGTTTTTCATCAGAGCCGTAGCTACGGAGACGGCAGACACAAAGGGATTATATTCTTGCCCGACGACCCTTCCTCTACACACACATACGTATACCCTTCCCTTTATCTCCCTACTGCCGGATGGAGGACAATAAATCAAAAGATCCACCCGGCCATCTCTCCGCAGTCACCCAAGGGTGGAGGGTCCCTGATCATTCACTCAGCTGATAACCAGCAGGGGACAAGGGCTTCTGCGCGCTAATTAGGCGAGCTCTAATTTCATTAGCCTCTCCTCCTCACCACCCATGTCAAAAGCAGCAACAGCAGCAGCAGCACACCCAAAGAAGATCAACTCTGTGGGAAGTCTGGCTGGAAGGGAGACTCGGTCAGCGGCCATTGTTGGAACTCGAGATCATCCCGCACTTCCTCTCCTCGACAACGCCACTTCCATTTTCTAACTGGTGTCTATTTAAGTTAAACCAAGTGGCACAAGGTGTGTGTGCGTGCGTGCGTGTGCTTGAGGAGGGGGGTTTGTGTGCGCTTCAATAAAACCTGAGGTCTGAAAACACACTTGAGAGTGAAAGCCAGAGAGGCAAGACACTGACAGGGAGCCTGGGCCCCCTGCGCCGCAGCCGGGTCTCCTCCAACCGAGTCCATCGGCGATCCCCGTCCCCCCGCCGGATTCTCACGCTGCGGAGTTGGATGGAGTTCTGGGAGCAAAACCCCGGACAGCTCATGAGGTCGGAAACACATCCCGATTCTCCCCCGGACCTTTTTTTTCCCCCTGAGGCTGCGAAGACAAATAGTGGCCCCCAGGCTGCTACCCCATCAACCACCCCCTCCACCCTGCACCCTCACTCACACCCTTTATGTGTCAGGATGAAGGAGAGGGCTGCAGTGAATGGCAGGGCTGTGAGAGTTCGCTCTCCTCGGCCCAACAGGCCTTCTTTCTCCTGAATTTGTGTGCAATTTGCTCCCACCGCGCATTGAGGAACGCACACTTGAACACCTCAATTCATTTTCTGGTATTGACAGGGGTTGACTGATGAAGACTGACAATGAAAAGGAAAACTTTCTTTTGAAAAAAAAAGTGTAACTTTAGTTTTGCATTGCCTTCGTCACCCTTGAACCTTTTTTTCCTATTTGGTTACATTACAGTCGCAAACCCGATGAATTTGTTTTGGGGTGGTTTGTGACGGTCTCTTAGGGTGTTAACATGCCAAAATGCATTGAAGTGTACTGTAAAAAAACAACAAAAAAAACAAAATCAGAAATACCCTGGACTCATTTGATCATTTGGTGTTGAATAAAATCAGTTTGCTGCTTCGTGAGCTCTGTTCAATTTGGCTCAGATGAAATCATTCCCACAGTTTTAGGTAAAAAAAAAAAACAAACAAAAAAAACCCACCATCCACTCACGGCATAATTGGACATTCCTGGCTAAACTCTTAGAACAAAGCCCTTCACTTCAAGCACACATTAGCTGCAACGCTGCTGAGCTGTTTATCCCCCTTGTTGCATTCACTGTGACATGGTAATCGCTAACTCTGCTTTGGGCTCGACTCTTTCCCTGGTATGAAAATATCTACCACAAGCAGAGTCCCAGATAGGCACCAGGGTTTGGGGTGGGGGGCGGTCTGGAATTTTGTCCAACTTCACACCTGACGGATCAAATGGGGGAAATAAATTGACTCAGAAGTTCCATTACTTGCAGATGTGGAGTTGTACGCATCAAATGCGTTCAAAAGAACTTTAAAATCCAGCTCCTCCACCATTGACCCGATTCTCTTCGTTGGAAAGTTGTTGTTGGGGTTTCCTGTGGAAACTGGTGCGTATTGGCGAGTGTGTTCGCATTGTGGGGAAGGTCAGAGTTCAAGGGAGGAGCCGGTGACACGCTGCGTGTCTCCGAGTCATTTTTACACAATGTTCTCTAAATGCTTGTGGACAAAAAGGTGGAGTGGCAACTTGAAAAAAAAGCTTTTATAATGGTTTTTTTTTTTTTTTTGCACCTGCATATTTTCACCCTGAATATGTTTGAAAAATCAAACCTTTGAAAAATTATTTTTAATTCACATTTAATACATTTATTTGGTGTGGAAACGAACCCCATTGCTACAAAGGTTCATATTTAATCAGTCGGACAGTATTGGTGTACCTGTTTCGTAGGGCTGAAACGATTAATTGAATTAATCGCGAGGAATTGATTACTGAAGTAATCGTCAACTAATTTAGCAATCGATTAATAGTTAACTGGCCTTCTGTAGACTCGAAAAAAGCCATTTGCTGGAAGAACAACATTCTCAGAGGAGTAGTTAAGCCAAATATGTACAAAAAATACATAAATTTTGCATTTAAGATAAAAAAACCTTCTTTGTCTGTAAATACGTTAACTCAAGGGGTGTAGTTTTAGCTTCGCCTGGTCCAAGTTCTGTTAAAAAAACAAATAAAAAATAATAATTACCAAATTAGATAGCCAACGAATGCTTATTTTTCTTGTTTAATAAAGGACTCTAATTGTTTAGAGGGTTTGGTTGGGCTTTTTTTTTTTGCATCTTTTTAATGTATTTCAAATATTGTATAATAAACGCCTAAATGAATAATCTGCACGACGTACCAATATCTTTATCAATTAATCGTCAGTGACTGATTAATCGGAAGCTAAAACAATTCTTAGCAAACTCTGAATGTCTGCGTGTGTGACAGTAGGACAGAAAAGTCTTTTTCTGCCATCACTCCAAAACAACCAGCTGACGCATAAGAGAGCAACTTACGGTTGCTCTGCCGTTTCGTCAATCTCAGTAAGCATACTCTAATAAAAGCTTGGAGTTTTCTAAAATATTCAGTGCCAGATTTTTTTGTTCTGCAATAAAATGTGACTCTTTTCATAAGGCTTTTTATTCATTCTCAAATCGGGGTGCCAAACGTGTCTGACGTATTTAAGATTGATTCAAAGATTCCTAAGTGGGAAGATAAATCAGGGAATTGATTTAAGTTGCGCAGAAAGCTGCAAGTCCTAACTCGCTTATGTTTTCATTGTTCCAGCGAGACGTGTCTCTAATCTACACTGCAAAAACACAAAATCTTACCAAGTATTTTTCATGTGCTCCATATCGCAAATGTCTTAGCCAGCTTACAAAAGAACTTTTCAGCAAAATATAGAAGCTTGTTGTAAATCTATAACTCAAAATGTGTATTTTGCTTATAACCAGACACTTTTACAATAAATGAAGTAGTCTGCCTTTGGAACCAATACTTTTTTGTCAATATCAAGGGATTATCGACTGGACTTTTTTTTTTCTTGGCGGGGCCAATCAGGGGCACAAACTAGAAGTGACACTAAAATTGCAATTCAATAAATGCACTGCAGTTTCAGAATACAATGAACAAAACGTTTGATTTATTTAATCAAACACAACACACAGAGAGAGATAGTTCAGCATATAAAACCTGTGCAGATGTCACATAATTGGCCTGTTTAGCTTAGCATAGCTTAACTCTATTTTAAGTGCAGTTATGTATATTCTATTCATGTAATCAAAGTGAAAATTATTGAACCGTTAGAGATTACAAATTGCAAATAACTGTTCAGTAGCCTCTTTTTCTCCTTTTGATTTCTTTTGTGTGCTGTAGTCTGAGGCTATTTTTTCTTATTTTTTATTAAACATCATATTCGTGAAACTGCCAGTGGGACTAGGGATGGAAATCACTACTGGGCTACAATCTCATGTAAATGTTACTAAATGTGGAATGTCCTACTTTGAAAATAAAAACAAATAAACTTGAAACAATCAACAAAAACAAAATATTGGCAGTTTGTAAAACACAAGTAACATTTCTGTTCTGACTCTGCAGTGTTATTGTTTACGTCCGAAATTTTTTTTTGAACCGAACCAAATAAGGTATATGAACAAACTGACATATCTGGTGGGCGTGGCCAGGCAGGGTGACCAATCAGATTTCAAGGTTAGCCTACATCTTGCTGAAAAATTCATTCTAAATTAGACCAAGAATACTTGGAACGATTTTGTGTTTTCACAGTGTAGTAAAAAATGTCTCCTTCTTGCTAGCATTAACTGATCGTTCACAAAGGTAGCTGACCCTCCTCTTTTCTTCTTCTTCTTCTTCTTCTCTTCCCCCCAGCCGTCCAGGTTCACGTCCTCAAGGGTGACAAGGCAGGCGAGTGGTGGAAGTTCACCGTCAACATCATTTCCGTCTACAAGCAAGGCGGCCACCGCATCCGCCGCGGGGACCAGCTGCTGTGGGTGCGCGCCAAGGACGTGGCCTGCAAGTGTCCCAAGATCAAGCCCGGGAGGAAGTACCTGCTCCTGGGCTCGGACGACGACGCCCCCGGACAGAGCGGCGTGGTCGCCGACAAAGGCAGCCTGCTCATCCCGTGGAAGGACCTGTGGGGCCGTCGGCTGAGGAAGTTCCAACAGCGCGGCAAGCGGGGGAAGTGCTAAAATCAAAATAAGAAAACGGCTCGTGGGTGAGAGAGGAGGAGAGAGATCGGTGTGACGCCTCCCGCCGGGATCAAAAGGAGAAGAGATGGATGATGGATTAACTGAAATAGTCATAAATAAAAGGGACAAAAAAAAGAGGTGAAGAGTAGGAGAATTGGTGGAGACTGAGTGCTGCTGCTCTGAGCTGGAGGAAAAGAGAAAAATGTTTTTAGGAACTTTTTGTGTGTGTGTGTGTGTGTGTGTGAAGGAGCTCGCTCTACGGTTGTTCCGTTTCTTCGTCTTTGAGGTGTGTTATATCGTGTAATTGCAGAGTTTGCACCTAATTCCACAGACACGACTCATACAAAACCCCTTTCTTAGGCCATGATGTCGCTGCACAACAACGCACTTCCTCGCCAAGCTGCAAAGCTCCTTGGGGGGCTGGGGGGGACTGCTCCGGAGCATCACGGACCGCATGCACGCCCACGTATGAAAGGTCGTTCCTGCACATCTGCCAAACTGTCGTCTACTTTTGCGAAACGTTTAAACCCGTTCTAAGCTGCCAGTCTCTGAGTGCCATGTTTCCCGGGAGCTTCCTGACCACGTAGGCGCGTTACCTCACTGGGCTCTGGGAACTAAGAGATACTTTCTTCTTCCAGTGTAACTCTCTGCTCAGCTCTTACCTGCAGCTCAGGTGCATCTGAATATATTAAAGCATCGTTGGAAAGTGAAATTGTTTTGGTCGTCGGTTCCAAAGTGGAACCCTTGTTAACTAAGTTTAATGGCTAATATGTCAAGTGTTCATTTTGATTATCATAAATTACAGCTAATCAAAAGCTAAGCTTAAGTGCTTCAGAAAAATGTTAATATCACATAAGAGTAATAAAACTAGGTTTTTAATACATAAATGTTGACCTACTGAAAGTTATGTCCATGGAATGTGAGATACATTCACTCAGTACTTGAGCTATAATGATTTTACGGCTATGCTAAGGTGTTTAAGGAGTACTATTGTGCAAAATAAACTTTTTATTTTTATTTTAACATCATGTTAAAATGTTGCTCCCTCACACCCAATTTTTTTTTCATGCATGTTTGAGAAATCCTTTACTCTCCCATGGCAACCATTCAGCTGTCGAAATAGCCTGGATGGACCTAGCCCCGCCTTCGAGACGAAGCTCCTCCTCAGACATGTTGTTTCCAAGCTTCCGCCTCTCACAGCAGGCCTCCCTCAAGACGCCCCTCACTCAGCTCCTTCAGACTAGTCGGCAGCAATTAGCAAACACCTGATGGAGCTGATCGATCTGCTGATCTCATTACATGAGCTGCTGCTCAGTGCAACATTGGTAAAAACGTCAGTAAAGGGTTAATAGAGGAGCCGTGTTGTGATAATTTCCTGAAGGCGGAGTTTCAGAAAGAGCAGGAGCTTCTTAAAGAGACAGAGGCCCCATTTCAAGGCGTTAAATTACAAAGCCAAATTTGTTTTAAGTCATATTTGATTTAGCATTTTTATAACAATTGAAGTTAACAGTTACTTTATTGTTAAAATAAAATAATGTGGGTCCTTGAGGGCCGGCATCCTGCATGTTTTAGTTCTCTCCCTGGTTTAACGCACCTGGATCCAATGATGGCTCGTCAGAAGGCCTAAGAAGAACACTGACCTGCTGAGAAGGTTGTTGGTGCTAACTAAAAGAACTAAAAGGTGCAGGATGCCGGTCCTCCAGGACCCACAATGGGGACCCCTGCTTTTTTTTTGTTATAAAATGGCAATATATGAATGGAAAACACAAAATGCTGCCCCTTTAAAATCCTTTTCTTAGTCGATCTTTTGTGATGTCATTTTCTGGGAATCTTAGATTTGACCTACAATAAGTATTTTACAGATGCGAGTTTTACTTTTGAAACAAATTCCTGAACCAAATTCACTTTTCAACGATTTTCCGATTTATTGCAATGCACCTGCAAAATAACTTATGGTTGTGACCTCTGCAATATAAAGTAACTGTGTGTGTGTGCCTACGTCATTGTTTTGATCCGTTTGTCTTTTGTAGAAGACGCTGATTTTATTACCTAGATGGTAGAGTAGACGTGTCAACGATGCACTTATGGTTCGTTTGTTTTTTTATTATTATTTTTTTACTAGCCTAAAGTTGTCAAACTTATGGGACACGTCCGCAAAATGTTGCAAATTCGTGGAAAAGACGCGCGCTAGTCGCGTAGCTAGTCTGAAACCTGGCCTGCCTCTCAGACCAACCGATGTCTCACAGAAGAACCTAATGACGGACTAAACTTTATAGCATCTTTTAGAAACGCCACATGCTCACCTTTTACTGCAGCTGACAAGCCTGATGACGATTGTGAATTATGCACATTTGTTTTCAAAAAACATTCAGTGTTGAAAAGAAGAAGAAGAAAAAAACCCTGTTGAGTGATAAAATGTCACAGATGTTTATTGTGTAAGTGCGTGTCAAGTATTCATCACCTCAAAGTGTCTTTTTATTTCGACGAAGAGATTCTTCTATCTGTACTTGGTACGCGACATAAAGGCATGACTGATTGTCTGTATAGTATTACTTCCCTTTCTTCCTCCCCTCTTGTTGTTAAACCATTAACCTGATATTCTGTGTCTACATGTGAACCTAACCCTTATTTTCAACATTAGAAGCTTAACGAGCGGAAATTAAGAAGAAGAAGAAATAAAGTTCGCCGGTGTACATCAAAGTGTCGCGTAACTCCGGTTACGCGGAGCTTCGCCTCTACGGTACGATGCGCCTCTGTACTCTGCGCATCGTACCGTGTGTGTTTGATGGGAATCTGATTACAAAGACTCTGCGAGCAGGACTGGGCCGAAACGTTTCCTCCCCGCTTGTTTTTTTTTTATTTTTCCGAGCTTTGTTGCTGAAAGGTACTTTCCTACCAGACCGCTCGTTCGCCGCAAACAGAACCCAACAATTTTCTCCTCGTGTTTATATTCCGGCTTGTAAATGTTGTTAGGAGTGTCCGATGCAAAACGGTTGTGTAATGTCTTGTAATACTAATATATTGTGTTTATCATAAATGAATATATTTAATGACACATGAGATAATGTGACTTTTCGTCTGTTTATTTATTACCTAAGCATTTGTTTGTTTTTTTTGATCATTTCTGCGCTGGATTTTATGGAGTAAAAACGAAAGGTTTTAAGTGTTTGGCGAAGTGACTCAATTTAAGCTGTTTTGATTCCCGCCACAAATGCAAAGTCCTTAAATCTTCATTTAATGCAGTTCATTTATTTAGAAGCAAACCAGAGCAACAGTTGTCCCCCCCCAAAACAAAACAAACACAATTGATTTATGTACATAAATACTTAGTTAACTGAATCTAATCACATTTCAAGTCAATTACGTAAATTCCAATTTGATCCAAGTTATAAAACAGTTCAGTCACTTTCAGTTTATTAATCAGATTGGAAAACTAAACCTTAACAGAAAGACACCTTCAACAAAACCATCTGCCTCGACGCAGAAAGGCTACATGGGAGAGTAGCAGGAGAAAGTGGCAGAGGAAGAGCCGTCAGTATGTTAGCTAAATCTAACCTGCAGCTGGTGGTAACCTGAGATACACTAGAAGTTAAAGTTTATAAACCTGGAAAGTTTCATAAAGTTTTAGTCTTAAAGGTAGACCTGGTGTCAGCCCCACGGACTAAAACGAGCTAAAAGATCTTCCTCACACTTTTAGAAACCAGCAGTAAACCTACAATCTGAAAGCAAACAGTCCAGCCCTGAAGTATCAAATACATGGACTAGAGTTTCTCCATCAGTCTTGGACAGGATACTTCACATTTTGGCAATCATCCAGAGGTGAAAGACGGAAATCCCACAAACCCGTTTAATACGGGATTTACTTTTTTATATGTCCCCCGTCGGTGCTAAACGTCTGCAGGTCACCGCGTAAATCAATAACCGCTCTCGGCAAACATTTCCTCTGGAAGTCACGTCCTGTGATCGTCCACAGCGGCTGCGTCTTTTTATTCAGTCCGAGTCGAATCGAAATAACATCCGTCTGCTGCTGCTGTCTGATTGTAAACGAGTGTTTTAACTTCACTGCTAACGTGGTTTAGTCAAATCACGCGTCGAGTCATTGGGTGAGGCCATAACAATTCAAACACGGACCGTACTGAAAAAACGACAGGAGCTTTAAATATACTGCTAATTGGTCACATTAACGGTAAGTAAAGTTTGACAAACCATTGACTGTGGGTTGAGTATCTTTTTGACCAATTCACACCTCTTTTTTTTTTTTAAAAGTTGGAGCTACATTCTCTTTTTTTTCAGTGTTCAGAAGCCAAAATGAGACTTTCAGCTGTTTCCATTCACAGGAGTTGTATTTCTCACATTAGAGCACAAATTACAACCTATATGTTCTCAGTTTCATTTACTTTAGTTTTTTTTTTAATTTGCATTTTGAGCTAAGAGGTCGTTTGCCACCGTGGGAACCGACAGGTAAACCAGGTCTGACACTTCATTACTTTTACATCCCGACGTTGTGCGCCAGCATGTCAGGTGTCCAAAACGCTGCTCTCAACATTTCCTTGTAATTTCTCTAAATCGTTCTTGGGTGGCCATTGTGTTGTACTTCGCTCCCCAAGATTGATGTTCGACACATAGCCAGAGGTTGGAAGAGTGTCCAATAATTGTGCTCATGTTAGAGCAGCAGGAGTTCAACATATTTTTACTCAAAAGTAAGAAGTAGGAAATTACTCCAGTATGAATTAAAAAAAAGTATTTGGTACTCAAGTACCGAGTAACTGATCAAAACCATCATTTAATGTTTATATATTACACCAGATGGATCGGAATATAAAGCAATGTGAAAATGTTAGCACTTTAAGCACCATAATGAGAACAATTCATATAACGTCACCTTAAAAATAATGGCCTAAGACATTCTTTTCTTTTCCTTTTGCATTAAGCTGTCATAAATTGTGAGTTTGTAAGTGGACCAAAATGCAGACTGGAGCTTGGAGCTTGGGTCATGTTGACGGATTTAATAATAATAATAAAAAAACTACAACTAAAAACCCTGGCGACAGGGAATGAGGAAGGAACAAGGAAATAAAGAAACTACAGGGAGATACAGGAGGAACCAGCAAGGAGGAACTGAGAATGAGTTCCATGTTTACTGGGGAGGTTGATTAGTGAACAAGAAAGTGTGAGGGGAGAGAGAGAGAGAGAAAGTGGCACCGGGGGCGAGCTAGAATAGGAAATAAATCTAGCGAATAACCAGGCCTAAGAGACATAATTAAAATAGAGTAACAAATAATTGGACACAACAACAACAAGAAAACATGATTAACTAGGATCATTGAGAAGGACGGAAATAAAATAAAACAGAAATAAGACTAATCAAAGAAAGAGACAAAGGAACACAAAATAATCAAATCTCAAAAACAATTCAGGGTCCGAACTAAAACATCTTTTTGTTTTTTGGCTGCCAAGTACAGAGTAACTCGGCAGCCAAAGTTGCTTCTAATCAAACATCTATCCATTTCTTTTGGATAAAAATGACTTGGGCCGATATTGGAGGAAGGTGATGATAAATAACATAATTACAAAATAACAAAATCAGGCAAAAAATAAAAAGAAAACATACTGTATATATACTGTATATATGTATATATTGTATATACAATTTTTTTTTCAAATCAGTTTCTTTCAATATAAAACCTTTAACAAAAACTGCAGATGTGCCCGGGGAGTTTTTGGTAAACAATTACGAGAGAAAAGTGTTCTTCATTCGGTGAAATTACTCAGTGGTTGGAGTATCTAAAGATTTAACTCAAACAAGAGCAGTCATAAAAAATTACTCAAGTAAAATAAAGATAAAAATACCGCATTGTAAAAAAATACTCAAAGGTAATTTTTTTTTTTTTTTTTCAAAAAAGTTACTCGGGTAAATGTAACTAGTTTCTTTGCACACAATTTTATGACTCTTCAGCAACTTTTGTTGTCTTGAAATTCCTTTTGCGTTGACTCTTATCTTTTAAACGTCACTCTTCTGAGCTTCAAACCTATAAGCACAGCTAAAAAACATAAGATCAGATTTATGCCTTCTGACAAGATTGTGGAACAACTAAACTCTCCAGCATGACAGCAAAACAAACAAAAAAAAAAACTCTTCTTCTTCTAATCAAACATTATTTATCTAGAACGTCGACATTTACGTAAGTGGAGGATTTTGAGGGACTTTTCAGAATCGCTGAACCGAAGTTGCCAGAAAATACGAAGCAAATAAAAACATCAGGAGCAAATGAATTAGAGCATACAGCTGCTGCCAGAGAACTGGTCCTGCAGCGCTGATCGTCATTTGTGTTGGATCGTGCGCCTGCATAAGCTTCACAGACAATAAGGACTGGCTGTAAAACTGCTACAACACAGGCATATTGGTGAAGAGATGATATCACCGACGTGTCTAATCCAAACCACAGATGTTTTTGTTGAAGCCGGGAGGCTTTGGAATCCGTGGAAACCCCTTAGCTTATTCCTATCGGGACGGGGGGCAGAAGGGGTTGACACACAAACATGCGGTTCTGAACCCGCCACAAACGAGAGTCCGTCCTTTTTCGGATTGCGCGTCGGGTTACGGATACGCTCTCGGAAACGCCTGGCCGAGCAATTGTGCATTCAGCGCTGAAAGCTTACGCGGTTTTATAACACAAATCTATTAGGATCACCCACAAGTCTGCTGGTGAAAAGGAATCAGAAGGGTTTTTAGCTGTTAAGCGTTTGAATTTCCTGTTTAAGGCTCCCTAGTCGTCTTTGACAGTAAAGTTGGGAGGTTATTGTCAAACGGAACAAAGTCTGAGCATTGCACAACGTTTCGGTTGGACTTCGGTCGCTCCAACGATGTGGAGGCGGGAGGGAATGGGAGCGTTGAAAAGGGGGTCTGGGTGTGCTCGAACTTTTTCCTCTCGACGTGCGCAAGGATGGAGCTGGAACAAGAACTACAACATGATACAATCGCAGCTTTGGCCCTTCGTTTCCCGTAAGGCGACCTTCGTTTGGGCGTTCGGTTTCCAGCTGCACCACCCCGTTGGAACTTTCCACAGAGATTGGCGCTCCCAGATGTAGTAGGACAATTGTCCTTGTTGGGGGGGGGATAGCGCTGTAGGCAGTGTGACATGCTGAGGGTGTCGTTGTTTGATGACAGGGTTGCCCTCTGACCTTGGCCTTCAGCGGTGCACCTCGCTTGGAAATGGAAACCGGCTGGACAAACGGCCCCAAACTCCTGTGACCTCCCCTCCATGGTGGCGTCAGGATGGAAAACCTCCTGATTTCTTTATCAGATTCGGCCTGTGAAAACATTCAGGGGGATTTAGATTTACTGCCTTTTCCTTATTGTTCTTTACCCTCTTGTTTTGCCCTTGAAGGTAACCGGTGAGTGTTACGAGGCCTCTGCGGCTCTCTGCAGTCCTCAACAGCATTACATTGTGAGTTATGAGACTTCCACGCATGTGGCTGAGTTTTATATTTCTGTGGAGGCCCTACGCAGCCTCCAAGGTACTACAGTACCGTGCAAAAGTATTCGTACCGCTAGAGCTTTTACAAATTTCGACACTTTACAACCAAAACCTTAACAAGAAACGCATTTCGCACACTCATTTTTCACCTGCTTTACACGAACACACCAATGCAAGATTTGGTGCGGCCAACTGCTTTAGGCAGGTGCGCTTATTACCTGTGTGTAATTTAATGTCAGTATAAATTCAGTGTTAGACATTTGCTAGAGAACAAACAGCATCATGAAAGCCAAGGAACACAGCAGACCTGACAGGCTGAAGTGTAAAGAAGTTTAAAGCAGGGTTGGGTTACAAAATAATATCCTAGTCTATGAGTATCTCAAGGAGCACTGTTCAAGTCATCATCTGGAAATGGAAAGAGTTTTCTACTCAACCATCTAAACAGGCAGGGCGGGTAAGGAAGGTATTATGCAGAGAAGCAACAAAAAAGATCCATAGTAAATCTTGAGGAGCTGGAAGACGGTCACAGTTCAGGTGGTAGACATGAGTCTTGAAAAAGTGGAGAAGGTAAAGCTAATGTCCAGAGACCCAAAACGTTCTGTTTGAACTTATGGTGGAAAACTGTCAGGTAATGCGGGAGACAATGAGGAGGCATCACAGTGAAGACCCAGTGAAGTGAAAAAGAAGTAATTTAATGTTGTCAAAGAGCCTCTAGTAACATACAGGTAAGATAACTCATTACTGCATAAAGTGGTCTGACATCAGTAACACGTTACTGATGTCACTGTTTATAATAAAGTAGTTTGGTGGTGGTAGTTTGGTGGTGGTAGTTTTGTCGATAGTTAACTTGCAGCATGAGCGCTAACGTTTATATAATTCCACCTATAACACTGGAATAATTAATGACTTTGACTTAGACAGACTTCATTTTCATTCAGTTGTACATTTGAAATGTATATATTGATAAAAATTCTACTGCAGGGCTCCAATAATAACAAAAATAAATATGTAATAATAAAACGTATCCTTGTAAATATATAGAGTAATAAAATCTAAGCTCAGAGCTGGAGTTAAAATGTTAAAAATTGTGTTTTTACATCAATTAGGAATTTTGTTCCTTTAATGACGAAAAGAAAGAAAAAATATGTGTGTTTACGATAAACCAAATGTGTGTCTAAACACACACACGTTGTCCTACACATGCAAAACTGCATGAAAATGACTTGACAGGGTCTTTATGTCGACACCTTCATTGCCGCCCACTTTCTTTAACTTTCCATCTCACCAAAGCGGGCTCTGCTTCTTCCAGGTCCACCGGTTCAAAAGCTGTATTTCTGGCTTACTACACCAGAGCACAAAGGTCTTTCTTATACGTCAGGAGAAAGTCTCATTGGAGAGAGGCCTCCATCCCATCCCAGTGTTGGGCCCGGGACAGAAGCACACACACAGACGGACTTGATCCTTTTGATTCTCTTTACCATTCCCACACAGGGTTAAGCCACTTGGCTTTTGGACGGTATGTGCTGTATATTTCCCAACGCCTCGCCCCTCCCTCTCGTCCTCGGGGTTCCAAGTTAAATGATCAGAAAGACAATCGGGTCATAAACCGGCTCTTTTTAACGCCTCTTCACTCATACTGCCTGGGACCTAAAGATGCCAGAGTGGAGAGAGTGTGTGTGGGGGTGGGTGGGTGTGTGTGTGTGCGAGCGCTGAGAGGAGAGTCCTTCAGTTTGCCTCACAGCAGACTATACACTATAAACCAAACGTAAGAAATTCTCCCAACGTAGAACCATCTTAGGTTACTTCCACCTTATTGTGTTTTTGTTTTGTTTTTTTAATTCACAATTTATGTTTGGCTTTGTTGACGCAATTTTTTAACTTCATTTTCTTGATTTGATTTTTCTTCATGTTTTTTTGTACGCCAAAGTAGAAACCCCTATGTTCTTTAAGTGCTCTCTTGCCATTTACTCCAAATCGAAATGCATTTCTCTGGACAAACCACCACTTTTATCTAATTGTTTTTTCTGTTAAATCCCCTTCAGTTGAATTCAGTTTAATTCAAAAAATACTTTACTGATCCCAAAGAGAAATTAAATGACGCTGTCGTAACTCGCATGGAAAATTCTTCAGCGCTATTGTAGATGGTGGTGGCTGCGGGCAGGAAAGATCTCCCGTAGGAGTCTGTATTACAGCGAGTTTGAAGAAGCCTCCGACTGAAGACGCTCAGCTTTATGAAGATTTGTTTTGGGGGGGGGGGAATTTAATGTCAAATTCTTCTTTGCATCATTATCTGTGATATTTATGTGACATAAACTGCAAACAACCTAAAAGTGTCCTGCATGCGCAGTGCAGGGCGCAATAACGTCACACGTAGCGAGCCTCTGTGTTTCGGGAAGTAAACATGGATGGTAACGGTGGAGCGTCTCTTGCTCCTCCACCACCAACAACTTAATCCTCATTACCGTCCGCTGTGGTTGGAGATTTTCTTACTGCGTCTGCGTACCAGGACGCAGAACAGTGACGCCTGTCGAGACTCAATGACGCTCAGACTCGGGTCACATTTGAAAAGATCAGACATGTGTCGGATTTAGGGCCACACATCCAAGTGGCCAGGATCACATTTGTTAAAAATCTGTTCCGACAGGTTAAGAAAAAAAAAAAAACTGATTTGGGTCAGTTTTTTGACCCAAATCACTGTAACTGTAACAATGTTACAGTGTCCTGTAACGTTGCATAAACGTTACAGGACACTGGCCCCAGTGGACTGGAGTTTAAGAGCACTGCTGTATGGCGTGCCTTAAATGCCACAACAGAAACCCCACCCCCCCCCAAAAAAGCAGTACCTGCCGACGCCTCGGGTAAAGGTTCAAGTACACAATGGTATAAGTATGCATGTTTGGACTTGTTCAAGCATCGAAACAAACAAATCAAAATATTCTGCTAAACTGCTAAGCACTTTAAAAAAAAACCTCACTGCATATCAAAACTAACTTCTTTGCTGCAGCTGAGAGAAATTGCTGAGATAATCAATATTTCAGCAGCACTAGTAGCAATAAGTTGAACATGTGATGGTGAAATATTACAATTTTTGATTTCTGTTAAGTCCTTACCGAGGGAGAATGCTAGAGCTAAGAAGTAATTGTTTAAATTGTGAAAATACATTAATATTTGCTATTTTTTAAGAGAACTGACTTGAACAACCCTCAAAAATCTGCACTGATAAATTTGCCACAGATTGTGGGCTTTTGTATTCCCCCCCCCAAAAAAAGAAGAGATACTTTTACCAATGAAGTGGTCAATTAAGAAGCTAACTTTCTGAATATTTATTACTTATGGTTTGGAATGCTGTTAGTAATGATCTAAAAATATCATAATGCATAATATATTTTTACAGCATCTTTTAAGCGACATGAGCGGAGCACAAGACAAAGGGCTGATTTATTTGCAATTTTAAAAAAAAGTTTTACTTGTATTTTCCTTTTTAAAATTGACCTCTAGTGTGAAGGCATAAACAGATCGGCAGTATTTTGTGTATAAAAACAACAAAATTGCTTTGGATGGATTTTTTTAAAATTATTTTTAACTCCGTCATCTTCCTTTCCTGCTTCCCTACATTCATACGTGAAAGTGTTGTCTCGCAACAACAACAACAACAAAAAAAAGAAAAGAAAAAACTCTTGGAAAGTGCAGAGCGACTTCGGGGTCTGGGATCTTCAAATAAACCCAGCCTGGGTGTCATGGGGACCAGGAAGTGGAATTAACCGCTATATTAGCTGACCTTCATCTCGTTGTTTGTCCCAACCTGGCTGGCTGGGCCCACGGCCGGCCGGTAACCACGGCCTCCGGCTCCAACAATGCCGGCATTTCCATCGGTAAGAAAGAAAAACAGTGGCTTTAGGGGGTTTACTGAGCAAACACGACGAGCGGTGCCAAACACTCCTCGCTCCCACATTTCACAATCGCTTTCTATATTGCCTTTTTTTTTTTTTTTTTTCTTCTCGCCCCTCTCTTGTCGCCCGCTGGAGCTCTGGGAAGCCACCAGACGGTTCTGGGTCGAGTGTGGGACAGAAACGTAGGAAAGCAGCACTGACCTGTGTGTAGAAGCGCTCTTGTTGACGAGTTGCGCAAAAATAACACGACAAAATATGGACATGGCGGTTTTGATTCCGAGTGCGGCTAAAAGGTAAAACATGTCTACGTGTCCGCGGAGAGCTTCGTTTTTTTTTTTTTTTAGATTGGGTTGTGTTATACCGCTCCACGCCATTAGGTGGAGCCGCTGACAAGAGGAACATGAGAAACGGTAGGAAGAGGAAGAGTCACGTTTCATGTTGAAGGGTTTGAGTGCGTAGTGTGTCCCACCATAGACATAATATAAGGGTAGACGCCGCATTGGCCGCTCCGGCGCAGGAAATACGGCGGCCATCTTAGAGCGGTATACCCTCGTACTTTGCTGAACCAAAACAACAGAAGATGCCTCAGTTCTGCTCGGCTTATTCGTGTTTAAATCTACGAACTGTTGATGTCAGGGACCGGGGGATAACTTTTCACAAGTAAGAATGACATATTATTGTTAGTATGTTGTGAATGTAATATTACTGTACTGTATTTATGCCCACCAGCGAAATGACAGCAAATGTTAGCTATCGGTCTTCAGCCGGAGATTTGATGACAGGAATATGTTTCAAACAGGCCTACTCACAATTTCAGTAGCTTTGTTTAATTATCATTATCAACAAATTTTAATCAAATTTGGAGTTTTATGTTCTTTAAAATATGAAGATCAAAAATAGTGAGTGTAACGTTTTTCTGAATGCTCAGCTTAAGCAGGCAACAAGGCTCCTTAGTTTCAACCGTTGCAAATAACATGGACCTCATTCGGACAATGTTTTTGTGTACACACTCCCAGATATCACGTTTTTGTTTTAAAGGTTTCCAAAAGATAAAGAGAGGAGGAAGAGGTGGGAAATAGCTTTGAGGAGGGATGGATTCACTGCAAGTGATTCATCTGTACTATGCAGTGAGCATTTCAAAACGGAGGATTTTGACAAAACAGGTCAGATTGTCAGACTGAGAGCTGATGTGATACCATCAATTTTCAGCTTCCCAGTTCACCTTCAAAGAGTAGGTGCATTATTAAAAGTTCATTAGCATTCATAAATGTGCATAATGTTAGCCTTAAGGGATATATGTGTGTTTATGTACAGGTAGTATATACTGTGAAGTCCATATTCATAAGGTTTTTACATTTAAGGTTGAAAACTACAGAACTACAATAACCTCCACAAAAGCCCAAAGTAGTGAGTATGTGGCCTCTCAAGATGACCCAGAAACTTGTAGTTCAGACCTGCAACCTCAGTCTAATGATGTGAGTATTTTTTCTATTGTAAATATCATATCATAATGGTCAAGATCATATTAAAATCTAAATTATTTTCTAACCCTCATGTTGAATGTTCTCACAAATAAAACAAATAAAACCAACATAGTTGAAGACACACACAGTGCTGCTGTCGTCTGAAAGAAAGTGTGCCATAGTGATGTCTAAGTGATGGGTGATGTCCATCTCTCTGTCTTTAGGATCATTGCTATGCTTTGCCAGCTTCTCTTACCGCTGTCACTGCAAAACATAAGAGAGCGTTGGCAAGAGTGGAATATCTGGAGCGGGACAAGAAAAACACCATGGCCAGAGAGAAGAGGGCAAAGACCACAGCAAAGTCACTTTTTATATATATATATATATATATATATATGTGTGTGTATGTATAAGGCTATTAGATTGTGTAAAAATGTAATGAATATGTAAATACTGTCACAACAGATAAGTATGCATGTGTGTATGTGTGTATATATGAGATTATCGGAATATATACATAATGTGTGTGAATAAATTGCATCTTTGGTTGTATCTTGCAAAACATGTCATACTTTAAAACATTGTATTCCACCAAAATTATTTAAATATGCTAAACTATACGTTCCTATACATGCAATTTTAATAGCTGTATGCCTAAAATTTAATTATGTGACAATGTGATTACTATTCAGCGTGTTATGATCTATTAAATGCGCTGATCCTTTATTGTGCCTGCCAAATATATAAGGCTGAGTGGAGTGGTATACCGCTCCAAGATGGCCGCCCTAAATCTCGTCAGCTCCAATAGGCGAGAGCGGCCCATGAGGCGTCTATCCATATATTATGTCTATGTGTCCCACATTCTCCACATCCGCCTCGGCGAAGTGTATTACCCACAATTCATTGCTGCATGCGGTATTTTGAGTTAACAGGCAGATTTCTAGCAATGTTTTGTTGTTTTTTCCCAGCCTTTGCAGAAAAGTCAAACAAAATAGCATGACAAGGCACACGTTAGTAATAAAAAAAGTTGATATGATAGAAAAAAAGAAGCAAAAAGAATAGTCACAAACTAAACTGTGTGGAAAGTAAAACATGTCACAAATGCAAGACAAATTCCAAATCTTAAATTAAGATATGAACATATTGGGATAGAGAGTGGGCTTTTGTGATGTTGCAACGTTTAAGCTCTCTCTTAAATAAAATTATTTCACTTTAAAAATGGAGAAGATTTTTAGAAAGCAGTATTTGTGAATAAAGCCAGTGGATTAAATACATGATGGTATATATATATAAATATATAATAATTTAACTCTTCGTCCCCTTCATCAGGAGGGTCGCTGCTGCATTTGGGACATGTTGGGCGAGAGGCGGGGTTCACCCTGGACAGGTCGCCAGTCCATCGCAGACATTTTAGGTCCATTAGTCTTCTTATTTTTCAAATGTAGCATCAGGCTTTTTTTATTATTATTTTTTTTTATATATGTCGTATGTTTGTCCTTAACTTGATCTTTATTAGCACATTAGCTCCACTTTATACCGAACTAACTTTTAGCTGCATAAATATGAATAAAAAAATAAATAAATCACGTCTCTAATTAGTCAAATCACAGACTGTTTAATTGATTATTAGTACATTTTAATGTGTATTTTTTTTGCCACCTTGGAAATATGCAACGCTCATTGAGCAAAGCTGTCGCGAAAAAAAGAGAAAAAAATCAGTTTTCAAAAGTATTGAAATAATTTTTGTTTCACTCTACTGAACATGTGTAATTACATAGAAAAACAAGTCAAATATCTCCAACAATAGCTTAGGAAAGCAAAAAACATCTTTACTGTACATTTAAAATAATTTGTTTTCTTGTAGTTGTACTTTTAGCAGCACAAAATGCCTAAACGGTGGCCAGTCAGTGACATTTTGGATGTCGAAGTTACGAACAGGGGCGTACTGTCCCAATTCTCACATTTTTGCACGCTTGTACACCTGCGCACTCGAACCCTCATGTGCCCTTGACTGAATCCACACTTCACACAGGGGCGTAGGTTGCACACCGAGCTTCGGGACTGGGCCTATGACGGCGCTGTCCTCGTTCGGTTAGTTCGTACTTGCTGTGGCACATTAAATAAATGCACCGATTTATCCAAGAATGTGTCTTGTTTTCCACACCGTCATGGACCACCTGTAGATTTCATCAAACCCATCAAATATGTTATTAAAAAGCAAATACACAAAGCAGCGACAGTCAAAAACACAATCCAGGGATTTGTTGCGGTGCGTCAACAAAGTTTCCGTGTTCTATTGCTCCCGTTACAACTGCTAAGTAGAAGCAAAATCATGGATATTGTCACCATCCTAAAATAATGGACCTAGTCATCTTTTTTTGCCAAAAGTGATTTTTGAGTCCTCAAATAAATCACCGTCTTTTCGTTACCAAAAGATGATTTAAGCAAAAAACCAGGGATCATTTGTGGCAAAAAAAAAGACTTAAGGTATTATTTTAGGGAGGTGGTGATATGAAATCAGGCTTCTTCGGTCTGAATAAAATTCATTCATTCATTTTGGGTTACATCCATCTGGCCTCCAAGTACCTTTGGTTTAGTAATTCTACTAACAATATCACATTTATCCTTATAGTGCAAAGACACAAAAACAACAACAAAAAAATAGCAATAAAATCATTAAAAATAATGTTAAAGACATAAAGATAAGAACAAAAATCAAAACTGATCAGGGCAAAAATCAAAAGTAATAAAATTAATGATAAATTAAGCACGAATAAGACACAAGTGTTGATAATTGAAAGCATATATACTAAACTAGTGAAGGATTTTAATATTTTAGCCAATGTGGCAGAAGGTTAGGACACAAATACATGCCAGCATTATTAAGAAGTGATTGGCTGCACACGCAGAAAAACACAGTAAAAAATAGATCACGAGTTTTGTATTCATGTCCATTTCTTTCCACGTTTCTTCAGAAAACCGAACCGTATTTGAGAGGATGTCTTTGCGAAATCCCAGAATGATCAAATCTCGCCACAGTCCCTTCTGTTTTAAAGCTCTGCGGTCTGTTTTTACCATCATTTCGAATGTTGCTCCTTCCAGCCGCAGCCGAGCACAGAAGCAGAGTAAAAGTAAAGGCGCTCTCTTTTGCTGCTTGTAAATCAGCTTCCCTGCTTGCTCCGATTAACGTGGGGAGACATCAAACGGTCAGGAAGCAGAACCGTTGCATAAAGAAACTTTTTACTGCGCGGTTCTGTCTCTTCTGTGTTTCTGTTAGAAAAATGTATAAATCTGTGCGGTTGAAAATGGTAAAAAATAAAAAGAGTAGTAAAATATCCCAGAGTTTTGGGCTTTCTGGCCCAAAATCTTTATCGCTGGGGGTTAAATGTCAGCTGCAAAATGTCGACAATATGACCAATGGGATCAAAGAAAAGAAGGAAATTTAAGCTCCTGTTCTGATTTAAGGGATGACGGTGCTCCTAAGGTCGAACTTGAGCGTGTGTGTGTGTGTGTTTGTGAACGGCAGCCAGCGTGTGTGTCTCAGTATGTGGTGGGATTCAGTCGAATTGAAGTGGGCGTTCGAAGCCAGGGATCAGACACGTTTCAGCCTCAGTAATCATCCGCAGGGTCAAAGGAGGACGGCCGGGGTCACGCTGGCAGCCAGGAGGGAATCTATTATCTCACGTTTAACAACCAAACACACACACACACACATTCACCTTCAGCATTGTAACCTTGGGTTTGCTACTGTGGTGATATCATACAGACGGTTATTATTCCGAGCGAATGAAGGAAGAAGGATAAGTATTCCCTTACACGATAAAAAGTGATGGAACAGTGTGTTTTTATCCGCTCCGTTGGATAAATATGATTTCTCCTTTTGATTCGGGCGGGAAGTTCGAACCGACTGCGGCTCAGACTCAACGTATCGCTGAGATGAAAACGAAGTGGCTTTCTAGCAGTCTGGGAACAATTATCCAGACGTTTCAGCATCCAGATTGTATTTTGTTTTATTTTTTCTCCTCAGAGTCCAGCTACCACCCTTAGGTTCTGGTCTCACTTTAATTAAAGGGGCGCAAAAGTTACATAACATCGAGGGGGGGAGGCAGTAAATTATTTTTTTTTATTCGGCATGCAACATGGCCGTATACCACAGGGCAACAAAATGGAGTTTTGACAGACACCACCACTCTTGAATGGGGTTTTATGGTTACCGTGGAAACAACAATAATGCTACGTACTTCGATTTCTGTCGTTTTAAAAACAGAAATGCCCTCCAAACAGAAGTTGGAGAGAGACGAGGTAAAGGTAACCAACGAACAGAACGATTTAAATACATTTATGATTCTGATAGTTACAGACTAGAAAGGAACACCAATGAATTAATTACATAATAAATATGATCCATTGACCAATATCTTTTCCGAAAGTGTTACTCTTGTGACCACAGTCTAATAGTAGAGAAAAGATTGAGAAAAAACAGTATTATTGCACTGAACAACAAAAGAATAAAATAAAACAGTACCATTAAACACAATGATCCCCAACCATCCAGTCGTCTGATTTACTCCCCTTACGCAGTAAAGGAAGGAAGCGTGTTTATATTTAGCTAAGTTCCCTTTCACTTTAGATTTATTCTGATTTGTTCTTCAGGATCTCTTGCACTGCTTGAACACCAAACAGCACTCTGGGAGGACTGATGGCGATCAGAAGGAATCGTGCACAAAAGATCTAAAAACACAAATCGCTGTAGTTTAAGGCTTTGAACACTCAGGCTGGTTTTCAAGAATTATTTTTTTTTAAATTGTAAAACTTTCTGGTGGACAACTCGGTTTGTCCATCTAAATTCTGTAGTCCCAGTGGAAATGAAGGGCGTTACAGTTTATTACCACCAGAGTGCGCTGTTCTCCCCTAGCGACCCCAGAAGTCTGTAGGAAGTTAAACGAAACCGGAACAACGCTACTTAAACACGCACGGCCTGTTCTAGGTAGGAGGGATATTTCTCCAAATTTACCGACTCTTAAAGCTTAGAGACGGTAAATATCTAATTGTCACTATCTTTTACCAAAAACAAGCAACTGAAATAATGACTTTAATCACACAGAGACAGGAAACGAGCTGTTTGCGGACTTTGAGAGCCTACAGTGTTTCAGAGTTGAATTTTTTTTCAAGTTAACAGGAATTTTGAAAGTATCACTAGGTAATTATGTGTTATTGCAAGACATTATTAGCAATACCTAAAGATTATCTATAAAGTCTTAAAGAAGGCAAACATAAGAAAATGTACAATTTGTGACATTCTAGATTAAATGTGAGTGCATGGTGTAAGAGGGTTTAAAAAATAATAATTTTACAGAAGTTTGTGTGTTTTGAACGTGGTACAAATGTTTCTTACTGTAACATTTTACTACATCAGTGGGCAGTTGGTTTTACCGGTCATTTCTGCGCTAACTGAGGCTGTGTTTGTATTTTCCACCATGTTGAAACAAATAATTTGTATCAAGAAGTGAATGTCTCATGTAGGTTTAACCATGCAGGTAAGGGTTAGGGATAGGGTTAGGGTTAATGTATGTATTTGCAGACAGAGACCACTGCAGTTGTTTATGCTCATGTTCTTTTGGTTCCATACTTTATCCCAGAGGTGGGGATGCGAGTCACATGACTTGGACTCGAGTCATTAAAATCAAGACTTGAGACTTGACTTGACAAAATGCTCCAAGACTCGGACTTGACTTTGACTTTCATACCATTGACTTGGGACTTGACTTGAAGCTGTTTACTTGAAAAGACTTGATATTTTCAAAGTCTTAAAATTCAAAACACATTATTTATAAAGTGGCCCCATTAATTCATTTCACTCATTCCGTATTTACAGGCGCAGACCGTCCATCTGTTTTTTCACACTCCGTATCTCTGCGTGCGTAAGCTGCAGCACAACCAATCAAATTAACAGGATTTAAAAATAACAATGGGGGAGAAAAAACGCTCAAAGCAGATCTGCTCCTGTGATTAATTTCTTTGGGGTACATCAATCATGAAATATCCAACTAAAAACGGAGTGAAACATGAAAAACCTGCAAGACCAGGATCTCAGATGGAGATACAACAACTTCCAACTCTTTGGCATTTGAAGTTGCACAAAGAACGGTAAGTGGTACTTTTCTTTTACTATGAGACAACTGACCAGCTAACGTCGTGTTAGCTGGTCAGTTACCTAGGTGATACCGCTCATCTTTCACTTGTCTGCTGTATAAATCCGGTGATTCAAACGTATCCACATTAATGTGCACCATGTTAGCTCAGGAAGCCGGTGGATAGTGAGCGAGGCTCCGGATCAGAAAGCAGGTTCTAGACCTGAACTCAGGGAAGAGAGTTTCTCTCTGTTCCATCATAATGATGAACCGGGTCCAGTTCCATCACAGGATGGATGGTGTATTCATAAGGAAAACTATGGTTTCTTACATCCCTTTCCCTCCCTGCTCCCTATTAGTATTTTCCCATAAATGTCCCCTCTTCCCCCCACTGTTAGTTTTACTCCCCCCTCCTCTGACAGTAGCACCAGACAGAGACATTTCCCATATTCTCAAATCCAAAATTTGACAGGTATGGATGTATTTGAAGACATCTATGTTGGGAAATTATATTGACAATAAATAGATCGTTTACTGCATTTCGTGCATTAAGTCTACTGTTTTTTCAGTTATAACTCTTCAAATGGCAGCGTGATGGTCGTTGAAATACCATCTCCAAGTGGTATAATTTTGCTAGAAAACAAATCAAAATCCAGTAATTTTGCTATCCTTCAGAAATTGTTCTGAGTGTTTCTGGATGGTAATGCTGCACGTTATTTTGTGTCTTGGTTCGTGATTCTGGCAAGTTTGATTCAGGCAACATGTTTTTATCACTGAGATGTGAAATTAGCTGTAGATTTAACCCCACTTGGACTGACAGATATTTATTTTACCATCACATCCAAAGTCAAAACCACTGGGCTTTATTTGCAATGAGTGCATTGTGTGTTTGATTTTTAAAAGAACACATGGTCTATTATTTACATTTATCATAACTGGAACATTGTTTAAAAAAACCAAAAAACGACTCGAATGGAATTGAAATTCCAAGCTCCCGACTTGAGACTTGACTCTGACTTGAGGACAAAGACTTGAGACGTACTTGAGACTTGCAAAACAGTGACTTGGTCCCACCTCTGCTTCATCCTATGCACTACATTTTTTTTATTTAATGTTGTTTCAGAATGTCAAGTAGTCTGGGAATAAAGACACCAAAACACATTTTGTGTCTGGTTTCAGCCTAATTCCACCTGCTCACATTTGCATTTAAGATTCAGCCCAAAAAGTTAACAATTTTCCACATGCACATTTTGGAGGAGTGTGCGCTTCCCTCTCCTAGGGAGCCAAACAGATAAGCTCACTATGTGGGCATGAATGTGGGCCGGCCACGCGAAGGCAGGAGCTAGGGTTGACTCGGTGATGATATCATTTTGCGAGTGTACCGTTGGTTGTTTCTCCAAAATCTCTTTGTATATTTTTTCGTTGTGGATTGCCCTGTCCAGTTGAAGCTTTATGTGCTCCTTCGTCACCTTTGAACCTTAAGGTTTGTCTGTGGAATTATCAATTTGCAGCTCTCCATCTCACCAACCACCGTGGTCTCATCATGGATTGGTTGAGATGTAGTTGTTTGAGGAGGAATCTACGAGTTGATTGACGAATGCAATTTGCGTGCGTTATACCTGGCTAGGTCAGGCTTGTACCAACCCTCACGTGGTTCCAAAAAACGCAGAGGAACTGTGACGAATCTGGTCGGGGCTAACTGGGGAAGAACCGGGTAAAGCTAGGCCCTTAGAGAAGGACTTTACTGATCTCAGTCTCCATTGAGCATGGTAGATTTATTTTACGTTGTTGTGTTTGCGTTGAGGGCGTGAAGCATTTATTGGTTGATTTAACCTGTATTTTCTAGAGAAGAGCTGTCATTCCACGGAGTTAAGTTGGTTGTACCTTTGGTTTGTGACCAGGATCACCAGTCAAATCCTTCAAATGACCACGCCTTGTGGCAGACCACATGTTATGGATCAGTTACCATGGACCTTTGAGGCCCAGTTTCCACCGATCACATCATGTCAGAATTTCAGCCATCGTAAAATGCCATTTATTTTATGATCACGCAGTGCAAGTAGTTAATCCATACGGGAAGCTCAGATCTCCCAACAAATTTACGGAGATTACAAGTTACAAGAGCTCTGGGCAACCACGGCTAATGAGAGACTCATATGTATGACCACAAAGTAACAAACCGTGGCTGCAGCCCAACAGGTCCTAAAATTGTTGTGCGAGAGAACACAAACACTCCTCTGTGAAACTAATTTAACGGCTGAGCTTTGTTCATGTTGCTGGGAGAGACGTTGATAGAACGAGCACTTCTAATGACACGGACCCGTTACCAGAGTGTGCCAGCGCATCTCAATGCTTGGCCATCACTCAGGAGGAGATGGGAATCAGTCAGCACTCTGACAACAAGTGTCCAGATGCCTTTCCTGCAAAATACGTGCACTTAATAAATTCTCACTAAATGGAATTAGAGAGAATGTTATTCTATTTTGATGAATAGAAGAATATAGTTTGCACAGGGTGAAGTTTATTTATTCAAGTCTCACCGACGCGTTTATTTAGCTTTCATTGGAGGTTTTGATTTTTAAAGGAATCTAAGCTCCAGTCAAGATCTTATTTTTACATTTGTACTCTTTCTTTTAAAATTGAGAGCAGTTATTGGGAACCTGTAATTAGTAATCTATCCGTTTCTTCACGGCATAAATATGGTGTGACACAGAGGATCATTTCTCTTAGGGCCTATCCCAATACATCCTACGCCCCTCTATAGCACATAAGCACATAAGGCAACTTTGCAAGTTGCAAGTGTAGAAAAATTGTAGAATTGGGAGAGTACGGGTTATGCCATCGACTTGGACCTCTGCGACATCCTAAATGGCTTCACCGGTTACTGTTTTGGCATCTGTACTGCTGAAAAGTACAACTACAACAAGCAATTGATTTTAAATGAACAGAAAAGGTACTTTTGCATTCTGAAGTCATTCCAGGAGATATTTGGCTGCTTAAATGTGTTTTTTAATGTCTTATTGAACGCAGAGCAAAATTAAATAGTATTCACACATGCACAGTAGAGTGAATAAAAAAATAATTTCAATATTTTACATTTGAAAGTTAATGACTGTAGCTGTGTTTCCATTGACTTTGTAATTGCACCAGTTGGAATTATGAAAATACATTTACTTCATGGAAACATGCCAACTTACAAAAAAAGGTTTTGATTAAAAAGTTTTGAAGCTAAGATGAGAGGTTTTTTTTCGATATATCGAAATTAGTGTCTTTTTCAAAACTACAATAGAAACACTGTTTCACGTTTCTACTGGCGGAAACAACAAAGACGACAACGGGAAGTGGTAGGAGGATGATGTCGCGGCATGTTTTTTAATGACTTTATCGCATAAACACACTCATTCAATTGGGATTTTTAATTGCCTTATTTATTTAATGGAATAAATAAGGCAATTGCAAAATTTTGTTTTTTCGACACTACCGAAATATTGACAGAGTTTAGCGCATATTTGTTGTGGAATCTCAGCAAGCGTGTAAAAGTCCCTCATATGAATTATCATTCCAAACGTCTCACTTCAAACAGCAAATGAAATGCAGCCAAAGAAGTCATAAACACTTGTTCTCTGTTGTCCACTTCTGTTCTTGGGAACTTGATATTTTCTCCCTGGTTTCCTCTGTTTTCAAGTTCAGCTCGATATGCTCATTTATATTGGCAGTTTGGGCTTATTTGCTCTAAATTAAAACCACTGAAGTGAGCCCAAGGACCACAGTTATAGAAGACTAAGTACTGCCACTATTGGCAAAAGTTAGTTTGCGCATAGTATTAGCAGCAGGGGCACTGATAATTATGGGAGCAATGATTTAAGTGAAATTTTTCTAAATTTCTCAGTGAGATCAGGTTGCTGCAATCATAAAAAACAACAAAAACATTTCCTTCCAGGATTTTCTTGGATGAGACTATCCTCCCTGACGACGAGGCGGCCATCAACGCTCCCTCTCTGGGGTTTACTGAGGATGTGTGAGATCCGTCTCTGCTCGATGTTGCGGCGGAGAAAGGAAGAGGGCGTTGCCGACTCGTCCGCGCTCTCTGGACTGCGGCCGTCTTCCGGCTTGGAGGGGACGAGTGACGAACTCGTTCCCGTTTCTCACAGCTTCGCAATGCGTCTAGTGTGTCAGACTGCGGTTCAAACCTCCCACTCCAGAGCCCGGCACGACATCTTACTGTCGCCGAGTTTGATACAGAGCTTTTCCCACGTCTGTCTACGTGAAAAGTGAAATAGTGGTTGACACTGAAATATCAATACCTCCAATTCTCGATCTTTATTCTCTAAGATAAAGAGAATGAAGATTCTCTTTATCTTAGACAATCTTTAAGCTCCATTCTCAAATCAAATAGTAACACTTTTGATGCTTCAGTTATTTGAAGGAATGCATACCATTAAAGAAAATGCAGAAAAGATGAACAAAACTATTGAGATGTTGTCTAAATTCTTTTAATTGGTAGGGAACTACTTTTCCTTCCACCTAGAGTGGAGTGCTATTAGAAATGCCCCTTTATTATCCACTTTTTAAAACTCATCTTACGGCACAGTTTTATTCTTTGTCTTTTACCATGTTGAGACATTTCTCTTTTATTATGTTCTGTTGTTCCCATTGTTCTTCTGGACAACACTTTCTCGCAGCTACTGTTGTTCTAAAGGGCTTTATAAGTAAATTTATTTATTTCGGTAAAGGAAATGTTCTCTCAGTTTCAGTTCTCGTTATTTCTTCCATATTAGTTAACTGTACCAGCCCTGCATTTAAGGGCTGTATTCATAAACCCTTTGAATGAGGCATCAGATCAGAGGTCAGAACTGCATCAGGTATTATGGTGAACTGGGAGGCCGCGTTCTGTACGTGACTTTTACTGGAGAAGGCAGATCATATGGAATAGATAGACGTGAGCCCTGAATCCTTTTTACTGCGCCGCTTCACCTTGCGTGAGGCATCAGCAGGAGGAAGAGTGGAAACAGCCTCGGCGTAGACTCAACAGCTAGAGATGTCTCTCTGTGTGTGTGTGTGTGTGTGTGTCAGCATGAGAATGAGATGTGTATCTGATCGCAGTGATTTCTACGGTCCAACATGCGTGTGAAACCTTGACCGCCCCCCCCACCACCTTCCTCTCTCCAGGGGAGGTGCCGTGAAACGCTCAATGGACGTCTCTCTTCCCAGCATCTGGCTCTTAGAAGTGTCTGCGAACACATGGGCTCATTAGTTCCACCTCCGGGTGGACTCCTGCCCGATCGGCGCTGATGTGATCTCACAGGGGCCCGGGCCAGGCCTCCTGAGGGACCCATAACCACCCAGGCACCAGAGCAAATAGCTCAGAGCTTACGCACACTTCTTTATGGCAGGTGATTCTTTGCCCTCTTTCCAAAGCACGCAAGAAACTTCAAAGTCCCACGCTTGGAGCGCTGCTCTCATCCTTGGCTTCCTTGCGTCTTCGGAGCCGAAATCTTGGCCATGACCAGAGTTAGGCAACGGCAGGTGAGGTCACCGAGGGTGTTTTGATAAGCAAAACAGGGGATTTGGAGTCGTCCCAACTGTGTCTGTATCTGAAGGAAAGTACAAAAGCATGTTGATTTTCCAATCGATTTGACCATATTTGGACCAGAAATAGTTGCTGGAAGCCTAGTTAATCATTTTGTTTCCATTACAGCTGCAAGTTTTGAGGGCGTGTCGCCAACTTTACACTGATTTCTCTTTATAAAACAGCTTTAGCAATTGAAATTAGGTCTAGGTAAAATATAGTTTGATCTCAAATAGGGGTGGGCATTAATCGTATCATTTATTGTGATTTTTCCTTATCATGATCAAATTTTGATTTATTGTTGTCAGGCAAAACTCCAATTGATGATGATTCAATGAGAGCTGGGCATTTATTTGATAATTTATCGTGATACATTTCTTACCATAAAATTTTGATTTACCATTGTCATGATAAATTCCAAATAGTGATGCTCAAATCCCTCTAAAACTCTTCGTATAGCTGGGGTTGTTTTACTATTTCCTCCACTTTTTGTCCAATGAAAGCATCAACAAATACCAATGCATTCAAAAATCTGATTAAATGTGGCTACTTTGAACAGCAGCTTAATGACACAAATCACACTGAAGTGCATTTCAAATGGGAATGTTTTTCAAGAGCGGTGTTTTTAGTGGTACGATTGTTGTGACATGAAGCCATAGGAAAAGAAAAAAGAGCATAATATTCTCCGATTTCAGATCCAAAATAAATAAATTATAGTTTTTCAATGGGAGAACTAAAATGTGTCATTCTGGTAAATAATCAGTGAAAGCCCCAACAGACAATGCTGACAAATCTGAGGGAATCAAAAAATTCCCCTGCTGACCTATAAACGAGGAATCGAGTTAAAAACATAACATTTTAAACACTGTATTGTACATACATGGGTTTCTTTGAGACTGTTTTACTTGGATTGAAGCCCAGTCAGTAACTTTGTGTCATACTGAAAGATGGCCTGATAGACGGGACAGGCGAGGAAATGACTGGCAGCAGGAAAGATGCGGGAGGCGAGGAGGTTATCCACCAGCTGAGGAAAAACAATGGCTGGCAGCTCGGAGTGCTTGGTGATGAAAATCAGCTCTTGAGCCAATATAAACACTTGTATTGAAACATTCACACAGGAAAAAAAGAGAAATAGTCCTCCATGACGGGAAATGAGCATCCTCTTTAGTCGCTAAGACACGGCAAAGCAGACATTCTTCACAACACACAGGTAGATGAACGTACTTCTGTCACTATGGAGATTGAGAACGTTTTGAAACATTAAACCTCGTTTGCTTTGGTCCAAATCAGTTGATGGGTTTAAGTTGTAACTTTTTACGGTGCTTAATTTGTTTTCCAAACCTGACACTAGAAACCCGGTATGATTGTTCGAGACGGGACAACAAAATGTAGACACAGACACAGTGTTCTGCGTTTGTAGAAAACATGGAAAATTTAAAAAATGTAAACCTCTTACTAGTTGTCTTCTGGGTGTTATGTACACAGAATATGTGGAAGTTGCACATAAAGCTAATTGTTCACTCTACCGCATCCCACAATGCAACACAAACCTTGCGAGCAGGAGCCGATCACGAAGTTGGATCACGTTCCCAAGCTTCTCTAGAGTTGGTTGGAATCTGTATCGAGACAGGTTTCTTCAAGCGGTTTTGGTAAAGTTACTTAGATCAGCAGCCGAGATCGCTTGCTGTGTTCACATCTACACAAATGACTCGCATCGAATGGGGGAAACGAACCAGAGTTTGTTTTTGGACTGACTAAACACCTCAAATGTGAAAACACCCAAAATTTCAATTTTAGCTTGTATTATGATACAATGCTTACTGAAATGTTCCTTCTGTACTTTTTACTGTACTTGTTTAACTCTTCATTAAGTCTGAGGACTCAAAAGCACTAGATACTTCAGTCTTTCACCACTTCACTTCCTGATGGTATTAAGCTACATTGTAGCCGCAGCTGCCCTGAGGCAGACTTACGAGGCTGTCACTGAATGGGCACCAATGTCCGACCACCATATAGCAGCTTTATCTCTAAAAACTAATTTTAAAAAAGCTATTTTTACTGTTGTTTTCTTAATATATCAGCGGCTGCGTTTCCATTGACCATAAAATTGTGCAAGTTGAAATTAAGAAAATACATTTTCTTAACGGAAACACGGCAATTAAAAAAAAAACTGCATCTGCTGAGCGCATTTTACGAGCTACTTCTCAGTGCATTGCTGGTAAAAAAAAATATTGTTAAAGGGTTAATAGAGGAGCCATGTTGTGATGACTTCCTGAAGGCAGAGCTTCAGTAAGAGCAGGAGCTTCTTAAAGAGCCAGAGGCCCAATTTTAAGGCCTTAAACATTGAAGTAAAACTTCTTGTAAGTCATATTTGATACATACATCATGTTTATAACAACTGAAGTTCACATAGTTAACTTGAATATGCTATAAAATAGCACTACGTGCCTGGAAAATACATAATACTGCCCCTTCAAGTCTTGAGTGTATGCCGACTCTCCTCGAATCAGTCTTAAAAATGTCAGTTTGGGGCGTGCTGTGGTGGCGCAGTGGGTTAGCACGCCCTACGTTTGGAGGCCTTAGTCCTCGACGCGGACGTCGCGGGTTCGACTCCCGGTCCCGACGACCTTTACCGCATGTCTTCCCCCCTCTCCTCACCCTCCTTCCTGTCTGCCTACTGTAGAAAAAAAATACGAGTCACTAGCGCCGCAAAAACTCTTCGGAGAAAAAAAAAAAAGCCAGTTTATGGAAGATGGTAAATCCTTTTTTTCATGTTCTTTATCTCTTCGTCAAACTTTGGCGTGAGCATATGGTTTTATAAAATAAACACTGGGGTTTCATCTCTACGTACGCTCCGTTTGGTCCTCAAACCAGAGCTTTCAATGCTCCTTCTCCACTTTTTGCACACTGACAAAAAGAGAATGGAACACCAACTTAAAAAATATTTGTCAATTTTATTACAAGTAATTGAATGAAGTTTGTCAAAATTACTTTATCTACTTTTAGCATGTGAACTTAATAAAATGAATATATTTGCTTAGATAAAGTTGGTTTACTTGTAACCAGTTTTCGTTTTTTCAGTGTGTAGCTATGTGTTTGGCCGTCTCATTCCACAGCTACAGAAGTGTTGCCACTTTAAAGCTACGAGCTTTAGCAGTTTGACCCACGGCTAAGCTCAACAGCTCCTCTTAGCTAACTCCACACCTTTTCCAAATATGTACACAAGAGCCCGGAGGAGATCGCAGCGGCGCTCCACGCTGCATGCACAGATCGTAAATTAAAATATTCCGACGCGGTGTCGATTCGGCCCACGGATGCAATCTGCTCGCAAAGGAACACAAGCTCTGCGTAACTCAGAGTAGGGCTGGAAATGTTGCCGGAACAAGCCCGTTAACGGCCTCGGTCGCTGCTCAGGCCAAACCATTTCCTCATGGCGGCTTCTTTGTGCGTGCTGTTTAGATAGAAAACCGCTGGCTCCCAGCGGGGGAGCCGCAGCCGCGGCGGTTCCCACCAGCACCTGCGGGTCTGAGGAAAGAGCCAGCGAGCTTCACGCTGAGGCGGGCTCCTCCCTGGCTGAAGGCCTTGCTGCACATCAAGGGTTCTCCCTGGTCTTAGAGCAGTCCATTTCCTCCCCGGGCCTCAGGTTTAATATTGTGCAAAGTTTCATAAAATATTAATACAGGCGTCAGGCTGCAAGGTGGAAAAATCGTTACAACGATTTTCCACAAAAAGCTGATTTGCAGCTCTTTATAAAAGTATTCGCACACTTTTTGTCAACTTGCAACCACAAACTTCAAGCTGCAGTACTTAACGTTTATTAAAAATGTTTAAAACCGTCACCATCAATACCCACCATATTCTTGTTGTGTTGCTGTTGCCATGTGAAGAACTGCACCGCTAGCAATGAAAAGCAACCAATCGGAGCCAGGAGGAGGGTCCTAGCGCCGCCTATCAACCTCATGAACACGCTGCGACATGTGCTATTTGCAGAGAAACGATGCACCGTCACAGGAAAACCGTTACGGCTGCCATGGTAACTAGCCTTCGCCTTCACGACAGGCTCTGCTGATGTGGAGAAGCTATAGCACATGATTGACAGCACTAAGACTCACCTCCTGGCTCTGATTGGTTGTTTCTAGTTAGTGCTGGGAGAGCTCAATCTTCTTTCACATTTTATCTGTCTCATATTATACTGTCACAACAAAGTGAAATGTTTATAAAGGTTCTCAAACTTTTATAACCTCTAGTAAATACTAAGTTTTCCTAGTAGCGCCATAGACATTAGGGCAACACAACCAAGAATGTTTGTGATTATAGTAGTGTGTAATGAACGATATGTTACCCACTGATAGTGTGATTAGATGAAAGATGCAGTTTAGTATGCCTTTCAGTCAAAGTTCCAGGTTGAACATTTTGAAGGATTCTTATAATCCTTGGCATCAAAATACACTATTTCTACATTTAATGTCTAATAAAAACATTAATTGCACTTTAACCTTTATTAGCTTATCTTATAATTCTCTCACTCCGTTAGCAAGCAGTTAGGTTGGGTTTGATGTAATTAACAGATACAAGTTTCAACTATGCAGTACTTTGTGTTGTGCATAACATCCCAGTGAAATACATTCAAGTTCATGTTTTCAACATAGTATATTACAATGAGGCCTGAATACTACACCATATAGAACGTATATTTGAAAATGGCCAAGAGCAAATCACAGCGCAGTGTCTCTTTGAGCAAATATTAGCGATACGTCATTATCGCTCTGCGCTTTCTGACACAAAGTGCTAAACTGTCTAGCAATGAGCGTCTGTGAACAGACCGCTGTTTGTTCGCAAACTCTTACGACCGCAGCTCAGATCGAGACGCTTTCGCTGCGGTAGGTGTTGTTGTGTTTAAAGGCGCTGAGGAACAATCCAGCCTCCCCTCCTTCTCTCCCCGCAAGCGGCTGCATCTGTCATCACAGCGCCATTCACGAGGCCAAGGCGAACCGGAGAAACACTAATCATGTCATCGCTGCTCTGGACTGGAGCAAGACCCCTCTGGTTTAGCAAGATAGCAGCTTGTTGTTGCTCTGTCCTCTGGGGGAGCTGTGGCGCTGTGGTGGGCCCGGATATCGCCAAGAAACATTGTAGGTCGACCGATTACCTGGAACTTGCGTCTTGAATTCTTTTGTGATGATTTCTACGTTGAACTGCTGACAGTGTCTATTAAAGGGGCCGTATTGTGTGTTTTCCAGGCACATACTGTCAATTTACAGCGCAATTAAGTAAATATGTCACCTTCAGTTGCTGAATATATCAAATATGACTTCAAAGAAATTTGACTTTGATATTTAGCACCTTGAAATTTTGCCTCTGTCGCTTTAAAGACTCCTGCTGTTTCTGAATCTCTGCCTTCAGGAAGTCGTCACAACATGGCTCTTTTATTAACCCTTTAACAACGTTTTTATCAAAGTTTCACTGAGAAGCAGCTCCTATAATGAGCTCAGTTCCATCAGGTGTTTGCTAATTGCTGCTGGCTAGTCTGAAGGAGCTGAGTGGGGAATATGGAGCTCAGAAGCTTGGAAATTGCAGCTCTGAGGAGGAGCTTCATCCCTGAAGGCGGAGCTACGTCCACCCAGGCGTTTTGCACAGCTGAATGGTTGCCGGGGGAGATTAAATGATTTCTTAAGCATGCATGAAAGAATCAAGACAACACTCCAGGTGTGTTTTTGAGGAGAATAACATAACATGATGTAAAGCTCAAAAAGGTTTCTTTTCGAGCCCCTTTAATCTGTTCAGAAAAAGCTCTTCATACAGTGTTCTAATGGACGAATCCAAACATTTATTCTTTGCATTACATCACAAAAGCTCTGGACCAGAACCAAGTCTTTACCATCATGCCTTTGTGAATTTGGGGCCTTATTCAGTTATCATTTTGCATGGACGGTGACCAGAGAAGCTAAAGTAAAGAATAAAGTAGAGCACCAACACATTTTAGCTCTAGTGCAGCTCTTAGAAAGATATTGTCATTGTCAATCCCCATTATACAATAGTTTTTATGTTTTTACTATTGGGGTAAAATCAGATCTAGTTGACATAATTTTAAGACAGTTTATAATATAACCATATTGGTGAAAGTCCAGTAGGACAACAACGAAAAAATTAACATTGTAAAGTACGCATTTGAAATGGTAATTGATAAGAAATAAATGACATTGGTCTAGAAATGTCAAAATATATTTCGTACGTAATTTCTTAATTATGTAAAAACAATCAAAACAATTTAATGTACTAGTTTAAAATCATACATAATTGTTTTGGTATTTATCAGGCCCTTATCCAACCAGCCACTCAACTGCAGACGAATAATGACGTTTTTGTACTAATTGAAGAGTTCAGATAAATTAATGATTTGGTGTAACTCAAGACTCTAAAACAATAAGTAACTACTCAAAGAAATCTAGATAATTTTTTGAGTACAAATGTAATCCTTTTTAGAAATTACTTTTCTATTCGTATTTAAACATCACACTTTTTAAAATAAATGAGCTGCATATACCTCCAAGCATATGTAAATTATGACATACACAAAAATGTAGTAAGTAACTTTTTTGTTTATTGAATTGCGACACTGTTGAGCTTCCATATTAAGTAATCAATGAACAATTAACAAGAATCAGGTGGTTTTACAGCTGATGACTGACATTCTCCTCTGGCTTTGTTCTGTATGATAGGATTGAAATGCATGGATTCAACACATCCACATGATGCTTAATATTTATTATTAAGTATTAAGCATTTCTAAATTCCTCTTAATGAGTGACAGCTTATAAGATGTGCAATATCCAACATAAAAATAAACAGATCTGAAGTCGGTATGAATATTCAGAGCAGGAGAAGGAGCATGTAATGATAGCTAAACGGGTCATAAGCCCAATTCTGGTTGTGGATCACATGTATGGGGTTTTTACTGCATAAATGAAGCTGTGTCTTCTCTGGAAATGTTGGTAATTGTTTATGTGACTATAAACCCAACCCAACAAAGAGACCTTAAGGAAATGTTCTTTGGTGGTTTTGGAAAAGCATGCATTTGAGGTGCCATAAACCCAAGGTTCCCAACGTTCAGCTCCTTCTGTGTTCCAAAACGCAAAAAAAACGTCTTTGTTCTCCAATTACACCACGAAGACGAGCAGCCCAAAAAACATCCCGGCTGAACCTGAGTAGACGGTAACGCCGGAAAATGTGAACGTTTTAATGAAGGAATTGCACTGAGAAGTCAGATGGAACAGATCAGTTTTCAGCTTGATTAGCTGTGATTGGAGACCAGGTGGTAGAAGACACAGAAACCCAACAGTTTCTTCTGGTCTGTGAACGCATCAAACGTAATCTCTACCACGTCAAGCTGACGACAGCAACCCTTGGTGTGGAGGTTGTCCCTGCTAATACTGAAGAGTCAGTGTTTGTTCAGCAATAGTGAGATAATTAAAACAAATAAAATATTTAATATATCAAGTGGTTTGTTCAGACTGCTGGAGAGTGAAATTGCTCTGTGTTCAAACTATGTCATAAACCAGGCCGGTTTGAAATGTTGGCAGTCAGGCTGAATCAAATGATTGGATTATCTCGTCAGCCATTGAGTTTGGCAAAGGCCTGGTAAAGAGTCAATTGATTCAGGTGTGTTGGAACAGGATTTCAACACACCTGAAGGACAGTAGATCTCAGGACTACGTTTGGAAACCCCTAGTCTAGATTATAAACTTGGAGATTGCTTTACTCGTACTGCCAACCAACCAAATTGGTAACGTAAAAGCATCAACTCCACAAGTGTTATGTTTGTTTCAAGTTATTGTCAAAACTGGTTGACAGAAGCTGTGTTTCTAGTTCCATGTAATTGTGCAATTTGATATATATATATACGTATATCCATCCATCCATTTTCTGTTCACCCTTTGTCCCTAGAGGGGTCGGGAGGGTTGCTGGTGTCTATCTCCAGCTAATGTTCTGGCTTCACCCTGGACAGGTCGCCAGTCTGTCGCAGGGCAACACAGAAACATACAGGACACACAACCATGCACACACACACACACACACACACACACACCTAGGGGGAATTTTAGAGAGACCAATTTACCTAACAGTCATGTTTTTGGACTGTGGGAGGAAGCCGGAGAACCCGGAGAGAACCCACCATGCACAGGGAGAACATGCAAACTTCGTTCAGAAAGACCCCGGGCCAGGAATCGAACCCAGGGCCTTCTTGCTGCAAGGCAACAGTGCTGCCAACTGCTCCACTGTGCAGCACTAATGGAATCATTATAATTGAAAATATTTTCAGTTCAAACTTAAATGCCCTTATAGTTCTTAAAAAATAAATATAAAACTTCTAAAAATCGGAAAATTGAAGGTCGGAAAACAACTGCAAGCTTTCCATTTGTTCATTGCTAATTATACAGATTAAGGCAAACAATGATTTTACCTACATACCGCTCCCAGGATCCTGATCGTTTATCCAATTTCACTTTGCACTAAGACCCAGCTAAGCCAGTCAGACACATCTAGGGGCTCCGATCGCACAGAGGTCCGGCCAGGATGCGACAAAAATCAGCACGAACACAGAAAAGAGTAAATGCTGAACATCAAAAATATGCCAACTAACTCCAACACATTCCTCTCCGTTCAATGACTCTTACAGCAAAAAGCTTTTCTTTTTTTTTTTTTTAGAAAGACCACAAACTGATCTATTATCTTTAGATCCAAACAAAAAAAAAAAAGAATGCTTACACGTAAAAAGCTTAGACCTAAATGCTTCGACCAAACTAAGTTGCTCTCGTCTCAGTCTGATTTGGAATTAGGGCTGCCATTAAAAACCATAATGCCAAGAAATCATATAAAACATCCAACTTTAAAGGCAACATATAGCAATAACTAATTTAAAGTCAGGCAGATTTAATCACTCGCTCCTTCCAGCTGAGAAGATGTCCAGCTAAACACTGCCCTCTTCTGGAAAAAATGAGTCACAAGTGAACGGGAACAAACACACTTTTGACTTTCGGTGAATAAAGGCCGACAGTGTTTTTCAGTTCATGCTGTCTACTTAAAGACTAAAGTCACATACATGACGCCTGTGTGCCTTTCATGTTTTGTATAACTCAAACTTGTCACCCATAAGGTCAGATGAAGAGAGAGGACTGAAGGCTCTTTTTTTTAATTGAAGTCGTAGAAGGACATTATGTCTAAAAGAGAATTATGGCTATTTCTTCTTCTTCTTCTTTTTCTTGTTCTTCTTCTTCTTCTTTTTGCCTCCCATGGTACCTCGCCCTGAAACCGTCTCCACCCACACAGCTGGGTGGTCCGCTATTCTGAACGTGACCCCAATAAAGACCTTTGTGCTGAACGACACCCACTCTACCATGAACCTCACTTTTTGTTGGACTGTCAAGGGACAATGATTTACAATGCATTTGCAAAGCATAAAGGAACAAGAAAAGGCTGTTTGCTATTGAAATCACTCTACAATGGCACTCACTACTTAGAGTGATATCATATAAATTGGCAACGTTTTTTTTTGTCAAAGAAATAAAGCAGACGGCTTATTATTTTTGCTGAGTTTATGAGTTCATTTTAAATCGACGTGTGTCTAAATCAGACTCCAGTCCAAATAATTACAAACTGTGGAGCCATAAAATGTGGACCCAACTTTTATTTGCAATATGTTGAGTTGCAATTCTGTTCCTTCTTGGCAACGAAGCGCAACATGCGGTTCGAGTTCTTTATTTCAGTGAAACTGTGCCTAAATTGGCGCTACGCCAGCAGCTGCGTGTCCATTGACCAAATCATTGCGCAAATTGGAATTACAAAAATTTATTTGGCTTGTTGGAAACACGGCAATTTTGAAAAAGCTGAAGTTGTTTTGATTAGTTTTGGTGCTAGGATGAGGCGGTTTGTATATTTCGCAAAACTGCAATGGAAAACCTTTTTCCCATCACAGGAGTCACATGATCAACAACCAGATGTTACTACTGACGAAAACGCAAAGAAGGCGACAGGAAGTGATGGGAGGATCATGGCGCAGCATGTTTTTTTAATGACTTTGTCACGTGAACAAACCTATTCATGTGTGGTTTTAATCGCATTTCTGATTTAATGAGAACACCGCAACTGCGAAATTGACATTAGCGTAATATCGACAAAGCTTTGCGCACATTTGTAATGGAAACGCACCTACTGTCCCCTCCGAAAGGCTTAGATTTAAAATAAAGTGTCTTCATCTTTAACCTGTGGTTTTCCTCCACTCCCTCAGTTCACGCCTCCCCTTAACTCCAGATCACTCACTTTATAAACCGTCCTGCATGTAGATCTGAGATTTCTAACGTTCCTTTACGTGTCAGTCCAAGTGTGATGGTAGGGTTATGTGTTTTAACCTAGGGTTTTTTTGGAGGAGTTAAACGTTCAGATTTCTTCAGGAAACCCAATTTTCCTACGTTGTGTTTTATGTTTCAGACTCCTGAATCTCTTCTTGACAACCTCAGAATGAAAAGACCTTGTTGGGCAGAAGCAAAACAATCAAATGTTTAAGCTGGTTCTTCATTGATAGACATTCTGCAATCTATTTGGGCTGTTTTCACCATCTACTTGTGGGGCAATACCAAGGTGCTTGTGGTTTTTGCTGTTGCTGAATATGTGACGTCTCCTCAGGATGATGTGGATGATGCTGCACTACAAATGGATTATTCTTTATGTGAAACACTCTACAGCATAACGACCAGGCGACCTTGCTCAATGGACCTTCTCCTTCTACTGTAACGTCCCAAACCAATCCCTCTTTGGCAAATATTTCAGACTTTCAGTCAGTAAGATCAGATTGTGCAGAGGACAGGGTGGAGAACAGCACCTTACGGCTTTATGTTGTTAGTGAGAAAATGTCATGAGAGTTTCGAAGTGAATCTTGTGGCAATGTAGCTTTTACTGCTGTTTTCAAATTGAAGACCTGTATTGCCTAATGGTGTTGTAACCCCTGGTAACCGCACTCCACCTCATCCACCTGCAAATTTCCCCCTCGAGCTAAATTCAAAAGGTGTTTTTGTTATGTCAGCAGAACACGCTAATAATGTTGACAATGGTTCAGAACGTCAGCTCCAGTTATAATTTTAAGAAAAATTGGAGAAATTGACAAAACCTGCCAAGGTTTGATGAAGTGGCATAAAAATTTTATTTTTGTAAGCCCACCAACAATAAAAAAACAAACAAAATAAAAGTGTTGATGCTCTTATAAGTTAATTTATATCCCATAATCTGCAATGTCTGGCGACCGACGTTTTTGCCCCAGATTGATTTATGTTGTTTTACTCATAAGAAGCAACAAGAGATGAAGGTTCTGTTTATTGAAATTGTGTTTTGGTCAGTAATTTATCTAAAATCACGATTATGTACGCAAATAAATTCTACTTTTGCCGAATCATGCAAAGACTGTCGAATTATTTATAACATGTACAATTAATGTAAATTAAGGTGTGGCGAAAATTGTTGGCAGTCGTTGTAAATGAATATATAACAATAATTTAACCAAATCTGCTGCCTTAATACTGCTGAGTTTGACCTGGTCCAGTAGGTGGCGGGCAAAAGGCCCGTTACCTGACATTGGGGTTTGGCGACGTAATTGATGTAATACGGGAAATTTACGGGAAAATACTAATACGGCGGGAGACGGGTGAGGTACGGTGATTTCCCGGCCAAAACGGGAGACTTGACTGGTGTGGTGTAGGGTTAGACATGTCAGTTTAACATATTTCTGTCAGGATTTGAGTTTTCTGTGTATTTATTTTGAGTTTCTGTGTCGCTGAGTCTCCGTGTTGTCGGGTCTTCCCCAGGATTGATCCCAGGTGTGTCTCCTCGTTTCCGTGATTACACTTTGTGTATTTAACCCCACCTGTGTTCTTTGTTCCTGGTCGGGTCCTAGTCGTATGTAGCGTCTATTCTGTCTAGTAGTTCGTACCTTGTCCATTGTTTGCTCCAGTTGCTACCGACGTTGAGCCCTGGCTTCCGCTCAGCCGTGCTGCCTGGCTGTGGACTAGTTTTGATTGTTTGGACTGTTTATTTGGACCATTTTCATCATTAAAATCATCATTTTTTTTCTCACACTTACCTGGGTCTACAGCGTCTGCCTCACCACCTACTCCACACCTCATGACAATTTCATAATGCACTTTTCCACAGGACTCAATAAAAAGTAAGATTTTTATATATTCATTTCTATTTTAATTTGAATCCCAAATTATAAGAGTAAATTTCCACCAAAAAACTCTGAAATTTTTAGATTAATCCAGTTTTCTGAGGAAAAAAATTTGAGTGGAAAATTGAGTTTCAGAAGTGGAAAAAATGTTCAACTTTTAGGGAGTTTTTTGGTGGAAATGTACTCCTCCTTTTTTCCTATCTACTCCGGTAGGATTCAGTTCCCTGTACTGGTACCCCCTGAATACCGTGGCCCATTCTTCTTTGAAAACTGTTGTGTGCAACCTTTAGCTAACCAGCAGAGGGCGCTACATCCCAATTGATGGAGAGTTGTATTTCCATAGCGAAGTATTTTATCCACCCAGAGCACAAGACAGCGCTTTCTCCATTCTCTTTAATTATTGAAGGAAAAGAGTTAAAACCTGTTATTGTCCTCCTGTGTCTTTGGGCGGAGATTTACTTTAGCCTGGTGCTGCTGGCTCTTCTGTTCTGTAACGTTCTGCAAACAGAAGCCTGGTTATCAGCAGAATGAGGATGAGTCTTCCGTATTTGACTCAACCTACATCTACCCTGCTCTCTCAAGCTGACGGTCAAAAATCCTCCACCAAAACAGATTTCCATCCAAACTAATATCTGGACATCCAGCGTCTTTTTGTTCTCAGCCAAGAATAATTGGGAACTTTCCATGTTTACAGCCACGAAGGGTCAAAGGTGACTTAATCGGCAATGAGTTTGTCTTCCAAAGAACATTTGCAATACTCAGGAGTGCAGACTTGTGTAAAATCAGATGGGCTAACTTCCTGCGGAGGTGTTAAAACGAGCAGCTTTGGGTCTTTGCTGCCTTTGCGTGTCCCGGCTGTAACTGATCGCGGATCAGATAGAGTGAAAATAGGACTGGTGGAGGATGAAATAGGGCATGAATAGAAATAGCTCGGTAGCCTAGCTCCACAGTCTCTGGAGGGATTGCTGTGTCAGTTGCCTGGTGTGTGCTGTAAAGCTGTCTATTCCTTGTCCAGGTGCGTGTGTGTATGCGTGTGTGTTGGTGTGTGTGTTCCTGCCTGGAACTCACAAGCTCCTGGAAACCTTGAGGAAGCAGAAGGCCCCTGTCGAAGGCATTAGTATTATAGGCACTGACAAGGAAGGTGTTATTGCCAAGTCAGATGGGGCCCACATAATCTGGGACCTGGTGGAAGCCAGCAGTCGCCCACTCAACACCCATATTTCTCTTTTTTCGACGTGTCTTTTTTTAATTATTATTTTTGCTGGACTGAATTCCTTCTACTAAATTGTTTCCTACTGATGGAGGTAATTGCCTTGTTAAACCTTGAAGAACTTTTGTGGAACGTTGTATTTAGTCAGCACTGTAAAAATACATTAAGAAGTATTGATTTCCTCCCGGGGCGTGCTGTTTCATCGCTCTGGCTGTGTCTGCATTTTGTGAGGACTCAGGTGGTTCTGAATAACAGTCATCAGCACCGACCGCTTTACCCCCGAGATGAAATGTCGCAAATTATAGCAAAGTAACAAAGGGCGTCAAGTTTTTGGCCTTTGTATAGACTTTTTTTTTTTTATGTTGTCGTTTTGTCACACTTAAATGATTCAGGTCACCAAACTAATCGTAGTATAAGACAATAACAAACAAAAAAAAAAGGTTAAAAAAAAAGTGCACATTTTTCTTTTGGTGATGTAATTTTCTTACAGGACAGAGCTAAATAAATTACATTTCTTTAAATTGAATTTATTACATTTAAATGTAACAATTCTATCTGTTTGTGAGCTTCTTAACTTCCAAGCTAACTGTTGTTAGTATCAATTTCTATCCATTTGTTAGCTCCAAGTTAACTACTGTTCCAAGCTAACCTGAAATGACATTTTTGATAAAATGTATATAGTTATCTGGAACCAAGCTAACTATGGCGGTGTGCTGACTCTAGCTTGTTTCTCTCTTGGTCCAAACATAATAACTTCAGCGTTGTTTCTTTTTAGAAGGTGTGAACCCAAATTAAATTTGCCATGAACATCAAACCACGATGCAGGTGGGTGTGTGATTATTGGCGGCTGCTTTGTTGCTTCAGGACTGGGACGACTTGCCATAATTATAAATGTTGCTATGTGATCATCTTAAAAAGCTCGTTCACGCTCCAAAACCCTCCATTGTGCCTAAATTATAATAATTCTGAAAAGAGGACGAGTGGGATGTAAAAAAAGCGTCACCAGTCATTGCAGTCACAAGATGATCGTCCTGGTGACCAGTTGTGACAAACCACTTTAAGTTTAATGGACATTTTTCACAACGTTACCCCTTTTTTTTTACCTTAATAAATTAAGTTTGTAGCATTTTATCAGGCTAATTTTTTTATTTCAAAATTTGTCGAGTGATCTGAAACATTCAAGTGTGCCAAAAACAGAAGGAATCTCTTGCTTTGACAGAAACATTTCAGTGTTCGCTAAATAAACAATGATCAGTCGTTCCCTGTACGCTCAACAGTTCTGTATAATCTATATGCTCCTGTAGACATGCAATGTATTCTGGGAAATTTCAAAGTGTCTGTGATTAAAGTTGCAGTAATATTAACCATCTGGAATAAACTGCCCGGTTCTCCATCTTAAATTAAATAGGCTGCCGCTGTTGATTAATTTTGGGGGCTTTTCCTTTTCGCTGTGGCTTTTCTGTTCTGTTTTTTTTATGTAGCGCTTTGCACTGAGCTCCACAGCGCGGAACAAGAACAAGAAGAGACTTGAGAGAGTCATCTCTCTCCTTCAAGCTTCACTTTAAATATCTGTCCAGGGGAGGAACTTTGGGCGTTTTTACGCATCCAATAGTTAACATTTCCAGGAATTAAAACCTTGCAGGAAGTTAGCAAGTTAGCTAGCATTAGCGTTGGTAAATTAGTGTTGGAATGTGGTTCCAAGTACAGATTACTTGCAGATTTTAATTTTTCCGTACCTCATTTCGGTAGCCATTTGAAGTTGATGTCCTTCAAAGATTGATTTTAGGTTTTTTATTTCTCTTTTGCAAAACTACCACCAACATATCCGCCATCATTTTCTAACTTGTAATGTTCTCGTTTGTAAATGTGTGTGTTATGCTGATCTTTTAAATATTTTAAGGATTATTCCAAAGGGTTTACTCTATAAATGACTCTTAAATCTGTGCTCACTGTTTTCACATTTTATGAAACTGCTATGAAATATAATCAGCAAAACACATGTGGCTAATGTCGTCATAGCCAACTTTTCTGCGGCGTTATTTGGCGTCCTTGTAGTTAGTGTACATAAAACACACAAAAGCAACAGACTGATGTTTTATTTAACTATAAAATATGTTGTCATGCTAATTGATCTGTCCTCATTTTCTGTAGTCACTCGTGATTTCTCTTCATGGAGGGTGTTCTTTCAGAAAAGCCTCGCTGAACTTTTGATTAGCCACTTAGCACTTTCAAATGATCCCTTTATGAAGACTATCTTAACTTTTTACACTAGGTAATCCTTATTTTTCCAGTAATTATATCATCTCTATTTGTGCCATGAGTGCCAGTGATTCATTTGTAGCAGTTTACACAATTTTATTAAACAGCAGACTTACTTTTTCTTCTTTTTTAAAAAAAGTCATAGTAAAACTGCTTTTCTGCTGTTGATTTGACAGCGCCGACGCTCTACTGTACATCAGTTAAAACAGAAAACTACTCGGTGAGTTACGGATATTTAAGGATAAACAACTTATTGTGCATGTCTCCAGTCTGATCTCCAAATTTTCTTTGCGCACTGTATAAAACACGGCCGCGGCCGTCCAGCGTTAGCGGCGTTGGGGCCATTGTTCTGTTGATGAACAGGGTGTTTGTTCACCGAGCAGGCGGGGTATGACTCAGGCTACCAGATGGTCTCTGATGCCTACTTTATCTTTTCGGATGACGCCTTATTTGCAGAGAGGAGCAAAATGCCATTAGGGTTTCCATTTATAGATAAAACACTTCTAAACTTTTAGGCCACGGAGGAGAAATCGAGCTGTAATCATGCAGATTGTGTGTGCAGCAGAAATCGCCCCTCTTTGCTGTGCTTTGCTAATGTAGTCGCGGCCTTTTAACTCGTCCACCTTTTGACTCGTTGAAGCCACAAAAGAAGCTCGTGGGTTTTGATGCGATGGAACCAGCAAGCGGAAAAATCTAATTCTGCAGAAGACAAATTGTGTGTTTGGGGTTCAGCCACTTTTCACTCTGTTCCCACTAAATAAAATCCAGTTCAATCAGACGGATTTTTTTCAGTTGGCAGATCTAAGATGAATAACAGAAAACATCCTGGCTCTACCTCTAAATTAAAAATGTGCAAAAATGGGATTGATGTAGAATAACCATTGGAAATGTAATCTTATTTTTGGTTTCATAAAGCCTAATTTGTGTTTTTTTTTAATCACTTTATTCTGTTATAAACTACTTTTTCAATGAAATGGCCCTGCTGTGGGCTCTACAAAGTCTCATCTTCAAATATGTCGCCATCCTTTGAATCTTTTGCTTTTATAACTTTTAGTTCTCGATCGCCTTCCCAACATGCAGACCCGCTCCTTTTCCAAAATCGTTTGTCAGATCCTGTTGCAATAGGCTCCATGTTTTCAGACTTTTCATCTTGATATATTATATCTGCTTTTGTCACGTCCTTGCTTTTCTCCTGCCTGCATTTTGTGTCCCATGTTTGTTATTGTTATTTTTAATGTAACTTTTATTTTACCAGTTAAGTTGATTGAAAACAAATGCTCACGTTTAACTACAACCTGTTCAGGAAACATGAGAACATGCAGCAGAATATTGTTTATCAGTTATGGTGAAAAACTTCTTATCGTGATAAGAATGTCGTCGTCGTCGCAACAAATTTCAAATAACGACGTTACAGGAAAAAACAAAACTGACAGTATTATGTAAAATGTTATCCTTACCATTTTCTCCACTGCATTAATAAAGTGCAAAGTATTATTGTGTGCAGTTTGGTGATATAAATTACAATTTAAAAAAAAAAAAAAAGTTGGTGTCCTGAAGATGCCTGGTTGAAACGTCTTTCAAGCATAGTATTTGTGGTGCTATGCGAGCAGCCATACAGTTACCTAAAAAAATAAACAGTAGTAAAAAGTTGGGATTTTTAATAATAATTTTGTATTGTCACTACAGTACAACAAATTATAGCGGTAAAATTTGCATCGCTCGCCCCTAATCACAACTCAAATGGGTTGAATAAACAGAAGTGGTGCTACAAACTCAAAATCAACCTTCTTCAGCCTACGTTCTACAGAAAATGTATGATTTTATTTTTATTTAAGGTGGCCCAACAAGAGGAGAGCATTGTGCAAAGAGGGACGCTCCAAGCTTCAGTAAAGGTCGTCCTGTTGGGACACCAATGTTTGAGCAGTGATTTTATTTTATTTTTTAAAAGATTATATATATATATATATATATATATATATATATATATATATATATATATATATATATATATATGGATATATTTTAACCTTTTTACACATCTTTACTGAACAAAAGCAGATGTTTTAATAACTGTTATGGAAATCTCCATGACTTGATGTCGGCTACACTTGTTCATCCCCTACTGGAGCATTTAATAGATATTGTCTTTTCCCTGATTACAGTTTGGCTGCATGAACAGGTGGCGTGGCGGCTCGGTAAATCATACGTAAGAGAGATGATAGTTGTTTTTCCTTTTGGGAGGTAAACGCCGGCTCTGCTTGCTACACAAACCATCAACTTTTCCTCAGGCATTACTCCGAGTGCCTTTCGTCGGCTCTCTCCTCTATCGCCATCAGACGAGTTTCTTTCTCTTTGAAACCCAGCCTCCTGGTTAGGATTGGTTTCCCACTCCGCAAACAACCGTGTGCATTATCATCAGCTCTAAACGAGGCTTTATCTAAAAACAAAAGAAAACGGGCCCTGTCTCGCTGCAGCAGGAAGCGAGAGAATCAGCTTTATTGCTTTTGCTCACCGCTGCCATAAATCCAGAGTTTTTAATATTATAATATGTGACAACCCGTGTGTTATTAGACGTATCTATACGCCGAGCGCAGAGATAAGCTCTCTTTAAAAGCATGGCCCCGGTAATGAGAGTAATAATCCAGAACATTGTAACCTGTGATAAATCTCTTCCGAGGCTTAGCTAATGAAATTTCTCTGAAGCTGCAGCTGCTGTCACTCACACACACACACACACCCACACGCACACAAACACACACACACACCCACACACACCCACACACACACCCCTTCACACGAGATGGTTTATCTTCTAGACATTTTGTTCCTTCTTTCACAATTGGAAGAAATCCTAACCTAAGGCTACAAAATTCAGTGGCTGCTGATTGTCTGTCTATAAAGACTGAGAAAACGAGAGATGATTGTTTTTTCTTTCTTTTTGTCGTTTAGTCGGGACGAAGAGTGTCAGCAAGGAGCTACTTATAACCATTTTAGACAATATTAGTGCAGTGATATAAGGAACATCTAAAAAAAATTAGACTGTCGTAAAAAAAAAAAAAAAGTTCAATATTTTTTATCTTTCACTCCAGGAGGAGAAACTCGTATTATATTGATTCATTGCACATGGAGAGAAATATTTCAGGTCTTTATTTCTTACAAATATTTTGAAACTGAATCTCTCAGAAAATGTAAATATTACATAAGATCAATAAGAACAAGCATGTTTTAAACAGAATTGTTTCTGGATTTCAGTTATGACTTTCCTAACAATGGTCATGTTTTGCGTTTTTCTGCGGTGATGGCGAACAAACTGGGATGCTCAGAAATCCCAGTTACTGAGCATGACTTCAGTAAAACGCTACTGAGGTCATGCTCAAAAGGTCCTATCTCGGCAATGTTCCCTATCAAAGCAGAGAACATGATGCAATAATGTTTGTCCAAAAAATAAGCCATTGATTCCAGCCGCTAAAATGTGGCACTTTTTTTTGTTTCATCGAAAGGCTAAAACTACTCTTTGAAACACATCTTGGTAAAAAAGATTTGTACTTTTTTCATGTTTGACTGATAAGTACGTGACCGGCCAGCAGGTGGCATCAGTGTTCAAATGCCTGTTCATGCCAGTAGAAGAAGTAGCTTACATAGACCAGGTTAACTCGTAGTCGTGTTTACGGTTGACAGAGGAGATGAGGAGATGTAAAGGTTGGACCTCAAGGTCTGACCATGAAATTATCTATTTGCTCTTTCCGCTCTGGTCAACTACTATGGTCTCGTCGCGGACTCCACGGCTCAATCAGTGTTTGCAGTTTGCTGCCAATTAAATCGCTCGTGCTCAATACCACGCACGTGGAGACGGGGCTTAAAAGTTGGAGGACCTTTGACGCGTCTGCTACACTTTCAGTACGAAGATAAATGGCGCCGCACAGCCTCCTAGAGGTTGTCTTTAGGTACTGCCACTCCCTCTCACATTCCAAAAACACAGTAGGTGTGTGTGCGTGTGTGTGCTGTTGTTTGTCCTGTGTGTTACCTCTGATGACAGCTGTTAAATTCGTCTTTTAAATATTTTTTCTTCCTGTTCAACATTATAAAAACAAAGAAAAGACTATTTGTCTTAAAGATTCCTAAACAGGCGAACACTATATCTTGTGACTGTAGGAGGCGCTGTTTGACACCTCAAAGATGTTGTCCCGTGTATTTCGTTTTCTCCAGGAGACGCGTGAAGAGGAACAACGATGCATAAAATAACCCGTGTTAACATTTTTATGAGTTTGGACAGACTTTTTTTTTTCTTTTCTTTTTTTTATTTTTAGCTAAATCATTGAGTCAAACACTCACCTTAACCATATATTAGTAATGAAGGATGACGAACTTGTATTGGAAACTTTTCATCTGCGTCTGATTTTGATTTTAAATATCAAAAAATCTACTTGAATTTAAATGGAACCCTTTGTATTTTAAAGTTTTATTACTATTATTATTTATTTATTTCTCATTTATTACAAGAAATCCCAGTTGCCAAAACATGCACGGATCCTGGATCCGTGCAGAGAAATAAAACAGGAATTGACTAGGGTTTCTGGATCTTTTATCTCCGCTGTTGTTTTAAAGTGGGAGGAGACAGCCGCCCCACGCAATCACAGCCCCAGCGTGTGTGTGTGTGTGTGGGGGGGGTATTTTCCTGCAGAAGTTGGCGCTGCAGCTGCACTGCCTGTGACAGCGCCGCCAGAGTCGGAATGAACGCGCCGAGTAAGTGTCAGGATGGATGAGGGAGGTTTTGGGTCAGTGGGCTGTGGAATAACGCCGCGCCGCGCTGCCGCGTCCGGATTCCGAGATGGTGGCGCGTCCGCGCACCGGGACACCGGCAGAAAAATGACACCCCGGCGTCTGCATTCGCACGACCATCATCGGCGTCAGGACGGACCGACGGCGGAGTAGAGAGAGAGAGAGAGGGGAGGTCGCTGTCATGGAGAAACAAAGCAGAGTCAAGGAGGACACGAAGGAGGAGAAGCGCAAAGAGAGGAAAACCAAATCCGGGAAGCTTTTCCGAAAGAAATCGCTCAAGTCCGTGGGAAGCTTCGTGAACAGAATCATGAAAACTTTGGGCACTTTCACCCACTTCGGGGACGGGGACGCGGAGGACGACGACGGCGGGTTCGGAGACGGCGCACCTTGCACCCTCACCGCCAGCTCGGGGATGATCAGGGAGGACACACCGCCGGCGGCGGCGGTTTGGGACCGGGCGGCGAAGCACCCGCAGAGCACGTCTTCGTCTCTGTGCGCCGGCAGAGAGAAGCTGCTGTACCAGTATGGAGACAAAGTCCCGGGCGTGCTGGGGCTGAAGAACCACGGGAACACCTGCTTCCTGAACGCGGTGGTCCAGTGTCTGAGCAACACCGACCTGCTGGCGGAGTATCTGGGACTGGAGCGCTACAAGATGGACCTGAGGAAGGGCAGAGGCACCGGGCCGGGGGCTGAGGAGAGGCGGCCGGTGAAGGGAGAAGTTACGGAGCAGCTGGCGGGTCTGGTGAGGGCTCTGTGGACTCTGGAGTACACCCCGCTGCTCTCGGTGAACTTCAAGGTATCCAAACCTAAACACCACTGAAACACAGAGTTATACATGGCTCCTCCTAAACCTTAAAGTAAACCTTAAAGTTTACTTTAAACTTTGTTAAACTTTAAAGTAATGTCCAAAAAAAAAAAATTACCTTTATTACCTTTTACCGCTGTTCAGTCTGCATGTCTATGGGTCTCCACCAGGTTTTCATGTACAGACTGTCTTTTCTTGCCTATTGTTCTTAAATAGCCTAAGCTATTTAAGAACAACGAATAGCTAAATCTAGCTCAGTTAGATTTAAACCAGGGGTCTACAACCTGAGGCTCCGGAGCCGCAAGTGGCTCTTTAGATCTTCCACAATGGGTCTGACAAAAACTGATAAAGATTCAAGTGATGTTTTTAAATCTAGTTATAATAACAAATGCAGGTTCCAGCAGTTTCGCTGTGTTTTCATGGAGTAACTGAATGAAATTCCCACAGCAAAATGACACCAAAAAATACCTGTCGTGTTGCTTTAGATTCATTTTATTTCTTGTATTTGAGTTGCAAAGCTGTCCACCATTTTCCACATATGAAAATGTATGTGTAATCTTTTGGACTAAAGTTTTGTTTTCTTTTTTTTTGTTTTGGTTTAAAACTCAAAAATGGAAATAAAATGCTGTTTCATTTTAAGAAAGGCATCAGATATCCTACAGCAGACGCTCATCAGGGGCCATGTAACATTAATTGCTCTAAATGAGTTTTATTTAGCTGGACGGAGGGGGAGATGGCTGTTTGGATTGGAAACGTTCTAGACAGCTGATCTAAACCCTTACATCATAGCTCTATCTGTGGGGTTGTTTTCCTGCTGGAATTCAAATCTTTAGATTAAACCTACCTTGTCCGCAACCTGCAACTCTACAAAATCTGGAGCGCTTAATAACAATGGCCAAAAACGATAGAAAACTGAGCAGTAGGTGATTTTTAGTTTAAACCTGTCACGGTCTTAGCGTGTCGCTCAGGAGGAGAGCAGCAGATGTCACGGTCATACATCAGGGAGGCAGTGGCAGCGATGTCCCATCTAGGCACGTGCAGAGGGGGGGATGAGGGGGGCTTGAGCCCCTGCCCTTTTTATCCTTGATGCCCCTAGTGCCCTTTTAAGATTTTTATTTATTTATTTTTTTCAAAAAAAATTATTTTTATTTTTTAATCTGTATGTCAGACGGCCTGTTTGTGCCCCTCAACAATAATATTTAGCTAAATATAATAATTTAGTAAAAATAAACTAGTCTGGCTGCCCTCAGTCTAACAATGACTCTCAGAGCCTCCATGTTGTCCAGACATCGGGTCCATGATGAGGAGGAGGAGGAGGATCTGTGCCCTCTAACTCAAATTATGGGCAAGAATATTTTTTCATACACTGGTTTGTAGGTTTGATGTTGACGTTAGAAAAACTGTTTCTATTTATATTTTTATAATCGTCCTTGCAATAGCAGGACAAAACCCGCCTTTTGTTTATTTCATAACTTCATAACCTTTGACCTTCTCTCCTCTGGTCTGTTTAACAGCTACAGTCTCAGATCAGCTCAGATCTCCAGGACTGTCAGCAGCAGAAACAGAAACTTTATACCTGTTGGGGAAAATATAGATTATATTTGCTTTGCATTGTTCCCACATGATGGCAATGATATAATAGGATCCAATTAGATTCTGGATTAATATGGGTTGTTGCTATGTTGTTGTACGAAGTTTTTGTTCAATGTGCCCCTTTTTTAAATTTGAGCCCCTGCCCCTCCATAGGTCTCTGCACGGCCCTGGTCCCATCAGACAATCAGTTCCCGAAATCACACACAAAAAAAAACTCATAAAAGTCAGTCCAACCCCGCCTGGGCTGCGCACAGGATGAAAAACATGCGGGGTTGAATGGACCCCGTCTCTTAAAACCGCAGGATGATTGAAAAGCTTTTTGAAAAGGCAGATTTCAGCAGTTTTCATGTTTATTTGATACTCTATCTCAGTAAAATGTCCATAGCAGAACAGGGCAGAAACAATTAATCATGATGAATAGATTATTAAAAATAGTCGTAAACTAATTTAATAATTGACCAATTGTGAGCTACAGTGAACAGACTTGAAGGAAGTCATTTTTTGAAAGAAAAACTTATTATGAGCAATAATTAAGCCAAAAACTACAAAAAAGTTTTACATTTTGTAATTAAGATGAAAAATAAAAAACCCAATTTGTTTGTAAGAAAGTTCTACCAGGAATGGCATAGTTTCAAATTCTTTATAATCAGTTATCAAGTAATTGTGAACTACGGTACACACTCTGAAAAAAAATTGCCTGGAAGAACAGCTTTTCCCCCACGTATAATAAGTTGCCGTACAATTCCTGTGAGTGCAACTTTTTAAACTTGATGTCATGAAGATTTTGAATTCAGTTAGCAGGAGAAAGGGAGCCAAAACGGACCTGTTGAAAGACTGCTCTTGAGAGTTTCACAAAACATCTGTTTTTATAACTTCAATTAAATTAAACACCGGATCTTATTTCGAGATGCCAAAACAAAGGGGCAGCTCCGGGAAAAGTGTTCATGGCGGGCAGAGACTGGTCGTGGAAGGTTCTGGGGAGGTGATAATTATCTGGTAATGAAACACTGAGGAGAGTCTCAATGGCCGTCATTAACCAAACACCTGCTATAGGATGAATGGCTCCACTCTACCTCTAAGTACAGCTGCTCTCTGCTCAGTCAGACATAATCACACCTTATTAAGGCAGGATGCTGCCCGGCGGGGGGCCGCTGACTTATTCCATTGTCATGAGGCGTTCCGGATAATAGCATAGCACCTATTAGCCTGCCACAGTGCGCTGGACTTGAGAGTCCCCCGTCCCCCCGCCAGGTGATAATGAGGCTGCTGCTCAGCGTCGCAGTAGTCTGGGGCCACCAGTTCAGCGGGTCGCAGATTCGCACGTCAGAACCCGACCTTAAACTTTAGCCACATGCGGAAAGTTCCACTCCACGAGCGAATCGAGTATTTTGATAACTTTGTGTCCCAACGTAGATCATTCTTTGCCTCCTCAAGCCGGGGAGCTGGATGCATCCGCCTGCAGTCACTTAGTTTTTTTGTTTTTTTTTGCTCTGGATTTACTCGGAGCTCCAGTTCAAGGCAAGAAGTAGATAATGTGGGGCGAACAAAGAAATGAACAATGGATTTATTCTTGGAAATGCTAATTACCCCGTAAGAATAGGCGCCGGGAGTGATTTGACCGTTTGTGCCGAGCTTTCTCTCTCGTACTTTCCCCGGTTACGCAAGAATTATTACATCACATTTCACCTAATGGGGCAACCGAAAGTGTGTGAGGGCATCAAAGGCAGAATCAATTTTAATTGATACGGTTTTCCCTCTAAAAGTTGCTCTTTTGCTGTCTCCAGTTTACCAATCTGACCTCCTGCTGCCAGATGAATCTTCTCCTTCTTCTTTTCTTGCACAATCCACTTCAGCGCTGCAATCAAAAGGGAACTGTACCAAGATGAACAAATAGGTTCAAATAAAAACACTGAGCTTTTCTCTTCATAAGATTTGTCCTGCAGTAATGCACACACACACACACCCCCACACACACACCCACACACAACACACACACTGTTGTTCTCCTTGGCAGTGTTGAGAGGCCCCAGTTAGTGCAGCCTGAGTCCTCAGAAATTGCCTGTTGAGTAATACCACAGCTGCCTGCAGGAAGGATTATAAAATGATCAGATAGCTCCGAGGCTTGAGTTTGAGAGGCTAAATTAGCTCCCAGTTGCAGAAACTTAAACCGGCACGGAGCTTTTAAATTGCTCTGCAAATAGGAGATCGGCGTGTGTTTCAATTAGTCTATTAATTTGTTGACTCCGTTAGGACGACTGTGAGTCGCGCCGACCTCCGGGAGTCATGCGTTTCGTCCTTCAGAGGTTGGGAAAGGCTCAGCTAATGCAGCCGGATTAACTCACTAAGGATCTAGTTCGACCTGGAAGCGTGGGAAAAAGAAAAAAAAGAAAAAGGCGCTGGATGTTTTTCCGTTTCTCTTAATTCAAGTTTTTTTCCCTCGCTCTCTCTCTTTGTTTAGGATTTCACTGACTTGACTGTATGTATGTAAAGTGTAGAATCGCCTCGCTTTCGTCTGTAGTTCCTCAAACGGGCCTCCTCCAAAGTTGTGCCTCCTGCTGAGGAAAAATAAAAATCTTTATTATCCTCACCGCATTCCAGAACCTCGAGGCATTAAGGAAAACACAGGTGGAAGGCGGGAGGCGGCTTCAATAAGTGTCCAGTCCCGCAGCGTTACTAAAGACTCACACGCCTCAAAGCTTTTCACATGTTCTCACAAGAATGGCAAACTTTTACGTCTTTTGCGGGAAAGACGAACACAAGAAGTTGCTTCAAGAAGAAAGCCCAACATAAATAATTTTTTTTATTTCAGGCGTTCAGATGAAGTTGGTCAGCGTGGGGCGAAGCACTGCTCACCCAGAGCAACTGAAAAGTATTCGTCCTGTCAAATTCAAAAATATGTTGTCTATCCCAAAGCAAAATCAAATACAAGTCGTCTTGGCGTTATTTTCTTTCCACCCGTATCTTCAGCTTCTCTTTTGAGTGAGCCGGTTTTAAACCAGTTATCTATTATTATTTTAAAACACAATCCTTCGGTGAGCTAACCGTACACTCTGAGCTCACAAGACGGCAAATAAAAGTTGTTCACACGCAGGATGAGCGACTGATCTAGTGGCATAACAAAGTATTGCAACAGCAAACACTTTGCTTTCAGGACAGAAAAAAGGTCAAATAACAGGAAAAATGATCCCTGTAGAAACTTTGGAAATGTGTCCGAATGAATGTTTTTTCACGTTCCTTTCGGTTCTGTGGTATTTGTGCCTTGCCGTGGATACGTTGAACAGAAGGAGCTTCAGTCAAATGAAACCGAAACCAAACACTTGAACCTGCAGGAAAAACACAACACAAGTGGGGGGGGGGGGGGGGGGGGGGGGGGGGAAACAGCTTGCTAATTTCATTTCAGGTCAAATTTTAATTAAAAACATATTTATCCCAAAGGGGGAAATTGAACATCGAAGATACTTGGATGATAAGAGTACCGACAGAGTTGTTGTGGATGGTACTGCTGTGAAGGGAAAGATTTCTGTTCGTAGTCAGTCTTCCAACAAACATGAAGAGGCTTCGGTATGAAGACACGTTTGCCGTGTGGCGGCTTCATCACATGCTAACAGCTCATCATCCAGGCAGCGGAGACAGTAACATGTCATGAATGAAACCATCAGTTGTTAGCAAGCACTGCTAATCCACCTCCTTTGCTTTTTCGGCTCCTCTTTCAATCTGTCTGTCTCTTCATTCAATCTGAATGAGCTTGAGCTATTTTGCAAAAAGGAATGGGTAAATGTTTCTAGACGTCATGCTTGACTCGCAGCTGTGACGAAAGGGTCGGCCATCTTCTCGCTGATGTTAAGAAATCTTAAAGGGGTGGTGTCATGTGTTTTTAAAGACACGCAGTACCATTTCATAGCACCGTCAAGTAACTGTTGCCTTCAAATATGACTAATAGTCATAATTTAACGCCTTGAAATTGGGCCGCTTTGCCTTTAAAAACTGCTGCTCTTTCTGAAACTCCGCCTTCAGAGAGTCGTCGCAACATGGCTCCTCTATTAATTAACCCTTTAACAACGTTTTTACCAACGTCTCACTGAGAAGTGACTCGTTTGATGAGCTCTGCTGATTCTCAGCTCCACCAGGTGTTTGCTAATTGCTGCTGGCTAGTCTGCAGGAGCAGACGGCGGAGATAAACGGATTTCTCAAACATTGCACGAAAGAATCAAAGCAACGCTCCTTGTGTGTTTTTCATTATAAGCTAAATTTTTTTTTTGATTTTTACATGATGCTGCCTCTTTAAAATAAAAATGAATTGAATTTCTTTAATTTTTGTTTTGCACATGCTAAATTTCATGACTTTGAGTACTTGGCATCTAGTTAGCAAGTGAATTGAAAATAAATGACTACTGATGACTAAACAAAATGTTACTATACTATTTAAGCAGGTGGCTGAGCATAAAAGCAAAGCTGACAGCTTTTGCACTCATCCAGTTGCTGGTAGCTGATTTAAATACTTAATGCTTATATATATGTATATATATATATAAAAAAGCCTCTTTTCTTCCCTGACTTGTGCTAAATGGTTGCAGGCATTACAGAGTGACCGTTCTGCCTCAGACGGTAATAAAATACTCATTGGCTTTTCCACCGCCGTAATTATATCGCTCAGACAATCGCCACCTTCCAGGAGCTGATGGTAATCACTGTTATTGCTCTGCTGTAATGACTGGCTGCAGAGCTGCTGCAGGTGAGCTCAGATCCCGGCCTGCAGGCGCCATCACAACAAGGCTGAGTGTGTCACGGCTTTAACCAGAGGCTGGCTCAGAGTGTTTGTCAGGGTAAAGCATTTGTGCTTACACCCAAAATGTAAAAGTTAGATGAGATTATAAGATGTCTTTGTTCAATTATAGTATCAAAACAGCAATTTAAGTCTGTTTAAAAAAAAAGAGAAAAACTATCAGCTAAAAGTAATTTGTAAATTTGAATCACAATAAGATTTTGAAACAGTGACCATGTCCTCAAACTGTTGGATTCCTGCCTTTCCACAGACTTTTCTGTGCAACAGATTATTTGCGGAAAATTCACCTATTGACAGATTTTTTTTATTTCATAGAGCATATCTAAAATACTGGAAGAAAATTCAACTTGAGTAGCAGAAATGCCCAGACTCGATTACTGCGCGATGCGCCAGTGGCCCCGCGGTTGCTAAGCAACCAATTCAGAAACGGAATTTGGGTTTTGTTTGACGCTAGTCGGCCGTACCTCCAAGAAGTCTGCAGATTTTATTGTAAGTCAAGTTTATTTGTAAGCACATTTCAGCAACAAGGAAGTTCAAAGTACAGTAACCAAATATGAAACGATCAATAAACATCATCAAACAACTGTACATTAAATATATTGATCAATGGCCCACTTATGAATTTTTTCTTATAATTTTTTTATAAATGTTACATACTCTAACTTTACGACATCATACACAGGTGATTCACGTTCCAAGTAGGAGGTGGGGGAACCAAAAGCCTCTCTGTGAAACACATGATTGGAGAAATGCTTCCCTTTCCTCTGCATCGAATTAAAAATAAATGTAAACCACAGGAATCCTAAAGGGGTGGGAGGATTTTCTAATATTGTAAAACGATGACTTTAAAAACGGCGGTACGCCTCTAAAGCAGAAAACAGCCCAGGTCTGTCAGAGTTGTGATAACAGAAGTGGTTTTATCTCCGCAGAGCCATGACTAACAGCTCTGTATATCACCTTTTCATATTTTCCGACTGACGTATCTCGGAAACATTGTCCAGATTGACGGTACGACGACGGCGTTTTCACCTCCACGAGTCGTGTCAAGCGAGGGAAGCTCGCCTTTTAAGTCGGGATCAGACGATGCGTGTGAGTGATAAGAACACCTTATCGCTCCTGCTGGAGTTTATCTGCATCTTCCTCTTGTCCGCGTCTTGGCAAACGCTTCAAAGATGGCGTTCAGGCTTCGCTTTCAATTAGATATGAACGCGACTGAATTTTTTATCTCTCTTTTGAGTCGGTCAGCGCGGCTGAAGCCTCCTCTGTTTTCAGCGCCGTGCTTCCGCTGTTTGCTTAAGTCGGCATCTTGAACCAAACGTTCAATTGACAATCTATCAGACGCCGTCCACCGTACGTGATGTCGCACATTAGTGAATTCTGTCCGCTGTTCTGTCAAACATAATCTCTCTGCTTCACTAAGCTGTCATCTGAGGTTGGCTAATTCCTTTGCCTAATTAAGTTGGGTGCTGTTTACATTTAAAGTCACGTTACACTGCGAGAGCTTAAGTAGTCCTCAATCTGCTGTTTGGTGTATTATTATTATTAAATGTTCTAGTTATATAAATGGAAATCATTCCATTTAGTTATATGAATACGTTCATTCCATTTTAGCTCTACTTACTGTATATGTTCAGGGTCATCGCTCTGAACCTTTTCTCCCGTCTTTGTCACGATCATGTTTCTCTCTAGGGAAGGTGTACTTAGGATGATGCGCAGCAGTCGTTTCCCGCCATGCATTGCAGCGCGCTGTGTCTAGGTCAGGTTTACTCAATTACGTTAGAAATTTCTCGTTGTCTGTACAAGATGAAAGGCGAGCTAAAGCTAATCACCGCCACCTGGTCATCGGACATTGAGCACAGCGGTTTAAAATTTGGATGTAATGTTAAAATAAATAAGTACTTGTCACTCCGAGAAGGAGTTAAACCGAAAGTTCTCGTCGACCATTTTTTACATACTAATGTCGGTAAAGACAGGTCAACATGTCGGTAAAAAAAAAAAAAGAAAAGGTCATTTGTTCCAGTAACTCGATTCAGAAAGTGACGCTTGTGTAAAGTATGGAGTACGGTGCGTCGCATTTGAGTTCTGGGAAGTCAGAACTTCCCATTTAAGAAAATCAACCGAAACACAAGTCTGATTTCCTCCTGGGAAAGTGGGAGCAACTTCTACTGTCTACTTGAAAGGCCAACTTTGCGTTTCAATATGGCCGCTCCCTACATGAACAGAAACCTGTTTGTTTTAGAAGACACACATGTAAGAGTGCGTCTAAAATTAACGTTACATGATGTAACACCTTACAACCAAACCAAACCAAATTAAAAATGGTGTTTGCTTATGAAAGTAAAGCTTAAAGCAACGTTCGTAAGAGGTGCTGCGAACATCGACTACGGGCGCCGCCGTGTTGAAATCCCAACTTTTCCGACAGCGATAACTGAAACGCTCTTAACTCACTTGTGGTGGCAAACCCAACTCCGAGTTCTGACTTCGTCACCAAACACACGATCCTTCCTACAATACGAGGGATCATGTGTTCACGATCCTTCCTACTGTAGGAATTTATATTTTTGTAGGAATTTCTGAAGGTCAGCAAAAAAATCTGTTTGTTTTGTTGTTTTTCTAGTAAAACTTTGGTCTGGGCCTCTTGGAAATGAGTTCAAGCTGCCATTTGAGGAGCCAGGGCATGAGCCATCATGATGCATTTTGGTATCATCAGATCAAAGTGTCTTTTCCCGGGGCGTGCTGTGGTGGCGCAGTGGGTTAGCACGCCCCACGTTTGGAGGCCTTAGTCCTCGACGCGGACGTCGCGGGTTCGACTCCCGGTCCCGACAACCATTGCCGCATGTCTTCCCCCCTCTCCTCACCCTCCTTCCTGTCTGCCTATGGTGGAAAAAATACGAGCCACTAGTGCCGCAAAAACTCTTCGGAGAAAAAAAAAAAAAATAGTGTCTTTTCCCGTCGGTTTGTTGTTTCCTCTGGCTTGTTGTTGTAATGGGACATATAGCAGTGTTTAAACAATGGCTTTCTTCTTGCCACTCTTCAAAGACAAGATTTATTGGGCGTCTGGTTAATTGAGCTGTTCATCTCTGCAGCTCCTCCAGAGTTAAACTTGAGGTTTATATTTACTTTAAAAAGGTAATTTATTTGAGCATTTTTGCCTTGTGTAGGTATAACCCTAAAGCTGAGGAAAAATAAATTCAGCAAGGAGCTGCCACACCGTCACAGTCGTACTGCAGCTCATGAGATTTACACAAAGTTTTCGGCATCCTCACGCCTCACTTTCTCCCCTCAGACGGTCGTGTCCAAGTACGGATCCCAGTTTCGTGGCAACTCCCAGCACGACGCCCTGGAATTCCTCCTGTGGCTGTTGGACCGCGTCCACGAAGACGTCATACTGGCGTCACACAACAACAACAACAAGACCAAAACTCCTGAGAAGGTAAGACTCCAGCAGACTGTGCGGGGGCCACACAGTGCCGGTAGCCATGGGAACGCGTCACATTGGGGAAACGCACATGCAAACAAGCTCTCATGCCTTAGCCAACCATTAAACTAATTAGGAACATTGAGGACAACTAATGACTGATTGTTCATGAGATATTGTTTCATTACATAATAGATGACAAACTCCGGTTTGTTTCAGACATTGCATCAATCAGTCTCGTGTTGAGTGTCGGTTCATGTTTAAAAAGGGAAGGCCTTCAAAGACGTCATTGCTTTTAACGTTCAGTGAATGTTTTTTTTAGGTGAATAAAAAAATTCCCTCGTCTTTGACCTTCTAGACAGCGATATGCATCAGCATTCATCGGCATTGAGCTGGTTCGCATTCTGTCACGTTATAGCGGGCTACGCGCCGATCCGATATCGATATCTGTTTCGGTCCCGATATTGGAAAACAAAATCTCGATCAGGTATTGGTGACTGTGCCTGAGCCAGAAGAGCAGATCTACTCAGTCTAATTCTATGCTTTGTTCTCATCATTCTTCATGATTTATTTTACATCATAATTAGAATTCTTGATTTGACTTTGTTGCAGTTTGTTTTCACATGTTTGACCAAGACGGCCAGCCTATTGTTTTTGTCAGTTTATTTATTTATTTTACATGAACTGTTTTTACATGTTTGGTTGTTGAAGTAACACCAGGGAAGCTTGTAAAGCTGTTGGTGTATTTAAATGTGCTGTACTGGTTCAGAGTTATCAAATACATTTGTAATTCAGTACATTTCCGTCTGCATTTAAAAAAAACACACAAAAAAGAAAACATTTTTGTCAATTCAGCACCTATTGGATCGGTTATCGGCCAATACTAAAACATCGGCGTGGGAAGTGAAAAAACGTGGATCGGTGTGTCCCAAGTCAGAACCAATTTCAATATGTTTTATGTGACAGACCAACACAAAGTAATGCATAAGTGAGAAGCGAAAGGACAAATGGTACTTGCTTGTTCAATTTTCCAAAAACAAACATTTGAAAAGTCGTTGATCAACGCTCTAGATCCACCTTCTGTTGCCGTTGCAGCTGCACGTTTTTCGCGGTATCACTCTACCAGCTTAGTAGAAAATGAGCTTTTTGTGTTGGAATATCATATAAAATTCCAATAAATTACATTGAAGGTGACAAGAAAGAAGTAATTGGGGGGTATAAATGGTTTTGCTACGGACTGCTTTGTTTGATGCGCGTTCAGAAATGTTTGAAAGACTCACCAGACGTCATTTCCTCGGTTATCTTTGCAAGATTAGCTCCGCGGGCCAGTTTTCATGCCGTCGAATAAACCGTGGCAACGTTTGTGCAGCGCAAACAGACTCCGTGTCTAATGCGCCGCCCACAAACAGGGAGAAGGCTGACAGACGCAGGAGATTTGGTGTTTAGATTTCCTCTCAGCGTGGCTCCTTCTGGCGGTACGCCTGCAGGCACACTGCAGACCGACTCTTCTCCACTGGAACTTTCAGACGGCTCCGGTGCGAGTCGTTTGGGCAGAATATTCATGTTTTATTGAAAGCAAATGTTCAGAAAGAGAAATCCCTCTTCTTACGCCGTCGGGCTGGAGCGAAGGTCGATTTATTGGACTCGCCGCACTTGCTGCGGGTGACTTCCGGGCCAATAAAATGTACGAGTATAACTCAATGAGTCGAAATATCATCTGAAAAGAAAAGAAAAAGGTCATTTGTTCCAGTAACTCGATTCAGAAAGTGACGCTTGTGTAAAGTATGGAGTCATTACACACATGTTAATCATTTATTCCTCCTGGTTTAGATGGATGTAGCTTGCAGAGAACACGAACGCAAAATTCTGTTTCTGAAGCAACGCTGAGTATCCCAGAAGACGGGGGGGGGGAAACCACATATTTAACAGAGAAATGCAGCCGTCTGATTGGGAAGATTTCAATTAAAGTTTGTATCAAACAATGCTACATACTAAAAACAAAACGTACATAGGTTTTCTAGCTTATGTGCAAACCCAAGCAACGGTCTTCATAGTTATGTACAGTAATCCATAATATAACATTTCATTTAAAAAAAAAAAATCATTTTGTTTTTGGTTTTATATGACATTCCTATTGAATTTTCCATTAGCTACAAACCAATTGTTATCAAAGTTATCAGGATCTAATATTTTTGAAAAGAATTACTGTAGAACTACTGCGGCTCTTTGGTAGCGTAGTCGTCTTGGAAGGTTGTAGGTTTGATTCCAGCTTCCTCCTGCCACATGTTGATGTGCCTCTGGGCAAGGCACTTAACCCCAAATTGCCTTTCGATCTGTGTGTGTGTTTGTGAGTGCGACTGGCTGAATGTGACTCTAGTGTAAAGCGCTTTGAGTGGTCAAAATGACTGGAAAAGCACCATATAAGTTCAGTCCATTTACCATTTATTTACCATAAAACATGAATATTTAGAGAATACTCTTATTTATTGAGAGATAATTGTAGATAAAACTCTGTCGTTGTTCTGAATGAATTGAATTATTTTGCTGCGTCATTTTCTCTAAAGGTCTTTTCCTTAAAATCGGTGTGAACGCTGCCGGGTTCAGAACAAAAGCCGCAGTGTGCTCAGCAACATTATTTTTGGAAACTTCTCGTATCATCAGAGGAAGGTCGTGTTGCTGTTTTTAGGCTACGGTGAAAATAAAACCCTGCGAGTCTCAGGCAACTCTGTTTGGTTTCTTATAAATCCTCTGCTCAAACAGCCGTGTGACGTAACAAAGCTGACCTTGTACCTCCTTTTTTTTTTAAATGTGGGAACGCTGCCCGTCAAAGGAACCAAGGACAGGATTTGGACGTCTATAGCCTCCATGTACGGCTCGCCCGCTCTAACCGCTGTGTTTTTTAACGTGAAATTTACCGCTGAGCTCACCAGTCTGACTCCACCGACTCATATTTTCACTCAAGTTTGCAGCTCTGCGTTCCTGACCGCAGTAGAAGACCGTGTAACGCACTGCTTCGAGCCGGACAGAGCATCAGACTACGTCAATGACATTTATGATTAAATTAAATCCAAAATACTTTTGATTAAGTATAGTTCACCAAAGTCATAGCAGATCTAATGTTATATTGTTGTTGTGTCTTTTCTTGTTTGGTTTTGTTCTTTCCTGTACAGGATTTGGTAATCCAGCCTAGATAAGCATCAACTCGGTTTCTTAATCGGTGAAAATCAAAACATCTCAGAAACAAAAAAAAGTAATGACTCACTCTGTCTGCGCTGCGCTTCATTTGCTTGCAAGGCCCTCATTCGTAATGAGATTTAACCAGAGGTAAGCTTACAGAGACATGTAGTTTTTGTTAACAAGCCAACAGACACCAGGAAGACAACAGAGGCAGCTGCATTAGCATCTCTGCAAAGTCTCTAATTAATCTGTCCTCTTGACATTTGTGTTTCCTTTTCTCTCTCCCTTTGCCTTACGAGACTAAAACAACTCTTAATTATTTGGGGAACATTTTGAAGGAGAGCCGCAGTAAGACTTCTCTCCCGATCAGAACATCTCTGGTCTGGTGATCTTTCTGCCTCTCTGCTGGTGTTTGTTCTCTTTGCAACACATCTTTTGTTTGTTGTGGATTCCACTCGCTGGGTAGATGGATCCTCTCCTTACTCCGGTAAATCTCCCTCCCGTGAATCATGGTTCACTCCTCGCTTTTATCATCTCCTTTGTCCTTCATGACTTTGACGGGCCGTACCTCCGGAATGCTTTTTTGGTATGCAGGGTTGATGGCTCTCAACCCTGCCCCGATATGAACTCAGAGGGGGTAGGGACTCGCTACCAGGGAGGAATAAGAATCCCTCTCGCTGGATGACTTCAAAAGTTATTTTATTTCCACTTTCCCTTTCGGCCAGTCGGCGTATCTGGGCGGTAATCTCTTCCTTAGTCGGCCTGCGGGAGCGTTTGCATCCCGGGCTCCAGCCGGTTTGCCAGTCTCTTCACGTTCTCAGTCAAGGAGTCGGAAAAACTCCAGTGTCTCTTTGCCGCTGACCCAGAAGCAAGCGGGGGCCCCGCGCTGCCGCTTTGTTCACTAAAGCTCGTGTTCCTCGTGACGTAAAGGCGCAAACACAAACCCCGACCTCACCTCTCAGACCAATGGCAACGTCAGACCAGTTTGTACTTTTTGCATTTGTAACGGGTGACGACACACACCACACGGCGTTCACCGTTAAACCCCCCCCCGGGGCTTTGACTCACACAGAGCCCATTCTGCTCTCGGTTTGTTGATTCGTCTCTGCTTAGAAAAAACAGAGCAAGTGTGATCATCTCGTCTTCTGAGTGTTTGTCTCTTTCTGTGTGTGTGTTTTTCTTTCTCTCTCTGCCTCGCTCTGCTCTGTCTGTCTTGGCTTAATGAATGCACCTCTTTGTAAGCGGCTGGAAGAAAGGGACACTTGTTGCCCACTCTGAGACCAGACGCAAGTTTGTAGCCGACTGAGAAGCCTGGGTGAAAATCAGACGTATTAAATAATGTTTTTTAGACCTCTTTCAGATAGTTATTGTGTGTGGTACTGAAAAACTAAAACTCTTCTTAAGACATTTGGGTATTATCAACCAAACACCAGAGGTAGAACAATTCATACAGTTCATGAGACGATAATAAGGATCACACGAATTAGCCAGGAAGGGTTTTTGGCAGTATTTCGGGGGAAACCAAGGACCCTTGATTTTTCACAAATGGAGTCAAATTAGAACTGATGTGTCAGGATCTTGTATTGTTTGAGTTTCTTCTTTTTCTAAACTATTTCTATGTTTTAGTTTCATATTTTTTTTATTAGCTCAGTCTTGTTTCTGATTTTACTTTAGTTCAGTCCTTTCTTAGCGATTCTAGTTTATGTTCTTGTGTCTAGTTGTTCTAAGTTACTCTAGTTTTTTATATCTACACATTCTTTAGTGTTAGATCATTTCCTAATCCCCAACATTCACTCTCCTCGTACTTACAAACTTCTGCTTCTCTTAGTTCTCCTGTGAAATCCCGTACGATCCAGTTCTCCCGGTCTTGCTCTTTGTGTTTTTATTTGTTTCTGATGTTTTTTGTCCTCCTCTGGCTCCCATGTGTTTTTTTTTTGGAGGGGGGGTTTGTTCTTATTTTTCCATTAAATCTTCAAATCTACTTACCGCCGCAGCCTCTCTGAATTTGGGTCCTCTTCACTAACACATGACAATTCATTTGAATATTTTTTGTATTATTTGATGGTACAGGTTTGATTTGATTAGACTGGTACAAATTAAGTGGGATTTTCAAAATGATTTCTGTTTGCTTAAAACCTGAGTAATAGGAGAGTTTGTTGCGAAAAAGTTTCATGACCTTCTTCAAATTCAGAAGTTGGGTAAAGTAGTTTGGCACCAAACAGGATTTCATGACTTTTAACTTTCTGGTAGGTTGACTGTCAACATTTAAGAGTAACTTGGGCAATCCCGTGGGTGTATTTTAAGATAACACCTCAAACAAACTATCAAAAGAACATATTGTCTGAATTATTCAGAACAACAAAAATAAGATGCAACATTGTCTTAAGTGCTGGAGCTCAGCTGTGGTCCAGTTTAACCACTAACACTGGTGGGTGTGTGGTGGTGGTGCTCCTAGCCTGGGTGGCGCCCTGGGCGAACCACCGTACCAGGAAGTCTGGTCAGTCGTTGAGTTCAACTCCTTGATTCCTGAAGATGCCATGCCCCTCTCTTCATATAATCATTTGCAAGTGAAATGTTGCAAGTGTGGCGAGTTTTTCGACGAATTATCTCACGAACAAACTAATTCACGTGTGATTTTTTTCTAGTCGTGTTTTTTATTTAATGGAAACGCCACACTTGCAACATTGGGTTTTTTAACATTAGCGGTATATAGTCAAAGTTTTGCGCACGTTTGTAATGGAAACAGCTCGTCATCGGCTTGCGGGAGGAAACCCAAAACATCCGACCCGAGTCGTACACGTACCGCCCTGCCAGAGGCCGAGCAAATATATGAAAACCTCTGCCTGCGTCTTTAAAACTCCCAGTCAGAGTCACAATCGCTCATTTTAACCTCCTGACGTGGGTCGGTCGGCGGTGCCAGCCGGTGGTGAGTTATGGCGGCGGCACCTGGCCCAGGCCTGTGATAAAGATAACGACCTGCTCGTAAGGTGGGTGAGGAGATGCCGGCAAAGCGGGACATGCGGCGCCTACAGCCACGGCTGAATTTTCAGCAAAGCTGAAATAAAGCGTGCCCAGTAGTTGTAAAAGGAAAATTTTTCACCGTGCAGAATTTGTCTCCCGGAGGGTGATATAAAACCAAGTCACAATGACGAGTTACTTTTTAAGTCCGGGGAGATTCAGGAGCCTGACCTTTTAGCGCTTTTCTCCCCGTAATGAGTGTGCAACAGTGAACAGTACGGGGGAAGCGTTTCTTTTTCTTTTTCCCTCACTGCTAAATTACTTTTTATGGTTTTAATCCACAGTGACCACCTACTTCTATTAAAGTACTTATAACTACAATAAATTATTGTGTCAGGCTAAGATCTGTGTAAAACAGCTACTTTTTGTGGTGACAAACCACAAAAAGTAGCTGTCGAAATGCATTTTTGCGCCTTAGAAACGGAAAATATTTCATTGTTTAAGTCTTAGACGGTGATTTAAATATAATTTGTGAGGAACAAAAAAATTTATTCTTAATTTTCTCAAAAATATGGTGGAGTTGTGGGTTACAGTTTCAGAACAGGGGACACTAAAGGAGGAGATCACCCAGGAAACCAGTTGTAGTTCTAACAAAATGTCCCTATTTTGCATTATTGCAGTGAGGAAAGTAATGTCCTCTTAAAACAAAAAACATATTCATCAACATTTGGAATAGTAAAGAAAATCCAACAGTTGTGATTAGAAAAAAGCCTTTTCTGCTTACAAACGTACCATCTTTGCCTCAGTGCTGGACCTCATCCACGCTGTCTGGTCCAAACAGTGAAACAGATGGAAATAAATGGAAAGTGGCGGCTCTGCAGCTTTGATCTCTGAGCTCAGACGTAAAAAAATTAAGACGTAAAATCCACGTCGGTTTGTTCAAATAATCCCTCCTGACATCATTAATGAAAGCTTGTGTTTTCTACAGCATGTATTTAATCCTGAAAGGAAGAAAGAAAAATGATAAGTTTTTCTGCTGAAGAACTCCCGATTTGTCTTTCGTATTAAGATTAGCATCTATTTGGTTTTCCCTCTCTAAGGCTTCGTTAACGCAGCAGACAAAAATCCGACCCAAATCCCCGTTGTTTTTTTTTTTCCATCTATTTGCGACCCATATCCGACTTTTTCATGGCATTCTGAACGGCCCAACTCCGATCTTTTTAACCCAGATTTAACTTTTTCATACTGTTCTTGTTTCACAAACGTTGCATCTCACTCATCAACAAAGGTTATTATTATTATTCAAAGTGCTTCACGTCATATAAACATCATAGTTACTCATTTTGCTTGTGGTCCACGTCGGTTTGTTCAAATAATCCCTCCTGACGTCATTAATGAAAGCTTGTGTCATTAATGCAATTTTTTTTTTATATATATATTCCAGGATTTTTGTAAATTTAAAGTTTTTTTTTAAAAAAAAGTTAAATACAAAGCTTTATTGAGAATGTTATTCCTAATCAACAACAAGTTAAGCATGAAATATCTTAATTAAACAAATGAAATGGTCAGAATCATTCCTAGTTCACATTTTCTGTATTGAAAGAAAGGCAACCACTTTACTCATTTAATTTGGACTCAACTGAAGAAAACTGAAAAAAGATTCATTCTATTCTCAGCAACAACAACAAAAAGACATGATTTAGGTCATTCTTTATTTGAAAAAGTTGTAATAGTTTTGCCGTAATTGAACGGCAAAACTATTTAAATTATTTTAAAGATAATTTTAAAATAATTTAAAATAATTTAAATGTCAAATAATTTAAAATTTAAATTATTTAAAATAATTTACATTTTATTTAAATTTTAAATAACATTTAAAAAAAACAAAAAAGTTCATCTATAGTCCTACCCATCAGTGTTCTGTAATTTGCATGAGTAAAAGATATTTATTTATTTTCCGGGGGGGCGGATAGGGCACCAAAACTGGCTACAGCCCAGGACCCTTTATTCTTCAAATACAGCCCTGGTCACATCCTAGATTTTGTATTTTGTAAACACAAAGTGATGCATTAAAGTGAACTAGAGTACACTTTTACATACGTTTGTAGTAACTTCTACTACTCTTATTTCAATCAAATTTCACAAAACTTAAAAGCTCATTTAATCTTGAGCGAGTAATTTAGGAGTTAGCGGTTGCTAACGTGACAAGATACAGAACTATTTTTTTGTTTTGTTTTGTTTTTTGGGGGGGGGCTGGGGTTGCTAATTACTGTAAGTAGGAGATTTAAAAACCAGCGAAATAAGGAGAAGAAGCCTGTGCCAGCCGGTGATTCTCGCAAAGAGAAATAGATAAATGTTTTTCTGCGGGCGCTTCTGACGGCAGAAACGATGATTTTAGCTGTGCAGCTACCGTGTGTGAGCCGCGCCAGCCAGCCGCTGTGCCGCAGTGTCTCTTCTTCTCCTCTGCCTACGCAGAGGTAGGCAGGAGCGGCTGTTTGGTTTGTAAAGTAACGGTGACCGAATCTGTGCACATATCCGGATCCGAGTCACTCAGAAAGCTCAGGTTTAAATTTCCATGCTTTAATTTCTCACGTTAGAAGCGACGCAGAGTAGCACTGATTACTTTTTATTACTCGAAGCGAGCAGCGTCAGGTAGCCTTTCGCTTACCTGGCGCCGCCGCCTGGCACGCGCTTATTTCGTGCGTGACGACAGGAAGAGAAAACAAAAGAAAGCGAGAGGGGAAAAAAAAAAAGATAGGCTGCTTCCCATTTACTGCAGCACCAGAGCAAAGCACAGCCTCAAAGTGCGTTACAACTCGGTTGTGTTTTTACGAGGCAAATTGAGGGCGAGGAGCAGGAAGGAGGAAGAGGAAGAGGAGGAGGAGGATTTAAGGAGTTCAGCCGACAGATGGGACGCCATACGTCCCGGACAGGTGAAGCAGAGGAGGCTGTGGCGTAGATACGACACCAGGTTAACACGGTTTGTCACGTCTGAAAAGTAGCAGGAGTTACAGATGAAACCAGAAAGCCACATACAAAAACTAAAAAGCCACATTTTTTCCCCTCTCGCTCTCTGAAGTGAACTTGTTTTAGCTGGAATTGCCAAAATTATTCCTGTTTGCTAAATGCCACAATAGAGAAAATGTCATATTTGTTTAGTCTACAAAATGATTACTGTCTCTTTAAACGATGAGGAAAAGATTCTTTCTGCCATTATTGTGGAATTAAAAAAATAGAAATAACTTTGGTATTTCTAATTAACGTAAAGCGGTAGAAGTTTGGTCTGATTTAACTTGAGACAATGATGAAAAAAAATCTCCATGTTCTTTTTTTATTTTTGTATATATTTAACCTTAAGATTTCAACTGTAGGTTCAAACCCTGAGATATGAGCTGTTAAGTTTGAGAAACACCACAGATTTTAGTGGCCATGATGGGTGAAAGCTGCTTTGACACAAATTGGTGCATTTCATTCTAAGAGGTAAAAATCTAAATTCAGATACGTAAAACATTATGTTCCTTATAGACACTTTGCATGGACTTTGCAATTTCGTGCATGCGCACAACAGAGGAGGGCAAAAATGCGATTCTTTTACATGTCATCGATAGTTGCGCTGCTGTAGAACAATTCTGTTAGCAAAATGAAACCTGGAGATTTAGGTATTATTAATTTAGTGCAGAGCTCCACAGCAAATGTAAAATAACACAGAAAAAACTTTAAAAACAACTCAACACAGACCTGTTGCCACAGCAACTGGCTGACTACAGCTCTACTAGTGTTTAAGGATTCGACACCAAAAAACATGAAAACATTTCCCACACAAAGAACAAAACATTACAGTATTATGTTTTCACGCTTGATGTATATTTTGCAAATATTAATAAATGATTGTCTGAAAACGGCACTGGTTGATTAGCTAATTTAAACACTTGCTACTGATGATCTGTCAGAGTTGGTGTGAGGATCGCCTTTTTTGTTTTTAACTGAACCGAAGCACACCAAATTCCACAGCACATCTACATGTTAATCAAGTCATAGTCAAGCTAGCATAACTGACCTACTTCCTACTCCCTCACCATTTTTCTATTACTTAAAACTCATTTCTGACCTTATCTATTTATCGTAGTGTGGACAGCTAGTAGCAAAGCACTGCGTCCCTTTTTCTTTTATATGTCACGTGTACATTTTAGATTAGACCGCATTATCTTGAAAGCTAAAACCGATGGTAGTCTCTGCAGTCACCACATCCTATGGGTTAGCTGGGTTAGCTCTGTCTTTCTTTCTTGCAGCTTTTTCATGTCAAGCTGTCTATTGACTTCCATTCATGAATAAAACTTCCCAAATACGACTTTGTTATATATTAAAATAGAATATTTGTGAAAATGTTTGAAGCCACTTATGTTTTTTTTCTTTTTTTGCTTTATGTAACTGTAGTGTACAATAAAGTTTTCTGAAGGTTCAGAGGACCTATAAAGCAATCAAGATCTCACCCCAGATCAACAGAGCTCCTCTTCCTGCGTTCTCTGCGATCCAGATTGTGTTGTGTGTGGATAGTTAGTTTCACAACGAAATAAGAAACAAGTCCAGACAGTGACCCAGACGTTGCACCAAAGATTCTAACTTGGATTCTCATCAGTTATTCTAGCAGTGCGTATCGGCAGAGCAGCTCCTCCTCGCTGCTCCCTGTTCCCGTCGAGGATGTGAACGACGGTTCAGTTCTGTTGAGCTTTTTTTTTTTTACCGTGCTTGTTTTTTTCTTCTCTCTGCTTCTTTTTTGACACCTCTTTCCTCCCACGTCGAAGCAGCTTCCCGCGGCTCAGACCCACCTTGTTGGAAAAGGATTTTTTTTGTTTGTTTTTTTTTTTAGACTCGGTTTTGAACGTGACCGCTCTGCGTTTGAGGTGCTCGCCGACCTTTAACCCAGATTAGCATCGACTTGCTTAAACCTAAAGCCCTCACCGGAGGGGTGGCGGAATGATGTGAGCTGTGATAACACAGTTCACATCTAGTAATTGCTTCTAAAATCCCTTTATAGTGTTAAAAAAAAAAAACTTTCACACAAATAATCCCTCAATGGGTTTAAAAGCCTGCTGTGCTACTTCACTGACGACAGCAAAAATAATGAGGGAAATGCTCTTGATTTATTGTAGAATTGATATATCTCTTTTGGGAAAGGAAGTTCATGGTTTTCCCTTGTGATGATTCAGCTTCTACGCTCCGCTAATCTGGAACTGACATCCAGAAAACTGCAAAATTGCCGAAACACTGACAGACTTCGAATCAAGGCTGAAAACTCACCTGTTTAGAGTCGCCTTTGATGAGTAGAAAATGGGACATTGATCGACATATTTGACGTGTGTTGGTGATTTTGATGATTGTATTTGACGAGATGTGACGTTTGTTGCTTGTTTTACAGTCGGTGACTTTACGATGTGAAGCGCTTTGAACTGCCTCGCTTCTGAAATGTGCTGAACAAATAAACTCAACTCGACCCATATGTGATTTTTCACATTGTGTGTGTAAAGTCAATTCCAGAGGCCGATCTGTAAACCTGGGACTTTCAGACTGCGACACGGACACAACGAGGCTTTAAACCGAGCAAACCCGTTCACACACACACACACAACGCTTCTGTGGTGGTTTATGGATTAAATTAAAGTTCAAGGACAATCAGCCACAGCAACAATTGTGGACAGCCCTTAAATAAGAATAAAAGGAAGCGTGCTTCTTGTTTGCTTTTTTTGAAACGGGGTCTGCTTCTCTCCAATTACCCTGCTGATTTAAATCAGCAGCTCAAATTAGCTTCAAAGGTCACCGTCTAAAAAAAAAAAAAGCTCATAGATTTTTCTTCAAACTTGCTTCGCTCTTGAAGAACAACATACGTCACCTTATTTGGTGCAGCCATTACGGTAAATGAGCAAACTAATTTCTTTTGTTTTCTTTTTGATTCCACAGAAAATCTCCTCCATCCTCACTCAGGAATAACCCACAACCCCGCCGGGTTTGATTGGCAGAAAGCGCCGATGCCGAGTGTTTAAATGATTCGGATTTGCTGAGTGGAGGCTTTTCCAGAGAGCGTGTCAATTAAATCGGCTGAAACCGGGGCGGACTGGAGTGATTTAAGCAGCTGTTGATTGAAATGATTTGAGCGGCGAGTCCAGTTTTTAATGTGCCGTCTTGAATTAAATTCAATCGCACTCCGAAGTTGTAATTATCAATCCTGCCGCTCGATCCAAAGCCAATTTAGAAAAGCAGCCTTTCATCAAAAGACAAAAAAAAAAAAAAATTATATAGCTGGCATTTAATAACTTACTGGCGTGGCGATAAATCCCATCAGATCAGGAGCTTTGGAGATGCAGATTGGCTCTTTCCGAGCAGATTAATGGCTGCATGAGGAGACGAGAAGTCCTACCTCAGCGCAGGGAGCCGTAGTTAAAAAAGAAAAAAACGTGTTCATGGCCAAAATATGTCACTCAAAGGCGCAATAATACTCAAAGTTATTTAGAGCATCCTGTCCATTTCCTGGTGAGAACCAGAGAAAACCCAGCGGCGCTTTAAAAGTCGGGCGGAGAAAAGCTGCAGCAGGTAATAAACACCGGGTCATTCTTGCCTTGACCGACTGGCAGCCGAGACAAACGACCTCAGAGCTCAGTAAAAAAAAAAAACTTTACGAGGAAAATGTGGAAAATCCCACAGTCACCATTTGTCATTTTAATTGAATTTATTTCTTGCTGCTTTGGTTAGCATCCTTTATCTGTGAGACCTTCTCTGCTCTCTTGCTCAGCATGTGGGCTGTTCAGTTTACTTGTCTGATCAGAGTTTGGGAAAGTAAAGCTTCCTGTGTTTTCTACATATTTTTTGTCTCTAATCTGGTAGAGACATTCACCAACAAAAACTGTTACGCTGTCAGGATAAATACAGATGCATGGCACGAGTTTTACATTTTTACTTTTGCACCAAACAGTTGAAAACCTGCCATTTTCCTTTCACCTCACAGTTATGCTGCAACTTTGTGTTGGTCTGTCATAAAAACGTCCCGATGAATATATTGAAGATTTTTCTGCTCTGCTCATGATGGTCAGAATTAAGAGTTAGTCTCTAGGCCTGTCTTCATAAGCAATAAGTCAATCAATTGAACATTTTTCCAACTTTCTTGTGTCGCTGATCATCCGATGGGATGCTAGCTTTCCTAGCTTGGGGTAAAAACAAATACTACCACCAATGGGCGGTTTCCATCTTAGTGATGGTTCACAACAACTGAGGCGTTTAATCGGCGAACAAAATACAAAAAGGCCAGAGCAAAACTAAGATAGATAGATGCTGCCCTTTAATACCATTGAAAAGCCAGCATTTAAAAACTATAACACAGTAGGAGGTATATATATATATATATATGTGTGTGTGTGTTTTTATATATATATATATATATATATATATATATATATATAAGTCCTAACTGGCAGTATTTCCTGTCTTCCCTGCCTGAGCCTAATGATGAATATATTTTGAAGGGCAGCTTCATTTACAGAGTCTTTATAATCCATTTGATTTGTTTTTGATCTATTTGGGATATTCAACATGTCCTCCAATCAACCAGGTTTACTTGTATAGCACATTTCAGCGATACAAAGTGCTTCACATTGTGAAAACATAAAAACCATCATAAACACATCCTATAGTCCTATAGTCAACAGTTGTGAAAACCAGTAACAGGATGTGACGTTTTGTTCCAGTTCCAGAGTTAAAAATGTTCTCTAATAATTAGTTTACTGACCTTTGAGAGGACATACTTGAATGTTTCTGCCATTTTTATGCTATCGGTTAACAACGGCCCACTGTGCGCTGAGGTCAGTTTGAGTTTTTTGCGCCGACCTGTGTTCTTTCTGCATGTTGCCCCTCAACAATGTGGCCAATAATGGGCCGAAAGAAAAGCTTCGAGCTTCACTATTATTTATGGACTATTTATAGAGAGGAAACCCGCATGAAAGCATGCTGCGCTGAGGGAGACCGTCCATTATTTATCAACACTCTGTATGTCAGCTGAATACACCACTTACTCAATAGCTCTCTTGGCTCCATCTGTCAATAAACACACACACACACACACACGTGTGCTGATGCTGTGTCTAACCGGATGCTGCCCATCGTTCTCGGACCCTCTTATAACAGTCGCCACGGGGACCGAGGTGCTGTTGTTTGCATGTTCTCAATCACTCCTCCATAGTGATTTTTTTTTGTCCTGCATCTGTGCATTTCTACAGCTCGCCTGAATTATTCACATCTTCTATTTTTCTTTTTTTTTAAAGGTTTGCTTCCTGTTATGTCCCCCAAAAACCCATCAGGATGAGGAGGGTGGTCTCTTACGATGGGAGGTCTGCGTTTTCTCTGAGAGGTTGTGGAATCACTCCACTCAAAAATGTTTGGGGGTGAATTATTGAAAGCCTTCACAAAGCGAACAAACAGTCTGGTAATCTTACCGTCGCTGGCTTAAAACTCGTAATTCATCTCCTGGTGATTAACAGCCATTGATTGAGTTAATATAAAGTGGATTGATCTTATCGATCGTCTAATGACTAATTGAAAAGCAGCCACTTTCTGAAAAATTGGAATTTTCTCGTGTCAAGAGCTTCGAGCGTCTTTCCATTAGGTGAAGGGCTAAAGTTTTGACAACACTGGATTTAAAAAAGCATAATTACATTTTAACATTATTTTGTGTCAGCTCTACTGACTCAATAAACAGAAAATTGTTGGTTTTCTCACATTATTAAACTTGGACATATTCATAAAACACACATAACAAAACAAGAACCACATAGGTTGCTGAATAGAAAAATGAAAAGATATGTGAAACACTTTATTACCCGTGGCGCAATATTTTAATTCAATTATCTTGCCGGTTTTTTTGCGTTATACTAACCACCGCTTTTCTGTCATGTTGCTTTTACCTTCGTAGCAAATCAGTCATTTTTGCATGGATCGCTGTAGAGGGACAAAAAATGAGGAGTAAATTTCTGCAAAAAATTTCGGAAATTTTCTAGACAAAAAAAAGGAAATTTGAAAGGAGTTTGAAAGGTTGACTCCAATTTTGAGATGAATTTTCTGAAAAGAAATCATTTGGAAATTTGCAAGGCTCAAAAGTCAAGATTATCCTTTTGCAGGAAATTCACTCCTTTTTTAAAAATCTACAATGACTCTAATACGCATTCGTAAAACCCGTCATGGAGCTTGACAGAATGACATTAAGGTAAAATTTAAGGAGCTTGCATTTTGCAAAAAAAAAAAAAGTTCATTTTGCATTCCACACCAGACTCTGTTTGCCCCCCTTTTTTTCCTTCCCGTTCTGGTATGGCCCCACCATCTTTATTTCTGTATCAACTGGCTCCAATACAAGGTGACCAACAGCACCGTGTGCTGGATGGCGCCAAACTACAGAACTAAAAGAAGAACTAAAGCGGACGGTATTAGCTACTCAATTGGAACTAACTTTAATCGAACAAACTATTAAGTGTGTTGGGCTGGGTTTTTCTTTACAGGCAGAATCTGTTCCTCCACCAGGCAGCTTTGAGCTGCAAAACAGTCGGCCCCACCACCATTCATCACAGCCTTCTGTCTCTTCCTCTTTGTTTTGACTCCTAATGTCAGTCCTCGTGAACTCTGGCCTCCTGCTGACAGTGCTGAGCCAGCACCCAGGTTCTAAGCTGCTGCTCAGCTGCTCTCTGTATCGTTGTCATTTATCTAAATCCTAGAAATCAATTACCTCGCTCCAAGGTGCCAGGGTGACTTTTTTTAATTTTCTCCCAGGCTCCTCCTGGCCTGGCGCAGGCAACTGTCCTGGCACTAAGCCTTACAGATTAGGCACCGGTAGACAGTTCTCAGGCTTTGCTTGTGTTAAAGATTAGCTGCTGTGCAGGTTTGTGCCCCGGTAGAATAGCCTCTGTTAAATATGCTAAATATGTCACTATGTTTTTATTGTTTTGCTTTCTTATTTCACACCACTTAAAGTTTTTCACAATTTCTGATGTTACAGCCCAAAACGTCAATGTACAACACCGAGATCTTAAGTGACAGACCTACACAAAGTACTGCATAATTGTGAATGCTGCTGCGTCTGATGCCCCTAAATGAAATCCAGTGTAACTAAACTATTTAAAGGCCCATAATATTCCCCCTCAAAAATAAATAAAATAAAATAGATGAAATATAGACGCATGTTCCCTCAGTGGAGACAGCAACTAGCAGTCGTCTTGCATCTTTCAGGTGATTAGAAGTTCAGAAAGGGCATGAAAATGAGGAAGTAAAGAGATTTAAGTGGATGTTGGTGTTTTATTCTGTTTTGTCTGGTATTTGGCTTTTACCGAGGACACTGAATCTGGAAACGTTGGCAGTCCTTCGATAATGATCTACGACCTTAAAAAATAAATGCAGTCAGTTGTTTTAGTAATGTCATCCATGCAAGCTGCATAAATTCTACTAATCCTTAAAGTAAGACGCCAGAGGCGGTTAAAATGTGAACTCTGTGATTATTTTCTTTATTTTAAAATGAGCGTTATCTTCAATATATTAATTACTAATATTTATTTAACCCTCAAAGAATTTTAAGGCAATTAAACACTTTTTTTTAAATGCTAAGCCGGAACCTTTGTGTTGTGTTTCTGGTACTCCTGTAAATCTGACGCACGAGTGACATCCGCTAACAACAGCAACGGGCGACAAAGCGGCTTCTTTTGGGCCAGTAGGTGTTAAATTTTGTTTAAAAATAAACAATCTACTCTCGTGTGTCTACTCTCGCTACAGGCCATTTTAAACGGCGCCTCTCTGCTAGAAACTCTTCTAGGTTTTTACCAGTTTTGTTGACCCACAACAACTGTGATGTTTCAGTGAAGGAAGTTTCTTTTAAAAACTTTTTTTTACCATTTTTACTCAAAAACACATCAGTTTTCAATTATCCCAGAACATAAATGGAAGAACAACAAACAAGTACAAAGCTCTTTCAAGGCCGATTTAGTCTGAAGTCACTTTGTCTGCCAGTGTGGGAAGCAACCATGTAATGATCAAACTTCCAATTTAGCCAAACTGCTTTTTTTTTTTTTTTTCCCCCCCCAACATGCTCCCACTTGTCACAAATCACCACCAACTTAGCAGTGAGGCAAGCTGTGACATGTGCTGCTGAAAGGAGAATTAAGATGATGCCTTTTTTTTAATATATTAATAAAATAAAGACACGGCAGAGGTGTGGGAAAGGTGTCAGGATCCACACATCGTTGCTAAAGAATGTACATCCGACTGTGAAAGTGTGAGAGCTCCGTTTTCAGAATAAATACTGGGAGGCCCAGCATGTGTAAAATAAGAAAACAGAAAGAGATTTCAGACCCTGTGCGTCTCCTTTTCTCCTCCTTTCCTTCAAGCATTTCATCCTTTCTCTAAAAATAACTCCTTTTGATATTTTTTTCCCTTTTCTCTCTCCTCCTCTGTTGCCTGCCAGTTTGGTTGCATTTTTATCAGGCATATTTTTTTTGACAGGCAATTTTAAAGATTGCATCTCCATTTTGGAGCGACCCGTGCCGTCTCCCGAGACGGACGCCCGGCCCGGCCCAACCCCGCCTCGCTCCGCCCGATCCTGCCCTGCTCTGCCAGGGTCATTTTTACAACCTATGAAGCAATTTCTGGGACCAGCAGCGCTAACTAGCTTTGCTAGGCGAGCTGGTATCTGAACATGATCTTTTAGATGGCTGAAGTCTAATCTGCACCACATGACAGTGAACCTTTGAGCTGTCCCTCTTTCTCTCTCTCTCTGTCTCTCTCTCATTCATTGGGTCTCACTGTTCCTGTACTCCTAACACACAGCTGACACCTTGCAATCTATTGACATGGCCAGACTGGGCTTGAATATCTGAGAGGTGATAAGTCCAACTGGGTCTTCACTCTGCGGCCTCCGTTTTGTTATCTCTGTGGAAAGATAGCCGTGGAATCCACTAGCAGGTTAGTGGAAGAAAAACATGCAAGTGGAAAGCTTCGCTGCTCTGTATTAAATATCCAGATGTATTTAGTGTTGCGATTTTGTCTCACTGATTTAATTTTTTTACATTATCTTGAAGGGATAGTTGATATTTTTCAGGTTTGGTTGTATGGCGTTTTCATCGCCTGCATAATTTTTTAATCAAACGTTTTTGTGTTAGTTTGAGGAAACACTTTTTCCGTGTGACAATAGTCACGTGATCAACAACCGAATGTTGCTACTGTTAGAAACCACGAAGAAGAAGATGACAGGAAGTGGTAGGATGATGTCTTTTGATGACTTACCGCATCAACAGACTAATTTACGTGTGAGTTTTAATTACTTTTCTTTTTTAACGGAAATGAAGCAATTGCGAAATTTTCTATTTCCGACATTAGTGAAATATCGACAAAGCTTCACACACTGGAAATGGAAACGCGGCTAGCATCTGAACTTTAGCATGCAGCAGTCTGAGACAAAATAAGATTAGCTCTGACCGGAGAGTTTGTCACGACGAAGACAGTTCCAATATTATAAGAAGCTAGATCTAAAAAATCTTTTTTTTTAATGTTAAAGTCATAGTTGTTTGTCAACCCTTAAAATTCTAATGTTACACTGAGCAGCTCCAATGTTAGTTGTTGTTTATAGAAAAGAAAATCAACTTCTTCTTCCCAAGTCTGGGCTTGACATTTGCTGCCAATATAAAAGTAAGTTGCAGATTATCTTCTAGTAGAATATACATGGAACAGGAGATAAGGAAGGAACACGACCAAAATTAGCTCAGCTCTTCAGTAGCAACCAACCTCTGCTCTCGGTTGCAGCTAATATACGGAGCTACCAATTACTCCATCAAAGCCCATGTAAAAAAAACAAAACAAAAAAAACACAAACTGTCTCTTTAAGAAGATCAGCTGTGCTGAGCTGTTCCAGTTTGGTCCCCCTACAAAGGAGGAGGAAAATATAACGAAACAAGTAAAAAAAAACCCTGACCCTCATAGGAAGAAGAAAGGAGAATTGTATATGCCTGATGAAGCAGATGCAGAAGGGAGGTCAGGTTTCAGTCTCAAGCATAATCTTAAACAGGCTTAGTTTATATGTGAAACGCAAGGCATCTTGTTTTGTATGCGCTTCACGCACATCATGGACAAACACAGACCGTCCACTCCACCTCCCGCCCCCTTCTTTCAGCTTGGTTTGAGAGTGGAGGTAATGGTGGAGGAGCCAGGCGGGCAACGGTGGCAGCCAGTGTGGTACCAGGAGTTCAGAGGAATTGTTAACAGAGCAAAACAGAGAGAAGCTCGCAGAGGACAAATCTTTCAGCCAGGTCAGGTCGGCTCTTTGTCCGTTGTGAAGCAGCCGATGTTTATTCCGACCCAATCAGGGGTGAATTTTAAGCTACTTTTAAGGGGGCAGCATTATTTCTTCGAGGCATTTTGTAGCACAATCAAGTAACTATGTTAACCTAATAAAGTTATAAAAATGCTACATATATCAAATATGACTGGAAATAAACTTGATTTCATAATTTTGCGCCTTGAAATTGGGCCTCTGTCTCTAAAAACTCCCGATTTTTCTGAAGCTCTGCCTTCAGGAAGTCATTACAACATGGCTCCTCATTTAACCCTTTGGCAACAGTTTTGACCCGCGTTGCTCTGAGGAGTAGGTTGTATGATACTAAGTGTTGCTGGCTAGTCTGAAGGAGCCGAGTGGGGGAAGGCTGGTTTGTAAGGCGGGAGCTCAGAAGCTTGAAGCTGCAGCTCCGAGGAGGAGCTTCACCTCAAGGGCGGAGCTAGGTCCAACCAGGCGGTTTGGAGAGCTGAATGGTTGCCATGGAGATTTAAGATTGCTCAAACATGCATGAAAGAGTCAAGACGACACTCCAGGTGTGTTTTGATGAGGGAATAACATTATAGCATGATGTAAAGCTCAAAAAAGGCAATTTTACATAATACTGCCCCTTTGAAGAGACAGTAATTATTCTGTATGATCCTGAAGACATGAGTAAATCAGTGATTGACATTCTTTCTCTCATTATTGTGGCATTTAGTAAATAGCAATAATTTTTATAATTGTAACTGACCTGAAACAAGACAAGTTTGGTCCAGTTAACTTCAAATAGTGAGGGAAGAAAATGTGTCTTTTTATCCGGGGTATGTAAACTTCTGGTTTGAGATGTGCTGTTTCTGTTTCGTGTTGCCTCGCTCCAGCCTTGATTGCACTTGTGCAACTCAAGCCTACAATTATCCAAATCCCTGTCAAAAGAAAACTGAATTCAACTCCCACCATATTCTCAAGCTAATTAAAGTTCATTACTTTGTTTTCTTCTTTCTGGAACTGGTCCCAGCATTGTGCTTTTCTGTAGAAGAGCAGAAAATAGCAAATCCATCCAGGAAGTGTTCAGTGTTTTAACCTTTGTCAGGTCTAAATACCTATTAGAGACAATTTAAACAAATACAGGAAAGACAAGAGAGTTAGATTCTGTTATACTCGCGAGGAGAGCAGACAGAGAGATGTTTCCAGTTACAAATCTCCAAGTACTCTGGAAACACATCTGTCTGTTCCTCTCTTTTATTGATCTTTAGGAAACCCTGCCACACGGGGCGCTGCAACTCTAAAAGGGTGGAGTCAAAGCATTCATCACATGGTTGCAGCGCTAAATAACATTCACTTCTAGACACATGTTATCTATACTCTAAATCTTTCTTTCTCCAGGCACAGCGTTGAATAAGACCCGTTGCTTTGAGGCTTTGTATCACAAAGAAGCACAGAGCAGAGTTTATTGTCAGGCATGTAAAACTCTGCTGGGAGCAATTAACACCTCTGTCTTGTAGGAAGTCCTGCAGGGCAACATCTGCTGAGAGTAGCTGTCACCCCTATTTCCCAAGGAAGTCTCAGGATAGAATCAAAGTTATTTAACACACAGAAACATTATCTAAATGTAACTACAAGGCTACATGATACAACAAATATTTGATAATTACTAATACAATTTACCTAACAACCTTATATATATATCAGCTTGAGAAAAGTATTTTTTTTAACTACAAATCCTTGCAAAAACTGTTCATAGTTAAATTTTTGTTGTTTGTTGAGGTTACAACCAGAAAGTTTCAGGTATTTTATTGAAATGTGGTGTGGCAGAACAACACACAGTACCATTTTTTATATGTAAAAATGGTTATAAATATTTTCACAATTGGTCACAAATAATCCCAAGGACATTGGGTCTGCTTCTCTTCGGAGCAGACCCAAATCATGCGCAGGGTACCCCAAGGTTTGATTCTGGACCCCTTCCCATTTAACATCCACAGGCACACGCCCCCTCTAGCTCAAGTTATAATAAGTAATAAGGTTATCCAGATGATATACAGCTCTACATTACAGGTGACTCTGAACCCATCAAAGCCCTGAATAAATGCTAAGAGAGATAAATGTGTGGATGTGGCATAACTTAATCTAGCTGAACAGAAACAAAACTGAAGTTATTATCTTTGGACGTAAAGAGGAACAATCTAGAGTCGATGCACAGCTTCAGTTATTACAGAGGAAAAACCAGCGATCAGGCCCAAAACCTGGATGTAGTGATGGACTCAGACTAGAACCTTCAGAGACACATAAAGACAGTCACAAAGTCGGCCTTCTGTCACCTGAAGAACATTTCTGGGATTAGAGGACTAAAGTATCAACAAGATCTAGAGAAACTCATCCATGCATTTATCTTTAGAACCATCGATTACTGCAACGGCGTCTTCACAGGTCTGTCCAACAAATCAATCCTCCAGCTGCAGCTGATCCAGAATGCTGCTGCTGGAGTTCTGACTAAAACCAGGAGGATAGAGCACATAACACCAGTTTTAAAGTCCCTACACTGGCTCCCTGGAGTTCAAACAATAGACTCTAAATCACTGCATGGCTTAGCACCAAAAAATAAATAAAAAAATACATTAAAGATCTGCTGATGTTGTATCAACCTTCCAGAACCTCTCAGGTCTTCTGGTTCTGCTCTGCATCCCCAGAACCAGAACCAAACATGGAGAAGCAGCATTCAGCTTCTATGCACCACGAATCTGGAACAAGCTGTCGAGGATAAACCCCGACTTTAGGAGCTGCCCTTGACTCGTAATCACTGGAACATTGATCAATATATTTTATTTTCTTGACCATTTTGATGATGATATTTGACAAAATGTGATGTTTTTTTACTGTGTTGAGTGTTTATGGTGCAAAGCACTTTGAAATGCCTCGCTGCTTTACAAATAAACTTGATATGAATGAGATTTTGTTGTTGTAAAGTGGCAAATACTTTTGCGAGATTCTATAGAAACTTTACTCTTAGTATGGTTATGAGGAAAACCTTGTAATCACTGGACTATTGTCTGTCCCTCTCTGTGTACAGTACCCTTTCCCACACTCGTTTGGTGACCTTGCAAGTCTTTCAGTAATCAGTCTGCTTTTTTCTACTCTTCTTTTATCTCCATCTAAGGCCAGCCTCTCTGTTGTAGTTGTACAGATAAAAGACAACAGACAGGAGGAGGGTTTGTGGGGGTTAAGGTTGTGTGAGGTCAGTCCTCTCTGTCTCCTCTGAACGTGAATTTATTGCTAAAATAAAAGCTTCCCGACCTCAAACTGCTTCTCACACATCAGGATAACGCTTCTCTAACTTATCGGGTGACATTATTTTAAGAGCTACGTCGCAATACTTTGAGAGGACACGCACACGCCGCTGTGTTCACGGTGACCTCCCCTTGTGCCGCAGGGTCCCGGTGGAGCTGACGAGGTGCCGTGTACCGACCCGATCCCGTCCCAGCAGCCCAGGGCCCAGCACAGCTTCGTCCAGGAGCACTTCCAGGCTCAGTACAAGTGAGTTTTGTCCTCCACTCCACAATCACATCTGCTTCGAATAAATCCTGCGACACAGCAACAAAGAAACAGCGGGGCTCTTATGGCTACCCGGTGATTTCCCCCATGATGAGTGTGGTGGTGTGAGGCACTTGTTGATGATTTTTTTTTTTTAATTGCCCAAGAGTGGCTCGGTTGTTTTGTACATCATGTGTTTGATTTTCTCGTAGAAGATTTGTGTGCTCTGCATTTAACCAGCTCAGAGAGAGGCATCTTTTATTGTGCCCGAACCAAAATGTCAGCGAAGTCCCCGACTCCCCCAACATACTAACCTATTATTTGCATTGAGAGTTATGTTTTTAATATTTGGTGCTGTTGTGTTTTTCAGATTGTCTAAATGTCAACTCAAAAGTCATATCTTATAAAGCTACTGTACACAGGCAAGGTTCACACTGAGGTTTAAAATACTAAGTGTGGTTAGTATTTTATACTTTTTGTTTAAGTCATTAGCTTAGATAAAGACAATTTCTGGTGATTCATTATGTTTCTAAACATAGTGAGATTTTGTTCGGTGATGCTCGAACACACATCAGAATCTATGTAGCAGTAATAATATTACTCAAGTAAAATAAAAAGGTAGAGTGCAGTAAAACTACTCATATACAGTAAGTACCTTTTATCCAAAAAAGTTACTAAAGTGAATTTAACAAGTACTACCCACTTTTGAACATAAACAACATCAGTAGCCTATAGGCTACTTGTTAACAAGCTTAAGGTGCTGTATTGGTATTAGCTTGTCATCATTTAGCTAACATTACCTGCATCCAACATCATTACTCAACTCAGTTAGTTTGGAGGAAAAATTGTGCAAAGTTCTTTGCATTTTGCTGGTTTGCTGCCATGATTCTAACACAAACCTGAGCAGCTCTGCGCAGCAGCAGCAGGTCTCCTTTGCTGCCGTACAGGTGTAAACCCGGCGCCAGCGTCGTAGCGCTCATGTTGCGTTTAAAGGCGGCTCGGAAAAACAGGTTATTACGTGTTAACAACGGATTAAACAGTTTTAACTGCTGAAAAAAGTGACAGAAGCCCCTACTGTATCAAATTGATATAGGAATAACAGAGAGTTGGCCATTCTAAGGTAAGAAACAACAAACAGCTTCCAGTCCAGGGGGGGCACGGCTGACTCTGTGGGCGGGCAATGCCCCTCAATGCCGCCAGGCCTGGATTGCAGCAAACAGGAGCCACAGACACATTCATGGCGTCCGCCATCTTGCTCCTAGGCTTTTCTTCCGGGTTGTGTAACGCCCCCTGTTGATGGCACATGGTTGGTTACCAAAATGGATGGAAACACGCATCATCTCTCTACGAAATAAGAATCAATGGTTGTCAAAGAGGATAAGAAACGCCCCCCGGGTCAGTACCTGACACACAGTAGATTCTAGCATCCAACTCCACTCCAAACAGCTACGTCCGATTTATCTGCGTATTAAAATGACCCAAACTACAAAACTACAAGGTGACAAAGTGGAGTAATGTGAGTCATGTGACTCCTAGGCGAGAAGAATTGTATTCATGCCAGAAACTCTCTAGAGTGCCTTTACTTGTGCTGAAATAATTAGCATACTTAACAGTGCCAGTGGCCAAGTTTTCTTTTTTTTTAAGTTTTTATAATAGTCTGTTAATGCCACTGTAATTCATTTCATAGGGAGATTTTCTGTAATCAGCTCTCGTAATCACAAATGCATTTAGCTGTAAACCAGTAAGGTTATCAGCACACAGCTGGAGGTCCTGATGGCTTCCATTAGTCAGAGACCTGGGAGATAAAAATAAAGCAGTTATTATTAGACACTGTGTGCATCTGTTGGATGGGGATTTTTGAGCTTTTGTCTGAATGTTTGTTCTGGAACATTCACTTTCTTTTCAGTTTTATTATTGGGTCACATGCAAACGTCTACACACCCCATGCATAGAAAAACATCAAGGTCCAAGTTTCATATGGCATATATTCTGTACAATTTCACTGGTAAACAAATAAAAATAAGAAAAATCCAAGTTGCACAGCATTAAACTCGTACTTAGATGAAACACCTTCTATTTAATTTCAGCGTTTATTCTTCACTAGGAGTTTATTGGCTTTCCACATCTTTACTTGGCCAGATTTTACCCACTCTGCCTGGTAAAAGATTCGTTGTTAAGAGATTTTTGTGCAGAGAAGGGTTCAGACATTTCACACGTTTGGTTGAGCTGCGTACCCTTCAAGTTCATCATGTAAAAAACATTTATTATCGCCACATCACTGACCACACAATATGCATAGTGGTGGGTGCTGCTAGATAAACAGTTAGCTGTGCTAACCTTAACGCACTAAACACAAACATTAGTTCTGCTAACAAGCTACACCAACACGGTATTTAATGGAAGCTAATACTAAACTGCTACTGACCATGTGTCAATGTCTCAACACTTCCTGCAATGCAATACAATTTTCAGTTTTTCAACTTTTCAAGGATTTATTCACTCTTTACAAATAAAACATTTTGTGTACCAAAAAAAATTTTTTTTTTTCAATATTACAAATAACACAAAGGCAAATATATACATATATATTTTCCCTTTACATCAACACATTTATCATTTGCAAATGTATGAAAGATGGCTGTTTTTTCCATATTAATATTTTGTCTTTGTCTTTTTTGCCCAAAACGTGTGAAAATATAATCTTTAACTAAAGCAACAACACTTTTTCTTACTATTATTTCATCAACTTTTAAATACCCTATTTTTCGGACGGCACACATAAAATCCCTATATTTGCAAAAAAAAATCGGCAACACGCCTTATGTATGAACAATGTACCGTATGTTTTATTACGACTTTGGTAAGCGACGAAGCCACTCCCCTTGATTGTCGAAGCATAATTGCTGCTGGTCAGAAACCTCGTGGAGTCAGCTTTCTATTCTGTCTAGACAGTCTTGTTTTGGGGTGGTGAACCACTTCTCAGCTCTCGTCCAAGCTTTCACGAAGGCCGGAATCATCAATGAACAGCCAAGCAACAGCAATGAGACTGAATCGGATGGTGAAGAGAGGGAACCGGGCTTGCTTGATGCAGCTATCGCCCAACTGTTAAATTCCGACACCGAAGACGAGGAATTTGATGGATTCGTAGAAGATGAATGATTGAAAAAGTGAGTGTACTTTTTTGTGTAATATTGACAGTTATTGTTAATGATTTGAATAAAGTCTGACCTATCCGACTACCGTATTTTGTTTCGCTTTATGCGCCTTATAATCCGGTGCGTCTCATATATGAAAATAGATCCGTTCACTGATACTGCGTCTTATAAACCGGTGCGCCTTGTAGTCCGAAAAATACGGTACTAAAATGTTTCTTGCTCTCCAAATAACATCTTTTATGCAATTAATGACTTATCCACCAGAGGAAGTCATTTTTCTCCCAGTCATCTTTCATTAGTCCATAAGCAATCAATCCATAGGATAAATACTCCTTTCGCAAATCCTGTAGCCAAGGCAACATTAAAGTCCATACCTTTTGTGCAAATGAGAATCCCCAGAACAAATGTCTGGTTGTTTCCTCGTCCTCACATTGGGGCCTCGGGCATTGGGGCCTCGGGCATTGGGGGCTCCTTGTACAATTCCTCCTGTATAGGAAGGTTCTTATAGGAAGACACTGATTAACCATTTGGCAAGCCAAGTCCTTATGTACATTCAACTAGTGTATGTTATTAACATTTTTCCATGTTATCTTTACCAAATCTTTGCACAGCTTATCTACCAGTGTCAATCTGTTACAGAGGGACAATTTTTCTTCTATTTTAGTTCATTTAATATTTTCTGGTATAATCTATTTTAAGTCGTAGTTCAGTGACTGAATTACTGTCTTGAAAATAGAGGGATATTTGTCTGAAAAAGGTATCGGCAAAGGCACACCTTAAGCACACGCCCTCCCAGCCAGAATCTTACAAAGGGAACCCAAATGGGTTCAGGCCCAAGCAAGCTCTGAGAGAACAGACCCTTCACTCATGGTTTTAGTTTTATAGTTGTTGAGCTAATTTAACTAAACGACGATGGTAAACTAGCGCTTTAGAATTTATGCGGAAACATTACTTTAGGGAAAGCTAAGCTACATGTTTTCCAAGTTAGCTGAAGCGCTAAATGAAAAATCAGCTACGCTATTAGCAGATTAACCCATGTGTGTATACCACCTTATGTGGACAATGCTTTTTTTTACACTCATCTCCTGACTGACACTTTTGTACAGTGATATTATTGTACAACAACTTGTTGTCATTTCCATAATTCTTTGTCTATTTTTGTTATTTCTGTTTTCTTGTTATCATGACGTGTGCTGACGCCTTTCTTGGTCACACTTGTGAAAGAGATCTTGATCTCAACTGGGTTTTTATCATTAGGGTTTTAATAAAATCAAAAATGTTGAACAGTCCAATGAAGACAGCTGAACTTCACTTCAACTTCATTAGATTCTCCATAAACTACAACTGTTATGTACCCAGAAACACGTTATGCTGAAGTCGAATCAAAATTTGCTTCAGAAAATTATGTGTTTCAGGGTGATGTGCACACTTACGCAACCAGGTTATTTCAGATGCGTTTTTGTTTTTCAGTTGCATGCTAGATATGCCAAATAAAAAAGTAGAAAATGTTCTAAGCAGTCACTTTTTTTTTTACACCTCAAAAACCTCACACAGCCCTTTGAGAGGTGCTGTAGGTGACATCTTTCTTAGATTCACCTTCTATTGCTGACAACTCATCCCGCTGAACAGTTTATCCAATAAACCGTTCAAGAAGCTGACCAATTGCGACAATGTTGGATCTGATCTGACAAAGGTTTGCAGCCCTTCTACGCAGAGCAGCTAATATCCCTGCTTGTCTGTGCCGCCTTCCATCTGCTAATTCCTCGGGAAATTGACAGCTCCGTGTGACTACCAGTAATACATCTGTTGGAGCGCGGCTCTTAATTGCCAACCCCGCTGTCAAATGTTTCAGCGCTGACACGTCGGGGTGTGTCTTACACAGCAACGAGCACAATTAGCAGGCTTGCAGGCACAATCTGCGCCTCCCTGCTCCCACTCAAACGCTGTCCCAGCCAAGGAGAGTGGGTGAGGTGGAGCAGAGAGAGTCAGAGTCTGTTTTAAGAGTACAACAGCAAAACAAAAAAAACCTGTAGACAACATGTATCGAGCTGGGTGAAAATAAATACCAGTCATCGCCAGGAATCGACTTGGATCAAACACTTCTTGACTTGTGTCCCCCTTCCCTCCGCTTGTGTAACGCTTCTCCATGCAGTGTCCAGCGTGAGGCAATGTCTGGAGTTGACGGACTGGAGATTTATTCCTGTAATAGCCCAGTTTGTCCAGTGTAGAGTCATCGCAGCCATTAAACATGCCCAAGCATGTCAAATCACAGCCAAAGCTAGAGGAGCCAAGCGGTATTTCATCTTAATTTGTTTTATGCCGTCATAATATGGACCAGGTCGTATGGGATTTTTACATTTTTCTTTAGATTTACGATTCATTTAGTGAAATGTGTTGATTTTTCTGTTATAAAATGTAAATACTTTCTGTCAACACTTATGTATTTATACCCCTTGATCTAGTATGGGGCACAGTGAACATGTGGAGTGCTCTGGGCAAATTAGACCAAATTAACCTATTAGGCCAACATGAAATAGACTTATGCTACAATGGACGATTCAGACCTAAGCATATCCATGTGTTTGAATGACATAGTCAAAGTACTGGCCTAAACTCGGGTTGTTTTCACGCCTGGTAGTCCAGTAGACTCGGTTTGATTGAGAACCAAAATTGCGACATTTGCAACATTTTTAGCTGGTGAAATTCGCTTTCACTGGACTGTGTGAAACGATCCAAACCTTTGAAACCTGTTCCCCTCCTCACCTGTGGTGTCGCTGCACCAAGAACCACTGAAAGAAACAACACGGAAACCTCTGAAGAAGACATGAAATCACCTTAGTTTTTTGTAAAATGTAAACAAAAGTGGAGTAGCGTCAGATTCTAGCGGCTGTAGGATTTCTCTGTCGTCGTTGGCAAGAGAAGACAAGGCATTTCTCCCACGTTTTCTGCTTGTATTTACCCAGAATGCCCTGCTCTATTGTCTGTTTCTGGTCTCCGGTCCGCTTGACATTCACATAAGCCTTTCGAGCCACTGCAACCGAACTGAGAATAGGTTTGTAGATGGACCGGAGTGCTAACGAAACAAGTCAGCATCAGGCCGGGGGGCGTGGCTAATGACCGGGCCCTTTATACCCAAATAATACCCAAATACCCAAATAATATCATAAAGCTCATGATAATTTAACTTTACAACATAGACATGCCCACAACAGCGGAGCTTACAAGTTTCACCACCACAGAGATGTGGTGTCATTCTGAAATCCATCTGACATGAAGTACAACAAACCAAGAGAACAACAGAAACATCAGGCTGCTGGTCACTAATGATGAAACAACACAAATTCAAATCAGTTCAGAACCACGGATGGGTTCGGATCATTTTGCATTTTGACACTTAATCAATTTCAACTTAGAGCCTGAAGCCTGGTTGACTCGTTGAACCAGCGTACCGCAGCAGGGCTTCAACGCGCCCTGCTGCGGTACGCCGCAGAGGTACGCGCCGCATGCGCAGCGTGTCGCAGCACCTCGTGCACCTCTGGATCTTTGTAACTCGGCGCGCGCCGCCGTTCACACAAACTGGACGATCTGGAAGATGCTTTTCCGGGTGGATCCAATGTAAACCTTAACTATAAACGCCATACTGCTCTCTTGGCTCAAAAACGCGCTCAACCCGAACTGTTGAGCGTGACTACAACTCAGCGTTCAGTCCCTGACATCACCGCTGTACAACCGACAAAGAGAAAAGAGGATGTAAGCTCGGCGGCTGGACTGATACAGTTTACAATCAGTCTACAGTTAACTCACACTTTGTGAATAATGTCAGAGTTGCTACCTGTAACTAGTCCGGCTCCTTCGCTGGGCTGGCAGTTTTGGCGGGTCTGAATCGCTGCCAACAAAAATGTCCGGTTCATCTCCAAGACAAGGAACAAAACATGCGTCCAGTTTTTGGCTTTTTTCCATCCTTTTCACTTTGCCGCTCCATGGCGCTCCACTCATGTTAACTTAATCCATAAAAATGCTCAAGCTAGTTTGCCATCTGTTGCCAAGTGACTGATGATGGTGGACGGCTGGTGACAAGCTTTACCCAGAATACACTTGGAGACAATATGGACGATCCACTTGCAATTTTACGTGTCATAAAGTTGAATGTAAGAGTGAAAATAAAGCCGGTCATGTAGCACAACATTTTATTCAATATTGTACACCCACTATGTCACTAAAATCAGTCGGTCTTGTAAAGTTTTTAGCAACCATGAGTCAACAATGACTGGGGCACCGTACTATATAACCTACTGGGGCACCGTTCTGTATAATCCTACATACTCCGTACTCAACAGGAGAGGGCCCGACTTCTCTCATCAGCCCGGGCCAGGGGCCCGCCGCCCCCCCTGACGCTCCGCCCCTGGACCAGAATACGCTTTTTTGGTCTGCATCAGAGTTCGATTGCGCATTCACACCTCCCCAAGCCAACCAGACTTTCTCGGCAAACAAACTACATTTCAATTAAAGTGGACTAAACAGTGCTGGTGTGAATGCATCCTAACACTCCACATCACCCTGAATGCAGCAACCCCATGGTGAAACATGGTGGTGAAACATTTCAGGGGCTATGTGATTACTTTCACAAGGCACTCTACATGTAATCTTCTTTACCCTTTTAATGGTGAATCTTAAGACATGTTTAAAGATGGAAATCTTTCATTTAGCTGGTCGACTCAACATATTTGAGCTTTGTAAAATGTACACAGTCATATGAAAGTGTCAGTCAAGCGGTGCTCACTGCGCTGAAGCCAGGCGATGGGCAGCCAAGTGTTTCAGATTACAGACACGCCGCGGCTTTAGTGCATCTCGTCTTACTCTGGTGGCACATTTCCCTGAAACGCCCTCCGCCGTTTTCTTCAAATCAGTCAAATATTGTTGTGCTTCTCACAAATAGGTTGTATTTATTCACCTCGTTTGTAGGCCGTGAGTATTTTTCTTCAGTTTACGTCTTGAGCACAAATTACCGAAGCAAATAAAGACCTTTTTTTTTCACTCCCGTTGATGAAATAAGTGAATGAATATGTGTAAACGGAGCGTTGTGCCGCCGAGTTCAAATCTGTGCCACTGCAAAGCGTCGAGCCCGCAGTTTCTTCAGCATGGCTGCGTCTCAGACGGGGGGCCGCGAACCTCTCAACCTTGGCACGCTTACTCCATTAAAGCATCGCTGGAATATCACCTCATCCGTCGGCGCTTTTCTTTTTTCGTTTTTTTGTCTTCTCCTCTCTCTTTTGGTGTTTTAGAGCTGGACAGGGCACATCTATGTTTCAGTGGAGTCTGAGTGAGATTTGTATGCATGGAGGGCCGTTACCCTAACTGTTTCCTGGCGAAAATAAGACATCCGTGGGGCAGCCGTACTACTCTGCCAAGAGGGTTAGATCCACTCAGAGCCCTTGTCAGCTGGGTTTGCTTGAATAGAGCTTTATTTACCTCCTCCCAATCTGCTCCCACAGTACATCTGTCAGAAGGAGAAAAACATTTGATCAAGTTATTTACGTTGTGTAAAGATCCACAAAGGCATGAAGCTCTCTTTGCTATTGCAAAATAAGACGAGGGATAGACTGTTGAATTATTTAATAAACTATCTGATTCTGTAGATTTTTACTATAAATGTACACTCAACAAAAAACACATCTGAGAAAGATGCCAAGATTTTCGAAAGCTCTCTAAAAACCACAAATCTGTTAATTCTTCTTTATGAGTATTTTGGTTGATGACACCACAAGAGGCAAAGGATTTGCTGGAGCAGCTGCCATTTTGTAAACACCACGGCAGGCTAGCAAATTTTCCAAAGTCAAACCTTACTTGTTCTAAGTAGTTTGTGTCCGGCGACACCGAGGTAACAACAAACGGAGCTGTGGACGACGAACTGGATGTAAACGTGACGATGATCGTCCTTACGTTAACTGGTACGTATGGCTTTAAAGTCGTGTATAGTGAAGATATTATACATTAAACTGCATTTTGGATTGTAAACCAATCAGTCTTACAATGACAAATCAGTCTCATGACCTCTAAATCAGTATAAAAGATGAATTTTTGACATTAACAATGGCATATTAGCGCCACATGTTTAAAACAGAATTTTTACACATTTTTGAGGATAAGGACTTATTTTGGAGGTAATTATGCTTCAGTTTGAAGGAAAACCAGGATCCTTTTAATCACTCATGGTAGAAGATGTTCACCTGACTCAACCTGTGGGTGCAACAAGCAGCAAAATGGAGCTAAAATATGCTAAACAAAAAGCGAAATAGGGCTGCTTACTCAAATGATAGTCTTTAAAAACAATAACAGTAAATTACACAATGTCTATGGCCTCGATCCAAGTCAGATTTTTTTTACGTCTGATCTAAACTAAGTGGAGCCGTTTAACTACATTGTTCATATGTAACTGTGGGAGATACAGTCAGTTTTTATTTTTTACTCATTTTTTCTGTCACTGCGGAGAAAAAGTTTGATTCTCTGCTCATCCTGTTGAATATTAATTAAACCACATAAAAAGTAAATGCGACCGAATAGCCCGTGTCAACATCGTTTACAAATCGCCGGGTAAAACTATTACATGACTTTTTCTTTTTTCTTTTTTGACACCGTCAGTCACAATGACGGACAAAAAAAAAGTCCAGTGCGACCTGTTGCTGAAGAAACAAGCAAATCTGAAGAACGATGCTAATGCTAATGCTATGCTACAATGTTCCAATATAGGCTGGAAACATAAGTTTGGGTGAACAGATGACTGAGCAATGAAAATATTATGACATTGATTGAAAATCTAACATTTTCTAAGTGTTTATGGGTCTTTCAGAAGTTTTAATACTTTTTTAACACCTTTAGTCCCAGAACTGCGATAGAAAAAGAGCGCCTAAATTGGATTAGACAGTTTCACAGAGTTAACTTTACGTTCATTTTTTTTGATACCAGTAATTAAATGCGACCACAATCAGACGTCAGTGTGAGCGGTTGATGACCCCAAAGCGACCCGCATGCGCAGAAGAAAGACGTGAAGACGCTGTCGAAGCACTGTTTATGGAAGCAATAGCGGAGGACGCCGTCTAAGAAGAAAGTTTCTTTAAATAGTTAAAAACAAAATTCGAATGATGAGCTGGAACATTGAAAGTACTGAAAAAATCCGTTCCGGAAGCCGGCGCCAGTTTTCTGAAGGATGCTTTTGTCTGGACGTACAGGAGGAAGTCCTCACAGGCAATCGAGTATTTCACTGCTTGTCCAGCAATTAAAAACCTCACAGATGACTGGAAATAGAGCCGACTCTTTTCCTCACTTGAAAGAAATTCTTTTGAGAGCTGCAAGGCTCTCTTCAGAGCTAAAAGTTGGAGCATAAAAGGACAATGGCTCTCTTTGAGCAGCTTTTTAGAAGTTAGAAGAAGTTGCTCGACTGGATAGAGAGCATGTTTCTATATATATATATATATATAACAGTTGCATGAAAATGTTGCAAACCTACTGTATTTTTTTTTATAACAAATGTCCTGCAAAGAAACTTCTACCAGTTGTGCTCTCTAAACAAAATGATTTCCTGTCTTTCACTGTGATGTCACAAACATTTTTATCGTAGTCTCAATTCTCCCAACGTACATTAATTGCACTCTGTGTTTTATTGCTGCCGGGTCATTCCACACCTGTCCTCACTTTATGTACAGCATGGTGGGTCGTGCATCACATCACCCCACAGCTCCAGATTTATACCACCCATGATCCTAGTCTAGGAAGTGAAATGCAGGAGCAGAGGAAATGCATCACTCCCTTGTTGATTCCATTGATATATCACTTCCCAAACGGGTGACTGGGGCTCCTGCTTTCAGTCCGACCATAGAGGCGAAATATATGGAGTCGGACCGTGTGAGCGGACGTCCCAGTCCCACAGTCGTTCCACTTTCAGTCATATTGTAGCCCTGAGGAGTCACAAACTTCTTTTTACAATTAAACAAACAAGTAGAAGAACAAATACGGAGAAAGTAATAGAAATATCCCTTATTGTCCCACTTTGGGGAAATTCAAGTGTAACAGCAACAAAGAAACAAGAAAATCTAAAGAATTATGCTAATGCTATGCTATAATGAAAGGAATATATACTGTATATATATATATTCCTCATGGTTATTACACCAAATATTGATTTCTGAACTCTTCTCAAATGAAAACATTAGTGTTGTTGTTTCTAAATGAATATGAACTTGTTTTCTTTGCATTATTTGAGGTCTGAACGCTCTGCATCTTTTCCATTATTTTGTCCATTTCTCATTTTCTGCAAATAAATACTAAATCTTTGCTTGGAATTTCGGAGACATGTTGTCAGAAGTTCATAGAATAAAGAACAATGTTCATTTTACTCAAACATGTGCCTATGAAAGGTCAAAGGAGAGAAATTGATCAGTTTAAGTGGTCTCTTCATTTTTCCAGAGCCGTATTATATATCAAAATATCTAAAAAAAAAAAAAAGTTAGGAATAATAATATGCTGTGGAGTAAAGGCAAAATTATAGCATAATCTAAAATATTATACTTCAGTCCAAGGAATGTGCAACTGAGTAGGATATTTTTTTAAATGGACATGTATTGGTGTATTACAACAAAAGACTATTTACAATATGTGAAAAATAAGAAACGGAGAAATGCAAATAGCACCAGGAGTGTTTTTAAAAATGAGTAAACACTATGCAAATACCAGCAGGATTCTAAACACTTATTGATTTTGTTGGGATCAGTGATGGTGATAGAGTCGAACAGCTGGGAGGAAGGATCTCCTATCACGCTCCTTTGTGCACCTAGGACGCAGCAGCTGTACGGCTCAGCAACAGCTTCATATATGGGGGTTCTGATTAAATATGGTGCCTCGTAAAAGTGGTCAAAACCCTTAAATATTTTCACGTTGTGTTTTGTTACAAAGTTCAAAGTATTTATTGGGGTTTGGAGGTACATTTTCCAACGACTCAAACATGAAGACAACCCTTAATTTCACCTTAAATATGTGTAAAGCTGGTGGTGACAGACTGTAAAAGTTGCTTCTACAATGTGCTGACCCAGGACTCTAACACTGCATGACTTTGCGTTAGGCCAACAATTCATGACAATGATTGTCGCCCATGTTGATATTTTCTGTTATAAAAATGAAAAGTCAATTTTGTCTTTTTTTTTGTTTGCATAAAGGTAGACTGTGTTCACGTCCCTTTAAGACGCTGCGCTAGGTCTCCATTCGTTTTAGGCCACTTAGTTTGTGTTAATCTGTTACATAAAATCCAGATTAAAAAAAAACAAAAGAACATTGAATGTTTGTGGTTGTAACATAACAAAATGTGGAAACAATGTGCTTTCTTTATTTCATGTCCAAAAAGTCTTAACACTTTTTCGTACGGCTTGAAATTACTACCCGACTGTCATAAATCATTTAACAGGTTATTTCTGGCGCTTTCATTCATTTCTGTGCGTTCAGATGTAAAGAGGGAAAGTTGCCTTCACTTCTCACAGAAAGTGATGCAACAAGATGGAAACCTTTTCTGGTACCCCCCCCTACCCCTCTTCTTCACCCCCCAGGGGGGCAGCTTGTACTAATTCCTACCCCCTCCACCCACCACCACCCCCTCCGTTCACATCCATTGCCTCTGTGATTCATCACCAGTTGCATCACTCATCGTTTTCCTTTCTCACAATCAGATCAAGGCGTCGCGGCGGAACAACGGCTTCATTTTCACCGCGTTCACGGTTCAACTCCTAAACCAGTAGAAGTTTCTTTGTGTGTGTCGGTTCAGAAATCGAATAAAGTTGTGTTTTTGTTTTTGTTTTTGTCATTGCTGTTCTTTCTTTTCCTCAGATCTTCCCTGACGTGTCCCCACTGCCTGAAACAGAGCAACACCTTTGACCCTTTCCTCTGCATCTCGTTACCCATCCCTCTCCGCCAGACGAGGTGAGCCGACTCTCTTTAGGCTGGCATCTACGTGCCTGCTCGAAAATGCAACCAGCGTTAGGTGAAGGTCTCTAACGGGTTGAAAGGAACTGAAACTATCAGTTGTTTAAGGAATTACCCGAGTGTTTTCATAGTGGTGGATATTTTGCGAGGAGGGAAAAGTTTGACTAAAGGTGGGAATAGAAAATTCTATAAGGTTTAGGAAAACATAAACACAAGCTGAAGAGTGACTGGGCAACTTGGTGCTTTGGTTGTGCGGTCCTCACTGATGCCGGGGCTGGCACAGGAAAGGAAAAGCCTCACAATAAGATGGAACAATGTTTCATTCAACCTCACTTCGCTACACCCACGTTATCCTCCGTGGCAGGTTGGGAGCGCTCGCCCTGCTCAGGAAATCCTGGCTTTTTTAAACGCTCCATTCAAACTCTCCTTTTGTATTTATGCGTCCGTTTAAGCATTTACACACACATGCGCACGGGAAAAAATAATCTAGGTGTAAAAGTGTAATGGCATACAGTGAGTTCTTTGCACATTTATTCAGTCCTTTCTCTCTTTTTTTTTTTTCTCCAGATTTCTACATGTTAGAACTTCAAATTTCAATTTATTTCAGTGGGTTTTTGTGTGGAAGGTCAACATAAATCAGCATAATCTGGAAGTAGAACATAAAAATCTAAATCTGAAAATAATATTTTACTCCGATACCCCTAAATTAAATCCAGTGCAGCCACTGAGGAAAATGTCCACACATCCACCACCTCTGTCAGTGAAATGGCAGCATCATGCTTCCTTTCATCAACAACAGCAAAGCCGGTTAGAGTTGATGGGAAAATGGAGCTAAATACAGCCTGTAAAAAATCAATAAAATAATCAACATTTCCACCATAGGAATGTTAGCAACTCTGGCTTCAAATGATGAAGAATTAACTAATGTTTTAAATATGAATTTAATAACAAATTCTGTTTGTTTGCGGGGGCTTTTTATGTGTATTAAATTGATTTTTCACCACAGTATAACATTAAAAATACTAGTGATATTATTAGATCTTTTTTGTGATTAAGTTGGAAATTATGTGCTTTTTTTTCTTGTTAATTTTCCATAAAGTTCAACACCAATCATAACATGTCTTATTTAGCTAAACCTAGGATTGCAAAGGCTGCAGACCCCTGGCTCAGATCAAACCAGATCCAGATCAGATCGCTGATCTGGGTCTTGATTTAAGACCCAAGACTTTGGGTCTTAAATCAAGACCCAAAGTCTTGATCGCTGGCTTAAATCAAGACTTAAATCAAGACCCAAAGTCTTGATTTAAAATTAAACTTGAAATCTGTGGCAAGACTTAAAAGTTTCATACTTTCCATCAACTCTAACTGAGCGTAAACTATTTTTGCTAAGGCAGATGGACAAATATTTCAGTCTAAATGTGCAGCACCGGTTGACTTGCAGCTGCAAATGCAGCGGCAGCTGTTTGTACAGGACATTGATAACAACACGTACTCATCTTCTTCTTCTACTGCACAATGCCGAACAGCTGTGTGTTGATCTGACATGTGAAATAATTGAGCACATTGAAGTTCGAGGCCTTAAAATGACATGACTAGTTTTGTAAGGTACTGGATGAAGTCCAGTTTTTTTTTTTTACCTTAACCCACCCAATGTATCAACACTAATAAACAAATATTTTCCTGCGTTTTGCTCTGTTCCTCATCTCGTCCTGTGGGGCTGAGCTGCTGAGGCGTACAGAAGCACCTGCTGGGGCAGCTGTTATGAATCATAATGAGCCGCCCTCACTGGCCTTCATCGACACACGTAGCATCCTTTTCACTAGAGCCAAAAGGGAAATTATTAGTTAAAGTGTTCAAAAACGTTAATGGATTCTTTACTTTTTAGAATATTTTAACCCTTCTACTCCTGCTTCACACATGGTGATTTATTTTTTCTGCCAATTTGCCATTCCCCTCTGGGATTCTACTCTTTTTATTCAGGTGTAAGACTTAAACTAACATCCCTGTTTATTCTGAGACACTTTTGAGAGTTTCATCTTTTTTCTTCAATGTATGGCAGCCAAGGTGAGACCAAGGGTTTAAACAGATTGTCTTCTAAAGCGTATTTTGAAGCAGAACAGTTCAGCTCACGTACATCGAGGCCAAAAACACACACTCTTTGTTCCTCGCCCAACATTCACCGCGGTTAGGAGTTCAAACTGTTGGCTCTGTCCTCTGAGAGCTTCATGCTATTTTTAATTCAGATCATTTGGCTTGCATCGCACGCCAGGATTCTTTCTGTTTCTGTTTAAGTTTGTGTTCACACCTGATAGCGAACTGTGACACCTTTTGTAAAACCTGTTCCGCTCCTCGCCTGTGGTGGCGCTGCACCAAGACCCGCTGAAACAAAAACCTGTAAAGAAGACTCTGAACTCTTTCTTCACGAAATGTAAACAAAAACAGAGTGGCGGGAGATTTTAGCGGTTGCTGGATTCCTCTTTCCATAAAGAGGAATCTTTTGTCGTTGGCAAAAGACGACAAGCCATTTCTCCTGCTGGCGCTGTTTTGGTTGTATTTACCCAGAATGCCATGTGCTGTAGTACCGGAAGCTATGAGAGCAGTTTCCAGTACTCTTTGCAATCAAATTGCATCAGAGTTCACTTTAACTGAACCAAAATGAAGGTTTCTAGGCTGACCAGAGTTCACTTTCTTGGTCTGCATCAGAGTTCAATCTTTAAACAAACTCGAATTAGATTAAAGCAGAATAAACAGGAAGCTAACGGCTAAAAGGGGCTGGGCTCATCGAACTTTGCTTCCTCACGAAGTTGAGGTAAAGTTAAGGTAGGAGACTTTAGACCGCCAATGATTCCGCTAACTAAAAAGTAGGTTGAGCTAACCCTGAAGTGCTAATCCTAATCATTAGGTCCGCTAACGCTAACGGTTCCATCTTTCTACACTGCAGCCTGGGCCTCTCTGGCTTTACAGCCATTCACACCTTTAGACATATGACCAAAATAATTCACTAGGTTGGCATCATTAGGAGTCTGTTTATTTAGCACAACCCATACATGAAATAGAATGGGGTTCACTGCCTTTAGTTTATGAGACCCAGACTTATTATTGAGATTATTTTGGTTATTCACAAATCTGATGCTTCTAACATGTTTAGAACTGAATGAACCTGTTAAATTGTACGTGAATCCTCTTCAATAATCAAAAGAGCAAATCCAATATGGCATTTTTGAGATTGGAGCTCATTTGAAGATGCAGAAGTCCAAGTTCCTCTTGGACTAGCCATTAGTCTCAGTCTCCAGGAACAACTAATCTGGGTTTTTACTAAATGAAGAGAGTTACCTGCTGCAAGACACTAGCTCCTTATAACCTTTAGACATAACCCCAAAATTAAGGACTCTTTAATGTTTTGCTTGACTATCTTATATCAAAGTTTTGTCATGCCTTTGATGGACTCTCCCTTTTGTAAATACTCGCACTCTCACCCGGTGAAACTCGAACAAATACAGAAAATGGAAGAAAACGAGTGACAAAAATGAGCCCGACAGCACACGGCTCCAGGCAAAGCGACGCCAGCATCTCATCAAGGGATCTACAAGTAACTCCCACAGCCGCACACGTCGAAGCGTAGACGTCTCCGATCAGAAAGAGGGTTCATCTGTTGGACCTTCCTTACACGCGAGCGCGGGAGAAAAAGAACGTCGCTGTCAGAGAGTAGGAGTAAGAGTAAAAACCTACAGCTCTCGGGCAATTCCACCAAGTATTGACTCAAAGAGGAAAACTTCACAGGGTTATTGAACGACACCGTCAGATCGGATCCCGTTGAGTTTTTGTGGGAGGATTTTTAAACCGGCAGTTCGCGGCAAGTCGTAACTTCCTCAAAGATACGGAGCTGAAAAATGTTTCAGTACAGAAATGAATCCAAACTGATTATCAATCCACCAAACGTTCATTTTTGAGGAGTTTGACCTTGTGACTCAAATGTATGAACTCACAGTGACCCAATAGGTGATAGACAATATTTATTACAAACTAACTAAGCTAAGTTCTGATGTTTTAGAGTAGGCTTGGTAGGTAGTCAACCTATTGTTTTTTTCGGTTTCTTTTTTTTATTTCTACATTGGCTGTTATGTTGCGCTGAGTTTTACATGTTTGACCAAGCTCGTGAAGCTATTGGTGTATTTAAGTGCTGTACTGGTGCTGAGTTCTAAAATAAATTTACAATTCAGTACATTTATGTTTGCGTTTGGAAAAAAAATAAAGTTTTTAGTCAATTGAGCTCTGTTTTTCTGTATCGGATCGTTATCGGCCGATACTAAACCTCAGATATCGTTATTGTTATCGGAAGTGAAAAAGGGGATCGGTACATCCCTAGTAATGAACCGAGTATTAATAAGTGATCGGACCAATAAGGAATTTCTAAACCAGGAAGTGATAACTATAGAAGTTATAGAAGCGAGAGCTGAAATCGAGGTACTGAATCTGGAAGACGAAACGGAGGAGGACTGGATTACTGCAACCAAATCTGGCAACTCAGGAGAGGCTTGCTGTCCTCCTGTTGTGCAGCTTGTTGAGCCGAGGTTTTACAGCTGGTAAGGCGTCAGACCGTCAACCGCAGAGTCCTCGAGGAAATGAGCAACACAGGAAGGAGGAAACGGAGGGAAAATAATGACCAGGAGAACAAATAACAGCACGGGAAAATATAAACGTATGTGTCTGTTTTAAATCTAGAAAAATAAATCAGTCTATATTCTTTTTGGGAAATCTGGATGCATAATGTAGCATTTTCGCCAATAGTTTTCAACTGAGAAAGACGTGCAGAATGTAATTATTAAGCCTCTTTTGTAGTGGAAGTGAGATGGGGGTTTTTTCTCTCTCTCTCTCGTTGGACCGGGTAAAAGTTAAAGTGACCTTGGCGCAAAAAATTACTTTTATAATCGAAATTCATGTCGTTCACGTCCTCATTGAATTTTTAACAACTCTATAGACTTTGTACTTCTTAACCTTTATTAACCTCCCGCCGCTGGAATACAAGCAGATTCTACACTAGGACACAGCCTGCCTTACATTCAGCTCTAAGAGCATTTTTTTATGAAACATAGCGGCCTTACTTTCCCCACACGTTGCACATGTGCAATGAATGCTTCGTGAATTTTTTTATTTATTTTTTTACCTAAACATGCTTTGTTCCCAGTGCTTCCAAATATCAACAACATAGATCAGCTAAGCCGCTTTTCCGGGGAAGTAGCAATTCTGCAGGAATGGTTTGTGGTGCTGATATTATTTATAAGCCCTTCTGTCTTTATTTGAATTTGTGTGGTTTATAAATAAAGTTTTTATGAACAGAGACCCTTTTCTTATACAAAAACTCAGCTCATAATCCATGTTTTTTTTTTTTTATCTAAGTGTAAATAATTTTGTAATTGATTTCTCATGGTGATTAAACAAAATCAAATTTACATTGATGCATATAATCATACTCATACTTTAAAAGGGCCAAAAAAAAGGATAATACTCTCTGCTTATCTCATTCTGTACAATTGCTGTGTTTTTATTTTTTGGCTGGTTGGTTTTGTCTAAGGAATAATCTGTTCCTGACACTGCAGACTTTTCGTCCACCGGAGAGGTCAGATCCAAGCGCTGCCTACTTTAAAAATATGCAACAGAGATCTCCCATTATTTCACACTCATAAGGCTGAGTCCTAATTATTTATTATTTATGCTAAAAAGCATTGCTTTATTTATGGATGCCTTCTTCTGTCCCTTCATGGCAAGGGAGGATCCAAACAAAGAAAGAAAGGGGGGGGGGAAAAGAACAGAAATCAAAATGGAAGACGCTTTACGTCTCGTTTTCTCTCGACTTCTGTCTTCGTCAGGCTGCTGTGCGTCACTCTGGTGTTCAGCACCAAAGGCCAGCGGTACCTGCGGGTCGGCATGGCCGTGCCTCTGTTCGGCTCCGTGGCCTGCCTCAGGAGGATGGTGGCGGACGAGGGCAAGCTCTCCCCAGACCAGGTAACTCTTGAAAACAACAGAACGAGGAAGAGCGTGGTTAGAGGAACCTGAAAGCAAACCGTCTTCCGCCGGCGTGTTCGCCGGTGTCATCCTCCAGGTGATCCTCACAGAGGTGTACTCCACCGGGTTCCACCGCTCCTTCTTTGACGAGGACGACCTGACGTGCATCGCCGAGAACGACGTCATCTACGCCTTTCAGGCGCCCCCGCTCTACATCAGAGGGGGCTCTGCGCGCATCTCAGGTAGCTGTGGGAACTGAGCTCGACTGTTTTTTACCTTAAAAGTTGTTTGTCACAAAAAAAAAGCGGCGGCAACGCACGCAGACAGCTGTCAGTCTGAGCTCTGCCTCACAAAGAGTATTTATTACAATCCTGGGAGTTTGTCATGTTTTGTCAGGTGACAAGTCACAAACTTTAGGGAGAGAGTTTAAATAATAGACCAACACAAAGCGGTGCATGGTCGCGAAGCAGAAGGAAAAACTTAGTTTTCAAAAGTTGTGCAAATGGAAATCTGAAAAGTGTGACCTCATGTGATCTCCTTATAATGGATTATATTGTTCAGAGAGAAACAGACACATTATGTTTAGAGTAACTAATTGCATTTTCTGAAATAATTGAAAGAAGGTTGGCTACATTTTATTTGTTTATGTTTTACATCAAGGTAGTCTATCTGTTATTTTTGTCAGTTTCTGGATTATTTCTTTGTTATTGTGGCTTTAAGGATCCCCATAAGATTTTACGCTCACTTATAGTTCCAGAAAGTAAAGTAATTCACCATAAAAACACCCCATAAACTTTAACACATTTTTGGGGATTTTAATACCCTACAAAGTTAATTTTTACAGTGCTTTACATAAGGCTTGTAAAACAAATCTGTAGTTGAAGATTATTCTGAATAAGATCAAGATTGCTTCTGTGTACAAACTTTGCAACTCAGCTTTTTACATTCAGTTGCAGAAATTGTAATAGACGAAAACAATGCATATGTGCAAAGCCTGATTGAAACGTGTGAAGCATTTCGAATGCTTTTCCTTCTATCTAAGTAGATGGTCTTGCTGGGTTTTAGAAGAGA